>NC_141698.1:774769231-776020532 GCF_964263255.1 Lissotriton vulgaris | reverse complement strand
TCCCGTGTGATAGACTTTCCTGGACGATGTGCCATCACCATGTGTCCTTCGCACGTCACAGTCCTCAGAGGATCGACAGAAAATGGAATCTCTGCCTTTAATTTTCATTTCTGCTTGACCAGGACTCAGGCACCTTCATTAAAGACTGTTTCCTGAGCTTGTTAATGCCAATCAGCATATGTTTTCAGTTTGCACTTTCGAGAAAAGTCTGTGGCACGAACCTTGTCCACTGTGGCAGTTTGGTTCCGAGGGCTCTCTTAATTACCATTTTGATGGTACCCATGAATCGTTCCACAACACCATTGACTTGGGGCCTCATAGGTGTACTCTTTTGATGGTTGACATATGGTCGGACTCGAAATTATTTGAATTCTTTGCTATTGAACAGCAGACCATTTTCAGATTTGAGGATGGCGGGGATACCCAATGCTGCAAGGATGTCATCCAGGCACTCAATTACCTTGTCATGGCTTGTTGATAATAACTCCTCCCCTAAAGTAAAGCATGAATACTCATCAATGACTACCAGAGATGATGCCCGTTTCCTAAGGTCCTAAATAAATCAACTGCAACTCTTTCCCAAACCTGTGCAGGTAGGTCAGACATTGTCACGGGAGGCCGCTTCACTTTGGAGGGAAAACAATTCCCTCTCAACTTGCTCGTCAAGCTGTGGGAACCCCATGTAGTCTCTTAAGGCTCTTATTGTGGCTACAATGCCATACGGTCCTTCTTGGACTAGTTCAATGACGTGCTGTCTCTTAGGTATGACAGTACTCGAGCTGCTCAATAAAACACCTTCCCTGGTTGCAGACAGTTCATCCTGTAAATTTTTTAATGTTTTTAATTCAACATCGGCAGCAAAAGGTGGAGCACTCTTCTTCCACGATTGAGTTGATATGATTTCTTTGTGGATAAGAATGTTCTTATTGGTCTTAGTAGCAGCAATATTCTGTTGAATGGATAAGGCTGCTGGCATACTGGACCTCACAATAAAATGAATGTATTGAGTATAGATGTTGTAGTTGAGAGATATCTTTCCCATGTTACCATCAGTAGCAAAGCTGAGTAGGCATGCACTGTATGAATGTCTTTGAAGAACATGAATTGGTGCTTGCACTGTTATTGTTTTATGTCACATTGTCACTGTGAATAACCCTTGACTCTACAACTGTTTAGAAGCATCCCACGTATATACCTTTGTGTTTGATGGGTTGAGGCGTGGCACAAGAGACAGGCTATTGCATTTTTAGACTTGCATGATGTTAATAGACGCACCACTGTCTATGATAAAGGTTATGGGGCAACTGTTGACTTTTATTGCAATCTTGGGGCAGTGTCCAAATACATTTGGTTGTTCATTTGGTGGTTTGCCTTTGTCTTTTATTCTGCCTTATAAGCAGCCACACCTATATGTGCCTGTCATTCCTTGGTTGATACCATCATCGCACACCCATCTTCTTCACAGGCGCTTGATAATGACGTTGAATATCCTTTGTAGGATGAAATTGATGGCGATTGACTTTATCTGTTATCTACTTGTCGTAACTGATGTTACTTTTTGAACTTGTGGCATAACAAGATTGTTTCTGGAACCATCTGGAGCTCATCTTCTCTTCTCGCTGTGACACATTTGGTTTCTCTTTCGCTTTGGAGACAGTTACAGAGCGGTTTTCTTTTCCGCAACTTGCATGTCTGTCCCTTCGCTGGACATTTACGTTCATTGGACAATGAAAACCCAAATCGGAAACACAACTTTTTCTTCTCTGTAGACATTGGCTTGCGTGCATATACCTTCTGCTTACTTTTCATGACCAACACTGATTAATTTTCCACTGTTTCAGCTTCCATAACAGCAGTGTGTAGATCTGCTCTTTCATCTGCCCTTGCAGTAATTTGTACTTTCTCTAAACTGAGCGTCTCTCTCAACATGCATCTTCTGAAAGAGTCTGAAATACAGCCAGTGTTGACTCTGAGGCATATGGCTCCTTCCTCATTGAATTCACAAATCTTACAGTGTTTGATAAGCAGATCAGGCCTCTCAACTAACTCAGCTAACGCTTCACCAGCTTGCTGTCTCAGTTGATTGAAAATGCACATTTCATAGTTGACAATCGGAATCGGATTGAATTTGGTTCCCAATGCTTTTTTGATCTGATGGTACGATATTGCATCAGCCTACAAGATTTTATTCAGGACTTCTTTTACTTCATCACCGACAAGGTTCTTTAAATATTTAATGATTTTTCTGTCATCTACGTCTTAAAGGGCATCTATGAAGTCTTCAAACGTCTCAATCCGAGCAGTCTACCTGGTGCAAATATTCAGTTTTTTGGTGGTGTTGAATGGCAGTGGTTGTTTTGGGAACGCAGCTGCCTCATATTTCTCACTCCAGTCTGCTGGACTTTTGTAAATGAAAAATGTTGACCAGTTTAGTACACTTTCTCCATGTTTTTAATACATTTACAATATTCATGTATTTTATTGTGTGGCCTAGTCTGCCAATGGGTTGCCCAGCAGTAGGCATAGTACTAGTCATGGGTGCATGAAGCAACTGTTTCTGTGGTATCTGTTGAATTAAAACATCATTTAGGCCAGAGATGGCATGGGATTAATTAATAAAAAGTTTGTGGGAGTATTTCACGTTTTTTTCTGCAAAAAGAGTATAGGTGGGGCAATATATATATGATGCCTTTGTAGGATGTGTGTTGTTGTAAACTTTTACAGCTCAGTTAATGTTCATTTTTGGCATTTCTGAATGAATGCTGTTTTCTTCAGTGTTATAATGCCTCCTTTGTCTGGCCTGTGAGTGAATGGATTTGCCAAAGGCCAATATAGTCAATGTACATAGGCCTGAATGTGTTCTTTGTTTTCCATGTTTCCTTTCTTGCTGTTTGACAATGTGGCCGGTGGCCGGTTTGTATAGCAAGCCAGTGTGCTTTTTGCCAGAGGCCTGCATGTGTTCTTTGGTGTGGCAATGCCGCCTTTATTGTTGTTGTTGTTTGACCATGTGTCCTGTGGCTGTTTTGTGCTTTTTACCATAGGCCTACCTAAGTTCTTTGTGGTGACCATGCCTCCTTGCTTGCTTGTCTGACCATGTGACCAGTGGCCATTTTGTGTAGCCAACCAGTGTGCTTTTTGCCATTGACTTGCAGGTGTTCTTTGTTGTGGCCAAGCCTCCTTGCTTGCTGTTGTTATTTGACCATGTGACCATTTTGTGTAGCTAGCCAGTGTGCTTTTCGCCATATGCCTGTATGCCTTCTTTGTTGTAGCCATGCCTCCTTTCTTGCTGTTGCTGTTTGATCATGTGGGCAGTGGCCAGTTTGTTGCCAGCCACTGTGCTTTTTGCCATAGCCCTGCATGCCTTCTTTGTTGAAGGCATGACTCCTTGCATGCTGGTGGTGTTTAACCACGTGTCCGGTGGCCCTTTTTTCCAGTCAGCCAGTGTTATTTTTGCCATAGGCCTGCATGCCTTCTTTGCTGTATCCATACCTCCTTGCTTGCTGTTGTTGTGTGACCATATGGCTGGTGGTCAGTTTGTGCAGCTAGCCAGTGTGCTTTTTGCCATATGCCTGCACACCTTCTTTTTTGTAGCCATGCCTCCTTTCTCGCTGTTGATGTTTGATCATGGGGCCGATGGCCATTTTGTCTAGCAGCCACTGTGCTTTTTGCCATAGCCTTGGATGCCTTCTTTGTTGAAGCTATGCCTCTTTGTGTGCTATTGTTATTTGACCATATGGCTGGTGGCCTTTTTGTGTAGCCAGTCAGTATACATTTTGCCGTAGGCCTTCATGTGTCCTTTGTGGTGGTCAAGCCTCCTTGCTTGCTTGTTTGACAATGTGGCAAGTGGCTAATTTGCATAGCCAACCAGTTTGCTTTTTGCCTTAGGCCTGCATGCGTTCTTTGATGTGGCCATGCCTCCTTGCTTGCTGTTGTTGTTTGACCATGTAGCAGGCGGCCATTTTGTGTAGCCATTCAATGTGATTTTTGCGATAGGCCTGCATGCCTTTTTTGTTGATTGACCTTGTGGCCGGTGGCCATTTTGTGCAGCCACAATTTTTACCAGTTTTAAAGCCATTTTCTATAGAGATAGATAGGAGAAGTCTAAGCCTTTTTGTTTGCGTTGATTTTGTTACTTTTCCCTGATATCAGTTTAATAATATACTTGAGGCGTAGTTGCTCAAAGTAAATGTTAAAAAAAGGCTCATTCAGTCAGTGTAGTTAAGAAAAGTGGAAAGGGAAAAATTTGAACAGGCGTAAATCTGTTATGGAAACCATGAAATATAATTATGAATCATTTCCCTTGCCCACAAAAATGTGGCACATGCCAAGAATGAATTTTTAAATGTTTTCGTAGGCTGGGACAGAATAAAGGAGTGAAGTACTGAGAGGTGACTAAGTGGGCGAAGGGAAACACAACTTGTATTCGGTTTGCAATACATTGAAAACTTTGAAAATGCTGCATTAACTGAAGCAGTCACATATTGCATAGCCAGCACTGCCATCATGATGCTGCATGCAGGTCATGGGTGGTGAAATGCCAAGGACAGTGAGAGAGGTGATGAATGATGATGGGTGGGATACCTATCTGCCTCGCTTAACAAATATAGTGAGTTAAGGGAGTAGATCAAAAATGTAAATACCCCCCACTTTGAACCAAAGCGTTCCAGAAGAGCTCCCTAGTTTATTTATCCAAGCAAGTATTCATTCATTCTTTCATCCTTCTATATTAACCCATAAATAGCCATCATGATTTAAGCTTTACTTTCTACCATCCAGTCATCCATCGAAATTTCGAATCCATATATTTATCCATTCAATATCTACCCTTTCAGCCATCCTTTCACCTATTCATCCATCCATCCATTTACCCAATACCCACCCATGCATCCTTTCACCCGCCCACCTGATCACTCATGTACCATATCACCCATCCTTTCTTTTAACCTTCCGTTCTTCCCCATTTCTAGCAACCTATCATTTTTAGTGGTTAGTTTGTGAGCTTTCGCTGAGTTGCAGATAGAAAAGGCCATAAGAACTCAACCACAGCTGTAGCTGCTAAAATACGAGTCTCACACTGCCCTTGTAGTGACTATAAAAGTTATTGTCAATAAGCAAGCAATGTGACTTTCCACCACCCGTACATGCTGCCACTGTGTCTCCCCCTCCTACGGCCTTTGCAGCAGAACTGACCCTGGCACTGGTGGCCTGTGCGACTCGAAAAAATATTACACATGTTTTAGATGCCAGATATACCTCCCCTTGTTCCTTTAATAAGAAAAATACAACTGCAATACATCACTACAGTTCGGTCAGCAGTATCTTCTGCCAAAAATATCACTTTGGGCATTTTGTTGGTTGACAATGTTAGAAAAGCCAGGTAGTCAAGCCAACCAGAAACTTTTCGTAATGGAGGGGCAGAGCTATAGCCTATGCTGGTGACACTGAGTCATTAAAGCACAATGAAGGGGTGGAATAATTGTCACTGAAGGACATATGGTGTTGGCTGCCATATGCAGTGGGTCCTCCTACTTTCCAGCTGGTATACTGTATAAATGAATAACAACAAAACATTGGACACAGTAGACAGTAGAGTACCAAAAATCTGTTCTTAGTCTTACATTACAGCAAGATGTATAGGGGAGAGGGAAAGCTTACCAGCAAAGCAGAAGACACCTAGAGACTAGTACAGACAGGAGGTCAGCTGCAAAAAACACTCCATGAAATATGGAAATAAGGATATTAAACATAATGCAGGGATAACAAGAAATTAACAAACATTGGATAGGGTAGTTGGAAAAAACAGAGACAGTATAAAAAATAAACGAGGCAAAATTAAAAGTAGAATAATAGTGGACAGGGGTAAAAGTTAGAGAAATAATAATAATAAATAATAGAAATTACAGGTATAAGCAGAACCTTTGGCAGTGGTGCTGGTGGTCAGTGCCTCCTCATCCCGGACCTGTCTGCAAGCTGTCCCTCTTCTTCTTGCCCTTGAGTGCTGATGTAAGAAATAAAGATTAAAAAAATTGATTAGTGGTACAGTTAATCTCCCCAAAACAATTTTACTGGCAAACACAATAACATTGCACTTTTCTAAATCAGATTGCATATAATCTTAGTATCGAATATTGAGTTGGCCATACTAATCCTAAAATCCATATTCCAAATTTCCTTAACAAAAACTACATTTGGAACTAATGAAATGCAATGAATGATCTTTGATTCTATTCTCATTTCTCACTTGATGGACCCACTCAGTCGCCCCTTTTTTGCAATGCACAGATGCATACTACATATCACTATGAGAATGCTTGAGACTGTACGAGCTACATAAAGAAAGCCATTACTATCTTGGTGGCAGGAGGGCAGAGGAGTTTACAATGGCATATTAAATAATCTGCCAAAGTGATCACCGATGAGTACAGTTAGTTAGCTCCGAGCACCTGGCTAGCTCAAATTGGATCACGTAATATTCTTAAAGTAATCTTAACTTACCTATCAGTGTGAGCAGCAAGCTATTCAGATTTTTTTTTTAGCATTGTAGACCACAACACAACAAATAATTACTCACCAAGCTATGCAATCTCCACTCCTAGCAAGTCAAGCAGCTCCGCTCAAGTTAGATGATATCTACCCAGCAGTGCGTCAGCTGCTGTTGGGTGCGATCGATGTGGGTAGCTGCTGCTAGGCCTGCCGCCTGCTGCCAGGATCGAAGTGAGGTAAAGCTGCACAAAAAATTAGTGCTGCCACCTCTGCCTTACAAAACATTGCATGGGGCTGCACCCCTTGGTGGTGCAAACGAATGCAACGTTTGTGGCTAGTCGCACAGGGCCTGGTATCACCTCTCCCCTGCTTGCCCCGCTCTGCCATGGCGCTGGGTGGGGGAAAAAAAAGAAAAGAAACAGGAAAAACAAGACCTGGCCACGCGCACAACGTTATCCTATGGGGAAACGCTGCGCGCGGCCAGGTCTTGTCTCACTTTGGAGTTCTCAGACTGCTGAGACGCCGACTATAGTTCTCTGGCGAGAACGCGCTTTCAGCGCGTTACTAGCCGAGACCTAAAAAGGAAGAACTAAGGAAGTAAAGGGTGGCTAAGTTAGATAGGGGGAGGATTGAAAAGATTAAGGGCCTAATTACGAGTTTGGTGGTCCTCCTGCAGCATTACCACTGCTGCACTAGCAGGAGGACCGCCAAGCCTGTGGTGTGCCCCCAGCCAGATTCTGAGTTGAATCCAGGGTGGGTGGGTGGCGCTGCAGCGGTGTGGCAGTGGCAGCTGAGTTAGGCTCATAAGAGAGCCTTAACAGTAGACTGCCTCCGTGACAGTGCCTGCAGCATGTCCCTGCATGGTATGGCATGCACCATGTGGGGCCGTGTTAGGGTCCCCTTAGTTGCATCTCCATTACCCTGTTCATGGCAGGCTCACCGCCATGAAATGGGCAGTGGAAATCCAAAATGGAACACGCTCAGCGGTGCAGCAGCTGCCCCTTTCTGCAACGTCACAGCCGTGGGATCCTGGATCCCAGTGGAGATGGCCATTCTGTTGTAGTTTGACCGCCCCACATTAGAAATACGACGGGCAGACCTGCAGTGGTGGCAGTGTTCGGACCACCACTGCGAGAACGGAAGACCTAGGACCGCTGCACTCAGGATAAGGTCCTTAAGATACATTGAAAAGAGGTCCAGCACCATGCATACAGAAGAAAACAAAATGCATGCACCCATGCGAACCATGTGGCGCCATTCACGTGCAGTTTCTGGTGCAAGAACACGCTGTGTAAAACATTAAAAAGCCATGTGGATGGGTGAGTTGAACAGCTTCACCAGCTCATGGAATTCCACAATGAAAAGCAGAGTTTTTGTGGCACTTCGTAGAATTCTGCGTAGCGTGACTTCATGAGCTCTGCCTAGGCCTAGATGTAGCATCTTCCCCAGCCCGGCAGAATGCTAAGAACAGGCCACACAAGGAGCCCTGTATCAGACGTTTTTATTCCTCAGCATATGATAACACACCGTACTCTGATACCTGTTGATAACAACTTAACACCTCCCAGCAAGTTAAAAAAAATGTGTCTGCTGAGTCCGCCCAGAACCACAAGGGTAGTCGCTCACATAGTCCCACGACACTATATTGGGGTGTCTCAATGTTGGGGTACCCTTTTGCTCCCACAGCATGTGCACTTGTGTGCATGAATTAGTGGGACTCTTTGAATGTTTTTTATAAAAATAAAAAACACTGAAAGAGGGACAATTATGCATGTAGGTGCATGCACCTGCATGGGCAGCCATTTTAGATTTCTTTTGGGCAAAATAATGAAATATGCATGCTGCTTGTGACATCATGAGAGTGATCCTGAAGCAGTGTTAGGGCTCTGCCAGGCCCTCACCAAAGTAATATAAGTAATCGGTAAAATAAAAAAGATTAATTTTTTTATGAAAACTCAAAAGCTGAGCCAATAGTTCTTGGCACTTAAGGAGACTACTTTTTGTGCTGATGTACACATTTTACAAGAACAGAATGCCTACTCCTGGCTCTGGGTTGAATACTCATGATGAAACATAAGACCCTCTCTCCAAAATTAGTATTCTTTTCTACCACCAGCAACCACTAGCACAAATTATCCACTGCACATGGATCAAACAGAGGACAATTAGAGACCTGTAGGCGTCCTGAGATGCTGATAGCAAAATACTTTTAGAAGCATTCTTTTTTGATGAAAATAGGGCTACGAGATATAAGGAAACAAAATGTATGTTTGTTTGTTCAAATGTAAATATTGTGTGTGCATATATAGATTCACTGAAAAAACCATAGGTTATAGACCATATATAGTTAGGAATTAGCATTTACAAAACCCTATTTTACTCACACAAAACCATTGAAATTCGCATATATAGTTAGTTGCACTAACTATATATCGCACACCCGCAATCCACTGCTGATCATGTCACATATTACATCATTCATGACATGGTCAGTGACATCACTGATGACATCACTGATGACATCACTGATGACATCACTGATGACATCTCAAATGACATCACTGATGACATCACTGATGACATCTCATTTGACATTACTGATCACATCACTGATGACATCATTCATGTGATAATACGATGAACCTCTTCAGACTCTAATATAACCTTAGATACACTCAGTGTAAACAGACACTCACAGACTGTCACTCATCCATGGAGTTACTCACACACCTAGTCAGTCATGCAAAGAATCAATCACACCTCCATTTCCTCAACTATACAGTTATACACACCTTACTTATTCAAACATATACTAACACATATTTACTCTCTTATACAATCCCTGATACAAGTTCACGATGATCCATACAGCCACTCACACATTCACTGGCTCTTATGCACGGTTATTTATATATGTCAACTCTCACATGTACTGTGTTTTACATATGTACTTACTTTGACATGTAGCACTGAGATATCCATTCACTCACCAATACACTCATGCACACAGTCAACCACCCATACAGCTGTTTCCACATGCACTTTTGAACCCATACATCTAGTGAATCAACTGCTCACACATCTATGCACAGAGTCATACACCTCCCAGCCACCCACACACACACTCAGTCTCCCATACAAATACTTGGGCAACCAATCAATAACCCATATAGTTACTCATATAGCTACTGATCAACACATGCAGCAGTTTACAGAACAACAGACATAATGATGCACAAATTAAGACAGTTTAGTCACTAACCCATGCACTCAGTGAGACACATTTAATCACTCACTCATACAGTCAGTCATGCACCTACTAAATCCTTCATCCAGACACTTATACATCCACTCATTCTTCAATATGTAAGACATATTTTAACTTTACAGAAACATACAGTCACTGGATGTTGTCATCAGTGATGGCATTTGAGATGTCATCAGTGATGTCATCAGTGATGTCACTGACCATGTCATGAATGATGTAATATGTGACATGATCAGCAGTGTATTGCGGGTGCGCGATATATAGTTAGAGCTACCATACCTCAAAGCACTCTAAAATATTATTTTACTATTTCCCTTGGTTTTCCCCTTGTTACGCTTTCCAGAACGCTACCGGGTTCGCGGACCGGGCGCTTTTATTTTTTTTACATATATGGGCCTCCTCAGCCACCCTCAGAAAACCTAGGGGATCAGGATATGTCTCCCGTGCCCCCTTATACCCATTCCCAACATTGTTTATCCTCCATCTTGTGACTAAATCCGTCCGAAACACAAGATGGCGGACTCCCGTTACGCTACCAGTGAGCTACCCGGTTCGCGTACCGGGTAGCGCTTCCACCGCGAAAAATCGAAAAAAAATGTATTTTATTTTTTTGCCCCGCTGGGCCCTTTAATAGCCCCCACATCAATCCTAGGGGGTCAGGAGGGGTCTACCTTGCCCCTTTCATTCATTTCCCCCTTCGTTTATTTCCACCTATTGTCTCTCGATCCTACCGAGAGACAAGATGGCGGCCGCTCCGGACTGTTTAGAATGTTGAGAGTCACCGGAGAGCCAATCCGCTTCTCCTCACGAAGTTCCATTACGCGTCTGGTACGCGAACCGGGGCGCTAACCGGGACGCTGTCACAAATATATATATTTTTTTGAAAGTTAATTTCTCAAAATCCACTGGAGCACATGTCTTGAGACCTAGCAAAGGCACATCGGGCAAACAGTCTCTACAATTTTGCCAAGTTTCATAGAAATCCATTCAGCCGTTCGAGCTAAAAGTGAGTCCAACCGCCCTATGGAAAACTCAATGTTAAAAACACGTTTTGGGACCCCCCTTTTTTCTTGGCCCCCGCTTGACGAAACCCCCCCAAACTTTCAGGGGACGCTCAGAAACAAAATGTGCCATTTTCCTGAAAATTTCAGCCAATTCCGTCAATCAACGCCAAAGTTATTCAACATAGAATTTTCAGAAATCCCTATTCAAAAAAATCCTAACTATATATACCTACTGGCGACCGCCAGTAGTTTTTATATATATATATATATATATATATATATATATATATATATATATATATATATATATATATATATATATATATATATATATATATATATATATATATATATATATATATATATATATATATATATAACATTTCTATGGCAAAATGAAACCCCTCATTTTGTTCCTTTGCATATTAAATGTTTTAAGTGTTAACACTTTATTCCAATCAAGATGACTTCAGGTGTGCCATACTTTTGTCATAAGTAAGACTGTTAGCGCTCTAGTTGTTCTTTAGAACACTCTGGGACATTCTGTCACTGGGCTATAGTTGGGCTACATCTGGCTGCTATTTGGGCTACATTTGTTTTTTTTTGTCTCTGGTGGCCATCTTTGGGCTACATTGGGCTACATTTGGGCTCTAACATATATATAGCCCAATGTAGCCCAATATATATTTTTCAAAGTTAATTTTCGTAAAAACCACTGGAGCATATATCTTGAGACATAGCAAAGGCACATCGGGCTACCAGTCCCTACAATTTTGCCAAGTTTTTTGGAAATCCATTCAGCCGTTCGAGCTAAAAGTGAGTCCAACCGCCCTATGGAAAACTCAATGTTAAAAACACGTTTTGGGACCCCCCTTTTTTCTCGGCCCCCGCTTGGCGAAACCCCCCCAAACTTTCAGGGGACGCTCAGAAACAAAATGTGCCATTTTCCTGTAAATTTCAGCCAATTCCGTCCATCAACGCCAAAGTTATTCAACATAGAATTTTCAGAAATCCCTATTCAACCGCCAGTAGGTAATATGTTTTTGTAATGTATATGTTTGTATATATATGTAGCAAAAAAGCTGAAAAGTTTATCTACATTCACTTTGAAAAAAATGGCTAAATAAACAAAAAGTTTGTTTTAAAAGATATATATATTTGTAACTGTTTAGAATTGCCTTTGGTTTTTTGATGGAAATAAGATATAGATTTTTCATGTGACTAATCAGTACAGGGAGGGATAATTTATTGATCTCTTCAATCGAGCTTGTGGTTATCTATCCCGAGGCATTATTTTCTTTATTGGATTGGAAGAAACTGGGCACTGACAAGGAGACCTCAAGAATGCGGGAAATGCATGTGACCTGTAAAGTTAGCCTTAAGGCTTTTTGACAGATGAAGGGGATGGCATGAGGTAGATGACGTGCAGACATTGGGTTTAAAAGGGAGACAACGTTTGCCAATACATGGTACTATTATCTGCAATGTATGACTATTTGTTTGCATTATTTACTACTCCATCATAAAGATAATCCTATTGACCACCAGGAAAAAGTATTCTTTAATTAATAAACCTGTATAATTTGGGTAATGTAAATAATATCTTATATGGAATACATAAGTAGTACAGATATTTGTTCTAGAGTCACTTCCCGCATCATCGACCACATGTTAAAATGTTCACATCTGCTTAAAAGGAGCACACTGAGTGATCACAACCCTTTTGAGGTGAAAATACAGGTACATAGTTTTCTTGGCTCCCAACGGTAGTCCTTCCGCAGAAGGAAACTAACTATACAGAAATTAAAATGGAGATCATATGCGAACATAAACCCATGGTTATAATGCTGTAAATTATTAATAGCTGTTTGGATGTTAAAGCATAAGATCTACTGTAGCGGTAAAAAAGGAGGTGGGCATCGATCTACTGTAAGCAGTGTGATAGGTACACTGTAATGCCATTAGCATGTTCCATAAATCCATAAGAACCCAGTTTCGAAAGAGCTAGCTGGTTCAGGCATGAAATGTCTCAGTAGAAGGAAACACATGTTTAAAGACAATGTATGGGAGAAATTAATTGCAGTTTGCATGTCGAGTGATATGGCTAGTTGTTGAAAGTTGTGAAAGAAATCTGTAATTGTAACAAGAAAGCCCTGACATTTTAATGAAAATATTTCTCCTCACAACTCCCGGCATCACTAGCGGTGCGCATGCCGCCACTGCGTCAATCAAGCACCAGAAGGCGCTTAAAAGGAACACCGGGCTTCCCCACCGGGAGGGCTCACTGTTGCTGTTTCTGGTGACACTGACCTGTGCCATTGTTTGTACCTGCCAGCACTCAGGGGGCCGCCACCTCCAGAGAGTCTTTCCGGACCACAACTCCCGGCATCACAAGCGGCACGCACGCCCCCACTGCATCAATTAAGGACCAGGAGGAGCTTAAAAGGAACACGGGGCTCCTGCACCACGGGACACACACGGGTGGCGCCGGGCAAAGCCCGGGCCAAGGGCGGGCCCATCTGTGCCCATCAGGGACCGGCAGAGACTGGACTGGGCCACCCCCCTTGAATTTGAACATTAATGGTTAATGTGGTAAGCTTAAATATTAGCTTTGATTGCGTATCTTTAAAGTGGGCTGCTAATTTGGAAACAAGTACCCCCGTTATAACGTTGTGCTGTGGCCGTAGATGAAATATGAGCAAACGCAAGGGCACTGCGGCTACGCTGGACGCCTTCATTATCAGGGCTGAGTCTTTATTAAATCATGAGATACAAATTGTAGAAAGGAGTTTGTCTCTTGATCCAGCCAATCTTCCCACTCATAGGCAATTGAGCTCTCCAAATCCGATAGATGCCCCGCAACCATTAGCGCTAACACCCACAATAATCGTCCAAAATGAGGCATCCCCATCCAATCGTACTATTGCCTCAGTATCCCCAGGGCAAGATGACTTAAGCAGTATGAGTAGCCCGGGAATGGGAGCCAGACTGAGGAAAGGTAATCTGACAGTGGTGAAAAAGGGTGATCAACGAGAAAAAAAGAAGGCCAACCCTACCACAAGGGAAACAAAGGCTAAGGAAGCAGGGGAGTTTAGCACCAGGAACAAGATCTAATTCCAGCATAGATCTGCAAATGGTAACGAAAAAAACGGTTTGTACACAGACCGAGGCCGATTGTGACCAATATTTCTCAGAATTGGGGAAAACTAGCGGGGATATGGAAAGAATTATAAAAATGTCACTGGAATCAATGAAGGAGGCCATGCTAAATCAGATCAGGGAGTGCATGAGAGAGAAACTTAGGCCTTTGGAAAGGAAAATAGAGGAAGTGAACACCACTATAGGGCATATGAAGGATAGTAGTAATTCTACCCGTCAAACTGCTCAGGAAGGAGGGTCCCAATCAACACGAGACCACCCACCCACACAATCCTTAGTACAAGAACAGTGTCGGGTCCCATTTGTCAAAGATCATGTATGTATCAGGAGTCAAGTGTCTAGAGGCATCCCCATACTAAATTTTAATTCTATAACAAACAACAAGGTGGATAAAACTGAGGGGGGGACACAGGCTATTGTAGAAAACCAAGGGAACTTAGCTGGTAACCAACATGAACAAGCAGATCACGATAGACCAGCAACTCAACAAGTAAGGGAGGTGATATACATTCCAAAGGGCAGAGATCTAATACCGAACAGTGATGTCTTACAATTACCTCCTGCCTCATGCCCCTATGTGTTAATCTTAGCTGGAGTTCCTGTCCTGAGAAGAAATCAGAAAGAGACATGGCATCATTTAAGGAACAAGACAGTTGACTGGCTAACAAAATTTAAACAATTTAATCCATAAAAAATCGAGGAGACGTATTGATGGCCTTTTCGGAATTAATGGTAACATATACTGTAACCAAGAATGATTTCTTTAAATATCTACAGTTACGTGATTTTTTACATAAACGTGCTAGGCTACATGATATTTTGTGTAATGAATTTATTGAAGCTATGCATAAAGGGGCAAAGATAGGGATGTTATATGATATGTTAATTTCTAAGCAACGAGACGATCTTGACCTTCAAGATTCTAAATGGCAGGTTCGACTAGAAAAATCTGGTTTTACACTACAAACTTCGATTGATATGGCAAATTAAATAATTCTGTCTGCAAATTTGCGCACACAACATTATTAAACCCTGTTTAATTTATACCATACACCAGTTAAAATGATGAAGTGGGGTGATATGTATGATGGTAAATGCTTTAGATGTCAAATGGAGGAAGCTGATATAGTTCACATTTTTTTATTGCAATGCACTTACACAGCTCTTTTTATGTATTGAATGATTTTTGTTAGAAACAACTAAAGTGCCTTGTGTAATAAATAGTGAAATGATGCTCTTTGGGGTTTGCAGCAGGGCAGAATCTATACAGAATAATTACTCCAATCGTTTTTTTATCTTCATGGCCATGGTGGTGGCTAGATTGTGTATAGCTACAATGTGGTTGAAACCAGAGGCACCTGCGTATGAAATGTGGCGAGCCAAATTTTATAATGTATTTTACTTTGAATATAATTTGTATTGTTTTAAGCCATTGAAAAAGAAGCAAGTAGGATTGAAAGTATGGCAGCCTATGTTGAAACATCTTGACGTCTCGCTGCAATAATTACATTGTTATGAAGTAATGATATATTCAGCAGTTTTAGCTTTTAGAGTATGTAATATATTTATGTCTATTGTTTTTTTGTTTTTTTTGTCAAGTCTATGTTTTTTGTCTAATTTCAATTCTTCTTCTTTGCCCTTTGCTTTTTTTGGTTTGTTTTTGTATGTTATGAACTGAACAATAAAAATGTTTTTTTTTTTAAATCGAGGAGATTATTATGGTCCGTAGGGAAGGGTGGGTGGGAGAATCAAAGAAAAATATAAATGGTGATAAATTTTAGATGCCCCAGATGGTAAGAGATTTATTAGACACTAAAGAGGAGACTTCATCTAGGTACACTGGCATATGTGTTCTCCCATTGGGTTATTTTTATAGACCAATGACTATGAAAAACGCCAATGGTATAGATTCCCTGGTTTTACTTTCAAATAGATTTGAGGGATTGTCAACCCTAGATGATCTAGATTGACAACAACAGTTTCTTTATCACAGAGTGGATGTTGTGGCTAGCCCTGAGACAAATGAATTTATGGTTCAGCCACTGGTTACAGAAGCAAATAGAGTAGAATGTCCGCAGTGTGTTTTATTGATAGCAGAGATGAATGAACCCATAAACTTAGAGTGAGTGGGGAACGCCCTGAACCCACAAGCTTCTCGCATTGAGATGCACTTGGAAATGCCAATAGGGAGTCATGTACCAATGTTATCGAATGGAGACATTGGAAAAGGGTCATTGTCAAGTATAGAGTTGAGCAGGGATCTGGTAGTACACCTTATCTCATGGAATATAGCTGGATTAAAAAGGAAGATAAAGGACATGGCTTGGAATGAATATATAGAGAAGAGTGACATCTCTCTCTTACAGGAGACTTGGTCACTGGAAATCTCTCATAGAGTGGGTTTCAAGACGTTTAGTGTGGGTTCCAGTCCATCAGTAAGAGGTAGGCCATCAGGGGACTTGATAATATGGACAAGGATTTCCCTGGATATCGACATAATCCCATTAAATATACCATTGCAAGATATGATTGGTCTAAAATTGGTCTCGCATGATGGTGATGTTTTATATGTAATTAATATCTTTAACAGCCCAAGTACTGCTAACAAAGAATCATTAGTTATAGATCAGCTTGACTCCTTGTTAGATTCACTAGGGCCCAACCCGAGGGTAAAAATTGGTGGCGACCTTAATCGCAATTATGAACCGGTACTGAGTTTTGGTAACCTCCACGAGGACGAAGATATGGCATATAATATTCCTTCCATAGAAAGTGACAATGATGTAAGCTGTACCGTGGCCGTGGCCCAGATTCTGAAACTTACAATGGGTCATAACCTGAGAGCATGTAATGGTTGTCTGCCTTCGGATAGACCAAATGCATGCACATTTTGTAGAGGTAGTGCCCGGAGCAACATAGATTATATATTGGTGACAATAGAGTTTTGGCCTTACATTCTTGACTTAAAAATAGATTCCCGAACAGAGAGTGACCATCGCCCTTTACGCCTGGTATTATCACCAAAGTTTTTTCTTTGCACTCAAGAGGGTAAGAAAGACACTAGTATGATTGAAGACAATATTATAATAAGTAACAATAGTCGAGCTGTGAAGTGGCCGTATATTCTAGGGAACCCTCAAACTATGAAGAGCATCTGCACTATTTTTGCAGATACTATTACATTATTTTTAAGCCAACCAGTAGACAAATTTTCAGTGCTAGATTTACACACCACCATGGTAGATGCTCTAACCCCGGTTCTTAGCAAAATACCTAAGGAAGGAAATGCAGGAACCAACTACCGAAATGACTTTGGAAATCCCTGGTATAATACAGATTGTCGGGTAGCCAAGAAAGAACTTATCCAGGCAATTAAAAGTAATAGCCCAACTGCAATAAGGGGAAAAAGGTATTAGCATAAGCGAGCCCAGGAAAAAGCAATGAAAATATGGGATGACGATATTTGGTCAGGCTCAATTAGTGCGGCCAAATGCAAGGACCAGGCCGGTTTTTGGAACCTGATAGCTAAAGGGAACAAAACAGGAAGGTCACCAAAAGATCTATTTCTTGAGGAAAAAACATGGGTTGCACATTTTTCCAGCCTCTATTCAGGAACTAATGAAGTGCAATTTGAGATAACCAAAGATATGGAGACTGCTGCTAAGAACGTTAATTTGCACTTTAGTTTACAAGAAACAATATTGGCAATTGAGACAGTCAAATCAGGGAAGGCCCCTGGTCCTGATAAAATCCCCGGAGTCTTAATAAAACATGATATTGAAGTCTGGGGACCATACATAAATTATCTTTGCAATGCAATAGTTGAGTTCGCACCAGTACCTGAAACATGGAAAGGGGCAGAGATCGTAACAATTTTAAAAAAGGGTAATCAGCATGATCCAGCGAATTATCTCCCTATCAGTTATTGATATCACACAAAAAAAATTTGCTAGGCATATTTTATGTAGATTAACAGAGTGGATTGAAGAGGCCAAACTATTGTCGAGATACCAAGCTGGGTTTAGGAAAAAAACTAGCACAATTGATCAAGTGTTTAGATTTATGTGCATATGTTGGAAGTATATATATATAAGGAAAGGCAGTTTGTATATTGCCTTCGTGGATTTAAAGGCAGCATTCGACTTGGTACCCCGGAACAGGTTGTGGGACTCACTGAAATGTTTAGGAGTACCAGTCGAATTGCTTGTACAGATAATAAGGCTCCACGATGGAAACTTTGCCAAAGTAAAATGCGGGCCCAGGGGAGAATTTACAAAGGCAATACCAGTGAGAAGGGGAGTACGTCAAAGGTGCGTATTGGCACCCACTCTGTTTTCTCTTTATGTAAATGATATTCCCCAACACCTGGAAGGTTGCAATAATGATTCACCTAAGCTGGGTAGGCAAAGTAGTGCCAGCACTATCATTTGCTGATGATACTATTTTAATCCCGCTAACCCCTAGGGGACTGCAATGTTTAATGGATTCCATTTATATGTACTGTAATGAGAAAGGCCTTGAAATAAATTCCACCAAAACTAAATACATGTCAATAAACCCACATAGATCCTTTAAAAGGAATTTAATATTAAATGACCAGAGGTTGGAATATGTGCAAAGTTTTAACTATCTAGGCATCACATTGGATACAAAACTGACAATTGGAAAAAAATTAGGATAATTTTGCTTCAAAACTCAACCCCCATTTTGAGGAAGCATGGGGCAAGTATCTCTAAAGCGGTGTCCCCATCCTAAGAGGTTTTTAAATTTAAAGCCCAATCAGCGGCCCTATATGGATCAGAAATTTGGGGGCCACATTGTAAAAAGAATTTTGAATTGGGAGAAAACAACTTCTTTCGGAAGTTGTTAAGCCTTCCAAGCAGGACAATTTTGATTCTGGTTGTTTTAGATCTTAATATTAAACGAACAGATAACCATGCTTTATTACATCCCCTCTTATTCTGAGTGAGGATTTGGTCAACACCAGACTTATTAAACTATAAAAAGGTCTTGAGGAGATTAAGAAAATGGACCGGATTAAGGATATTCCATGGCTTAAACACGTGGCACTGTGGATGAAGAAGATAGGCCTGTCTCACTTTTGGGATGAGCCATCCCAGCTGACCACGGCGTTTAGGAAGGAGTTAAAGTCATCCTTCTGGGCCCATATCAATGATAATGTGTTACATAGTTCTGGTATGGAAACATTAACATCAAGATTCCTTCCTTTTAAAGATGTAGCACATTTTGAACCATTTCTAGATGAGGTACGACCCCTAGTAGCAAAATCTTTGCTTCTGAAATTACTGGCAAATGCCAATAAATCTAGATGGGGCAATAACCACGACGCTAGAAGTTGTGAACGGTGCACGCTATGTACAAAAGAAGCTAGGGAAGATGACCTACATATATTATTTTTCTGTCCCTCATATACTGCCCCCAGGAAAAGAAGGATAAAACCTGTCTGCAAAAAATGTTATGTTAGACACTGTAGAGAGGCAGAACGTATATTCAAGACTGATACGGCACAATTGGTTGCTTTTGGTGTAAGCAGATTTCTATTCAATGTGAATAGCATAAGAGCTGAAATTGGATTGAAATTGTAGTAGCTAAGAATTATAGCTAACTTTCTTGCTTTTAATGACCCTTGCACTTTGCACTTTATTAATATATGGTCACCCACCGATGATTTTTGATTTGGTAAATGCTCCATTCTTAGTGATGATATTAATCAAATTTTGATATAAGCTGCATACAATGCACTTAAGGTTCGGCGACCTACAAATTTTAAATAATGCGGTATTTAAAAAAAAAAGCCTTGCTTTTATATATTTGTTTAAATGTCTTATTTTATTTATTGAGGTAACTAAGTTTTTAATGTTACATTGTTTGTGGATCATGAAGATGTACCCAAATACCCCCCCCATGTGTAGCAAAAATAGTTGTTGACAGTTTTGATGAATGAGAAGTTTTAACATGTATCTTTTATGATTGGAATTAACCGAAATAAAGATTTTGAAATGAAATGACATTTCTCCTACAATATGAGTTGTAGGAGTTGTTTCCAAAGATGTAACATGATCGCTGTGATAGTTCTTGCAGTTGTCAATATGGCTACCCTGGTAGCATTCAGGTTTTTATTTGAGATAATTTAACCGATGCCATCAATACCAGCACATTGAACAAGTTAAGAGGCCTTGATAGGGATGCCATAGGTATATGTAAATTCCATGTAGACCACTGGGTCACTGTCTATATTATAGCTTGAAAAATAAGGGGGAAATAATTAATCCCTAACTCTTGGTGGGAATTGATTATCAGACAGTTCATTAATAGAGGACAGTGATGTGATCCTAGCTGCTACTGTCCAATATCACATATAGATTCCTCAGTAAATGTAGTAGGTAGAATCCCTTTGAAGAAGTTACTGACGGATGCTACAGAGAATAATATATTTGTAGAGGTCCATTATAGATTGAGGCATGGTTGGGAAGAGTTGAGCAGTGTTTCATCATGGTAAATAAATAGGTAAAGGCCAACAGAGATATTTTTCCTGCTTTTATCCTTTATTTCTTGAGAAAAGGCATGATCACTTTCAATTTGCAAATATTTCTTGAACCACAATGATTTCTGAGTCCATAAGGAGTCATAGGGTATTCTTAAATTCTGTAGAAATGATTGGTCTTATGTTAAAAATGTGTTTGTGATCGCAAAAATACAGGCTTTGGACCTACAAAAGTGTATTTTGATATGTGCATAACCCCCTTCCATGAGGAGGAAAATGTTTTAGGACCAGCAAAAGGGGTTTTGTTACTCCTTTTCAATCGCAAATAGAAGGGACGTGAAAGGGTATCCACTCCTATTTGTGATTCTTAATAGGATGTACAAACGGTTTGTGAAAATAACTGCCTATTAAACAATTGATCAGTTACTGATCCCAATGTTGGACTGGAAAAGGATTGGCAAATGGGAAGCTGTCCTCTCAGAGATCCTTTCCTTTTGGGAATCATGTTGGGCTGCTTCAGTGGGGGCAGACAATGAATCTGCATTCTTCGCCAGAGGTCTTCCCAGAATTTCCTCCTTTTTAGGTCGAGCCTAGCAGAACGCATTCGCTGCTCTTTGAGACATGCTTTATCCACTTCTAAGGGCTTTAACCACGCCCTCGGTGCCAATTGGTTAAAGTGTGTGTCTTCCAAAAAGCTTTCTTCTCTATGGTTTCTTGTGGGTATATGTCCCACCTTCTCGTGCCTTACTCCTCCCCGGGAGTATTGGCCTATTACGGCATCCTTTCTATGACGGATTTGTCCTTTATGTTTGCAGCTTGTACATAGGCTTTAGCTTTAAACATGGTATTTTGTAGCATTTCTGGCACACTGCACTTTAGCTTCCCATGTTTAAAGCTAAAGTGCATCATTCCACGAATGATTCTAAAGTAAATAAATAGAAAAGAAAGACGTGCGGGCAGCCCTCCTTTAGATAAATGCGGGCTTTACAGCATGTACCTCGCTTCAGCTTTACATGTCAGTGACCCACCTTTCTTTTTTATTTCTTTACTTTTGTAGCATTTGCTGCATGCCCCGCTTCAGCTTTAAACAAACACGGCATGCTGCGAATGCCTACAAAAGTAAATAATCATTAATAAACATTGTAATTTTTCTTAAATTTCAGCCACAGCTTTGTCAATGTTTGCTAATGTCCTGGAGAGGATAGGTTGCGGAAGGTACACCATACAACCTTGGTTTTCAGCTCAGATCAGTACTGGCAAGCAATGTGTGGGCGCTGTAAGGACCCAGAGACCTAAGAGCTCTGTGAACATTCACTTCGGAGTCCTCTCCTTCGTATGTCAACAGCAGTGAGGCACTCACTTAGTTTGGCATCTCTGGGCATCAGCATGTCACTGCTCCGGGGTTTAAAGGCAGAGGTGGGCTCAGTCAGGTGGCATTTCAACCTGAGACATACAGGAACTCACTGGGTGGGTCACTGGGCGTGGCCATGGCATAATGAGATCAACGGGTCATGTCAGGTTGTGAAATAAACAACTGTTTAAAGACACATTTCTCAAAAGGCTTTGTGATATAGTCAATAGAGGAATCTACAATATAGTGGTTTGGGGTCTACCCAGGAGCTTCGCCTAACATTGCTGGTTGATAGGCAGCCATACAAAATCTGTTTCCCTAATGTCCTCTACTGACCTTTATAGAGACACAGACACATTTTCCTTTTTTTAAATGGTGTTCTGCGGTCTCCTTCAGGTCTCCATCTCTGTGTTCGAGTTATTTGTAGATGACTGCAAAATGCAACTTGCATCATTAGTATTCATGAGGCAGGAGGTTTTGTGACCATCTATAAATACGTATTTTGTGACGCGGCTGATTGGTACATCAGATACTTGGTAGGATGCAGAGCGGGTTCGCAAAATGTCAGTGTGCAATCTGCACCCACTATTTACAAGCAGACCAATAACACATCAGACCCTTGGCTGCCTGGAGACCATGAACTCAATTGAAATGATTTGCAACAAGGGACAAGGGCAGGATTGTGATTATCCCTGCTCATGGGTTATCAGCATATTACCTGCTACACAGTGATTCTGCATTCTGCTCGTGTAATGACAGCCTTCGTGTGCATTATCGTAAAAAGCATCTTCATATCTGGCACTTTCAACCAATTGGTACTTTATTCTTGTTCAAAAGAGAAACAAGTGGCAGTTCTTTTACGCACGGAACCATTATTTGCAAACTAACACTTAAGATAGAAATCAAGAGACTGAACTGGGCCTCTTGGGCTGGGTCTGCATCATACTTTCTGGCCATTAGAGAATTGTCCTGTGGGCTGCACTCTCAGTTTATCTTCTTTGAACTCTGTCATTAGAAGCATGTTTCCAATTTCTGGATCTTCAAAGAAAGCAACATGTTGGTAACATGTGCTCCACACAGGGTTTGAGACAAGCTTCTTTTTTAATAAGGACTTTGTTGCCCTCAAAACGGCAATTAGTGAACTGTTTCCTTCTTCTCTGGAATACAAAAAAGCAGGACTTCCTCTTCGGTTAGTGGAAGTGTCCCTGGCATGGAGGGCAGCTGCTTAGCCTTGAATGTCTTACTGTTTGATGGCAGTTAATGCAGACAAGGGGAAGGGGAAAGGGCACAGGCCACTGGGAAACATTTATGTGCTTAAAAACAGATCCAAGTAATTAGCTTCCATTTCAGAGGTCTTCATATATCTTTTTTAACACTTGCTCAGCACCAAACCTTTACAGTTTGGCTCCTGTCTTCACACATAATGATAACCAAGGGCCTAAAATACGGAGGTAGTTTTTGGACACAAAACCTGCAAGTCACATTCTCACAGGCTTTGAGAAAGGAAAAAACGTTTTGAGGTGCACAAAGAGCCATTTTGGGAACCAGAAAAGTATTCCTGACTCAGAAAATGACTTTTGGAACCTTTTTGAATCGCTACTAGGAGGAGTGAGGGAAATATGCACCCCCTCCTATATGTGAACTGCAAAAGAATGTATTAGGGCCAGATGTACCATCATTTTTTTTTGAGAGCCGCAAATTGCGACGTTTTGTGACTCACAATTTGCTACTGGCAAAATGGAATGTACAACAGTGTCTGAGACACTGTTTGCAATTCTCAAATGAGTCGCAGGGGACGTGCCTCATTAATATTCATGAGGCAGGTCACAATTTGTGACCCATTGGGAATGGTCTGCAAACACATGGATGCTGGCTTGCTGTGCTGGCGACAGCAGACCCCCATGTCTGTGTTTTTATTTTTCAATAAAGCAACTTTAAAAAAAAAAATGCAGCCTGTTTTTCTTAAAGGAAAACTGGAAGCATTTAAATAAATATATAACATTTTTATTTTTTAAGGGCTGGCAGTGGTCCCTGGCACAATTGCCTGCTCTTATAATATATTTTTGCATCTATTCAAAAAGAGGAAGGGGTACCCTGAGGACCCCTTCATGTTTGCGGGTGGCTTACCACCTACTTGAAGTTGGCAGTAAACTGTGAGTATTTTGCGACTGCCAGAGCGGTCGCAAAACAATGGTACATATCGTTCTGACTCGCTATTAGGAAGGGACGCCCTTGGCATGCCCCTTCCTGATAGCAACTCGCAAACACTATTTTGTGAGTTACCGACTCACCTAATAGCGTTTGTACATATCACCACCCTGTTTTGTGGTTGAAAATGGTCCGATTGCTCATTTGCGTCTGCAAAAGAACGGTCGTACATACTGACTCCTGAGACTTACTGAAGATTGATTCGCAAAGGGGAAACTTTTCCTATGGGACAGCTTCCCCTTTGTCAATTGTTGTGGGCAGGACAGAATAGGCAGTAGCGGGACGAGGGCTTTTCTCCAGTGGGTCGCCAGGGTGAGGGCCTGTTTTGTACCCCTGGCGGACAGTTGTTGTGTTACTGGGGGCGGTTTTGCTGCATAATCGGCCCGGTAACAAAAGCGGCAACAGTGAGATTGGATTGGTGCTGTTTGCCAGGGCCAGTTTCGGTTCCCAGTCCACCGTAGTTGTGGGTATGCTCAGGGGTGTCAGGGGGCAGACAGTGGTCCGTGGTCTCCTACGCCTGTAAAAATTGTTAAGTAAGTCCACACATGTCCCGTTAAGAGACACAGGCTGCTTTAAAAACAAAATCCAGCCTGAAAATACAAATCCAGTATGGAGATCTGATGTGACTTGCAGGCTTCCACTGTTGCATATGTGGTAATACACAGCTAGTCACTAAATATCTCATTAATATTCATGAGGCTGGTGGTTTTGCAACCTCCTGCTAATATACTTTGTGTGATGCAAATTTATTAGTATATCAGTCGCCTTGCAAAATGCATCCATGTTTGTAAACCAATTGGTGCACAATTAGCATCCTCTGGTTTGCAAATAGAGCTTTGTACATCAAGCTCAATCACATATTATTAAAAAGTTAGGCGATGTCCATATTTGCATGTCTGTTGTACTGCATGAAGCAAGTATGTAGATTTCTATAAAGTACTTGTTCACGTTCAGTGGGCCTAGTTTGGAATTTGTAATATTGTAATTAAAACACTAAATACAAGAATGTGACTGAGAGAAGAGCATATTAATGAGTCATCAGAGAACAGGAAGTGTTCAAACATGGAACGGACATATCGTCAGATTTCTCTAAGATTTTTGCTCAGGCTGGAGGGGCCGTTCAAAAATCAAAAAGAGGGATCTCAGGGTTTGGAAATGATGGTGGTAGTCTTTTTTGCAGTACAATTTAATGCATCTAAGTTTCAGTGCGCAAATTATTAAATTATAAAATAATAAAAAACGTGCGCAAATGTGTGTGTGTGTGTGTGCGCGTGTGTGTGCGGGTGTGCGTGTGTGTGCGGCTGCTGGCAAACTGAAGAACCGGGCATAACCAAGAGTTGGATGTTGACAACATTTGGGTGTCACAGGATCATTACCGTAACATTTCCTGGAAATTCTATTTCAAGAGGGTACCATTTATTTCTTTCCAGTGTGGGCAGGTGGAACCTGCCTAAAATTTTGAGACACACAGCGTTGAACCTATGAAGAGATGTGATGAAGTGATGAAGAATTAATCCAGCAGGTGTGAAAAAGACAGACCGCAAGATGTTATGTTGCAGTCTGTCTTTATCTTTTACATTTTCACTTGAGTCACATGGGAGTTTAAAGGGCAATGAGAAAATGGCGACATGTACTGTGATGAAGGCCTGCGCAGCCGAAATACATTGGTTCTATTGCTGAAACTGGAATAAATACAGTGGTATCTCTACTCTTGGGGTGCATTGTTATTTGAGTGTGTAGACATGTTGCTAGCTACATATATATAAATACATATATATATATATATATATATATATATATATATATATATATAAATAGGTGTGTATATATATATATATATATATATATATATATATATATATATATATATATATATATATATATATATATATATGACAGTAAACTCCCCCCTAAAAAAAGAGTAGCGACCCATGAGGAGAATTCAAGGAAGAAATGTCTCATAGTGAATGCATTTCGGCGTGACTGCCTTCATCAGCGCTCCTCTCCAACTGCTTCATGTGCTGTGGCGTAGGCAACCCTGCCTTGATGGAGATATGAACACCTTGCTCCGCCCCCTGATCTGATAGGGCTCTCCTGTCTAGTTCTATTGAACACGGACTGCAAGTCCCATGATACCGCAATATGGTGCATCCCGGGGAAGGAGAAGCTGAGTGGGGGGAGACTGATGGAGTGGTCATCAAAGCAGGCACAGAGTCAAAGTGTGTTGGGAGGTGAGGCAGTTCGACAGTCCAGTGCCCCCTCGAATTCCCCGCATTTACCGCTGCAACCCTTTCGCCTGGAGCCTTAAACGGGGGTTGGCACAGGGAACCCGGTCACCCAAAGAGGAAGTATGGATACCTCCTCACCGCTGTGTCCTTCGGGCGTCGTGGTGGTTTCTGGACGAGATTGTAACCGCAATCCAAATGTAAGAATGCTCGGATGAGCCTGTCAAAATGTCCTGACCACTTGTGCTGCGTGGGTTCACTTGAATGCGACTTGGCTGCTTGCATGAATATATGACAGTAAACTCCTCCCTAAAAAAAGAGTAGTGACCCATGAGGAGAATTCAAGGTAGCACTTTATTGAAGAAATGTCTCATAGCGAATGCATTTCGGCGTGTCTGCCTTCATCATATATATATATATAAAGAAAAAGAAATAAACAACAAGAATGATGTGGAATCAAAAAGCACTCAGCTATAATTTTGTCGTACTTAACGAATTTCCACACGACTTGTAAAGGGGACTACAATTCCCAACATGCCTAGCATCAATCTTAAGGCACGGCGAAAACAAGGCAGGTTGGGAGTCATTGCCACCTGATGAAGACGGAAGTTAGAAACGCGTAGTGGCATGTCATAGACTCATAGTCTGCTGCTAAGAATAAAGACATTATTTGAAACACTTCTGGGTGTTCGGCATATTCTCCTTGTTTATATATATATATATATATATATATATATATATATATATATATATATATATATATATATATATATATATATATATATATAATATAGTTACACACAAATATATAGATGCATATATATGTAGATAGATAGATAGATAGATAGATAGATAGATAGATAGACAGATAGAGAGAGAGAGAGAGCGAGAGAGAGAGAGAGAGAATATATATATATTTATACATATAAATAAAGAAGATAAGTAATAATAATTTTTTATTTCAAGGTACTTAGAATGTGGAGTTGTGACTACTTATACTTACTAATATATTTACCATTTCAATATTTTGGTTGTTGATATTTTGGCTATGATATTTTTGTAGAACAATAGCATTGGGTTGATTTCCTGACGTTCAATGCCAGGGGGACGTGCCCATGAGTCTAATCTAATGGCATACATTGGGAGGGAGTCTGATCCAGCGTCAAAAGAGGGTCAGGGTGTCTGGCATCCATATCAGGAACTGGTGTCAAAAGCGGGTCAGGGATTCTTGCATCCATATCAGGAACGGGTGGGCAATGGGTGGGCATGGGGGTTGTTTGAATCCGCATTAGTATGGGCGATCTGTACCTAATGGCAAGTCAAGTCAAGTCAAGTCAAAAAGCACTTTATTCGATTAAATAAAAATCATAAAAGTATGCTATACAAATACATAAAAACATCATACAAAGCTATAAAAATACTGTACATTTTAAAATTCATTAACAAATACATATAGAATGACCTAGCACACAGGAATTACACTGTTATCAGGAAATAATTCATATTCCTTTATAAAAATATATGTGGGTTGGACCAGAGCCTAGAAATTAGTTCATACTACCAGGTATAGGGCAAACATTTACATTAACTCCATCTAGACTCGTATGGAGTCTCTTCCGTCTAGCACGGATAGATGCAATCAGAAAATTGGCTACACAGAACATCACCCGATGATTTTCCATTAATTGTAAAAACAACAATGCTGGTTTTAGCTGTAGGAACCCCATTTCCCTCAGGAGAGGCTTGATATACTTTACCCTGCCTTCCGAGAAGAAGGGACAGAAAAAGAAAAAATGTATCAAATCCTGATCGGAAAAATTATCACATTCACATGGTGCATTTTCCATTGGCGTGCACCAGTTCTCATAGGTACCCAACAGAAAGTGTGCCTGATTAAATCTAAATTTAGTTAGCAACCAACGATGATAAGGACGTGTAACAACAGTCAGATACGGTTGCATTGACATTGAGTTAATCAGCATAAAATGTGATCTTACTGTCGGTTTAGAGATTTCAATCGACTCTCTATCCATTTCTCGGGTCCTAATGAAATTTTGTTTTACCCAGTTAATATCATAACCTAATGGCAGAAATACAGTGGGGTCTCTCTGACTTTCATGAAGTTTTAACTCAGTATGTGAGTCTCAAACAGGAGTGTAACACAAGCCCCTGCAGCCCCCGCAGAGCTGGGGACCTTGAACCCTCAAAGGGGCCCATTCAACCCTTCATGGGGACCCATTCAGCTCCAAGTCAATATGTATGTGATATGGGAGGCTCAGGAGCCCCTCGTCAAATTCTACAGGGAGCCCCGTCATTTTGCGTTTTGCCACTCCTCTTAAACAGCTCCTTTGCCTCCTTCTCCCACCTCCCTGAAACAAATCAGGACCACAAGTCCAATCCACTTTTCATCCTAGTTAGAGAAAATGTCAGCAAGATGGTGAAAACAAACGTTTCATTATGAGCAAAATGTAACACACTTCACGCCATGTTTTTTTCCAGCTAGTCCAGCTGTGACATTTTCATTATCAGCCCTTCAGAGATCCCAAGAAAAATAATCCACACGAGACACGTCAGCAAACTTCAAGGTGAAACACCATGAAAACAAACTCAAGTTGCTGCGAGCTGGCTCAAAATCCCATGACCTTTGCCCATTTGCTGTTGACAGGAATTATTCTCGAGGAAAGAATATTTAAAGTTGATTGGCCATCAACCATATGGCAGTGTTGTCCTGTGGGTAGGTTTGTTATTAACAACTCGCAGCTGGAGCTACAACAACCGCCACAGTGGTGACATTTCACTAATTGACCAAGACATCTCAGAGAACAGGATGCAGAGACTGCCCAAGTGCAAATTGATCCAGGGACAAATGCCAGAGTGCTTTGGAAAAAATGGTTAACAATTAGTAGGTTTTGCAGAAAATATTACAAATATTTAAATCCTGGAAAATAACTTGATTTATTGCACTGGGTGGTGTGAATCAACTGTATCTAGAAATGTTAAAGTAAAATATTTAAAAGCGTGTACTGTATTCAATGTGGGGATAAAGCTGTTTTTTATTTTTTTGTATTATGACTATGGCTAATGAAGTCTGTTCCCTACCGCCTGAGTCCCCTTTCTAAAGGTTATTGTAAGACTGTCATGTTTTACAAAATTGTATGCAAGGTCAACACCTCCTGGATCATTAAAATATAAGTGGTTGATTTTATTAAGAAAGTAAGAGCTGATTAGAGCGGGGTGAGTGCGCCACCTTTCAACCACTCTCGTCTTCTTCCACATTGATGAGCTGCAAAATGTGAACCGCCCGACGGCGCCGTTTCTTGTTAGTGCTTTTCTAAGATGACTTGAAGTCACCAGCGCAGCGAGCAAAATTGATCCCAAACTTTATAATACATATGCCGCACTCCCGATGGGTAATTATACATAAGAATTCAGGCAGTATTATCCTTGGCAAGTTTGAAGGAACAATAAGGTGAATGTGAAAGTACAAAATTGTAGTGTTTCTAAAAACATTAAAATTGCAATATATTGTTAGAGGGTTGGATCAAAATTCAATATTAGATGCAAAGCTCCATGTTTAAGGCATTAATCAAGGGCAATGGCTAAGGAGTTTGCAGTAGGCATAGAATATATACCAGACCTTATAGCGTGGGGAAATAAATGCTCCATTCTTATATTTTATATTTTGGACAGATTAATGTAAATGTGTATGATACATAGGGGCTTATTTACAAGGCCCTTATGACACCATTGCCTCACTTTTAACATGGGAAAAAGTGACGTACCTGCGGCACAAAAGGATTGTAAATTAGCCCCATAGTGTTTGATCTCAAGTATACTAGACAGTATCAAAGGTTATGCTAATGTATGATAGACAAATGTTTGGAAAAACTATACATAAATTATGCCGCACTCCCTTCACACATCTTGGAGGCCAACATGAGGGAGTTTGTGACTTAGGTAGTGGGTAAGTGAGTCAGAAAGCTAAGAACCAATTCCAATCAACCTTAGCCGGTATACACCTGTTACAACGCAACTTTTACAACTACCTACTATTACAACGCAACTTTTACAACGCATACCATTACAACGCATTGCGCTGGGGGGCACTCTAGGATAGGGAATAAGTTTAATTTACTATCCAACACCTTCCCTAGTGTCCACGGGGACTGGAGTTGGAATAGTAAATTATACTTACCACTATCCAGCACCTCTAAGCGCTATGCGTTGTAATGGTATGCGTTGTAATGGTCGCGTTGTAATGGTAGGTAGTTGTAATGGTATGCGTTGTAACATCATACATCCACCTTAGCCTCAATAACTAGATAGTCTACCTCACCGAAGATTCAAATTAATGCTACCAGCTTAGGACATGGCTTCTCTTTTAACACCTTCAGCGCGGCGCGAATTTTCACTCTGTGCTGAAGGTTCTAAGAAATGGGCGTGGCCGTGACGGAACGGTTCCGTCATAAGCACAGCCCAACCGGCGCTCGTGACGGAACCATTCCGTCACAAGCGTCGAAGGGGTTAACTTAATTGGTTATATAGTCTGGATACACACATCAGCAACAGCACACATCAGCAACAGGGATCACCAGTCCTTGGCTTCTGCAGGTCAATACATAGTCACAACTTCTCAACAGTCAAAGTCACCAGAGCAGCATAACAGGGACTTCACATGACATCTGACAACAATCTCCACAGCTCAGGAATAACCAAGTGCCAATATATCAAACCTCCCCACATCACAATATTATTCCTAGATACTTTGAACAAGATGGCCACCACAGCCTTGCCTTCAAGCCATCTACGCACTTCCAATCACCAATTTAAGTGCAAAAGTATTTAATCCACCCACAATACGAAACTTGAAAATACACCACTCGACGGCCAACTGCTCATTATCGATTCTGCCAAATCCCTAGGCATAACTTTGGATAATAAGCTAAATATGCAGGAGCACGTCAGCGCAGCAACTAAAAGAGCAGACTTTCAAATGAACACCTTAAGAAGACTGAAACCCTTCATATCCACAAATGACTTTAAACAGGCATTCCAAACTCTAGTAATCCCCAGAGTGTAATATGGGAGTATCGCTCTCTGCGGCCTTTCCAGAACAACGACAGCTCCACTAAGAGCATCAATTAATGCAGCCGCCAGACTAATCACAGGGTCAAAAAGAATTTGTCACATCTCCCCGATTGTGTGCCCTTAACTGGCTACCCTTTAATGCCAGAATCCATTTGAAAATCGCCTGTATGACACACAAGGCATTGCATCACAAACACCACGATACCTTGCAGAGAAACTAATACCATCGGGTTGTAACAGAACCAACATGAGTTCTTATAACCTTCTACTGAAACCACAACGATTTACCAAAAAGAAAACTTATAACAGCTCTTTCTCAGGAATGCCCCCTAGGATTTGGAATGCCTTACCCCCAAAAACAAGACGGAACCCTCAGGCGACATCCTTTAAAATTGAAGTTAAATCGATTCTCCTGGCAAAATTCACTTGAACTATTAGATGAAGGATTGTAGATCTTTGATATGCTGGAACAGTTACCATTGTTTGAACTAATATAACCAATAATATTTTTTGTATGTATATGTCTATTTACTCTATTTCCTTTATTTGTTGTGAAGCGCTCTGATACCCATAAGGGTCTTGTCCGGGCTATATAAATCCTTCAAAATAAAAAAAAAATAAAAAAATATTACCCCTTCATTGTGAATAATTTACAGTCCTCTGGGGCACTTGCACTAGCTCATAGAGCCTAACGTTCAAAGTGGCCATAGAGACTCTGCAGTGATCCTTCTTGTAAAGCATCTAGACAAGCATCACAAAAACCTACTTAATATATAAAAATTAACACAATCTGTGATTGCTGATGTGCATAGAAAACTCTCATTGATTGCAAAATAAATTTCCCTCATGTGAACCAATCAAATTCAATGTTACTGAATAGCAGAGTTGTCTTCCCTCTCTATGTAATAGTATTCCAACACATACTAACAAGCTACTCAATTCCTACACACTTCCCCATTCCCCCAGAGTTACGCGTACACCTGAGATCTAAAACGCAAGTGGAGGGTGGGGATAGCAGGAGGAATAACAAGGCATTTGTTATGAGGCCTGTTAGAAATTGGGTATCTGGTTGAGGGGATGAGGCCCTACTCAATCAACAACCACAGTTCTTGCCAGGGCGAACTCACAAGTAAACCCCAAATTAACCTGCGCTTAACACTCTGATATCTTGGCACAAAAGCAGTCAGGATTAACTTAGAGGCAATGTGTAAAGTATTTATGCAGTACTTCAAACAGTAATGAAGTGAAACACAACACAAGAAAAATCCCAGAACAAATTAAATGTAGGGTAAAACTTAATAAATAATTCAAGATAAAATGACAAAAATCCATTAAGTAGAACTGGAGACATGCAATTTTAAAGGGTTAAATGAATATAGCTCCAAAAAGCACAAAGGGCCAACTGTGGTTATCTGGTCACGCCGGACCGGGACAAAGTCTCAAGTTCAGGTTGACCACAATGGAGTGCAGCCTGACTACAGGGACCAAGTTAGGCTCCCTGAACAAGAGTACCTTTAATCCTGGTTGTGGGGTGCTGCATAGTCCCACGTCAAGGAAGTGTTGCTAAGATGCGGCAATGCAAGGTCCTGGAGAGGAGATCTGTCAAACAGTGGCAGTTCTGGGAAGCTGTGAGGCTCCGATGCGAGGTCCTGCATCGTTGCCGAGGATGCCATCGACGAGGGGCTTGCAATGAGAAGTTCTGCCTCGATGCTGCATTGCTCACCAGTTGGATCCGAAGAAGCTGCAGGACTTGCAATGCAGACTCCTGTGTCATTGTCAAGGATGGTGTCAATGAGGGCCTTGCGATGCGAAGATTTGTGTTGAGTATGCATAGGTATTGATGGGTCAGAGTAGGCTGCAGGCTGTTATGCAAAGTGCTTTGTTGGGTAATGCATTGCACAGCAATCCAGATGTAGAGTTTGGGGCGGCAATATGCTGCGCAGTTGCCGAGTTTCTGGTAGGCAATGCTCCAGTTCTGCTGTCACCATAATTGAGCTGGCAGAGCCCCTTCAAGCCCAGTGCCTAAGGGGGTAAACAACGTTTACCGCAAATCTTTCTCCCCGCAGGAAATCACAATGCGGTTGTTACAAAGACCGCGTTGTGATTCCCCATACCTTTACTCCGCAAGTTGGAACAATGACTTGCGGGGGAGTGGGGGGTGTTGGATTTAAAATCCAACATCTTCCCTATTGTCCGCACTGACTGGAGTTGGAATCGTAAATTATACCATTCCAACAACGACCGCGTTGTGATTCCCTGCGGGGAGAAATATAGCGTGATGGCATCACATATTCGCCTAGGGGGGCAGCACTTAGGGGTAGAACTCACATTAGTCCCAGTGCTGGGTTCAACGTAGTTGGAGCCTTCTGTCCCTGAGGCTCTGGTCAGGAGGCCCACCAACTAGCTTTTGGAGTCAATCTGGTGGTCCTGGGTACCAGCATCAGGTCCAGTCCTTCACTCAGGCAACAGGGCAACAGAGCTGCAAGGCAGCACAACAGGGCAACAGAGTGGCAGTCTTTGCAGCAAAGCAGCACAGTAGTCCTTCTTTTGAGTCCTCCACAAGTCCAGATGTGTACCAAAGAGTTAGGTCTGAGGTCCAATATTTATACCTGGTACCCACTTTGAAGTAAAAGAAGTTTCGCCAGAGGCTTCCACCCCTCTGATGTGTCAGGCATCCTCTTCCTTCCTACCCTGACCCCAGCTTGTGTGGGGACCCAAAAGACTAGTGACAAACCCTTTGTGAGGGTGCTCAGGCAGAGCCTTTGTGATGTGGAAGTGTGGTAAGTGACAGCTCCTCACCCTTGGTAAGTCAGAGTGGCCCATGCTGCCAACACCTAGCTTCCCTTTGCCTCATTGTCTGTTAACAATACACAAAGACCAAGTGCCAGCTACACATAGTCATGTGACCCAGGGAGAGCCTGCAGACATCACATGGTTGGAACAAGTAAATGCCGACTTTCTAAAAGTGACATTTTCAGAATTGTAACTTAAAATCCTAATATACCATTAAAGAGGGCTTTTCATTACAATTCTTTAGACACCAAATGTATTAAATTTAATAAGGGAGCCAAATGTTATCCAAGACATGTAAAACCTAAAGGTATATATCCATCCTTTTAAATACACTGCACCCTGCCCTCTGGGCTGTTCAGGGCCTGCTCTAAGAGCGACTTACATGTATTAAAAAAGCTTAGGACTGGAAAAAGGTTTATTTTTGCAGGTCGAAATAGCTGGTTAAAACTGAACAGACACAGCTTCAATGGCAATTTAGGTTAGAGTAAAACTGATGTCATAGGAGATGGAGGTGCCCTGTGAGAAGCAAATGCTTCCAAGGTTAGAGGAACATAACAGGCTCCACCTGTCTGACCTGATCTGAGCTTCCTCATTTCCAACCATTTTTGCAATTTCTGTGTTATACAAATTTTTCATAACATATTCTGCAACATGGTTTTACGTTTATTGTTCTCTGTCCCAATTCAATTCGTTTATGCTGTAATAGCTGCATGCCACCATTGTGTGGTAATAGTGAGATCCCTGTAGATACAGCAGTAGACATGGGTCCATTATCAAAATTGCGATTTATTTCAATTTTTTTATTTATTTGATAAAGTTTCATATAGCGCGAACAAGATCCGAAAGGATATCAGAGTGCTTTACAAGAGGATGGAAGGAAGGACATAAGTGCAATAACGACATCAAGTAAGAATACATTTTAAAAAACGGAAATAATCACAATTAAAAGACAATGAGTCAAGGAGAGTAATACAATAAACAGGTATATAGCGGGCTGCAAAGGGGAGCACACTGCGCTAAAGAAGAGCAGCATCAAATGATGGTACAATGGTTGTAGGATCAGTGACTTTGAGCAGGTGAGTCTAGCCCAATTAAGGTAAGAATGTATTAATAAGAAATCTTTTAGCTTCCAGTTTGAAAGCAGTTGTTGAGGATATTTTGGTCCGTCAACATATCCGAGAGGATAGCATTATATGCGGATGATGTTCTGGTTTTTCTTACCGAGCCAGCCATTTCTGGCCCGCGTATACAACAGATCATGCGGGTCTTCGGCGAGACCTCCGGGCTTTACATGAACCCGGGGAAGTTTATTCTCTTTCCAGTTTGCGGTGCCCAGGGTAAGACAGCATGGGCAGCAGATTTTACCTGCACGGTTGAGGGATTCCAATGCTTCCCTGATCCTGCTTTTTCATGGCTTCATAATATTTCCGCCTGTTGTTACTGCTAGGCCAGTCGGCTATCTTTAAGATGGTGTCTTTGCCGCGACTGCTGTATCAGCTTCAAAATTAGCCCTATAATATTCCGTACTCATGGTTCCGACAAATGAATGCAGCTCTCAACCATTTTCTGTGGGATGGAGCGGCAATCCACGTGGCGCTCTGCACATGCGAGCAATTGACCTTTTGCTGAGGGATTACTGCTGCCAACTTACATTCCTTTTATTCGGCCTCTCACCTTCTTAACATTAATGATTGGTGGTACAGTGACTAAGATGACCCAGCCTATGTTGTGGAGAAATGGGCGATGGGTAACTGGTCGGTTCTTGACTTTCTATATTGTCATAGGTGAATGGAGCTCTTGCCACCAGAAGCCATGGTCATCTATATATGGCCGTAGGCAGTTCAACAAATGGGCTGTTTCCGGTCCAGGGAAGACATGGCTCGGCAGTTCGGGCTGGACTGTTCCCATGAGGCACAGGGTCAGACTGATTTGCATATGGCCATGTCTGAACTGGGGTGGCAGAGTGGGCTAAAGAACGGTGATGGATTAAACCCAGATCTTTTGACTGGGTGTGAGTGTTTGATTGATTCAGATGCTCCGTCCATCACCATCCCCTTTTGTACCGAGATGCCCAAGGGTAGTCACGTGCTTTACAAATCCCATAAACATAAACATTAAAAATAAAATACATTGATTAAGATTCTGACAATAGTGCTATTATATTGATCAGTGCCGTTTTCTTTGAATTGATAAAGAATAAATTACTTTTATTATCTCAAGTCAATTGTTAGAGCTTGTCTGGCATTTGTTTAGAATGAACCTTGCAAACAAGATTAACAGTGTGCTTTTTCTTGATGAACACAAGAAATGGCAAGGAATTTTACGTTTCTCCTATGCTTTCTAATTGCAAGCTTGTTTAGGTTGTACAATCAGAATTGCCTGGGTCCATGCGGGAGGCCTTGATTGTACCGCTCCTAAAGCCTGGCCGGTATGCCGCGGATGTGAGGTCTTATCGCCCGCTATCCATGCTGACGGTAGATTATAAGATCCTGAGCCGAATCCTAGCCACCAGGCTGGCCCCACATATGACGGGCCTGGTACACAAGGACCAGGCCGGGTTTATACCCACGAGGAGCACGGCGCTGAATATCCGCCGCCTGGTGGGAATAATGGACGCCATCTTGGGCGGGGAGGAAGCTCCGGCGGTCCTGTCCGTGGACATCGAGAAGGCCTTTGATAGTTTGGAATGGTCTTTCCTGGATGGAGTGTTAGAGAGGTTTGGCATGGGCGAGGGGTTCCGCAGGTGGACGAGGGTCTTATATACCTCGGCAACGGCGAGAGTGCGTTTGGGCGGCCTAGTGTCTGCGGCGTACCCGGTGGGCAGGGGCACACGACAGGGATGTTCTCTCTCCCCCCTATTGTTTGCTCTGGCGATGGAACCCTTGGCGGTCCATGCGAGGTCAGGTGACAGGTACGCGGGGATAGTCAGCGGCGGGCAGTGGCATTATATATCGCTATATGCGGATGACTTGCTCCTGTACCTAGCTGACACCTCGGGGGCATTGGTCGGAGCGATGGATCTGTTGTCTGAGTTCGGCCGGCTGTCGGGCCTTAAGGTCAATTGGGCGAAGACTTGTGTGTTCCCGCTGCGAGCGGGATCGCCAGTCCCTGGCAGCGATTTGGGTGTGGTATGGGAGCCCTCTTGCATCACCTATTTGGGTGTTCGCATCTACCACGCGACTGCGGACCTATTGGAGGGCAACATTGGTCGCTGTGTCCGGGCACTGCGGGGCAGCTTGTCTTTCTGGTCGACCCTCCCGCTGACGGTTCTGGGTAGGATTGCACTGTTGAAAATGGTGGCGCTCCCCCGCTTCCTCTATTATTTCCGAACGCTGCCTGTCTGGATTCCCCAGGGGGTCTTTAGAGACCTGCGGTCAATGATTATTGGCTTCCTATGGGGGCATGGCCGCCGTAGAGTGGCCCTGAGCACGCTACTTCGCCCCAAGCTAGAAGGGGGCATGGCTGTGCCCGACTTCGAGCTGTATTATCTTGCGGCGCAGTTGCAGGTCCTTACACAGAACGTAGCTAGGGTGTTTCGGGGTCCAGAGGAGGACCGGGATCGGGGGATACAACGCCACGTGCTGTCCTACATCATCATGCAACAGAGGCTCGAGTTACGGGCCCTCACCATGGAAGAGCGGACGCTCCGGCTGTGCTGGCAGAGGAGCCTTCGGAGAGCAAGTGCATCGCGGCCTTATGCACCGGAGATCCCGATTGGAATGCTGACGGCTTTGCCGCACGGGGGAGATTGGTCCCCGTTGCTGGATTGGGAAGAGGCGGGACTGCAGGTAGTGGGCGACTTATACATAGACGGGGCTTTGGCGCCGTTCGAAGCGCTCCGGGACCAGTTCGGGCTGCCCGATGGGGGTTTCCTACTACACGCGGCAGTGGTGGCTGCCATACAGAAGCACTGGACGGGGGGGCTCATGGAACCCTCAACGACTATGGCGTGCCAATATGTGGTGATGGCGGCAGGTACGTTCAAAGCTGTGACGTGCCTCCATAATAGGATGCTGAATGAGGGACTGGAACCACTCCAAGGGCTCAAGGCTAAATGGGAGGTGAGCATAGGCCGACCCATACCGGATACGGCATGGGGCCACATCCTGCGGCGCACGTGGAAGGGCACGAGAAATGCGCGCTTTCAGCAGGTACATTTCTATGTGCTTCATAGGGCTTATTTAACTCCTGAGAAATTACAGCGGTACTTTCAGGTGCCGGATGCTCGATGCCCACGGTGTTCGTCTCTGGGAGCGGACATGGACCATTTGTTTTGGGGGTGCTCACACCTGGGGACCTATTGGGCGGAGGTAGGGGAACTCCTGAATGAAGTGACTGATAGGGAGGTGGAATTCGATATGGCGGTGTGCCTGCTGCTCTGGTTCCCGCATACTAAACACACCAAGGTGACAAGCAAATTCATAGACCTGGGTCTGATATTGGTGCAGAGGGAAATATCGTGGCATTGGAAGTCCAGGGGGGGACCCTCACTGCGTAGATGGAAGAATGAACTGCTGCGGTGGTCTGACTGCGAGAGTGTGCTCCGGATGAAGCAGGCTGTCAAGATGGGGAATGAGAAGGCATTGGATGCGGCGCGTGCATGGGAGTTAGTGGTACAAGCTTTGCGTGATTCTTTGGTAGAGGATGAGGATGGTGAGAACTAAGCCGATGGACACCGCGGGGCGAACACAGAAGTATTGTACCACGCACTGTAGTGGATCCATCCAATTCGACAGGACGAGGCACACACCTTAGCAGTTGCCAGGGGAGGGGGGGCTTTGGGGGGGCTGGTTAACGGGAGTTTGGGGTGGGCCGGAAGCCATTAGATGGTAGCTCGTTAGGGCACCTTGGATCTACTAGGACGGTGGGTACTGTGTGGAGTGTGGAATGGCTGGGGAGAGCGGCCAGGCGTGACCAACCCATAGCGCCTAGGGCAGGTCCCGACAAGGGCGGTACCACTGATTATCACTGGGATGGCTGACGGGAGTGATGTTGTGGGTGGGGGGGTAAAAGCAGATACGCAAAACGACATTTCAGCCATGGTCCCTATGGGACGTGCACCATGATGTTTTCCTATTGAATGAAGTAATATGCCGCCCGGCCTCTGGGATGCGGGCTGAATGGCTGTGTACGATTGGGATTTCTTATTAGACGGGGGGATATCACGAGTGAACTGGCTGATTAATTGTATCCTGTGGTTTATAATTCTGCAATAAAAATATATTTAAAAAAAAAAATAGGTTGTACAATCAGGCAGCAGATTTTTTGTACTCTACTTTTATGTTTTTAAAATACTACACTGAGCAAACTACTCATGGACTTTATTAAGGCTACCTGTAAACATCGTATACGCTCATTCAGTTACTAGTTTGGGTCTATACTTCTAGGGGTGACAATGTGGCTGATAGTTCCACATTTCTCTTGCTCTCTCTTGTTGACTTCCTCGTGGCTGGCCCTGATTGTGTCCTGTGAGGCATTGCCTGACCCTCCTCCAGTTTTGTTCTAGCCCTACTTATATTGGCTCTACTCTGAGGCTTTCACAGGTGACCCCTTATTCACTGTCACTCAAATACCTCAACTGCCAACTGAAAACCTCAAACTATGTAATTGTGTGCAAAGAATACTGATCAACAATAAGTTTGCCCCCGTTGGTGGTTTACATGTTTTTTCGTCTTGATTTCCTTTTTGGCTGCAGTCCTCGACCCTCTATGACCCTTCCTCTTTAGAGTTTTCGTGACATCCGTGGGGTCCAAGTCTTGCACAGGCCCTCGCAGGACTTTCCCCTTATGGGCACATTCATCCTGTTTTTTCTCTCTATTTGCTGTCCTTGTTCTTTAGAGTCATGAGCCCTGATAGGTTTGTTTTATTTTTCTTCCAGGTTTCTACTCTCGTCTGATGCTTAGATTCCAAGCGCCATAATAATATGCAGTTATCTCAGGCACTACACATGCTGTTGCTTTTAATCTGATTTACTGTTGTACCTTGTACTATGTAAAATATAGTGATTTAATGTGCTGGTTCAATAGGCTTGCTAATGACACTTCAAAGTGTTAGTGTGATTTAATGTTCATTATCAAATGTGATATATGGCAATGAAATTTATTGTGTAACACTAACGAAATGTACTGCGGATGCACCAACATGAAAGTGCTTGCATTGTTCGCAGCATTGTCTTCACAGGGCAATGGAACCACCAACACAATTTATTTGCAGAACATAGCACATACATTGTCTATAGGTTTGAGTATTACTATGCTTCCAACAGAGCCACCACCAGATTTACCACACACCCATTTACACAACATAGCACACACTTCTAACACACTTTAGCTATGTTACGTAGCCATTTATCATATCACTCCCAATAGAACTTACCAAAAAGATTCACAACAAATAAACATCTAGGACAATAACAGTGGTAACTGGTGACATTTTAAAATGGTGGGGGAATAATACCTGTCAGGTATTGCATTAAGTGGGCAATGCCGGTACTCCTGCAGGGGATTGGAATGGATCACTAAGAGGCTTTTCCTCTGGAGTTTTTCTAAAACTTTAAGGCAATGTATGCATACAACAAATTTCCCAAAGAAATTGCATGAAAACCTATAGGTATAAAAGGCAAATCTGCAGGGGTACTGTTCACTCTTAAATACTCGAATAATTCTGAGTTTCCTCCCTGAAGCATTCAGTATTTGCAATAGTGAACACTACTCCCAGATGGAATACATTATAACATAACATGGAACATGATAGCAATATAATAAAAAGACAGGTATAAAGAACAGTCTTTGTCATCTTCGGACAAGGGATGTGGGATATTTTTGTATAGCTCTTCATACCATGTTTTGCACCGATATAATAGGTTGATTTGTCTTACAGGGATTCCAAAGTATGCACCGCAGATCACAACAGATGTCAGCAGGAAACAGGAAACGTGTAACTCACCGAGCTATTGACATTAATGTTTTCTGCAAAAGTAAAAAATATGAACTTTACTTTTTAAACTTTTCTTTCCATGTCAATTATTCAGCTATTTGCTCCATTACTAGGACAGTACTGACAGCCATGTGGCACTGGTTAATAGGAATCTTTTGTGCCATCTACATCATCAAAACATTCTAAATTGTTTCTTGGATCTACCTGGTAGTTATGGTCTTAGCGCGGGGGGACACCGTATGGTGTGACCATGCTCTTTACAAATTGCCTTATTATTTTATTATTATTAAATATAATGGTAAAAACTGTTAAATTCAAGGAGTATTTTTTTACCTCGTTCTCAAAGAGACTATGGACAGTGGACCGCCTGGGTAGTCAAACGCTGCTAGCCTGATGAAGGCGTTATAGCACGCGGGTGTAACACGGGAAGTGTAGTTCCGTAGTTCGAGGGCAAGTGGTTCGGAGGTTCCGAACCCGTTCAATAAAGGTCATCGGACATAGACGATTTTGGTGTCAGCGGACTGCAAATCACGATTGCGCTGTGTACGAGTGTTTTCGTCTTAATCGATCAATGAGAACACTACGTATTCGGGGATTTCGTTTGAACCCTCGGGTTCCATTTTGTTTACGGCAGCCATTTTTGTGTGGTTGTCCTCACATAGGCCGATGACTGCGGCCGAACGAGTCCTTGGGACACGTACACCTTAGCTGACTCCTGAATGACCTGGCGGAACTGACTCCCTTGCCTGAGGCTGACCTCGCTGAGCCAGTTCCTTGTTAAGCAGCTGGTCAGATAAAGATCAAAGAGCAGGACATGCCGAAGTTTATAGTACACTGCACCCAACTTTCTGTCTTGCTTCCATCTGTTTCTGCTCCTTCCTTTATGGCTTAATCACTGACTTGGGTTGAGGTTTTATGATAGGTTTGTCCGGCCTGATCGAACAGGATATTAGAATGTGCTTGGTCATTTCTGGTGGGCTGGACAACGGAAAATGGGATTGTCGTCATGCGCTACTTTTGAAATGTCACACTGTGATTGGTTAGTTTGTATGTTACCGATGCTAGCCTGGTATGTGAATTTTGGCATAAAAGACCATGCTTCGCCCATTGAATTTGTGCAGTCCCTAGCGAACCACCCGTGTTGTGCTTCGTAGGCCTCTGTTCCTGGTTGCAGCCAATAAATTTGGTCTTTGATGTCATCAAGAAGCGTCCTGTGTCTCTGTTTGCCGAGGCAGGGGAATCCGAAGACATCGAGCGTTATCCCTGGCGCTGCTGGGTTCTAAAACCCGGTTCTTCAGAAGGGAGATGGCAAGTCGTGGGCCCCTAGTGTTCTTCCTGCGTGGGTGATCCCCATATTCGTGTATTGTTAAAGGCTTTTTTAGTTTGTAGCTGTACGGGTGGGAAAGTAAGCCCAACAAGTTGAGGATGTCGGAGTGGGAGGGGGAGGAATGTTAAGCCTTGGAATGCCTGTTCTTACTAAGGAACCTTGCCTTCAGCAAACCTATACATTACGAGTTTGATTAAGTACTCGACATGGTGGACAATCCGGACATACATAATAAGATACACTGTCTAACGTGGAACGTTTGGGGCTTAAATAATAATCCAGACAAAAGTTATAGGCCACTTGGAGAGACATCAAATACACATAGCCCTATTGCAGGATACCCACCTGGATCCTGGGCCTTGCCTAAGTTTGCAGCTAGATGGGCTTCCCAACAATGCTTATCGCCCTACCGCACGTACTCCAGGGGTGTCGCAATCCTTACTAAGCGCAACACAGCTTTCGTTCTGGGAGGGACTGACGTCAACCCTCAGGGAGATACTGCCTGATTTTGGGGCGCCTAGCAGCACAGGATTACGGTAGCAAACTACTATGGCCCCAATACCGATGATCCTCAGGCTCTAAACTTGCTGTGGGGTAAAATTCTGGCACTTGGCTCCACTTACCTGTTATGGGGGGCGACTTTTCCACCACTATGTCCCAAGAATTGGATAGATCCCACATCGCCACATTGTATTACACGACTACTCAGAAACAACTAGCGGACCTTGTCTCTGATAATTACCTTCTGGACACATGGCGTTACATGCACCCTGTTATGAAAGAGGGCACGCACTTCTCTGATGTCCACTCTTCATGGTCTAGGCTGCACTACTGGTTCGTATCAGTGGGTATGGCTCATTGGGTGGGCACAGTCACTCACCTGGCCTCACGTATTCATATCATTCACCTGATAAATTGGTTTTAAAACCTCCGGTAGAACGATCACCCTATGAGCAGTGGTGCCTTAACCCCATGCACCTTCTAGACACGGTCTTCAGAGCCAAATTAGAACAAGAAATCCAAGATTTTTTTACACGCAACGTGGCTTCTTTGACCAGCCTCACCACCGTCTGGGAGGCCTTTAAAGTCATGATGAGAGGCTACTGTATCTCGAAGGTCTGAGGGATACTAAAAGACATACAAAGGGATCTGCACCAGCTAGAAACGGAAATCAAAACATTGGAACAGGACCTTACTGGTACAGGGGAAGAGGGGGAAACCCGGGTCAAGCTGCGAGACTGACTGCATACAAGACTGTCACAGAGCACAGATGTAAATTCCGGGGCAAATACCACATAGCGAATGTATATGGGGAGGGGGATCGCCCGGGGAAGGTCCTGGCGAAACTGGTTCATCCTCCCAAGTTCTCCAACTACATAGCCGAACTCCACGACTCAGATGGGGAGTTTCACAGAAACCTCCAAGATCAATTACACACTTTTGTGCAATACGACAAAGCATTATACACCTCACAAACAGGGCGGCAATTAGATCTCCCCTTGTACTTTGATGATACCATCTTGGCGTTGCTTGGCAATACCCAACGTGAATTTTTGAGTGGCGAATCGGAAATAGACAAGATTACTACAGCTAGTATGCAGATGAAATCGGGGCGCACCCCGGGGTCAGACAGCCTTCCTATAGAATTCTACAAGACATACTTACCGCAACTAGCCCCCATCCTGAAACATGTCTTTTACGAGGCCAGGGAGGAAGGCTGTCTTCCACGCACAATTGTATTGTATTGTATTGTATTGGGTATTTGTAAAGCGCAACTATCGCTCCGAAAGGAGCATCCTGGCGCTGGATGGAAAGTGAGAAATCAGATGTAGTTAGTAAGACGGAATTAGATGGCGGCCATGACGTATTCATCTGGGAGGCTGAAAATCCATGTTTTTAGCAGTTTCAATGAGAGAGGCCCGATAGTTTCATTACTCAAACCAGACAAGCCCCCAACCCAATGTGAATCCTATCGACCCCTTTCACTCCTGACCTGTGACACCAAAATACTAGTGAAGGTCCTCTCTAACCGACGTAACCTTTTGATGGAAAGCTTGGTCCTACCAGACCAATCTGGGTTTATCCCCAATCGCACAACATCCCATAACCCTAGAACACTTCTCGCAGTGCTACAAGATATAGATCTCAATAGCTCCGCGGTAGCGGTGTTCCTTGAAGCCACTAAGGCATTCGACTCGGTGGAGTGGGATTATCTTTTCTGAACCTTGCGCTATATGGGAATGCCCCCAGCTTTCCTGGGGTGGGTGGAGCTGTTATACCAGCAACCGATTGCCACAGCGCTTCTTAATGGCACCCGATCCTCTAGTTTTGCCCTTTCTAGGGGTATGCAACAGGGCTGCCCCCTTTCCCCCATATTATTTGCCCTGGCCATGGAGCCCCTCACCGCGAAAATCCAGCAACATCACAAAGAACAAGCGCTGGTATACCCCTCTAGACAGCTTTTAGTCTCAATCTACGTGGACGATGTCACATTGTACATTAAAAACCCACAGGATAATCTCAACACTGTCTTGCGGAAAACTACTACATTTTGGGTTATTTCAGGCATAAATATTAAATAGACCAAATCGGCAGTATTCCCACTCACCAATGTGACTAGGCCGCACCAATTAGATTACCCATTAGTTTGGAAATGCGAAGAGGTTAAATTTCTTGGTATCCGAGTTGCTCAGGATAGGGACGAGCTGATGCAAAATATTTATGGAGTCACAATGGAGAAAGTCACGGACCTCATTACCAGGTGGCTGTCTCTGCCAAGAGGATTTCATTAGTCAAAATGTTTCTTTTACCTAGACTTCTTTATCTTTTTACTAATATCCTGTACAACCCCAGGAGATTTTTTTTCAGGACATTAAAAACGCAAATAACTCGTCTAATATGGGGAGGCAAACAGGCAAGACTCAACCTAACCACACTGATGCTGCCATACTCACAAGATAGTTTGAAGTCCCTAATTTTGAATATTATTATTACTGCACTCAGGCGCATTTTACAGTGTATTGGTTGAATCCGCCTCCCTTTATGCCACACCTGCTATATGGCCCCCACTCCTCTTTCGGGTTACTTGTTCACCCCGGAGAGGGACTGCGAGTGAGACCCGTCCACGGTAGGATGTACTAACATGACCTCGAGAAAGATAACAGCCACAATGGGTGTCCTCATGATGTACTCACCTAGGATGCCCCTAGTATATCACCCATCCCTTCAGGTCACCTGTGAAGGGCAATGCCGTCAGATGTTAGACAAACTAAAATACACCACATTGGGGATCCCTATATCAATGGGACTTTCCGCTCTAGAGACCAATTTTTGGGCACCCATGACCCTACTTTAATGGACCTCTTCATGTTCATTAGACTCAGGCAGAGTGTGAAAGCTGCCACACCATCGTACCCCTCAGAACCATCTACACGGCCACCACTTCACAAGCTTTTATACACGGAGCCTCCTTGACATGTCACCTCGCTCCTTTATACTCACGTTCAAAAGGCCCCGACATCTTGTACCCCGACTGCCCAAACAGAATGGGACCGGGATCTAGAAACACCTTTGATGGATGACCAGTGGGAGTGCAGCTGCAAGCAGACAGAGGCCCTCACACCTAGCAGTCACCTGAGGCTCATTCATTATAAGTTTCTACACAGATTATATTATACCCTGACTAAACTTTACAAATTTAAGCTAAGTGAGGAAGACAATTGTGCATGATGCAGGAGGGAGGGCGAATTTTATCCACCTTGCCTGGCAGTGCCAGCTGATACAAGATTATTGGCTGCAGGTGCTTAAAGGCATGTCAAGTATGACAGGCGTGCAGTTACCGCCGGCCCCACAAGTAGCCCTGTTGGGATGCATACAAGATATAGACACTGTATATAAAAAATTCCTTGCATTGGGATTCCTCATAGCAGAGTGGCATGTAGGTGGGGACAAGGACGCGACCCTAAATTTAAAGAATGGATACAAGACCTCACTACCTGGCAGGAACAATTACACTGTTATGCTGAGTTGCTTCCAATCAAGTTAAGGTCAAAAACATATGGGGTCCACTAACCACCTTTCTATAGAGACCACTTCGGAGCCGGACCAGAAAAGGGTGGAGGGGCATGGATCAGCTGTTACTGACCCTCAACTTGAGGAGTGATATACCATTCATCTCCTCTCCTGGGGGGGAGGGCATATTTCGGGCACCTGAAAGGTGGGCTCATGAGGGAGTATAACAGGGGTCATACTGAAAATAGAAGTTGTTATTGTCTCTCTGCTTGTCAAATGTTATACCTGTTCCCCGAAGACCGGACTACTACTATTAGTATCGCGATGCATGGACTTCTATACAAATGGCTAGGATGTGATGATATGTATTTTAACAATGTACAGCACAGGTTATCAAGGATGGGGAGGGAGTTTGTTTTTAGTTATTCCCCTGGCTAGGGTTGTTCGGCAAATACTGTAACTCTACACATATTGATAAGTTTGTAATGGAATTATTTGTAAAATTAATAAAGACATTTAAAAAAAAGGAGTAAAAAAGAGAGAGAGAGAGAGAGAGAGAGTGAAAGGAAGAGAGGGAGAGAGAAAGAGAGACAAAGGGAGAGAGACAAAGAGAGAGATAGAAAGAGAGAGAAAGAGAGGGAGAGAGAGAGGGAGTGAAAGGAAGAGAGGGAGAGGTAGAGAGAGTGCCAACATTGTGGAGCCAGGCCTCACTGCTCACCTGCTGCCACCATTGTGTCTCCAACAACGTGCTGGTATACACTGCAGTCCACCAGGTCACTTATCTGAAAGAGAGTCCGAATTCATGAATGCTAGAGTTCAAATAATTGCACACGCCATCATTGGTTGCCCACACCTGCGCACACCCCAGCCCCTACCACCGCCCAGTGGTGATATCCCGCCCCTGCTCACCCAGCCCTCACTGCTCAACTTCTGCCACTAGCGCGTCTCCAAGAGGGCGCGTCTCCACATGCACACTGCATCATCGCAGGCTGCACACCCGCTCAGCACTTAAGATGCCCCTACCTCAGTGCACCGAAAGTCACCATCCCATGGCGGTATACCCATGCTGGCCGCAGTGTATCCAGTGCCACTAAGTCCCTGAAACGCAAGTCATGGATCCTCTGTGATCGAGTGTTGTGGTGCGGACGCCATCATGCCACCTCAGGCATTGGGGGATGTGATGTAGTAGGGCCCTAGGCCCTCATGCATGAATCAGAACCACACGGATTCACCCAGGGAGAGAGTGGAAATGGCGTCGAGCACGTGCGCCCGGCCGTTTTTATTAGCAGGGTCACATGTCCTGTGACGCCTGTGCTGGATGGGTGTGGTGTGGGTGTAAACCAGTCGTGAGGGAGTGGCTGTGGCATGCTGACAACTAGACCTGTGATCATCAGATCACTAGAGGGAAGACCTGGGACATGTAGCGTTGTTGTCCCCCCCTGTAAGCAGAGTGGGCTGGGCCGGCATATGCCAGTCGAACGTAGGGGTGTGAACAATGACCCTTGGGCTCTAGGCGTGGTTAAGTCTGGCCTGGACAAGGAAGTAACTAATGTGTGTGTCTCGGTTGAAGTGTCGGCGCCACCCTGACCGCAATCGGTAATGTTGCACGCTGTGAATCAAGTCCCACAACATGAGCAACATGGAGGTGAGGGGGAATCACTGACCCTACATTCATCCATACTTCCACACTTGAATGTTCAAAGACATGACACATCTATGTGAAAATGAATGTTTAATGCACGTTCAGTGGAGTGTTGTAGCTGGAGCAGTACATGGCCATGCAAATCCCACTTTACATTGTTGGCCTGTGGAGTGCCAGCCACAGTCCTTCAGGGAATGACAAGTTCATTGGAAGAGGAAGAGTTCAGTCCGCAGTCTGAGTGCTGTGTCATTGGTAACCAAACAGAATATGGCAGTCCTTGTCAGGGTCCAAGGTGAGTGCCACAAAGTGTATCGGGGAACAGTGGAAGATGATGGTGCAGAAGGCAGAACCAAGCAGAAACAGGCCATATGGCAGAGATGACTGCTACTGCATCCTTCTTATCACTGAGGCAGAATCATCCTCATCTTCGTCCTCTGCTGTTTCATGTGTCTCACATGTGGGCGGTGGTGTTCTGTCTCTAGCACTGTGTGCCAGTGAGACCTCAGGGGCCAGAGGTGGGATGTCTGCCACACCGTGTGGCACTGACACTTCAGGGGGCATAGATGTGGAGGAGTGGTAGCAGCAGCATTCATTCACGCCAGTACTTGTGGCAGCAATCCCATGAGGAGGGTCTGCAGGGCATTGAGGAAATCAGATACCTCTCGCTGGTGTGCAGTCGTGGCAGCCGCTCTTTCTACCTGCACCGGCTCCATATTCTCGCATGTGTCCTAACTCCTGGCTGACATCGCTGGACCCACTCTGACTAGAGAGTTGTTCTTGTCTCAGAGTCAGGACTCCAGCGATGTCAGCCATGGATTGTTGGAGAGCAGGGAGCAGACTGTGGTTGTCTGTTAGGCACTGTGAGTGGTCCCTGATGGGACTTAGACACCCATGTATGGCATCTAGTTTGGCTGCCGTGTGGTTGAACCCCACCGCACCTGTTCAGCCAACTTCTCCTGGTATCCCAACACACGGCTTTGGAAGACCATGTGTTGTTCGTGGGGGTCCTGGGAGGCAGCCGTGGTGGTGGGTGCTGCCTGCTGTGTTGTTTGGAAGGGGATGGGGTCTCCTCGATGCAGCTGGACTGCTCAGCTCCTGGTGGTGTGTTGACGTAGCTGTCAATGAACTCTTGGATGGCGTCAGTGTCGAAGGTGTGGAGTTCCTCTTTGTCATCAGTGGAGAGAGGTTTGGTCTGCTCTGCAGGAGGTGTTGGTTTTCCCTCTGCAATGTGAAGGGGAGATGAAGTTTAACATTGTGTTCCCCTGTATGTTGACGCATTGTACATGTTTACATAGAGACTACATGACATGGTACTTTGTGACTGTTTGGGAGGAGCTGCCTATTTAATGCTGAACAGTGGACATTTGTAATACATCACGGATGTGTGTTTGTCCTTGTACATTATCAGCTCACATTTCCCTGCTATGCCAAATGTGATTGGCCAGTTTCTACACACAAGCAGCACCAGTTGTTTCCGCTTTTCTGTTGTGAACGTGTTGCAGTTTGTACCACATTGTTGTCAATGTTTATGTGATCTGCATGTTATATGTGTGTGCTGGGTTTTGGGAGAGTCACCCGTACAGCTCTGATTTTGCTGCCCCTTTTCCCTTTCATGAGGTCTGCCTTAAACTTCTGTGCTTCTACAGTGCTAAGATGTTTCATACTTGGGTACATTGGTCTCTTGGTGGGAGTTGGGGGTCTGGGGCATGGTTTGTCCGCAGATGTGTTGTTGACATCAGGGGTTGTTTCTGCACATGGGTGTGACACCTGCTCCTTTACAGATGTGGATCCACACTCAGCCACCTCAGTGTCATGGCATACAACATTTCATGGTATATTGACTGCAGCAAAATTATTCATCATGCAGTGTCACTTGCATTGTCAGTGTTGCTCACAGACACGTTGCTTTGCTGGGTTTAACACATGTACATGGGTTGGCTGTGTGATTGGCGGTGTGTGGGAAGGGCCCCCTCTGGGCACATAGTCATCAGAGGCCTACTTGCTGTTTCTAGGTGTGCTGCAGTGTGCCAAGTGGATCGGAGACTTGATCTAGAGTCATTGTGGGTGTGCATTGTGCTATGCTTAATTGTGCATGTGTGAAATTGTGCCCATCTTTCCCTGTCCCCCCAGTCCCTGGTCGTTACTCACCCTGTTGCTGTTGTGTCCGGTCATGTTGAGCAGCGTCCGGTCCCCCGACTCCTGCCACCATCCCCACACTGATGACTGTTGACACCATTTCCTCCATCTCATCCAGCTCCTCCTGTGGTGCTGGAATCCCACTTCCAGTCTGCATTGCTGCTTTCTGGTTGTTGGAGAGTTTCTGCTTGGTTTTGCGCTGGACATCATTCCAGCGCCTCTTGACCTCTTCCATTGTCCTCTTCAGCACTCCCACTGCATTCATCTTGTCCACGATGGACTGCCATATTCCATTTGTTGTTGCCAATGACATAGTGGAGGTGACAAACAGTAGTTGATTGTGTTCTATCACCTCCGCTATCAGGATCCTGTTTTCCTGCGTACTGAACCGCGTCTTCCTCTTTTTCTTGTCCTTTCCCTTCCCTGACCCTGAGGTCCCGGACTGGGCCTCCGGGGGATATGTGGGGTTGTCCTCTGTACTTGCTCCGGCTACCTGCATTGTGCTTTGCAGTTGTTTTGCTTTTGTTTGTATTTGTTTTTTCTACTTTTATAGTGATTTTTCCCGCCTGACGTGTGTGAATTGCATGCCTGGCGCAGCTTATCGCTGATTTTTTTATCGCGGTTGGGCCCATCGCAACTTTTTTCACGTTGGGGTTTAGATTGTTATCGCCATCCCGGTGACTTTATCGCAGACCTTTGATGCGTTATCGTGAGACTGTCGCATGGTACCGCCGTGTTGGGAATACAACGTTACCACAGAGTTATTTTCCAGCAATAGACTGCGATGTGAAAGGTTGCTTTAAGCTAATTTTGCAATAATTATCACAGGTTCTTGAGAATATCCCCCCTAGTCTTTCTTTGCCCAGGTCCTGTCCTGATAGTATATTCAGACAGTGCGATTGATGACTGAATCTGAACTGTTTTTTATCCTATTAGCCATGGGGGCTGAGAGAGAGGTATTAATATGAATGAAGCATCACCCTTATCAAATAATCCTCCTGTTTGGCAATGAATAAGCCCTGGCTGGAAGTTTAAAGTATTTACTGTTTCACTCACTTCCTTCTTTAATCCTCACACTTTCTACTACTCCCGTACTATCCGTTTCCCCTTATTCTGGTTTAGTCTCCATTGGTTTTGGCGGATGTATGACGTTACAACGCATATTTTTACAACGCATACCTTTACAGCACATTTTTTACAACGTAACATCCATTACAACGCATTCCATTTAGTTTAGTTTAGTTTAAAGGAGTTTATAAAGCGCCTGGTGACGCCTCCCGGCGTGTCCCCGCGCTGTGGAGAGAGTATGTTAGGAGGGGAGAGCAGGACCATTATGAAGTGAATAAGAGGGTTTTCAGCATCTTTCTAAAAGAGGCCTCATTAGTCTCTAGCCTAATGTTCGTGGGAAGGAGATTCCAGTGCTTGGCTGCCAGTGAACGAAAGGACTTGCCTCCCATTCTGGCTTTTTTGGGGCGAGATGTTCTGAGCAAGCCCATCCCTTTAGATCTAAGGGATCTGTTAGGTTCATACAGGGATGCTAGATCCGACATATAAGCCGGCGCTTTTTGATGAATTATCCTATGGCACCATAGTAAAGCTTTGAAAACAATCCTCTTGCTAATAGGCAGCCAGTGGAGGGAGGCCAAAGAGGGACCCGAGGGGGCTCTACGGGGAAGTCTTAATACCAGGCGTGCTGCAGAATTTTGCAGGACCTGTAGCCTCTTGATGTTTTTAGCAGATGTACCCAGGAGCAACACATTCCCATAATCAATACGGGATGTGATAAGTGCCTGTGTCATGGTCCGCCTGGAATTCAGAGGCAACAAGTCTAAGGTGCGATTGAGCGTTTTCATTACTCCAAAACATTTGCCTACTGTTTTCTTGATATGACTATCAAAAGACAACTTGTTGTCTACCCAGACACCTAGGTTTTTTGCTTCCCGGTTGGGAGTGGGCAAGGGACCCAGACAGTTGGGCCACCATTGTTTCGTCCATTTTGTCTCCTTGCCCCCGATTATAAGAACCTCCGTTTTTGTGCCATTTAATTTAAGACAGTGCTCTGTCATCCAATTGGCAAGCTTACACATGCAAGCATTGAAGTTGTCTGCTTCCAGGGAAGGGGCTTGTGACAGTGATATTAGAAGTTGCGTATCGTCGGCGTAAGAGACAAGCTCTACGCCGAACGATTGCACCACTTCTGCCAGAGGAGCCATGTACAGATTAAACAGGGTGGGACTCAGGGCCGAGCCCTGAGGCACCCCCTGTTCTAACATCACACTGTCTGAGAGAAAAGTCCCTCTTTGGACTTGAAAGCTCCTGTTGATGAGAAAGGCTTTCAACCATCCCAGTGCCATTTTGGTGACCCCCGCTCTGTTTAGACACTGTAGCAGAATGGAATGCGCTACAGTGTCAAACGCGGCACTGAGATCCAGCATGATGAGAGCCATGGTCTTGCCCTCATCCGCTCCCTCCCGTAGAGTTTCAATAGCCCTCAGGAGAGCTGTCTCTGTGGAGAAGTTTGATCTGAACCCCGATTGAGATTTATGAAAGGCATTCTGGGCTTCTAGATGGACCATGAGCTGGGCATTGGCAATTTTCTCAGCTAGCTTAGCAAGGTAAGGTAGCAGAGATATTGGGCGAAGATTCTCCAATATGTCATGACTCATATTTGGCTTTTTTTGAATAGGTAGTACTACAGCTTGTTTCCATTCCATAGGTAAGCACGCTGTGGAGAAGGAAACTTGAAGCAGGTGTCTGAAATGAGGTTCTAGTACTGGGAAAGCTTCAGCTAGAATTTTAGGAGGCGCAGGGTCTCGAGGAAGCCTGATTTGATGTTCTTGCATATTTTGGCCAATGCTTCAAAGGGAGGAACATCGAATGAGCCTAGGCACACTGGAGTACTTATGAGGTTTTCATTTTCAATGAATTCCATTCCCGACTTTATATTGGTGGAAAAGCTGGCATAGATGTTAATAATCTTTCCTGAGAAATATTTGGCAATGTTGTTACAAGTTTCCACAGAGTCATTTTTGGAAGAAGGATTTGCGTCCACTATAGAGATTTCTTTGGATGTTGCGTTGTAAAAGTTTCGTTGTAATGGTAGTGCGTTGTAAAAGTTGCGTTGTAAAGGTTGTTTCCCGGTTTTGGTTCTTCCCTTTTCTTCTATAGCAGTCAATCAATCAATCAGTCAATCAATCAAAGGCTTGTAAAGTACGACTACTCACCCATAAGGGCCTCAAGGTGCTGGAAGGTGGGGGGGGAGCTGCACAGTTGTTTAGCTGAAGAGCCAGGTCTTGAGGTCCTTCCTGAGTTGAAACAGTGATGGTGATTGCCTGAGGTGGAGAACCAGGGTGTTCCAGGTCTTTGCTGAGAGGTAGGAGAAGGATCCTTCTCCGGCTGCAGTCTTGCGGATACGTGGGACGTTGGCCAGGGCCAGTGGGGCAGATCCTAGGTCTCCAGTGGGTACATGGAATGTGAGGTGGTGGTTGAGATGTGCAGGTACTGCGTTGTGTAGGGCTTTGTAGGCATGTGTGAGGAGCTTGAAGGTGATTCTTTTGTTGACCGGGAGATAGTGGAGGTCTCTTATGTGATGTAGTTGAGGTGGGGGATGTTGAAGATGAGTCTAGCAGAGGCGTTCTGGATGTACTGCAGTTTCTTGAGGAGATTCTGGGTTATGCTGGCACAAAGTGCGTTGCCATAGTCAATTCTGCTGCTGACGAGAGTGTGGGTGACCGAGTGAAGAGGGCGGTTTTCCTTTCACTCGGTGATCTTGTCCCCCATGTTTCTAATCAATTGGTCCCACTCTCCGAAAGGAAAGGTGTGTTTGGATCTATACTGTGTTGCACTTGGGCCTCTCAACCTTTTCCTGCACCCATGCCACAATGACAGGAATGAAGATTATCGCTACTACTAATTCTCTACAGCATCACTTTTGAAGGGGCTGATGTGAAACCCTGCTGACCCTCCCCCCTCCCCAACGCCGTTCTTGCTTTGTGGTTTGTATGGAAAGCTCATAAAATCCGCTAACATACAGCATGTGGTTGATGCTCGTGTGCGTGCCTAATGCATGCCCTGGAGTGAAATGCAATTCTTTAGGCGAGAGCCAAATACCTATGGTACAGCAGATCCAAAGACAAACACACGTGGTTTTCATACATAAAAATGTGAACTGGTTTAAAAAAGCATCTGTACAAAAATAGAAGCTGTATGTGGGACATTGTTGAAACAATGGGAGCTGTGTGTGTTCCCAAGGCTAAGGTAACAGGATCCAACTTCCCAACCAAGGCAAAGTGATGTCACTGCTTCAATCACCTTAATGTTTAACAGAGTTCAAGTTTGTTTGCGCTTTTTCTTTGTAATCTGATTTTTTAGGGCTGTCGTCAGCCAAGAACTTTTGGTCCTCCCCCACCCAAAAAAATGAAATATTAAAAATGGTGTCCATATGCATACTTATAACAAGTGGCTCATCCCTCTTTATCCCCTCACCTAGTGTATAGTAGTTACATTGTTATTCCATCTACCTCATCGTGTACCATGGAGCGAAGAGTCAGCCCACTTCAGCCTTAGGATCCCTTCTGTGTGGATGATGACATTGTGGGTCGATGGAGGCACAAGTCATCACTCTCATGGAAAGGCCATATGAGGCACAATGTCGTCATCTGCACTGTAAATTATGCCGTTCAGTTATAGCTCTCATAGCACACTCTTCTCTTTTTTAGGGAGAGCCCCAAACACTGCTATACTTATCTATTTGCCAAAACCACATTCGAAAATGGGGGCCATGCATGTGCATGCTTCGGCTGCCATCTTTAAGAGATTTTTGATACACTTTGCAAAGAAGTATTTCCAGAGAGCCACTCGGGTGATGTATGTCTGTGCACCCCTATGCAGCACAGGTGGCAAACTTTCATTGGTTTTTGTGAAACTTACTAAAAATATCTCCAGAATGGCTACTGTAAAACTTTAATACAAAAATATTTCAAGATGGTTGCCGCTAGGTGCAACTTGTTCGCGTACACGGGGAGCAACCTTTGAGTGCATTTTAGTAATGCATACCTAAAATCATTCAAAGATGACCACCCATGCATCTGCATGCAGGTAAATGCACAGGCTTCCATCTCTGAATGGGTTTGTTACAATAAAAATTCATTGATATAAAACAAGCAATAACAAAGCCATTGAAGCAGCCTCGGAAGCCCTGACCCACTGGCATTGCCAATGCTTCTTTTTGTATTACATCCAAGGTCGTACCGGCATGTGTGGCGATCTGGCAGTGCCAGAAGGGCTAGTCTAAAATATTAGTGTGTGGGCCTTTTTTTTCGCTATTTGTGGGGCTGTCGTATTGCCTTGTGGGCCAGTTTTTACTGTTTATTTCCCTGATATTACCATCAACATTGCCTGCAGCAAGTACAAATGCACAATGCATGCGTTCCCTCATACCTTGCAAAACCCCTATCAAGCATGTCTTTCCAAGTTCAAAACAGCCACAATTTGTAAATCGATACAAAAGGGGATGATGGACGGAGCGTTTGAGCAAATCAGATCAGTTGACCGGGGGGGGGGGGGGGGGCGGGAGGAGGGGAGTGTTTGATATACTCAAACGCTCCGTCCATCATCCCCTTTTGTTTCGCTTTGTTCGCCCTAAGTTGGCAGGGTATGCTCAGACGTGAGTCCCTTGCACACTTGGCCACTGGTTTCAAGATAGCCTAGCTGATGAGGATTATGAATCCGAAACCGGTCCCAGGATGCTTGTTTCCGGTCCAGGGAAGACATGGCTTGGCAGTTCGGGCTGGACTGTTCCCATGAGGCACAGGGTCAGACTGATTTGGCTATGGCCATATCTGAACTGGGGTGGCTGAGTGAGCTAAAGAATGGTGATGGATTAAATCCAGATCAGTTGACTGGGGGTGAGTGTTTGATTTGCTCAAACGCTCCGTCCATCCTCCCCTTTTGTTTTACAGTTTGTAAATGAAACTATTTTTAACTCTCTGATTTGCTTATGAGGGCCATTTTTTTGGGTTAACCCAAGCCCATTTTCTGTCCCAGTCCGACCCTGCTTACTCCCTAGCTGGCTGGCTTTTTTTTATGGGGGGTGGGGGGAGTGGATGGGGAGAGGGCTGCATGTCTTACTAGTTGATGTAACTAATTTATTATTATTCATTCAGTTAATTTGATTTGTATCACTATTGAGTATGTGCAGCTTTCCGCAATCAAAACAATAAGTTGCCCATGTTCCAGACATAAACAAACTAGCACCAGACACTCAGAAGCAAACCTTTGTTTTAATAGCCTTTACTCTGGTTCTGATTTACCCTTGCATTGTGGACCTTGTAGTTGTACATTTCACAGTTCTCCTGTTACTTCAGTGCACCTCCAAATAGGTTTGTGATCTTGTTGTAGCTCATCTGAGGATAGCAGCAGTGTTCCTTTGGATGTAGTAAAATAGTTGTAGCAGTAAAATGCAGTATAATGATTTAGAACCTGTTCACATTACTCTTTATGATGCAGGAGATCATCTCCAACAGTGCATCCCCATTGCTCCTAGAACTTACCGCTTGATAACTCTCAACCCCTTGCTAAGTGGCAGCCTCACTGGTGCAGTGTAGAAAAATAGCAACACATTTGAATTCCATAAGTTATTCATCAATGTTACTGTTGCAAAACAGACAATTTCCTCACAGCGTATTTACCTCTTCTCATCCTCTGTCCCACAAACATCGATGGAGGGAAAGCTGTCTCGATTTAATAGTATCTTAGGTTAAGAGGTCTTCTGCTACTGACATATTTTCTAAATAAGTAACATTACAAGTATTCAACTACCCTTACTGTAAGAAGTTGGGTTACAGGTTGAGGGGGTTAAACCCTTCTCAAGCAGCAACCACAAATCTTTTTCACAGTGAAGTCACAAGCAACCCCTAAATTAACCTGTGCTCAACCTTCGGTAGCTTGGCACATAGCAGTCAGGCTGAACTCAGAGGCAATGGGTAAGGTATCAGAGCAACACTACAAACAGTAACACAGTGAAAACACATCACAAAAAGATTTTGCACCAGATTAGAAGACTAGAGTAACTTTTAAGATATGAAAAAATACCAAAACAACAAAAATCCAATCAATAGAACCGGATCTATACAATTTTAAAGAAAATAGTGCCAAAAAGCACAAAGCGCCAACTGTGGATATCTGGTTGTGCCAGACCGAGCCAAAGTTATATATTCAGGTTAGCCATGATGGAGCGCGGACCGGCTACAGGGCCTCAATTAGGACCGCTGAACAAGAGCACTTTAATCCTGGTTGCAGGTTGCTGTGAGGTCATGCGCAGAGGATACGTTGCACAGCCAAGTTGATGTGTTGGTTCCGAGGAGCTGTGAAGCTGCGATGCGAGGTCCTGCGTCAAGGTTCCATCGATAAGGGCTTGCGATGCAGAGTGCGGCATCAAGGATGCATCATTCAGTCAAGGCGATGTGACAGTTCCGAAGAGCTGTGAGGCTGGGATGGGAGAACCTGCACCGTCGCTGAGGCTGCCATAGATAAGTGATTTGCAATGCAAGGGCCTTAGTCAGGAAAGTTTTGCACAGGTGGCAGTTGAGATGTGGGCTACGAGGCTGATGCAGAGTCCTTTGCATCAGGAAAACCCTTGTGGCAGAGGCGATGTGTTGGTTCTGCTAGGAATTGCACCACTCAGCAGAGAAGATGTGTTGGTTCTGCTGGGTCCACAGATAGGCTGACAGTGCACCTTTAGGCTCACGTCTCAGAGTCCAGGACTGAGGCGGAACCACTTGACAGAATAGGACTCACAGATGTCAGGGACCCGATGCTGGATTCAAGGTTGTGGGAGCCTTCTGTCACTGAGGTTTTGGTTAGGAGACCAGCCAAGCAGCCTTTGGAGTCACTTTGTGGTCCTGGGTTCAGCAGATGCAGATCCAGTCATTTAGCCCTAGGAAGAGGACCAAAGGTAGCTGATTAGCACAGCAGGGCATCAGTCCTTCGGAGCAGCAGTCTAGCAGAGCGAGAGCCCTTTTAGCAGCACAGCAGTCCTTCTTTCTGGCAGAATATCCACAGCCCAAGACGTGTACCGAAGTGTTGGTGTCTGAGGTCCAATATTTATACCCAGTTCTGCTTTTGAAGTGGGAGAAGCTTCTAGAGGTTTCCCTTCGAAGCCCCCAGGCATCCTGCCTTTCCTGCCCTGGCTCCAGGCTAACTGCAGGATGTATGCAGATATTTCTATGGAGGTAGGACACAGTCTATTCAAGCGTATGTGGGGCTGTAGCCAACTACGCCCTCCCATTCTCTCAGTGACAGCCCAACCAGGCACACCTAAGCTCTCCATTGTGTGTGGCTGTCTAGGAGAAATACACAAAGCCCTACTGTCAGCTGCACCCAATCATGTGTCCCAGAGACAGGATTCAAGCACTAAACAGCTTAGGCAGGAAAATGGAAACTTTCTAAAAGTGGCATTTTCAACATTGTAATTTAAAATCCGACTTCACCATGAGAGAAGATTTTTCAATACAATTCCAATATCACCAAACATGAACTGGGTACCTGTTCTTTCGAAAATACAGCTTGTTAAATGCAATAAGATAACTCCAATGTTATCCTATGGGAGATTCAGGCCATGCACTAGGGAAAAATTAATGTAAGAGTTTTTTACCACCAGAACATATCAAACTTAAAATGACATGTACTACTTTTAAAAATAACTGCACCCTGCCCTCTGGGATGTCCTACCTAGCGGTGGATTATATATATATAATGAGGAAGGTTTATTTTGCTAGGCCGAAATAGCAATTTAAAACTGCATAAACAGGCTACATTGGCAGTCCTGAGACATGATTAAAGGGCTACTTAAGTGGGTGGGATAATAAATGTCCCAGGCCCACTAGTAGCATTTCATTTACAGGCCCTGGGCATATGTAGTACCACTTTAATAGGGACTTATAAGTGAATTAAAATTGCCAATTAGGGATACGTTAATGTTACCATGTTTTGAGGAGAGCGGCACATGCACTTTAGCACTGATTAGCAGTGGGAAAGTGCACAAAGTCCTACAGCCAGCAAAAACGAGATCAGCAAAGATGGAGGAGGAAGGCCAAACGTTTGGGGGAAGACCACCCTAAGGCTGACTGGTCTAACACTTTCACACTCTATAATAAATAAAGGGTGTGGCCCTAATACTTCTGCCATAATCAGATTTCTAGTCAGTTGCAACCACTCTATACTATTTACTCTCATCATCCTGCTACCTACAATGATTTGGCTTCCCTTTAATCTTTGAGAATGTCAAACCCCATACCTGCCATTTCTTCTGTACCTCGGTTTTCTTACTGATTCCCATGGTTGTACTGTATGTTTCCCTGTGCAAATAGCCCATCAGACTCGAGGGAGTCAAGCCTGATCCCTGCCTTCAGGACTCTAACAGGTCCTGCCATGGCTATTGATCCAGATATGTTTCTGACTGCATGCATCTGGGAAGGGGAGCAGCCTAGAGGTCCATTATGAGCTGTTTGCCCCTGTTCTCAGACTCTCCCCAAGGATTACAGTTTATAGAACACACTTGTGGTGTTTTTCATGGTGCACTTCCAAGTGAGGAATCTCTTGCCATCACATCCAGTGCAATGGTGAATTTGCTCCAGGTAGCAGTATTTCCATATTTGCATGGCGAAAGCATATATGCAAGAAATGCTACATGCAAAGCACAGAATGTGCCCTCACAAATGACCATAACCAAATTGGATTTCACACCAATATCTAAGCACCACAGAAGTCACCGAGTATAGTCCTACCCAGGAATTCTGACAGTTTCAACTAATCAAAATCCACTTATGTGGTTTAAACAATATTTGAGTTAAAATGGGCTAAATAAATATAGAGCCCATTACCAAACTTCCCCTGGGAGATCCAAGATAGACATCAGCTTTTTGTCGAGCATGAAAGCTGGGTGGAGACCTAGGGATTTGTTTTAACACCCCTCCAGCTAATGGCACGGGTGGACTGTGGTGCCCTGTACAGGAGCATGGGAGCATTTAGACCAGGGATCATGTGTGAGCTGCAGTGGTGAAAGGAGGTGCAAATACTGAAGATGCTCCTCCTTTTGACTGTCTGACTCCTTTCCCCCTCTTGTTCTTCCTCCGTTGGGTCGGCTTCCAGGTTTTCTTTAGACTTGGCCCTTGTAACTTTTGGACTGGAACTCATGTGCGCCCCGCCATTTTGGGACCCTCTCCTGTTGTCGCTCTTGCCCTAGGTGCATCTTGCCATGTTGAGATGGCTTCCATCGATGCCCACGACCCTGGTCCGCCATTTTGTTGATTCTTGTCCTTTCCTTTAGTCCCTTGGGTTCCATCCTGCTGACCTTCAGACATTTCACTTACACTGGACGGCCTTATCTCTTTCTCCCCCTCAGGCCCCCCTCTCTCTTCTCACCAATCTCAGCCTCCAACTCTTCTCCCCCACATACCACTCTCTAACCCTTTTTATTTTAATTATTATTATTTTTTAATTATTTTTATTTTTATTTTCACTCTGTAAATATGTGATATATACTTGTCCAAGCCCAATCGCTGGTAAAATGGAATCCTGAGAAAATCTATTATTTGCATTTATATGTATATAGAGATAACTCTAACCACTAGTATATGTAGTAGACCTTTGTACTCACTACCATTCCTATGTGATTCTTAGAGTTTATCCATTTGTATCTCTTCCTTGAGTGACTTTACAACTTGTACATTTGCAATGTTTTCTATTTGTATCTCTTGCGTGTGAATTTACAACTTGTACATTTGCAATTTTTTTCCTGTTTTATCTTTTATGTAACTCATGTAAGCCTAAATCCTTATGTATCGCAACTGGTTCTTTTCTAAAGTGCTCTGACATCTTCGGGTAATGTTCGCGCTATAGAAAATCACATTAAATAAATAATAAATAAATAAAATGATGCAAGGTAGCAACACAAACATCAGATAAACTTTAACACAGAAAAATCGCTTTGCAACAAACGTTGACGTACACACAGCAACAAAAGTGCTTTACGTCGTGAAGGTTCAAACCCTCACCCCCTTCTGCTTAGTGGGCATAAAAGTGTCCTAATATTGCATGACCTGTCTTTGTGTGAAATCCTATTAAGAAATGAAACTACACACAAAGCTAGAACAAGTAGAACAATACATAATATTCCTGAACATAATGTGTATTTTGTGCAAAATTACATATTTTAAACAGTTACCCTCTTGGTGAATGTGGCACTGAAGAGGGTTACTTCGTATACACGACCCTCACTGGTTTGACTTCAGGCAGTAGTCTAATATTTCTCATCACTTTAAAACTGTTATTTTAGCACAAGCATGGTCATCAGCAAATAACTTATGCAAAATATAGTGCTGCATAATGCTCATTTCGTTAGCAAAAGTCTTAAAGTTACCAAGCCAATTTAAGGCAATTCGGGGAAAAAAATGATGTTGCTGGAGGCTTAATGACAAACGCTTTGAATATTTTATGACCCTGTCAGGGATATGAAACACGATCTAAGTACCACAAAACACTACAACGCAGCATAATGCTGCTTTGATCAGAGCTCACAAAGAAAAACAATCTTTGGCAAAGCGAATAGTTCTGGCATTGGCTGCCAGCATTTTGGCCCTTTTAATGCTGTTTTATTTTGTCATGGTTTTCACAAAACGTTATTGTTGGGGAAGATGTCGGGCTATCGGCAATGTATTTGGGTGCATCTGTGAGCTTTCTATTATGACATCTAGCCCCATCGTACCGTAATGGGCATACGCCGAAAACAAGCCAATCCACCTGGCTATGCCCGTGCTTGTTGGCATTATCAGATAAATGTACAACTGTGATTTTGTTGTAACTAAAGTGTTTCATTTCTGAAAATATGAGACTTTTAATTAAACGTTACTGAGGTGTGTGAAAGAGTTAGCAGTGTTCGGATGGTCTTAATCACTTGAACTCGCTCTTCCCTTCACAGCACTTTGATTCCGTTATAGAATTATAATTTGTTTCTCCCATTATCTTTCTGAGTCTCCCATCTGCATATCTCACACTTCATCTTTCTTATTCATCACTCTCTTTTCACTCTCTTCTGCTGGTTCTTTCTTGCATCTCTTTCAGTTCACCAATCCCCCTTTTAAACAACACTCACCCAGTCATGTGTAAACACTGTATTTTCTTTTACTTTTGCCTGATCAATATGTGAACAGCTGTGTACTTCCTTCAAATACTTCCCCATAGAATGATTAGAATCATAATTACAATTGAAGCACATGACCATTACTCTCTGTGACTGGGAGAGAGGCCAAGGATTGGATGAGCATGTACTTTGAACACTTCTTTGAGCCCCTGACAGACACTGTGAGAAACTTGCACTGTCTTCAGCCTACCCTTCAAAGCTCCTAATTGTGGTCTGTTATAAACACACTTCCACAACGTCAACTCATAGAAACACCAAGAGACACATTAAGTCACAGTATGCACTATACAAGAGTAAAATGCTACACACAAAAAAACACAGAAGCACAACATCCTGAAAAAGCAAATACTCTCAGGGATTGCACGGTCAAGTAACACATGTGAATGTAAATAGGAACTACAAGGCCAACATATGTTATTCTAAGGGTCTTTACAGTCTATGCTCATAAAATTGAGGAAAAGTGTTCTTCTGATCAGCATCATTTGTACCGGGACTCCATTGCTTTTTCATTGCCATCTCGTGTCAAACACTTCCACACGACCCACCTGGTCGTTTCTGCTGATGCCTGAGGAAATTCTAACTGACACGGCAAAAAACATCTTGCAGCCTGCACTTCTGCCCAGGAACTGTCACACACCCAACCCCCCCCTTGTTCTTTGCAGTTTACCAGAAAGCCATGAGACACTCACACCCTGTGTCAATGATTTGTTTTCCATCTCCTGCTCCTAGCCTGGTAAACATCCTTGACACCCTGATCAGGTTATCTGAACAATGGTCTAACTGCTGGGCCTTCATCAGGGTATTTAAACAATGACCTGAAGAACTGAGCCTTGATCAAGCCGAGTGAACAATGATTTGTGTACCAAGCCTTGACCAGGTCACCATCTAGAAATGTCGTCTGGATCTAGTTATCAACTGCAAACACTGCCCTGATTGAACAATGAACTAACAGCCAAGAGACTGAGATGAAAAAGTATAAAATGCTTGTAAGCTGCGGAGTAAAGCAGCAGTCTCGTTTGTCTTGTTTCTGAATAGCTTGGGACTCTGTTGCATAACCCGGGCTATTTGAATAAATCTGGGTTCCTCCTGCAGACGAAGGCTCCTGTGTCTCCTTTTACTACATATGAAGGGTATGGAAGGCTTGGGCTGTTCCCCTGCCGCCAAGACCCAGTAAGTGGGTTAATCCGGTTCTTAAAATGCACCCGAACAGGGACTCCATGAGCACGAAGGCCCGGTGGATGTGAGGAGGTGCACGGAGAGATTCCGACGGAGGTCCCCTACTCCAGGGATTCTTGCAATCCGGTAAGCTGAACGACTCGCCCGCTGTTCCTCCCCACCCGGTCTGGGCCACATGACCGCGTTCTCGCTGGAGTCCCCTAGCAAATAATTTCTGGAGCAGGACACAGCCCTACGTCTGCAGAAGAGAACTACCCCTGTAAGGTAAGGGTGGACTGATCACCCACCAAGTCAGTATAGTTCTGTTATTGACTTTCGCAAAAGCCAAGCTGTTATTGACTTTTGCCAAAGCCAAGCAAGCTAGGTGAGTTTTTGAAACCCGCTGGTGTCTGTTCTGTATGATTCTGCTGTTATTGACTTTTGCAAAAGCCAAGCAAGGTAGGTGAGTTTTAAAACCTGCTGGTGTCTGTTTTCTGTTTTCAAGCATGTCAGTCAGTAGTAAGTTTAAGACATTATGTTGTTGTATGTGTACGCAGGACTCCCAGCTGGAGGTGGCTTGTCCGCTTCCTGCAGAAGGGACCCCTGGCCATACGATGTATGTTAAACATGGCCCTTCTGCCATAATGTTTTCCTCATTCTGGGTAAAATAAACGAAACAAAGTAACGGGGAATTACAGTGGCCACTTTATGGCTCCTTTAATTCCCAAGTTCTTGCCAACTTAGAGGAACAATTAATGAACAGAAAAACGCGCCCGTCTATGCTTGAATCTGTCCGATTTTGGAGGAAAGAGATAGAGTGGAGAGCTAGAAAGCAGAAGGCTCAAGAAAGAAAACAAGAACGTATGTCAAAGGCCGACCACGCCAGAGAAAATTTACAAAATCAAATGACAAAATCAGTGGAAATAGCCGATAGGGAGCATGGGGCCCATGTACAAAAATGTTACACAGCTTGTGAGGAGAAAGGAAAGGGCCATATGGAAGGGGGAGAAGAAAGTGGTTCCTTGCTTGATACCATGCTAGAAAGCCCTCCTGCATATGCCCCAAAGTACACTGCCCTGCCTCACACCCCGCATGTCCCCTGCCACAGCCCACTCCTGCCCCCACTGCCCCTCTTACTGTTCTCCCTGTCTCACCATCCCTCCCGATTTTTACTATGACACCGACCACGCCCGCTAACCATGTCCTCGCTGCGGGAATGACAACAAGTCTCCATCCACCCAACCCCTGCAGCTTTACCCCTACACGCCCTTTTCCTGCTTCCCCGTGGTCTACAGTAAGCAGGATTTATATAAATTGTTGAATTCCCCCCGACTGGCCTCCTTGCGCTCTGCAGTCAGCTTTTTGTCCCTTTGAGAAAATGACCTACAGAGGCAACAGTGTGAATGTTGGATAAATAACAGGAATATTTATGCCTTCAAAGAAATATGGTCTACATTTTCCCAGTGTACGATTATGAAACAGACCACCTGGGCTGAATACATGTGTACCCTGGTCATGCAAAGATTTGAGAATGCGCTTATGCAGATACCCAACGGATTAATGGACCTCAGGTCGCAAATAAAAAGAGCCGATGTTCAGGGAGAGGGAATGTTTGGCACTATGTCTGCTTTAATGGCTTACCGTGATATGACAGCTTTTCCGAACACCCCTCTAGAAACAGCTATGCCAATGAGAGAGGAGGCCCCTGTCTTTGTTAACGCACTTAATGATGCCCAAAATAATGGCCATGGGGCTGTTGAGGCACACTGGCGCAAGCTTTGGGTTCATGTTCCTTGGAAAAGGTCAGAAGTAATGCAGTTAAAAGGACAATTACCAGATCCCCAGGAGAATCCGGCTGCCTTTTACAGAGAATTAGGTCAGATTATATCTGCAGGTACTCTCGTTCTTGAGGATATAGATTTATTTTTGGTACAGTTGTCCCCATTGAAATTTGGGACAAAATTCGACATACTGACCATGAAGTAGCGTTGGGAGGTAAATGGGCTGACCTAGAGGCTATGGAAGAAGCAAGGGTAGGAGGGACTAAACCAGAAGCTGCCATCCTGACTTTGCCCGGTAAAATAATAACGTTTATGAAAAACACTTTTGCCGGAAACTGTCATTAACTGGGATAAAATAAATGCCTGTAGGCAGCGAAAAGATGAGAATGTGGCTGACTTCTTTACCTGTTTTGAGACAGAATACAAGGGACTTAGTGGTTTGGATCCCCGGACCCCAGGTTCTGGCCCAGTATTTTGTCAATAAGTTTGTCAGCAACTTGCTTCCTCAGATCTGCGCCAGGCTTAAGAAAGTTGAAAGTATGTGGTCTGCCCAAACTATGACTGGTATCTTGGCTGTGGTACAATATCACGAGAATAAGGAGAATGAAGATAGAGACAAGGAAAGTAAGAAGGTTAGGGATCTTAAGACTAAGGCACTTCTGCAGCAGGCTTACCCTCCCCGAGGTCCCGATGCCCGTGGGAATTTCAGACCTCAACCCCAACCCCCTCCGAGGGCTCGCCAGTCTACCCCCTCCAGCCCTCGACGTACGGGAGCCCTCCAAACAGATCAGTGTGCTTATTGTAAGGGGTACGGACATTGGATAGATGAGTGTCCTGTGTTAGCTGAAAACATCTGATCAGGGAAGACTCTGCCCTGTGCTCACTGGGAGGGGAGGCCGACTAGGGACCATGCCCCGCCCCATCCACAGGATAAAGAATGCAGGCCCAGGAATGACGCTCCCATCCGGCAGCGCCCGGCCAATAGATTTGATGGGTACGAAGCAACACGCACTTATTACAATGATGATTATGATGAACTTGATGAGACAGGGTCCTACCAAGCATAGGACAGCCAGGAAAGGGGTATTACCAGAGTGCAAATTCCAGTGAATCAAAGGGGCCCCTATGTTCAAATGTCTGTTGTGAGGAACGATCAGAATTTTCTTTTGGATACTGGGGCCACCATGTCTTCTATTGCACGTCTGTCAGTCCCGGAGGCACCCCTTTCTGGCAATATGAATGTCTCCATGGGTTTTGCAGGAACACCTGTGAACAGCCCTGTCTCTGAACCCCTTCCTCTCGATATTGGCCCTGCACATGTTGACGCTCCCTTGGTCCTTACTACAGGTTGCAGTGAAAACTTGTTAGGCATGGATTTACTGAAAGCTCTGTATGCGACCATATCATGTAGTCCCCAAGGTGTATCCCTAACAATTTCCCCCACCGCAGCTTCCTATATGTATCTATCAGGTCCCCTCCCACCAGAGTTGCAGTCTTTACCTTCCTCCCTCTGGGCATCATCAGACACTGATGTAGGGTGTCTCAACATATCCCCTCATGTGGTACGCATCCAGCCAGGTGTACTTCTCCCCCGACTCCGGCAGCATCGACTGCCCGCGGAAGGAGAAAAGGCCCTTTTAACAATGATATCTGAATTAATGAACAAGGGCGTAGTGGAGGAGACACGTAGCAATATCTGTAACAGTTCCATTATTCCCGTTCTTAAAAAGACCAATGGAGATGCTCTCTCCCCTAAAACATACAGATTTGTGATTGACCTGAGAGCCCTTAACAAAATAACAATCTCCCAATATCCTGTTGTCCCCGACATTACAGCCCTCATAACGATGGTCCCTTCTAACGCAAGGCACTTCTTGTCATAGACCTGAAGAATGCATTTTTCAGCATTCCTATACATCCTGACAGCAGACTTTTTTTAGTTTCTCCCTTGGTGGGCCCCAGTATCTATAGTCAAGCCCTAAAAAGTCAACTGGATTCCTTGGAACTCCCTGATAATTCCACCCTATTACACTATGTAGATGACCTCCTCATTGCTGCAAATTCTGCCCCAGCAAGTAAAGAAGCTACTCTCTGTTTGTTACGCCACCTTGCCCTCCATAATCACAAAGTCTTTTTGAAAAAGCTTTGGTTTTGTCAAGAGAAGGTGACCTATTTAGGTCATCTCCTCTCGAAGGAGGGAAGGCAGCTCACCACTGATCATGTAGCCATTATCAGTGCTATGACGGCCCCACGAACACAAAAGCAGGTGCGAGCCTTCATAGGCCTAACCTCATACTGTAGACAGTGGAATTCCAATTTTTCGGACTTGGTCAAACCTCACCACTAAAAACATATCAGACAGTTCCTGTCCATGGACTAGAGAGCATGCACAGGCCTTCCAAGATTTAAAAAAGGCTCTGTGTACTGCTCCAGTCCTCGGTACTCCTGATTATACTCCTGATTATAACAAACAATTTTTTATTTTTGTACATGAGACAGATGTGCATGCGCTGTCTTGACCCAGATGTTCGGAGGTCACCATCAGCCATGTGCCTATTTTTCAGCCACCTTAGATCATGTTACAAGGGCTCTCCCAGGATGCCTACGGGCGACCGCTGCGGCCACCCTCACGTTCTGTCAGAGTGCGGAGATCATCATGAACTCCCCCCTGACTCTGATGGTCCCCCATTCTGTAGATACCCTCCTTAATAACACCAAGGAAATGAACTGACACTCTTTTCCAGCCACATTAACATCAAAAGATGAACTGTACTAAACCCCGCCACATTACTCCCACTGGACACTCAGGATGCACGCTTAGACCCACATGACTGCATATTAAGGACAGAGGAAGATACGAAGGGACGGGTTGACAAGATACCCCGATAGCAGAACCAGAAGGTACACTGTATGTGGACGGATCATGTCTCAGAGGGTCAGATGGTAACACCTCAGCCACCTACGCCCTCACAACATTAGGGTGAATAGTAGAAATAGCTCCGCAGTGCTCTGCTCAAGCAGCAGAATTAGTGGCCCTCACTAGAGCCTGTGAGTTAAGCAAAGGGATGACGGTAAATATTTATACTGACAGCCAATAATCCTTCGGGGTGGCCCACAACTTCGGGAGGCTAGGGAAAGAAAGGAATTTCCTTACTTCCCATTGGACCAAGATTCAACATGGCCCTCTAATTCACCGATTGTGAGATTTCCTGACACTCCCCAGAAAGGTGGCCATTATAAAAAGTGAGGCCCATAAGAAAGTGACAGATGATGTTGGGAAAGGCAATGCCCTGGCTGATCAGACGGTCAGGGATGAAAACACTGTAAAGAATGTGATTGATATTCAGTCCTATACTACTCCTGAGAAACTAAGGGTGTGGAAGGAGCAATTAGCAAAGGAGGCAATTTATGGTTGTTGGGTCCGCACGACTATGGAAAGACAATGGATGTTACCTGACAGTCACATGCTACCAGTAGTTACGATGGCCCATGGTCCTGTTCACATCAGTGCAAAAGGGATATGTAAACTGTTGGAACCTACGTGGTACAACTCTAAGATACCAGCATATCCTGACAAGCTGGTTAAAACATGCATGATTTGACTAATGTATAACCCAGGAAAAGGCACAGTTACTCCTAAGGGAGGATTCCCTTTTGAAGTCCTCCAAATGGATTACATCCAGATGGACCGATGTAACAATTTGCAATATGTCCTAGTGGTGGTCTGTACTTTCAACCGATGGGTGGAGGCCTACCCCGTCAAAGACTGCACCGCTATCACTGCCGCCGAAGTGCTATTAAAAGAGTACCTGCCACGATTCGGTTTGACCCGCTTGGTCTGGAGTGACAACGGGACCCACTTTACGGCTCAAATTATGGAATATGTCTGTACAGCATTGGGTATAAAGCAAAAATTTCATGCAGCTAACCACCTCCAGTCAGCAGGTCTAGTGGAGGTGTACAATGGTATCCTAAAAACTAAAATGGCCAAAACAGTAGCAGAGACAGGTATCAATTGGGTTGATGGTCTGCCTTTGCCCTACTGTCCACAAGAACAACTGCCCACACCAGAATAGGGCTATCCCCCCATGAAATTGTGTCCGGGAGGCCTGCCAATGTATGGAGTGTCCCGCGGCCTAAGAATCTGTCTGACATTGAATACCCTGTATTAACTGATTATCTGTAAAGTCTTACTAATACCTTTCGTACTCTTTATCACCAGGTGCATGAGGCCATACCTGACAAAAGCGAGGGCCCAGGACACGTCATCCAACCTGGGGATTGGGTCTTGGCGAAAAATTTTCAACGGACTAAGAGCCTCCAGCTCCGCTGGACACAGCCCCATCAGGTGTTACTGGCCACCCGCACCGCAGTGAAAGTAGAAGGTCGGAAGAATTGGGTGCATTCGTCGTACTGCAGGCGTGTGCCTCTGCCCCTCCCGTATGATCAGTGGGTGAGGGAAGGACAAGGAGACTCAGAAACAGAAACAGTCCCGACGTTTGTCCTATTCAGCGTGCCAGACTGCATTCTACATCCACGGAAGCAGAGAGTGATAGCATACTGAAAGGAAGGGTGGAACTCTCCCTTAACTCTGCTCAACACCAAGAACAATTGTTTCCCTACCATACTATCCCTACTTCCGACCGATACAACTTGCGCCCCGAGGGAAGGCTTGCCCTTGACTTCACCAAGTGCCTATAGGCTGTAGGGCTGTGATCTTCCCCTGCTGAGAATAGTGCTGGTGTGTCAGACTAAGGTACGCCGTAGGGCTCCTTGGCACCTGCGCCCAGTGAAGCAACCACCAATCACAGACAGCCACTAGAGGTCCCTGGCTTAGCACAATGGCTGCCTTCCAAAACACCTGAATCCAGAAACAATATGTTAGTCTACATTTCTTAAAGTATTTGCCACTCAATGACAAAAGGAGGGTCTGAGGAAAAGTGTTCTTCTGATCGGCTTCATTTGTAGCAGGACTCCATTCCTTTTTCATTGCCATCTCGTGTCAAACACTTCCACACGACCCACCTGGTTGTTTCTGCTGATGCCTGAGGAAATTCTTACTGACACGACAAAAACCATCTTGCAGCCTGCACTTCTGCCCAGGAACTTTCACATACCCCCCCCCCCCCTGTTCTTTGCAGTTTACCAGAAAGCCACGGGACACTCCTACCCTGTGTAAATGATTTGTTTTCCATCTCCTGATCCTAGCCTGGTAAACATCCTTGACACCTTGATCAGGTTATCTGGACAATGGTCTGACTGCTGGGCCTTGATCAGGGTGATTAAACAATGACCTGAAAGACCGGGCTTTGATCAAGGTGGTTAAACAATGACCTGAAAGACTGAGCCTTGATCAAGCCGAGTGAACAATGATTTGTGTACCAAGCCTTGACCAGGTCACCATCCCCAAACGTTGTCTGGATCTGGTTATCAACTGCAAACACTGCCCTGATTGAACAATGAACTAACAGCCAAAAGACTGAGATGAAAAAGTATAAAAGGCTTGTAAGCTGTGGAGTAAAGCAGCAGACTCCTCTGTCTTGTTTCTGACGAGCTTGGGACTCTGTTCCATAGCCCAGGCTATTTGAATAAATCTGGGTTCCTCCTGCAGACGAAGGCTCCTGTGTCTCCTTTTACTAAGTATGAAGGGTATGGAAGGCTTGGCGGTTCCCCGCCGCCGAGACCCAGTAAGTGGGTTAATCTGGTTCCTCAATATGATCAGTATTTTTGCCTATAAAAATAAATACATGAAGATAGGGCTCAATAGGGACCAGTTTTAATTATAGTGTTTAATTACTGCTGGGTCTGAGACCTGGAGGGACGCAGCCCACTTACAGCCCTGATAGGCATCATTCCCGCTGCACAGGCTACTTCACGCCTGCTGTCCATCCTTTATTATCCACTGGACTCTTCTTCTGTCGTCTCCAGAGCTCTGGAATTACAGCACAGTGGTGGAATTACTGTTTACCTCCTGCCCTAAGCACATCCTGCTCCAATTCATCCACCTGCTATACACTGGGAAGCTCTCTCACTCCTTATTGGGACAGAAAAGTCCCTTGCATGGTAATGGACATGTACTCTTGCCCTGAGAGCTCCCAAATGCAATGATGTCTGAATTCCTGGAGCTGATTTTTGTCATGGGCAAACACAGATCATGAGTGTGCACCATCACATAGATCTTTATCATAGATTTCATTTTTTTTGGACAGGTGCGGGCACTTAAAGTGCTACCCTCGTAGTGGCCAAAGGCTAATGCCTTTGCTAGGACTTAAGTAGCATGATCCTGGTGATGGTAGCATACCGTGTGGTGATCAATAGAAGAGTCAATAAACAATGAGGACAAGTCTTTTAGCTGGTTCAGGTAAGTGGTTCTTAACCCAAACTGTTATAGACAGGAGCGCAAACAACACACGTTGTTTTTAGGAAACCCCTCACCCACCTACCTGGTAGGTGGCATGCTTCATCATCGGGGCCCAGCCGGACCACCTAATGTATTCCTGCTGTGCTTCAACGCCTGAATTACAGCAGAGCTGGTTGTTTATGTGACAAGAGTGAGGTGCTATGTGAAGTGCAGTTATATGTTAAAAATGTCTTTAAGAATGCCCTTATAAAAGTTTTAATAGAAGGGTCCTAGGACATGGATAGAAAATATATATCAACAGGATCAGCGTGAGGTTTAAAATGTACCTCTGTATCCTTTTTTGAGTTTAGGTCTACTAGTTTTAGCCTTCTGGTATGGTAAAGAGGCTTTCGTCAGGACCAAAGTGAGTGTGTGGCGTAAAAAGGATGGCCACAGTGGTGCAAGTATCAGCACACACCCTAAAGTATGCTGAGAGTGTAGTAATACCTTTTTAACTTACAGATCCTTAAAAGAGGAGTACCTGTAAAGGAAAAGGCTTGTTAGGTGCAGGTACGTCATGATAAATTAACATGCATGTCTTACATTGTATTTATCACTAGCGCTCCAGTACGCTTGGATTGGTGGCATCATGCATGTGACTTCGTGAAGGCATGCGTGATGTTTATCGCTTAAAATACCCCTGCATAGCTACAATGTGCCCCTGTGCCGGTTACTCGCAAAAAAGTCCAATCTATTATAGAGGTTCAGAGATATAGGTGGACTATGTATGGAGCGTGGTGGCACATTGGGTGATTTCTACTGATAGCAGGTGGTTTAAAAACACTTTTAAAAGACAGTTATGATGCTGTAGTTTCCAGTGATAGTGCATGATATTTAGACAGGCGAGAGCACAGGTAACTGAGACTGAGACATAAACAAGACTAACAACATCAAACATGTAACAATGGAAGCGTCCTCACTTTGGCTCTCTGAGGACTTAACCTCATGGATTCCCTCGTAAAGTTTTACCTTAATCCCACCCTACGGGAAAAGAAAGGAGGGGAGGGCAGATCAATAGAAGAGAACACACCATTTTACCTGTGTCACTGAAGTGAGGCCTACAAGCAAACTCATGTACGGTTCCATTGCAGTGAGCTTAACTTGCCATTGGCCTACATGAAATTAGTATGTTATGCTGTGTAATGCATGTGTGTTGTGTGCGTGTGCTGGATGTATGTGTGACTGTGAATGGGTCAATACATGGAAGATTCTGGGTTTCAATTTGGGAGACCCAGGGCTAACTGGAGGGCCATGAGGAGGTAAAGGAATACGCCCAGACAGATTTGTGGTTTGCTGCATCCCTGTGATCTAAGTGGGACACACACTTGAGGAAGCAGAGCCAGCCTCTCCAGTACACTTTAAAGGGTGACCTTTGATTCAGAGAGAGGCCACAAGAAAGGGGCCTGGACACATCTCATAAAGAAGATTGGGGTCATAAAAAATCTTAAAGAGCAGGACTGAAGTCCTGGGGAAAAAATTTGATAAACATATCAATGTAGCTGACATCAACGTGTGAACCTACAGTCACACCCATTGTCTTTGTTGTGGGGCTATCAGATTTGGAGTCACTCTTTCAATGACAGACTGCTTTCTGGAAGAAGGGCAGGGCAGAGGAGAGGACATTTCAAAAATAAGATGAACCTCAACACAAACTTCAAAGATCAGATCCTAAATCATATTTGGTGTTTAGAAACGGACTATAAGAAGGGGAGCCCAAAACTTCTAATATAGTCAACTGTCAAGCGGCCACAAGGCCTGTGCGAGGATTGGAAGCTCTGCGAGAATTCTGCCTGTGATCAGGTCTACAGGCTAAGGCTGTCACCTGTATGCAGTGTGAGTAGGCGACAGTGTATGCCAAAGAAGGCAGTCGTAAAGAGGAACCTGCTGATGTGCTGATTGGGCTGTTGCCCAAGTGAAGAGCAGGTGTGGTGACCCCATATGTCAGAGGCCTGGTGGATGCCATCGTCATGAATAGAGGTCACCTTGGTGACTTGTATGGGCTCAAGTCCCGAATGAGTATGGGAACCAGGAACTGCCAATAACCCCCTCCCTCTTGAGGAGACTTACCATTGCATTGGAGGAGCAATGAGGACACCCAGCCACGGTGCCTAGAGAGCTGTGTATGTTATACTCACCCAAGGCAGCCTTTGCAGCAGCCTTGCTCTCATAGACTTCAGTTGGAAGATCACTACTGGTGCAGGTAAAACTGAGCTATGGGCCGGAAGAGCCTGGGGAACTTGTCTGCCAGATAGTGCTTTGGCGCTTGAACCGTTTTGACTTTCCTATTGGAGTGGGACTCTTGAGACTCAGACTGCTAGAGGGCCTAACCTGAATGTCGCCTATAGTGAAGGGGAAATAACCACTACTGCTAGTGAGAGGGAAGCAGAACTCAGAGAACTGCCATTAAACACTAGAGCCTCAGTGGGCTGTGTGTATTCTTTGTGTATGCTTATTTCTTTTATTTTTCATATGTAAGAAATATTACTTTTGTCATAAAAGAAAGTATTTGAAGGGACAATCAGTTATTGCTGCTATTGTGTGTATTTTCAGTTCTGAGCTGTTTTCCCCCCATATCTACCTCCCTGTACCCCCAAACCGAGAAGTCATGGACTGCTCGAACCATGCTACCACTGAGAGTCAAGTGCTGAAGGGCTACTTGGCTCAGTTGCTCAGGATCCATAGGAGGTTAGGCCTGGAGATATCAAGTAAAAGGCCTAAACTTCCAAGGTTGGCCCCAGTTGCTCCTGTTAGCCCTGTGGCCTTCTGAACAGGGTTCTGACACTTATGTTAATATTGATGGGAAGGGTGCAAGGTTGTTAACATGATGTAGATGTCACAATAGGTATATGTGACATAAGCAACATTGTTTTAGGCCAGAAAATATATTTGAATGATCTGGTGAGTTTGGGCCAGATTAGAATGGGAGTTGGTCCGACCACCAGCCGCTATTGCGGCAGTCTCTTGACCACCCGACAAGCATGCGGCGGTGCGACCACCGCATCTCGATTTGATCACCGTGCTAGTGGTCGGAAACTGCTCTGTACCATGGCGGGGTCATGCTGTGGCCCATGAAAAAGGCGCAAACACATGGTACACGGAAGTAAGTAGGGCTACTACATGTGCCCAAAGGTATTATTATTATTATTATTATTGCATTTATTGAGCGCACAGCTACCCGGAGGTTTCCCGGCGCTTGCCTTGGGAACCCGTCCTGGCTTTTCCTCTGAGATAGCCCCTACAGGGCATCCCCAAGGTGAAAGCCAGGCATCCCGCCGCAGGGGGGCCGTTGTGGAGATTAAGCAAGCTTAATGCCCAGAGTTGCAGAGTGAGAACCCATGATTAGAGCAGGCACCGAAGCGAGAATTATTGAGTCCGTGGTCATTTGAGCTCAAGACCCTGCCGCGTCGGGAATTGAACCCTGGTCCCGGGTCTGACCTCAGCTTCCAGGTCTGCCTGCTCTACACCATGAGCCACACTTCTCCAGGATTCCCAGCCATTATAGGTCAAAGGTACACTTACCATTGACCTATAATGGCTGGGAATCCTGTTTGGGGCCCCCAATCCCTTTTCGGCAACCTTTTCATGGTAGGGTTCCCACCATGAAAAGCCTGTCGGAAAGGGATATCATAATTCCAACTGCTGTGCCTGCCTCAGCAAAGCCGCTATTCAGGACACTCCTTCCGACCCCCACGCTGTTGAGATCTATGATCCTGGTGGAGACGGTGGTCTTGCGCCCGACAGCTCTGGATTCAACTTCCAGTATGCCAATACGGCAGTCGGACCGAAGGGCTGTCGAACGGCCACTTATGGCCTGTCGGGGGTCCGACCGCCCCTATCGTAATCCGCCCCTAAATTGTGTGAAAGGATCAAATATGGTCAACGAAATTCGTTCTCACATATCTTTTTCATGGGTCAGATTTCAACTTCTCCGCATGCCATAATACTACCTTTTCCAAAGCAATGGCTTCACAGCGGAAACAAGATGCTCCTTTGTTTAAAGTCTATTGTAGTTGTCACTCAGACTGACTTCTTTCCTCTGCACCAACACAAATACATTCACGCTGAGCTCTGGGGCTTAGAGATCCCATGTACAGCAACTCTTTCATGACTTCTGAATATTTCGCATGCAAGACCCTTGCCTTTGACTTTAGACCCTGTCGGCGCACCGTAGTTTACATTTCACTACGAGCCCATCATTGGGAATCATGCTGTCTGGTAATTTATTCTTCACGTCTCCTTTCTTGTTTTATTTTTTCGTTGTCTCCTCTCACCTTGCCTATGGGGCCACCAGAAATCACAGTTTATGTCAGCAATAGCCCCTTTCACCTTCCCATCGGGGTCCTGGTGTATATCCAGCCTTAAAATTCCGCGTGAAATCTGCTTCTGCTTAATTTGCTGGCGGTTGCTGCAAATTGACCAAGCTTTGCATTGGAGAATGTTCTGGTTGGCTGATTGTTATACTTTCGTGTGCTTGATTGTTTATGCTGGTACTGCCTGTTCTTCAGATCTAGTGTAAAGGAATGGTGTGCCTAAGATGTGATCTGTTAGTAGGCCTGGCCCTTCTCATTGTCATGATCAGGGGAAGAAGCCTGGCCTAGTTTAACCACAAATTGCACCATGACAAGCCGAATTTCAAAGCCTTAACTGGCTTTTCGTAATAAACAGAACCCACATTATTGGCTCCTCGAAGCAGACATGTTCATTTGTTTCTGTTCATAGCGAGTCTCAAATTAGTGTATTTGTATTTTTGGACTCGAAAGTGTATTCTTTAGTGAAGAATGAAGGTTGTGTGTTATGTTTTTGTAAAATGTACAGAACTGGAAGAACAAATAATCCGACAGATTTAAAAGAACTTTTGCAAGAAAAAACACGAATCCAATATTTTCTGCTTTCAATCAGTTATACAATTTGCAAAGAATTGATTGTCAATTTCCATACACAGGAGGCAGAATGTCATTTCTTGACAAGCATTGGCAAAGTCAATAGATCTCGCCTATGCAAAAGCTACTGGCTTTGCCAATATGTTTTTGCCATGTTGTACACCAGTGAGGCTGCCGTTCAGCATGGCTAGAAGTTAGTGGGGTAAGGAGAGTAGAGTGATGTGTCATGGGGAGGCATAGAATAGAGTGGTGTAGAGAATTTTGGAGTGTCGTGCGGGGTGTGGAGTGGAAGGGCGTAGAGTGGAGTAGAGTTGAGTGGTGTGGAGTGGAGTGTCAAAGTGGAGTAGAATGATGTAGAGTGGAGTGGCATAGAGTCTTGTGGAGTGGTGTAGAGCAGAGTGGAGTAGCGTAGAGGATGTTGTGTAGAGTGTGTAGAATGTTGTAGAGTAGAGTGACATAGAGTGTAGATTGGAGTAGTGTAGGAGAGTGGAATGGCAAAGAGTGGTGTAGAGTCATGTGGCATAGAGTGGAGTGGCATAGAGTGTCAGTGTGGAGTGGCATAGAGTGAAGTGTTGTACAGTCGAACAGTAGAGTGGAGTGTGCTATGGAAAGAGTGAAGTGTGGTGACATGGAGTGGTGTAGAGGGATTGCGTACAGTGTTGTAGAGTGGATTAATGTTGTAGAGTGAAGTGTTGTAGACTGGAGTGGCATAGAGTTGAGTAGAGAGTCATAGAGTGGAGTATAGTTTCTTGTGTTGTAGAGTGGACTGAAGTGAAGTGCTGTAAAGTACAATGGTGCATAGTAGATTATCATAGAGTGCATTGGCTTTGAGTTAAGTGGTATAGAGTCCATTGGCGTAGAGTGCTGTGATGCAGAGCAGAGTGGTGCAGAGTAGATTGCAGTGGCATAGAGGGTGATGGCGTAGAGTGGAGAAGCACAGGGTGGAGTAGAGTCCAGTGGCGTAGAATGCACTGCCATAGAGTAGATTGTTTCAGAGTAGTCGTGCAGGGTAGTGTTGAGTGGTGAAGGTTTGAGTGGCATAGAGTACAGTGGAACAGAGTGAAGCAGTGAAGAATGCAGAGGCATGGAGAGCAGGGGTGTGGAATAGATCAGACTTGCGTAGTGTGGAGTGATTCAGGGAAAAGGTGTGTAGAGTGCATTGGCATAGAGTGCAGTAGAGTGGGGTAGAGTTAGGTGATGCAGTGTAGAGTGCAGTGACATAGAGTGCAATGGAATAGAGTAGAGTGCAGTCTTGCAGAGTACAGTGGCATCGAGTGAAGAGGCATAGAGTGCATTGGTTTAGAGTCCATTGGTGTAGAGCAGAGTGGTGCAGTGGTGAAGGTTGCAGTGGTGCAGAGTACAGTAGAATAGAGAGCCTTAGAGTGAAGTGGCATATAGTGCTGTGTCAGAGTGCAGTGGTGCACAGTAGATTAGAGTGGTGTACAGTGGATTGGCATAGAGTGTAGCGGTGGGTGTAGAGTGTAGTCACGTAGGTGCAGATTTACTAGCCCCTTGCGCCACTTTTGCATCACTTTTAACATGGGAAAAGTGATGCAAAAGTGGCGCAAGGGGCTTGTAAATCTGCCCCGTAGAGTGCAGTGTATAGAGTCAAGTGGCGCAGAGTGCTGTTGCGCAGAGTGCAGTGGCACTAAAAACAGTGGAGTAGAGGTCAGTGGTAGAGAGTGCAGAGTAGAATATCAGAGTGCAATGGTGTTGAGTAGAGTGACATTGAGTGCATTGGTGTAGAGTGCAGTGGTGTAGAGTGGTGCAGAGTAAAGGGACATAGAGTGTAATGGTGTAAAGTAGAGTGGCATAAAGTGCAGTGGTGCAGTGTGTTACAGAGTAGAGTATAGTGGCATTCAGTGGAGTGGTGCGTGCAGAGTAGATTAGCGTAGAGTGCAGTAGAGCTGATTGTGTAGGTTTTGAGTAAAGTGGTGTAGAGTGCATTGGTGTAGAGTGGCATAGAGTGGAGTGGGATGGAGTGGAATGCTGCAGGGTAGAGTGCAGTGACATAGAGTGGGTTGGCACAGACTTGAATGGTGCAGAATGGAATAGAGTGATGTAGAGTAGATTGCTTCAGAGTAGAGTGAGGTGACATAGAGTGCAGTAGCATAAAGTAGGGTGCTGCAGAGTGCAGTGTTGTAGAGTGCAATGGTGCAGATTAGATTAGAAGTGGCTTAGAGTGGATTGGCATAGAGTGCAGTGGCAAAAAGTGCAGCGGTCCAGAGTTGACTAGTGTGAGGCAGAGTGCACTGGCAAAGAGTAGAGTGGTGTAGAGAAGAGAGGCATCAAGTAAAGTAGCATAGTGCGTATGGGTGAGGAGTAGAGTGCAGTAATGCAGTGACTCGTTGTCAAGACTAGCACACCACTACCACACCCACCGTGTCATTACTATCTTCTAGTTATCCACTACTCTTGCTTACCACCATTCTTCCCATCAGACTTGTTTTTTCTTTCTAAGCAACAAAAAGTCAATGAGTTTCAGCAAATTGAAAGGGGTCTAGTAAATATTTTATTTACTTCAGAATTTACTGAACTGTTCTTGCTTACGATGATGATTTTCATTATTTATTGGCATTTGTGGAGTGCACGGCTACTCAAAAAGAGTGTCCCTGTGCTGAAGAAACTTTGAATGCTGACAGGTGGCTAAAAAATGCTGAATTAAAAAGACAAGTTTTCAAATTATGTTCAAAAGATCCTACATTTTTGATCACCTGAAGACGTCTGGGCAGAACGTCCGCATTGTTGCCAACACAGCAAAAGAGGAGTTACCACATTTTCATCTTATTTTTGAGCACAACAGTCAAAAGACTGTCTGTGGAAAAAAGAGCGCTGGAAGGCTGATATTGCTGGAGTGTCTTACAAAGATATTAAGGTCTAAGTCCATAGTAAGCTTTTTGTGCTAACATCAGTCCTTTAAACTGCACTCACCTTAATGGGTGGCCAGTGCAGTTCCCTAAGATGTCTTTGAATAGAAGTATACTTAGGAATCCTAAGCAGAAGCAGAGCTACCACATTCTGTACCAACTGGAGTCTCTTTAGTGGGTACTCTGGGAGACCCCAGCAGAGAGCATTCGCGTAATCCAGCCATGATGATATAAGGGCATGGATCCCCGGCTTCTGTCAAATAGGAGGTAGGACAAACAGAAACGTCCTCAATATCCACAGACGGCCAAAGCATGTCCTGACTATGCTCTCCACTTGTGGTTTAAAGGAGAGGTTGCTGTCAAATGATACACCTGAATTCCTAATCACTGTCAAAGGTGGGCCAAATCTCACCTCCCCACATTGGTGGTGGGGAGCCAAATACCAGATTCAATATATGCAATGTAGTTTTTGTCTAAATTTAGATTAAATGTGCATGATTCACTTTGGGTGAATGTGGTATTCTGCAATAAAGGTGAGTGCATTTTTTTATTTTGTAACTAAGATTGTCTTAAGGCTTGCATGGCCAATACCCATTGTGAGAAACGGGGTCTCTAGGTAGCAGAGTTATGCACCCTGTCCAAGTAGGGGCCCACACTCTACTCAAGGTAAGTGTTGTACACACTAAATGTTTACCTGTGCTTACCCTCTGGTATCTTGGCACAGAGCAGGCAGGCTAAACTAAAGAGGCAATATGTAAAGTATTTGTGTACACACACACACACACACACACACACACACACACACACACACACAGTAATACAGTGAAACCACCACAAAAGCACTCCACACCAGTTTAGAAAAATAGTCAATATTTATCTGAGCAGAACAAGACCAAAACAACAAAAATCCCACATACACAAGTCAAGACATGAATTTTGAAGATTAAATCAAAATACAGTGCTTAGAAGTTAATAGCTCCAACTGGGGCTATCTAGTCGCCCTTGACTGCGACAAATCCAAAGGGACTGTTCAACCGCGATGGAGTGTGGACAGATACAGGAACCACACAGGACCCCTTAGAGTACCTTGGATGCATCAGAAATCGAGGATGATGAATGGCACTGACGAGGTGAGGCATTTTGGATGTAGGTGATGCATCAGTTCCTTTAGGCAGTGCAAGGACGTTGAAGCTTTAATGCCTGGTGATGAAGTATTGCGCAAGGAGGTGCTGAGTTGGTTGTGGGTGTGAGGCCTTGGGACCAGAAGGCGACACGGCATACAGAATGCATCAATGCGTCAATGTCAAGAGCGCGGAGCATCGATTACTCGGCGTTGCAGTCGAACTGCTGGGTTGGAGGAGATGTGTCGGTCGAAAGCCACACAGGGCCAAGACAGAGCATCACAATTGTCAGTGGTGTGGTGTCCGAGACTCACACAGGGGTGGTTCTTCCCATTTGGTGCGGCAAAGTCGGGACTGTGTTGAAAGTCTAGGTTGTTGCATGGTGCACTCAGTGAGTGGTGGTCACAGCTTCGGTGCAGGCAGCATCGGTTTTATAGGGATGCACCGGTTCCAACTGATGCTTTGGAGTTGATGCATCAGATTCTCGGTTACAGCATAAAATTCACCTGTAACGGCCCACAACTGGATTTCACACCACTTGGCAGGGCAGGACTGACAGCAGAGGAGCCCAGGTGCTGGTAGCAAGATGCAGGTGAAGTCTTTTATGTCCCTGGGACTTGAGCAACAGGAGACCAGTTCAGTCAAGCCGTTGGAGAAGCTCAGAAAGGAGTATGCAGAGAGTAAAGTCCAAGCAAGAAGCAGCAGGAAACAGGCCAACGCAGCAAAATAAGTAGCAGACGGGCAGTCCCTCCTGGCAACACAACAGCACTTCTTCCTGGCAGAATGTTCGCAGTCCAGAAGTGTTCTCAATATATGGCATCTGAGGTCCAGTAATAATACCCGTTTTAGCCTTTGAAGTAGAGAGACTTCAAAGAAAGGCCTTTGTAGTGCACAAGACCCTGCGCTTCCTGGACCTTCTAAAAGTAGCATTTTCAGTCCCCTGAATAAAAAAAAACTTGACTAAAAGATGTGTTTTTAAACTGTAAGCCAAGAGATACTAAACACTAATTTTCTATCTGCTCTCAATTGGAAGTTACTCTTATAAAGTATTACAAGGCCACTCCAATGCTAACCTAAGGGAGAGATAGGCATTGCTGTAGTCAAAAACGAATTTAGCAGTTTTACACAACCAGGACATGTAAAACTTAAAAGCACATGTCCTACCTTTTAAATACATTGCACCCTTCCCCTGGGGCTACTTTGGGCCTATCGTAGGGGTGCTTTACATGTAGGACAAGCATTTACAATGCAATGGTCTCGGCATTCTTACAGTTAGAGCGAGCTATTGATATTGCTCATGACATTATTTTTATGAATGTTTTTGTTTTTAAAACATAAAAAAATGGCATTGTCATTTACAATGCCAATAGCAGGGCAGGAGAGCAAGCACAACGAACGAGGGGGCAGGACAGCAAGCACAACCAACTAGGGGGCAGGAGAACAAGCACAAGCAACGAGGGGCAGGAGAGCAAGCACAAGCAATGGGGGGCAGGGGAGCAAGCACAACCAACGAGGGGGGCAGGAGAGCAAGCACAACCAACGAGGGGGGGCAGGAGAGCAAGCAAGCACAACCAACGAGGGGGGCAGGAGAGCAAGGACAACCAACGAGGGGGGGCAGGAGAGCAAGCACAACCAATGAGGGGGGCAGGAGAGCAAGCACAACCAACGAGGGGGGGAGGAGAGCAAGCACAACCAATGAGGGGGGGCAGGAGAGCAAGCACAACCAACATGGGGGGGCAGGAGAGAAAGCAGGAGAGCCAGCACAACCAGCGAGGAAGGGGGGTAGTAGAGCAAGCACAACCAACGAGGGGGGGCAGGAGAGCAAGCACAACCAACCAGGGGGGGCAGGAGAGCAAGCACAATCAACAAGGGGGCAGGACAGAAAGCACGAGGTGGCAGGAGAGCAAGCACAAACAACGAGGGGGGCATGACAGCAAGCACAAGCAACGAGGGGGCAGGACAGCAAGCACAAGCAACGAGGGGGCAGGACAGAAAGCACGAGGTGGCAGGAGAGCAAGCACAAACAACGAGGGGGGCAGGAGACCAAGCACAACCAACGAGGGGGGGCAGGAGAGCAAGCACAACCAACGAGGGGGAGGCAGGAGAGCAAGCACAACCAACGAGGGGGGCAGGAGAGCAAGCACAACCAAAATGGGGGGCAGGAGAGCAAGCAGGGGAGCCAGCACAACCAGCGAGGGGGGAGCAGGAGAGCGAGCACGACCAGCAAGGGGGGGGGGGGCAGGAGAGCAAGCACAACCAACCAGGGGGGGCAGGAGAGCAAGCACAAGCAACGAGGGGGCAGGACAGCAAGCACATGCAATGAGAGAGCAGGACAGCAAGCACGAGGTGGCAGGAGAGAAAGCAGAAGCAACAAGGGGGGGCAGGAGAGCAAGCACAACCAGCGAGGGGGGCAGGAGAGCAAGCACAACCAAAGGGGGGGCAAGCCAAACTCCCTCCCTCAGAGGTGAAACCTCTAACAGAATTGTGGGAATAGTTCAGGCAAAATTCAGAGCGATTATGTCAAATGTGGGTGGGTTTAATGCTGGTAACAGTATGTGAGGGGCGTGGCCCGAAATCAGCTATCCTTGGCAACTGATTTCAGAGTAGTTGCCAGAAGTGACCCGAGGCGGAGAAACATGGATAATGTACAAGAACTGTAGGGGGAAAGGGAAACCCGCAGATCGGTAAGAATGGTCTGAGGACAGTGAGGATTACAGAGGCGAGTGCACGTTGTTACAGATGAGAGGCACAACGAGGGAAATTAGGAGGGTTAGAGGAAAGCAGAGATTGGCGGGCAGATGTGATGCAAGAGGCAGAGAAAGACTCACAAAAATATTACCTGCGCAATCGGCCACCCCAACCGGTCAATGCTTAACTAGTGCAAGCAGTACAATAGAATCAACAGAAAACCCTGCCAGAGCGTATATCACAGTCCCATAAGGGATCCTTCGCTTTAAATACAAGGTGACAAATAGAGCCCAGTACACATCACACAATTTTCTTTTGGATCTCTTTGGTCTATTAATTGTTTTTGTTCAGATAGGATGGCACGTTCAGCAAGCAGCAAGCACAACAAATGAGGAGGCAGGGGATCAAGCACAGTGAGGGGGCAGGGGAACAAGCACAGACCTACCGCCAGCTCACAATGCCTTTGTAGCATTGAATATTCAAGTGACCAGGCTCAGGGAAGGCTTTGTGATGGGAACAGCAGTAAAGGAGATCTGCAAAGGAAAAGGTTAGTGTGCAACACAAAATACTGTCAATACAAATCTTAATGCAACATAGCATTTACTATGCTTATTCTTATACTGCCTTTCAGCCAAAGTGCTCTGTTTGTAGAGGAGGTAGAGCTTTAACCAGAAGTGATAATAGCTCACATCTAGAACAATCGCCTCAATAACATGCATGAAACTATGTATGCAATGATCTGTTTAGCCACTTCTGAATACCTTCAACAGTTTGCATGCAACTTACATGCATGAAACAATGCACTGGTCTATTTAGCCACTGCTAAATGCCTTATATAGTCAAAATGACACTAGCCCGAGAGCGGGCTATAATACTGGAGGCTTTTAATTGTTACCGCTCTTAACACGGGCAGAGGATTTGAAGCTGGTGCTGTAGAATCGGCTTTTTGGAGACCTCTCCCCCACTAGGAAAGTCAAAGCCAGTGGTGCAGGGCACACCTTAGAATCTACGGGCTCTCCTTGTTCAAGTCATACATTACCAAAGAGATCAGGACAACCAGCCGTAGAGGGAAGTAAGTTATTTATTAGCTTGAGCTAAGGACAGAGGTCCTAGAATGGTACAAAGACAATCCTACGGAGACTGCTGCTTCAATCCGCAGCACACACATACTTATAGCGCTAGCCACGCCCATTTACACAATACACAGTTCCACATTTTGCTTAGTTCCTCATTTGACAAGTTCTTCATCAGTCTTGTGGTGCAATCGTGGCCAGGGGACATCTGTCTTTTATTGCACAATGTCCATAGCCTCGTGCTCCCTTGTGCTCCCTTGCTCAATGGTGTGGTCACAGGGTGCAGCCTCGTGCTTCCTTGATCGGATGGTGTGGTCACGGGGCACAGCCTCGTGCTTCCTTGACCAGATGGCGTGGTCACGGGGCACAGGAGTTGTGACAGGCTGAGTTACCAACGGTGGACAGGATGTACTTGAGTCTTTGACACAACTGGGGAGGTGAGGAACACAGGCAGCTTCTCGGAATCGGCTTAACCACAAGGAGCGTGGAGGGTTGTGCAAGTTTCAACGGGGACGTGGAAAGCAGTTCTTCACCAAGTTGCCGAAAGCATGGCAACACAAAATGGAGTCGTGTGGGTTTTTAAAATGCAGTTCAACAGTCCCTCCTTTTGCCATGCAGAGGCAACAATCAGTCGTCATCCAGGTCAATGTCCATCATTTCCTGGACCTCCTTCTCGATCATCATCATGGCATTGTGATGGTGTGGATTCACTTGTTTGTGTGCCAAAGTGGTGGCACAGAGCCCACACAGAGCGGGCATGCATTGAACACAGAGGCAGCAAGAGAACAATGCGGCAGCAAGGATTGCAAAGAAAATCATTATCTTATATCCCCACTGAGATACCATGCTCCAAAACCAGCCTGTCAGGAACCATGAACCCCATCCTGATGGATATCGGAAGCAATCTTGTGGAGCATCTGGATTGCTTGATAGACTGTCTACGCATTATCGGGGATGTAGATGCAGCAACTTGTTTTGATCAATGTGCAGACCCCTCCATGATCCGCCAGCACTATGTCAAGTGCCATTCTGTTCTGCAAAGTCATGAGGCGGTCTGATTGAAGTTCAGCCGTGATGTTACTGAGAGCACCGGCAGTTGCGTTGATGGTGGCCTCTACCACCCTGGTGAGATGTCAGAGATTGTGACTATTGGCCATAGGGCCCCAAAAGGGGAGGAACCCTTTGGCAAAGTCACCAAATTCTTGGCCAGCTGTGTCTTCAGCATCAACCACACCTCTCTTCTGGATGTGGTGTTTTGCATCAGCTGTGTAGGTGGGGGGAAGCAACCAAGCAATGTAACTGGTGCCTGCCCAGGAATTGGGCAGCCAGGTGTAGGCCTTGTTCCCATACACAAAGTACGTATTCAGTGAGGACACCAGAGCTGGGAGAGTCGAACCATTGAGCTGGAGTGTGTAGGCACAGTCACTTTCTCCCACCCATACTGTTCCACTGCTCTTCATGCAGTATTTTCTGGGATGTATGTAGACAGGGAGATCTCTGATGGGTGGCAGTCTTTTCTTTCCCCCACCATTGTAAATGTTCGATGGATAGAAGGACCCATGATTGTTCTCATATTCATTCTTTTCTGCTGAATCTTTATCCATGCTTGGCCACTCCACAACCATGATGTAGCGGAAGGCTTGTCTACTACTGATCTTCCCCAGGGATCGTGTGGATGTGTCACCTGAATAGAATGCATCAAAGAACACAGTGTACCAGCCGTAGGCCAAGCCAACTCGAGAAAAAGGAGCAGGAATTAGGGACATCCCAGGGCTTTCAGTATGGGGCAGCAACCCACATACCCAACAGTTTGTTGTGTTCACCACAGGCTGGTGCTGGTGTAGCATTTGAATTAAAGTGTTGTTAAAGAAACCTGTCCTTCTGTTTTTCTCATGGGTGGGTAATGACATATGCTGATGAGACGATTCTGTAGAGGCAGGAGGCTCAGGTGCTACGACGGCAGCGTGTATTACCCATCAAAGGCAGGCCAGTCCCAGTGAAATAGTCATTAGTACTATTAGACAGATCGAGTATCGGCCACGTATTGTCTTTACGTACTCTTGTTTCTTTATCTCTTTGCTCTTCAAGCTTTCAGCATTCATTTTCTTTGTCACCGTCTGCTTCATTTGGTCCTCCCCTTGTTGCTGCCTGTGATTGGTGGTTGCTTCACCCGTCAATGATTCCGTCGGCCCTATTGGCACGTTCCGGTCCGCTGTACCGGCTCCGGTCAAAAATGCGCTGATGTATCACAGCCCTGCAGCGATTGGTCGGACCATGTAAAGCAGAGGTCAGAGACCTTTGTCTCTTCAGTCCTTTTTTCTGGGTCGGAGGTTCTACCAGGTGGACCTGGGTGTTGTTTGGTCAGAAAACAAAGGCTCTGGCTGTTGTGTGTCCCGCAATCTCAGATGCGGAGGAACAGCAGATTGCAGGATGTCGCCGTCCTCTCTTTCAGATGAAACCCAGGCAATGTTGGCGTCACTGAAGGGTACAAAGCGCGGTATCTTTTCGCAGTCGTCGTCTCCCAGGCCTTCCTTGACCCACCGGTCGTATGGTAGTGGTAGAGGCACCTTTTTGCAATGCACTCCGTGGACGCCGTTTTTTCCTCCTGCCACCTTCACTGCAGATCTGGTCACCAGCAACACTTGCTGGGGCGGCTTCCACCTCAGCTCCAAGTTCTTTGTTCTCGGGAAGTTCCGGATGCAAACCCATTCCCTGGACTGGCACGTTTCGGTCCGCTGTACCGGCTCCGGTCAAAAATGCACCGGTGTATCACAGCCCTGCAGTGATTGGTCGGACCATGTAAAGCAAAGGTCAGAGACCTTTGTCTCTTCAGCCCTTTTTTCTGGGTCGGAGGTTGTACCGGGTGCACCTGGGCGTTCTTTGGTCAGAAAACAAAGGCTCTGGCTGTTGTGTGTCCCGCAATCTCAGATGCGGAGGAACAGCAGATTGCAGGATGTCGTCGTCCTCTCTTTCAGATGAAACCCAGGCAATGTTGGCGTCACTGAAGGGTACAAAGCGCGGTATCTTTTCGCAGTCGTCGTCTCCCAGGCCTTCCTTGACCCACCAGTCGTATGGTAGTGGTAGAGGCACCTTTTTGCAATGCACTCCGTGGACCCAGTTTTTTCTTCCTGCCACCTTCACTGCCGATCTGGTTGCCAGCAACACTTGCTGGGGTGGCTTCCACCGCGGCTCAAAGTTATTTGTTCTCTGGAAGTTCCGGATGAAAACCCAGTCCCCGGGCTGGATGGTGTGACCAGGGCCCTCTGGTTTGGGTGGCAGGATATCTTGTACCTGACGATGAATGAGACGTAAGTTAGTGGTCAATTCATGTAAATAATCAATCAACAACGGGTATTTAATGTCAGAGTATTTCTTGGGGTGGGGTACTCCCCAAATATTTGCCGGCTGACCAAACACTATTTCGTACAGAGACAGTCCAGTACGGGAATGTGCTGTGGCTCTAGTTGATAGGAGGGCAAGGGGCAGGGGGTCCGGCGAAGATAGTCCTGTGTCAGCCTGGATCTTTGCCATTTTTAATTTCAGTATTCCATTGTGGTGCTCAACCAAACCTGCTGACTGGGGGTGATTGGCGGCATGGAATTTCTGTCTGATCCCCATCCCTATACACACTATTTCCCCAGTAAAGTGGCTTTCTTTGTCGCTCAAGATAATTCTGGGCATCCCAAATGTGGGAAAAAATTCCTTCAACAGTATGTTGGCAGTGCTTATAGCAGTGTTGTCCTTGAGGGGGTAGTCTTCGATCCACTTACTAAAGGCACACACAACTACCAGGACATATCAGAGATTATTGCATCTTTCCATCTGTATGTAATCTATTTGGAGTACTTCGAAGGAGTAAGATTTAGGTGAAAAATTCCCAGCAGGTGTCAGTGTGCCTTTTCCGGGGTTATGCATCAAACAAATCATGCAATGCTTGACTAACCTCTCAGCATATTTTGGGATGTGTTTGTTTTGCCATACCGGAGCTAGCAATTTGCAGATGCCTTTGCACTAATGTGAGCTTGGCCATGAGCCATAGTGACCTCTGGCAAATCATAGGTATCAGGTAACAACCATCGCTGTTGTTCAGACAGATCCGTCCAACAGTCATTCTATTTAATAGGCCTGTTTGCTCTTCCCAGAGAGCCTTTTCCTCTCTAGTTACTTCTGCCTGTATTTCCTTCACATTCTCAATAGTGTCCTCGTGAATCTCATTCTCCGGTACCCAGTTCGAGGGGCCAGCTACATACATACGGGCAGAGACATCTTTAGCTGTCGCCTTTGCCGTCTGGTCAGCAAAAGCATTACCCCTTCTTATGTCATCGGTTACTTTCTTGTGTGCACTACATTTGATCACAGCTATTTTTGAAGGAAGAGTCAATGCTTCTAACAGCCTGCTGACCAGATGACCATGCTGTATCTTAGTGCCATGAGAAGTAAAGTATCCCCTCTCAGCCCATAGTTGCCCAAAATTATAGGCCACGCCAAAGGCGTACTGGCTGTCAGTGTAGATGTTGACGGCCATCCCTGTACTTAGTTCACAAGCTCTGATTAGTGCCACTAACTCAGCAGCCTGGGCTGATTGGTAAGGTATTCTCTTACTCTCTACTACTGTCTGTAATGTGGTGATAGTGTAGGCAGCAGTTGTGCTTCCATCAGGAAGTTTGAAGCAAGAACCATCCACGTACAGGGTACCATCAGGGTTAGTTAGGGGTGTGTCAGTTGAACCCACACGGCCCTTAGTTTCTTCCTCCATCCGGAGGACACAATCATGTAGATCAGGACTAGTGTCATCATTAACAAAGGGTAGCAATGTGGCTGGATTGAGCGTAGTGCAGTGGCGGATGGTGATATGACTGGCTAGGAGAGTCAATTCATATCTGGACAAACGTGCACTAGTAGGGTGTTGGGTTTTGTCCTATTTAATAAAGTGTCAACTGCGCGAGGATCCATAACTATAAGCGTAGTGTCAAGGACCAGGCCAGCAGATCGGTGAATGGATATGGCAGCTGCAGGTGCTGCTCTTAAGCAACTGGGTAGTGCACGGGCTACAGGATCTAGAACTGCAGAAAAATATGTCTGTCACCAAAACACTGTGTTAGTACTGACAATGCGCAACCATTATGCTCGTGTACAAAAAGGGTGAAGGGTTTCTGATAATTAGGGGTGCCTAGCACCGGGGCCGAACACAAGGCTGTTTTCAGTTCTTCAAATGCATGCTGGCACTCATTTGTCCAAGTGAGTGGGTGGGGAACATCTTTAAGCGTGAGGCTCAATAAAGGTTTAATGAGTAAAGAAAAATTGGGTATCCACTGGCGGCAGCAGGAGGTGATACCATTAAAGGCACGTACCTCTTTCTGTGTTTTTGGTGGGGGCATCTTGCTGATTGTTTGTATTCGTTCAGGGATGAGGCGGCATCCTTCCTACGACAGGAGATGACCTAAGTAGGTCATCTCATGTCGACAATATTGGAGTTTGGAGAGGGAAACTTTGTGATTGAACTGTGCCAGATGCAGGAGCAATTCCATTGTAGCTTCTTTACATAACACCTCGGTATCTGCCGCTATAAGCAAATCATCAACGTACTGTAGTAGTGCGGTACCTTTGGGTAGGGTCAGGGAATAAAGTTGGCCCTTGAGGGCCTGACTGTAAATTGAGGGGCTCTCTGTATATCCTTGTGGAGCTCTGCAGAACCGGAAACTCTGTCCAGCCAATGAGAATACAAAAAGATCCCTACTCTGTTCATCAACGGGTGTACTAAAGAAGGCATTTTTTAAGTCAATGACAGAGAAAAAACATGCAGTCGGGGGAACCATAGTAAGTAGGGTGGTGATATCTGGGACCACAGGAAACTGGGGTACTACTATTTTGTTTATCTCGCGTAAATCAATGACAAAATGTTAAACAGGGGGCTTAGAAGGATCTGTGCGTTTTAGGACAGGCAAAATTGGGCTATTGCACATATTTGCTCTTGTCTCTTCAACCACACCCTTGTCAACAAGTTCATAAATGATCTGGAGCAATGCCCTTTACCCTTCTTTGGGTATTTTGTATTGGGGAAGTCGGGCAGGGCGAGCATTTTCCTTTAGGGTAACAGAAAAAGGGGATATGGATAAAAGGCCAACATCAGTACCACCTTGGGCCCAAGGAGCAGTAGGGATATTCTGAAGTTCCTGGGGAATGGGATCTGGGGAGGCCAAATATACTGGGTGTGTGGTAGGGGGACCTATGGTGATGTAAACCCCATCAGGAGAACAGTATATTGTTGCATGTAATATTTTCAATAGATCTAAACCCAACAAATATTTGCCACATGTGGAAGTCAAAACAAAAGGGGAATCAATTGTGTAGGGTCCTATCGTTAGTTCCAGTGGTTGTGAAATGGGGCTAGATACTGGGGTGCCAGAAAATCCTACAGATATGTTATTTGCGCCAGACAAGGGGACCCCAGGGACTTTGGACCTAGCAATTGAACTTTTTGTAGCACCAGTGTCGACCAAGAATTTTTCCGTGGATCCCAGTGTTGTAACATGAACATACAGTCCCTTTTGGTCAACAGAAATAGGCACGGGTCCCTTCTCTTGTCCTTGGCAATCCTAGTGGGACATGAACCCCGTCCCTTCTTCAGGGTAATAATCCTCAGTAAAATAATTGCGGTCCTCATAATTAGCAGTGTCAAATCTATTCTCTTGCATGTAACTGTGTTCTAGGTCTGCCTCGCCCTCGTCCTCTTGGTCAGTGGGGGCAGAGTTGTTCTGGGCCAACAATGGACACTCGTCACGCCAATGACCCTCTTGGCGACAATAAGCGCACTGGTTGGGTCCCAGCGGTGGACGAGGAGTCATAGGGGTCAGTTTCTGAGCTATTCATTGAAACATTAGGGCACCTCTATTTTAGGTCTTGGTCGGGTATGCTTGTTGGAGTAACACCTTTGTCTTTAAGTCTTTAGTCTTTTTATCCATTCTATCTCACTCTTCATTCTCCCTATTCTCATAGTACTGGGTCATTGTCAAAATACCAGATGGGGTGGAGATGGGCCATGCACTTTCTGACATTTTTAGTTTAGTTCCAAGCTCTGGTAACAGATTGGACACAAATGTATCCACAAATAGTCGCTGTCCCCCTTCTAAGGTCATGTCCTGTCCACTATAGCCGGTGAATGTGCTTTCGAATCGCGTGAAAAAGTCAGAGACACTTTCATCTTTCTTCTGTTTGCAAGCAGCTAATCTGTCCCAATTGATACGGTGAGGTGTCAACATCTTTTACCTGGCAGTTAGTATCTGGGCCTGAAGGGCTAGGATCATGGGATCGGGTTTCTCACCACCAGTTCGAGCTCTATCAGATTTCTCAAATTCCTTCCATGTATGGCCAAATTCTGTATGATCATTATGGCGTATTTTGGACCATACATCAGGCGGTACTTCTTGTCCCTTTAACATGTCTATATCTGCTCAAGTCATTACGCAAGATTGGAGTGTCTGAGTCAATTCCTTATAATAACCTGCTGATTTTTACGTGGGTCCGGCAATTGGTTTTTAAGTTGGAGGATGTCAGACCTTTTCCAATGGACAAGGACCCACATCTGCCTAAAACCTGCTGGTATGTCAGGCTGGTTATCTACACCAACGCGGTCCCTCCATACAGGCTGTACCCCCTCATTGGGAAACCCTTATTTAACGAAACACCAGATAAGGAGTCTCTGTAGGCTACTAAGTTGATTAGATCGCATAATAGTGCTGGGCCCTTAACGTCCCCTTTTTCAACCTTATGGCGAAGGTCGGACAGACCTGGGGATAGACCTGATTCTACAAAATCCCCCCACATTTGGATCAGTATGTCACACATTTCACAAAAAATGTCAATCTGTTGAATGCATGTCCACTGATCCATTGTCATCCATATATCCTGAGCGGTGTACATAGTGTTATTTTCCATCCACACACGAGCTTGTTGACTCATAGCGAGTCGTTCCTGTGTACTACCTATCAGTCTGCGCAAGGTGCGTCGTCTGGGAGTGGGTGGTTTATGCGTAGTTGCATAAGGGATATAATTACGGACCACTGACCATGCATTGGCTAATAGTCCTGCACTGGGGGAAGGTGTCGGATGACTGTCAACAAGAAATGGGTTGTTTGCGCCAGGAGTTGAAGGCATATTAGGTTGGACAGGTACAGAACAAGTGGAAGGTGCAACAAGAGGAAAAGAAGGGTGGACTTGCATTGGTACAGTGGCCTGAACAGTCGAGGCGTTGTGAACAAATGGCTGAGGAATTGGACAAACCAGGGCATGGGCAGCAAGCGGGGGTCAATTTGGCAGGATTAAGGGTCGGATACATGGCGGAGTATAGGGTGGAGGGGTGTTCAACATGGAGGACATGAGAGGATCATCTTCCTTGTCCCGGGCCTTTTTGGGGACCTTCTTTATAACGTAACATCCATCTATCTGCATTCTATTTAATCTATCATGTATTACTATACCCTCTTCTATTCTCTGATAATCATGACTCTGGGCTTTCTGAATCACACTCATACGCATTACTTTAGCTTCGTTCTTTTTGAGTTTGATTTCTTTCTGTTTGGACTCCTTGCGCCAAACCCAAAAAGAATCAAACATCACAGGTCTAGCTTTTCTTTGAAACAACTTTTCGTCTAAATTATCTAATACAGGAGGTTCAAAACAACCGTACATTGGCCATTGTAATTCAGCACTACCTTTCGTATACCTGTGCTAAAGTGAAGAAAACATAATCGGGCCAACACCATGTTTATCATAGAATTCTTGTTTAGGGGTCCCCAAAGGAGGAATCGGACACGATTCCTCCAATGCGGAGTCCTGCGTACAATAACAACAACACCATTTCCGGAATTTACTAAATCCAGGCATCTCTAGATGTGTATCCTGGCTCCAAACAACAAAGGGCAAAATCTAATATTAACAGTATACAACTGTACTTACCCCTTGGCTTCAGCTTTTGCAAAAGTCGAATCAAATACCAAAACCAAAATACAATTCACCAAAGAAGTGGGCCACTCCCACTCTTACCTGACTGTTAATCTTTCGTCACACGGCGACTGTCACAAAGGTCTCGATCTCCAAAGATTAGGAACCTGAACTGGGCGTCAGTCAGGGCTGCAGTCGGGTAGCCCACTTGAAGGATGAATCACGCGATCAGAGACCTCGGGCCCACAAAGACAAATATTTTTAGTCAATGTAGTGGCGCGCCTCCCTTAGAATTCGATCACGGACCCCTCACGACCACCAGGCTCGATGGCGACCACCGAAGACGCCCCTAGTTGGGCGCCAAATTGTAGAACCTGCTTTTTGGAGACCTCTCCCCCACTAGGAAAGTAAAAGCCAGTGGTGCAAGGCACACCTTAGAATCTACGGGTTCTCCTTGTTCAAGTCATACATTACCAAAGAGACCAGGACAACCAGCCGTGGAGAGAAGTAAGGGCCAGATGTAGGTCGGCAAATACCGTCGGTAACGGCCGATTTCGGCCGTTACCGACCGGTATTTGGAGATTGAGATGTAGGGGGCCTAATATTTACCGATTTGGTAAAATACCGAATAGGTACATTTACCGAATCGGTAAATCTAGATGTAGGTGGCACTGAAAACAGTGCCACAGGCCCTTAAGAATTTTTTATTTACCATGAAATACTATTTCATGGTAAATAACGAATTCCTGTGTACATGCACATCTGTGCATGTACACCTGTGCCATGTGGCACACATACATGCCCTAATGGCATGTATGTGTGTCACATGGCACACAAACCAGAATCAGGGGTGCAACAGGGTGTGAAAGTGACACCCTGTCCCCCTTGACAATTTGGCAATTTTACCGAATTTACTGATTCGGTAATTTACATTGATTCCTATGGGCCTCAAGGCCCATAGGAATCAATGGCAATTACTGAATCGGTAAATACCGATTCGGTAATTGCCGAATCATACCGATTCGGTAAAAATTACCAAATTATTACCTACATCTCATTTACCGAATCCAGAATACCAAATCGTTAAAATACAACATTCTAGAGTCAGTAAATGAGATTTACCTACATCGGGCCCTGAATGAATGAATGAATGAATGAATTGGGTCTTGTATAGCGCAACTTAGCACGTGGGCGTCAAGGCGCTGTGGATGGAAAAAGAAACTGTGTGGAGGGGGAGGAGGAGTGCCAGTTATAGATAGGCCTTCCTGAAGAGCCAAGTCTTCAAGGCCTTCCGAAAGAGAGAATAAGAGGATTAATCAATAAGCTCCACAGGAAGAGAATTCCAGATCCTTGGTACGAGAGAGAAAAAGGCCCTCCCACCCCACGTTGCCTTAGAGATTCTAGGCACAGCAAGAAGATTTTTGTTAGCAGAGCAGAGTGCCCTGCCAGGGACATAGAGGGACACAAGGGATCTGATATCTTCTGCCCCAGATTCATGCAGGGCACGATGGGTAAGACACAAGGCCTTGAACTCAATCCTGGCCTGCATGGAGAGCCAGCGCAGATTTTTCCTGATGGAGGAGCATGATGAGCGCCTAGGCGCATCAACAACAAACCTTGCGGCCGCATTTTGCACTGTTTGGAGGCGTTGAACAAGTTGTTTGTTGATTCCTAGGTATAGCGCGTTACAATAATCTAGTCTTGAGGATATGAGGGCCACCGTGACCTGTTTACGGGCTTCGATCGACAGATAGTGTGCAATTTTCCTCAAGATTCGCAGAACCCCACAGCAGGTTGAGGCTGTCCTGCTGACCTGCTTGTCAAAGGAAAGGGAAGTATAGAAAATTACACCCAGATTCCGGGCTGACTGTGAGGGCGTGGGGTAGGCACCAAGCACAGGAGGCCACCAGTCCATTGACCAGATCTCTTGCTTGCCTCCAAAGATGAGCACCTCTGTTTTCTCCCCGTTTAGTTTGAGGAAGTTTCTCACCATCCATTTTGCCACTGCTTCCATGCAGGTTCTGAAATTTAGGGCAGTGATGTCAAGAGTTTGCGAAATAGAAACCATGATCTGAGTGTTGTCAGCATAGGATAGGACTTCTAGTCCGAAAGATCTGACAAGCCTGGCTAGAGGAGACAAACACACTTTCACCTCTACAGTACGGCTTCCGCAAGGGACGTGGCACAATTGACCAAAGCCTAAATTTACAGCTGCTAATTGGGAAGTACACCTTAGCTAAACCAGGTTCATTGTTTATTGCCTTTATGGATCTGTCCTCGGCGTTTGACCGGGTAAACAGATCTAAATTGTGGGACCAGCTCCTTAAGATCGGAACAGACCCCAATATAGTTTACTTTCTAGCTGATCTTCATAGGGATCTTACTGCAACAGTCCGCTATGATAGAAAGGGGAACTGTACGGAGAAAATTAGCATCATCAATGGCGTGAGACAGGGGTGCATTCTTGCTCCCCTGCTTTTCACACTATATATCAACGACCTTGGCAAAGCTTTGAGTGGAGCCTGTAAGGATATCCCGAAGGCTGTGAAATATTTACTGCCTGCCCTACTGTATGCGGATGACGCTGCACTTTTAGCTAGAACCCCATTAGGACTGCAAAGCTTGCTGAACTCTTTTTATGTCTTTATGGATAACCTTGACCTGAGTGTTAACTTTGGGAAGTCTCACGTCATGGTAGCAGGTCACAAAGCCAAGGCAAGGAAAAATGTGATGCCATTTTTTTGTAATAAACACAAGCTGTCGCGAGTCTCCAGATTTCCCTATTTGGGGGTGGTCTTCGATGAAGGCTCAACGTGGAACTCCCAACTGGTGGAGAAAAAAACCTCCTTGGCACGTTCAACTTCCGCAGTACTAAGATTCTCCCGTAAACTAGGAGTGAAACCCATTGAGGCAGTACTAAAAGTATACGCTTCTAAATGTATTGCAATTGCCACGTATGGGGCCGACCTGTGGGGTTTCAAAAATGTCTCATCGCTCCAAGTCTCAGAGGACAATTTCTTAAAAACTCTTCTTTCCTTGCCTAGCTCCACCGCAAACTACATAGTTCATCAGGAGTGTGGAGTGGGCTATTTGGAAGACAAAATTGCCCTGGCCCCCTTATTAAAATGGTTGGCAGTTTGGCTAAATCCAGAGCTTGACGTAAACCATGAAATCCTAAAAGATTGTCTAAGCCTGGATCATTGGGATAAAATCACCTGGTTGAAGTACGTGCAACATATGTGTGTAAAACTGGGACGTCCAGAATTGTTTGATAAACCTTCAAGCTTGGTGAAAGGGGATATAAAATGGGTCAAAAACACCTTCTTGCTGAATAGAGGAATGGACAGAGAGGGCAGGGAGCTGCTTAAATCTTCTGTCAGGTCCCATCAGCTGATTGTCTCACCCGACCCCGAACCGGAACTATACCTTAAAGTTGTGAATAACGCTAATCATAGGTACTTGTTAACAAGGTTCCGTCTGAATAAGATACATCTCTTAATTTCTGGCCGCCCCGCTTGGACCAGAAGTAAGGATTTAGTATTATGCACATGTGATGGTTGTTCAATTATGGATACGGCTCATTTCTTGTTTTTCTGTGACCACTTCAAAGGCATTAGATTTAAATTTATTATACCATTGCTAAAAGGAAAGGGTTTTAGGCAAGTGAAGCCAGCCTTGCTGTACCTGCAACTCTTGACAGAGATCTGGATCATTTTTAATGTGGCTAAATTTTTAACTATTGCAATGAGACTTAGCAAAAAGATTGCTTGGCCTTAGAGGACTTTGTATAAACATAAAATACCGTCCGAAACCTTAACCAAGGGCAATAATGTACATTTTGTTGTTTTTAAAAGGAAAAAACTTTACACTCTGTATATTTCTGTTTTTATCCATGTTTGCTGCTATATTTTTCTATTGGCGGATGATGGATTGTTTTAATGCTTGTACACTTTTATGGTTTTTGTGATTTAAACCGAATAAAGTATCTTTTGAATTTGACAAGCCTGGCTAATGGTGTCACATAAATGTTAAAGAGCGTGGGGCTCAGGGACGAGCCCTGGGGACCCCACATTGCACGGGCTTGACAGGAGAAAGATAGTTACCTAGCTTGACCCTCTGTTCACGGTGGACACAGTGTAGTTATGAAAATAGTTATATTTGTTATACACACTCACTAACACATTGGATATCTCCTACCCAGAGATATCAACACAATACACACAATATTTCAAAAGGAAACAGGTAAGTAAGCACAAATACACAGTAGTCTCAGGAGGAGACCAAATCATATACTAAAGAAGTGGAATGCGAACTATGACTGAAGTTGAGATGACACAGAAGACTCAGAAGAGCCGGGGACTTAAGGAACCCCCCAAGGTAAGTACCCAGGAACCCCACTGAGGCTGTGTGCCGAGTGGAAACACAGCTGCGTACTCAATGCAAGCCAATGGGAAAGTTGTGGTTGCAGTTTTGAAGAAAAAGAACCCTTCCCAGTGGACCCTGAAGAAAACCCATGGAAGATGAAAGGTTGTAGAGTCACATGGATACCTCAGGAGGCAGGAAACCTACACCAGGGAAGCCGGGTATATAGGTGCGAAGGGTTGCTGGAAACCGCCGTAGACCACAATGCAGGACTTCAGTGAAGATGCTGCTGGCAAAGAAGGTGAAATCCAAGGATGGATTCTTAAAGAGAAATACCTGCAAGCAGAGGGGACAGAGTCTGTACAACCTGGGAGTGACCAGGAGGCACAACAGACCAATGACCACTGATGACGGAAGATGCATGAGAGTTGCTGGAGACCTTGTCACTGAAGCTGTGAGGACCAGGCAATGCTGTGGAAGACTATGAGCTTTTCACAAGCTGTGCCACGTCGGAAGTTGAGAACCAGGGGGTCGGTGTCCGGCGGGAGCACCAACAAGCCTCGGCAGCAGCAATAGATGTAGTAAACGAAGAAGGTGCAGTGTTGGGACCACCAAGATCCAAAGGACTCACCAAATGTCAGAGCATGCCTGAGTTAGCAGGGTAGCCCACTGAAGCCAAAGAAGACTCTCAAGAGGACCCACAGGCCAAAGGCACAGGAGTCGCCAGAGGACCTCAAGCAGCTCACCAAGGATGCAGGCCCATGGTGCACAGGATGTGGTAAGGAAGAAGATCTTGGCTGGAGGAGATGCTGGAGCTTCTTGTAGGCTGAAGATCTCTGGAGGACAAAAGTCAGCAAGTCGGCGCGGTGCACAGGGGTTCTGTTCCAGTTAATCTGACAGGGGGTACCTGCCTCAAACTTGATGAGAAGACAGTGCAGGCCTCAAGGGGGTTGCAGAACTACCACCTGTGTTGCTGAGCCTTTCGGAGTCTCTGGGACCTCAGGAGCAGTAGACAGGTCAGCTTTTTTGCGGTGCCTGCTGATGCAGGGGGGTGACTTCTTCACTCCAAGGGAGATTACTTCGGGTGTCTTAATGCCCACAGCCCTGGAGAAGAACGTGGTTGAAGCACATGCACAGACGACGCAGAAGACTGGCAGGATGACGAGACCAGGAGCAGCAGGTGTCTTCCATGTTGCAGTCTCAGTTCCAGACTGAGTCCAATGAAGTCCAAGGTGCCTAGACAGGTGAAGTGGAAGTGGTTCTGAATCTGAATCTTGTTCCACAATGAATCAGAAGAGTCACCCACTGGTAATCCCTTAAATACCCTAAGGTAAGGTCTGGAAGATTCAGGGGTCCCTCCCATAGGAGTGGCTGGACAGAGAGGAAGATAATCCCATGCCCTTTGTTCAGTTTCACACCAGAGTGGGAGCCAACGGCCCCCTGAACTGGTTTCAACTGGACTATACAAGAAGAGAGCCAAATATGCCCTTCAAAGCAGTCTGGTGGTGCTGGCAAGCAGTCCCATCCCAGCCCAATACACTAAGTCCTGTCTGAGAGGTGGGTGCACCTCCCTGTGACAGGAGACCTATTGTTCTACCTTCCCCCGTTCAATCTCAGCTCAGCAGCAGGAGGGCAGAATCATGTCTGTGGTTGGCGCCAGTACTGGCTTGCTGCTACCCCCTAAAAGGCTGGTACAGAGAATATAGGGGGCTCCCTAGGGGAGACCCCCAGTATATGTTATCCTATATCCAACACTGGAATCAGTGTTGGGGGTAGGATTCTAACATGTTTGATACAATACAATATCTACTTAGACATCTCGTAATTTACTTGATTTCCACTATATGTATCAAATGGCTGACCACACTTCCATAGCCGGGAGAATCGACTCCTGGGTTTGTAGGGGGTGTCCTGCTCATGCAGGGCAGCCTCACACTCATAACCTAGCACCCTGCCTTCAGGATTGAAAGTCATGCCTTAAGGAGGACATAGGGTTTTAAGTGCAGTGACGTCAGATATAAGGAAACTTATGTCTGTTGTGAGTGGGCTGCAATGACAGGCCTGTAGTCACAAACAGAGTGGTCTCTCATGGGTGGCATAATACATGCTGCAGCCCATGGGAGACCCCTGGTGTACATAAGCCCTGGGTACCTTTTAAGTAAGTAAGTAAATATAGCTTTATTCGATTTTCATAAAATCATAAAAGCACAACACATACATCAAGTCATAATCACAATTAATAAATGCTTACATATGCACTTACAATTAAAAACAGCAAGTGTGATAATCAGGCAGATAAAAGAATTTCAGATGCTATACATTTTAAAGTGCAATATCTACTGTCTAAAACAATGAGCAGGGTGGAACCCACAAAAGGGATGTTTTACCACATGGTTTTCAGCAACTTTATGACAGTTCTTAAAAAACAAGATACCGCAAAGATCACATGCTCATCTTCGAGTCTTAACAGTCTTGAGAAAGCTGGCCTGTAATTTCTTATACCCCAGCGATTTAATAGAGGTTTTAGATAAAGTTTTCTGGGGTTAGAATAAAAAGTGCAAAAGAACAGTACATGCAGATTGGATTGCACTGCGATGTTGTCGCATATGCAGAACAGCTTAGTGGTTGACCAATTGTTCATGTCAGGTAAAGTTACCATGCGATAAAAAGTCCCAAGGCGTAAATGGGACAGAAGCATTCTGTGATACGGACTAGGATCAACATTTAGGTACATTTGCAAGCCTTCGTTGGGGGTAATTTCCTGAAAGTTTAAGATGGTTTGTTTGTGCTTTTCAGAATTCCATCTCAAAGTTTCCAGATGGGTGGTTAGTGTTTTTTTGAAAACTGATCTTAAGACACCATCCAAAGATCTCGGGTTTACATAATATTCTGGGTGGCCTATCTCGGTAAGTAAGGTTCTTACGTGCGACAGCCATCTGAAATTTGCAACCCCATCTAGGGCCAGGCAGTCTTCTAAAAGGTCCCTGTTGAAACTGGCTTCACTTGTAGTCCATACCTTATGCCATAAAAGAATAGGGGCCATCTTAATTATGTCGCTCAGGTGCTTGACTCCTGTCTCGATATGCGTCATGAATGAAGATGTGGTTTTTCGTACGCCCAGAAGGTAGCTGATAAATTGATTCTCACAGCCCTGCAGGGATTGATCCTTCTCGATGCCCCATAATCCCGCCCGTAGGTGGCTGTGGACACACACTTCGCCCGGTATATCTGGGTCAGCTCTTTGATTGGTTTGCCGCCCACTCTGTTAGAAAAAGCGCGTAGAGCGCCTATGGTGCGAATAAAAGCCAGTTTCCTAGCTTCAATCGCCTGTTTCCAACGGCACCGCCTGTCAAACAGTACGCCCAAGTAGCAGAACTTATCTACAGTGGCTATATTCTGTTTGTCCAGGGATACGTTACAGGGAGCCCTCCTACGCTTATTGGTGCATGGCATAGTATATGTTTTTGAAATATTCACTTTAAGTCCTCTATCCTGCATATAACCCGCAAATTTAGTCACCGCCCTCTGCAGTCCCACTTGAGTCTGGGACATTATGGCCACATCATCGGCGTACAGGAGGATTGGCACTGATGAGCCTTTCACGATAGGGTAATCATTTTGGAAGAGGGAAAGGTATTGACCCACTGAGTTTATGTAAAAAGTGAATAGCCTTGGGGCCAGAATACATCCTTGTCTAAACCCTCTTGAGAGGTCAAATTTATCGGTACATTCCCCCTGCTTGCCATATCTTACTCTTGCCCCGCAGTTGTGGTACAGCTCTCTAATAAAGGTGATTATACGGGCGTCAATGCCCATCTCGCCCAGCGTCGACCATAAAAGCATGTGGTCCACGCAATCAAAAGCAGAACTTAAATCAACGAAAGTTATAAAAAGCGATCCACCTCTAGCCTGAGTATATTTAGCACATAAAAGGGCCAAGTTTAGACACTGCTCGGCTGTCCCTATGCCTTTCCTAAACCCATATTGAAGGTGTGACACAACATTATGCTCTTCCTCCCATTCCTGAAGTCTCTTTAAAATAATCCTACCTGCTAATTTCATTAGGCCATCCAATAGAGATATTGGCCTATAGCAGGTCGGGTCATCTCGACTGCCCTTTTTAAAAATGGGGACCACTATTGCGTCCGACCAGGTTTCAATAAACCCCTTTTGATTGCCCTTATTCAGCACATTTGTAAGCAGGGGAGCCCAGAAATCCGGTTCAGCTTTATACACGTCTACCGGAGTACAGTCGGGCCCCGCTGCTTTACCTGGTGCGCTGTCCCTGATTGCATCCTGAACTTCACCTACTGAGAAGGTTAAGTCAATCGGGAATGGGCAAGTTGGAGGATAAATGTCCCTACTGATTTCTAAAGTTTGGGCTACAGTGGGGCTCGGCCCTAGGGATGTAATAGTATCAGCTGGCTTTATGTGCTTATATAGTTGCCTAAAGTGGGTTAGCCATCTTTCACCCGTTATTGCCAGGTCTATTTTATTTCCACTATTATTCGGCTGATATAGAGTTTTGACCAACCTCCAGAACTTAATGGTGTTTTTCTGGGTGGATGCTTCTCTAAGTGTAGCCCAGGCTTGCTTTTTTAAAGCCAATCTTCTTTCTTTTAATACACGTTTATATAATTGCCTGGCACTGCGGATTGTATGGGGGTCCCTTGGTTTATGGGCCAGAACTTTTTTTAGGGCTTTTAGTGCTTTCGTGCACTTCCCATCGAACCACCCTTCTCTAGATATGTTATTGTTATTCGCTACTCGGGTCAACATATTTTTGATACGATGTTGAATGTTGGCAAAGGCTGACATGACAGTAAAGGGGTCGGCATGTTCCTCCAAACAAACATTAACATCAATGGCAGAGTCAGAGAGCAGCTTTTTCAGGAACACACTAGGGACAATCTTCTCCCATTTCACCACATAGCCATTAGTTTTATATAACTCAATCCTATATGGATACGTGGAATGGATACCATTGTTATCATAACGCCCCTTTACGTTTACACCGATTGAGAGGGGATAGTGGTCGCTGAATACGTCTTTGCCAACCGCCCACGAGGTCAGAAACCCAGAATTAACAGTGGTTATCAATATAAAATCAATGGTTGAGTTACAACCTCTACCAAAGAAGGTTGGCTCGAACTGCACGGGTGAGGGACAGGTCTGATTGGCAAAACAAAGGTCAAAATTAAAGACAAAACCATTTAACAGCATCCCCATCTTTGTGAGAGAAAAATGAGTTGAATTGTCCGCCCCAAAATCTGCGAAACCACACAAAGGAGAATCAGAATGTGAACAAATCGTACAATTGAAGTCCCCTGCCCATATTATTATTGCCCCCTTAAAGTGGTCAACGGTGCGCGTCAACTGGCGCAACATATTGGACATGGTGGGCTCCATTTCACTATCGGACATATTATTGTAAAAATTCACCAATACAATTTTCTCATTCGTGCCCCAATTAAAAGAAAAAATTTGAAAATGGGTACTGGAAAAGAATTTATGATTCTTAACCTCTGCCGTTGTTGAGACATAAACACAGAGCCCACCCTTATTATAGCCCTGTGCTGACAGCGTAGCCGAAGAGTTGAAGGTTTGGTACCCAAGGAGATGTAATTCTTCACAACACCATGTTTCTTGAAAACACAGGATGTCGTGCATGTGTATGGCGTCTAACCAGGCTTTGTTGGAAACTTTACTGGCTAGTCCCGCCACATTCCATGAAAGAAGAGAATTGAAATGGGGTACGTTACTAGTGACCACATGTGTGCGGCCTACACTAACTAGAGGTATATGTAATTGTAGAGTTGATGTGTTTGAGGTAGCGGGAGGAGTCGAAGGGTTGGAGATGGAACAATTATGGGGAGATAATTGGGGCTGATGAAAAATAATGCCAGGTATCAAGAGATCACCAGGAGAATCTATCCCCTCCCTCGTATTGGCCTGATGCCTTTTAGACGGGCTAGATGACAAATAGTGGGCAGAAGCACACTGACTGTTCTGGTAGCCCACGGGCAGCTTTTCTGTGTTAGTAGACTCGTAAAGTCATTCATTGTCATCTAGTCCAGAGAGAGGGTTGTAAAATTTGGACAGGGGTATGTTCCAGGAATCCTTGGGGTTATAAGAATATGAATCACCCCAGTACGCAATAGAGTTATAAAAATTTCGCGGTGGAAAGGGTAACTGGCAGGGCTGAAAACAGAAATCATTGGTGGTGTCAAAATAATTCTGACCCTTTGGCATCCGCGTGCGATCTAGTCTGTCAGGGGCATGAGGTCTGTGCGGTATTGGAGCATAGGTGTGCAAAGGATGGGGGAGAGGAGTGTTAAGGCCCGTGTGGTATTTTTGAGATGAAGGTATTGTGGGGCCAAGAGGGGCTTTTGGGTGCCATTTACTGCCAGGATGGTAAGGTCTAAACCGGGCTGGTGGTTGCCTCAACATGGCCTCAGGATAGAAGTAGCTTAGGTTATGGGTTGAGATTCCCCCCTCTCCCGTCCCGGGATACCAGTCACTGATGTATGTGACCAGTCTGTGATCTTTAAAGTTGACTAGGATCACATCACCTTCGATGTCCTTGGGTCTAGTGCCTACCCAGTGGCATCGCCTGGCCGAGACGATATCACCATTTAGGTGTGGTGGAAGTGGTCTGTTTTTCCTCAACCAATAGATAACCTTAATTTTTAAATTGGCCTGATGTTCTGGGTTACCTTCTGGCGGGGGCGGAACTCCTGTGAGTACAATAACATAGTTTATGCACTTCTTGATCTTCTATTAGGATGATGAGATATGGTAGGTGGGGGGTTTAGATTATTATTATTGTTAGAATGCGTACTATGGGGCCTTGTGTTGGAATGGGGTTTATCTGAGGTCGTGAAATTTTTCGGTGAAGCAATTTTATTGTTGCTATTTTTGGCATTGGGGTTACTATTCTGCAAAGGTTTTGGTGGCCCAGCTATAGGTGGTGGATTTGCCTTAGGGATGCCAATCACCGACTTGGGTTGTTTAGGTTCTTTGGTAGACTGTGTTGAGTCCCTTGAAGCATTTGGTTTAGGGCAAGATATGCCCTTTTGATCTTGAAGAATTTTATCGATATTCTCCCTTAATCTTCTGATCCTTTCAGTAAGGGGAAGGATCAAAGCCTTTATAAGGTGGTCGATATCATTCAGCAGCCCTGCGTAGCTAGATACCGAAATTGATTTGGGGGTCATATCTTTCGTGGGATCTACTGTCCCTACCTTATCAAGAATGGTGAGCGGAGTATGTGGCGCGTGTTTAGGAGGAGCGATTCTCTTTTTAATTACGAGCTTCTTTCTTCTCTTCCTCAGTGGGGAGCCAGAGGGGGTTTTAGGGCACTTGATGGGATCCCTAGGCGGTGATGTTAGAAGCTTTCCCTAGGAAATGCCCAAGGTATGATGGTCAGGTCCAATTGGGGTAAAGACAGGAGAGGGTATGTTTTTATCATAAAGAGGGGCTGGTTCCACTGGGGGAGTGCTTAAATCTATGGTCTGAGTGTCAGTTACCTGGGAGTGAATGGAGTCAGAAATAATAATGATGTCCTTCTGGTCAGGGGGATTCGTCTGAAAAATGAGGGGGATGTCTTCTATAAGGGAAGAAGTGTTAATGTGATCTATAGGTGTAGTTAGATCCATTAGGGATGTTAGGGATGTTATAGTTGCATCATGGGGCTGAAGAGGTCTTAGCTTTAACTTTTCGATGGAGACACGTCGCCCTGCTCGTTTCTCTGCAAGAGTGAGCTCCCTGTCAACATCGCTCTTGATTTTTGCAAAAAATTCATCCAGTGGTCCTAACATAGGAGACCCTTGCATAGCTAGCACCTGGGTTGCCTCAGAGGTAGACATCGCTGTGGACGTATAAGGCAGGGGGCGGAAGTGGCAAACACTGATTATATGAACAGGTAGGGGACACTGTGATAGCAAAACACGATTCTAAAATAAAATACACGTACCACAAAAGGTAAAGCAAAGGAAAGACGAGCAAGAGGTCCAGTTTTAAGGCTGCAGGGGCGAAGAGAGTGGGCCCGGCCCGGCCTCTGTCGGCCCCGGACGGGCTTCTCCCGGCGCCCTCCCGCGCGCTCCCGCGCAGCGGGAGCGGTACTTCCTTTATGTAGCTGTCCAATTAACTAGCGGGTGGGCGGGGCCGGCAGGGAGAGCAGCCCAGCTGGTCTAAGGGCGCGCAGGGACTCCTGGTCCTCGGAGTCCCCGCAGTCGCTCGCAGCCCTGCCGGTCAGTCAAAGTTAGCCCCCTTGTCTGTGGTTAGGTCCGCTTCAAGCCGCGAGGCGGGACCCGCGGAGCGGGTCCGGCGAGGCGCGGCGGCAGGGGCAGGCTTCCTTACAGGAGTTGGCGACGTCCTCGAGATGCACAGCGTTTCTGGTGGAAATCCGCTGTTTAGCCCAGTGAAAGCGCTTTTTGACGCTGAGGAAGGGTGGACGGGGCCGGCAGGGAGAGCAGCCCAGCTGGTCTAAGGGCGCGCAGGGACTCCTGGTCCTCGGAGTCCCTGCAGTCGCTCGCAGCCCTGCCGGTCAGTCAAAGTTAGCCCCCTTGTCTGTGGTTAGGTCCGCTTCAAGCCGCGAGGCGGGACCCGCGGAGCGGGTCCGGCGAGGCGCGGCGGCAGGGGCAGGCTTCCTTACAGGAGTTGGCGGCGTCCTCGAGATGCACAGCTTTTCTGGTGGAAATCCGCTGTTTAGCCCAGTGAAAGCGCTTTTTGACGCTGAGGAAGGGTGGGCGGGGCCGGCAGGGAGAGCAGCCCAGCTGGTCTAAGGGCACGCAGGGACTCCTGGTCCTCGGAGTCCCCGCAGTCGCTCGCAGCCCGGCCGGTCAGTCAAAGTTAGCCCCTTGTCTGTGGTTAGGTCCGCTTCAAGCCGCGAGGCGGGACCCGCGGAGCGGGTCCGGCGAGGCGCGGCGGCAGGGGCAGGCTTCCTTACAGGAGTTGGCGGCGTCCTCGAGATGCACAGCGTTTCTGGTGGAAATCCCGGGTACCTTAATACCATATACTAGGGACTTAGAATGGTACACCGGTAGCCAATTGGGAAGTTACTAAAGTACTTACCACAATCCAATTTAGGGAGAAAGCACAGTGACTTTGGCTTCTGACTAGTAGGATCCCAGTCAGACTAGTCCAAAGCAAACTGACATCAGGCAAAAAGTGGGGGTAACCATGCCAGAAGGATCCTACCATCCTACATAAACCCCCCAAGTGAAAAGAGATAAGTCTAACCATGCCCAGATAAGTCTTTATTTCCTAAGTGGCCATACAAGGAAGGCCCATTTGCACTGGCCTGGATACCCTGTTTTATGGTCCACTGAGAAATTCCTCCCCTGTAGGGGTTTGGATCCTCTCAAAACTATGGGATGTCTATTTGTAAACTGTTTAAGCCAAGCGAGGGGCTTGTGGGGCATCTGACTGAGGAAGTGGGACCCTAACAGGCTTTATCTCACCTTCTTCAAAGCATTGGCCACAACAGAGGCCCTTTTTTCCATTGCTGACTTGTACTCTTCTCTAGGAGTCAACCTGTTGTCGATTACAGCGTTTGATTGAGCCTGTTGGTCTGGAGCTATGTGGGGCCAGTAAAGGTTTGGGACAGTCTTGTCCCAGGTCTTGCTTTGCCAAACAGAGTCCATTTGGGTGATGCCACTTGCTAAGTAGGTTACCTAAGATTTGTGAGGGCTATCCACCTGGCCAGTACTACAAGGCTGGGGGTCCCTAATTTGTCGATGAGGGATTTCTCTAGGCAGTGGACCCTGTGGGGTCCACTGCATCCCTGGTCTCTGCAGCACGTGGCTAGCTGAAGTTTGGCAGAGAGTGGCAGGATACCTGCTCCAGACTTGGTTCCTCCTTGGAAGGCTCCCCTGCCCTCAGTGTTTCTGCCAGGACAGGGCTGACCTCCTCTGGGGCAGTTTATTCACAAGTGGTATGATCAGTTCCCTGAGGAGGCTGACCCTCACCTACGGTGTGCGGCGAGGAAGACTTTTAGTCCTCGATTGTGCTCTCTGTTACACCTGGGTGGGCTATTATTTCAGGCTCCACTGCTCTAGGGGTTCTTGGTAGTTGGATTTATGCCTTAGGGGTCACACCATCCTGCTTAGGAAGGCCTATCATTTCTAGATGGGTTCTGAGTTCTACTTCTGCCCAGGCTGAAAGCTCTAGATCATTGTCCAGCAGGCAATCTACAAGCAGGTTGGGGATACTGCCACCCTTTTATGACCAGTTACCACTCTGCAGCTGAGATTGACTATTGCCATGGGGTGATCTGTTCTAACACCATCAGTGCTACATGTATCCAGATAGAAGCTGAGGGGAGAAACAAGTTGTCCTGTCACCATGGTGACACTAGCCCCTGTGCCCCTATCTGGCTAGCTCAGACTCCACCTCAGTCCCCCATCGGGACCTAACTTAACTCTTGGGGTACACTACTTCTACCTGGAGTGCTCCTACTAGGGGCACTAGGGGTTATAGCGGTCGGAGTAGTAGTAGTAGTATCCTTGTTGCTGGCCTTGGGGCAATGGAAATCCCTTGGCTTATGGCCTTTCTCTTTGCAGAGATAGCAATAGGGTTTTTTATCAGGGGAGGAAGAATATTGGGACCCACCCCCCAGAAGCCTTTTATTTAGTCTTTTCCCTAACTTTCTCTTGGGTCTTGAAAGAATCTTTCTTCTGGGCATATTTACAAGCCCCTATCGCCACAACAACGTCACTTTCAGTGATGTTGTTGTGGTGGTAGGGGCCTCACCTTATTTACAAGGTAGCGTTAAGCCACTTAACGTGGCTTAATGCTGCCTTGCAAATGAGGCACCTTTTCATGCTGTATTTAGTGTGAAACGGGAGGGCAATGGGTGTTAGGATGGGCGTTCCACCTCAACATCCATTTATTTTGAAGACGTCTCCTATTTACAAGGACAGCATAAATAGGAGGCAGCACCAAAATTAAGACAGGAGAAAACTTGATCTTAAAAAGCCGAAGCTAGGAGAAATGCTTTATTTCTACTTGTTTTTGCTGTTTCCATGTGTGCTGCCTTGTGCAGCACACATAGAAACAGCAAATTGCCTATGATTGCTTATGTGCAGGAAGGTCCCTCTTCCTGCACATAAACTATGCTTTAAAAAAATTGCTGTTTTGCAACTTCTCTGTGTGCTGCATTAAGCAGCACACATAGAAGTTAAAAACAGCATTTAAAGATTGTTTATGCGCAGGAAGGGGGGGCCTTTCTGCACCTAAGCAATCTTCTCCTCAACACAGGCACCCTTGCACCATGGTGCAAGGGTGCCTGCATTGGCAGTAGGCAGCTAAAACTAGCGCCAGCGCACGGAGAAATGCAGGGCTGCACCATATGTCAGTAAATATGGTGCAGCCTTGCACCTAAAGTGATGAAGCATGTTGTTAGCCTTCTTGGCTTAACGACACACTTCGCCACTTTTTTGTAAATATGCCCCTTAGTCTTAAACCTGACACAAACCCATTTGTCTGCCTTTTTTCTCAATTCTTGGGCATTGGTCAGATCAGAGTTTATCAGATACCGATGCCAAGAAATGCAAGATTGGCACCATACCAATTGTAATACAGTCAAACAGTGTAAGCAGAACTGAAAAACCTGATGAGCAAACTAACATGGAAGTCAGGCTAAGCAAAGTGACCTCTAAGGTGGTTTTGAACAGCTTTTGAAGCTTGTCCAGTGTGTGTCAGATTGGAAGCTCCTGTAGCTCCGGGCAGCTTGTCAAAGTGATAAGTGAAATAGTTCAGCTGAGAACTATATCTAAGTATGATGTCTATGTAGTGCATACAAATGGATCTATATATTTTTCCCCAACAATTCTCTCTTTAGGATATTTATATCCTACATTAGTGTAAAAACGAATATATGAAAGAAACATAGTTACATGTCTTTGTAAGGCATTACACAGTGCATAGAGGAAATGCATACATTGTCAACTTCCTGTTGCATTATGGTATCAGCTGGTGGTCGAAATACAGGCAATATACACCTAATTAAGTTCTAACAAATGTTGTTTGCATTATGCAATGCATAATGCTACTGTGTCCCTTAGTCACTTGGTCACTTGGTTCCAGGAGGGGGCCTCGCCTTCACCCACAAGAGCACCCTCTGCCTCACCACCTCCAGCAAAACCATCCACTCCGCCGAACACCTGAACTTCCAGATCCAGACCAGCCCTAACTCCACACTCTGAGAAACCCTTCTCTACAGGCCCACCCGGACACCCTTTGCCACCACCATCACCAACTTCATTGCACCCCACGCCATTGTCTCAATGAGCTACATGCTCATTGGAGACCTGAACTTCCACCTGGAAAACCCCAACGACCCCAACTCCACAATCCTCCGTAAAAACCTCGCCAACATCTGTATGAAAAAGCTTGTCACCACACCGACCCACAGAGCAGGACACATCCTTGACCCCATTTTCGCAGCAGGAAACAGCGTTCACTTCAGCCACACAACGCAATCACCGTGGACCGACCTCCACTGCATACACTTTGCTGTCAAAAAACCCAAGGCACCCAAACCAGCCTCACCCCACCCCACCACGAAGAATCTGGAGCAAGGTTACCGACGAGCAACTCAATCCACCCTCACCCAAGACAACCACACCAGGGAATCCAATAGGCAACATCGCAGCCAAAGAACTCCACACTTGGATCTCCAACTGCGCAGACAAGCTCGCCCCACTACGCAACCCCAACAAACAGCACCCCAGAAAAGCCGCCTGGTTCACTCCCGATCTCCAAGAAGCCAGATGCACCTGCAGGCACCTGGAGAAGACCTGGAGAAACACCAAGACACATGGAAACTGCACCACCTACAAGGATGCCATGACGGACTACCACAACCAAATCAGAACCACCAAGAGGAACTTCATTCACAACAAAATCCTTGCCAACTCCACCAACTCCAAGCAACTCTTCAGTGCCATTCAGGAATTCACCAACGCATGCAGCGAAGTCACAGACATCACCCCGTCCCAAGACCTCTGCGATAAGCTTGGAACCTACTTCCACCTCAAGATCAAAAACCTCTACAACAACTTTGCCGACCATCCACCTGACACCCCAGCCATCCCCACACCCCAAAGACACACCAGCCAGCCCACCATCTCCACCTGGACGCTGGTCACAACCAAAGACACCACCTCGAGCATGAAAGGCATTCACTCGGGGCACCCACCGACCCCTGCCCCCCTCACATCTACCACAGAGCAGCGGCTGCCATTGCACCCGAACTACAATGCACCATCAACACCACCTTCAAAACAGGCACCTTCCCAGATGACTGGAAGTGCGCAGAAGTCGGGCCCCTGCTCAAGAAACCCACAGCTGACCCTACTGACCTCAAGAACTACCGGCCCATCTTGCTCCTCCCCTTCGCAGCCAAAGTTACACAGAACACAGTCAATAGGGAACTGACAAGATTCATCGAAGACAATGCAGTCCTCAAACCCATCCCAATCTGGATTCCGAAGCAACCACAGCAATGAGACAGCCCTACTTGCTGCCACAGACGACATCCAAGCCGACTGAAGAAATCCTTGGGACCAAGCCATGGCAAAGCACCTACCAAACGCCATCCAAGGGGCCAGCCATGATGGCACACCTCTTTACCCTTCCATTGACTATGTCAACTATCCTTCCCAATAACTGCCATGTTAATGGCATCTGTCTTTTGGACTGGGTCACCACTACAGTGTGGTGAGGAACCAATTGTCTCATCTACCATCACTGAGAACTCATTGCTTCACCCTTCACATTTCTGTATATATTCACTCCCCTGTCACATCTATCCCTTGTAAATAAACACGTCTTACACACAAATGTTGTTGTGTCTGCTCCATGTTCATCACAGTATGTGCAATGTTAACCATGATCACAATGTCACAGGACCAAAGATTGTCTGTAGGCAAGGAGAGGCTGAAGGGACATAGGAAAACACAACAGAACAATGGTAACTAGTCAGGCAGTGGCATCGCAGCCAACACACAAAAGTTGTCATCAAGGTACACCAATCTGCACACATAACAATGACCAACAGAACCAACATAGACATCCTACACCTGTGCATGACTACCATGACCCCTAAACATTGGCAGCCTGCACTAAGGCAAAAACAGGCTGCTGTCACAAAGATCACATCAACCTTTTCACCACCACCATCATCTGCAGACAATGGCCCTGTTGTACCCTGTCCCTCACCTTCAAGTGAAGTAGTGATTGATGAGCTGTTGACGCAGGTCAACACCTTCCTCCTCTCCACTATCCTCGTCACTCGACTTGGGGTGGTTTGCAGGTGGGGGCCTCCGCTGATCATACCGTCCAGAAGCAGTGGGATCTCTTTGGGCAAGGCCAGGTTGTGGAGCATGCAACAGTCAACAACCATCTGGCACACCTTTTGGGGTGAGTACATCAGGGCACCTCCGGTCTTGTCCAGGAAGCAAAACTAATATTTTTGCACAGGGTGGGTTGTAACAGGGAAATGTCATCATCTTTAGTGATGCTTTGCTTGCATATGAATGTTCTGTTGATGCAAATTAACTGACCCTACATCTCTCTCTCATGCAGCATCTCCCCTGGGCACGGAAGGACAGGGGATGGACACCAGTGGGGAGGCATCAAGCACAACTGCTGCACACGAGCAAAGTGACACAGATGCTACAAGCGCCTTGGAGGGGGACCAGAGTCTGCTGGAGGAATCACAGCCAGAGACGCAGAGCACAACGTCATCAGATGCCAGCGGTGATGCATCTATATTGGTGGGCACAGGGAACGCGGATTCTGCCTTCTCTTCCACCACACAGCATCCAGTGCCCAACATCCCACCTATGTCCACTAGTGCTGGCTGTGTTTGCACCAGTAAGATGGGAAGAGTGTCCTTCACCTCAGGCACCGCTGCACCTGCCCCTGTCCCTTTCCCCCCTGCTACCATCAGTGCTGAGTCTGTGGACGCTTTGCGCCAGCTGTGTGTGGGCCAGGCAGCTCTCCTCAATGCCTTTCTAGACCATGACAAAATGTTGGCACAGGTGGTTGCTTTCGTGGAGGGCGTTCATTCAGACGTGGGTGGGATACACCAGACTGTCCAGTCTTTGTCTTCCACTGTGATGGCAGCCCTTCAACTTGCATAATCTCAGGGTCCAGCTCCAGTCCCTTTGTCCACCCCTCTGCTGGTGGCCGCATTTGATGATAGTGACCACACACCACAGACCTCAAGGGTTCAATACAGTACACGCAGCACACAGCAGCAGCAGCAGCCCAAGAGGTCCAGAGCACAGACACCATCCCCACAGAAAAGTAAAGCCACCCAAGAGCGCAAAGACAAAAGCCTGTCAGGCAACACCAAGGGCCACAAAGGCAAGAAGCAGGCCTCAGGAGTACATGCCTCAGAGGCATCCCCAGCCCAGGACACTCCTGTCCCAAAGGCGTCTCGCAGAGATAAGCAGACAGTTTCCGTGCCCGCTGAGAAGGTGGTGCCAGCTAAGAGTATACATAAGAAGACCTCCAAGACATATTCACCCACAACGTCTACTCCCATCCAAAGCCCTGGGAAGCAGGGAAAGGAGGGCACTGTAGGGGGTACACCTGGTAAACAGAGGATGGAGGGGCATAGGCAAGGCAAGGCAAAGCATCCTGCTGGATCCAGCATGTCCCCAGAGGGAGGGGCACCGTCTGCACCTGATGCAGCTTAGGTGATTAGTTCCCCTGTTGTGTCCACACCACTTTCTATCAATCCCAAGACCGGAGGAAAGACACCCCTCCACAATGTCCCACCCACACTATTTCTCACAGCAACATGACTCCACCTCCATGTGCCACTACACCACCTGGTCCAAGCAGCCCTCCAGCTTCCCAGGCCACTTATAGCCCAGCCTCAGCTGGGACTCTCTCTCCGGGGTCCAGTCCTCCGACTGTCATGTTTCGTGTGGGTGACATTACCTTCAGGCAGCATTTCCAGCGTACATCCGGAGAGGACGCTACTCCGTACTTTGGACGATGTACGCTTTCCTCACTTCCGGTTTGAGGGAGTCAGCAGTCTAGCTGTACTCAGGAGGCTGCCGGCATCACCGAAGCGCTTCCGGGGGAAACCACTTAAGACCCGTGGTGTCCGCCCGCTCTGCGGATTGGATTCTGGATTCCTAGGCGTCTGAGCCCCGAAGCGAGTGTTCCTGCCTGCATTCTGCCATACGTGGCCGGATACCCTCCTGATGCCTCTAGCGCTGTTGCGCTTGGCTTTCTCGGACTCTTCATCATAAGAAGCTTGAGTACCCGACTGCTCTGAGTCGCTCTCGCACTAGAGAGCTTTTCTTGGATTTACAGCACATTTAGAACGCTCTGCCCCTACTGGTGTTCCTGCGACACCGTATCTCACTGGAGCACCTGTTTTTGCTTACATTCCGCGCTAAATGCACCCTGCTCATTTTGCTACACTCATCTGTGTAAATGTTATTCTGTGTTTACACCTACGCGCAGGAACGCATTGTTTGTTTTACCTTACCTTGCTGATTTTGTCAAGGCCACATCACCTACGCGCAGGCGCACATTGTTTTGTTTACCTTACCTTGCTGATTTTGTTGAGACCATATCACCTACGCGCAGGAGCGCATTGTTTGTTTACCTTACCTTGCTGATTTTGTTAAAACCACATCACTTACGCGCAGGAGCGCATTAGTTGTTTCCTTTCCGCGCCATAGGCACTTTGCTGATTTTTCTAAAGCCGCGCTGGGAGCCCCTACGCTGGTTGTCTCCAACTGACGCAGGAGCGTTGATATCTGATTAACACTCGAGGACTTCCACAAAAGCTGCTTGACCATTCCTTATATGTGCACAGAGGGAAAAGCAAGGAAGGGATTAGACTGTTTGCTTGTATCTTGTAGTAATAGGGGGCTCTTATTTTTTCCTTTACAGTGGTCGTGTACATGGTGGTCCTCAAACAGAGGAAGACTCAGTATCAAGCTGCCCTGTACATCCCAGCGTTCTTTTGACTTCCTTGCCCGTGCCCATCAATGTCCTTAAACCTGTGTCTAGCCAGCTTGGCAGGTAAGGTGGGTACGGTGGTGGTGGCTCATGTCGTCTCTGCAACATTACTTCGCAAGTCACAGGTAAGACTTGTGGGGCCCTTGACAGAATCCAAAGCCCACGTAACACATCTTGCCCGGGCGACAAGAGTGATCCCTAAATCACGCTGCAGGATATAGCAGCCTTGCTAGCGGGGATCCAGGCAGAAAACCTTAGCTTTCGACAAGACATGCAAGGACAGGTGGCTGCAGGTGCTGCCAACCCTGTGGTAGTCCTTCAACTTCCAGAGTCAGGCAAGAAGGGTTGATCCGTCCTCCCACGTTTACCTTTGATGGTGCCTCCAACCCTGCTACCCCTGACAACACCATCCAAGTACTGACACCGCACCCTGTCCAGTTGGCGCCACCCGAACGCTTTTATGGCGAAAGCACCAAGTATAGCGTCTTCATCCACCAGTGTCATGCCCACTTCATGGCTCAGGCAGCGGCCTTTCCTGATGACGCCTCCAAGGTAGCGTTTATACTCTCCTACATGGGAGGAGACGCTGCTCAATGGTCCATTTCATTGGTTGAGAAAGACGACCCTATGCTGTACAATCTTCCAGTATTCAAGGAGACAATGAGACGAATGTTCGCTCGTCATACCTTTGTTCAGGCTGCAGACAATGAACTGCTCAACCTGAAGCAGGGTAACATAAAACTACTCCATTACATCACCACCTTCAGCAGACTAGTCATTGAAGCACATTGGCCCGAATCCAAGAAGGTGTCGGTGTTTTACAGAGGACTGCGCGATGAACTAAAGGACCTGATCGCACAGATGCCCGACCCACCGGACGAAATCGGGCCTTTCATCGACCTGGTCGTGAAGGTGAATTACAAGCTACTGGAATGAGAAGGCAAAAGAAAGTGACAACCAGTTTCTGTTGTACAAGGAAAAACCTAAGGAAAAACCTGTGTCCTCTACTGACACACCAGAACCTATGCAAATAGGTGGTATCAGGGGGCCCCTTACCACAGAAGAGAGGGAAAGACAAAGAAAACAGAACCAGTATCTGTATTGTGGCAAAAGCGGTCACTTCATGAGAGAATGTCCAGTGAAGCCAGGGCTAGCGAGAAGCAGGAGGCCTTTTGTACTGCCCATATCCCGAGGGGCCAAGCCGGGAAACGAAGAAACCCAGTAGACAAAGGGGTTCAACTACTGTGTTGTTCATTCGATGAGACTGCGACCCCTGCCTTTTTTCGGGGCACTCAGCATCTGAGTGTGGAGGTTGTCTTGCAAGCACTGAATAGCCAGGAATGGCATGTCACCGCGCTCCTGGACTCAGGAGCCACTGGCAACTTCATTGATACCCGGTAAATGAAGAACCTGGGAATGAGTGCCGTACAAAAGGCCAAGCCAGAAACCGTCAAAGCAGTGGATGGTACGGATTTCACCTCCGGCCTCATTCGATTTCAGACAGAGGAAGTGGCCATGACCTTTGAGAACCACCACTCCGAGAACATCTCTTTTGATGTCATTGATGCACCCCAATTCCGAGTGATACTAGGCCTTCCATGGCTAGTGCACCACAATCCGCGGATCGATTGGGCATCTGGAGTCATGCCCTTGGACTCTGCGGTATGCACTTCCTCTTGTTACACACAGCCAGCATCACTTAGGAACAAATCAGTACGGGTTCATGCATTGCCCTTGACTGGAACCGGAGCGGTATGCCATGGTGATATACCGGACGACTACCTGGATCTTGTGGCAGTGTTCGATAAGAAAGGGGCAAACACCCTTCCTCCTCATCGCTCCTTCGACTGCAGGATAGACCTGATTCCTTGCTCCACGCTTACTTGCAGTCAGATATACTCCCTTACGGAGAAAGAAAACAAACACCTCCGCTCCTATCTGGACTAGTATCTCTGTAATGGCTTCATATAACACTCCAGATCACCAGAGTCCTCTCCTCTGTTCTTCGTGGCTAAGAAGGAGGGCGACTTGAGGACCTGCATAGACTTTAGAGCCATAAACGCCATCACCGTAAAGAACAGGTACCCGCTTCCCTTCAGATCAAACCTATTGGATCAGGTGAAGAACGCCGCCATTTACACAAAGCTGGACTTGCGGGCGCCTACCATCTTTTCAGAGTCCGAAAGGGTGACAAATGGAAGACTGCATTCCGAACCAAATATGGGTTGTTTGAGTACCAGGACATGCCTTTCAGACTCTGCAACGCTCCAGCCGCGTTCCAGTTCATCATCGATGAAGTGCTCAGAGAATACATCGACCAATACTGCACTACAACAATTAGAACTGCACGGTCTATACGTAAAACTAGAAAAGAGTGTCTTCCATGTCACGGCTGTTGAGTTCCTAGGACATATCATCACCCCCTCAAGTATCCAGATGGACAACAAGAAGTTGGAGGCTATCATACAATGGCCATCCCCGACCACAGTGAATCAGGTCCAAAGATTTCTGGGCTTCTCAAACTACTACCGTCTTTTCATCACAGGATTCTCCGGCATTGTGAGCCCTATCACTAAACTGTTAAGAAAGGATGTCCGGTTCTGTTGGGATACCACAGCGGAACAAGCCTTCCAGGACCTAAAGAATAGATTCACTATGGCTCCGATCCTTGTACATCCAGACTCCGAACAGCCCTATGTGGTGGAAGCAGATGCCTCACAAGACTCCTTGGGTGGTGTGCTCTCACAAAGAAACTTCACAACAGGTCTACTACATCCAGTGGTCTTTTACTCTAGAAAACTGCAACCAGCTGAAAGAAACTACGCTATATCCGATCGGGAGCTGCTGGCCATCAAAACAGTGTTCGAGGTCTGGCGCCACTACCTAAAAGACCCCAAACACCCGGTGACCATCTTTACTGACCACCGGAATCTACAGTTCCTTCGCTCCACCCGTGCATTGACCGCCAGACAACTCCGTTGGACCCTGTTTTTCAACGAATACAACTTCGTCATTACATACGGTCCCTGCAGGGAGAACGCCAAGGCCGATGCATTTTCCCGCCTAGAAGGAGACGAACAGAACACGCGAACGGCTATACCTGTTCCGATCATACCTGACAATTGCTTTCAAGGGGTGGTCTTGTCTTTAGCCTTCCTGACTCAGTTAAGGGAGGAGCTGAGAAGTATTGATCCTACTGCCTTGGTGAAAGAACATGAAGGGATTACCCTACGGAACGGTCTCATGTACAAAGGGGATAGTTACTTCCTACCTTGGGTTGCAAATCAACAACAAGCCCTTTACTGGTGTCATGACCATTCATAGGCCAACCATCCGGGTTATGGTAAAACCCTGGACTTGTTACAAAGGCACTTCTGGTGGTCTACCATGGAGAAAGACATACGATGTCTGAATAACCGGATGTGTATTCAGTACGATGTAGAGTGCAAAAAACCGATGGATTTAGGCCCAGATCTTTGTACTGGGGTGAATGTAAGACATTGTTCTGCATTCTGTCCATCAACCGTGTTTTTTTGCAATTTTCACCCCGAGTGGGCTGGGTATGCTCAGACGGGAGTCCCAGGCTCTCCACATCACTGGAGTCAAGCTATCCAGGCTGAAGAAGGCTGATAGCCCGAAACCGGTCCTTGGATGCTTGATTCCGGTCTAGGAAAGACATGGCTTGGTAGTTCGGGCTGGACTGTTCCCATGAGGCACAGGGTCATGGCTGATTTGCATATAGCCATTGTCTGACCTAGGGTGGTGTTGGGTGCAAAAAAACGATGGATCTAGGCCCAGATCTTTGTACTGGGGTGAATGTAAGACATTGTTCTGCATTCTGTCCATCAACCGTGTTTATTGCAATTTTCACCCCGAGTGGGCTTGGTATGCTCAGACGTGAGTCCGAGGCTCTCCACATCACTGGAGTCAAGCTATCCAGGCTGAAGAAGGCTGATAGCCAGAAACCGGTCCTTGGATGCTTGATTCCGGTCTAGGAAAGACATGGCTTGGTAGTTCGGGCTGGACTGTTCCCATGAGGCACAGGGTCAAGGCTGATTTGCATATAGCCATTGTCTGACCTAGGGTGGTGTGGAGAGCAAAAAAACGATGGATTTAGGCCCAGATCTTTGTACTGGGGTGAATGTAAGACATTGTTTTGCATTCTGTCCATCAAACGTATTTTTTTGTAATTCTGTAGAGGAACCTTTTAGTGCATTAAAGAACAAAGTCTCACATTGGCTTAATTCTAATCGTCCCCTACCACCTAATATGACGAGCAAAATATTAATGGTTCGCAGGGTGCCATGGATAGGATACAATCTAAAAACCATCCTAGGAGACTGTGTGATAGTCAATTCTGAGGACCCACGCACGGTGGATCATATTTGTTCATGGAGAACCAAAAATAATAGGGCAACTGTAGAAACTAGACCACTCTCATACTTCTACCCGCTGGGAGATACATCAGTCTGGGGAGGGAACTGGACCAGGGTCACACATCATACTCGGGGCGGGTTGGCACACAGGGGATATGGATATATTGACAGATGGGGAGAGGTACCCACTGCCAACAGATTCAGTTGCCTCCATCTGGTGGACTGACTGCAGGGGAATAAAGTGAATACAATCAACATGGATGATGGGCGAAGTGTCCAAACCACCGTGGGAGAAAATCCTGACCCAGTAATAGAATGTGAAGTAATGGGCAATTATGGCGTAGGCCAGATCGACCCACGAAACTGCCTAGGTAAAAGGGAAGAAACTAACGACAATCCTTTTTGTTCTAAGACTGGGATTGTTTGTGATAGGGGAGGTATAGTACTTGGGGTTGTACAAGAGCATTGATGCGATACAAGTTACGCAAAAGGGTCCAGACGAGTGTGAAGCCCTTGCACAAAGTACTAATAATATAGTTGCTACTAAAGCGGGAGACCTCCCAAGAGAAATAGCAGTAATAGGGGACAAAGTCGCCCTGGTATCCTGGAACATAACTGGTCTTTCGAATAAAATTAAGGATCCTGCTTTTTTATCATTTATAGATAACTTTAACATAATCTGTCTTCAGGAAAGCTGGGATCGTGAGGAAAATCACATTACTGGTTATCATACCTTTTTCTCACCCGCTAAGTGCTCAAGAAGGGGCAGGAATTCAGGGGGGCTTTGCACCTTTATATCTAATATGATTGATACATAGGTGAGGCTATTTAACACGGGGACTAGTTATTACCAGATAATACTCCTCAAACTGGGAGGGCATCAAAATGTTACCCTGATCAACTTCTACAATAATATCCTAAAGGAGGAAATAAGCAGGGTATTTGATGAACTTATAAAAACCCTACAATTTACAGCAGAAACTAACCAGGCTGATAATTGTTTCATACTGACGGGTGATCTAAATTGCCACTTATGTCCCCATAGTAATTTAGGTATCTGCGGGGTGGTTAATTTAAATGGCGAACCCTGTTCTCATTTTGATCACACAACCTTTGGGAACTGCCTTAATAATCTATCCGCCCTGTGGGATCTGGGGTTTGTAAACGAGCTCTGTTGCCCACAAACGGTACTAAAACCAACCTTCAATGGAAGGGGGTATCAGTCCATAATAGATTTTACGCTGGTTTCCAATAGTCACTCTCGCAGTGTCCTCGGTTTTAAAACCGAGGATATTGCAATGAGTGATCATTACCCGAGTAGCACAATATTAAATCTGGGTTCGAGATGTAGACGATCTAATGATGTAGTGGACAATCTATATCAATACGGGATAGCCCTGGCTCGAGTGAATTTATATTCCATTAAATGGAACAGGGTTGAGCCCGTAGCCTTTCTTGAAAAGCTAATAAAAAGTCACTATAAAGATTTCATGGATTGTCTATCTGAAAATGCTGATCCTTTAATAGTAACATCAGCTTTTCAAAATATTTCCGAGCAAATCCAGAAAACCTTGACTGGCACAGCTCGGGCAGCCGCGTGTTCTAAGGCAGAGGGCTGGTTTGATTCGAAGTGCAGTAAAGCGCACTCGATTTTAAAGAAAACTCCCCATAAGAAACCGAAAAATGTTCATGAGATAAGAAATGTCAGAGCACTTTATTTTTCTGCAATAAAAAATAGGAAGAAAGCATTGAAGGAAGAAGCGTGGATAGCACTTCATAAGGCCTGTACCCTGAGAGATAACACCGCCTTCTGGAAGGCAGTGAATGCCCCCTTTTTTGTTGAGAGGAAAACGGATAACATTGAGATTGCAATAGATGAGGGTACGTGGGTAACCCACTTCACTGAACTGTATAAAAAAGACGAACCAGTGATAGTGAGTCATCCTGATAATACTGGGCCAGTGGTGATTAACACTAAGGGGCTGTTTCCATTAGATATTGAATTTTCCTTAACTGAAGTGGAGCTGGCGATTGCAGCAAGCTCCTCCAACAAAGCGGCAGGACCGGATGGGGTGCCAATAGACGTTTATAAGTCCGATAGCAAACTCTGGGCACCCCTGCTGACTAATGTACTTAACAGCTGTAATAAAAAGGGATTCCCGCTGACCTGGCAAGAGGCAATCATGGTGCCAATCTTTAAAAAGGGGGACCGTAACGACCCCAGGTGCTACAGGCCCATCTGCCTACTAGATTCCTTGGTGAAAGTTGCAGGCAAAGTAATATTAAATAGATTACAGACATGGATGGATCAAACAGGTGCCCTCTCCAAGTTCCAGTACGCCTTCAAAGCAGGTTTAGGAACAGTTGAACAAGGGTTAAACCTGGCCTTGATCATGGGCAAGCATGTGGCAGTGAAAAAAGGTAACTTATTTATGACCTTCGTCGACCTGAGTTCGGCGTTCGATTGCTTGAGCCAAGACACCCTGTGGGACACTCTTTCATACCTTGGCATCGATTTTAATATCCTTAACTTTATTAAAGAATTGTACCGGGATGCGGGGGCAAAACTAAGATTTGGGAGCAAGGGTGAATGTACATCAAATTTCCCAATAAGGAAAGGAGTCCGACAAGGATGCATTTTAGCACCTTTTCTTTTTAACTTATACATTAACAGCGTGGCCGACCATCTAATACAAGAAAATCTGGATTTCCCCCAAATCTGAGGAGATCCAGTACCTATATTACTTTACGCGGATGAGGCGGTCATTATGGCAAGGACTCAAATGGGCTAACCCTTTTTTCTGATTATATGGGCACTAGGGGCTTAAAGAATAATATTGGGAAAACCTTCATCATGTGTTGCTCACCCAAGTTAAACGTACAATGCAATACTTTTTTAAAGAAGTCAAAGATAGAACTAACCAGTACTTTTTCCTATTTAGGGATTGTTTTTAATATAAAGGGTACCTGGTCATCAGCTGTTAGTACGAGAAAGTTAGCATTCTCACGTGCGATTGGGGTGATTAGACAATTTGCAAATAAGCTGGGGGGTCGGCCTGTACGAATTTTGCTAGATATTTATAAAGCGAAATGCGTGTCGACCGCCATTTACGGGACAGGTATATGGGGAATCGCAGATTCCTCTTAAATACAATCATGTGAAAACTCCTTCTTGCGGTACTTACTTGCCGTACCCAGATCAACATCCACCTATGTCTGTCACAAGGAATTGGACCTGGTCTATGTTCTAGATCTAACAAAGTTAAGTCCTGTTCTGTTGTGGCATAAGATTTGGACATCTGCAGCTACCGAACTAAACAGAGGAATAATCATGGATTGCCTCAAACACTAAAAATTGCCTGGTTTTCTTACATAAAGGGTTTTCTAACAGAGATGGGTCACCCCGAATTTTATGATTCCCCGTCCTCATTAATTTTAGTTACTAAAAAGGTGTTGAAAGACCTCTGCCTTGAGTTTTTAGAGGAGAAACGCTGGAAGCAAGAGGGGAAAAAGGTGTCCGCTGTCCAGAATCAATTGATTACACAGGCCCCTGGCATGCAGAGCTATTTAATCCTTATTTAGAGCTGCTTCAGTAGGATGCTACTAACAAGGTTAAGGACAGGTAGTTTATTTAGGCTGATCACCTTTCCAGATACCAACAACTGGTCTAAGAGCCTAATTCTGTGTCCGTGTGATGATATTTCACAGCAGTCAATGTTACACTGTATACTATTCTGTAAGTTTTATTCGCATTGTAGGAGACGATACTTGCTACCATTGTTGAAGGGCTGGGGGTTGAGACAGTGTTGCGTGCTCTTTTAAAAATTCAAATGCTTCATGATGAAATGTCAAATCATCCAGTATTAATGTTTTTAAAGAGTGTGGTCAGATTTAGATCAACAATGCACTGAATTTCTCATTTTTATGAGACTTGCACTTGACACTGTATAAATCGTTTTAAAAGTTTTATCTTTTGTGTATTTTAGAATGTGCTTTTATGATTTTATAAATTGGAATCGAATAAAGCTATCTTTGACTTTGACTTTGACTTTGAAAGCATGTTACAGCCAGTGCAGATGGGACTAATGAACAAAGCATTCCAAAAATACAGCTCATTCAGAGACAATTGTTGTAAGCTAATGTAAAGGAAGCACTATGGTCTCTAACAACAGATGAACATAGAGGGAGGATTGATGATGGATGTGCGATGAATAATGAAGAGAGTATTGGCCTATCAGGATGAGATGCCTGTGTCCCCACACAGTATGTTCCTTTCCCTTACAAGAATGTAGCAGGGACCGCCTGATATGGCACAAGCGAGGATGAATGTGCAGATGCATGTTGCTTCCCAGTGAATGGATTTAAATATTTGCTGGTGTGGGTGGATATGTTTTCAAAATGAATGGAGGTGTATCCAACAGGGAAGAATAATGCAGCAACTGAGTCACAGTACTTCAGTAAAGCCATCTCTCCAAGGCTAGGGACCCATCAGGGCATAAATAGCGATAAAAAGAGATCACTTAGTGACTACATTTATGCTGAAGAGGTTGTATTTGGGAATAAAGTATAACATGCATACCCCATACCACCCTCCAAGTTGAGGCCAGGAGGAATAAATGAACTCCAAAATTAAAAAAATTAAAAAACTATTAGTTAAAGCAACTGATAGGACATTCCTGAAAGGGCCTGATGCTCTGACTTTAGTACTGCCTGCAATATGGCAAAGACTTCTACAGTGATTATGGATACATGGTCATTGCGAGAAAAATAAAAGCTGTATCTTTTAGTTCTAGGTGGACTGGACCACAGACTGTGAACCAACTCCATGAATGGATTGAGAGGAGAAGATGCAAGGCAGCATCCCAACGCCTGAGAGGACGGTACCAGAAAGTGATTACCATCTGTCACCAGAGGACCTGAGCAACACAGCAGTCAAGAAGAGGACAGACCAGACCATTTCCACGATCCACGAGGGCCCATCATAAAGTGTCAGAGGGACACGACATCTACATCTACTGATGCTGTTGAGTGAAGTACACATGATGGTCTGCACCTGCAGAAAAATAGACTGAAGAGGACAACGCAGGGCAGGTCCGTGACACCACCCCTGAACAAGATGACTGCGGACCAGGAGGAGAAGCAGATGACCAATCACTGCTTGCCTTTAAATTACTGACACTTGCAAAAAGTGCCCAGGAACTGAGTGACTAAAGTGACACTGTAGCACTATGCATTGCACAGAGAAAAATATTTGTTAGACACTTACTGCTGGTATCACAACAGCCTGCTGATATAATTCTGATCTCATCAAGATGTATCAATGTGACAATACATGCATTGTATGCAAACACTTTGTAATGCCATCCAAAGATATGTAACTAATGTTTCCTTCAGATATATATATATATATGTTTTGGTTTTACACTAATGTTGGATATGTCTATCCAAAAGGGGGGATTGTTACAAAATATATATGAATATCCATATAAATTCATTTGCATGTACTTCCAAAGATTTCATGCTTATATAAGATCACATTAACATGAGGCCTGGAGTGCAAAAGGGCTTCCTATCTGACCTCGACTGGACTAGCTTCAACAAGCTATTCTATACCCTCTTACAGGTCACCTTGCTTGTCTTTGACTACATGATATGCAAGTGTTACACAGTGCAGATCCTGCCTTTTTGGTCTACCCATTTCTGGCTGTTTTGCATGGTGCAGACATTGCACATCCATGTCAGCCATATATGGCTTGGTGCCTTATTCTAGTTCAGCTGATATGGCATTTCATACTGTATATAACACCTAGAAATCTGTCACTCTGGGAAGAAGCGGTCTGAGAGCCCCTAAGGTGGCAGATCTGACTTCTTCCTTGCTAATTAGCAGTAATACATGCTTTTTTTACCATTAAATAAATTTCACTCTGTTTCTGAGAAAACCTGCTATGTCTGGTGAGTTTCATTCATATGCTCCTGGGAGGGTGCAAGTATTTCACTATCAACAACAAACAGAAAAGTAATAAGGAAACCAAAAGCTCTCACAGAAGCAGCTGTACACCTAGCAAGGGCCTCGCATTAATAGGGAAAACAAAATGCACTGGATACAATTAATGTCATGGAACGAGGCAGAACAATAATTATTATTTCAAGTGAAACTTTTAGAAGTAACAATCTAGGAACTCTGGGCAAAATAGTACTTAATAAATACTTACCTGACTTGTTTAAAGGGTCCTAGGAGGAAACATGAGGTAACTTCTGTGACTTACTAGAATGCCTACTTTGCAGTTCTCTAATCCATAAGATTCTGCTTGTTGGTGACTTTACCTAAAAACTATCTCAAATGGATTCCAATCTCAATGGTTCACTAAAATAAAAACACAATTTACAACATGTTTTACAGGCATACAATTTTCTTTCCCTTGAGGATGTTTATCTTGCATACAATTCAAGAATAAACAGCTGCAGCAGGCCAACTATGGATTACATTTTGGTAACTAAAACTCCCAGTGAGATCTGTAGGCAGCTAGTAATCCTGCCGTGAAGAGAAAGTGACCACTATCCCATGGTGACCAGTTTTGATATGAGCACAAAGTAGGAACACACCTACTAACAGTCGGGTCCTCAGAAGGTTACTAACATTGTAAAGCGATCATAAAAATAATATTGTGGAGAATCACTAAAGAGCAGTTGAAACACTTGCAGACCGAGCCCATACAGGCACTGCCCCCAAAAAAACCAAAAAAGGGACTGGACTTCATGGCGAGATGGCCAGGTACAATTACTTGCATTCACAACTCATTAGTGGGAAACAAAGTTAACATAGCGAACAAGCATAACTCCAACTCTTGCCTTACTTACGACCATAATACCCAGGTATAATTGTAAAAACAAAAATGATTAAGCAGATTTAAAGAAAGCAAGTAAGATATACAAGCATGACACTGCAAAGGAAAAAACAAAGCTTAGGCTAATTGAAATAAGGAGACTATATGGGAAATCAATCTGGTAAGCAGAAAAGTGGTATTACAAACAGCAGTGGCTCCGACTTCATACTCTGATGGAGTGCAAAAACCAGTCCAAATTCTGGCATTGTGTCAATAGTCTACAAGAAACCCGTGTACAATGGGTAATTGCATACTGCAAGAAAAATGGGTGGAACATATAAAAAACCTATAGACAACAAAAGAAAAGTCTGTGAAGATTCAAGGACTCCCAATGAGAGAATCACAACAGCAACTCAAATTGAGGAGCAAATTAACCAGAAACTTATAAAAACAAAGTACTGCAGCCAATAAGAGAAAGTAGGGCTCCAGGTCCAAATGGTTAACTGGGCTCAATTTTTAAAACTGCCATAGACTTTTAGTCAAGGCATGTAACATTGCTGTACCAAGCAGCTTTTATGTATGTGCAGATACCCCAATCATGGTGTGGATCCATACTGCATCTGCTACATAAAAAAGGAGAACACAAACGACACAGCAAATTATCAATTGATAGCCTAATTTGATGTTGAGTGCAAAGCTTGCGCACAAAAATCCTCCTAAAGTGTTTAGAGAATTGGACAGAAAAAGGAAAATTAATGCACTATTGCCAGATGGGAAAAGAGCAAAAGGCCTCAACTATACATAATGTTGTTGTACTTTCCCACTTGGCCCACCAGCAAACGGCTCTTCTCAGCCACCAAATTTTGCCTGTTTTATAGGTTATTCTGTGGCCTTCGATGGAGTGGGCTGGCACATACTATGGAAAAAAACGAGCAGATCAAACACTACTCAAAGTAATAAATTTACTCTACTTGGATAAATGGGTATGATTTAAACTGGGCTACTGGAACAAGATTTCACAAAAACAATTCACATAAAAGGATGTGCACTGGCCCTCCTGTTGTCGTACACCACTAAGTCCTAAAGGCTAAATCATTTCCTCCAAGGATTGGGCTGCACAGAATCTCGATTCTACAATCTGTAGATGATTTAATAATCCTGGATCACAAAAGATAGTACTACAGTGATCACTGGATGTGCTTTATATATATAATCAGATTAACAAATTGCTGGCAAATGCTAACAAAATGAAAGTTATGGTCTTCCACGTAACTTTTTTATGCAGAATTTGTGATAATTATATGTTTACTCCTTCTCAGTACGTCATTTGGGGGGGAAATCCACCACTAGAGCACTTTTAGTGAGTTCAGAAGCTGCTCACAATTCATGATCTGCTGCATTTAGTGCTATTTCTTAGCTCAAATAGCATCCTGACATCTATTTTGGATGCTAGGGTGCATTTTGCGCTAATGGAATAGCACTAAATAAGTGAGTTAGGGAAAAATCCTAACCCCAAAAGCAGAAGTTAAGCGAGTGGGCACTCACACTCACTATTCATGTTCTGTTACATTTAACGCTAATTCTTAGTGCAAAATCATCCTCGAATTGTTTGCCACAGCTGCAGTTCCTCAAGGCGTTACTAGAGCTAACTCTTGCAAAAGCACTGCAACCTTTTCATGAAGCTGCAATTCCACAATTCATTACCAGGTGTCCCTCACGAGTCAAATCCAAATGTATTGAAATTATTACACAAAGCTGCAGTTCCATTGGTCATTACTAGGTGTCCCTCACAAGTCATATGCAAAAGCATCAAAATTATTATATTAAGCTGCATTTCCACTACTGATTACTAGTTGTCCTTCAAAATACAATTGAAAAAGTAATGAAATTATTATTTGAAGCTGTAGTTCCACTATTTGTTACTAGGTGTAACCCAAGTCTGAAGCTGCAGTTCCACTATGTTTCCCTAGGTGTAACTCAAGTCAAATACAATGCATGGAAATTCTTACATGAAGCCGCAGTTCCAATAGTCATCACTAGGTGTCCTGCATAAGTTAAATGCAAAAGAACTGAACCTCTTACATGAAGTTGCAGTTCCACAAATCATTACTAGGTGTCCCTCACAAGTCATCTTCAAAAGCATTGAAATACTTTCATTCAGCTGCAGTTCCACTTGTAAATAAAGGTCCAACTTAAATAAGATGCAACTGCTTCAAATGACCTTGCCAAAGTCGATTCATAATAATAAGTCAAAATTACAGCTTTCAATACAGTTCTTTTTGGTTTTAAGTGTGTGGTTTAAGTTTGTGATCACACCCTATTATTTATAGGAACCTCTATTTATTGGTAAGTAGAAGTACACTTAGATAACTTTTTTTGGCTGTTTATGTTTATGTGAATGTAAACTTTGTCTTTGAGTTGACACTGCAGTAGTGTTTTCTGCATACTGACATTGCCACCATCCAATAGGGATGATGCAGTTCCAAAAGTAGTTACTAGAGGGCTCCCTCAAGTCAAATACAAGTGGTTTAAATCACATTCAGGAACGAACCTTGGTGCTTTCAACCTAAAAATCTGCATATACACTCTACCTACTCTAATGACTTGTGCTCATATCCAGTAGACTAAATAAATATACCAAAGCTGGTTTATAGTGAGGGATGAACATTGTAATTGGCAATAAATGTCTTGAAAATTATGAAAATAGCTGATGTAACAGTACTATACACATAGATACTATCAGGCTCTGGGAAGTGCAAGTGTGTAACCATTTCTAATATTGGGTAACTATTTTTAAGGTGCATCGCTCAAAATAAAATCATCAAACGGTTGCGGTGGGTGATTGGTTTACGTATGCCTTCTGGTGGGGTGGGAGGGAATACAATTTAAGTGACATGTGTACAGACCAGTGGTGAAAGAGTGTTGAACAGTGACCCTATATGTGTATGTATTGTTTGTATGCTATCTATTTTGGAAAACAAGATGCTGGCAAGACGACGAACGCATTCTTTTGGCTAGACCTAAACATATATAAGAATTAAACCTTAAAAAAGAAATCAAAATAAATGAGTGCAAACAATCTTGTATGTCTATGTGAATGATTATGAAATACCAATGTTACCATTTTATTCACGTCTTAATTCAAGAAGTGCTTTTACTTTTGCTAGGAACCTCTGCTAATATTACAAGCAAACATGCAGCGGCTATTTTCCCTTCAGCTTTCAGATAGAACGTGAATAATGGCCCCCATTGTACAGATGAATTTTGTCCATGTATGGCCAGCTGAACGTTACCTGGAGGGAGCACTGTACTGTCTTCGAGAACTGTTTTGCCTTCAGCCACAGCTGTATTATTTATTGCAGTCAAGCTTGTCTGCAGCGTCTCAAAGAGCCTGAACGCTACTTCAAAAAGAGTTGCAAGACCACCAAACTATTTCAAGTCTGACCTTGTGCAATCGGGACAATACATCAAAATGATTAAGCTTTCCTCTTTGTCGATTTAAACATGAACTTTGTTCTCAGAAGTTTCAAACAAGCACAAAAAAAGCCCACGGCCCAGCTACTACAATAAATATTTCTACATGTATTTAGGAGTCCTTAGGAAAATAATATATTTGCCATGCACCTTTTTTAGGGCAATTTTACTATGCAAATATAAACAGAAGAGGTAAAGGGCCCAGAGTATGTGGAATTAAAACATAGTTACCCCCGTCACCAACAATGAGTTTTAAAACCTGAATTTCCTGAGATCATAGGAGTCATTTTACATGTAAACTAGACAGCGCCTTTTGAAGAACTACCACCCATGTAGTGAAAGTATAAGAAGAAAGTTAGTCTTATTATCATGACAGGTTCCCTTTTGTGGAAATCTTTTCTTTCTCGGCTTTGTCAAAAGATGGGTGGTGGATGAGGGTCAAAAGCTTCATAACTCACAAGGAGTACTTTGCACTTGTATTTCGAAACACATCATGAAGAAATCCTAGCGGTAGCTTGTCGATTTTTAAACTTTTCTTTTGAAAATGCGGGTTATGTCAGTAAAATATGGCCAGATAATAAACATACATTTTTGACACTTTCTCTATTTTTTTTTTTAGACTGGTGCAAAAAAAAAACCTGAGGCAAAGCACTTAGGCACAGATTATCAAAAATGTCACACAAAGTAGCGCAGCACCCAAAGTTGCTTCCTTACGAAACAGTGAGAGAGCAGGAAAGCGCCATATCTATTTTTAAGGAGCACAAATAAAGTTTTTTTAATGGATTTCTATGTATGAAAATGCTTTTATGTGTTTTATCACGAATAAAGCAAGACTTGACCTTGGCCATATCTACAGAGATATGGCACTATCCTGCTCTCACACAAGTGCACAATCAGGCAGTCAAGAGCAGCACACACAACTTTGTGCCATAGTGCAAAGGAAGGTGGGCCCTAACACACCCAATTGGGTGTCATGCTTCATCATAGGGCTTGTTCCTTGTCAGGCCATCTCTGCAATGTCTGATGGACACCCTATGAGGGTCTACACCACTAGCCCCCTCACACGTACACCTCACCCATACGGCTCATAGGGTGACCGTCAGTCATTGCAGCACCGGCCTGACGAGAAGCAAGGCCTATGATGAAGCATGACACCCAATTGGGTGTGTGAGGGCCCCACTTCCCAAAAAAAGGGCCCCACTTCCCAAATTGGGAAACACCCACACTCTACTCTAGAGTAGGGGTGTTGACCAACCTAGCCTCCTTCCTCTTTCTCCCCGCCCTATAGGAACTGCATTCTCCTTCATTGCTACTACTATTAGTTGACAGGGTTTTTCATCAAATACCATGGGTGGGTGCATGGGAACGCTCATGTTCCACCCATGGAATGATACCTTGGCGCAGAGTAATGCAAAACAGAGATTTGAGCTGCTTTGTGTTAATGTTAAGCAACTTTCCAGAGCAACATAAGACTTGTGCTAGAAGGCAAATTAAACAAAAAATGCACAGGCTTGCCCCACTTTTGTGATGCAAACCTGCGCAAAATGTTTGATAATCAGGGCCTTAGTATTGTAATTGTATTATGAATGCATTTATATAGTGTCCCCCTGAGGAGGCATTGCAGCACAGTACAACTGGTAATTGCAACAAGAGCTCTCTGAGTTTTTTCTCCTGATTTTGACAGAACCGCAAATAGTGGGATATAATGCACATATGGAATGGAATGGAATAGGTTTTTATAAAGCGCAATAGTTACCCGCAGGCGTCCCAGCACTACAGGTTTAGCACCAGTATTGCATGTTTCTCTCATTTCCATGATTTTGTTGTCACGTGAGCACAAAACACGAGGGCAGGGTAAAACTGAGGAACCAAAATCGGCTTTGGGAGAAATGCCCAAACAAGCTCCATTACCCCCTCATAGTACCTCCTTGTCTCAGTCATTACTGTATTAGGCGATCCCGCCTTCCAGCAGGCTCCTACCATACTAGTCTGTTTTCTATTTTTTTATAGAAATCCCTACCACTCACCTCCATGCCTGCTTCGTTTTCTGTTCGACGACAGGTGAGAAAACACAGTAAGAGCTGTGAGTTACATGGTGTGTTTATGCTAATATGTCTTTCACATTTTTGTGTGATTTACCACTGCTGTATCGGGCGCGCATTGGTGTGCCACATTGTTGGTTTAGTTCGGTGAGCTGTATGTGTCAGCCTTTGTACGACTCATGGCTGTGCACCCCGCACATGTGCTTGGCTGGGGTGGGTAACGTTGTCTGCGATCTGTGGGCTACCTGGACAAGTGCTGGGTAGTGCCGACAGCACTTGAACCCCGCTGTTGTGTTTTTGATGTACAACAATGCCTGGGAGGCGCCAACCTGTCTGTTATGCTGCCATTGTCTCATTGTAAGTGACCCTTGGTTGCTGGGAGAGAAGTATAAATAAGGAAGTTGCTGCTTTAGCACAACTTCCTTCCTCCTTGGCTGTTCAGCTCTCTTGTTTGTTTAAATGGAGTCTGCAGAGGTGTCTGAAATTACACCTGCAAAAAGGTTGCTTCTAAAAGATAGCAGAAGTTAGAAGAGGATGTTTGGTGCAGATATCATAATCTTGATTATATCATAAGATTTGCAGGAATTAATTAATAATGAAGTCCAACTGCCTTGAATTAGCCTCAAGCCACAAAGCAGAAGGGTGATGGTGATGACGATATGGACAATTACCCTAAGGGCAAATATGTAAAGGGGAAAGTTCTTTCTGATTCGCAGGAATATATTTGCGAAGTGCTCGGATTTTAACCCAAAGCTATGGTGGATGATGGGTTTTATTCACGATACAGTTCCTCGGTGGTGGAAGGTTTGCCCCTGCTTGACATTATCAGAGAGATCCTTGCTAAGGAATGGCAGGATGTGGATAAGCAGGGTATTTCCCGTTTTTTGAGCAGCGATATCTTCTGGCTCAGTTTGATGAAAATTCCTGCAGGTCCCAAAGGTTAATTCCATATTATCCTCTATGACTTCTTCTTCCTTATTGTCATATGAGGAGGCGATCCTTTCAGATCCAGTGGAGAAAAAGGAGAGGGCTGCTCTGAAGCATGCTTAAACAGAATCTCATTTTGGGATTTGGGTGTTTCCTTCCTCACTCTGGCGGAGGTGGCTGGACCTTGGTCCCTGTGGACAAAACAATGGCGACCAGATGCAGCACAAAATGCATTGATTCATAAATTACCATTTGAAGGTCCTAATCTATTTGGGGATTATTTGAAATGCTATGATGCAAAGGTCAGCCATGGCAAAGAAGATGTTGAGGCCTTTTCAGAAGAAGAAATCTTTCTTTCATAAATAGAATTTTCAGACGGTGTGGACGGGCTCAGAGTCGAGGAGCCGTGCTCACCAACAAATTCCGACCTGACAATCAACAGTCCCAGGGAGCTAGTCAGAAATGACTATGCCGGAAGTGGGGTCAGACTCCTGGTCATCAAGGATCAATTGTTCCAGTTGATTCCGACCAGTGGGATTTGTCAATCATCAGCCAGGTTATTGGATTCCCTTTTTTCAGTCCTCCTCCAGTGGATCAGTTTCAGGATACCCCCATTATCAAAAGACCTACTGAAGTGAAATGCTATGTTATCAGTGGTGGAGAAGCTGCTCATAAAAAGAACAATCATCAGAGTACTGACAGCAGAGGAGGGTCTAGGACTCTACTTCATTCTGTTCTTGGTCCACAAACCGGATAGTTCTTACCAGCCAATCTTGGATATGAAGGCTCTCAAAAGATCAGAGTAGGTGGACATGTTTTGAATGAACACTTTGCAGTCCATCATTCCTCTGGTCCAGCAAGGAACTTTTTTGGCAAACCTGGATTTAGAAGACACTTATTTTTACATGCCTTTACACCCAGAAGTTCATGAGATTTGAAGTGGACAAGTAGAATTTCCAGTTCCAGGTGCTGCCATTCGGTCTTTAAAGTGCTCCTCGAACCTTTACCAAGGTATTGACACTGGCTGTGGGCGTTTTGCAGCATCAGGGGTTCTCGGTGTTTCCATACCTTGATGATTGTTTGATCTGTGCTTCCTCTCTCCCTAAGGCTCTGATAGTGGTGGAGTTGCAAAAACCACAGTTGATGGACAGAATGCAGAACAATGTCATACATTCACCCCAGTACAGAGATCTGGGCCCAAATCCATCGTTTTTTTGCACTCCACACCACCCCAGTTCAGACATGGCCATATGCAAATGAGTCTGACCCTGTGCCTCATTGGAACAGTCCAGCCCGAACTGCCAAGCCATGCCTTCCCTGGACCGTAAACAAGCTTCTGAGGACCGGTTTCTGGCATTCCAGCCGTCTTCAGCCCGGCTTGCTGGAATCCAGTGGGGTCGAGAGCATGGGACTCACGTTTGAGCATACCCATCCCACTCGGGGTGACAAATGCAAAAACCACAGTTGATGGACAGAATGCAGAACAATGTCGTACATTCACCCCAGTAAAGAGATCTGGGCCTAAATCCATCGTTTTTTTGCACTCCACACCACCCCAGTTCAGACATGGCCATATGCAAATCAGTCTAACCCACACATTCGTACAGAAGCCATCTTGCTTGTGTTTTTCCTTACAGCTCCTCCTTTCTTTCCCATGTCGCCTGGAGGAGGACTTTGTCTGTGGTCAGATAGTTGTCCAGGTAGATTCAGGCTTACAACATAAGTCTTGTCCTCTCAATGACATCATGGTTGAAGGCAAATCCACCAGAGTTTTGTTCGACTCTGGTGCCAAGATCACTTTTGTTTCAAGAATTTCCTATCAAAATAAATTGGCTCACAAAATCTCCCTTCTGAAGCCTGATATACGCCCTTTAGCATATGGTGGTGAGGTCATTCCATTGCATGATTACTTTAATGGTACTCATTGAGTACAATGACAGGTACACCTCTGGAAAAATATATGTATCTGAAAAAGGGGACAGCATTATTAGCTGGTTCCACCAAAGATACTTAGGCATTTTGTTGGATCCAGGCAGCAGTTGTCCCATAAAACTTAAAGAACGGGTTAATGCAATTCATGAACAACCTCATCTTGATATTGTTAATAAGGTTAAACAAAGTTTTCCCACTGTGTTTAGAAATGAATTAGGGGGCCTCAAGGGGTTTAAGCTTAACATACATCTACATCTTGACTCTTAATCATCTTGTTGCAAGGTCAGACATGTTCCATTGTCGGTGAGAGATGAAATGAGAGATGAATTGTAGAAACTTAAAAAGGGTGGCATAATAGAGGAAATGGAAGGGACGGATTGGTTGGCTCCGGTAGTCGCAGCACACAAGGCCAATGGATCTCTCCCTCTATGTGTGGACTTGAGGCAACTCAATAAATGTGTAGTGGTGGATCGTTACCCCCTACCTAATATTTCAGAGCTGTTAGTATTGATAGGAGGAGCTAAAATTTTCAGCACCATTGACTTAGCTTTGGCTTATCATCTAATTGAACTTGCCGAAGCTTAAAGAGACTACACAGCATTTAATACACCCTTGGGACATTCAGATTTGTTAGGATGCCGTTTGGCCTGGTGTCAGCGGCGTCCCTCTTTCAGCGAGTAATGGAAAAACCTCTTAAAGGGTGCGAAGGTGTATGTGTCTACCAAGATGATATCCTGGTGTTTGGGAATGATCATAAGGAACATGAGGATCGTCTGTTCAGCGTTTTCGGTAGATTGAGTGAGGCATACCTCACTATTAAAGCACAAAAGTGTCAATTTGGTACCTCCTCTATTAACTATTTAGGACATACTGTCTCAGGTGAGGGTATTGCCCTAAGGCTAATCTTGTTGACACTATCACTCGCATGTCTGCTCCTACCTCTAGGGAAGAACTCATGAAGTTTTTTGGTATGATTGAATATTATAATAAATGTATTGAGAATTTTGCTAAGAACTGTTTTTGAATGAGATCTCTTTTGAAGAAAGGAGTATAGTGCAAGTGGTCCAAAGAGTGTGACATTGAGTTTGAGGTTCTTAAAGAAAAACTCAGCAGTGCCCCTAAACTTAAATGTTTTGATCCCTCAAAGACTTTGTTTATCACTATTGATGCCAGCCTCAAAGGTTTGGGTGCTGTTCTTTAGCAAGAAGGGGAAGGTGGAATGCAGACTATTATGTTTCTTTCTCGTCGTCTCAAAGATGTTGAATCCCGTTATTCTGTTATTGAACGGGAGGCCTTGGCTGTATTCTGGGCTGTGAAGCAACTTTAAAAGTTTTTGTGGGGTACTATATTTTTAATAAGGACTGATCACAAGCCTCTCTGTGAAACCTTCAAGAAGAAGGAGATAGGCATGGTGTCTAGTAGAGTAACTAAGTGGGTCATAGCTCTTCAAGAGTATGATTTTGACATAAGATATATTCCTGGCATAGAGAATGGTATAGCCGATACTCTGTCAAGACTTGTGGAAAAGGGTGGAAATGATGTACAAGTTGAATATTATGATGATAATGAGATTCAAGTGTGTGTTGTTGAGGATGGGATCATGGATTAACATCAGTGGAGTATAGAACTATCTGCTGATCCTGTCCTTTCTGAGCTTATGTCTCTCATTCAGAATGGGTGGCATTCTAAGAAGCAATCATCAGAAGAGGCTGGCAAGTTTTGGGGTATTAAAGATGAGATGTCTGTATGTGATGGAGTTCTTCTCCGTGGTACAAGACTGATTCCTCCTTTTAAACTTTGTCAAACATTAACTGACCTGGCACACAAGTCACATTCTGGAATGTCAAGAACTAAAGAAAGACTTTGCTCTTCCTACTGGTGGCCAGGACTGGATTTACATGTTGACAGAGTTTTTAGGGATTGCATTGTCTGTTCCATGAGTGATAAGTCAAAATGTATGAGGGTTCAGCCCATGATGGTAAGATAACTTTCTTCAAGCCCTTGGAAGGATGTTGCTTTGGATATACTTGGACCAATTCACTCTGATCAACAAATATTTGTGTTGATCCTTATAGATCTTTTCTCTAGGTGGCCTGAAGTTCATATAAAGACCTTAAAAGTTATTAAGTTCTTAGAATTGCTCATGTCTAAAGAGGGTTATCCTGAAACAATTCTTATTGACAATGATGTTCAATTTGTTTCACGAGAAATTGAAACTTTTCTTAAAAGTTGTGGCATCAGGCACAAGAAATGTTCTTTGTACCACCCAGAGACAAATGGAATGGTGGAAAAGTTCAACAGGGTGCTGAAGGAAACCATCTCTTGGGCTAAGGGTGCTGAACCTTTACCCGCCTTGCTGTCTCTCTTTCCATCCAGTTTCTCGTTCCTCTTTCTCTCTAACCCTCAATCTCTGTTGTGCTTGAAGTCCCCAGTACTTACCTCAGTTACCAGAAGCTGCCTTGGGCTTTCAACACCTGGCTCCAAGGGGAAATGTAGACTGAAATAAAAGTTCAGTCGGAGGAAGTTCTACTTGCTCTTAACTCTACAGCAGCGGAGTACATAAAATTGCTGGTATCTTTATTCCGTCACTGACATCTATATTAGAGCATAGTTTCTTATCGTACTCATACAAATACCCCAGTAGTCAATTCTCACACTGCATCTCAGTTGAGCCTGTCATCCGATGGCTGTTATAAATTGTGGGGCAGATTTACCACTTCTGGCACATCTCTGCTAATCAGCAGGGATGCGCCAGAAGAGTTGCGAAGCATCTGCCCACCTGTGCGCCACCACTGATGCGCCGCATTTACAATGCGTCGCGCCATGGTGCACAGATGGGCAGATGCATGTAGCATCCCGACGCAGCTCCAGCAAGGCTCGGGGTGCCCCTATTCCCAACATTCTGCGTCAATCCTTACGCCTGCTGCAAGCAGGCGCAGGGTTTTGACGCAGCATGGCCTTAAAAGTGACTGAGTGAACTCTTGTAGATTTCAATCAGCCACTTTTCAGAGGCGTTCCTGCGCCGACCCCCCCTCCCTGTGAAGGAACGCCCACATGTGGTGCAGGGCTTTACAACGTGACTCATCTCCTTAGATGCATCACGTTGTAAACACCCCGCAGCATGGGGCTGGCTTTGCGACGCCGCTACGTCACAAAAGTAATGCAATGGCGGAACAAATGTGCCATATGGGGCTTGTACATCTGCCCCTAAGTGCTTTCTTTTTTCAAGTTTTTGGGCTTCTTCTTCTTTAGGTGGACTCATGTGGAGACCAGTAAAAAGAATTAATGCAATTGGTAACAAATGAAATTTAAAAGCATAGGGTTAGAGATATTTTCACGACTTAATTTATCGATAAGGGGCACATACACGATGTTTCAACTCCCCAAGAATAGAATATTATAATATTAAAATTCCTTAATGCAATGGAGGACTGCCAAAGTTTTTCAGAAAGTTGTCCGTCTGTGAATCATTATTCATGTGTATGATATCACCAAGAAACTCCACTTAGTAAGCAAATGCTTCAATTTTGAGGTCTACTCATCACATTTATGTTAGGTTTGCTTAGGCTATCGAACCCGTTTTTACTCATGTATTTAACTTGTTCTATAATGCAGCCACTTCTAATTCACATTAATGTGCTCCACTAAGAAAAATAGTAAGGCTGGATTAGTGCTATTCTAGAACCAGCCCAAAAATATTCTGGTTATATAAAAAAAATTGTACATCTTAGTAAATAGTAGAGGTAAATAGCAGATGATACAGATAAACTTAACAAGTACGATTATTAAATAAGATGTATTCAAGTGAAAGAGGAAAACATGCATTTAGATCAATTTTCTGAAAGAGAGTAGGTATACTAGAGAATTCCGAAGCTGGGAGCAGCAGTAGTAAAAGGTTATTTTGTGTGAAATTTGTGAGGTAAGACAATTTTAAAACTTGATTGCAAAACCCCTTTCTATGTTGCACTACATTTAGTAGCTTGTTCTGGTCGTCAGTATTAAATATTGCTAATAGATAATGCAATAAAGGACCGGGTGGCCATCCTCCACAAAGTGTGCTTTGACCCTTTAAGGGTGCCATGGACATACTGAACCTGCAAAGAAATCCTAAACAGAAGCAGGTGCCTGCCAATGTTAATTGTCATTCCCAGTGGTAGTAAACTGTGGCAGCAATACCAAAGGAGTTAGGCAGGGGGCAGGAAGTTAGAGTGCACTTTTCATGCTCTTTCTCCCCAAAAGAGGGCATCTTGCCAAAGCTCAAACTGGTGTGAAAATGATGCACCCAAACCATGCAGTGGATTGCATTGTTATTGGACTGCTCTGCTGTGAGGCAGGCGTAAGATATTGACGCATTCTCATAGATTTCACTGCATCACTTATATGACCCTTTCTTGCGTCAATACGCCCCCTTGCATACATTATACCTGGCGCAGGTATAATGTGGCGCAAGGGTTTACAAAGTGACGCCTCTACCTAGATGCGTCACTTTGTAAATATGGCGCAACAAGGCGCATTTTTTACGCCACTGGTGTGTCACAAAAAGTGATGCACCGGCGGCGTAACAGTGACGCACAGCCTCATAAATGAGGCCCCATGTTTTCTGTACTGGGCTTCATGCTCTGGGACAAGGCTCAATTGACAATACCTAAAAATTCAGTCTTTAAAACCACCAGTTGATGCAGTTGTCTGTGGCTGAAAACTTCAGTCTTTTAAGAAGCAAACGCTACACTACAGTGCAGACATCATCATGCACAGTTGACACACTGCACATTGAAATATCTTAAACTCTTCCCTAGAAGTTGCTGTGTGAATAATCTGTCTGTTATGAAAATCTGTTTTAACCTATGAAAACTAAATTTTTTCATTGTTCTGCCTCCAGTATTTGGGTCTGTTGTGTGTGTTGAGCCTCTCTAATGGAGGTTCATACACAGTAATCTCAGTTTAAATTGGATTATGCACCAATGTTTAATATAAAGGCATATGCTTGTAGACAGCTAGGGCAATTGGCTGCGTGAAGGTTGCAGGGGCCATGTATGTTGAGTGTGTGCATTGTACATGGGTATGTATTATAGTCAGTGTGGAGCATGTCATCTGTAGTGCTTTACTATATGGCACCAGGAATATATTTTGGATCCTGCGTCTTTGTTACAAATAATGGAGTATGACAGAGCCTGCCAGAAAGGTGGGAGGTCCAAGGAACAAGGCTACTTTTTCGTCCACGATCAAGGTGGGGAACTTTGGACACAGATGTCAATGTCCCTTGAAGCCCACTTTAGTCCAGCAAAAAGTCTAGGTTCCACTGGACTATTGGTCTCGGGACAAATCGAAACCAATGGCTCCTTTTGGTGAAGGCTAAAGTCCATCTTGGGTGACCAAACTGCACTTTGATGACTCTCCGGGTCCAGCAGACTCAGGTATAACATTTGAGACTGAAGACTTAGTCTCCCCTACTGCAAGTTGGTGGTCAGTGGTGATCAGGTGATTGCGGCTTCAGACTAGCCAGAACGGGCTTCCTCAGCTTTTGTGGCCCAGGTGCTGTAATAGGAAGTAACTCAACTGTTTACTTCTTCTGTCTTTGGCTCAGGGCCAATTTTTCTATGAGCCAGGCGCCCCAAGCACAGTCCTGTCTTTGCAAGCCCAAGGGTCATCAGGTAGAGTCCAGCAGTTGGTGTTGCCTGTTCAAGGGTACAACAGGGCAATTCTTCTTTGGTCCTCTCTCCAGTCCAGATGTGATCTGAGGTCTGGGTGCCAGGGGTGCTATATTAACGCCCAGAAAGTTCCCTTGGGGAATGAAGCAGTTACTAGCTAATGGGACACCAGATCCCATCGTCTGATGACTTTCCACAACGTGTGGAAACTAGCTATCCAAGAGTGCACTATTCTGCCCACTCCAAAGATGGCTGAGCACTTCTCTCAGTGTTTGGAGCTTGGTAGCCCACCCTAGAGGTATAGCTATCTGAGGGCTACAACACAGAAAAACAGGTTTGGCAACTGGTCTCCTCTCTAGGTCCCAGACACCAACCTGTCTCTCTGAACAAAAGAGCACCCACTTTAGCATGTGCATGCGTGTGTGCGGTGTCTTTGAATTGAAAGCTCACCTTGTGGGATCACAACCTGTGTAGCTTCCTGCCATGGAGATGTAACACTTCTTCCCACATCAGGCCTCTAATATTCCCTCTCCTGGTAGCCATTCACAACTTTGCCCATGACAACACAAGGCTGTCTCCTGGCCAGCATCTGTGAATGTACACTGAAAACCTTGGGCAACAGAGTGGCTACTTTCAAAACGTTGCATATACTTAAATGTTACATTAAATTCAACTTGGGCATCAAGTTGGGTTTAATGCAACAATTAACTTGATACCTTGAAGTACCAACTTGAGTAGTCCCATTCATGACTTGTCAGTGTGTAACCCTATACTCGCCAATGGGGTTCCTAGGCTTTCCACATTAAAATAAACATTTGGGGGCTTTACTTTTAGAACATGTAAACATACATGCCCTATTTTCTAATATGGAGCACCCTGCCTTAGGACTTGATAGGCTTGTTGTAGGGTGACATATATTTTTAAAAAGGGAGGTTTGGGCTTTGCCATTAGTTTAAATGCTCAAGTTGAGCTGGCATTTTTTAAACTGCTTTGCCAGTCTGCAATAGCAGTCTGGAAAATATGTTTTTGTTGTCACATCCAGGGTGGTACATTAAGCACTGCAGCCCTGGTGGACCACTTTGACTTACAGGCCATGGGTACCAGTTATCTCATATACTGGGGGAGTGTCAGGGGCAGCAGCAAGGGCCAAAGGACCAACTGTCAACATCCCCAGGGACCCAGGAGGCAGTCCTTGGTCACTCTATTCACCTGAGCAGCCTGAGCACTACAAAGCGCCTTCTTTTCCTGCAGCATTGGAGTGTCAGCGGCAGCATGAATGGCCCGAGGACTACCTGTCCTAAAACACCAAGGACCCCAGGAGGCAGTCCCTGGTTACTTTACTCACCTGAGCAGCCGGAGCGCTATAAAGCGCATTCTTGTTTCCCGACATGTGGAAGTGTCAGCAGCAGCGAGTGGCAAAAGGCTACCTGTCCCAACATTTTCAGGGCCCCAGGAGGTGGTCCCTGATTGCTCTACTTACCTGAGCAGCCTGAGCGCTATAATGTGCATTCTTGTATCCTGCCTTGCAGTAGTGTCAGCAGCAGCATTGACTACCTGCCAGCATCCCCAGGGCCCCAGGAGGCGGTCCCTGGTTACTCAACTCACCTTTGCAGCCTGAGCGTTATAAAGAGCATACTTATTTCCAACCACACTGGAGTTTCAGCGGCAGCAGCGAGGGCCAAAGGACTGCCTGTCTCAACATCCCCAGGAGGTGGTCCCTGGTCACTATACTCACCTGATCAGCCTGAGTGCTATAAAGCGCATTCTTGTTTATCACAGTGCGGGATGAGCCCAGGCAAAGCCAAGGTGAAGGGCAGACCCATCTGCGCCGATTCACAGCCATTTGCGGTTGGGCCGGGCCCCCTCTTGGTTTCCTGCATAAAGATTATCCATCTCCTATAAGGGTACGGCTTGATCAAACAATATAAAACTATTTTCAAACAGAAATCCAAGTGAAATACTTCCACCATGGTCAAACGAAAACTCACCAAAGACATGACAGGAAATAACCCCAAACGCACAATGACTAACTCCATTACCAATTATATAATAGATGTAGTGGGCCTCATTGAAAGTGAGCTAACTAATGTAAAAGTAAGAATGACGACCACAAAATTAGCTGCAAATACGGCAAAGGGAAACAGTGCAGAGCAGTCTATGGGAAATCCCATATCATTTCTCTCTTCGCCTCCACTAATTGCTGACCCTGATGAGGAAATAGAAATTTTACGTGGCCAGTGTGTCCCCCACATGCACCCTATGTATGTACATATACCCCATGTATGTCCATGTCACCATGCAATTCCCTCCTCATGCCTGTAATAATAATGCCTCTGCATTTCCGTCCAATGTTAGCATGTCAGTAATCAGGCCCTCCATGAATGAAACGTTAATTCTGCACTGAGGCCTAGGTTGCCAATGCATTTACATGGTGCATGTTTAAAAGTCGAGATGAACTCGTTTTCGTGGCTCAGCCGAGCCAGGACCCGAATTCAGGCTCCAAGCCTCCTGACACTCTGAAAACTGCAGCTTAGTTTAGCTATGTATCCCTGACCTCTCACATACTTCCTGCTCAGCCGAGAGATGCCCAGCCTGGCCTGCCAAGACAGTATTTTGCCTACAGTTATCTGCTCTGCTCCACAGAAACACATTCCTGCTTAATGAAAAGGGTAAACATATTTCGCCTGCAGAAGATAGGGCCTAGCCTTTCTGTCTCCATTCAAGTGATTTACAGAACCCGAATCCATAGAAGGCCCATGGCCCCCACACAATGCACGAAGTAATATAGGCACACACTAGCATTTAGTGATGAGCAGCTTTTGCTCCAGCGACCTTTAAGTCAGATAATACATCCTCCAAACTCAAGATATCAGATAATACCAGAAGTGCAGGTCGTCCTGACATCCAAGACTCCTCTACTAGCACGAAAGTCAGCTCCCCCCAGCTTCCCCCAGTTACACGTCAATTCTACGTCATGACCAAGTTTGCGCGCACAAGTAGGGTAGAGGTTCCTGCTGACCATGCAGACCCCCTCCATGTATCCACCCATCTATGACACACCTATGACTCATCAAGTGAACACCCACGTGTACGCCTTCTTACACGCCTTTTTTCTCGCCCATGTGCTCTTATCTCTCTCTTTCACTTGCTCCACCTGGAGCGCTCCGCCTTCTCTATCCAAGTCAATGTATGTTTTAACTATATATAATGTGTTCTGTGAATAAAGATTCAGATGACGATCCTTCCTGATCCCTAGTGGTGATGGAACCCGATTCTCCCTTAACTCGAGTTACTGAATTAAAGCCCTTCTGAATCGGACACCACGGACTCTGCCTCTCATTATATGCATGATCCTTGTTAATGTGTAGAAATTCCGACAGAATAATTATTTTATTTACCACATAATCTGGCGCCTGAATAGGGACCAGTCCCCTTCCCCACGCACCGGCGATGTAGGTCCAGCTCTCTGCCCCCTTCTACAGCCGTGACGGACTTCAAGTGTACACGACAGCGGGACTTCCTGCCTACTCCCTCAGGCCCACGGAGGAGACGGAGACTGCGACCAGGCATCCACACGAGGCGGTGAGGATCGCGGACCATCCCAACCAGAGCCCAAGCCGAGAGAGCAAGGTCCGAGGTATCCCGAGGCCCACCTGTTCCGAGGCGCATGCGCAGCAGCAGCAGCAGTAGCAGTCACGCAGTATCGAGTTTCCGAAGCCTTCAGTTCTGCTTCCCGGTGAGTACCGTTATTGGGAACGCATAGAGACGGGTTCATTTATTTGAGCCCGGTAAAGACGTGTCTGGGTACACAGACACGGTAAAGACGTGTCCATTTCGGTGGACGCGGTAAAGATGTGTCTCCTTATGAGACCGGTATGGTTGTACTGTTTTGCAGTACATAAAGTAAACAGTTTTTCAGAATCATGTTTCTATGTACTAGTTAGGATGTATCTGTTTTTAATGATTTAATGTTGTAGTGCGAATGGTTGTTTTCAGTCTATTCTTGTGTATATTGTGTTTTCGTTAAAGTTAGTTCCAACATGCCACTGTTTTCGAAATTACGTCAGATAGGGACCAGGAAAGGGATACTCGAAGAGGCAGTTCCCGTCCCGCCTAGAGACACACCTGGTCATTTCATGTACCAGAAACATGGGCTAGATGCCATACTGTTTTTAGACTTATGGGTAGATTACACGAAGGATCTAGAAGAGAAGTATAGATGGCCTGCCTCAGGAACATGGGATGCTGATTGCATTATGAGAGTAGAGGAAGCACTATGGAAAAAGAAAGTTAGACAGTCCCAGAAAGATGCCATTGAGTTATGGCGTAAAGAAGCGCATAGGAGAGCAGAGAAAGAATTCCACAAAGCAGAGAGAAGTAAAGAAGCAGCAGAAAAAGCCAGAGAAAAAGAACTAAAGGAAGAGGGGGAATGGGTCAAGGCAGAACAAGCAGATAGAGAAAGAAATGCCCTCATCATGGGTATGTATCCCGTCCTCGCTGAAGGACTAGCTAAAGTGACCCCCCGAAGTACCTGGTAATTTGCCGCCACCACTGATCCCGACTAAAGTACGTAGGCATAAACAGACAGCAGCTGAGGCTTTTATTTCCTCTTATTTAGAGGAGCCCGCTCTGGATTATGTTAACACAGACTTCCCTCCTCCTCCTCCTGGCAACAATCCTTTTCTCAATTAATCAAAAAGAGACTAGCTAAGAATGGGGTTGGCATGATATTTATATTATAAAGATCATGGTGACTCAGTTTAGTTTTGTCAATTGGTGGTGGCACCTGCTGGGTGTCTTTAGAAAGCCCTCACCCACCAACCTAGTTGGTGGCATGCTTCATCATCGGGCCCACCCAGTGGCACCTAGCGTGTCCCGGGTGTGCTACGATGCCTGATTACAGCGGAGCAGGTATGTCACTGTGTGTGCGGTGAAGGGTGATAAGTTTGTGAGTTTAAAACGGCTTGGCGGGGGTCCCAGTACCCGGAGGGTAAAGACGCTTTATTATCTGGGCCTCCGTCAACGGTTAAAAATAAGGCTGTGGGACGTTAGAGGCGAGTTACGACCTCCCACGTCCTTTAGAGTGTCAACATGTTTCAGCCAGTGCCTTATCAATATGCTGGCTTTCTTCAGGACTGATAAAAGGGTGTGTGTAATTAAAACTAGTGGGTGTGTAGTGCAGGCTATGTGTCTACACGCCCTAAAGTGTATCTAACTGTGAGAGGGGGGATTCCCTTCTCAAGATCACCTGTACATATAACATAAAAGGACAAGGACAAAACATACAGAGGAAAAAGAGTCACTAGGAGATATTGATCATAGGTTATGACAGCCGGCTTAATAGCGGTGGGGTGCAGGCTATAAGCGGCTCAAGTGTAATGGTACTGGTGGTACCATTATGGTGAAAGATCGCACTAGAACTTCGTTAGTGAAGTGGTTTAAAAAAACGATATTTACAACAGTGGTGAGAGAGGTGAAAAAATGAGGCGTAAGGTCTATTTCTTACGCTAGTTTTAAGTTGTTTTCTCTTCAAGGTTATTGAAGTGGCAAGGGGTTGGCCCTATGTGGAAGACAAAGGTAGGACCACTGGGGTTAGGAGACCTGTAGGGAGAAAAGAGTGGTGGCGCTTACCCAAAGTAGAGATGGTAGTTCAGCATACTCACAGGATTTCTGGCCAGCGCCGGCTTTGGACCTGTTGTGCCTCCTTCGCAGAACCGGTAAGTAATGGCCTGCGCTGCCGGTTTATATACTGAGGCTGATTGGTTGAGCGAGGGCACCTGGAGGATGGAAGGAATGGTGGAAAGACTCGAGTTGTCGAGTCATGATCGCTCTCAGGTGAGTGCCGGTTGCTTCGCGTTGGTGCGCGGTGTAGTGGGCGATGTCCGCACATGCGCGGTGCGGTTGACTCATCGGGCGCATGCGCGGTGGATTAGGTCTGCCGCGCGTGCGTGAAATTGGAGCGCTGCCTATGGGATCCTATCGGCATGCGCTGGCGATTAGCGCATCTGTTGTTTTTACACGTGCTAGGCTCCTGGGCACGAGTGATTGGCGCTTCAGTTGTTTGTACACGTGCTGGCTCCTGTGCATGAGCCCTTGGGGTAAAGCGCACGTGGTGCTGGTGGGTGGTCAAATTGGGGTAATTGCGCTAAAGGGCAAAAGTTACCCTCTACCCAGGCCAATGGTATAAGGGGGGAGCCGGACATTATCGTGAAGGCTGATAGTGCCTTGGGGACACAGTTCATGATAAACCTTATGGGCAAGGCGACCCAATATTTAGAACTAAGAGGCTCAGGGGGTTACTCAATTAACAGGGAACAGGTAGTTGAGCCCTGGGATCACAGGTTGGTCAAAGAGTTCCAGGGGATGGCATCGTTCAGACCATGTGTAGCAGTAGAGAGACGGTATATCCATCTCTGCTCTTTGCTAAGTAGTTTCTTGTCATTATTGATGGGGCTTTCAGGGATTTGCTCAATGACTGTCCAGGTAAAGTCATTGGGTGTGTGGTAGTGGGTGATGAAATGGTTAGTCAACTTACTGATGTTCTTCTTGCATCGCATGGTGCTACGATGCTCGGTTATCCTGGTTCTGACTTTGCGTGTAGTCATCCCCACATATCTGAGGCCACACGTGCATGTAAGTAAGTAAATCACATTCCGTGAGTTACAATTGGTGTGGCTCCTTTGGGACCAGATTTTGTTGGGTTCGAGGTTCAAAGTTTTGGTGTGAGATGTGAGATGGCACACACTGCAGTCGTTGCAGGGGTAGTGTCCTGTTACCCTGGGCAGGCCCCATGCATTGAGTATTGTGTTCTCTGGTGGTTTTGGTGGTGGTTTCGGTCGGGTGCTGACTAGTTGGTCTCGCAGGTTGTGGCACCTCTTGTAAGCAAACCTGGGTAGTTCCCAATTCCTCTGTCCTGAATTGATGATTCTCCAATGTTTCTTGATGATTTTTGCAACCTCATTGGAGGCAGTATTGTAAGTGGTGACACAGGTAGTTGGTTGTTCCTCATCTTCTTTGGTGATGTCTTCAAGCAGTGCTTCACGGTTTTGGTTTCTGGCCCTTTTCTGTGTTTTCTTAATAATGGCCTTTGGGTAACCGCGGTTTCCTAGTTTAGTGGCTAGGTCTGCTGATTGTGATTTGTAATCACTCACATTCGTGCAGTTTCTTCTAATACGGAGAAACTGGCCAAATGGTAAGTTTTCTTTGAGAGGGCGAGGGTGGAAACTGGTGTAGTGAAGCAACGAGTTCCTCGCTGTGGGTTTGTAATAAATGGTGGTGACGAGGGTTCCATCTTTAGCTGTAATTTCCAGGTCTAGGAAAGGGAGTTGGTGGTTGCTGGCTGTGCTAGTGAAGTTCAAATATGGGTCTCTGCTGTTAAGCCAGTTTAAAAAGCTATCCAGCTCGTGCTGTGAGCCCTGCCAGATGACTAGTATATCATCAATATACCTGTGCCATTTCAGGATATGATGTCTGAACGGGTTGGATTCCACAGCGATATTGGTGCTTTCGAAGTGATGTACATATAATCCAGCCACACTCGGCGCGAAAACACTGCCCATGGATGTTCCGTTTGTTTGCAGGTAAAAGGTGCCGTCGTACTCAAAATAATTTTCTTTGAGGGCGAGGGTTACACAGGCCAGTACGAAGCCCCTGTGGTGTGGTAAGGCCAGGGGGATTCTTCCAGGATGTCATGCAGTACCTGTAGGGTGGCATCTTGTGGGAGACTGGTGTACAGGCTTTCCACATCAAGCCCTACCAGTAATTGGGTGTCGGGGTCAAAGGCAATGTTGTTGATTACCTGCAGCAGATGTTTGGTATCCTTTATGTAGGTGGGGGTCTTTTGTACCAGAGGATTCAGAAAGAAGTCACAGTATCTAGAGAGTGGTTCTAGTACAGAGTTAATGCCCGATACAATCGGTCTGCCAGGGGGTGGGGTCACCCCTTTGTGTACTTTGGGTACCGTGTAGAAGTATGGCGTTCTGGTATACTCAGGGCAAAGGTATTCGGCCTCCTGCTTGGAGATGTGTTCCGCGTCTGCAGCCCTCTTGACAAGTGTGTGAATAGTGGTTCGCAACTGCTCTGTTGGATCATGTTCCAGCCTGCGGTAATTCCTGTTGTCGCGGAGTAGTCTGCGACATTCCGTGTCATAGTCTGTTTTGTCAAGAAGTACGATGCCTCCCCCTTTGTCTGCTGGTTTTATTATTAGCGTGGGGTTGTTTTGAAGGCGTTGTATGGTTTGTCTGTCCTCCCATGACAGGTTGTTGAAGTGTTTGGTTGGGTTGAGATTCTCAATGTCATGGTATACTGCCTGTTCAAATGTTGTGATCTCTGCAGGGATGGTGGAGGGTGGTGGGACGAAGGTAGATTTGACTCTAAGACCCGTGGTATTTGGGTTGTTGTCAGTCTGTGCAGTGTCGGGGGTTGGTTTCTCAAAAAAAGACTTTAATTTCAGCTTTCTGAAAAATTGTGCTAGTTCAGCATGTAATTTGAATTTGTCAAGTCTGGTGGTTGGCACGAATGACAGTCCCCTTTCCAAGACTGACTGTTCCTTTGTGGATAATGGGGTACTGGATAGGTTGAACACCAGTGACGGTTGGGCCGTGGGGTTTGCTATTTGCTCGGTCCTGGTGTTGCTTCTTTTGTCTTCTGGCGTGTGTTGGAACTGACAGGATTTTTTTCTTCTGCCCAATGAACCTGTGCGTTGTTGTGCTGGATTGGTCTTCTGCGTCCCCGTGTCCTGTGGCCCCGTCCTAAAAAAGGAAAATTTGGGCCCTGGTTGCCTGCAAAGAGCGGCATAGGTCCTGGGGGGTACATGTTGGGGAAACCATAGTAGGGATTCTGCATGTGGCCTAAGTTCGGTGGGAAACCATAGAATTGGTTTGGTTGTCCTCCTTGCCAGTGGTTAGGCCAAAGTTGACCTCTTCGTCCTCTTCCTCCCCGTTTTTGTGATCCGCTGCTGGAATCACTGGAGACGGAGCTGTCGTCACCTGAGGAGTTGGACACATTGGTCTCCTTGATAGGCGGGGTATAGTTCTCCTCCGAGTATGGGTATACTTTAGCATAGGAACATTTTTTGAGATCTTTTTCGAATTTTTTGAATTTAGCCTGGGTCAAGTAGTCCTTGTACTCATTGATCTCTCTGTTCTGGTCATCTAGCTTTTTCTTGTATGACGTAATAGTAGCTTTGAAGTGCCTCTCTGTTTCTTCGATTTCAATCATTAATGTATCTGACAGGCGTTTGGCTGTCTTTAGGATGAGTATCATCCAGTCCCTGGTGCAGTGCCAAGCGATCTGGGCCCAGTCCTTCCTGAAGGTGGGGTCATCAAGGAAGATCCTGGGTGCGTTGGATACTAAAAGCCCCCTTGGAGCCGAATTAGTTCTGAGGTATTGGGCCAGGATTGTCCCATGGAGGATAGTGCGTATCCTGTTGCGCTTTTTCTCTGTTAGGGTCTCCCAATCAGTGGTCTGTGCGATAGTGCTAGAGATGTTAAAATCTGCTTGGAATGACGGGTCAGATAGTATGTCTGCCAAGTCACTTTCAGTAAAGGTCAAGCCATGGTTTTCAGCCATGGTCGGGTATGCTCTCACAGCTGCGCGCTGCCAATAAGTACGTGTATCAAGAGGGAGAGAGAGGACCAGATAGCTAGTCCAGATCCCCGGTTTATATGTCAATTAATCAAAAAGAGACTAGCTAAGAATGGGGTTGGCATGATATTTATATTATAAAGATCATGGTGACTCAGTTTAGTTTTGTCAATTGGTGGTGGCACCTGCTGGGTGTCTTTAGAAAGCCCTCACCCACCAACTTAGTTGGTGGGTGAGGGCTTTCTAGACCAGGAAGACTGTCACCCAGGCACTCGTCACCAGCCGACTGGACTACGGCAACGCCCTCTACACCGGAACCACCGCCAAGCTCCAGAAGAGACTCCAACGGATCCAGAACGCCTCAGCCAGACTCATCCTCGACATCCCACGACACAGCCACATCTCCGGACACCTAAAAGACCTGCACTGGCTCCCGGTCAACAAGAGAATCACCTTCCGTCTCCTTACCCACGCACACAAAGCTCTTCACGACCAAGGCCCGAGCTACCTCAACAACCGCATCAACTTCTACGCTCCCAAACGACACCTCCGATCCGCCAGTCACGCCCTCGCCGCCGTCCCCCGCATCCGAAGAACGACAACAGGAGGAAGGTCCTTCTCCTACCTGGCCGCCAAGACCTGGAACTCCCTCCCGACCGACTTGCGCCTGACCCAAGACCACCTCGCCTTCAGGAAGAAGCTCAAGACCTGGCTGTTCGGGAGCAGCAGCACCCCCCCCTAGTGCCTTGAGACCCTCCGGGTAAGTAGAGCGCTCTATAAATGCCTTTGATTGATTGATTGGCATGCTTCATCATCGGGCCCACCCAGTGACACCTAGCGTGTCCCGGGTGTGCTACGACGCCTGATTACAGCGGAGCAGGTATGTCACTGTGTGTGCGGTGAAGGGTGATAAGTTTGTGAGTTTAAAACAGCTTGGCGGGGGGCCCAGTACCCGGAGGGTAAAGACGCTTTATTATCTGGGCCTCCGTCAGCGGTTAAAAATAAGGCTGTGGGACGTTAGAGGCGAGTTACGACCTCCCACGTCCTTTAGAGTGTCAACATGTTTCAGCCAGTGCCTTATCAATATGCTGGCTTTCTTCAGGACTGATAAAAGGGTGTGTGTAATTAAAACTAGTGGGTGTGTAGTGCAGGCTATGTGTCTACACGCCCTAAAGTGTATCTAACTGTGAGAGGGGGGATTCCCTTCTCAAGATCACCTGTACATATAACATAAAAGGACAAGGACAAAACATACAGAGGAAAAAGGGTCACTAGGAGATATTGATCATAGGTTATGACAGCCGGCTTAATAGCGGTGGGGTGCAGGCTATAAGCGGCTCAAGTGTAATGGTACTGGGGGTACCATTATGGTGAAAGATCGCACTAGAACTTCGTTAGTGAAGTGGTTTAAAAAAACAATATATACAACAGTGGTGAGAGAGGTGAAAAAATGAGGCGTATGGTCTATTTCTTACGCTAGTTTTAAGTTGTTTTCTCTTCAAGGTTATTGAAGTGGCAAGGGGTTGGCCCTATGTGGAAGACAAAGGTAGGACCACTGGGGTTAGGAGACCTGTAGGGAGAAAAGAGTGGTGGCGCTTACCCAAAGTAGAGATGGTAGTTCAGCATACTCACAGGATTTTTGGCCAGCGCCGGCTTTGGACCTGTTGTGCCTCCTTCGCAGAACCGGTAAGTAATGGCCTGCACTGCCGGTTTATATACTGAGGCTGATTGGTTGAGCGAGGGCACCTGGAGGATGGAAGGAATGGTGGAAAGACTCGAGTTGTCGAGTCATGATCGTGCTCAGGTGAGTGCCGGTTGCTTCGCGTTGGTGCGCGGTGTAGTGGGCGATGTCCGCACATGCGCGGTGCGGTTGACTCATCGGGCGCATGCGCGGTGGATTAGGTCTGCCGCGCGTGCGTGAAATTGGAGCGCTGCCTATGGGATCCTATCGGCATGCGCTGGCGATTAGCGCATCTGTTGTTTTTACACGTGCTAGGCTCCTGGGCACGAGTGATTGGCGCTTCAGTTGTTTGTACACGTGCTGGCTCCTGTGCATGAGCCCTTGGGGTAAAGCGCACGTGGTGCTGGTGGGTGGTCAAATTGGGGTAATTGCGCTAAAGGGCAAAAGTTACCCTCTACCCAGGCCAATGGTATAAGGGGGGAGCCAGACATTATCGTGAAGGCTGATAGTGCCTTGGGGACACAGTTCATGATAAACCTTATGGGCAAGGCGACCCAATATTTAGAACTAAGAGGCTCAGGGGGTTACTCAATTAACAGGGAACAGGTAGTTGAGCCCTGGGATCACAGGTTGGTCAAAGAAAGCTGAAATTAAAGTCTTTTTTTGAGAAACCAACCCCCGACACTGCACAGACTGACAACAACCCAAATACCACGGGTCTTAGAGTCAAATCTACCTTCGTCCCACCACCCTCCACCATCCCTGCAGAGATCACAACATTTGAACAGGCAGTATACCATGACATTGAGAATCTCAACCCAACCAAACACTTCAACAACCTGTCATGGGAGGACAGACAAACCATACAACGCCTTCAAAACAACCCCACGCTAATAATAAAACCAGCAGACCAAGTGGGAGGCATCGTACTTCTTGACAAAACAGACTATGACACGGAATGTCGCAGACTACTCAGCGACAACAGGAATTACCGCAGGCTGGAACATGATCCAACAGAGCAGTTGCGAACCACTATTCACACACTTGTCAAGAGGGCTGCAGACGCGGACCACATCTCCAAGCAGGAGGCCAAATACTTTTGCCCTGAGCATACCAGAACGCCATACTTCTACACGGTACCCAAAGTACACAAAGGGTTGACCCCACCCCCTGGCAGACCGATTGTATCGGGCATTAACTCTGTACTAGAACCACTCTCTAGATACTGTGACTTCTTTCTGAATCCTCTGGTACAAAAGACCCCCACCTACATAAAGGATACCAAACATCTGCTGCAGGTAATCAACAACATTGCCTTTGACCCCGACACCCAATTACTGGTAGGGCTTGATGTGGAAAGCCTGTACACCAGTCTCCCACAAGATGCCACCCTACAGGTACTGCATGACATCCTGGAAGAATCACCCTGGCCTTACCACACCCCGAGGAGCTTCGTACTGGCCTGTGCAACCCTCGCCCTCAAAGAAAATTATTTTGAGTACGACGGCACCTTTTACCTGCAAACAAACGGAACATCCATGGGCAGTGTTTTCGCGCCGAGTGTGGCTGGATTATATGTACATCACTTCGAAAGCACCAATATCGCTGTGGAATCCAACCCGTTCAGACATCATATCCTGAAATGGCACAGGTATATTGATGATATACTGGTCATCTGGCAGGGCTCACAGCACGAGCTGGATAGCTTTTTAAACTGGCTTAACAGCAGAGACCCATATTTGAACTTCACTAGCACAGCCAGCAACCACCAACTCCCTTTCCTAGACCTGGAAATTACAGCTAAAGATGGAACCCTCGTCACCACCACTTATTACAAACCCACAGCGAGGAACTCGTTGCTTCACTACACCAGTTTCCACCCTCGCCCTCTCAAAGAAAACTTACCATTTGGCCAGTTTCTCCGTATTAGAAGAAACTGCACGAATGTGAGTGATTACAAATCACAATCAGCAGACCTAGCCACTAAACTAGGAAACCGCGGTTACCCAAAGGCCATTATTAAGAAAACACAGAAAAGGGCCAGAAACCAAAACCGTGAAGCACTGCTTGAAGACATCACCAAAGAAGATGAGGAACAACCAACTACCTGTGTCACCACTTACAATACTGCCTCCAATGAGGTTGCGAAAATCATCAAGAAACATTGGAGAATAATCAATTCAGGACAGAGGAATTGGGAACTACCCAGGTTTGCTTACAAGAGGTGCCACAACCTGCGAGACCAACTAGTTAGCACCCGACCGAAACCACCACCAAAACCACCAGAGAACACAATACTCAATGCATGGGGCCTGCCCAGGGTAACAGGACACTACCCCTGCAACGACTGCAGTGTGTGCCATCTCACATCTCACACCAAAACTTTGAACCTCGAACCCAACAAAATCTGGTCCCAAAGGAGCCACACCAATTGTAACTCACGGAATGTGATTTACTTACTTACATGCACGTGTGGCCTCAGATATGTGGGGATGACTACACGCAAAGTCAGAACCAGGATAACCGAGCATCGTAGCACCATGCGATGCAAGAAGAACATCAGTAAGTTGACTAACCATTTCATCACCCACTACCACACACCCAATGACTTTACCTGGACAGTCATTGAGCAAATCCCTGAAAGCCCCATCAATAATGACAAGAAACTACTTAGCAAAGAGCAGAGATGGATATACCGTCTCTCTACTGCTACACATTGTCTGAACGATGCCATCCCCTGGAACTCTTTGACCAACCTGTGATCCCAGGGCTCAACTACCTGTTCCCTGTTAATTGAGTAACCCCCTGAGCCTCTTAGTTCTAAATATTGGGTCGCCTTGCCCATAAGGTTTATCATGAACTGTGTCCCCAAGGCACTATCAGCCTTCACGATAATGTCCGGCTCCCCCCTTATACCTTTGGCCTGGGTAGAGGGTAACTTTTGCCCTTTAGCGCAATTACCCCAATTTGACCACCCACCAGCACCACGTGCGCTTTACCCCAAGGGCTCATGCACAGGAGCCAGCACGTGTACAAACAACTGAAGCGCCAATCACTCATGCCCAGGAGCCTAGCACGTGTAAAAACAACAGATGCGCTAATCGCCAGCGCATGCCGATAGGATCCCATAGGCAGCGCTCCAATTTCACGCACGCGCGGCAGACCTAATCCACCGCGCATGCGCCCGATGAGTCAACCGCACCGCGCATGTGCGGACATCGCCCACTACACCGCGCACCAACGCGAAGCAACCGGCACTCACCTGAGCGCGATCATGACTCGACAACTCGAGTCTTTCCACCATTCCTTCCATCCTCCAGGTGCCCTCGCTCAACCAATCAGCCTCAGTATATAAACCGGCAGTGCAGGCCATTACTTACCGGTTCTGCGAAGGAGGCACAACAGGTCCAAAGCCGGCGCTGGCCAGAAATCCTGTGAGTATGCTGAACTACCATCTCTACTTTGGGTAAGCGCCACCACACTTTTCTCCCTACAGGTCTCCTAACCCCAGTGGTCCTACCTTTGTCTTCCACATAGGGCCAACCCCTTGCCACTTCAATAACCTTGAAGAGAAAACAACTTAAAACTAGCGTAAGAAATAGACCTTACGCCTCATTTTTTCACCTCTCTCACCACTGTTGTAAATATCGTTTTTTTAAACCACTTCACTAACGAAGTTCTAGTGCGATCTTTCACCATAATGGTACCACCAGTACCATTACACTTGAGCCGCTTATAGCCTGCACCCCACCGCTATTAAGCCAGCTGTCATAACCTATGATCAATATCTCCTAGTGACTCTTTTTCCTCTGTATGTTTTGTCCTTGTCCTTTTATATTATATGTACAGGTGATCTTGAGAAGGGAATCCCCCCTCTCACAGTTAGATACACTTTAGGGCATGTAGACACATAGCCTGCACTACACACCCACTAGTTTTAATTACACACACCCTTTTATCAGTCCTGAAGAAAGCCAGCATATTGATAAGGCACCGGCTGAAACATGTTGACACTCTAAAGGACGTGGGAGGTCGTAACTCGCCTCTAACGTCCCACAGCCTTATTTTTAACCGCTGACGGAGGCCCAGATAATAAAGCGTCTTTACCCTCCGGGTACTGGGACCCCCGCCAAGCCGTTTTAAACTCACAAACTTATCACCCTTCACCGCACACACAGTGACATACCTGCTCCGCTGTAATCAGGCGTCGTAGCACACCCGGGACACGCTAGGTGTCACTGGGTGGGCCCGATGATGAAGCATGCCACCAACTAGGTTGGTGGGTGAGGGCTTTCTAAAGACACCCAGCAGGTGCCACCACCAATTGACAAAACTAAACTGAGTCACCATGATCTTTATAATATAAATATCATGCCAACCCCATTCTTAGCTAGTCTCTTTTTGATTAATTGACATATAAACCGGGGATCTGGACTAGCTATCTGGTCCTCTCTCTCCCTCTTGATACACGTAACAATCATTTTCTCCCTCTGCCCGCATCACAGGATCAGCATGCACAACTGCTTCCGCCACCGACTGTGAAAGACGATTCAGGACAAGGGGCAGTGGGAGGGGGGCTATCAAATACGCCACAAACACCGCCACCAACACGAACACTGCAAGAATTAGGATTACAACGAACGCCACAAATGACAGCATCACCCTATAAGCATAGTGTAACGATTTCACATTGTATATACGATCCAGTACCAGGTTTGGGTGCAATGCTCGTGTTCTCACTACGACTAAGACGCGCTGTAGAGTATCTGATCACATTACCAGGCATGAAAGACAATTTAGACAAAATATACCATTTCATTAGAACAGGGGAGGGACCCGAGAGTATAAAAGAGGCTATGGAACAAAGAAAGGTGGAGGTCCAACGCGCAATTTTACGTTTTTTGATTAACTGTCTGATCAGGGAACAAGACCAGCCAGATAAAGGAGTAACTAAAGGTATGGCTGATTGGAGTGACAACATAGCTGCCGGTAAACATGATACAATGGCAAAGATAGAATGCATGTACAGGAAAATACGAAAAGAGATTCTAAATGTAAATGTACATGTATTTATATAGCGCAAATCGCCCACATCGCAGGCATCTATGCGCTTGCTTAGGGAACCCGTCCTGGTATTCCCCTGTGAGATACCCCGGCAGTGTATCCACAAGGTGAAAGCCAGGCATCCCGCCGCGAGGGGCCGTTGTGGAGATTAAGCAAGCTATTGCCCAGAGTCGCAGAGTGTGAACCCGTGAGTCGAGTAGGCACCGGAGCGAGAAATATCGAGTCCGTGGAATTATTGAGCCCAACCCCCGTCGGGGCGGGGAATTGAACCCTGGTCCAGGGCCGATCCCAGCTTCTGGGTCTGCCGCCTCTAACCCCTGAGCCACACTTCTCCACCTCAAACTTACACAGGAAAGAGTCTGACGAGAAAGAGGATTCAGCATCAGATAATGCTGAGCACGAAACAGAGGAAGTGGATAAAATGAATTACGTAGGCAGAGCAAGACAGTTTGACAGGCCCAAGTGCCTCGACTACAGCAAACATGGACCTCCCATACAAGAAAGGCATTCTCTTGAACATCTATTCCAAGCTACTGAGAATGCACTGAAAAGACGAGTAGAGGGCGGTAGACCCCACACTGTACACGAACAAGAATTAGCCCGGTCAGCCGTTCAATGGGTGACTAATTCTAACATATATAGCAGTGATGTAGTGGCTCTGACCTTTTTGAGCCTTCCTCCGAACGAACAGCGTTTGGCTGGTATTTACATGGTTCAACATCTGATCACGTTGTACGAGAGTCAACGTTCTGATCCCGGTCCCTTGTATAAATTACTGGACGATATACTTCTAGAGAGATGGATAGGCCTAGGTACCGAATTAATTAATGTCATTTTAGACCAACGACATAAGTACTTGACTTTTCTGACCACGCACATGATTCCTGCCCCACACCACAACAGAAAGATCTTACACATAGACAGACAGAACCCCCTGCGAGAGGTACGTCCCGTCAAAAATGCAAACAATGAGCTTCAACCGTGAATTAAAAGACATCCTCCGCATATGGGATTACACATACGCTGACATCATTAAATTATTAAAAGTACTGTTACCGGCCGGCATTTATGAAAAGCTAAAAGAAAAAGACTGGGAGGTGGGAGAGAAAAAGATAAGTTGGACATATTTGGAAAATGAGGATAAAGGCCGGGACCCTGGTGTTGGTCTTGGGGAAAAAGCTAAGGAACTACCTGAACTCTTGATACAGGTCTTGCCAAGATTATTGGTTACTAAAAAGGAAGATTGGGATGCTATTTCAGCATGTAAACAGAAACAAGACGAAGACACCAGTGATTTTTATTCTAGATTCGAAAAATGTTTTACTATTAATAGTGGCCTTAAGCCAGGTAGTGAATCGTATCCACATCTTTTTGTGAGCAAATTAGTAGAGAATTCCTTACCCCCGATCAAGAATAGAGTACTGAAGGTTGAGAGTACCTGGCAAGCAAATAGCCCTTCCCAAATGTTGCAAATGTTACAATACCACCAGAACAGAATTAGAGAGGAACAGGAACATGAAAAGAGACGCATGAAAGATACGAAAATGTACCAGCTGATGGGCATAAAAAGGGCACGGCACCTGTTAAAGGGAACTGTAATTATTGCAAGCAACCAGGTCACTATGTAAATGAATGTGCTGTCCTGAAACACAATACAGCTACAGGCAAGACAAAAGAAAGGCCGCATCCTCCCAGACAGAATAGCACCCCACAGAACACGCAAACGCCACAGAACTCGCAACAGACAGTAGCGCTACCCTCACCCATAGCTGCCACACTACATGTCACGCAACAAATGTACCAGTACGCACAGTCAGACTATCCAGAATATCAACAGTACTCATGAAATAGCCTAGAGAGGGAGGTTGGCTTGCCCCTTATTGAGGTTCCTGTAGATCAAGAGGGTCCCTATGTACATAGTCGTGTATTGGGAAAAGACAGAAAATTTCTGATTGATACAGGGGCGAGCAGAACTACCATCAGTCATGACGAGGTTCCAGGGGCACCCCTCTCAGGCTCACAGAATATTTCCCTGGGATTTTCAGGAAAGCCTATTGTTAAAGAAGTGTCAAAGCCAGTTTCCCTAGGAGTCGGTCCATTGTCCCGTACTACAGACTTGTTACTTACTAAGTCATGTCCAGAAAATTTGCTTGGTATAAAGACATTGAAAGAACTAGGAGCAGTAATTTGTTGTTCTCCGGAAGGAGTGCGATTGTTTTTACGTGATTTTAAAGGACATTATGTGTTGAAAGATTTTGATCCCAGACTCCAGAATGTACCACAGCATTTATGGGCACAAGGTCCGACTGATGTAGGTTACATGCACATTACACCACACCGTGTCACTCTCAAACCAGGAGTAGTACTGCCACGAATCCGACAATACAAGTTACCACCTGATGCCGTAGTAGCATTACTGAAAATTGTTGATAAACTCATTGCACAGGGAGTGGTAGTAGAAACTGACTCAAATGTATGTAATTCACCTGTCATACCTATTCTTAAATGAACTGACCCTAATGCACCACCAGTCTACAGACTAGTGATTGACCTCCGAGAACTGAACAAATGTATAATACCCCAGTACCCAGTGGTCCCAGACATTTCTTAATTGCTGACTGCAATTGATTCCGAGGTGACGTTCTTTACTGTAATTGATCTAAAGAACGCCTTCTTCAGTGTCCCAATACATCCAGAAAGCCAATACTTATTCGGATTCTGCTTAAATGGACGCAGTTTTAAATTTGCAAGGGCTCCTCAAAGTTTCACAGAAAGTCCTAGTATTTACAGTCAAGCATTAAAAAGACAACTAGACAGTATTCACATGCCTGCCAACACCGCACTGCTCCAGTATGTAGACGATATCCTGATTACAGCACGAACAGAACCAGACTGCGAACGTGCATCACTGACAGTCTTATACTTTTTGGCAGACAAGGGGCACAAAGTGTCCCCTTCAAAGTTGCAATTCTGTGCCCAGCAAGTGGTGTACCTTGGACACTTGCTGTTCAAGAGGGGTAGACAGCTGACACAAGACTGCATTCAGTTAATTGCAAACCTTTCACAGCCCAAGACACAAAAGGAAGTACGGGCCTTCATTGGCCTCACTTCTTACTGCAGACAATGGATTCCCCAGTATGCATATCTAGCAAAGCCACTCATACAGTTAACAACACAGGAGGCAGCGTCTTCGACTGTCCTCCCTTGGACACAAGAACATACACTTGCATTTGAAGAATTGAAAAAAGCTCTATGTCAAGCACCAGTTTTAGCGACTCCTTGTTACAGCAAGCCTTTTACACTTTTTGTCACCGAACGAGAAGGTACAGCATTATCTGTCCTTACACAAGATCAAGCAGGAAAACACAAGCCTTGTGCTTATTTTTCTAGTGCATTGGATCCAGTGGCCCAGGCTCTGCCTGCGTGCCTGAAATCAGTTGCAGCGACAGCCCTAGCAATAAGACAGAGTGATTCCATAGTGTTAGGACACCCCCTGACAGTACAGGTTCCACATTCAGTGGAAGTTCTCTTGAACAGGACTCAGACACAACACCTGACTGTAGCAAGACTGACAGGATATGAACTGACATTATTCCAGCCACACATAGAGATCAGACGATGCATTATTCTCAACCCTGCTACACTCTTGCCCTCAAGCACAGCAGACACTGCACCACATGACTGTGTGGAAGTAGTAAATACAGTGACGAAGCCAAGACAAGACTTGACAGACATTGCATTGCCAGACCCAGACCTGACACTTTATGTAGATGGTTCATGCATGAGAACAAGCACAGGAGAGTTAGTGGCCGCATATGCAGTGACCACTGATACTGAAGTCATAGAGACACAACAAATTGACACATTGTCAGCACAAGCAGCAGAGCTCATCGCCCTGACGCAAGCCTGCATACGAGCCAAGAACTTGAGAGTAAACATATACACAGATTCACAGTATGCCTTCGGGGTCGTTCACGACTTCGGAGTGTTATGGCAGGAGAGAGGTTTCCTGACCTCTCATGGGGCCAAAATTCAGCCTGGTCCCCTCATTCAGGCTCTGTTAGAAGCAATACACTTGCCTACAGCCATAGCCATCATGAAGTGCAAAGCACATACGAAAGTCACAGACACCATTTCCCAGGGTAACGACCTGGCAGATCGAACAGCTAAATTTACAGCCCAGACTCCAACAGACACTTCAACGGACACGACAAAGACAGAAGTACCATCACTGACAAATTGCATGACAGTCAGGGATCCCTCACAAGATGTACTCGACATACAGACACATGCCACTCCAGACGAAATAAAGAAATGGACTGAACAAGGAGGGGTCTAGACTGACCAGGGTTGGATGACAAAAGGCAATGACTCTATGGTTCAAGTCATCATAAACACAGCACATAGTCCCGCACACTTAGGAGAAAAGGCTATGCTAGACAGTTTACAGAATATTTGGTTCAACAAGCACCTGCGTGCAGCAGCAAAACAGAAAGTACGCACCTGTATGATCTGTTGCCAGTTCAATCCAGGCAAAGGCATTCCAGTGGAACAAGGTGGATTTCATCCTCCTGACCACCCTTTTGAAGTCCTCCAGATGGATTATATCCAGATGGACAGATGTCGAGGATACAAATATGTCCTAGTAGTTGTATGTGCACTATCTAGATGGACAGAAGCGTACCCAGTCCCAGATTACACTGCTGTGACCACTGCCAGGCAGTTGGCTCGTGAGTTCTTTCCGCGGTACGGATTGCCCCGTGTCGTGTACTCAGATAACGGTCAGCCATTCTCTTCTGAATTAATGAAACAAGTATCTCTTCTGTTAGGGTACCAGTGGAAGTCCCATTGTGTACGACACCCAGAGGCAGCAGGACTTGTAGAGAGACACAATCAGACACTTAAGACAAAATTAGCGAAAGTCTGTGCAGAAAAAGGCGCGGATTGGATGGTAGCCTTGCCGGTTGCCCTCTTTTACATGCGTATGGTAGCCCATTCCAGAACAGGACTGTCCCCTTACGAGGTGGTTTTTGGTAGACCGCCGAATCTGTGGGGTACGCCTATGCCAAAAAGAATTACCGATGTTGACAGTAATATGCTGACAGATTACCTGGCTTCCTTGATGTCTGCACTCCTCTCTTGTCGTTCACAGGTTGCAGCTGCCTTCCCCTACAACTCCCAAGTTAAAGAACACTCCATCGTTCCCGAGGAATTGTGTTCCTAGTCCGGAATTTTGATTGTTCAAGTCCTCTCGAGCCCCGCTGGCGAGCACCGAAGTTAGTACTGCTTACAACGAGGACTGCCGTCAAGGTCGAGGGACGGAAAGGCTGGATCCATGCCCAACACATAAAAAAATTCCATGGACACGGAACTGTAATCGAAACTAAGGACTGCCACGAAACCAGTGACTCAAAGCCCCCTTTGCTAGAAAAGACTCTGCAACAGGAGTATAGGTCGAAATTACGGTCTAGTAAGTCAGACAGCGTTTAATTGTTTAAGTCCACCCTGTGGTGAATCGGTTAGACAGGTTCCTGACATGTATAAGATCGTAGACCAGAATAGCAGACAGAGAGATAAGAAAGAGAAATACTGTAAGACCTTGCGCAGCAGATGTATAGTAACTCTGATCATTATGTTTCTTCTAAGTATATCGATTATATGTATTAGCTTGACGCTACATGTTTTCTTTCCTCCTCTTGGTTCACATATACATTCTTCTTTTAATGACACTGTAGAGCACACATTCAGTGATCTGCCACCCCATGAACTGTCATATCGACTAGCACTGCGCAACAATACTTTTATTCGCATGTTGCACCATTCTCATCAGACCAGCAATGTAACAAATTGCTGGGTATGTGGCCGACTCCCACCTTATCAGAAAACGAAGGGAGTTCTGCCCCTCTTTCCTTTCCCGTTCTCGCACAATGGTTCGTGCGGAGCATGGTTTGCTTTAATGTCATCACAAGACAGAAAGTTCACAGATTCCCAGAGTGAAGGGATTTGGGGAGATTTAAATAAAGTAATGAATGAGGCATGTTTTCCAGACGAAGATGGTCTTCCCCAGAGAAAAGGAACAGATCTAGAAAATGAAGTGTACGAACAAGGAAATGCTTCCCTTAACTTTATGATTCTGAATGTCCAGTCCGAGAAAAATACAAAGGCGTTCATAACAGTCTTACCAGTAAAAGGTGAATTATGCGTTAGAAAGAAAGGCTCAGTGCATTTAGGACACAGTGATTGTAATACTGTGGTCGAGTTCAATGATAAAGGAAAGTCTACTTTCAAAGCTTCCCGCCATTCCTATTTTATTTGCGGTCGGACAGCCTATGTGCGTCTGCCCTTAGACTGGGGTGGGACGTGTTATATAGCGTTCCTACTGCCACCTGTTTTTCTAGCCCCATCCCATTATCATAGAGATTCCCGACTAGTACATGTTAGACACAAGAGGGAGACTGATTCCCCAGTTGTCGATCAGACTGAGACAGCTTTGGAGCAATATACAGATTTCAATAAAGGATTCTTTTTCTTCATAGGTCCCGTCCAAAACAGTAAATTAATACGCAGGTTAACAAGAACACTTGAAGCAGTAGTGAATGAGACTACTTCTGCTCTAGCTAACTTGACCGAGGAGCAGTCTGCTATGAGACTTGTTGTTCTTCAGAATCGCCTTGTTCTTGACGTCATCCTGGCAGATAGGGGCGGGGCTTGTAGAGTGATCGGCTCCAGTTGTTGTGTGTTTATTCCTAATAACGCGCCATCCGTGTACGCAGCAATAACAAGACTCCATAAGATAGCTCACGAGATACACCAGAACCCAGGCACATGGACTTGGACCGGTTGGCTCTGGAGTGTAATATCAGCATGGGGATGGAAAGTATTGTCATTCCTAGGAATGATACTACTAGTTATATTCAGTTGCTGTCTCTGTCTGCAATGTGGCCCAGCGATTTGCGGCTTGTGTGCCACTGCCTGTATTCCCCGTCCACGTATACAAAAGAAAAAAGACGAGCAAATGATGCTGTATGATCAGATATATAGTATCATGAACATAGATGTGTCCTGAAGGGCACAGTAGGGGACAAGGAGGGAATGAGGAAATAGAAATTTTATGTGGCCATTGTGTCCCCCACATGCACCCTATGTATGTACATATACCCCATGTATGCCCATGTCACCATGCAATTCCCTCCTCATGCCTGTAATAATAATGCCTCTGCATTTCCGTCCAATGTTAGCATGTCAGTAATCAGGCCCTCCATGAATGAAACGTTAATTCTGCACTGAGGCCTAGGTTGCCAATGCATTTACATGGTGCATGTTTAAAAGTCGAGATAAACTCGTTTTCGTGGCTCAGCCGAGCCAGGACCCGAATTCAGGCTCCAAGCCTCCTGACACTCTGAAAACTGCAGTTTAGTTTAGCTATGTATCCCTGACCTCTCACATACTTCCTGCTCAGCCGAGAGATGCCCAGCCTGGCCTGCCAAGACAGTATTTTGCCTACAGTTATCTGCTCTGCTCCACAGAAACACATTCCTGCTTAATGAAAAGGGTAAACATATTCCGCCTGCAGAAGATAGGGCCTAGCCTTTCTGTCTCCATTCAAGTGATTTACAGAACCCGAATCCATAGAAGGCCCATGGCCCCCACGCAATGCACGAAGAAATATAGGCACACACTAGCATTTAGTGATGAGCAGCTTTTGCTCCAGCGACCTTTAAGTCAGATAATACATCCTCCAAACTCAAGATATCAGATAATACCAGAAGTGCAGGTCGTCCTGACATCCAAGACTCCTCTACTAGCACGAAAGTCAGCTCCCCCCAGCTTCCCCCAGTTACACGTCAATTCTACGTCATGACCAAGTTTGTGCGCACAAGTAGGGTAGAGGTTCCTGCTGACCATGCAGACCCCCTCCATGTATCCACCCATCTATGACACACCTATGACTCATCAAGTGAACACCCAAGTGTACGCCTTCTTACACGCCTTTTTTCTCGCCCATGTGCTCTTATCTCTCTCTTTCACTTGCTCCACCTGGAGCGCTCCGCCTTCTCTATCCAAGTCACTGTATGTTTTAACTATATATAATGTGTTCTGTGAATAAAGATTCAGATGACGATCCTTCCTGATCCCTAGTGGTGATGGAACCCGATTCTCCCTTAACTCGAATTACTGAATTAAAGCCCTTCTGAATCGGACACCACGGACTCTGCCTCTCATTATATGCATGATCCTTGTTAATGTATAGAAATTCCGACAGGGTAATTATTTTATTTACCACACTGATTAAGCAATGCAACAGCCCATTCTGGTCTGACAACTCTCTGGCATTACTGAAAGTTCACCAAATCCCACCTTGATCGAACCTCAGCTTAATATGGGATCACCTCCAGGTAAAAAAATAAAAAAACAACCGGTAGGAAAACTGGGGTCTATACCTAAAACTGAAAATGGAGCTCAAAATGTAAAATCCGCAATTAAAAGTGATAGCGCAAAAGGCGATCCCGAGGGCGTTTGATACACAGGGTTTTAAGACCATCGAGACTCTTATTAATAGATTATACTTGAAGTTTGATAACCTGGAAAAAAGAGTACTTTCTCAACTTAGGGATATCAAGGGGAGGGTGCCAAACATAGAAAGGATGTAAGCAACCTCTTCTATTATCACATAGATCAGGGCTTCAACCCCTAATGTCCCAATCAATGGCATGATTTATTGCACTAAGAAAGTTGACCAGATTGTAACATCAAGCATGAGATACAGGCCAACTCAGCTCAGTCAACCCAAAAATGGAGAAAATATCCTAAAGCTATCTGACAAAAATCTTGCACTAGAATGTCAAAAGCTTCCAGCTACCATATCTGATGAATGCAACCTGGATTGTCATGCACCCAATTCAGACACTTTACATCTTCCTACAGATGCCACACCATATGTCACCATACTGAAGGGGGGGTCACTAAATTGAATTCATATACCAAAGAAAATTGGCCAGACTTGTAAAATAAGGCTGTCCATTGGTTGGCAGATCGTAATCCTGACAATTATTTTCTATTACAGGAAATCATCACTGCCAGAAGGATAAATTGGGTTGGGCATTTGCAGAAGACCGACCAGGATGATTGTAGAGTAATAGATACACTCCCCTCTCTAATCTTGGTGAGCATCATTGACTGCAAGATATTGATAGAGCACATGAAAAACCAAGAGACTCTGAGAATAGTATGGCAGTATCCTTAGGTACAGGACAGGCAGCAAGGGTCAATGAAGATAATAATGTCCTGGTGGTCAAATCCTGGAATATTGCAAGAACAAAAACAAAGCAGATAAGAGGGAGTGGTGAGAATATATAAGCACAGAACACATAGTGTGCCTTCAGAAAACATGGCAGACACAAAGTTTATTGGCTGATGGTTTTGTGACAATTACCACTCCTACAATTACATCAGCACATGGGCGGGCAAAGGGTGACTGATAATCTTACTTTCAACTACTGTGCTGGTAACACTAAAGAAAACATATTTAAAATTCACTTTTTCCATCTGGCTCTTCTTCAGACTGACCCTAAACAGCTTTTTATGTTACTACATTTTACAACAATGTTTTTGGCAGCACACGGTATAAAACTGTGGCAGACCTAGATAGGGAACTGGAAGCCCTTGATAAGGGCATGAGGGAAAAGTGTGAATTCATATGAATGGGCGGGTTTAACCTGAGTAAGTGTACTTAATCCATGACCAATGTATGTGGATATAACAATGTTTTAGGGAACACACTGAATCCCTGTCCCCATGATAAATGTGGAGATAGCCTAAAGGAAGTTATCCACAAGTACAACCTTGAAGTTTCAGAACAAAGTAGTGAACATGGAAATGCCCCCTTGCATGCCTTCCAAGGGAATGGGTGTAGTTCGTGCATTAACCATTTTTTGCTTTCCACATATGGTTTGGATGTGTTGAGCTCCTTTTATGTGGATTGTCTAAATGACAGCGACCAACTTCAACTAACATTAACCCTAAAAGTAGAGCTTAACCATCACAAAGCACCTCAGCTAGCTTCCCACATTAAGGCAGCAAGGAAGAATGGCGTTTGCCTTAAATGGTCTGGCGTTGATGCTTCAGTAATCATGGACAGAGGTATAAACAAGAATAAAGATTTTATGGTATTTACAGATCCAGAGGAAGCCCCTGAATGGATTGTAAGTGCTTTTAATAAAATTACCATTACAATCTCAGACACTTGAAAAGTTACCTGTAAGAGCACTATGTAGTGCTCATTTCATTTTTGGAAAATTTTCTCATGTTTGTCTCTTTGTAACAAACCTACATTAGTGAAGCGCCAGTTTCAAAAACCCATTCAAAATAACTTACTAATATTGAAATACCATGCAAAAAGATCAAGATCCCTCACAAAGAGAAAAAAAGAATTTGTATATTTCATCAAGGAATAATTACATATGTATTGATATGTATTAACGTCATGTATGTTGCATGTTATGATGAACAAAAAAGGCTGGGCACCTCGGGCGGTGGGGAGGACCGGTCGTTGGCAGTGGAAACTGCTCTGTCCACGAATGGTCTAACAGAGAACCGTCTGGTGGAAAAATTGATTTCCATGGTCATCCTTTGAAAGTCTACAGTAACAATGCTTTTTTTTCTGGAAGAGGGCGATACCGATTTATTTGTGCAGTGATTTGGTGGAACTGAATGCAGGCACACGGTGGAGGTTAAAAGTGCGCACAGGCTTTCTTGATGACTGAGGCTTGACAGGCCTGTCATGGCTTCAGGAAGGTTCTGAGGCCGCTGAGACGTTGCCTGGTGAATTTTGATAAATTCCACATGTTTACAAAAGATTCAGCCTTGCCGGAAAAGATGTGCGCAGATTGCGATGAACCTACATCATTGAAGCTTCACTTATCTTTGTCACTAGCGACTTAAGGCACCATTAATAACTCCACGGATAGAGCATGTGTCTTCAGTTCTCATATCACAAACTGTTTATGTGCGAACTTTAATTCCCGCGCGAGGAAGCAACAAACTAAGGCGTTGAGTGATGTAGGAAAGGGCGCATGAACAATGTATGGATTCTTTCAGGAACCTTCTCGAAAGAGCATAAAAGAATGAATGAATCTTTATTGTTCAGTTAATTAAAACTTGCACTTAAAAACACCTGTTAAAATAGAAAATACAATAAAAAGGCCAACTTGATATCTGTGTCTTATTCCATTACAAGTTAAAATCATTTAATAAACATTGTTGCCCATTTAAAACCGGTACAATTTATGAAGCATTATTGGTATGTTTAGTGCTCAGTTGCAAGGAAAGTGCTGGGTGCATTTAGCAATGAGAGTAAGCGCATGACAATGGATAGGGTGCTGAGAGAAAGTGCGAGGTGCATGCATTAAAACAGGCGAATGAGTGCTGAGCATTGAGCTGGACAGTGGGTCACAGAGTAGGGGGGCTCTGAGAGAACGAATGTGCTTAGTTCAAGCATTGAATTTGAAACAGGGGGATGAGTGCTCCCAGTGTATGAGTGCTTACCAGTGTAAGTGCTGTTGGACCATAGCTGTCAATAGTTAGTAGAGTAATAGTAGGGAAGTAGAAATTGCTGGCTAAGATTGTGAATGGGAGAATGGAAAGGGGCGACCACTCGGTCCCCCCGAACGTATGGTCGGGTGCCCCGATCCTCCCGGGAAACCATTTTGGGCGGGAGGCGTGTCTCGGCTGGTATGCCCGAAGCGGCGTAGCCGGGGCACGCCTTTTCCCGCCCAAGAGGGGTTGTCCTAGACACCTACAGCGATGGCCACGCCCAGTAGGCGTACCTGGGGTGGGTACACGCCCTCCCAAAAAAGAATAAAGAGTGCGGGAATCCGAAGAAGCGTCCTCTTGTTCCTGTGCTTGGAAGGCTGCACCCACTCGTTGCTCGTGAGCCCTCGACGGAACAAGGAGCCATTTTTTGAGAACTTGTAATTCTTGTGTTTCTCTTTCAGTGACTTTACAGCGAAGGGTCCAGGACTGTGTTGATCGACCCGGAGTGGATAATCGAAACCATGTCTGGCAAGAAGGCAGGAAAGGGTTCCGAGACAGACCAGGTGCTTCGCATGTTGGTGAACAGAATGGCGAGAATAGAACGAAGCATCGGACAAGTCCCAGCGCTTGGTCAGGGATATGGCGGGCATTAAGAAGCAACTGGCTGCAATGAACAAGCCTGGTAACCCGAAGAAGGTAATAGGCCCGGCATTGCCGGGAGTCGTCCCCGAGGGTAGAGGGAAACGGGTCAAGAGGAGGGCGGCGGCAGGGGAGGTTCCGGTCCCTGAGGTGCCCCCGGTCAGCCCTGCCATACCAGCTGATGACCCAGTACCAACCCCAGACGCGGGTCAACCGATTCCGGTTGTGATTACGCCCGCTAACGATGAGGATATGCCTCCTGAATTAGCCACCCAGTTGGCCGCATGGCTCAATAAGAAGGCAGGAGGTGCTACGGCGCCAGGAGACACGGCCGAAGAGGCCAAATTACTAATCCAGCAGTTGCGGCAGTCGCGAGATGCCGCGAAGGCGAATTTCCCTCTTGTCTCCCCACAGGCGACACCAGAAGGACCGGCAGCTGGTCTCGAGAAAACGTCGGGAACAACGACCGCACCAGGTAAGCTCGCCTTGCCAGTGGCAGGGGAGGGCTCATTACCCTCAAGGCGGGAGAGGGTGTTTCAACATATCCCGATGGCCACAAAAGAATTGATCTGGGCAGACAAGTATGTCAATATGTTTTCATTGTTAACCGACCATCGCGAGATGGAGTATGCTAAAACACAGAAAGATTTGTGGCACCCGAGCGTCTGGCGCGCCAAGATGGCGGAGTTCAGGGTTGAGGAGACGATAACGAATTGGGCTAAGGCCTTTGCAATGTTTACTGCGATTATTGGTGAACGTAAGCCCGAGGTATTGCCCGAACTGTCTTGTTATCAGGCACGTATAATGGATTTTTATGAAACGTATGAGGGGGGTGAATGGAAAGGTTACGACATGAAGTTCCGTAAAGCAAAAGAGTATGATTCCTCTCTGACATGGGATTGCCTCGACTCAATTTCTTGGCATAAACAGCTCCTGCCTGGGGCGGCAAGAACTTCCTCGCCAGGTGGGAATGGGTCGGGGGTTTCCCGCCAGAAGCCCGCGGTGCCCTTTCGAGCAGGCACCGGTGACGATCACCAGCCGAAAACCGGCGGGAATGGTGGAAAGCGGGGGGTCTGTTGGGGCTTCAATAGAGGCAATTGTAACAGACCGCAAGGTACATGTAGGTTCAAGCACGTGTGTGCGGGTTGTGGGAATTCCTCTCACCCGGAGAGTTCATGCAGATCGAAAAATAGCGGGTCGGGAGGTAAAGGAGGGTCCAAGCAGGACTGAGGCGGATTGTTGGGTACAATTGCCTACTCCCGTTGATCTCATGGCTATGACTCCTTGGTTAAACAAATACCCTGATTATGTCTCCGCTGGGGTGTTGAGGAAGGGATTCTTACATGGCTTACACATCCCGGCGGGGGAGTTTCGTGGGGAACCCTTTTGCAAAAACCAGCTTTCAGCACAGCATAATCCAGGTGTGGTGGAAAGAAAAATCGCTAAAGAGGTGAGCCTACGCCGAGTGGCTGGGCCTTTTCGGCTCCCGCCAGTGTCGAATTTCATCTGTTCCCCGTTAGGGGTGGTCCCCAAAAAGGACCCGGGGGAGTTTAGGCTGATCCATAATCTGTCTGCTCCAAGGGGTTTCTCAGTAAACGATGCTATTGACCCAGAAGTCTGTTCGGTGCGGTACGCATCGTTCGATGATGCCGTCACCATGTTAAATCGCCTGGGCCCCGGGGCGCTGATGGCGAAATCGGATATCGAATCAGCGTTCCGGTTGCTCCCGGTACACCCAAAGGATCAGCGTCTGCTAGGTTTTGCGTTCCAAGGACGTTATTACATGGATAAATGCATGCCGATGGGTTGCTCCATTTCTTGTGCCTATTTTGAAAAATTCAGCTGTTTCTTAGAGTGGGCATTCACCGAGGCCACGGGGCATAGGCATGTTATGCATTACCTGGATGACTTTCTGTTCTTGGGAGCAGCCGGCGACACGAAATGTGCGCAGGCGCTACAGGACTTTTGCATCCTCATGAGGGAGTTTGGAGTGCCATTGGCACCAGGTAAGACGGTTGGACCATCTACTTCACTTGAGTTTCTGGGAATTGAGCTTGATTCTGTGGAGGGATGTTTCCGTTTGCCAGTGGGAAAGGTATCTAAATTTAGGGCTTCCCTGGAACTTTGCCTTGGTAAGGCGAAAGTGACCCTGCACCAGTTACAGCAAGCAGTGGGTCAGCTTAACTTTGCCTTGAGAGTGATACCAATGGCCCGCCCCTTTTCACGCTCTATTGCACAAGCTATGGTTGGTCTCAAAGAAGGACACCACCGCACGAGACTGTCTGCAGAGGTTCGCCAGGACATGCGCATTTGGTTGGCATTCCTGGCGGACTTCAACGGTCGAGTGGTGTGGAACAAGCCGCCAGCGTCCTCGGACGAGCTGGGTTTGTGGACCGACTCGGCGGGTAGCGTGGGATTTGGCGCCATCTTTGGTAATCGATGGTCGGCGCAAACATGGCCGACGTGGTGGCACACCAGCGGTCTCACAGGTAACATAGGGTTCCTTGAGCTATTCCCTATTTTTGTTGCTCTAATGGCATGGCCGAACGAGTTCCGAGACCGCTCGGTGGTATTTTGGTCTGATAATATGACTGCTGTCGAATGCATTAACCAACAGGCAGCACGCTGCAAATGGATCTTGAGATTGTTGAAGGAAATTGTGCTGCTTTGCATGAGACTGAATGTACAGTTCAGGGCGAAACATGTGCCGGGTGTACTGAATCATGCGGCTGATGCACTCTCTTGTTCACATATGCAGGCGTTCAGGGTTTATCTACCTACAGCGGACCTAGTGGCAGCACCATTCCCCAAAGCACTCTGGCTAATCGGTGCCCCGGATTACAAGACCTCGTGGCAGCAAGCTTAGCCCCCAGGACGAGGAAAGCATACGAAGGAGCGTTTTGTTCATATTGTGCATTTTTGGGTCCGACCGGGAGTCAGAACTGGGGTCAGGAGGATTCCTTCCTTGGGTTCCTGGTAGCACTGCACAGAGAAGGCCGATCAGCGGCTACGGCCAATAGACACAGGGTGGCCATCTCATTCATGGCGCAGGTGCATGGCATCAAAGACCCAACAGGTTCCTTTTTGACGAAAAAAGCCCTTCGCGGCTGGCAGTGCCTCGAGGGTCGCAAGCAAGACGAGAGGCGCCCGATTTGCTTAGAAAGGTTGTCCCTGCTCATGGAAAAACTAGGCACGACATGCTCCTCCCAATTCGAAGCAGTGCTGTTCCGGGCAGCTTTCGCATTAGCGTTCCATGGGGCTATGCGGGTGAGCGAACTGGTCGCAAGGAATAAGAAAGATGTGGAGGGTGGCTTGTGCAGGGATCACATCCTAATTAGGGGTTATTCAATGATAGTCACGATAACTAAGTCCAAAACTGACCAGGGAGCGATGGGAAACAGTGTTGTTGTCCAACGCAGGCGAGGGTCCCCCACGTGCCCGATAATGTGTATAGAGGAATACTTGGCACTGAGGGCGGATACATGGGGGGGGAGTTTGCTGAGGCACATCGATGCCACCCCACTGACGAGGTTTCAGTTCCAGAGGGTGCTAGCACTGACAATCGCTGCGGCGGGCATGGACTCGTGCGATTTCGGGACCCACTCCTTTAGGATAGGGGCTGCTACTGAGGCTACAGCCAGGGGTCAGAGTGCAGAAGAAATGAAAAAGTTAGGACGATGGTCCTCGAATTGTTTTAAAAGGTATGTGCGATTGCACATGTTGTGAAGTCAAGTTACATGCACTCATGCTTCTTGTCTTCTGTTTGATTTACAGTTTCGCGAGCATGTCATGCGGGGCGGAATTTGCAGTCGACCCAGTACCAGGGGACCAGCGGTCATGGATCACCGTCTGAGGAGAGAGTGGTTTGGGTCGTGGGCCACTCATACGTGAGGCGAGCTGGGGACGTATTCAAAGCAGGTGACGCGACTCACGCAGCTGGGGAATACGGGTACAGAGTGGCCTTCCATGGAAGGGGCGGGCTCTGTATTGACCAATTCGAATCGTTTATTGAGGGTCTCTTAGGGCGGCAGAGGTCACCGCCATCTGTAGTCATAGTACACCTGGGGGGCAATGACTTGGTGACACTGGGTAGACGAGTATTACTTGAGCAAGTGTTGTCGGCCGTTAGCTGGTTGGCAAAAAGAATCCCGGGGTGCACGATTGCCTGGTCTCACATGATTCCCAGAAAGGTGTGGCGGGGGGGCCTTTCAGTGTCAGCACTGAACAATTCGGTGAAGAAGGTTAACAACAAAATTGGTAGATTGTTTCGCTCGGCGCAGTTGCATAGCATTCCTCATGGGTGTGTTCTGGGTGATCACATGTATCTGAATGATGGGGTTCACCTGTCCCGGGAGGGGAATGTTTTACTCATAGGAGACTTCATAGCATGGCTAAGGGGTTTGAGGAAGCATGACCTTTAGGAGGAGTTTGGGGGGGCCGGATAGCCGGTCAACTATCCGGCCTGTGGCGGTAAGGTCATGATCGGTGAGCACTAATTTCAAGTTCCCTAGAGGGGGGGCGCCACCCACTATGGATGGGAGCGCCCGGGGGGAGGCGGCCATTGGCCCCTCCCACTGGGAGGCGGCACCCACTAAGGATTTATTTAATGTTTTAATTTTGTTTCATATTTTAATAAATGCGGCCGGGAGGGTGACTCCCTCCCGCCTTCCAAAAGTTCAGAACTGCGTCCGTCTTCCCATCCTTGGGGATTGTGTTGGGAGGGGGTGACGGGCATCCCGGCCATATGGAAAGGGGCGACCACTCGGTCCCCCCGAACGTATGGTCGGGTGCCCCGATCCTCCCGGGAAACCATTTTGGGCGGGAGGCGTGTCTCGGCTGGTATGCCCGAAGCGGCGTAGCCGGGGCGCGCCTTTTCCCGCCCAAGAGGGGTTGTCCTAGACACCTACACCGATGGCCACGCCCAGTAGGCGTACCTGGGGTGGGTACACGCCCTCCCGAAGAAGAATAAAGAGAGCGGGAATCCGAAGAAGCGTCCTCTTGTTCCTGTGCTTGGAAGGCTGCACCCACTCGTTGCTCGTGAGCCCTCGACAGAACAAGGAGCCATTTTTTGACCCACCCACCAGCCCCTTATGGCAATGTTGGTTTTGCAATAAAGTTTTGCTCTGATAACATCTTTTTTCCCTCCGTATAGCAGGAGAATGAATGTCTAGATTGACGATGTGACTTTTGTCTGTCTGTTTTTTCTTTTAGGAAGTAAACAGTTTGATACAATTAGGTTATTTTCTTCCTTAGTAGGTGAACAAATGTCGTATTTATTTTTTGGTCGGGCGGTAAGGTCATGATCGGTGAGCAGTAATTTCAAGGTCCCTAGAGGGGGGGCACCACCCACTATGAATGGGAGCGCCCGGGGGGAGGCGGCCATTGGCCCCTCCCACTGGGAGGCGGCACCCACTAAGGATGGGTCGCCTAAGGGGAGATGGCCATAGGCCCCTCCCAGGGGAGGAGGCGGCTATATGCCCCTCCTACGAATTTCCCGGGGCCCGGATATCCGCGACGGCGGATGTGATTGAGAGTGTGGGGGTGGGGGGGGGAGTCCACGCTGTCCTTCCTCCAGATACCTCACACGGGTGCTCGGACGACCTTTAAGATGGCGTCGAGCGGAAAGAGGGGCCCCCAACAAGACAAGGGAAATTACAGTTGGCAATGAGGGTACAGTCCTCTGCGCGGCCGCCACTCACACCGTGAGGGCGAGAGTTTTTGGTAGTAGGGATCTGACACCGGTTAAGACCTTGCCGTTGGCCCTTAATGCTAGGATGTACAATTTTAATTTAGAAAGTATGCATTTGCAGGATGTTAGACTCGGCTAGGATACCTTTGTATTAGAGATTTGTTAAGGTTAGCCAAATAACATGTCTTCATCGAAATGTAATAAATGAAAATTGTACATGATTATGAAACTTTTATTTAATGTTTTAATTTTGTTTCATATTTTAATATATATTTCGGCCGGGAGGGTGACTCCCTCCCGCTTTCCAAAAGTTCAGAACTGCGTCCGTCTTCCCATCCTTGGGGATTGTGTTGGGAGGGGGTGACGGGCATCCCGGCCATAAGAGCTGGAGGGCACACCAGAAAAAAGAGCATGTCTGCTTTCAGTGTTTGTCTAGTGCCTATTACGTTTACTGGGCATGGTCAGGGTCGGACTACGAAGAAAAAAGGCCCGGGCATCAAAATAAAAGTGGACTTCGTTAATGTATTAGAAAGCTAAAAATATGGCCCATGTTTGCAATTTGGGGCAGTTTTGAACTTGAAAAGACATACTGTGTAAATGTTATGCTAGGTATGGAAGACTGCATGGATTTGGGCTTGCTGCAGGCAGTGTTTGTTTTAATTTCAGGGAAATCAACAGTCAAAATTGGTTCAGCAGGCCATAAAACACACCCAAAAATAGCCAGAAAACTGGCCCACACGCTGACCTATGATCCCAGTCTATTGGGCACTGCCTGATTGCCCTTTAGTCCAGTCCAACCTTCGGCATGGTTTAGTAGTACATTAAAGCCGAATTTTTCAGTAAATGGTGACCTGTAAATGACACACATTTTTAGTCGCTGTTCATTGAACAAAGTATATCAAATGCAAAAGAAAATTATATTTATATAAAAAAAAGTATTCAGATCTCCTCTCAGACATTGTGAGTAGACTCTCAATGTGTCTTGTATGATATCTGAAGTTTAATAGTGCATTGCTTGTCAGTGCAAATGCTATGTCTCTGACGAGCTGTAAGAATAACTTACTGAGTTATTGATCTGAACAATTACGGAGTTGTAATAGTATGAGGACATTCAGCTCATAAGGGAGTCATCTGGAAGTTGAACAATCACATCCCCGTCTTCCACAATGATAGCGTAGTCTCGGTTTTCCACTACAATACGTTTTGTCTATATATGTATATATATGTATATGCATAGGCCTAGTGTAGTTTTATATGCATAGAAACCTACTAGCCTGAATTTTTAGGGGAACACAAGAAATACGATTGATGAACATTTGATTAGCAGTGGAAAACACAACATTCACAATACCATCATAATCAATAATTGTAAGGTTCTATGTATCATTAAGTCACATTTCTCTACTCACAAGCCACTTCTTTGGATGCATGCTTCCAGCAAGCTTCAGAATTTTCTGCAAGGACTGAGGCTTCAAAGCTAAGGTAAGAGTGGCTCTGGAGTATTCAAATAAAATTAAGCGCCTGAAGTTGCTTCAACATAACCCTGCACTATTTGAACAACTAGTGACCAAATGTAATGTGGCTAGCAAAAGTTCCCTCACACTAGCTGACCCATAAAGCCACCTAGCCTGTGCTTCTACATTCTTGGATTAATTAATGAATCTGACCTTAAAGCTATTGACGTTGGTACACAAGGTCCTACACCTTGTGGAACTACAAAACTAAGACTAGAAGATATTTAGAAAAAAACACCCAGGACCTACTCAGAAAATGTGCTCAAATTGGGGTTCATCCAGCTGATGAATAGGCTCACACACATGACTGGCAGTTGTTGCAGTTGAGTTTAGAGGCAGGAGATATTAACTCCATCCTGCAAGTCTGGTAAACTTGCTTGCTTATTATTAATAGTTTAGTATTTTCTGGATGTAAACTTAAGCCAATGAGCTGTCATCCATTTTAGCAAAAGACATACAATTGATGAATGGAATGGACGGAATGCAGAACAAATCAAAACATTCACCCCAGTCAAGAGATCTGAGTTAAATAAATCATTCTTAGGCTCACCATGCCACCCCAGTTTAGACCTGGCCATATGCAAATCAGCCTTGACTCTGTGCCTCATGGGAATGGTCCAGCCCAAACTGCCAAGCCAGGTCCTCCCTGGACCGGAAAGATCTAGTGCAACCCTTTGCCAAACTTTGCTGGGGCATAAAACAGGCTTAGAGGATGGCGAACATGTGGATAAGTGTTTGTCACTGTACGAGCATCAAGTACATTCGTTGACAAGTGCTTCAACTTCAGAATCAACACTAGGTCCCCGAAAATAATTTCGAATCCTGCGTTTGGTAGCGGTCATGCCTAGGTGACCAGAGTGGGCTGCTTCTAGAATTCTTAACCTGAAGCAGGAAGGAGGCCCCAATTTTCCATCTCTAACCAACACATTATTTTCGATGGGTAACTCATTGGCAACTTTGCAGAAGGGTTGTAGAATAGGATCAATGGACGTTTCTTTAGTCCAACCCGCGATAACAAAATACATCACTTGTTTGAGAGTGGAATCACTTTCTAAAGCTCTGTGCCACTGCTCTATATTGGCACAAATGGCAGTCTCAACAATTGTAGCAATGATACATTCTTCAATACCTTCCTCATCCTTTGCACAAAGGTGGGATTTTGGACGGAGAATCTAAACCAAAAATCAGCAATAACGTTTTTACCTCCAGCTATATGCTGGGCAGAAAATTTTAATTCCAAGAGTTTTGTGGCCAATCTAGTTAATCTGGCTGTAGCTTTTTTTATCTTGTTGCCTGATAAAATGTCCACTATTGGTATGTGGTCCATTCTTAGCCAACATTTTCTACCCCAAAGATAAGGTTTAAATTTCTCCACTCCCCACACACAAGCAAGCATCTCTTTCTCGATGACTGAATATCTTAATTCCACATATCTCATCCTACGTGAGGCAAATCCATTGGTAATGTCATCATTGCCTACCATTTGTGTAAGAACAGCACCCATGCCATAAGCACTGGCATCAACGGTAACAAAAGTATTGCGACCTTCAACATACGCCTGAAGTGCTGGAGCAGATAAAATACTCTCCTTAATGAGTTGAAAATGTTCTGCACATGTTGAAGTCCAAACAAAATCAGTGCCCTTCTTTAATAGACTCCTGAAACATTCAGTAAGACTGGCAAAGTCTTTGATGAATTTGGAGTAAAATTCACACATGCCAATGAAAGATTGAAATTGATCCTTGTCAACAGGGTGAGGAGTATTGACAATACCATCTACAATACTTGGCTTGGGTTTCACACCATCTTATGTCCAAATATTCAATTTCGTTAACTGCAAAAATACATTTGTCATCCCTAACTGTAACATTGTTGTTTTGCAAAATAGGCAGCACTTGTTCAATTAGAGCATAATAATCTTCCTCAGAAACAGTATGAATTAAGATGTCATCATGGAATACTACGACATTAGATACTCTTTGGAACATATTGCTCATAACTTTTTGAAATACCGAAGTAGCTGATGCCACTCCAAATGGCATTCTCTGAAATTCAAACGTACCATCAGGGGTAACAAAAGCTGTTAAGTGTCTTGATGACTTATCCAGTTCCACCTGATGGTAAATGGCCCGTAAGTCCAGCTTTGAAAACCATTTGGACTGACGAACCGCTGTGATGAGATCGTCGAAGCGTGGCAGGGGGAAGTTCTTCACCAAAATAGCGTTATTAAGTGAGGGTAAGTTCACACATAAGCATAATTCCCCATTCTTCTTTTTGGCAAGAACTATGGGAGAAAGCCACAGGGCGGCATCGACTTTCTCTATGATATTCTCGTTCTGCATTTATTTTAACATTAGAGAAAGCTCAGATCTAATGCTATGAGGAACATTGCGTAGTTTTTTGTTTTATGGGTAAAACACCTTCCTTGACCTTGATGGTGTGGGAAAAACCTTTGATCAAGCCAATTTTTTGGCTAAAACATCCTTCAATTTATTTTCTCCATAATGTGTGATCAGAAATGGAGTTAGTTATGGAGATCGGGTGCTTGTGACCTGGTTTAATAATCATGCCAAACTCTGCTTGGTGCCACCATCCTAGGACATTATTACCTTTGAGGGCTACATAAACTTTCCCAAAGATGGATTTTGTTTCAAAGGTAATATTGCTGGTGAAGTACCCTGCCAAATCAATTATAATGCCTTCAAATGCATTGGTGATGACATCAGGAAGTAATAAAGCTTTGTGTGCCCAGAATTGTTTGTATTTGTCAATAGAAATAATGGTAATTCTTTCTCCTGAATCTATTAAAAGAGGAATATTGCTATCATGAACTAAAGTGTTGGTAATATTTTTGTCAGTTTGGATATTGTTGATGTTGATAGAGTCAACAGCTAAAAGTAATTCTTCAATTTTCTTTTCAACCACCTCATGTTCATTGTCTACAGAATGGTCTTCAACATAATGGACGGGGTGCGTTTACCTCCTCTACAGACATTGCAAAAAATGGCTAACTTTCTTGCACTTTAAGCATTTCTGCAATGCAGCAGGGCAGTTCTTAAAACTGGAAACATGAGAAGTTGAACCACATCTGCAGCATATAAATTTAGGGAGACCAGAAAAGACTCCTCCCCCACCTCTGGTGTTGGTATCAAAAGGAGTTTTGGGCTTTCTAGAAGCAGAATCAGAGGTGTTTAAAGCTTGAGAATCTTTGTTCGAGGATAACACTAGTGGTTGAGGATTCAACCTCTAGTTGTTTGGCAGACAACTGGGTTCATTCAATGCTTTTAGCTATTTCGATAGCCTCATCAAAAGATGGGTTCTTACAGGACAGCAATTTTTGTTGAATCTTTTTGGAGTAACACCTACAAACTATTTGGTCTCTGATTAAAGTAGTTACATAAGTGTCAATAGATTCATTTGGACATTGAACAAGCGTAAAGAACTTATGTCTCTGGACAACAAGATTGTTTTATCCTTAAAAATAAATAGACAATGTTTTAAACAGCTAATTGAAATTTGTCACCAGCTAAATAAGCAGGCAAACTATCAAAGACATTTTGGCCTTCAACACCCAGGTAGTAATACAAAAGACTACGTTTTCTGTCAGTTTTGAACTTCAAACCATCAATGGCTCCTAAATATGCATCGAAAGACCTGTACCAGAGGTGCCACTTAACAGGTGTTTCTCCAGGTTCCTGTAAGAAGAACGTCGGAGGGGTGACTGATTGCATGTTGAACGAGAAACAAAAAGCGAGAAAGGGAGAAAAAGAGAAGAGAAAAAAATGGGAGAGAACAACAAGAGAGAATGCAGGAAATATGAAAGCAGAAGAAGTTTTAAACCTGAAAAATACCAATAAAAAATATTATGCACAATAAAGTTTTGTAATTGTCATTGTTATAAAGCATTTTAATCACTATTAACACGAAGTTGAAACATAGTATTTAAGCGTGTTAATCGCTGTTAACATGATGGATGAATGTACAAGTGAAGCGTGTTAATTGCTGTTAACACGATGGATGGAGCACAGAGGTGAAGCATGTTAATCGCTGTTAACACAATGGAGCAAGTAAAAAGAAAACGTGTGAAATCAACATGGGGTGTAGTAAAATGGTACACCATAGAAGACGCTGTGATCAAACTTGCTGACGAATGGAGTGCTCGAAGATTGTCTTGAAATCAAAAGCTGTGTCAATTCCTTTGAAGCAGAAAAACAAATCACAGGCGGAGCTCGGCAGAGAAGCGCTGGCACAGAAGAGGTTGCAGGGAGGCTGAAAACTGCATCCATAAAATGCGTGTGAACTGAGTGCTCAACACGGATGCAGAGATATAGCTATGTCAACAGGTAGGCTTGGCGAAGCATAACACTCGAGCGGAATGCTCAAGCGAGTAATTGAAAGACGCAGGCAGCGCGAGGACCATAATGTGTGGACTCCCAGAATTGCGTAGAAGGAAGAAATAATCACACAAAATAAAAAAATTGCAGAGTAGAGCAGTGCTTTTGTGGCAAAGATGCAGCATAGAGCAGTGCTTTTGTGATATGAGAGAAAAGTGTCCCTAAGGCACGGAATAGTGCGAAGCTCCAAAATGGGTAAACAGCACCATGAAAAAAGGATCCTTGAGCCCTCAATGTGTAAGAAGTAAAGTAAAGTCACAGTACCTGAGGTTGAAGCAGGAGCTTGATCGTGGCAAGTGAGGTTGAGCTTGAATGGAGAAGACATTGAAAACGGAGCTGATTTAGGAGAAGAAAGAAAAGAAATCATCAGCATGCAGAGTGAAGCCTCAGGAGGTTTTGCATCCCAGGTTCATCGCCAAATTTGTAAAGTATGCTCCAAGTCTTTGTGTGGTTTTTGAAGATGAATTTATTGTTGAGTTAATAAGAATTAAGTATACAGGTATGGAGGGCTCAAGGAGGCAAGTCCATCGGACACAACAGAATTCTAAGACTTGCCTCATACATTCCAATAGTAACAATGCATGTAATAAAGGCTCAAGAGAATACAGCGATTCGGCATATGTCCTCTAAAACAAGGTAAGTAGAAATAACACAGAAACATATATTAAAAGTGTGTACAGCATGAACACCACAGGTGACCTCTTCCTGGCTTCGGGGTGATCCACTTGAAGGTCTTTTGGAGTATGCGGAGGGTGTTGAAGCATGTGGAAGATATGGCGTTGATCTGTCGGTTCATGGTTAGGGAGTGGAGTATGATGGCGAGGTTGCAGGCATGGTTCGTGGGTGTGGGACGGTTGCCAAGGAAGGGTGGCCACCAGGTGTTCTCCTACACACAGAAGGGGTTGTTCTGAGGATGAGGACTTCTGTCTTCTCCAAGTTGAGCTTCAGGCAGCTGCTGCCAATCCAGGATGTGACCTCCTTCATTCCTTCCTGCGAGCTGTGTCTGGTAATGTTGGGTTCCTTGATGAGGGAGAGGATGAACTGGGTATCGTCTGCATATGCTGGGTTTGTATTTCCTGACGATGGCTGCAGAGGGGCCATGTAGATGTTGAAGAGTATGAGGCTGAGTGAGGGACCAAGGAATGCTCCGCATCTGATCTCTGTGGGTTCAGAGAGGAAGGGCGGGAAACTTATTCTTTGAGTTCTGTCAGTGGAAAATGAGCGGATCCGGTGTAAGGCCATTCCCTGTATGCTGGCGTTGTGGAGCCTGGTGGCTGGTGTGTGGTGAGAGGCGGTGTCGAAGGTTGCTGAGAGGTCAAGTTGGATGAGTCCTGCTGTGGGGCCTTGGTTGAGGAGAGTGTGGATGATGTCTTTGGCAGCTAGGAGGGCCGTTTCGGTGCTGTGGTTGCTGGGGAATCCGGATTGTGAGTTGTCAAGAATTAAGTTGGATTCTATGAAGTTCATGAGCTGGTTGTAGACGATCTTCTTGGTGACTTTGGCAGCGAAGGGGGGGAGGGAGATTGGTCTGTAGTTCCTGAGGTCTTCAGGGTCTGCGGAGGGCTTCTTGTGGAGGGGTTTTACTTCTGCACGTTTTCATTCATCGGGGAAGGTGTCTGTTTCGAGGGAGCAGTTGATTGTATGTCGTTCAGGAACTATGGCGGAGGCGGCTCTGTGAAGGATTTGTGGCGGCAGTGGCAGCAAAAGAACTGACCTTGGGTGGTGTTCAGCGTTGATGGCTGGCAGCTGTTGTTTCTTCTGGGGTTGAGTGTGTAGGGGGTTGCTGAGTCATAGTGGTGGAGGGGTCGGAGGACCAGGGTCCCTGGTGCTGGTCGTGGTCGGGTAACAGACAGGCTCAGATGGGCTTGCTTTCAGCGCACCAGCTGCGGTGTCCACTTCACGTCGTGCATCGGTTGCCATTAAGTAGTGGTCAGGCAGAGGGATAGCCGCTGGGAGGTGGGAGTGGAAAGAAGCAGAATGGAGGGGCCATGGGGGCAGCAGTGTTGGGAAAAGGGAGTGAATCAGCAGCAGTGAAAAAAGACAGGCAAATAAAGCAAAAAAAATGAGACAATTAGGAAAAAAGGCACAAAAGGCAACAAGGCAGCAAAAGACAGAAGCACAAAAATAGCCAGGCAATAAAGGCACAAAAAACAACGAGGCACAGAAGACAGAGGCACAAAATAGGACAACACAGTCAAATTAAAAACAGAAAGACAAAACAGGGCACAGATGGGCAAAAGCAGGACAAGCAGACAGAAGGCTGGCTGGGCGGATCTGCAGAAGAGCAAGGCTCTAGCACTGGACCACACAGGATGAGTTGCAGGCAGGAGCCTGCAGGTGGAGGAGGGCCTCGAACACCTTACCTGGAGGCAGGGAGGTGCAGGGGGCAGCGGCGCAACAACGGAACTGCGCGAGGGGCGGAGAGCAGGTTACCTGACCAGGAGGTCTCCAACTTCTATACTCCATGACCTCTTATTTGTGGAACTAACACTATGGATTCAGTCCATTTAAGAGAACAGGAATCATCTTGATGAATATCCACGAATCACTGTTAAAAACATTTGGGGAGTAGCACGTTGCAGCACTCAACATTTCAGCATGAAATTGTGTGTGTATCTATATATATATATATATATATATATATATATATATATATATATATGTATCAAACTCTTCTCACTTGGAAAGGAATTGGATCGCACAACAAAACCTTCTTGTGTTGCAATATTAACGTTTATTCCAGATTAAGCTCCCAAACACTTCAAACACCAACGCGTTTCGATCTCCCACTGAGATCTTGTTCACGGTGTCGACCTTCACAAATATATATATATATATATATATATATATTCAATCACCTCCTGGCAGTCTTCGCATTCGTAAAGAACCAGAGTCGAAGCCTAAATGTTGTGCAGAAGGGTTTATTTAGGCACAAGGAATACTACCCAACGCGTTTCGAAGTCAGCCGACTTCTTGCTCACGGGTCCTATATATATAACCTACTGGCGTTCGCCAGTAGGTATATATAGTTAGGATTTTTTTGAATAGGGATTTCTGAAAATTCTATGTTGAATAACTTTGGCGTTGATGGACGGAATTGGCTGAAATTTTCAGGAAAATGGCACATTTTGTTTCTGAGCGTCCCCTGAAAGTTTGGGGGGGTTTCGTCAAGCGGGGGCCGAGAAAAAAGGGGGGTCCCAAAACGTGTTTTTAACATTGAGTTTTCCATAGGGCGGTTGGACTCACTTTTAGCACGAACGGCTGAATGGATTTACAGGAAACTTGGCAAAATTGTAGATTTGGTTTGCCCGACGTGCCTTTGCTATGTCTCAATATATGTGCTCCAGTGGATTTTGAGAAATTACCGTTTTAAAAAACAGATATATCAGTGACAGCGTCCCGGTTAGCGCCCCGGTTCGCGTACCTGACGTGTAACAGAACTTCGCGAGGAGAAGCGGATTGGCTCCCCGGTGACTGTGAACATTCTAAACAGTCCGGAGCGGCCGTCATCTTGTGTCTCGGTAGGATCGAGACACAAGAGGTGGCCAAAACAAAGGGGGAAATGACCATAAGGGGGCAGAGTAGATCCTCCCTGACCCCCTAGGTTTGATGTGGGGGCTTTTAAAGGGCCCCGCGGGGCAAAAAAAAATATATTTTTTTTCGTTTTTTTTGTGGGGAGAGCGCTCGGTACGCGCACCGGGAAGCGGTCGGGGAAGCGTAATATTGGGAAAATGGGATGAAAGAATGTTCAAATATTGTATGTTTATTGATTGTTCTTTTTTTTTTTTTTTGTTTTTTATTTAAGTACCAAGATGTAGGTACCAATGCAGAGTCTAAAAATAAAAATACACCGTTTTCTTTGTACATATGTTGCATGTTGTTTCTGAAGTTATTGTGGTATATGGAATTCATACCATAGTCTGTCAGGAAAGCAGAAACACCATGGAGGCAGGAGATGATAAAGAGATGTTAAATACACTTTGGAGACCATATAGTGGAAGAAAGGAAGTAAATATGAGCAAAGTTACTATGTAACACAAAAAAATTGCACAGTATATTTAAAGTCTGATTTTACATTATAATCAATTTGCTACTAGTTTACAAAATACATATAAAAATGAATAATGTCAAACAATTTTTGAATTATTAAATAAAAATTTATTTTTCTGATTCTTTTTCAAAATTAAAAAGAACTTCTAATAATTCATTGTCAGTTTTTTTTCATTTTCAAGTAGGAAATCTACTGCTTCCACACATTGCAGAAGTTCAAAGTCCCGTGAATCATCATAGAATTCAGAGTCAATTTCTGTATCTGTTTTGCTTCCTGCAACAATTTCCAAGTTAGTTTTGTTCTCTCCTTCCATTTTTGTGCTGTAAAACGAATTTTAAAAAAATATAACAGTACAGGTAGGGCGCTGTTGGGTTTGAGTACAGACAGGTAGTTTGTTTTTTTAAACAGTGATTTTATCTTTGGGCAGTGTATGGTATCAGACTGGAAGTAGAAATATAAAAAAATGTATGTGATAAAGCCTAAGTAAATTCTTAATTATACAAGACAAGCCTAAGTCCATCCATAACTAAAACAGAGAAGTCTACCTTATTCTATAACTATTACAGAGGGATAGTATATAACTATTAGAAAATGTTTTCCTAATTAACTTAAAGTGCTGAACATATTTCAGTTTTTAAAATATCATCTTACCAATCAAAAAGAAGTTTAAGTTCTCAGTTGAAATGCACTTGATATGTACTTCAGGAAGTAGTACTCAAAATGGCTGTGTTTCTCTCTCTTTCTTTATATATATTCAGGTACATAACCAATCAAATGTCATGAAATAATAGAAGATATTGAAAGTAGCATTTTGATTGGTTGTCAATTCTAACACTTCATAAGTGTTTTTGTTAGGTAATTTACCTCAGGATATTTAGTCAGGCTTACAGCATAATTTTCTCAATGGAATTCCATCACATTTGGGTAAATGGTAGGGACTGCTATGTAGTAGGCCCTATTCTATATTTGATGAAAGTGTCTGTAGTAGTTTTCTGTAAATTACTTTCCCACCTTTTTTTATCGAGCGCTTGCAGGTGCGCTCCCCGGTACGCGAACCAGCAGCGTTACGGGAGTCCTCCATTTTGTGTATCGGTAGAATTGATATATAAGATGGAGGACAAACAATGTACGGAATGGGTAGAAGGGGGCACGGTAGACACTTTGTGACACTCTAGGTTTTCTGAGGGGGGATTAGGACGCTGATATATGGAAAAATACAAAAATTAAATTTTTTAAAATTTTTTAAAAATGTTTACGCTCCCCGGTAAGCGAACCGGGGAGCGTACTTTGGTGAAGAAAAAAAAATTAGAAAAAGATAAACGTTTTGAATAATCAGAGGTAGGGTAGCTCTGAAAAGAGCTATTGTGTTCTGTGGCTAATTTAGGTACCTACAAGTAGGTTCAAATGCACACTTTTAAATAAAGGACGAATATTCTATTCCCTCCATCAGAGAAGTGCACACCATCTCTTCTGTAGATGTGTTGAATGTTGGAACGCAAGTTATTGTTGTATATTAAACCCATTCCATAGTCTCTCATGTAAGCAAAAACAGATTTATTCACATGTTTCTGTGCTTTCTCAAATTGTGGAAAAAAATGATTGGAGCACTTACATTTTTGTCTTTGACATATATTGGAATATACCAAGGCAGTTTGGGGAAAAAGTGTCATTTAAAAGAAGAATACATTTTACAGCTTTTGATATTTGCTATTAAAAAACCATTGAAATTCACTGAAAAAACCATAGGTTATAGACCATATATGGTTAGGAATTAGCATTTACAAAACCTTGAAAATTCACTAAAAAAACCATAGGTTATAGACCATATATAGTTAGGGATTAGCATTTACAAAACCTTATTTTACTCGCACAAAACCATTGAAATTCGCATATATAGTTAGTTGCACTAACTATATATCGCGCACCCGCAATCCACTGCTGATGATGTCACATATTACATCATTCATGACATGGTCAGTGACATCACTGATGACATCACTGATGACATCTCAAATGACATCACTGATGACATCACTGTTGACAACTCATATGGCATCACTGATCACATCACTGATGACATCACTCATGTGATAATACAATGAACCTCTTCAGACTCTAATATAACCTTAGATACACTCAGTGTTAGCAGACACTCACAGACTGTCACTCATCCATGGAGTTACTCACACACCTAGTCAGTCATGCAAAGAATCAATCACACCTCCATTTCCTCAACTATACAGTTATACACACCTTACTTATTCAAACATATACTAACACATATTTACTCTCTTATACAATCCCTGATACAAGCTCACAATGATCCATACAGCCACTCACACATTCACTGGTTCTTATGCACAGTTATTTATATATGTCAACTCTCACATGTACTGTGTTTTACATATGTACTTACTTTGACATGTAGCACTGAGATATCCATTCACTCACCAATGCACTCATGCACACAGTCAACCGCCCCTACAGCTGTTTCCACATGCACTTTTGAACACATACATCTAGTGAATCAACTGCTCACACATCTATGCACAGAGTCAAACACCTCCCAGCCACCCACACAAACACTCAGTCTCCCATACAAATACTTGGGCAACCAATCAATAACCCATATAGTTATTCATATAGCTACTGATCAACACATGCAGCAGTTTACAGAACAACAGACATAATGATGCACAAATTAAGACAGTTTAGTCACTAACCCATGCACTCAGTGAGACACATTTAATCATTCTCTCATACAGTCAGTCATGCACCTACTAAATCCTTCATCCAGACACTTATACGTCCACTCATTCTTCAATATTTAAGACATATTTTAACTTTACAGAAACATACAGTCACTGGATGTTGTCATCAGTGATGTCATCAGTGATGTCATTTGAGATGTCATCAGTGATGTCATCAGTGATGTCACTGACCATGTCATGAATGATGTAATATGTGACATCATCAGCAGTGGATTGCGGGTGCGCGATATATAGTTAGTGCAACTAACTATATATGCGAATTTCAATGGTTTTGTGCGAGTAAAATAAGGTTTTGTAAATGCTAATTCCTAACTATATATGGTCTATAACCTATGCTTTTTTCAGTGAATATATATATATATGGTGGGGGAATGGGGCTCCAGGATACGATCATAGGGCACGTGGCCTTAGGCCCACACGGTGGCAGAGTTTGGACCCGGCCTTGGCCCACCCAATCACTCCACACCCCCTGTGGAATATAGCTCATGCCGGTCAGGCTCATCTAGCGACACCGCCCGCATGGGGCCTTGCTACAGGAAATAGGTTCGGTCCCTTAGCTGACCTTAACTCCTGCGATTGACTCGAACCAAGAACTGATTACTATAACACTGGTTTGATGAATCCATTCGCGAGTAGGAGGGACCTTAGTACTGACGACTCCCATAATTTTCAAATGATTAATGTCGTCACTGAGCCCCAGCTGCCCACTAATTTAAGTCAGCAAACTCTTAATCCTGGGCCCGAGGCCGGCTCTAACTTGGGTACATCCAAAGAGGCGGTACAGCGTTGTTGTCACGCGAACACAAGCGGTGCTCTTGTAGCTCATGCAACAATGGAAGGACATTCTGCGAGCAGCACCAACCATATGCCCAGTAGCGAGGTATGTCGGATTTTAAGCTGGAACGTGGCAGGTCTTAACACCAAGCGTCAGGATCCAGAATGGTGCAGTTTTATTTCAAAGTTCCACATTATTGCGTTTCAAGAAACTTGGGACACATCGAACAATTTCTGGTGGGACGGGTACACCAGCTTTATAATGCCTGCAGTGCCTAGCAGAATGGGTAGGGCTAAAGGTGGCCTGGTGCTCTTATTCGCCTTGGACCTAAAAGGAAGTCTCAGGCAGATTAGGTCTGAATCTGACAACATATTGATTGTCGAAAGAACCTTTAATAAAACTAGTAGGACCTTATTCGTTAATTTCTACAACTCTGGCAATTCCGTCTATGATGGTCGCAATGTTGCCAATTTAGATTGTATTTTAAATTCAGTCTTACAGAATATCTCACTCGCATCCGAGTCAATTTTATTAGGTGATTTTAATTTACATCCATGTAATTTAGCCTGTAAGGGAAGAGGAGCATGCGATGACGACGACGTTGCCCCAGTTGCGCCTCATTTTGAACATTCAGCAGAGGGCCAGGAGCTCGAAGATCTACTTGCAAACTATAATCTTTACGAACCAAACTTAGGGCCGAGAATGCCGACTTTTACAGGCGGTCACCAAGGGTCAGTGATAGATTATATTTTTGTTTCTCTTGGCATTTTAACCTCTACCACTGCCTACAGTACGGTCGTAACCCACTTCAGCGATCACAACCCTGTACAACTTGAAGTGGAGTGGGGCAGCTCGATGGGGGTGGCGCCATCTTCTGTAAAACGAGCACACCCCCTAAGGACCAAAGATCAAGACAGAAGATTAAAATGGGCGAAGGTGATCCCAGAAACTTTTTTATAAAAAATGCCTCCCTAAAATAAAAATTCAAGTCGAGTTGTGCCAAAATCCGGATACTCAAGGGAGCCTCATGGTGCCAGCTTATGAGGATTTATGCGCACAAGTCTCCAAAGAGCTTTTAGCTAAACCTCTGCAGGGGTCCCAAGGCCATAAGCGTTGGTTCAACTCTGCATGCTCAAAGGCACACAGAGACTTGCTGGTGGCTTTAAAAATGGTTCCCAGAGATAAAGAGGAAATTGCGAGACTAAGGAAAATCTACAAGTCTGCAGTAAAAAGCCGCAAAGACTGCATTAAACGCGAAACCTGGGACGACCTTCTATCAGCAGCGGTATTGAAGGACAGTAGAAGATTTTGGTCAATCATTAAGCAGCCCCTTTTTTCGGAGGACAATAACTCACCAATGGACTGTGTGATCACCGAGGACAAATGGCTGTCTCATTTTAAAAACGTATATGGTGAGGATGTAGCCGATGAGGACATTAGCAGGTGCCCTCTGCTCAGCGGGCCAGTAAGCCCTATTGTTTTCAACCCCCAGGAGGTAGAAAGGGCGCTCTTGGAAACTACTAAACACAAGGCACCTGGCCCGGACGGAGTTCCGGCCGACTTTTTTATGTTTTCTCCTAAAATGTGGTCGAGGGTGCTGTCCAACGTGTTCAATGCAGTTAACCATAATTCAGCACCAGCCTCATGGGCCAAATCCACCATCGTTCCCATATATAAAAATAAAGGTCAGCGGGACGACCCAGCATTCTACAGGCCTATATCCCTCTTGGACTCCACTGTAAAAATCTTGGGGAGAGTCCTTTTATTTAGGTTGAGGGAGAATGTTGAGGGTTGTGGTGGGCTGTGCGAACTTCAATATGGATTTAGAGAGAGGAAAGGTACGATTGAGCAATGTATCAACCTGTACCTACTCATCTCTAAATACACAGTGGCTAAGGAGGGCTCGGTGTTTTTGGCTTTTATGGACCTTTCGTCCGCATTCGACCTCGTTAATAGGTCCAAATTATGGTTAACTCTGTTGGATCTGGGAATTGACAAAGCCCTGGTCGCGTTCATGGCTTCACTGCACCAGGAGCTTTTCGCAGCTGTACGTGTGTCCAATAATGGTAGGTGCACCCCTTTTTTTAGATCCTTGAAAGGGGTCAGGCAAGGCTGCATATTGGCCCCTACGCTATTTACCATTTACATCAATGGTCTGGGTGCGCACCTGCGGGGCATGGGCGCGGATGTTCCGCGTGCAGGGGATACACATATTCCGGCACTCCTGTACGCGGACGATGCCGTGTTGATGGCCCGTACGGGAGTTGGCCTGCAGGTCCTTCTTAATTCTTTCGGTTCCTTTATGGAAAATTTGGACCTAAAGGTCAATGCGTCTAAATCTCACACAATGATAATGGGTAAAGAGTGCGGGAAGAGAAGACATAAATCTTTTTTTTGTAGTGGGATCCCTGTTACTGAGGTAACCACTTTTCCCTACTTGGGAGTGTTGTTTGATCAGAAAGGCACCTGGGGTCCACAGTTAAGCGCGAAGAGGTTGGCCGTCACCAGATCCGCCTCTGCACTTCTGGGCTTCGCGGGTAAGCTAGGCGCCAGGCCCATGGAAGCGATGTTGAAGATTTATAAGAGCAAACCTGTCGCCATCGCTTCCTATGGATCGCCTCTGTGGGGTTATGTTAACCTTGACCCCATCCAGAGAGCAGAAAATAGATTTATAAGATCTCTCCTCTCTGTCCCTCAATCAACCCCAACCTACTCCATCCACAAGGAGGTGGGATTGCCTTATTTGTCAGATCTTCTAAGTGCCGCACCACTGATTTTGTGGTTGAAAATGTGGCTAAATGCCGATCTACCATTAAATCACAAAATCCTGAGGGATGTTTTATCCTTGGACCACCACTGTAAAATTCCTTGGTTGGCCTATTTAAGGAAATCCTTTATGGAACTAGGTCGTCCAGAACTCTTCTGTTCCCCAGAGAAAATTACGGCCCAGGACATTGCCAACACAAAAAAAGCCTTCAAAGAAAGGAAGGAAGCATGCCGCGAGTCAGTCGAGTTACATAAACCCGCAGTAAGGGCTCACTATCTACTTGTCAGCGATCCTTATTTGGCGCCCTACCTTCGTTTCGTAACTATCCCTTACCATAGGGTTTTATTAACCAAACTTAGGTTTAACTTAATTCACTTTCACCTAGGTTCTTTTAAGGGTTGGCAGAAGCCAGAGCTAGCCGCTCCCTGCAGCTGTGATCATTTCTCAGTGCAGGACACAATGCACTTCGTCATGTTCTGTAGCTTATATCATGAGCAGAGGAAAAAACATCTGTTCCCCGTACTTAAAGACGCAGGGTTCACACAGGTGCGCCCCGCGCTGCTCTTTCTACAGCTCATGACTAATCCAAGTACAGCATTTAGTCTTGCCAATTTTTTAGTCGCTGCAGTAAGGACGAAAGCTGTTGGCCAACGCCCGCCTGAAGAGATTATTAACTAAATGAATTTTACATGTATACCCAAATGTACCTTTTTTAACTTGTGTAAATAGTATTTATAATGTATATTGGGCTTGTAGCCTTTTATTAGTTAGGAATTCAAAGTATATTTTGTGTGTCATGTTTTATTGTTTTTGTTTCTTTGTATGACTTTGATTAAGTCGAATAAAGATATTCTGACTATATATATATATATATATATATATATATATATATATATATATATATATATATATATATATATATATATATTGTGTGTGTGTGTATGTATAATTCATGATATGGCATAGAGTAGTCCTCCATCTGTTGCCTTTAAGAGTAGCTGAACCAATTCAAAATCATAGACTACAGTGCAGTGCTGTCCTACAGGGCAACTATCAGCATTCACTGTTTACTACAATGCAAATTGAAATAGCCTAAACTCTTACCGAGAAGTCGCTGTGTGAATTATCTGTCCCTAAGGAAAATTGCTTCTAACCTATGAAAACTCCCATCATTTCATTCTTCTACATCCAGTTTTTGGGCCTGTGGTGTGTGCTAAGCCACTCTAATGTAGTAGGTTCATGCACAGTAAACTCTGTTCAAATTGGACTATGCCCCAACTTTTCACATAAAACGAGGTCCTCAGTGCTGCAGTTTATCTTTATTAAATAGTAAAATAACACTTAATATTTTTTGAGTATGATCTTCTTTAACACAGATCACAAGAGTGGTGCTGGGTTGACCCTGACGCGGTTTACTTCTATTTTTGAAAGGCAGCATTCCACACATTAAGATAGCTCCTCTTGGCTCAGACCTCTCACCAGGTCTGTTTAATGCACATCTGTAGACCATGGACATGTCATTGTCACATCTTGCATCTAAAAACCTTACTGTTCAGAATAGTTTCATATTTTCGTAATGTAGTCTTAATTACAAATATAACAACAAATGTAACTGTGTCAATATGTTCCCCTATCAGCTTCCAGCTGTTCTGAAACCATATAACATTTAATGTGCTACCATTTAGAGAACTTGATGTTTGCCTAAGTGCCACGTGGGGTGTAGTTGTTAATCCAAAATATGTCTCTATGTGGTCACTTGAAAATACATCCGATTTTTGAAGACTACCTCTAGCTTCAGTAGAGAGGTTGTTTCCATATCAATATGAAAGAAAACAGCAAAAATCTATTGGAGATTTAATTTAGTTTGTAGATTGTTTATTCATTTACACGATGTCATTAGGTGTTTGATCCAGTCATTGTGTGAGGCGTTGACTTGTATATGGTGAATCTAGAAAACGTTCCAAATGTTTGGGTTTATAATATACTCTGGATTTTCCATCTACATTTGTTAGCATAGTTGCTGAGAATTCTAGTCCCAGGATCATTGGTATGAATGTTGTGAGTAAAGATGTCATATTCTCCCCTTCTTTCAGTTCTGGATATATAAATATATGAATGTTGTCTGTCGATCTCATATCCTCCAAGTAGATATTCTTCTTCTGTGAATTCCACAGTTCGTTATGTCAGTAGTACTTTATCTTCAGTGTCATTTAGGTGCTTGTATGTATTAACTAGCAGGGTTCTGAATGACTCAGTCTCCATATGTATTGATCTGAGCTCCCTGCTTATATCTACAGCAGATTAGTTGTCTGTGGCAATAGAACTTTTGATACCTTTTTGTTCCAATGTTATTGAGTCCTCTGTGACCATGCCCATAGTGGCAGCAGCCATTTTCATTTCTGGTTTTTTCCAGATATCACCTCAAACAATATTAACTGTGGTTTCTGACATAAACCAAGTCGATAGCAGGCCGAGGGAGAGTGTAAGCAAATAATTGTTGTTTTTCTGTGGCGTGCTGAGGTTCTCTTTTATTTTCTCTTTCATCTTAAGTAGATAGAAAGAGGCTTATGCAGGGGAGAAAGTATAGAATTGCATTTGAAGCATGTTGGTGGTCTCAAATACTGTTATAGCGTGATAGGCTCAAATCATTTGAACGGCATATAAAATGCTGATCAAATATTGATGTGTAGTTTCTTACGAGCTCTGCACCTGAAATGTTTGGAAAGGATTGGTATAAGAATTCTTTCAGACAAGTCTGTGCCTTGCTCAATGCAGCAAAATTAAAATGGCCCTCCCATGTTTTCCTATGATGTTATCAATAGGTGTCCTTCCAGATTCAAGAAGACCACTGCTAACTATGAGTCTACTGGATTTTTGGTTCCAAGATCACTGACAGCGTTGGGTCTTTCGGGGGTGTTCAAATCAGGCGAGCACATGCTGCTCAGCACATTGGTTGAACCCCACTCTGAGCTCCCAGTGTCTTGATACTTTTAGCATGCCAAGAGGTGGTTTACCACAAGGGTGGTTTACCATAACTGTGGCAGGACGCTCAGTGAATCAACTGGGGGCACCACGAGGTCTTCAGGCTTTGTGACTCTCAGAGTCCAATTGGTCAGCCATCAGCGAAGGGGGGTGTTCTACCTTATACAATCAGGTTATTTGTGCACTTATGTGTTTATGTTGATTATGTAGACCTCCTTTAGATATGTACTTCTTTTATTGTTATTACTTCTCACATTACAGTGAGCGCTTTGCTTATGCTCTTTAGTCTTATGTAGTGTTCTCTCATAAATTTGCGAGTTCTCGGCCTGTGCTGCCTCAGCATTGGTTGTCTCAGATATCTCTGCAGCCAGTGCAGCAGGAAAGCTGATTGTCGGCTCCTTATTGTAAAGTACTGGAACTAATTAATAAACGCTTTTATCCACCATACCTGCCTGTAATCTCCTCTCAACATTTGGCGACAAGCTGAGGAGTGAAGATTTTGTGATCCAGCATCAGATTTATATTGCCGATGCCTGCTTTGAACCAAGTCGCTGCAGTTTCTGTGATAAATCACAGCACCTGTTTATGTATTGGCAGTGAATATTTTTGTTCTTCCTCTTCGCTGCGCTACAAACCCTCTTCCGAGCCCTGAGCCAGAAAACATGCACCTTCCACTTCCCGAACCCAATCCGGCACTGGCTGGCATCTACAAACCTACTCCAATCCTGGCCATGCGCCCTAAAACCGGCCCCTGGCACAACCCCACCTAACCTCCCAGTCCTCAACCCTAAAAATATACTCCACCCTCAACCCTGTGACCTAAAGCCGTACCTGGTGCAGCACCAACACTAAATTCCCTCCCCCCTAGCCCGGAGTCCTAAAACCTACCCCAGTTAGTGTGTATTCGGACCCATGTTAGACTGTGGCAAGAAAAGGGGGGGCGAGGCTGTACCAGTTCCACTTGATTGATCCTGACACGCAGGTCTTTTTTTAAGCGGAATGGTCTCTTCATCTTCGGGTTTTGGCGCAGCTAATTGTGGTAAATACACTGATTACCTTTACCATGCATATGACTTTACCACGCATATGCCTTTACCGTTCATACCTTTACTATGTAATTTGTTATAAAGGCATGCAAGTGCTGCTGAAACACATTACCGTATGGATGATGATGAGGAGAATGAGTGTGTTGTTGCCTTGGTTGACAATATTTTGGGAGATACAGGCACAACTACACACAAGAAGTGATTAGAGGCCTCAAATCGGGATCCTATGTTGCAAACCATTTTTATATACATGAAAAACGGTTTGGCTAGAGAGAGAAGTGTGGAAGCCTCAATAAGACAATATGTGAGGTTTCTGAGGACGTTTCTATTGTGGACGGTGTGTTATTATGGTCCAATGTTTGGATGCCCCCAATATCTCTTAGAAATGCTCTTAGTAAAGAAGCTCATAAACGTCATCTGGGAATCAGCAGCGCCAGTACACCTCTCAAACACTATTACAAAATTCATTAATGAATATACCACTTTTTTGGTGTCAGACAAGCATTGGAAGGTGCATGAATCTCCTCTACATATGGTACCATTATCAGAGGTAGCATGGCAAAAAATTGCTCTTGATTTTACTAGGCCATTTGATCTATTACCTAAGTCTCAAAGAAACATGATGGTGTGTCTTGGTAGACTAGCATTCTAATTTAGGATATTTTGATTTCACTTCGGTTCTCAACACTGATTCCATCAATGTATTTTTTAGGAGAAATGTTGGTATTGAGGGCGTACCCAAGGAGATCGTCACCGATAATGGTACTCATTTAACGTTAGCTCGCATGAAGGCTTTCATTAATGGCTTTCACATTACACATCTCAAGGTGGCTCTATACTCTCCCTCCTCAAATGGCCGTGTGTTGTGCATGAATACAAACAACTTTAACCATGGGCTGTGAAAAAGCTCTGGTCTTACTTGGTGACACCCCATAGAAACGCATGTGTTTTGCTAATTTTTATTGTTACACAAAAGATTTCCGAGATCCTCAGTCTGCCCTAATTGGGTAGAGTAAAGAACAACAGAAGACTTAATAATGGTTCTACCATGGCTTACAGGGTGCAAGCTATTCAAAGTCAAATAGAAGTAACCTTTGATTAAAAAAAACATAGTGCCAAGGAAGTAAACTTGAATGTGTGAGACTGGGTTTTGGTGATGATTCCCACAAGGGCAAGGAAAGGGGAATATACATTTTCCAGACCTGTGTGTGTGGTGGATTTTTAAAGTATCTAGGGCCAGATGTAGGTAGCCTAATACCGGTCGGAAACGACCGAAATTCTGTATTTTTGGCCGTTACCGACCAGTATTTGGTCTATGAGATGTAGGTCACCTAAATCCGGAAAAAATACAGAATCGGTAGATTACCGGCTCGGTAAAATACCGAATCGGTAATATTTCTGAATCGGTAAAATTACCGAATCGGAAAATATACCGAGTCAGTAAATGTTCCGAATCGGTAAAATTACCGAATCGGAAATTACGAAATGGAAAAAAACCACACCATTGAGATGTAGGTGAGCCTTAAATTACCGAATTACACCAAAATTCGGTAATTATGAATCGGTATTTAACATGGATTGCAAGCAGGTGGTAATCAGGTGCAGCCTATAAAAAACGGCCCCAAAATGCAACACTGGAACCAGAATGGCGGCTTTTTACGTCATTTGACGTCATAGCAAGACGGCTAAGGCTACAGGCAGCAGGTGAGAGGGTATGGAGAAGGGAGGAGCAGGTCTATAGGCAAAGGATTACACTCTTCCAATTGACAGAGCCAGAGATACTGCAGAGATACAGACTGCACCCCGAAACCATCATGGACCTGATCAGGGACCTGCACCCACTCCTGGACCACCCAAGACCAAGGCCCATGCCATCCCACCCCATGTCCAGGTGCTCTGTAGCATTCACCTCCTAGCATCTGGGAGCTACCAGAGTGTTGTGGCAGCGGTAGGTGGGGTGTCCCAGAGCTGCCTGTCGCGTTTTTTCAGAAAGTTCCTGGATGCCATGATGCAAAGAATGGATCATTACATCCACTTCCCAGACACTGATGCGGACTTGCTCAGGACCAAGACTGACTTTTACCTCAAGGCTAACTTCCCACACGTGATTGGCTGCATTGATGGGACCCACATCCCCATTTGCCCCCCAGCTGCCACAGAGCACATATACAGGAACACGAAGTCATCACACACAATTAATGTACAAGCAATCTGTGATGCCAAGTACATCATCACCGATATAGTGGCCATATACCCAGGAAGCACCCACGATTCATATATATTCCAAAACAGTGGGATCTATACCCGCCTGACAGCGGGTGAATTCGGGGAAGGATACCTGCTAGGTAAAGAAATGGGTGACACTCCCTTGATAGATGAAGCAGACGTATGTCAATGTGTGCATCTGAGAAATGTATCTTTTTTCTTCCACATTAGGGGATAGTGCATATGCACTCCGTTCCTTCGTCCTGACACCCTACCTGAACCCTACAACCCCCAGCCAGAGACGTTACAATGTGGCACATAAATCCACCCGGAATATCATTGAGCGCACCTTTGGCCTCCTGAAGTGTTGGTTCCCCAAAAGTGGTGGGGCATGGCAGTACGCACCTGTAACGTGCTGTAAGATAATTGCAACCTGTGCAATGTTGCAACCCTCGCAACTAAGAGGGGCACAGAGGTGGAATTGGAGGACTATGAAGACCATGACGATGAGCAGGCACTACCAGCAGCCAACACAGTCGGAGTACCAACACCCACAGACGGAAGACAGAGACGGGCAGAAATCACACACAACTACTTCTGAGTAAGTATCGAGACAAAGCAAGTGTTGTACGTCAATGCACGTAGTTTATTTTGCACTACGTAGAAAAGACATGAGCCACAAATGTCACATACTAGTGTGCCTAGCACTATTGTGTGTACGGGGGTTACCTCACCCTCACATGTCCAACTGAATATGGCAGACTCACTGCTTGCGCCCATGAACAGCCCCGCGTGATGCATGAGGTTGGCTCAGTTCCAAGTCTGCTGTGCCTGCGCCGGCACTCTGGTGTCTGCTACTCCTCCTTACTTCAGGGACAGGGATGCTGCCCCTGCTACTAGCGGTATCTGTGTCCCCGACACCTTCTGCTCCTGTGGTGGCTGACTGGTTTGTCAGCAGCACTTCCATCACTGTAGTGACTCTCCCCATCCCCCGTGTGAGGTTAGTACAGCAGTGCACCAGCCCCTCCTGCATCGCAACTGAACGGCGACACATCAGTGAAGTTGCAGTTGCAAGTTGGCGCATGCCGCGTGTCTGCTGGTGCGTACGATGGCTCTCCCTGCGCCTTTCTGCACGGTCCTCACGTAGTTCCTCACAGAGTGTCATCACACACTGAGACATGTCCCTGACTCCATCTGCCATGTCCCTCATGCTGTCTGCCATTGATGCTATTCCCTTGTTCATGTCTGTGAAATTAGTGTTCAAAATTCGCATTTGCCTGTGTACTGCACTTATCCCTTTTGCCTGCAGGCGCTGCACCTTCACCATTGTGGTCTCAAGGCCTTGGAACACATCCTCATCACGGCCACTGGTGCCTGACTCCCGGACCCTACGACGTCTTGTTCCACCGGATCGCCTGACAGGAGTGGATGTATGACCTGGTGCATTTCCTGCCATAGACTGCATTGACTCCTCACACTCCCCTTCCTCCTCCGAGGATGTTTGTAGGATCCTATGCGGGGGACCCTCATGCCTCACGAGCCTGAAGACTTCAGATACCTCTGTGTCTGCTGGTGTGTCTGGTTGTTCTGACTCAGGTAGTGGTGAGCCAAGGAGCACTGGAGATGCTTCCAGTAGCATGGTGTCATTTGCCTCTGGTATGTCAGCTGCTTGTGTGCTGGGTGCTGTAGGTCTTGCACTGCTGGGCCCAGCATCCCTGCCTTCTTGCTCACTGCTATCCCTTTGGGAATGTGTCTTCTCCCTCACCTGTTGGGACTTGCGTGATGTCTCCCCTGTGGACAGATATGGACAGTGTCTTAGTGGTGCTGTCACCGTGTACATCACTATTAAATTACATTTTTACATCACTATTTTCTGTTCCTCCCATGTGTCTGATTGTATTGTGTGGCATGCCTGACGACATTTCATGTTGACTGCTCATATGGGTATTCTCATGACTACCACTCCCATAATGCACTGCAGGTGCATACTAAAGTCAGAACTGGATACCCTCTATACATAGCCACATTGGGGGAGGAACACAGGCAGGGGGTGAGGATGATGGACATGTCCCTTACCTTTCTTAGCTGCAGCTCGGGCTGAGCTGTCTGCATCACCAATCCCCAGAACGCACTCTGGCTCCAGTGTGGACTCCACAAGCTCTTCCAGGTCCATGAGTGGAGGTGCCTTGTTCTTCTCTCCACCTGTAGCATTGGCCTCCTTGCTTCTTGCAGCCAGTTTTTTTTAGTGATGATCCTTAGATCGTACCATCTCTTCTTGAGGTCGTCCACTTCCCTGTTGGTCACTCCTATGGCGTTAATTTTGGTCTGGATCCCCAGCCAGGTGTTCCTCTTGACAGCCTCTGGTACCTGCAGGGACTGCTTTCCAAAGATTTTTGGGTAGTGCTTGACTACCTCCTCCACCAGCACCTGAAGTTCACCAGTGCTAAACTTCATCTTCCTCTTCCTCTCTGCACCTTCCCTCTGAGAGTCTTGGGGCTCCATTTGTTTCTCCTGCAGGGCTCTGCTTCACAACAGCCTGTCTCTGTCTGTCTGCTCTACTGTGTGATCAGGTACACTGCACCTGCATGGGTGTGGCCACTTCCTGGTTGTGGGGTGGGGTCGGTGCACAGGATTGGTCTATTGCTCTGTTGGTTGGCTGAGGGGCGGGATGGAGGCACGTGATTGGTTGATACTTCAACTGCCTGATATTTTGTATCCCCGACTCAGTATTTACCGATTCGGTATTTACCGAATCGGTAAATACCGATTCGGTAGATTCAATGCATTCCTATGGGCCTCCGGGCCCATAGGATTGCATGTGAGTTACCGATTCGGTCTTTTCCGTATCGGCAAATACCGATTCGGTAAATACCGAGACGGGGTTACCGATTTTTACCGATTCGGTATTTTTTACCGAATTTTGACCTACATCTCGTTTCCCTTTTCTAAAATACCGATTCGGTAAAAATCGGTATTTTAGAGTCGGTAAAAATGTGTTACCTACATCTGGCCCCTACTCTTTTGCATAACAAGGGCTGATTGAGCAGAAACGATGTATTTAAAATCACAACTGAACAAGCTCACAAAATTCAAATGGTCAAGGGCCATGATCACCTTGTCAATGGTGGTTCTTGGTGGGTGAACCCTGAAGCAATTTCACGTTTTAGAGATAATCAGAGTAGTGTGGTACCCAGTGACACTGTTAACTGTTCTGATGATGCATTGCCAAATGGAGATGGTAAATATCCTTAACAACGAATCCTTCACACCGAATACTTTCACCCGCATACCACCACTCCACATGATGCACCTACCTCGCATACCATCAATCCTCATGTCATGACATGGCATGCGCGTTTACAACGCATGCGATGTAATGACGATCCACTTCTTTTTGAGCAAACGGAGGCTCTTCCGTTTCCTCACAATGACGTGCACCGCGCACCGCCCCTCAGACGAAGCGGAAACAAGGAGAGAGAAGCATGAGGAGAGAGAGGTAAGGGGGATTGGGCCTGAGGTGGAGGTTACTTTTTAAGGGTTTATGGGGGGGCATGCAGGGTAGTGTGTCAGTGTAGGGAGCAGAGTGGGGATTGGGGGGAGGGTCGTGCGGGGGGTAGTCTTTAGGGTAGTGTTGTGGTGTTGGTGAAGTGTAGGTTAGTGTTTTAGGGTTTAAGGTAGTATCGGGGTCATACAGGGTAGCGTTTCAGTGTAGTGAGCAGAGTGGGGGTTGGGGGAGGGTCGTGCTGGGGGTAGTGTTCATGGTTTAGGGTAGTGTTGGTGTAGTGTAGGGTAGTGTTTTAGGATTTAGGGTAGTGTCAGGGGTCGTGCAGGGTAGTGTGTCAGTGTAGGGATGATACTGGTGTAGGGACGGGGTCATGCAGGGGGTAGTGTATTAGGGTTTAGGGTAGTGTTGTGGTGTTGGTGTATTGTAGGGTAATGTTTTAGGGTTTAGGGTAGTGTCGGAGGGTCGTGTATGGTAGTGCTTCAGTGTATGGACAGTACTGGGGGTAGGAGCCGGGTCGTGCTGGGGCTAGTGTTTAGGGTTTAGGGTAGTGTTGTGGTGTTTGTGTTGTGTAGGGTAGTGTTTTAGGGTATAGGGTAGTGTTGCAGGTCGTGCAGGGTAGTGTTTCAGTGTTTGGACGGGACTGGGAATTGGGGCAGGTTCGTGCAAGTGTTAGTGTATTAGGGTTTAGGGTAGTGTTGTGGTGTTTGTGTAGGGTAGTGCTTTAGGGTAGTGTATTAAGAAATTTACAGTTTTAAATAATACTCGAGAATTAGTTAAAATTACATTATTTTTATATTACTTACCCACCCAAAACCCCTGTTTTCGTGCTATCCCGTCCCAGTGGCTAAGTAACATTAAAAAAAAATAATAATAAGAGATGTACCCTTTTAACCGCATCGCTGCTGCGGCGATTTTTGCGCTGTGCGGCTTTTTTAAAATAACCGCGTTACATGACGAGCTCAGCTCGTCATCAGCACACGCCACCCGTGGGTGATGACGAGCTGAGCTCGTCATCAGCATCGAAAGGGTTAAATTAATACTCGAGGATTCATTTTTAAAAAAAAGATTAATTTAAATACCGTCATTTGTAAATTACGTACCCACCCCAAACCCTTGTTTCACAGGCATCCCATGCCAGTAGGTAAGAGACTAATTTATAAAATTAAACATATTGACACTTTTTTTCGTTGTACTTGTAAGCGTTGTTTAAAAATACTTTGTAAGTGTACTTTTAATACAAAACTAGCTGTATTTGTTTTGTTATAAAAACATGCGGGATCATCGCATTTGCGTTGAGAAAAATGTGTGGTATTGGTATGCGGGGTGTTTGTATGCGGAGTTACGTTGTGTATTCAATGGAGATATGTAAGTTCTTGATGGCAGCAAGCACAGTGTGTGTCAAGGTACACTCTCTCATGCTGGCAGAGCACTACGCAATCTTGCATTGCCTGCTAAGTTTATGTATTACTATGCTACCTGAAAAGTTTGTTTGTAGTCAGTGTTTTTAGTTGTGTTTTTGATGGTTGTGTTGTTTTTTCTCTCTTATGATTAACTTTATTTTTTCAAACGGGGGAATGTGTTCGTACCTGATACACTAAGGTAATTGATGCACTTATGTATTTATGTTGTTTAAGTAGGTCTCCTTTAGATATATACTTCTTTTATTGTTATTACTTCTCACCTTTGAGCGAGTTCTTTGCTCGTGCTGAATATTCTTATGTAGAGTAATGGAACGTGCTAATAAACAATTTATATCCACCATACCTACCTGAAGTCTCCTATTAAAGGGGGGTGGGGAGACACCTCACTGGAATTATGATGCCTATGGGGTGTGGTAGGGTATTCAATTAATTCAGGAACATCTCTGGCTTGTATTCATGAGAGTTTTTTCACATCATTCAGACTTTAAGACATGATACTTAGCCATATGGAGCTGAGACAGCAGAGCTCCCTTAAGGGCCGGGTGATTTCCTCGTGGTCAAGTTCTACCTCTATTGCATTATATTTAAATCAAAAAATGTAATTTCTCAAATAGTTTTTAAATATATAAGTATTAATAATTTGCATATTCTTTATTCCAAACCTTTTCAACATAAACCGGTGTGATGTGAGTTGAAAATAATAGGTTGTACCTGCTCTGGGTTCAAGCATATAATATTAACTAACACTATGTGCTTCCGAACCTCAATGCCTGTATCCCACTTGTAAAATGTTGTCCATCACTTTAGTTGTATGTGTGGCAAAAACATACATTTAAGACCAAAAATATCTATGCGAATTAGGTCCACAGTGAGGCATTTCCAACATGCTTCAACTGTGCTACTTCAATTTGAATGGGACAATACTGCTACGTTTCAAAGGGGTTGCTATACATGAAAAGGTATAGTTTCAGAATTCATCAGGATGGCAGTAATGGTTTCGAATTGCCAGTGTCAGAATTCTCAGCAGAGATGTAACTTCTCAGCAGCAGGGGCAATTTTTCACTGGGCAGTATCTGAGCTTTACAGCGGGGTTGCTATAGCTTTAATGGTGCAATACTGATATCTGCTTGTAATCTCAGCAAAGAGGGGAATATTTGAATAGGCATGTCTCCTGGACGTCTTTTGTCTCATCTGAGCAGATTTGATGGCTAATGGTACAGTTTACACAAAATAACATCAATGTAAGCTTTCCATGAAGAACAGAGACATCAGTAGTGGAAGGCGTCATGGCATACACACACATGACACTTACAGTACAAGACTGCTATTAAAGACAAAGGTCCTTAGCTTTCCAGAATCAAACAGAAGAATAAAATATAGGCCATAATAGGAGACTATATTCAATCACTGCCCAGCCGGACAGGATATTTATTTTCCACAATGTAAGAAATGTAGTTTCAAAATAACAAGGCACAATCCTGTACCAAAAAATGAAAAGAACAAACAAAAGTTCAGAAGAAAATTCAGAAGAGTTAAACAGGCAAAAAATGAGCATATATTGGCCACTTTTCAATCAGTGTTACATTAAAGCTATGCCAAATAAGTGCCAGACACAACAAGATTCAACGTAATAGTTAGGTTGTGAAAGCACTATACATAGTCGACGTTTCGATCCCTTATGCTCAATTATACGGGACCAACATCAGGACTGACATATTTACAGCATTTGCCTGCCAGATTTAGTTATTACAATTGAACAACCGCCTGTTATGGTGGATGGAGAAAAAGGGAAGAGAGAAGCAAACAGCTTAAATTACAAATAAAATTGAGATTAAAATTCAGATTAACACCTGAAAGTCCTAATACGCTTGAGATATACATGACATGAAACCGGATTCGACTTACAAGGGCTTTATACAGTGTGTTGCACTCGTGAAAGGAAGAGCAATCGACAGCCGGTGTATCTGTGACCAGTGAAATATGCAATTTATTTGAATTAAATAACGGACATTAAGGATGTATAATAACGTGCATTTAGGCTAGAGAATTGAATTCTAGCTAGGATACCATAGGATTGAATAAGGGTGCGCCGGCGCGCGATCATACAGTAGTGCACACATACGTGTTTCAGTCATTCATTGTGAAACGGTTACAATGGGGAGTGTTACGGGGCTTCTCGGTGAGGCTGAGCGATTGGCGACTTACCCTGATTAGCGATTCAAGGGCCCTTAGGGCTGAGGGTGGTCGAGTGTTAGGCGCCCGCCTAAAATAGAAGGAAGGGAACCCGGTTGGAGTCAAGTTCAAGGGGAGTAGTCCGTGCAGGACAAGGGTAAAAAACTCCGAATTACCTGTGAAGACTTCTTTGGATTAATGAGACGGTCCTCACATCACAATGGATATCGGGGAACCGCTTAGGATACTGGATAGTCTTCACTGTTGGGAAGAGGAGGGGTGTAAGTAATCTGTCCAGTGGGTGGGGTATCAACAAGTGGCCGTGAAGTTTCTATGCTCTAACAATGCTTACCTTTGGGCGGGGTGGCCTCACGGTGCAACAATCTGCATTACCGGAGCCGAGGGAACGATGTCCATCTGTAGGCTGCCTACTAACCTCAGTGACGGCTGCTTCATAAGCGTGCACGTTTGGCCGTAGAGAGAAAAGATGGACCAAGTTGTGGCCGCCATCTCAGTTGGGGAATAAACGGGCAGGCTTGTCCGCCATGTTGGGAAGGGAGAGCGCGATGTTGGTGACAAATGTGCAGTATTTACATTTAGAGTGGTGCAAATAAAAGTGATTGGTGCAGTAATAAAATTGTGCTGACGGCGCTTCAGTGGGTGAATTTATCAAACATTTTTATACAGCAAACAGCGTTTTTATACAGCAAACAGCGAACAGTTAGTTACTCAAGTAGTCTCACTAAACCACAGGTAGCCTTGTTTATTCAGGGCACATGTCTATATCAATTGGTTTACTGTGGTTAATGTAGACTGGTCCAATCCTCCAGGCGATTTAGACCGTTCTGAATGGTATCGAACTGTATCATTGTCTTTAGTTCCTCCCTGTTGAGCAATTGGCCAATGTTGCCGCCTCTTGCCGGTAGTTTTATGACTTTAAGGATTGTCCATTTCATGTTGTTGTCATTGTGTCCAGACTCAATGTAGTGGTCTACCAAAGGAGCATTCGCAGTTTTGCATCTAATGAGGCTCCTATGCTGGCAGATTCTCGTCTTTGCTTTCTGTGTCGTTTGTCCCACGTAGAGTTTTGGACAGGGGCATTCAATGACATAAATTACATTAGATGAATTACAATTTGAGAATGAATGCCTGTCAACCGTGGTGTTTTGGTGATTGAATTTCTTTCCCTCCACCGTGAATTCACAGACATTTCAACTAAGCATGGGCGAATTTTGCGGATCTCGCGTTCGCGAATTTGCGGATTTGCGAACTCGCAATCCGCAAAATCCGCGAATTCTTGCGAATTTGTGGATTTTTTTTTTTTTTGTGTTCGCAAGGATTTCTGCCAGTTCGCGAGGGTTTCGTACCAGTTCGCAATTGCGAACTTACATTTCGTCGCGCAACGGTCGCGAATTATGTTGTTTCTACGTCTGGTTCATCATCACAGGTTCCCAGCACCCTCTGTTTCACCACTGCAACCCTCTGTTACATCAATGCCACCCTCTGGTTCATCATTACTGTAGATTATGGGGGGGAAAAGCAAGCACACCATCCCTGCTTCAACTCAGATGAATTAATTTGGGGTTAGTTTATTAATGTGTCACTGTTTTAAAATTCCAGTCTGGCACCTGCTTCCTTATCTGTAATTTTGCTTTCTGTTGCAGTGCATTTTTTTTCCCCAGGACCTTCTTTGTGGCCTACTTGTAGCTATTGTATGAGCCTGCTGTGAGGGTCAGAGCAGGGTCATACAATTGTTGCAACTAGCAACTGAATTCTGGAGGGGCCCCAGTCAGGAAGCACTACCGGGAATTGTTACTAATGATGAGTTTGAACTCTTGCCCCTGCCGAGTGCTTTCACTTTTGAAAAACTCGTTTTTCTGCAATTTCGCGGGGTTCGCGGGGTGCGAACACGCGCAAGATCGGATTCGGAAGCCGCAAATTCGTGCGAATATGCAATTTGTTTTTTTTGCGGCGTGTTAGTTGGCAAGGTTTTGTGCGTTTTTGCGAGCCGCTCGTAGCGCAAGACGCGAAGTTACCCTCGCGGTCGTTCAAGGGCGCAGCCATCTTGTTTGCCTGACGTATTTCCGTTTCCGGCCGCGAAGTGTAATCTCGCAAAGTCTGCGGTTTGCCAGTACAGTCTCGCGCGTGTTCGCAAGGAAAATCTCGCGCGAACTTACCCGCGCGGTCGTGAACGGGCGCGGCCATCTTGTTTCTCATTCATTGCTATGGTTCTGGGCATGGTCTTTGTATCCTCTGTCAATCTCTGCCATCCTTTGCTTGTTTGAAGTTTTTTTTTATCTATTTTACTTATTATCTATCCCTCTATTTTTCTAGCCCTATATTTTTGTGTTTACTGCTACTTTTGGTTAATTTTAAACTACTTTTGTAAACTCTTTTCTTTTCTTCTCTTCCCTATTCTATTTTCTTTATTCCTTTCCGCCCAGACCATGGTGAAGGGAGCCGGGAAGCATCCCGAGAAGGGGAAGGGTCCCGCACCCCGTGTCCGGCTCCCGTGCGGGCGTTTGAGGGGGGAGCTAGTGATGCCACGGGAGATCTTTACCCCGGAGGAGGTGGCCCAACTCATTTTTTATGTTCAGCGCCGCCTCCCCAGGACCATCATGGGAGGCGGCAAGATCAGTGCCGGGTACGGGGCCCGGGAGCGCCGGAAGCGGTGGGAGAAGGTGTGCCAGGCCATTTACCACCACTCTCGGGTCTGGCGCACCTACAACCAGGCCACCCACCGCTGGACGGATGTCCTGACCCGTGAGCGAGATCTGCTCGACCTCCTTGGCCTTGAGATCCCCGGGCTTGGTGAGTAGTAGTAGCTATGTCTTTACTACTATGTTTTCTCCTGCTGTGTTATTATATTGCAAATTTTTGTTTTTTACCAAGAGCAATAATGCTGCTCATTACATTGTAGGTACATTTTATTTCAAAATCTTCTGTGCATTTCAGGTACACTGCTCTCCTTCTCAGTAGTGTTGCTACTATGCTTATTTGTTTTAGATTTTGTGAAATTATGTATGAGTGTAGTTGAAAGAACTGCGCAATGCTACACACTAAGGTTCAGATATTTAATTACCGGCGCATCCCTGCAAAGTTGCAGGGATGCGCCAGTAATTGTGCGTCACGCCACCATCACCCATTACAATGCGGCGCGCCATGGGCCCAAAACGTCACCAAAGCGTTACGCATCTGTGCCGTAAAGGTGGCGCATTGCTGGAGTTGCGTCGCAACGATGGTGCAGCTCCATCAATTCTCTGGGGTGCCCTATCTCCCCAATGCTGCGTCAAGCCGTACGTCTGCTTCAAGCAGGCGCAGGGTTTGAGTCACGCATCATTGTCCTCAAAGTGACTGATTGAAATCTTGTAGATTTCCCTCAGCCACTTTTAGGATGCGTTCCTGCGCAGGAACGCCCTCCCTTGCGCCGGAACACCCCTATTGGCGCAGGGCTTTACAACGTGATGCATCTCCCAGATGCGTCACGTTGTTAATATACGCCGCACCATTGCGCCTCTTTTGTGCTGTCGCTGCGTCACAAAAGTCACGCAACAATGGAGCAAAAGAGCCGCAAGGGCCTTATAAATCAGCCCCTACAGACTCAAGTCCAGTCCTTCCTTTGTACACATGGCGATAAGAAGAAATAGTGGTGGTGGATTAATAGTTTGAGTATTTTAATGACTGGTGAATGTAGTAGGAAACTTTAGTGTTGTCGCTGATCTTCAATCACGATGGACTTTGGCTGTCACTTTGCGTGCTGCGGACTGCTGCCTGCCAATCCTAGGCAAACCTTTTTAGTACTTTGTTTAGTGAGTTACATAGGGTAGTTTCCAATTCGACGGTCCGCAAATCAAGCAATACTAAAGTAATGACGTAGTCGACCACATGAGATTGGTCAATAATATATCCCGTGGAGTCGTTCCCTATTTGCTATTTCGCAAAAATATTTTGTTACTTTGTTAGTTCTTTTTTAAATGTTTGATTTGGTTGAGAAATAAATATCATCCATGTTTTCTGTTTTTCTTTCTTTCATGTTGTACATCAGCTTCCCCCAGGGGCAAGAGGAGGACACAGGAGGAGGAGGAGGAGGGTGCTGTTGTCGATGCAGGCCAGGACCGGGCAGTCGAGGGCTCCTTTGCTGGCCCCAGTAAGTTTTAATTTTAATATAGAGTACTTATTTTTTCCTAGCGTTCCTCATTCGATTTTTTCTAAATCGTCTTTGATCTTCTTGTAGACAGGATCTAAATTCTTATCCCTATGACTCCGTGTGGTATTACTAGATTATTCTTATTAGTCTGTCTGTGTAGCTAACTAAGATTGCACATTTGGCATTTCCATTGGACTCCCATTCTAGTCAGCAATAGCTCTATGCACTGAGTGTAGTCCTCTGGGATTGTCCATAATGTCTTTTCAAGTATTCTAAATGTTTATGCTTTGACCATTGCCAACAATAAAAAGGTGAATGACCACCACCAAGAAATAATAAGATACTACTTTACTTTTGGTTTGGATAGGACAATCCATTCTACTACTGTTGCAGGGACAAATCTGCACAAACAGAACTATGGACACTAAATAATGCATCGCTTAGCTTATCAATTATAATAGGTGCTGTAACTGTTAGACTTTCCACATACCTCAGTGATAACAGACTTTGTAGTTGAACCCCCAATCTCCTTACTGACTAGATAGTGTGGCAGAGTCATTTAGCTCCCAAAGTCACCGATGGCAGAGGCACGGACTCATGCTTGCAAAAATTCGAAAACCTTTAGCTCATCCACTCTAGTCTGGAGGACCAAAAACCACAGAGTCTATTTAAGTTTAAAAGCTTTATTAAAAGTAAACACATTTATTAAATTCAAGTTTGTCATAAAAGTGAACGTGTAACTGAAAATGGAAAAGTGCTTAGTGCTGACGATTAATTGGACACATTTCTTGTGGTCGAGCCGAGCTCTCACCTGGTTTGAACTTGATCCTGCTCGTGTTCTTAGAAGTCAAGGTTCTGTCTGTTAGGAGAAAAAGTGGTGCGTGTTAAAAAGTAAAAAGCAAACATTCATCAGTTGTGCCAAAAAGTGCAGCAAGACAACAGCCTTCCCTGGAAAAAGGGACATTTTTACTCTAGAGTACACAGTCAAAAATTATTAAATTGTACACTTTTTTTCACATTTCTTTCTTCCTCCTAGACCAAATATTATATAGTAGTGAGTGGTGTATTGTAACATTATTAAATGTACTTTGTAGGTGGAACATCTGGAGACGGGGCCAGCGCGGAGGTGGTGGCATTGGACGAGGAGGACAACTCTGGGGAGGAGGCGGTGCAAGTGCCGGAAAAGGACATGCCTGTGAGGGTTCACACGGTGGTGGCGGGCAGAGGTAAGCTATACATTCCTTAGTCATTGAGATTGAAGACTGCAGAGTGTGCTTTCTGCACGGGTGTATTATAAAAAAAGCAGGTAGTAGCCTCCTCTAAATGTACTTCGACTTAGCTGTGAAGTTTTTGGCGAGAAGAATCCCAATCAGATCTGAGGTGAACTTGATGGATGGGATGAACGAAAAGCGAAAGAAGGGTGTAAGTAAGTGTGGAAGCACGAGAAATGTAATGATGACTGGCAAAGAAGAATGATATGTGTTTGCTTGGTCCCCGAGGTGGCTGGGAAGGTAAGAAAATGGTATGGTGCATGGCTGGGTGAATGATGAAGCAAGGATGGGTGGAAGGAGAACAGCCTGGGTGGGTGAGACAGAAACTGTATGTGTGCAATATACTTTGAATGGATGGATGCCTGGATCATTCATGGTACTATCTGACTCTTAGATAGCATATGTGAATCTAGAGAGAGTAGACGGTCACTGGATGAACTAAGTGTTACTTTGAAGAGCATGTAACACCGCACCCGCACGTCCGTTCCAGTGTAGGAAAGGCAAGGAAAAGAAGTTGTAACGTTGTCCAAAGACTACCATGAATAGTAGCAGTAGTTTGTATTGCAACTGCAAGCACAGCATATATCCAGTTATTACGGTGGGCACTCCCTACCTCCCTTAATAACTTTAGTTTAGTAGTAGTACGTCATTCATGTGTGGGGGTATCACTGTTCACTCAATAATAAGCAAAGCACCTAAAGTCATCCCATATGTCATCAAATACATCCCATGTGAAGTGATAGATAATCAGATAATTTAGCTTCTTCATTTTCCTTTTCTAATACTCATTTGCACTGTAGGGTGAAAGCTAAATTAATTAAGCAGTAGCCCTTTTAACAGAGTATTCTCAGTGCCACCCGTAATAGAAAAGTAAGAGCTTCACCACCTGCATGTACTGGACCGGTACAGTAACGCAAGTCTGTGTCACTCACCATGGTGTGCGTCTGTTTTTCTCGGGTGCAAGTTCACTGCGCTGGCATTATGCCGGCTTGCATAAGATAACGTACCAATTTTCCTAAACAAGAGAGAAGAAGAAGAATAAGAGTGGTGTACTGTCATAGTCGACTGTAATAGAAGTCCATAGTGCTCGTAGAATTTGTTCCTTAAACTCCCACTAATGTTAGAGCAAGGATGAAGAAGTCGGAGGTTACATAGATACTGTCCTCAATAGTTATGCACTGTGCTTTCAATTTGCTACTTGTACTGTGACAACTTTCTGCTCAATCATTTTGTGTTAATCTTAAGGAGCATTGGTTACAGACTATGTCTTTCTTTTTTCATGTAGTTGCTCCTTCCAAATCCAAGACACCATCAAGGAGGAAGGAGCTGGCTCGAATGGCCCGGCAACGGAGGCTGGATGCCACTGTTGCTGAATATCGGCGGCTGGTGGCCCTGGAGGAGGAGGAGACGCAGTCTGGAACAACAACAACGTCCACTGGGACAGCTGCCTCCTCCTCCGTGCGGGCTGCCAGCCAGCGCAGTGCTCCAGCGGTACGGAGCCAGGCTACCAAAGCCAAACGCCACCGCCCAGCAGCAAAGAAAGCAGCTGCCCCTCACAGGATTTGCAAGGCACACCGGCGCCGCTTATCCCTCAGACTGTCCTACCTGGAGCAGGAGGTCCATAATTATAAGAACGTGGTGGAGGGCCTCCGCTTCGAACTTGCCACCCTCCGCAAGGAGCATGATGCCCTGGCTGCTAATTCCAACAGCACCCTGCCATAGTGTCCCTTGCCCCTTTTTTAGAGACTTTTGGGGGGTGGGAATTGGGAGTTGTGATTTTTGGGGACTTTTGAAGGACAATCGTTGGGGTTAGGGAGGGTCTTGCGGGAGATTCTTTTGTTAGGGCTATAAAAATATACTTTTTGAAACTTTATCTGACCATACCTGTTTTTTACTGCTTTTGAGTCTGGTGGGTGGGGGTTTAACATAACAGTAAGTTTGTTTTCCTGAATAGTCCTAGGACTTTAGTAGTACTACCGTCAATCAAATCTCTCGTCTCTCCTAATACTCCATTATACTACCTCCAACCAAACGCCTATCTTACCTGTAATTTCTGTTTGCAAGTAGGGCTAGGCCCAGGGCTGGCTCCACGGGAAACAGCAAATAAGGTTGGCAATCCTGGGCGGATAAAATTTCCTCATAGCGGTGGTACTAGTGGTGTGACACAGTGGCAGTTGCTTGCCTATGAAAAAAAGAAAATGAAATCTGGTTTGTCCTCCTGAGCAATACAAAGGTACAATACAGAATATAGCAGGTGACAGAAGTACACTAGAACAGTGCCACGTTGTAGCCTAACAAATGTTAAAGTATAACTAATTCGGTTGAAGTTCTTTGACATTAGCCATGGGTCTTTGTCAAGCAGAGTAAGAATATATCCTCGGATTTCTTCACCAGCCTGTTGCTATCACCTTATCCTCCCCAGCAAGTGTGTGGATTTATTGCTGTAATTTAGTCACACATCAATCAAAACCACACAGCCCGGGGGAAGAGGGTTAGGGTTTGAAAAATGGATGGGTACGGGGGTTTTTGGGAAAGGTTTTGGGAGACAAGAAAAAGTAGCACAGCATGGACGAACAATTGTGAACATAAACAAATCTTTGGGTACAAACCTATCCATCAATCTTTGAAAGTGCATACACTACTGTAACTGCATGCATGTCAGTTAAAAGTAATTAGTACTTTCGACAACTGTGGAAGAAAGAATGCGACAGTACAGGGCGTGGGTGGAAATATTGATAACTATATTCAACATAAGGTCTCTGTAGCCAGATACCTGAGAGCCTTGCTGGTCACTATAAATCCATTCACAACAACACTCAATGGGGTTGGTCTGGAAGGTGTCAGGTTTACTCCCCGTGATCCAGTCGATGCAAATATGGTTCCACCTCCAAATGTCACCAACACCCAGAAGTGTAAACACAGGGTGTTCGAGGCATTAGGCGGGGGAGAAAAATAACAAACTAAAATAAAAAATGTGGGATGGGTAAAGGTAGGGTCAGCAGGGAAAGGATACCTGTAACAGAAGACAAGACAGGCATCAGTGAAGTGCTGTCCTAACATACAAGGGTACTCTCATATAGTCTCACTAAATAGTCTGCAAGTCTCCCGCCTACTCATGGGAAATGTAGTTTCATAGTACGGTAGGCGCTTAGGGGCTGCGTAACCTGACAGAAGGTATAGTAGATAGAAAAGGAGAAATTGCTTTTTTTCTAGGTGTCCCCTCACTCACCAGGGTTGCCCCTTGGTGACATGCTTCATCATTGGGGCCATCCCAGTCCTCTACGGCCTGGGGCGTGCTGCGACTTGCGAATTACGTAGGAGCACTTACAAATGACTATGTGTGGTGCAGATGTGATAGTGGAGTGGACTAAGTGATGTGTTAAGGGATCAATGTAGAAGCAGAGAGAGAGCCAAGAAATGCAGTCACAGTCAGAGAAAAAGGCAAGGGATACTGTATCTATGTGGTTGTAGTGGTCCTGTTGGAAGTGGTAAGTAAGTTGCCCGCAGAAAAAAAATCCTCCTATTAGCGGCACTCCTCCATTGCAGCCGACGCTTCGTCCATCGATGTTGGTCACCAGAAGACACCCTGTCCACTGCCTGCCTGATGCTGAATTGTGGCTCGCTACTGTGAAGCCTGACTCCATCCTTTTTTCCCCATTGCAGAGACTGAAACCCGGCCTGTAATTATTCAACGAAAAACAGGAAGTGATATAATATTACAACACCACTGATAAATAAATATAAGGTATGTAGGCTGTGGAGTGCAAAAAGTCACAATTTGTTTTTCCTAGTAGACAGTACAATGTTTTTGAAAGTGCGTACTCTGAGTCACCTTTTGAAGGATAAATAAGTATGGGCAAATTAATGTATCGGATCTTGCCCCTCAAGCTAGGTGTACTGTAAACTGTGTTTTAGAACAAAATTAGATCTTCCTAGCAGTGCTCCCACCCAGACCCTTACTAAAGCCAGTCGCAAAAATGTAGAAGACCCCCAATCAAATCTCAAAAAACGAGGCCTAGCAGAAAACTGGTGACAAAACTTACTTTGAAAGTAAAAGTAGGCCGAAGTACCCTAATTACCCATTACCCACCGTGGATTGCATTCAAACCACTTGCAAGCAACCAAGCAAAAGTAGCCATAGCCAGCATCGCTCCAAGACTCGAAATCCCCCCCACTCAAACACATGCAATAGAAATACTGCTAACCCTAACGAACCCTAAGTTAAGAATAGTGGCAAAGGCTTTCTTTAACTATGCCAAATCCCCCCTTTCCCACCATGGATTTTCTTCAAATGACTTGCAACCAAAATTACACATTCTCACGAGTGCTCTAAGACCCCAGAACTCAGTTTGAAAAATCTAGAACACCCCGAAACACATGCAATCCTGCTGCTAGGGCTAACCCTAACGAACCCTAAGTTACAAAAAGTGCCAAAACTAAAGGCTTTTCCGCGCGGATTTTGTCCCAACCACTTCTACCCGGTATTAGACCTTCCCAGGAATGCCCCAAGACCCGGCAACCCACCCGCCAAGAAGCGTAACACCCCCAAACAGGCCAAAAGCAAAATCTCATACTTGCAATATTTCTGGGCCTTCGGTCCAAACGCGCTGCGTAGCTAGGCCATAAGTCGGGGTTGGCACGACGGATTTCCTGAAAAGCAAATGCAATCAAGATTAGAGTGTCCCAGCAGTGCTCCCAGACCACGAAACTCACCCGCAAACAGACGGAACCCCCCCTAAGAGCACCTCAAAGGCAAGCAAGTCATCAAAAACACAAAAAAAATTCCGCCTGGGATTTGGTCCAAAACACTTTTATCCGGTATTAGAGCTTCCCAGCAATGGCCCCAGAGCCGTCAACCCAGGAGAAAACGAGTAGAAGACCCCCAAACAGCCAAAGAGCAAAAGTACAAAAATGGGGACTTAGTCACTTTTTCACAAATTTCCCAAATCACTCCGCGCGCGCTCTGCAGCTAGGCCCTAAGTCCCCTCAGCCACCATGGATTTGCTTCAAACCTCTTGCAAAGTAAAGTATATATAGCCAGCAGTGCTCCCACACCACGAAACTCACCCACAAACACCAGGAAGCCCCCCAAACAGGCCCCCGAAAACGCTACATAGAGCAAAATGTCAGAAATAGCCCAAAAAAAAAATCGGCCTGGATTTTGTCCCAACCACTTCTACCCGGTATTAGACCTTCCCAGGAATGCCCCAAGACCCGGCAACCCACCCGCCAAGAAGCATAACACCCCCAAACAGGCCAAAAGCAAAATCTCATACTTGCAATATTTCTGGGCCTTCGGTCCAAACGCGCTGCGTAGCTAGGCCATAAGTCGGGGTTGGCACGACGGATTTCCTGAAAAGCAAATGCAATCAAGATTAGAGTGTCCCAGCAGTGCTCCCAGACCACGAAACTCACCCACAAACACCAGGAAGCCCCCCAAACAGGCCCCCGAAAACGCTACATAGAGCAAAATGTCAGAAATAGCCCAAAAAAAAATCGGCCTGGATTTTGTCCCAACCACTTCTACCCGGTATTAGACCTTCCCAGGAATGCCCCAAGACCCGGCAACCCACCCGCCAAGAAGCATAACACCCCCAAACAGGCCAAAAGCAAAATCTCATACTTGCAATATTTCTGGGCCTTCGGTCCAAACGCGCTGCGTAGCTAGGCCATAAGTCGGGGTTGGCACGACGGATTTCCTGAAAAGCAAATGCAATCAAGATTAGAGTGTCCCAGCAGTGCTCCCAGACCACGAAACTCACCCGCAAACACCAGGAAGCCCCCCAAACAGGCCCCCGAAAACGCTACATAGAGCAAAATGTCAGAAATAGCCCAAAAAAAAATCGGCCTGGATTTTGTCCCAACCACTTCTACCCGGTATTAGACCTTCCCAGGAATGCCCCAAGACCCGGCAACCCACCCGCCAAGAAGCATAACACCCCCAAACAGGCCAAAAGCAAAATCTCATACTTGCAATATTTCTGGGCCTTCGGTCCAAACGCGCTGCGTAGCTAGGCCATAAGTCGGGGTTGGCACGACGGATTTCCTGAAAAGCAAATGCAATCAAGATTAGAGTGTCCCAGCAGTGCTCCCAGACCACGAAACTCACCCGCAAACACCAGGAAGCCCCCCAAACAGGCCCCCGAAAACGCTACATAGAGCAAAATGTCAGAAATAGCCCAAAAAAAAATCGGCCTGGATTTTGTCCCAACCACTTCTACCCGGTATTAGACCTTCCCAGGAATGCCCCAAGACCCGGCAACCCACCCGCCAAGAAGCATAACACCCCCAAACAGGCCAAAAGCAAAATCTCATACTTGCAATATTTCTGGGCCTTCGGTCCAAACGCGCTGCGTAGCTAGGCCATAAGTCGGGGTTGGCACGACGGATTTCCTGACAAGCAAATGCAATCAAGATTAGAGTGTCCCAGCAGTGCTCCCAGACCACGAAACTCACCCACAAACACCAGGAAGCCCCCCAAACAGGCCCCCGAAAACGCTACATAGAGCAAAATGTCAGAAATAGCCCAAAAAAAAATCGGCCTGGATTTTGTCCCAACCACTTCTACCCGGTATTAGACCTTCCCAGGAATGCCCCAAGACCCGGCAACCCACCCGCCAAGAAGCATAACACCCCCAAACAGGCCAAAAGCAAAATCTCATACTTGCAATATTTCTGGGCCTTCGGTCCAAACGCGCTGCGTAGCTAGGCCATAAGTCGGGGTTGGCACGACGGATTTCCTGAAAAGCAAATGCAATCAAGATTAGAGTGTCCCAGCAATGCTCTCAGACCACGAAACTCACCCACAAACAGACGGAACCCCCCCTAAGAGCACCTCAAAGGCAAGCAAGTCATCAAAAACACAAAAAATTTTCCGCCTCGGATTTGGCACAAACAACTTTTAGTGCTTCCCAGCAATGGCCCCAGACCCGTCAACTCACCTGCAAAGAGGTAGAACAACACCCCCACAAGTGCTGAGTCTTTCTTCATTGGGCGTAAACCAGCCCTCTGCTTTGATGGAAATAGGAGTCTGGAGGAGGAGGATAGAGGAGCATGTTCTTCTGAACTTGTGAACCTGAGGAATGCAGACTGCGGCACCTTCAAATAAATTAGCAAACAAGTGAAGACAGTTCTGCTGATGGGCTTGTTTTTGTGATTATCTGATTAAAGTTTGAATTATATTAACTGTGCACAACAAAGAAAGACAGACACACAGGAATAAAAGTGAATAAGGATGAAAAAGAAAGTTATTGATTCGTTGTCTCATTTTCAGGGCTCGAAGTCGGTATCACGGTCCAGGAATAAGAATAAGGCTTCGTCATCATACTCTGCGAATTCAGCCAGGGTGAGGTCAGTGCCACCTGACAGAGTAGAAATTCCCTCATCTATGGTGCTGGCCACCTCCTCTTCATCCGGCACGCTCTCTCGTACTCTTATATCTGGTGGTATGAGGTGCTGATTCATCTTGATCATTGTTAACCTCTCCACATTTTTGGGCGAGAGGCGGCTCCGTTTGGGAGTTACAATCCCACCAGCCGCACTGAAAACCCGTTCAGAAGACACACTTGCGAGTGGGCAAGACAAGTAGTTTAAAGCCAGGTTGGTGAGCTGTGGCCACAATTCTTTTTTCCCATGCCAATACGCCAATGGGTCAGAATTAACATAGACCTCTGTGGAGTCATTCAGATAGTCCTTCACCATCGACTCAAGGTCCTCCTCCAAGGTTCCTCCACTTTGCGTAGCTCTTGCTGTGCCTCTGACCTTTTGAGAACCAAACCCACGCAGAGCTAGCCAATCCTCTTCAGCCTCCAATGTTTCTGTTGTCTTTCGTGCAGATGATCCGGTTGCCGGTGTCTTTAACGGCTGAGAGGTCACTTGTGCCACAGCCACAGGTGCAGAAGTGGATTGTTTTGACTGGGGATGGCCTGCTGATGTACTGCCATTTCCTTCAATTTCCAGCCGTTCTGTTTCAAACTTCTTGGCTGACAAGGCTAGCCAACGTTTGTACTTTGTAACATCTTCATCAGCAAAAGGAAAGAATGCTCTGCCTGCCAGCGCCTTTTTGTAGCGTGGATCCAGAATAGTAGCACAAATGTAATGCTGTTCTGAGTGGATCTTTTTAAGACGTTCATCACCTTGTAGGAGCTCTAATAATTGCTCAGCCAGAAGCAAAGAGTCTTTCTTTTTGTCATCTTTTCGAAACACAGAACACACCTCCTTCAGTTGGTCCTCCAGCATGTACAACAATGGGATAGCTTTTCCCAAATTAGAGTCCTCCTTGCTGACTGCACGTGTGAAGACCTCAAAAGGACGAAGCATGCGTGTTAGGCTTTCAACTATGTTCCATTGCGGCCCACCCATCCTCAGCTCCTCTATACCCTCTTTCAAGAAATATTGATCGAGTTGCGTATACTGCTCATACAGACGCTCAAGCATGTAGAAGGTTGAGTTCCAACGTGTTACCACCTCCTGGATGAGTGCTTTCACTGGCATTTGACATTGATATAGCATGCTCCTCAGCTGCTTGCGGGCCTTAAAAGAATGCCTGAAATGCTTGCAAATTTTTCGGCAGTTCTCCAATACACTGTACGCTGCACTGCGTTTATTACCCAAGAATTTTTGGACAACCAGGTTTATACAGTGCGCCAAACACGGCACTCTGAAATAGTAACCGTCCCTCATGGCCTTAACTATATTGGAGCCATTGTCCGTGGAAACATAACCAACCTTGCGTTTTAGTGGGGACAGACAGTTAAGGACCTTTGTGTTAAAGACATCCAAAATGTTTTCTGCTGTGTGACGTTTCTCCAAACCAAACATGGCTAGTGTTGCATGTTTCCGAGCACCTTTAAAAACAATGTTAGTGTCAACACCTGAGTTTAGCTTTGCTTTAGCCCCTGAAAAAGAGACCCAGTGTGCAGTGATGCACATGTAATCAGCGCCTGCGCCACTGGTCCACATGTCTGTTGTCAGATGTATAGTGTGAACAGCACTCTTCTGCAAAGCTGCCCCAATCACCTTCAGAACATCTTCATGTAGTGCTGGAACCGCAACTCGGGCAAAATAGAACCGGCTAGGAACCTTCCATTTAGGGCAGAGCGCTGTCACTAATTCTAGAAAACCAACCCCTTCTACAAAAGAAAAAGGGAGAAGGTCCAGAGCTAGCATTTTAGCCAGCTTAGTGTTATACAGACGGGTCATTGGGTGGTTGCGTTCATATTGCGCTTCTGTAAACAACATCTTTTTAATGTTGCCCTGGACCAATGATTTACGGGATGATGATGATCTCTTCGACCCAGTTACGCTCGCTGATGAACTTTTCCGCATTGATGTCTCACTCTCTCCCACACTCTTAGTGTGGCTCCCATGGGGTGTGCTGCTGACATGGGAACTGGGTGTAAGTGAAGTGTTTGAATCGTCTTCTTCTACCTCCTCGTCATCAGCAGATGACAAATCAACGTTTTCATTACGTGCAATTCCGGCTTTCTTGACCGCCTCTAGGTGCGGAAACCATTCGACAGCGTGCCTTCTCTCAAGATGACCTCTCTGGCCTCCGGTACCATAGTTAGAACCAAGCTTACCACGACTAAATCGAAGCTTACAAAGGCTACAAATGGCTACGTTTTCCTTTTTTGGGCAAACACTAAAGAAGTCCCAAACTGGAGACTTGAAATGTCTTCGGGGGCCGGAGGAGGCGGCGATACTGGTGGTGGTGGTCCTGCTGCTAATGACAGATGAAGTGGAGGATGTGGATTGCCGAACTTCAGTACGTTTTGCACTTTCACCACCACGAATTGAGGTCGAGGACGAGGTGGGTACCTTCTTGCGAAGAAATATGGAAGCGGTAGGTTTTGGTGTACTACTTAACTCCAAATCTAATGATTCCATTTCCATTGCCTCCTCGCCAACATCATCATCACGCTCAGCAGCTTCTCGGGATAGGGTCAAAATGTCTCTTTGCTGCATGCCCGGTGGGGCTGCAGTGACCTTTGTGATGACTGGCTCGTCGTCATCGTGAGAGGCTTCATCACCAGCAGTATCTGTCACTTCTTGTTGAGCCTCATCACACTCCATAGGTTTGAGTTTTTGGACGACCTTCCTTTTACGCTTAGGTACCGGTGTCAGATCATGGTGTGCCTCTGCCTCACTGTCAGACCGCAGTTGTGGTTCCCAAGACAGATCACTTGCACCAGAACGAGGTGGGCTTGAAGAAGATGTAGACACCCCCCTTGATCTTTTCCTTGCTAGGGATGTGGAAGACAATGAATGATCATCAGGAGGAGTGGCTTCCAATGATACCTCAGCTTCATTGTCGATTTCCAAATGTGCCCCTACTTCGGGAGGAACAACTATTGTGGGCACTTGTGAACGTCCATGCACCTTTGCTTGCGCATCTCCTTTTGCTGCCTCTCCTTCCACATGTACTTGGGCGTGTACTTGCACATGGTGTTGTTGTTGCGGCTGTGGTTGTTCAACACTTGTCAGATGAGTTACAACAACCTGTGTTGATTCAGGGACATTGCTGCTACTTTCTTGCGATGAGCCAACATCACTGGTCGATGGTGATTGGAGAAGTACACTGACTGCCTCTGAAGCACTCAAGGGCTTTGACTTAAGTTGGCGTGGTGGTGGAGGCACTGAACCCAATGGAGCAGGGGTGCTGCTCTCAGGTTGGTCCCCAGCAGATCCTGCTGCTGCAGGCGTACTTTTTTTTTTGCTCCCAAAAAAAGTGGCGGGTGGCACACCAGCCTCCTTGGTAACTTGCTTCTTCTGCTCCTTACTAGCAACTTTCTTGCTAGAGGAGCTACGGAGAACTTTCTTTGGGGGCGGGGCCATCTTCTTCAGAGCAGGTCAGACAGCAGGCCGCAGTTGCACGAATTGTAGAGTTGTCTGAGGCCAGACGTGACGTCGCGTGACGTTATGCTGCACACACACACCGCTGCAGGACTTCTTCCTGGCACTGGTGGTTCTCTTGAGTCTTGTGCACCTAAAAAAATGGAAGACAGAGGAACATCAGTTCAGTTATAGAGCACAAAAAAATCGAAAAACACTGCAAAATCAGCACAATCCCAATCCATCCATGCCCTCCATAATGTTTAAATTCAAGACAACCCACAGAAAGACTAGGCCCATGCAAGACTCACTACCCCTGGGCATAAATAAAGGTTGAAAAGTAGGCAAAATGGTTGGAGGCCTAACAACAAAGCCTGCATTCAAAATGGCCACTTGCCTGCCAGCACATGGCCAGTGCCTGTAGCTGCACTCAAAATGGCCACCAGCCACATGGCATGTCCCTCCCCATGAACACCCCCAAAAATCGAAAAACACTGCAAAATCAGCACAATCCCATTCCATCCATGGCCTCCATGATGTTTAAATTCAAGACAGCCCACAGAAAGACTAGGCCCATGCTAGACTCAAATACCCCTGGTGAAAAGGCCACAAGTACAGGCCCAAAAATCGAAAAACACTGCAAAATCAGCACAATCCTATTCCATCCATGGCCTCCATGATGTTTAAATTCAAGACAGCCCACAGAAAGACTAGGCCCATGCTAGACTCAAATACCCCTGGTGAAAAGGCCACAAGTACAGGCCCAAAAATCGAAAAACACTGCAAAATCAGCACAATCCTATTCCATCCATGGCCTCCATGATGTTTAAATTCAAGACAGCCCACAGAAAGACTAGGCCCATGCTAGACTCAAATACCCCTGGTGAAAAGGCCACAAGTACAGGCCCAAAAATCGAAAAACACTGCAAAATCAGCACAATCCTATTCCATCCATGGCCTCCATGATGTTTAAATTCAAGACAGCCCACAGAAAGACTAGGCCCATGCTAGACTGAAATACCCCTGGTGAAAAGGCCACAAGTACAGGCCCAAAAATCGAAAAACATTGCAAAATCAGCACAATCCCATTCAATCCATGGCCTCCATGATGTTTAAATTCAAGACAACCCACAGAAATACTAGGCCCATGCAAGACTCACTACCCCTGGGCATAAATAAAGGTTGAAAAGTAGGCAAAATGGTTGGAGGCCTAACAACAAAGCCTGCATTCAAAATGGCCACTTGCCTGCCAGCACATGGCCAGTGCCTGTAGCTGCACTCAAAATGGCCACCAGCCACATGGCATGTCCCTACCCATGAACACCCCCAAAAATCGAAAAACACTGCAAAATCAGCACAATCCCATTCCATCCATGGCCTCCATGATGTTTAAATTCAAGACAGCCCACAGAAAGACTAGGCCCATGCTAGACTCAAATACCCCTGGTGAAAAGGCCACAAGTACAGGCCCAAAAATCGAAAAACACTGCAAAATCAGCACAATCCTATTCCATCCATGGCCTCCATGATGTTTAAATTCAAGACAGCCCACAGAAAGACTAGGCCCATGCTAGACTCAAATACCCCTGGCGAAAAGGCCACAAGTACAGGCCCAAAAATCGAAAAACACTGCAAAATCAGCACAATCCTATTCCATCCATGGCCTCCATGATGTTTAAATTCAGGCCAGCCCACAGAAAGACTAGGCCCATGCTAGACTGAAATACCCCTGGTGAAAAGGCCACAAGTACAGGCCCAAAAATCGAAAAACACTGCAAAATCAGCACAATCCCATTCAATCCATGGCCTCCATGATGTTTAAATTCAAGACAACCCACAGAAATACTAGGCCCATGCAAGACTCACTACCCCTGGGCATAAATAAAGGTTGAAAAGTAGGCAAAATGGTTGGAGGCCTAACAACAAAGCCTGCATTCAAAATGGCCACTTGCCTGCCAGCACATGGCCAGTGCCTGTAGCTGCACTCAAAATGGCCACCAGCCACATGGCATGTCCCTCCCCATGAACACCCCCAAAAATCGAAAAACACTGCAAAATCAGCACAATCCCATTCAATCCATGGCCTCCATGATGTTTAAATTCAAGACAACCCACAGAAAGACTAGGCCCATGCTAGACTCAAATACCCCTGGTGAAAAGGCCACAAGTACAGGCCCAAAAATCGAAAAACACTGCAAAATCAGCACAATCCCATTCAATCCATGGCCTCCATGATGTTTAAATTCAAGACAACCCACAGAAAGACTAGGCCCATGCTAGACTCAAATACCCCTGGTGAAAAGGCCACAAGTACAGGCCCAAAAATCGAAAAACACTGCAAAATCAGCACAATCCTATTCCATCCATGGCCTCCATGATGTTTAAATTCAAGACAGCCCACAGAAAGACTAGGCCCATGCTAGACTCAAATACCCCTGGTGAAAAGGCCACAAGTACAGGCCCAAAAATCGAAAAACACTGCAAAATCAGCACAATCCCATTCCATCCATGGCCTCCATGATGTTTAAATTCAAGACAGCCCACAGAAAGACTAGGCCCATGCACCACTCACTACCCCTGGTCAAGGCCCCAACAACAGGTCAAAAATCGAAAAACACAAAATTTTACAAAAAAAAAAAATCGAAAAACACAGAAAAATCAGCACAATCCCAATTCATCTATGGCCTCCATGATGTTTAAGTTCAAGACAACCCACAGAAAGAATCAGTCCACCCACCACTGAGTACCCCTGGGCAAAAGGCCCCAAAACAGCCCAAAAATCGAAAATCCCAAAATTTTAGTTGCAGCAACTGTAATGCCCCAAACAAACTTACTTGTAAAATTTCTAATCCAACAGTGATCCAAAGAAAGTCAAAAAGGCCTCAAATCCAAAGATCCAGCAGCATCCACAAAAAGTAATCCTTCCAGGTCCACATCCAAATGAAAAGTGACCAGGAGATGGACAAAGCACTGGGAGGAGCCTGCTGAACAGGAACAGGAAGTTGAAGACTATGGGGCACTTCCTTCCTCCCACCCCCCTGCCCCCTCCCCAAAATGGACTCCTCGCTAAAAAAGTGCAGGCAAATGTCAAACTAAGGAGTTATTCACATAAAAATCATCATTTCTAGAAGGTTTATGCTGCTTGCTGGTGGATTTCTTGTGCAGAATTGCAAATTTATATTTTCGCTCGCCGCATCTCAAATCTCGCAATTGCGAAGTACCGCGAGACGTGATCTCGCCGTATTCGCGTTGACAAACTATCGCTGGCAAGCCGCGATGACGTAATCGCGCTCGCCAATTCCCGCGGGATCACACAGCAAGATCCAAAATGGCGCAGCACTCGCAAACTATCGAAAAAAACAACTCGGCAAACGATGATAAACGCCGCGCGCCGCAAAAATTGTATCACCAACGCCGCGCGCCGCCAAAAAAATCCGCTGCGTGCGAATTTGCGGATTTTGCGGGAAATCTGCAAATCTCGCGGATTGCGGATTTCCCGAAAATCCGCAAAATCCGCGAGCGGAACGGATTTTCCGCCCACGCTTAATTGCAACATCCGCATTTAACATGACCTGTAATAGGGGGTAAGCCCCAGGCTGTTTCAAGTGTACTTCCTTGCGTTGTGACTGGTAGGGCTGCCCTTACCAAATGGTTTTTCAGATTTTTATTTTTACGGAATGCAAATAGTGGTCTATCAATTTTGATATTACCAGCGCTTATAGTGGGCCAGTGTTTTAAGATAGAGTTTCTGATCTTATTAGATATTGGAGAGAAAGTGGTTACACAAGCTATTCTACAAGAACCAAGGGGACAGAATAGCTTGTGTAACCATTTTCTCTCCAATATCTAATAAGATCAGAAAATCTATCTCAAAACACTGGCCCACTATAAACGCTGATAATATCAAAATTGATAGACCACTATTTGCATTCCGTAAAAATAAAAATCTGAAAGACCATTTGGTAAGGGCAGCCCTACCAGTCACAACGCAAGGAAGTACACTTGAAACAGCCTGGGGCTTACCCCCTAATACAGGTCATGTTAAATGTGGATGTTGCAATGTCTGTGAATTCACGGTGGAGGGAAAGAAATTCACTCAACAAAACACCACGGTTGAAAGGCGTTCATTCTCAAATTGTAATTCATCTAATGTAATTTATGTCATTGAATGCCCCTGTCCAAAACTCTATGTGGGACAAACGACACAGAAAGCAAAGACGAGAATCTGCCAGCATAGGAGCCGCATTAGATGCAAAACTGCGAATGCTCCTTTGGTAGACCACTACATTGAGTCTGGACACAATGAAAACAACATGAAATGGACTATCCTTAAAGTCATAAAACAACCGGCAAGAGGCGGCAACATTGGCCAATTGCTCAACAGGGAGGAACTAAAGACAATGATACAGTTCGATACCATTCAGAACGGTCTAAATCGCCTGGAGGATTGGACCAGTCTACATTAACCACAGTAAACCAATTGATATAGACATGTGCCCTGAATAAACAAGGCTACCTGTGGTTTAGTGAGACTACTTGAGTAACTAACTGTTCGCTGTTTGCTGTATAAAAACGCTGTTTGCTGTATAAAAATGTTTGATAAAGTCACCCACTGAAGCGCCGTCAGCACAATTTTATTACTGCACCAATCACTTTTATTTGCACCACTCTAAATGTAAATACTGCACATTTGTCACCAACATCGCACTCTCCCTTCCCAACATGGCGGACAATCCTGCCCGTTTATTCCCCAACTAAGATGGCGGCCACAACTTGGTCCATATTTTCTCTCTACGGCCAAACGTGCACGCTTATGAAGCAGCCGTCACTGAGGTTAGTAGGCAGCCTACAGATGGACATCGTTCCCTCGGCTCCGGTAATGCAGATTGTTGCACCGTGAGGCCACACCGCCCAAAGGTAAGCATCGTTAGAGCATAGAAACTTCACGGCCACTTGTTGATACCCCACCCACTGGACAGATTACTTACACCCCTCCCCTTCCCAACAGTGAAGACTATCCAGTATCCTAAGCGTTTCCCCGATATCCATTGTGATGTGAGGACCGTCTCATTAGTCCAAAGAAGTCTTCACAGGTAATTCAGAGTTTTTTACCCTTGTCCTGCACGGACTACTCCCCTTGAACTTGACTCCAACCGGATTCCCTTCTTTCTATTTTAGGCGGGCGCCTAACACTCGACCACCCTCAGCCCTAAGGGCCCTTGAATCGCTAATCAGGGTAAGTCGCCAATCGCTCAGCCTCACCGAGAAGCCCCATAACACTCCCCATTGTAACCGTTTCACAATGAATGACCGAAACACGTATGTGTGCACTACTGTATGATCGCGCGCCGGCGCACCCTTATTCAATCCTATGGTATCCTAGCTAGAATTCAATTCTCTAGCCTAAATGCACGTTATTATACATCCTTGATGTCCGTTATTTAATTCAAATAAGTTGCATATTTCACTGGTCACAGATACACCGGCTGTCGATTGCTCTTCCTTTCACGAGTGCAACACACTGTATAAAGCACTTGTAAGTCGAAACCGGTTTCATGTCATGTATATCTCAAGCGTATTAGGACTTTTAGGTGTTAATCTGAATTTTAATCTCAATTTTATTTGTAATTTAAGCTATTTGCTTCTCTCTTCCCTTTTTCTTCTTCCGCCATAACAGGCGGTTGTTCAATTGTAATAACTAAATCTGGCAGGCAAATGCTGTAAATATGTCAGTCCTGATGATGGTCCCGTATAATTGAGCATAAGGGATCGAAACGTCGACTATGTATAGTGCTTTCACAACCTAACTATTACGTTGAATCTTGTTGTGTCTGGCACTTATTTGGCATAACTTTAATGTAACACTGATTGAAAAGTGGCCAATATATGCTCATTTTTTGCCTGTTTAACTCTTCTGAATTTTCTTCTGAACTTTTGTTTGTTCTTTTCATTTTTTGGTACAGGATTGTGCCTTGTTATTTTGAAACTACATTTCTTACATTGTGGAAAATAAATATCCTGTCCGGCTGGGCAGTGATTGAATATAGTCTCCTATTATGGCCTATATTTTATTCTTCTGTTTGATTCTGGAAAGCTAAGGACCTTTGTCTTTAATAGCAGTTCTCACCCACGGTCCTCAGCAAACTGGTTGGGTTCCCTTGTTGTACAAAAAAACTTACAGTACAAGAAGCATCAGAGCTTCAATCATACATAGCAGGCACAATAGTGATAGCAACACACCTAACTCCACAACAGATGTGAGTAGTTCATCCTGCAGTGTTCATTTCTTTGTACTTGTCTTGTCCTTCCAGTTTTAGTTAAACCTTTAAGTGCCAGACCTACAATTACCAGAGTGCAAAGACAGAAACATGATATATGTACCCCCCTGCCCTACATAAGGTATCTAGAGGAGTCTGTAGCATTTGTTAAACACGGCGGAGAATGTTTTATGCCCAAGAATTCTGTGTTACCATTTCAAATGCGGCAAATTCATCCACCTTTTAATTTGTTTGCATTCTGGTCCTTGTTTTATTTTTTCATTACAAATACAGGAATGCAATATAATTCAAACATTTATTTGCATAACTAAACCTATAAGTATTGCCAAAGCCTGATAGCACAGGTTACCCGTTTCACGTCTGTGTATAAATTGTGTAGCCAGTTTTATTAAAATTATAAATAAAAAAGAATCACCTAGATGTTTAGTTTAATTTCTTTTACATTTGATAGAGATACAAGTTGACCTGCCACTAGGGTACTATGGAGATTTTCGCTTTTCAGGTTGCTCACATCTCAGTGTTAATGACACACACACCTTACGTTGCTGCACAATCACTGTCCCATCCTTCCCGAACACTGCTCATATATGCAGGTTTGAAAGGCAGAATAAAACATGTATTTTCCTTACCAGCCTGGCCAGAATGTTCCTCCTGCCCCACCTTTAGAGCTGACTCACCACCTTAATAGATAAAGGCGGATGTGGGAGATGAAAGACCAGGAAGCATTATGAGAGGGTGATTGAAAGGAAACAAAAGCATTTCTCTCTCGCTGTGGATGTCTGCGAGACTATTTTGGTCACAGGCCCCGCTTTCATTATAGTCAGACACTAACAGAGGCTTCTGCCCATCTGTGAATGAGGCTTGGCCTGCAAGAGCTGGATGAGATAAGTTGTTTTGCGGATCACCTTAAACATGCAGATGTTGAAGAGAATAAATATGTAGGAAAATAGCATTCTGCTTTAAAAAATCTGAGATAGTATTCATGAATGTACAATATGGTAACAGAACATCGTAACCAAAGTATCATCTAACAGAAATATTACATTTTAATATCACCCGAAGAGATAAGAATAGACAATATACGTCAAGTGGGATGACATTTGAATCAACACTATTTCGGACACAATATATTCGTCGGATGAGACTTCTGTTAATGATATTCGGGCAATCAGCCAGACATTGGAGCAGATTTACAAGCCCATTGCGCCACTTTTGCGTCACTTTCCCCATGCTAAAAGTGATGGAAATGTGGCGCAAAGGGCTTTTAAATCAGCCCCATTTCAAAGAGGGAATCGGGAGAGACAAGGTGTAGTTAGCCTTGTACATTTGTAAGCACCCATTTACATGTCCTATAACTACGTCCTTCATTTTATAGTTATCTCCGTGGACAGCGCCTATTGTCTTACCGCCTATTGTCTTACCATTACCTAATGGAAAGTTTGCTCAGTGAGTTGGTTTTACTTAGGTTTCTATACTTTTGTACATTTTATAAGCGAAACAAGCATCTACAGAATATCACAAATCACTTTCAGGAAAAGTGATTATAATTAGTGTTACAAAAATTAATTTAAAATACCAAGGTAATCACATTTATATATATACACACACTAGAATGAACGACAGTGTTTTTTATGTACAGAGATTATACAATAGTTAAACGCTCTATATATATATATATATATATATATATATGTAGATGCGGAAGCACAGCTCTCTACTAAAAGTTTTTTCCCCTTCTTAGATCGGCAATATAGTAATTAACTCTGACACGTTTCTGCTGGTAAGCCTTAATCATAGAGCAGCACTGATTGCTGTACAATGTCCACAGTTGTTTAAGTATGGATCTCCATGCATCTTGGTCTTAGGAACTTCATTGCCCATAATGCACCATGATTGTAATTTGTTTGTTATGTTTATTTTCGAAGGACTTCAAATCAAAACACCCATTCATTATTTTCAGTTCAAATCTTGTTTAAGAGTGTTGCTTCTGTCAAAATTCCTTTCTGTGATGCATTTGACAGTCCAAGATACGTTCTGTTATGCATGAAGTTGCTGCTCGCTAAAAATTATATGCACACCCTCATTGTGAGTTCGGAAGAGGTGGTTCCATTTCCCCTCTCGCATCCCTTGCTCATTGCTATTTTATTTGTTACAAAAGTATCATAGGAAAGTCCTCCGGCAAGAGTAGGTCATGCTCCCACATTTCACTGTGCAAAAACATCTCCTTAGGCGAGCCTCCGATCCTACAGGGCAGCTTCAGCAGACAGCGAGAATGGAGCAGCCGCCAATATGGCAGCAACACAGAAAAAATGCTGTAGCAGAGCTCTCTACGAGAAGCTTTTATTCATTCTTAGAGATGCAACATGGTAATGAACTCTGACGCGTTTCGGCTGGTAAGCCATAATAATAGAGCAGAACTCATTGCTATACAATGTCCACAGCTGTTTAAGTAGGGATCTCCAAGCATCTTGGTCCTAGGAACTTCATAGCCCATAATGCACCACAATTGTAATTTGATTGTTATGTTTGTTTTCAATGGACTTCAAACAACTATTCATAATTTTCAGTCCAATGAGTGTTGCTTCTTTATAAAAATAAACATAACAATCAAACTACAATCGTGGTGCATTATGGGCAATGAAGTTCCTAAGACCAAGATGCCTGGAGATCCTCACTGTGTACTGCGGTACATATCAGTCGCCCAGACTCTTGGTGGTGCATGCAACAGCATTACCGCAGCGTGCCACATATCCACAAATACCGCTGCTTACACAGAAAGACAAGGCCACACACACAAAGTCTGTAAAATCTTCAAAATAAATATTTTTTTCGTTGGGCCTCCCTCGACCCACCAATTGAAAGAGACATATTTCGGCATTTCAACTGCCTTTATCAATCTAAAAAACACGCCTTCACAACGCTTCACTTAAATACGTAAAAATTGTCTAACACAAATGATGCACTTCCACATTTATACATATTTATAATATATATTCAATGAAAAAATCAAATGCTAAAAAAGCGGTATAGTTAGGTGATAATGTAACATTTTAAACTCTGAAGACCTCAGAAAATCTACATATATACACACATATATATGGATATTAGCGGCTGAGCCCATCCACGGAGAGAAGCCCACCGCTGGTGAGCGGGCCTGAGCTGGCGCTGTGATGGTGTCAGCATGATTAGAAGGTTGCATTTAACTGGAGACACCTGTGAACCGTAACAGGCAGTATTAGCTGAATGTGCATCAACCCACATGGGTAAAAACTGACTTTTGTTTTGTTTTAGCAAGATGGACTCACTTGAGGACTATATTTCCGGCACTACAAGACCCAGAAACGCCATGAAGATGGTCACGCCCACCTGGGGTGGGTTCTTGGAATTCAAAAGGTGTGCAGAGAAAGACTGTCTTGGTATCCAAGCAATACGAGCCATTGAAGAAGGTAACAATGTTCCCAAAACGTGTCTGGTTTGGTTTGGTATTTAACGCGGATGCTGACATTCACGCTGCTGCTTGTGTGCAAGTTGTTTCTAATTAAAGGATTGAAATACTTACCTGCCGGCTTGCTCTTTCCATAGGGGCTACCTTGTTTGTTGGGATACATATATACATTTTAAATGTATTACATGTGAGTGTTGTGTCGTGTGGGGGCCCCCGGATAGGGCTAGGTGGCAACCTACGCTCAGGGGCACTCTGGGTGGCTATTCATGGAGCACGTGGCACAGGCCTAGAAATAAAGAGCCGGACACTGGGGGCTATGTTTGCTTGCTGTTCACGTTGTCGCCAACTGGCGTACGTACGCTCGCAGACCCCTTTTATTTGCAGGGTCACGTGGGTCTACGCTGTGCGCCTATTGCGGCACAGACGTAGAACAACTAGAACACAAAATTCCTCTCCAACCATAAAAACAAAATAAAAGCAAAAAACAAAACCCAGAATAGTAAACCAGTTCTGTAATGCAATGTTCAGCACGCCAACGGGCGATGCACCTCGGGCCCAGGGATTTCAGCATACAGTCTCAGAATGTTCAGTTCAACACGATAAAACAGAAATAGTGGAACAGTCTTACGTGAAGCAATCCTGCAGATGGCGGGAGGGCTCTGGATTCCTTCTCAGTTGGTATCGATTGGGACCCCCTGCTTGGCGTGGCATCAGCCCCAGCCGGGGAAGGTTGCCGTTGGTCACTGGCCACAGGACTGTTTCCACTTTGGTCCACAACACTGCTCTCAGATGGGTTCTGATGAAGGTCTTCCCCTCCGGTGAAGTCAGTGGGCTCTTCTTCGTGAGGTCCCCCTGATGCTGACAGTGGGGGAAGAGTCTCTGAGTTGACTGACGCTGGGGTCGCTGGGGGCTCAGAGTGAGAGATTGCCTCAGTCTCGGGGTGAAAGATGTTGAAGTGAGATACGTTGCGAGTGACTACTTCTCTGCCTCGGGCGGCTATCACTCGAGTTCCTTGTACATTGATCACCTTCCAGGGTCGTGCCTCGTAGGTGAGTCTGAACTTCCCGTTGGTGACACGATTTTTGAGTAGTACTAAATTTCCTCTGACAATCTGTGGGACCTTGGCTTTTCGGCGTAGACTGGTCTAGGTGTAGGCTTTCCGCCGTCGGGCCTCAATCTGTCGTTCATCGGACAATGTCGGCTTCCAGTGAGGGTGATGAGGTATCGAGTCCACCACCACTCTTCCCATGAGGACGTGTCCAGGGGTGACCCCCGTGGTCGCGTGAGGTGTCTGCCGATAGCTCCTTAAGAATGTAAAGATGGCCAACTCTATTGACTGTCCTTTCTCATGAGCGATCCGGATTACCTTGTTGAGGGTCCTCATGAAGCGCTCGGCTTCTCCACTGGCTTGGGGCCAGCGGGGCGTTATCCGGCGATGTTGTATGCCCATTGTACTCAGGTAGTTGGCAAACTCCTGCCCTTGAAAGGGAGGACCATTGTCAGTTCGTAATTCTTTGATCAGACCGTGGGCTGCTATTAATTTCTCTAGTTTAGGGAGGACCTCCACCGCGCTAGTAGTCGATCGGATTTCTACTTCGGGATACTTGGAGTGGTCATCGATGGCCACCATGGTGTGCCTCTGGTCCGGAAGGTTGCCGAAATCCAGACTGACGCATTCCCAAGGGTGTTGCGGCCGTGGCTCAACGACTATGGGAGCTTCTCGTGGTGTGTCCCCTGTGACTTGGCAGGCGGCGCATGATCTCACTGCGGCCTCCACTAGATCGTCCATAAGGGGAAACCAGACCTTGGTCCTTAGTCGGGATTTTGTTTTCACTATTCCCTGGTGGCCCACATGCGCCAGCTGTACCATTCGGGCCGTCAGAGCGGATGGTATCACCAGTCGGTGTCCTCGCAGCAGACATCCAGTGTTGTCCTCGTTGAGTTCTTCACGCACATGGTACAGACTTTCCAGGATACGCTGTGCTTCTGGTGTCAGTATCTTCCAACTTTCCCTGGCCCGGCACCAGTTTCCGCTTTGCAGGGCTGCTCGGCCCTTTTGCAGGCATTCATCCGCCTGGGTGGCTGCAGCAATGCTTTCCAGAGACACCGGCACGGGGCAGGATCTGGCTGTGACACACCTCACGTAAGCTTCGGTGTCCGTGGCATCTTCCATCTCTTCTCTGGTCGCAGCTCTCGGGTGTCGGGATAGATAGTCCGCTGGATTCCTTGATCCTGGCTGATACTCCACCCGGCAGTTGTAGTCTTGGAGGTGAAGCATCCATTTCTCTATGCGCGGGGGAGGTTTTGTGGATGTTCCGGTGAAGAGGGCTACCAGCGGCTTGTGGTCCGTAGCTACTGTGAATTGCTTTCCATATACATACAGATGGAAATGCCGGCACCCCCAGTGAATCGCTACTGCTTCCTTCTCGATTTGCGAGTATCTTTGTTCAGTCTCGGTGAGAGAGTGACTCGCAAACGCTACTGGGGTCCAATCTTCATCCGCCCTTTGTCTTTGCATCAAGACTGCTCCCAGCCCCACTGGGCCCGCATCCACGGCGACTAGTGTTAGTTTCCGGGGGTCAAAGAAGGCCAGAGTTGTGGTGTCTGAGAGAGCTTCCTTGATGTCATGAAATGCCTTGGCTTGGTCCGGTCCCCATTTCCACAGCGTGTTGTCTTTGGTGAGGTCTCTTAGCGGCAGTGAGAGGTTAGCCAGGTCTCGGATGAACCTCCTGCAGTAGTTGACCATCCCCAGGAAGCTGTGGACTTCAGTAACAGTTGTGGGGGGAGCGGCAGCTTTAATGTCCTTTACCTTGTCTGGATCTGGATTGACTCCCTCGGCTGAAAAGGTGTATCCAAAAAATTGCAGCTTGCGTTTCAGAAACTCGCACTTCTCACGATGTAAAGTGAGGCCCGCTTCTCTGAGTCTTTTAAACACTTGTGTTAGTCGGGCATTTTGTTCCTGTACTGTGCGGGCGTGGATCATGATCATGATATCGTCACTGACGTTAATTACTCCAGGGATATCAGTGATCAGCTCCTGTGTTACATTTTGGAATACCTCCGCGGCACTGGACACGCTAAAGCTGAGGCGCGTGTATCTCCTAGGTCCCACATGTGTGGAGAAGGTCGTGATGGTCCGCGACTCTTCATCAAGCACAAGCACTAGCTGGTGATAACCAGATCGGAGGTCCAACTTTGAGAACCAACTTGCTCCCGCCATTTCACCTATCAGATCGTCAATGGTGGGCGTTATGTGGCGCTCCCTTTTGATGGCGGCGTTGGGGAGGCGCATATCCACACAGATTCTGACAGCTCCTGGTTGCTTCGGTTTCCGTGTGACCACTATGGGAGAAACCCAGGGAGTGGGACCAGTTACCTTTTCTATGATGCCCGCTTCTTCTAGCTTTTTTAGTTCTTCTTCCACGAGCGGTCTGAGATGAAACGCAATCCGGCGATGTCTTAAGGCTGCGGGCTGGACAGTGGGGTCAATGTGGACATGTACTTTGTTCCCTGTGAACTTTCCAATGCCCTTGAATATGTCGTCAAAATCCGTGGTAAGCTGTTGGATGGATTCCTGGTGTACCCCAAATGCAAAGGTGACAATCCCCAGGTCTTCGGCCGCCCGGCATCCAAGCAGCATGCTTTGCCAGTCCTCCGCCACAAAGATGTCGGCCGTGATGGAACAGTCTCCGTGTACGATGGATGTCCTGAATTTACCTCGGATTTTCAGAGGAGTGCCTTGGCCGTACGCGAAGACGGTGATAGGTGACGGGCTGAGCATGGGGGGGTGGATCCATGGTCTGGTACAGAGAGGCTGCCAGGAGGTTGATGGTCGCTCCAGTGTCTACCACGGCCATAAGTTCCTGTTCTCCCACCTGGATGCCACATTGCGGTAATCGCCTGGTCCTGCTGACGGCCGTGCCAATCATATGTACTCGGTGGACGACCCTTTCTTCTTCCTCGTTGTCGTTCATATCGCTCTGGCTGGGGTCTCCCTCTGGTATTGTGTTTACCACTTGGCTTGGTCTCCGATATTTCTTGGACCGACAGACTTTTTCGAAATATTTAAAGCGACCACACCCGGAGCACCGCTTCCCCTTTGCCGGGCATTCTGCTGCTGGGTGAGGTGATCCCCCGCAGGATCCACACGTCTTTCCTGGCGCGCTTTCTGTGGCCCCTATGGCTCCGGTGCCTTTCTTGGTCCATTTTGTGGGAGGTTTTACGGTCACTTTGTTGACTGGTTCAGCTTTCACCGGGGCCTGGAGGGCCGCCTCCATGTGGGCCGCTTGGGCCTTCGACAACTCTTTGGTGCGCCCTAGAGTCAAAATGTCCGCCAGGGGCTTTCCTGATTCTTCCAGGATGCATTCTCGGAGTTTAGCTGATGCACATCCCTGGATTACCTGTCCCCTTATCTCCTCGGTGATGTCCGTGAATCCGCAAGTCGAGGCTAAGTTCTTTAACCGGGCGTGGTATGCATCTAATGACTCTTCTGGCAGCTGCCGCACTTGTCTGAAGATGAACCGCTCATAGTCCTGATTGGCCATGGGCTCGAAGTACTTTTTCAATGCTTGTTGGCCTCAAAGAAGATTAGCAACCTGTCGACCCAGTCTTTCCATTTTGGAGCCAGTGACGATGGCGAACCTTCTACTAGGAAGGGCTCGATCGGCGATATTGTGGCCATGTTCGTCGTGGCGTCGCGCTGATCGTTGGATGTTGTCAGCGCTGGTGACCTTGCTGGGCACTCCCGGGCTCCCTCTTTGCGGTGTTGCTATAGTTGAGGATTGACACTGACCAATGCTTGTTGGGTGACTGCAAACAGACTCCTTGATTGGAGTGTGGGTGACCTTCTGCGTGGGACGACGTTGTGCCCACGTGTTGTGAGGATATTGTATGGCCTTTTGCTTGGTTTAGTTAGCTATCCTTCTTGGTGTTGCCACTGCTTTATTATGTTGGTGTCTTTTAGTGAGCCTGTGGCCCTGTGCGGCGCGCGGTGACTCAGTGGGAGCCTGTTCCGAGCCTGTTCCACCCCCTCCCTGCAGCAGGTTGTCGCTGGGGCCCTCTTCACGGACAGCGCAGAGGAGAGAGGGGGGCTTGGCAGTGGCCTCGTGGCGGCAGCGCACTTCAGCGCGTCGGCTCCTCCGCCGAGATGCGGCGCTGTGCGAGGCGGCGGGGCTCCACACGCTGTCCCCGGGGTCAACCTGAGAGTGCTTGCGAGCCGGTTTCGAGGCGGCGGCCCTTGCGCATAGATGCACGCTCTGCCGGTAGGCACGGTGGCGCGCCCTGAAGGCTGCTGTGCACCCCAGTCGATGGTCCGGGCGTGCGCCCCCTCCCCGCAGGCACGAAGGCTCACCTGACGGGCACCAGTCTTCCCCGGTTGACGGTCCGGGCGAGACGCTGAGCAGCTTCCGGGTCCCCAGGGGCACGAGCGCCGCGAGCCGATGACAGAGCTCGCGGCCGCCCCGCAGAAGGACGCTTGCACACACACAGCGAGGGTACGCCCACCCTCGTCGCCAGCTGTTGTGTCGTGTGGGGGCCCCCGGATAGGGCTAGGTGGCAACCTACGCTCAGGGGCATTCTGGGTGGCTATTCATGGAGCACGTGGCACAGGCCTAGAAATAAAGAGCCGGACACTGGGGGCTATGTTTGCTTGCTGTTCACGTCGTCGCCAACAGACCCCTTTTATTTGCAGGGTCACGTGGGTCTACGCTGTGCGCCTATTGCAGCACAGTCGTAGAACAACTAGAGCACAACAGTGAGGACAATAATTTGCGATTTAAATAGTAGATATCAATGTCCAATAGTACATATATGTATAGGATTTAAAATAAATTGACAAGGATTATCTCATTCATGATGATTTACAGCTGCATCATTAGCGACGATACCCCTCTCCTTTCTTGACCCTGTCTGTACTTCAAACCTGCTTAAGAAATTTACTGAGCTCTGTGAAATACGTGGTTTGGAGGTGAATACCACAAAGACTAAGAATATGGTACTCAAACCCCACAGAGCTTGCAGAGTTGGGTTTTTAAGGGAGGGGTCGAGCCTGCAAATGCTAGTAAAATTTGACTATATGGGAGTTAGTATTGACAAAACCAGAAACGTTAAATCCCACATTAAAAAAACTATCTTTTCTGCATAATGCTTCAGCAGTCACAAAGAGGTTTAAGGCAACTACCCTAAATCTGCCTCCCCCGCTATTGAAGTGTACAGTTCAAAAGCCCAGGCTGCAGCACTATATGGGGCAGAAATTTGGGAGATCGTAAACATCAAAAGTTTGATCATCCCAAAAAAATGCTTTCTGAGTGACATCTTTGTTCAGTTTACAGCAGAGCACCTCTATGACGTCACTATTCTTGGGCACAGGGCTTAAAAAGTTGATGATGTGGCATTGCTACAACCCCTTTTGTATTGAGCTCGGTGTGGCCCACCCCAGCATCATATCACGATATAGCAATTATCAGCAACTGAGGTAATTTTGAATTTAAGGAAAACACACCTAACACATTGGTATGAATACATTAAATTCCCTCTAACGATTTAGCCCTGAGTGCCTATTCGAGTAACTCTTCCTCAATTAACTCGGGCACTAAAGGCACAATAAAAGCAGACTTTTGGTATAGTAACACCATTACATAAATTGTTACACTAAAGCCCGGGGGGGGGAGGGGGGAGTGCTGGTGGGAATTGTATATAGATGTGATCCAACCACCCCAGGCCCACAGATTGTACATGACATTTAGGATGTGCACACACACTGCTGGTTAGTAAATTCCCAAACAGTTTGAAAATGTATTGGTCCAAATCAGCAGCTTGTGCAATGTGCAATCACGTGATTGAGAATGTTGAACATGTGATTTGTTTTGCCCCACGCATGACAGATCTAGTAAGACCTGGATGAAGCCATTCTGTATTTCTGTTTGTGTGAGGAAATTTGAGGAGGCTTACTGAATTCTACAGTCTGAAACCAGTCAGTTTATAGTCTTTTTTTTCCTATGTTTATATACAGTGTGATTTCTTAGTAAAAAGTTGGTGCCATGTTGTGAAAATTGTATGTATTGTCGACATTAATTATTGTTTTTTGTTGTTTTACTGTAACATCAACATGTTTACACTAGCTCGGTACTATGCATTGCGTTTTCATCCAGCACTTTTATCTTATTCAAAGTTGTTTTGGAATATTCGATCTAACAATTTAAGCCTCATCTGTAGTTGTTACACTACTATTTTTTAAATTGTCCTTTTATCAGATCGCTGAAATTTAAATGTTATTGTTGGACATTTTAGGCAGAAATATTTAATGAACAATAACTTTTGTAGGTGATTTTTTATGATATTTGGCATGTATCACGGGTTAGTTACCAATTAAACAATTGAAAATACATTAAATATCTATTGGATTTAAAATTAGTTGACATGGACTGTCTCATTCATTGATGATTTGCAGCTTCATAATTAGCGACATCAAGAGTTCTCCAGGTTTCAGATTTATTCCTAAAATATGATGTAAGTGTATTTCAAAGTAACTCACATTTCTGAGCCAGAACAGGTACTTGAAGAGCTTCCAGATCCTGTCTATGACTATTACATGCCATGTTCCCAATGCAGACAATGAAACATTCCAGACTGTTTTGCTTTTAGAAAGGTTTTTGACAAGCACAATGTAAGGCTTTGTTCAGTGGCCTGGTTTATATTATGTACTGCCAAATAAAAAATGTCAATCCCAGATGTTTTAGGCTGCCCACACACACAAAGTTGTTTAATCTCACAGTGCATCAGCATACGCCAAGTAAAGGTATCTTACCTCCTCAAGAATGCATCTCACTTCTGGTTGCCCATTATCGCTCATTGCAATAAACACACCGAGTCAGAGGCAATGCAGTTACGTGCTTCTTTATTCCCTGCCAGCCTCGCACTGGCTTACGGACTACTTTCTTTTCGGTTGTCCGCTTCCTGTTCCCGTTTCCTGTTCGCCTGTCCTGTCCTGAAACAGGGTCAGGCGAGACGACGTGACATCTCCCCTGTTTTACAAAGTCTCATTTCCTCTACATTTCTTCGACAAGGCGTCGAGGTTTCCTTATTAGACGTTGCGGACGTTTCTCTCGCCCTGGTGCTTGACTGTGGTGATTTGTGGTTTCCACCATTCGTGTGGGGCTGTGATGGTTCTGGTCAGTGCTGTCACTTTGGTTGGAGGAGTCACTTGAGAGTTGACTTGACGAGGTCTCATGCCGGTTGCGCCGATTACATCTTTTGAAATGTGATATGTTTCTCGTTATCTGCTTGTGGCCAGCCTTGGCTGTGATCATGGTTCCTTTCCTCTTGATGACTTGTAGGGGAATGTCGAGATACCGACTGTCTGCCTTAGCTCGCCGATCGCCTCGAACTATCACCCAGTCTCCTTCTTGAATGTTGGAGTCTTTGGCATGTCTACGCTGATCAGCGTATGTCTTCATCTTGCGCTTGTTTTCATGATCTATCTCGACTAGGGTATTGTGGTCAACGGTGATGTTTCGTTGTTGAGGAGCCGCGTTTAACATGGGTAGTCTGGTTCGAGGTGTCCTTCCTAGCATCACAGTAGCTGGGCATTGGTTGGTGGTACTGTGTGGCGTGTTTCGATATGCTCTTAGCACTTCGTTTAGTGTCTGTTGAACATCCCGGTGAGTTAACTCAGCCTGCTGAATTGCCTTTTTAAGTGTTCCCATGAATCTCTCCACCATGCCGTTCGCCTGCGGCCATAGCGGAGTGATTTTTTGATGTTTGAAGTTAAGATGGGTCGCGAAGTTTGTGAATTCATGGCCGTTAAAAGGAGGCCCATTGTCTGTTTTTACTCACAGGGGGATGCCCCATGCTGCAAATATCTCATCGAGCACTGCAATTACTGTTGTTGCTCGGGTAGATGATATCAGGTGTGCAAATGGGAACCGGGAGTACTCGTCCATGGCAACGATGATGTACTGTCCTGATTGCAGCGGTCCGAAGAAGTCGACTGCAACTTGTTGCCATACTCCTTCCGGTAACTCTGACATTTGTAGTGGTGCCGGTGGTTTTTCCCGACTGACTACTTGGCATGTCATGCAATCTTTCAGAGTTGTTTCCACCATGTGATCAAGTGTGGGGAACCAAACACGTTCTCTCAGGGCTTTCTTGGTTGCGTTGATGCCTCTGTGACCTTCATGTGCCAAATTGATGACTCCCTGACGTAGTTTGTGTGGAATCACGATCCTTCCCCCTCTTAAGAGGAGACCATTGTCACTAATGGAAAGTTCGTCACGCACGCGTTGGAAAGCGGCGAGATCTTGACGAAGTTGATCAGAGTCTTGGGGTGAATGCTTCACGTCCCTCCAGGAGTTTGTGCGGATGCGAGTCATTACGGCCTGCACAAGGGGGTCGAGCGCGGGTGCCTCCTGAATGGCTTCAACTGGAACCGTGGGTGGACATGCTGTGTCAACAATGAAATGAAGATATTCATCAGCCACGGAAAATGCAGCTCGAGCACCGGCTAGTGGGTGGCGCGACATGAAGTCAGCTGGATTCTCGGCCTTCCCTGGTTTGTGGACGATAGTGAAGATGTAGTCTTGCAGGCGCAGGCCCCACCATTCAATGCGTGGCGGCATTTTTGCATTGGGGTTTCCGAATATTGTGATGAGTGCCTGATGATCTGTGATGATCGTGAAATGTTTGCCATAGACAAAAAGGTGGAAATGTTCGCACGCCCACACCACAGCCAGGCTTTCTTTCTCTGGTTGGGAGTACGCTCTTTCAGTGTCCGTGAGGCTGCGGCTTGCATATGCGATGATGTGTCGCTGATCAGAGTCTTTGCGGTATTGGGCCAGGATGGCACCCAGGCCCACCGGGCTGGCGTCTACTGTGATTTCTGTTTTCTTCTTCGTGTCGAAATATGCCAGATTAATGGCGGGCCCAACAGCTTGTTTGATCACAGAGAATGCTTGTTGGCACACCTCAGTCCATTCAAATGGCTGACCCTGACGAGTGAGCTCTCGTAGTGGATAGCTGATCGTGGCGTAGTCGCGAATGTAGCGTGCGCAGTAGCTTGCCATTCCGAGGAAAGAACGAAGGTCGCTCACGTTTCGGGGTTTTGGGGTGTCAGCAAGTGCCGCTACCTTTTCAGGGTCTGGTCTCATTCCCTCTTTGGAAAATATGTGTCCATAAAACTTTAGAGTGTCCTTGTGGAACTCGCATTTGCTGGCGTTGAGTGTTAGGTTTGCGGTCAACAACGCGTGGCAGACCCTGTCCAAGGCGGTGTCATGTTCTGTTTGGTCTTTTCCAAATACTAGCAGATCATCACTATAGTTAAAAGCATTAGGAATGCCTTGTATGACCCGTCTGATGGCTTCCTGGAAGATCTCGGCGGCCGAGGAAATGCCAAAGTTCAGGTATTTATAGCGGAATAGGCCTTGATGTGTGGTAAAAGTCGTGATGTATCTCGATTTGTCATGGAGCTCCAACTGGTGATAACCTTTGTTGAGGTCGAGTTTGGAGAATACTGTGGCGCCGTTGAGTTTTGTGATCATGTCACTGATGTGTGGTCCGGGGTGGCGTTCCCGCTCGATGGCGGTGTTAGGTGCGCGCATGTCGACACACAATCTGACCTTGTTGTCCTGCCCCTTTTTGGGGACTACCACGACTGGCGACACCCATGGAGTGGGTCCTGACGTGCGTTCAATGATGTCTGTCTGAAGGAGGTCTTGGAGCTCGTCATCGACGGCTTGTTGTAAATGGAACGGCACCTTTCTGTGGTGTTGAGCGATAGGTGTCACGTTTTCGTTGATGTGGAGCTTTACCTTGAAATGGTTTAACTTCCCGAGACCTTTGAACACATTTGGGAACTTCGCTACGATGTCGGGGGCATCTTCAGTCATGTAGAGGAGTTCCACAAGTTTGAGTCTTTCTGCTGTGGGTAGACTGAGCAGACAGTCTGCCACATCTGTTCCTTCTACCACATGGATGTAGGCATCAACTTTCCGGTCCTTGAACGTGAGAGTGGTATGAAAGCGGCCCAGGCAAGGTAGTGGTTTGCGTGACATCCACATGAATATGCGGACAGCTGGGGGTTCCAATTTGGGTCTTTGCTTCATATTGTAATATTCTAGGGCGCAGATATAGTTTAAGGAGGCTCCAGAGTCCAGAACAAATTTCGCTGGGTGGTCTCCTATCAGGATGTCAAGCTTTGGATATCGTTTCAGGCGGTCCGGGTCTGATACCATGCAGATATATTCATCGCTGTCTTGTGATGCTGGAGTGTGTGATGATGATTCGCTGGACGTATCTCTGCGTGACCGGTAGGATTCTGTTGTTTGACACCTGGTGCGGTGACTACTTCCGGAGCGACCCCTTGATCGATAGGAGTATGCTGACTGGACGCTGGAGTTTGACGAGCTGGATGAGCGTCCTCCTCTCTCTTTTATGGCTCGTGCGTGGTGGCGCGTGTCGTAACCCTTGGTCGACGATCTGTGAGTTGACTGCTTGGCTTGACATGCTATCTCAAAGTGGTTGTCTCTCCCACAGCGATGACACCGCTGACCGATCGCCGGACATTGTCCTGAGTGTGGGTAATCTTGTCCACATCTGTAGCAGGTGGGCGCTGACTTTGCGGACTTAGTGTGCCGTGAGCTCCTTTTGGAGGATGTCTTTCGGGTGTTGTGGGACTTGTGAGATTTAGACGTGGGCTTGGCAGTCTTGGAAGATCTGTGCGCCTGAACTCGCAGAGCATGGTCTTTCCGGTCTGATGATTTTTGCATCCCCATCCGTTTGGCATAGTCTTCCGCTTGATCATTGATTCTCGTTAGTTCTTCAATTTCCTCTAGGGTATAAGGTTTCTTTAGGAGTCTCCGGCGGAGAGTTTCGGATTGGCATCCATCAATGATGCGGAGTCTCAGAGCGTCCTCTGTTTTGAAGTTGTCGAAGTCACAGTATCGCGCTAATCTTTTGATGCGCATGATGAAGTCGCTCATGCACTCGTCTTTTTCTTGCGTGGCTAGATTGAACATGTGACGTTCATAGTCTACGTTGCGTTTGTGAAGAAATCGTCTATCAAGGGCACCTTTTACTTCTTCATAGTTGGCGGTTGCTGCATTAGGTAGTTCTTTGATGATTTGCGCAATATCCGGGCCTATCAGATTTCTCAGTGCCACTAGTTTTTGCTTGGGATCCTGCACCAGGGATCCTACCATGTAGTCTTCGAAGTCTTCACTCCAACTCTTCCATGTTGGGCCCATACTATTGCCTGGCGTCAGTGGCAGTGGCTGTGGTTGTCGCATGAACGAGGCTCCAATGGGAGTGTTGGCCATTGTGGGCGTGTTGACCGGAGGAACTGGCCCTCCTGTACTTGCTGGGCCTGGTACGTCGTTCCCTCCAGATGAGCTGTCAGGAGTTGTATTGGACATCTGCGACTGACTCTGGATGGCTGGGTGGGAAATTGTCCAGGTTTTATATTGTGTCTGGCTTCAGGGGGGCTTTCTTTGTCTTGTGAGGCTTTTCTTTGCCTTGTGAAGCTTTTCTTTGCCTTGTATGTGTCGCCCGCCCTTTCGTTATTAGTAAAGTCCTTTGTGGTGAATGGCGCCTGACCTTAAGATGGCCGCCATCAATGGTTCGTGGGTTGATTAAGCGCTGGCGCCTGACCCCAAAATGGCCGCCGTGCGGGAAGTCGTGTCTCTTTATCTTCGCTGGCACCTTGCTGCTGATTATATTTAGGCTCGCAGGGGAGGCTGCCGGGGTCGGACTCACCCTCGCTCCTCGCTGCTTCTTCGTTTCTGGAGGCGGGCGATGCTCTCCTTCGGGCCACACGGAGCCGGCTGCTCGCGTCTGGGGACACGTGGGGATGGCGCTCTGGCATAGGCGCTCCTACTCCCGGCAGACGGTGTCTGGAGACATGCGGGGTGGTGCTCTGGCATATGCGCTCCTACTCCCGGCAGACAGCTTGGTGCTCCGTGACTCGGTAAGCCTCCGTGGGTCGTGGGATGGCAGCTCCGAAGCCGGTCTTGGCTTTTCGCGCTCTTTCCGCGTGGTCGGTGTTTGGGCTGCAGGACTCGGTGGTCGGCCACACTGGCTGGCTGAGCGATAGTGTTACTTGTGGGTTTCATGGACATCCCATCCTCGTCGCCATTGTCGCATCGCTCATTGCAATAAACACACCGAGTCAGAGGCAATGCAGTTACGTGCTTCTTTATTCCCTGCCAGCCTCGCACTGGCTTACAGACTACTTTCTTTTCGGTTGTCCGCTTCCTGTTCCCGTTTCCTGTTCACCTGTCCTGTCCTGAAACAGGGTCAGGCGAGACGACGTGACAGTCACCACCTCGGAGTCAAACTTTCTATACCCAGGATGGCGCTCTGGCATAGGCGCTCCTACTCCCGGCAGACAGCTTGGTGCTCCGTGACTCGGTAAGCCTCCGTGGTTCGTGGGATGGCAGCTCCGAAGCCGGTCTGTGGTACTGAAATTCCGGACCCTGCTGTTCCACCGGTATCGAGGTCCAAACACTCGTATCACAAAATATCGTCGTACCATGACGAATTTGGTATCGACGGACCAGTAATAATTGGGACATTATCCCTATGCATTTGCGTCATGATTGAGTGATGCTAACACCCTTAAATCGTGGTTTCCGTTCCAAACCCTCAGACTCCATTTTGTAAACGGCATCCATCTTATGACTTGCCCTCATATAGTCAATTGATTAAGGCCGAGTTTGATCTGAAAGGACACGTCCACCGTAGCTGACTTCCCCATGACCTGGCCGAGCTGACTCCACTGCCTCCAGCAAACCTGTTTGGGCAGCTCCTCGCCCAGTGGCCGAGTAAGATATCATCAAGGCACAACATGCCATAAACCATTCACTACATACAGACCATGTTTTCCATACACATACACCTGTCCATGATTCTTGTTTATGACCAGTTTTACGACGGGAGGGTGCCCGACCTTATTGGTGTTTCATCGATATCTGATGGGAATTCTGGGCCTGGCGGGGTAATCCATCACGATTCGGACATCTAAAATATGTGCTGACCAGCATGACTTCGCTCTTTGTATTATTGTAGAAATATGTGTATAACCATATCATAAACTCAAGAATTCTTGCCCGCAGCTGTTATTTCTGTATATAAGGAGAAGGCTGGTTCTGTAAAAACGAACAGTCTCCTGAGAACTTACAGCCCGTGTTGTTGTAATTCTAGGACACATGTTACTTGGTTGCAACCAATAAACCTCGATCTCTGACTTCAACTAGAAGACTCTGTGTTTCTGTAGTCCAGAATAGGGAGAACCCAGAGGTCTTTGGGTGTGGTCCCCTGGCACCACCGGGTCTCTAAAAACCCGGCACCTCAGTTGGCGCCCAACTCGAGGCGATATCAAGCGGTGACGGTCCAAGCCAGATGTTCAATAGGAGCTTCGTGTGAAAATTCCAGAGGACGGCCAGCCACTTCAGCGACACCTGTATGTCGACGTGGTTCCGAAGGTCTTTGCTGCGAGGTTCCCCGCGTCCCGACGGCTACGAAGGACTGCTGCCCTGACTATCGCCCTGTTTTGGACCCAGTGATCCTTGGTAGAGCGAAACGATAGACGAGTCTTCTAGTGACGTCACTGATCTTCAATATTCAGTTAAGTGGAGCGTCTCCCAGTCCTTAGTTTGGTTCTTAGTTTTGGTATCTCAGAGATACGGTTTGTATTGGTTCTTGCAAGCACCAAAACCGAGGGATTCGTGTATTCACGACAATATCATAATTAGATAATCCCTTGAAGTTTGAAGCTAGACTAGTGAGCGAAGATGCCTGGTCTTAGCAGACTTGGAAACTTGTTTTGTCTTGGTTGTAGTAGGGACTCCCGATTAGAGGATTCGTGTCCGGTTCCTCCGATTGGAACTCCAACATATGAATTATATATAAAGCACGGAGTAGGTCCTATCACGTATAATGAAGTGTGGATAAAATACACCCGCAAGGATGGTGTTTTAAAATGGCCCCAATATGGTAGTTTTGACTCAGAAGTATTAGACAACCTCGAGGTCAAAATTGTTCAAGAAGAAAGCCCGGCCGGCGATGTTTGACTCTTTTCGCTTATGGCGCAAAGAAGCCAAACAGAAAGAAATAAAATTAGCAAAGAAAAACAAAAGAGGTATGTCAATGGTGCAAGCCGCCGTTGCATACAGGGATAATGAGGAAGAACAAGAAAGTGAACGAATGCTTAGGAGCAAGAAACTAGCAGTAGATAAATGCTACCCGATGTTACCACATGAGGGACGAGGCTCAAAGGGAACATCAGAGAAAGATCCGTTAATGTCCCACTTGTTAAGCTCACCACCCCCATATGCGTTAGACGCTACTGCACCCCCAAAGCGCTTTGTTATACCACGCCCCAGTGCACGAAATGCAGCTCCTGCACAAACACCAGCTCCTCTTCAGCTGGTTCCTACTTCTCCGGCGCAGCCTTCTCAAGGGCCGCCGCCTTTACTACATACACCATCTACTTCTCCTACAACTTTGCCTACCGCTCCACCTGTTTATCCTGATACTACTTCTGCTACTGCTTCGACTTCCTCTGCTATTGCCTCGACTTCCTCTTTACATCAGCCTGTCTTTTCTGGCGTATCTGCCTCGCCGCAAGCTTCTCCTTCTGTCAGACAGAGAGTGGCAAGTACTGTCACTGGTCTATTCTCACCCTTCTTTGGGTCGCCTAAAACGACCCCTAAAACGGGACGTAGACAGTTGCGTAGTCAACTGCCCGACTACGAGGAAAGAGAAGTGCTAAATGAGTTAGCACGCAAATGGGTTACCGACACTGCTAAATATGATGTTCAGTCCGTTATGGAAGTTTTCCGTCAGTGGGATGCGCCCACTCAGAGATACGTATTCGAAGAGATGTGTGTATATCTTTGTGAAGATTTGGAGACAAACGATCCCAAGCGCAAAATGCAGGAATTATTCCGCATGCGTTTTAAGTTCTATGAAGGTATGATTGTAGGTGCTGATGTTGAAAAAGCAATAGATTTATTGTTATCCTATAGGAGTAAGGGAAATGTCTGTAGATCATTGTATGAAGATGATGTGTCAGATAGGAAAAAGGCGCGACAGTACCCAATGAGAGAGGTTCCTCCAGTATGGAGGGAAGGTGATGCGAATGTAAATCCACCAATTCTGCCGCATTTTCAGCGTGTATGGGTACATGTCCCCCTGGAAAAGATCTGAAGTTTTAGCACTCAAACAGACATTACCTGATCCACGTAAAACCCCTGCAGGGTATTATAAGGAGTTATCACAGACTGCTAGCTATAATGAATCTAGCAGACGTAGACATGTTGTTTGGGAATGTTGTTCCGCAGCCTTTATGGAGTAAGATTCGTCATACAGATCATGATCAAGAACTAGGTGACACATGGGCTAACATTACTGTTACTGATGCTAGACAAGTCGGTGGTTCTAAACCCGAGCCTTTAATAGCAGAACTTCCCGGTAGGATTATCGCGTACATGAAAACGTTAATGCCTGAATTACGTGTAATTTGGGACAAGCTATCTGCATGCAAGCAGAAGAAAGATGAGAATGTGTCTTACTTTTTCACGAGATATGAGGAGACCTTCGTCGATCATAGTGGTCAGGATATGGCTACCGAGGGTGGCCAAAGATTGTTTGTAGATAAGTTTGTACATAATCTGCTTCCTGAACTGTGCAATAAATTGAAAGATTCAGAGAGTGCTTGGGCTGTTTCCACGTCAGCGCAGATTTTAGCCACAGCCCAGTACTACAAAAATAGGCGCAAAGACGAGCTAGATAAGGCAGACAAAAAGACTAAAGAGTTAAAAACTAAAGTTCTTCTCCAGCAGGCCTATCCGCCTCGCACTCCTAGTCAGCCCAATTATCAGCAACCACAGCAGTACTCGAGAAACGCGCAAGGAAACAAGTTTTCCCATCAGCATTCTCCGTATGGCCCGAATCAATGTGCCTATTGTAATGAAGAGGGTCATTTCAAAAGTAATTGTCCAGCTCTTGCGCGACGTTTAAACGGTGTTTCCGGCGCAAGAGGTAGAGGTGTTCAACAGGCTCCTAGAGGTAGGGGCCGTGGAAATTTCTCCCAGAATACCACTTCTTTTCCGCCTCAAAATTCCATGAATAGCTTTGACCAACAGAATAATGCGTCTTCCAGGTCAGCTCAGTACTATGCAGATGACTATTACGCAGAAAACGAGAATGAGGGTAATAATTGTTAGGACAGCCATGGACAAAGAGAGGGAGTTGTTTCAGTTCCAGTAGATCAGAATGGACCTTATGTCGAGGTGATTACATCCGGAGTGTCGGAGCCATTTCTGCTGGATACTGGTGCTACAAAAAGTTCTATTATGCACTCAAAACTTCCTGGCGCACCTTTGTCTGGCGAAATGAATGTTTCAGTAGGTTTTTCTGGCGCCCCTGTTAGAAACCCGATCTCCAGTCCCATGCCCCTTTCTGTTGGCCCATGCGAATTAGAAGCACCCCTCATTCTTACAACAGGTTGTGGCGAAAACTTGTTAGGTTTGGATTTGTTAAAGAGATTATATGCAACTTTGTACTGCTCCCCTTCGGGAGTACAGCTTACCGTAGGAAGAAAAGTTATTTCTCCAATGTATTTGGCAAAGGAGAATATTCCAACCGAATTGTCATCTCTTCCGGGTGTACTTTGGGCAAATGGTTCTAACAAGCGACATTGTCAGTGTTACATCATTTATGTGACATGAAGCACAAAGTCTCGCTTTCCAAATTACAATTTTGCCGACAAGAAGTAACCTACTTAGGTCACATCTTATCGAAGGAGGGAAGGAGACTGACCCCAGAAAGAATACAGGCAATTGCAGAACTGAGTGTCCCAAGGACGCAAAGAGAAGTGCGTGCCTTCTTGGGCATCACATCGTACTGTAGACAATGGATACCGAACTTCTCACTATTGGCCAAACCTTTGCTGGCATTAATGCGTAAAGACACACCCAATCCTTTGCCTTGGTCTGAAGATTGTCAGACGAGTTTCCATAAGTTGCGTGAGGCATTATGTTCGGCTCCTGTGTTGGGCAACCCCGACTACAGCAAGCCTTTTACATTATATGTCCATGAGAAGGAAGGTTGCGCATTATCAGTCCTGACGCAACACTTTGGGGACAAACAACGCCCATGTGCGTATTTCTCTGTGACTCTAGATCCTGTAGCTAAGGCATTACCAAGTTGCTTGAGGGCCACCGCTGCAGCAGCTGTCTGTATTCGACAGTCTGCCGGGTTAGTCATGAATAATACTCTGATCGTTATGGTCCCACATGCAGTAGATATCCTATTAGACAGGACGAAAACACAACATCTAACTAGTGCTCGACTATCCTGCTATGAATTGACACTGTTAGCAAGTCACATTCACATAAAGAGGTGTGATACACTCAACCCTGCTACGTTATTACCCATTCCAGCAGAGACAGATGAGGTTGAAAAACATGATTGCTGCTTTAGGACAGAGGAAGAGACAAAAGGGAGAGTAGACTTGCAGGACACTCCCCTCCCTGAATGTAATGATGCGTTATGGGTTGATGGTTCATGTTTCAAGTTGCCAAATGGTGATACGACTGCAGCATATGCCGTGACAACATTACACACGATTGTAGAGACAGCTTGCATCCCCCACAATTCCGCGCAAGCAGCAGAGTTAGTCGCACTCACAAGAGCGTGTGTGTTGGCGAAAGGAAAACGAGTGAATGTGTATACTGATAGCCAATACGCCTTTGGCGTAGCCCACAGTTTTGGAAGATTGTGGCGTGAACGTGGGTTCCTGACGTCACATGGTGCAAAAATTCAACACGGCCAGCTAGTACACGACCTTCTCGAGTCACTGACCTTGCCCCTACAAGTTGCAATTGTGAAATGCAGTGCACACAGAAAGATTCAAGATGATGTTGGTCGAGGGAATGCATTTGCCGATGAGGTCGCGAAAGAGACTGCAAGGAACACAATGAGTCGGATGTATGTTGTAGGTCCTGCTAGATGGACCCCTGATGTGGGTATGTGTGAGGATACCATCGAAAGCGTGAAATCTATACAAGCTGATGCTACTGAGAAAGAGGTGAATGAATGGAGAGAAAGCAAGGGTAGATTAGATGCGAATGGTTGTTGGGTCGAACTGTCAGAATATCAGCGATGGATGTTACCTAACGCCTATGTGCTCGCAGTGGTGACGATGGCCCATGGAATGGCGCACATCAGTGTGAAAGGAATATGTACGCTGTTGGCCCCAGTATGGCAGAATAGTGGTATCCCAAAATGTGCAGAGAATCTGGTCAGAAACTGTATGGTGTGTTTGAAGCACAATCCCGGTAGGGGAACCCCAACCCCAGTTGGTCATTTTGCGCCTCCAACGTACCCGTTCGAGGTCTTGCAGCTCGATTTCATTCACATGGAGAGGTGCAATAACCTGAAATATGTGCTTGTTGTCGTTTGCGCCTTCTCCAGGTGGGTAGAAGCGTACCCCCTTAAGGACAACACTGCATTGTCAACTGCCAAAGCCCTTGTCAAAGCATTCTTCCCTCGATTTGGCATGCCTAGGATTGTCTGGAGTGATAATGGAAGTTAATTCGTGGGACGAGTGATGAAGAGAGTGTGTGAGTGTCTAGGCATCCACCAGAAATTCCACGCTGCAAACCACCCCCAATCGGCAGGATTGGTAGAGTGCTATAATGGCACGTTAAAATTGAAATTGGCCAAGATCCAAGCCAGCACAGGTCTCAAGTGGCCAGACGCCCTGCCTTTGGCACTCCTGTCTACCAGAATGATTGTCCATTCTAGACTGGGACTTAGCCCACACGAGATCGTGTTCGGGCGCCCAGCAAATATATGGGGGGTACCGAGGCCCAGAAGGCTCAGTGAGATAGAGCACCCTGTACTGTTTGACTATTTGCACGAATTGACAACTAAACTGCATGCTTTACATCAACAGGTCCACAGCTCCTCTCCACCGGCGTCTGACAATCCAGGCCACGCCATCGAACCTGGCTCCTGGATCCTAGTTCGGAACTTCAGGCGAACAAAGAACGAGGAGCCTCGCTGGACCGGACCTTTCCAGGTCTTGCTATCTACCCGCTCTGCAGTACGTGTCCACGGAAAAAAACACTGGGTGCACGGCGCCCATTGCAAAAGGGTCCCGCTGCCCCTTCCATATGACCGGTGGGTCCAGCAAGGAGTCGCTGACTCCGAGACAGAGTTCATACCTCACTTTGTCCCCTTCAGCGATGCACGATTAAAAGGAACTGGTACCGACAAAGAGAGCGATTGTATTTTGCAAGGATCTGTACCACCGTCAATGCAGTTGGACACTACAGAACCTGAAACATTGTTTGAAGATCACACCGTACCTGGGAAAGACCGATATAATCTGAGGTCAAGACCAAGGAACTGACATAATCAAATTAGTGCGATTTTCCCTTTTTCCCATGAACTATTTTTGATTTTACAGCTCTCTCGCCCAGGGAACTAGCTCATTTTTGATTTTCGAACCGCCATCCGGTTCTGCTGCTAGGGCCGCGGTTGAAGTCTGAGGAGTGCAGCCGGGGACGCTTAGGTCAACGGTTCTGGACGGTCTGAGGGAATTACCCCGGACTGGACAGAGCGCACATCTTGGCAGAAGCAACCTCCCACCGCGGGCAGCAACCAGAGGATGGAGTTTCCGAGGGTAGAGAGACCTGCTAGACACATGAACTTTAACAAGAAAATGTGCACTGTAATGGCTAGAAAGAGATTCTTGATAATATGTATTTTGATGACATGTAGCATAACGATGTTCTTGATTGGTTATACTTTATCCACGTTTCAAGTCACCTTTGTAAACAACACTCAGCCCACACCTCCTCCAACTGTTTCTTTACACTCCTTTCACCCCCTCCCTGAACACGAGTCTGCCAGAAGACTAGAGTTTGTAAATAACTCCTTCATCCAGCTCCTACACCAACACCAGTCTATAATTAACACATCGAATTGTTGGATCTGTGGACTCATGCCGCACACGACAGATAAGGGCATTCCATACTTCATCCTGCCATTCAGTTATTATGGTTCTCTGTGGGCTTTCCAGACCATGTTCCTGTTCGCCCTAGAACCATACCCGCCCCGTTCCACAGAGAGCGATTCCAGCAACAAGGCACTAGTGGTAGGAATAAGAAATATGAGTAGGGATGTTGACACGTATCAAATGATTCCTAAAGATGAACTCACTCCCTACAGCCGTTGGAATGTAACTAAATACGGGATCTCTTTGAATAAAAGCCAGAAAACAAAGAAATCCTCCCCAGTCTGGATAGTGCCCCACCGAGGTACTCGGGTACACAAGGTATTGGCAGGGATCCCAAAGCACAGTTGGGGAAGAGCGTATGCACAGAAACATATGTGTTTGCCTCCCGAACTTCCCCTCCATTCTTGGCGGCTAAAGGCACCTATTTCGTCTGCCATGACAAAGCCTATACATGGTTGCCCCCTGACTTCTCGGGCACATGCTTTATCTTGTTTCTGCTGCCACCTACCTACACAGCCGGGGCAGATTACCATCGGACAAGGACAGTTAGGGGTGTCGTGAGTCAAGACGACACTGCGGGTCAAGAGTTTGGAGACTTCGCAAAGGGTTTTCTGCCATTTTGGGGGCCTATGGTGAACAGCAGGAACATTCGACAATTGACGAGGATAGTTGAGTCCGCCGTGACTGAAACGGGTGGTGCCCTTAGCAACTTGACAGCTGAGCTTCAGTCGGATCGACTTATGACCCTTCAGAACAGGGTTGCCCTAGATGTCATACTTGCAGACCGGTGTGGTGTATGTAGAGTGATCCAATCTAGTTGCTGCATTTTCATCCCTGACAATGCTCCGACAGTGTACCAGGCCATCTCCAAATAACACAAAATCTCTGATTCCCTTCACGTGGAGAAAGGGGATTGGTCCCTGCTAGGGTGGCTGTGGGAACTGATCTCTGCCTGGGGATGGAAAACTCTGATCTTCATTGGGATGATCCTGGCCGTTCTGTTTATGTTCTGTCTGTTTGTATAGTGCGCTCCTGCAATATGTGGCCTCTGTGCTACTTCATGTGTAAGGAAGCCTGTATCAAGGGACGAATTGAGCAACAGAATGATGTTACAGCAGCATCTCCATGAATTCATCAATACAGATTTGGACTCAGATTAGCATGAGTTATTGCCTAATATGAGGGCAAAAGGAGGGTCTGTGGTACTGAAATTCCGGACCCTGCTGTTCCACCGGTATCGAGGTCCAAACACTCGTATCACAAAATATCGTCGTACCATGACGAATTTGGTATCGACGGACCGGTAATAATTGGGACATTATCCCTATGCATTTTCGTCATGATTGAGTGATGCTAACACCCTTAAATCGTGGTTTCCGTTCCGAACCCTCAGACTCCATTTTGTAAACGGCATCCATCTTATGACTTGCCCTCATATAGTCAATTGATTAAGGCCGAGTTTGATCTGAAAGGACACGTCCACCGTAGCTGACTTCCCCATGACCTGGCCGAGCTGACTCCACTGCCTCCAGCCAAACCTGTTTGGGCAGCTCCTCGCCCAGTGGCCGAGTAAGATATCATCAAGGCACAACATGCCATAAACCATTCACTACATACAGACCATGTTTTCAATACACATACACCTGTCCATGATTCTTGTTTATGACCAGTTTTACGACGGGAGGGTGCCCGACCTTATTGGTGTTTCATCGATATCTGATGGGAATTCTGGGCCTGGCGGGGTAATCCATCACGATTCGGACATCTAAAATATGTGCTGACCAGCATGACTTCGCTCTTTGTATTATTGTAGAAATATGTGTATAACCATATCATAAACTTAAGAATTCTTGCCCGCAGCTGTTATTTCTGTATATAAGGAGAAGGCTGGTTCTGTAAAAACGAACAGTCTCCTGAGAACTTACAGCCCGTGCTGTTGTAATTCTAGGACACATGTTACTTGGTTGCAATCAATAAACCTCGATCTCTGACTTCAACTAGAAGACTCTGTGTTTCTGTAGTCCAGAACAGGGAGAACCCAGAGATCTTTGGGTGTGGTCCCCTGGCACCACCGGGTCTCTAAAAACCCGGCACCTCAGGTCTTGGCTTTTCGCGCTCTTTCCGCGTGGTCGGTGTTTGGGCTGCAGGACTCGGTGGTCGGCCACACTGGCTGGCTGAGCGATAGTGTTACTTGTGGGTTTCATGGACATCCCATCCTCGTCGCCATTGTCGCATCGCTCATTGCAATAAACACACCGAGTCAGAGGCAATGCAGTTACGTGCTTCTTTATTCCCTGCAAGCCTCGCACTGGCTTACAGACTACTTTCTTTTCGGTTGTCCGCTTCCTGTTCCCGTTTCCTGTTCGCCTGTCCTGTCCTGAAACAGGGTCAGGCGAGACGACGTGACAGTCACCACCTCGGAGTCAAACTTTCTATACTAAGGAGGGGTAAGGGTGAGGATGGTAGACACAGGGCATGTATTTATATGCATTGGAATGATGTACATGCTGCAGGCTGATGGCTAAGTTGTGTGTGGCACGCTTTGTTTTGATTTCTGTTGGCTAGGATTGAAACAAGAAATCATTGGCTTTTTCACAGAGTCAACTTAATATTTTCAAGGTTTGGCTACATTCTGAAAGTGTTCTGTATAATGGTATGTGAATGGTTAGCTAATATGTGACGGCATCTTTATACCTGATTGTTTGAAAGGCTAGTGGTTCTGGATTGGAATTTGACATGCAAAAAGAACAGAGAAAGAAAAACTGAATGTAATGTGTCAGGATATACCCTCTCAGAGATATGACTCACCAAACTATATCACAAAAACAAAGTGAGGAAATACTTCACCTAATTGCAAATACCCACTTGCCCTAATGGCACATAAACACTGGAGAAGTAACACCAGTATCTGGTTTCTTTGCTATAAAGGACGGAGAGCCTACTCACCGAAGTGACATACTCCATCATGCTTCACTGTTGTGACATTCAACTACACACGGTGGGCTCCCGCTGGAGCTCTTTTGTAAAGGAGTAGATAATGTGCCTTACTGCTATGCAGAGTCCTAGGGGATCAGAGACTGTAAGTTAAAAAATATTAAGGGGGGGTAACATATGCAACCTTTATTTATCACTCCCAATCACACGATTAAAGATTATGTGCTGGGGAACTGTATCATACAGCAACCCAGGTTTCACCAACTGGTTTCTGCCATTTGTTTGGATGTGGTGATCCCATAATCCCTAAACACAACCCTATCTAGGGTGTATGTGAAGTCAAAGTTGGTCAGTCTTGAAAGCGTATAGCTACATCATACCTGTTTGACGCAACCAGTATTGGTCCTTCGAATTGGTCCAAGCCTTGCAGCAGACCTGTGAATACTCATCTTAAACTGCCATTTCTGACTATGGGCATACCTCTCCCAATATCAGGAATGATGACAGTCAGAGTGCTTCGACCAGTCAAAATAACAAATATAGGCTGCATGATGCTGAGAAAAAAACCATACCAGTAGAAATATAGACCAGCCCAATCAACAAGCGATAATGGTAGGTTAGTGTTCTAGAAAAGTTTGAGCTTTAGATATGAATGGGGACAGTTTTTAAACAATGATTGATTTTTCCAGATTAGAAAACAGTTGATCTAATTTTGTTCCATATTTGAGGAAGTTAAAATCGGTAACTAGACAAATATCGATTTCAAAATATCGAATTACCAAAATATCGAAGTCAAAATATAGAATGGACAAAATAACGAATGGACAGAATATAGTGGTGAAAAATATTGAATTGAAGGTAAGTAATATAATATCAATTTAGTAATTTTTACCCCTACTCTATTCAACGCTTTCCCTACTTTTGCACTCACTGGAGTGGGAATAGTAATGTTTACCCCTATGCTATCCAACTCTTTCCCTACTGTTGCACTGACTGGAGTGGGAATAGTAATTTTTATCCCTACGCTATCCAACGTTTTCCGTACTGCTGCACTCACTAGAGTAGTAATAGTAAATGTTACCCTCCCGCTATCCTACGGTAAAAATATGACTTTCATTAATTATTTATTAATTTTAAGGTTATTTAAGTATTTTTAAGTATGTTTTAGTTAATTATATTTATTATTTCATGCATTTTAAATTGCTTTTAAGACATTTAAAAAAAATCGATATTTTGACTAACTGGTCTGACTGCTGGGCCTTGATCAGGGTGCTTAAACAATGACCTGAAAGATCAGGCTTTGATCAAGGTGATTAAACAATGACCTGAAAGACTGAGCCTTGATCAAGCCGAGTGAACAATGATTTGTGTACCGAGCCTTGACCATGTCACCATCTACAAACGTCGTCTGGATCTGGTTATCAACTGCAAACACTGCCCTGATTGAACAATGAACTAACAGCCAAAAGATTGAGATGAAAAAGTATAAAAGGCTCGTAAGCTGTGGAGTAAAGCAGCAGCCTCCTCTGTCTTGTTTCTGATGAGCTTGGGACTCTGTTCCATAGCCCGGGCTATTTGAATAAATCTGGGTTCCTCCTGCAGACGAAGGCTCCTGTGTCTCCTTTTACTACGTATGAAGGGTATGGATGACTTGGGCGATTCCCCTGCCGCCGAGACCCAGTAAGTGGGTTGATCTGGTTCTTCAGGGGGGGATAAGTGTTTGTGCACAAATTTTATGACCTACTAGTGCCCCCTTAAAGAAGTTTTCACAAGCCAAAGCAATAACCATTAGATATGGTTTGTTCTTAGAGATTGAATCTATTAAAATAATCTACCTAGCAAATTGACCCATTCTTTTGCGGTGTTGACCAATCGACCCATCGCTTCCACAAGTACTCCTATCGGTTCAGTATACCCATTTGATGGACTAACCAATTCACTTGTAGATTTCAAGGTTCTGACTGCTTAGTAGTTTGGTCCTACAAAATAAGTATCTGGTTATGAACCCTAAGTAAAGAACATGCCGATATGCTCCTTCCATAAAAACCTGAAAATGTATTCTTTTGGTTGAAATGAGGATTAACCCAAATTGAGTTAAACATTCTGAAATTTTTTAATAAACCGTGTTTGTGGCCATCAATGATTGATGATTGATCTGCACAAGTCATCAAACAAGGGAATGTGGAAACATATAGGCCCATGAAGAAAATATAATCTACCTAAAATCAAACAGCACTCAATTAAAGGAAGCAATCTAGAAATAGGTTTATGATCCTAATTTACACTAAATCCTGCCATATGGACATATATTTAAAAAAGAAACCACTAGTCCCTATAATAATTCCAGAAAAACAATCTAATTGATTTTATAGTCTAGGACTGATTCAGCACTGAACTGTGTCCCATCAATAATGTTCAACTGATGTACACAATGTTTTCTGAACCAGTGATTACAGAAACATAATTGCTGTGTATGTTAATAGTTTTTTTCTTAGTATAATACATAGAAACATTAATTGTTCAGGCTTCACTGAAATATAAAGGTCAAACACACACACTCTCTCTCTCTCTCTCTCTCTCTCTCTCTCTCTCTCTCTCTCTCTCTCTCTCTCTCCCATGAACTTATGCACACATAGGTACAGGCAGCAGCAATGCTTGCTTTTTCACACACAGGTATGTGAGCGCTACAACAAGCATTATTCCAAGCTTCAATCACACACAGAGACTGAAAAGAGCACCATCAGCAGCAGCACAAGCATCCTCAAACACAAGTAAGTAACAGGTACAACTGTCAGATAAGCTAGTCGTTGGGATTCCACAGAAAAATAAGTATGTATTTCCACTATATTCTCTGCTGCACCTGTTGATACCTTTGACTCCTTGGCAAAAATTAACTAATTTATAAGGCAGTAGTGCAGAGGAAGTAGGTTAGTCAAAGAAAGTGACAGAACCACTTAAGAGAAGACATGAATAATTCCTATTCCTGAAACTTCACAGCGCAACACATTCTATTATAACTTGTGGTCTTGTAGAAATCTGGAGATCTTACTAAACTTTGAATATTATCTAGATGAATAGAACCTCTTTACTCTGTACAAGTAGCATTTTAGGCCACATGAAGAATCAAACGTCTCCTTGGTCGAAGTTAAGGCCACATCTTTTTGAAACAAAAAGGCATTCAGTTTGCTCAGGGCATCAAAGAGCATGTTAGTAAGATTAATTGAGGACCACACCATATCCTTCATAAATACACAGGCAGGCGGAAACAGGACTTGTGTGCAACATGTTACAATGGAAGATACGGAGGAGGAGGCATATTTATTTATTTATTTATTAAGCTTGTAGAGCGTGACAGCTACACAAAAAGGGTTTCCCGGCGCTAGATAAGGCAGTGTGCCTGAGGCCAGAGGTTGCTGAAGTACTGGGCACTTTATTGATTGAACAGCCAGGTCTTGACGGCTCTGCAAAATCGTACATAGCTGGTTTCTGACCGGATGTGCAAGGGGAGAGAATTCCATAGTTTAGGGCCCAGAAGAGAAAAGGACCTACCACCCATTCTAGTGAGTCTGAATTTGGGCACGCTGAAATAACTTTGGGTTGAAGATCAGAGCCAGCGTACAGGAGTGTAGGTGTGAACAAGGGATTGCAGGTAGCGAGGGGCGGTACCCCATTTTATTTTATGCATGTAGCTCAGGGTTTCAAACTTGACCCGACTCACCACCCTGAGCCAATGTAAGTCAAGGAGGTGACCGGAAATGTGATCAGTTCTGCGATTGTTACATAGCAGTCTCGTAGCAGCATTTTGCACTAGCTATAGACTTATTGTTACTGCCTTGGTTACCCCTAGATAAAGGACATTGCCAAAGTCCAGCCCAGATCTTAAAAGGGCAATGACCACAGACTTCTGGGTGTCACAGGGAAGCATCCAGATTATTTTCCTTAGCCATCGCAGAATGGTAAAACAGATGGCCCTCACCCTGTTTACCTGATGCTGCATAGTTAAACCGTTGTCAATAGTAACCCCCAAGTTATGGATGTGGTCAGATGGCAGAGGGAGGGCACCCATATCCGATGGCCAATGCTTGGAGCTCCAAAGATCTTGTTTTTGACCTAGAATTAAGACTTCGGTTTTCCCTCCATTCAGTTTGAGAACATTTTCGCTCATCCAGTTAGAAAATGTCTTTAGGCCTGACTGTAAGAGGGAAGTGGAAACTTGGTCTGAGTTAGAGAGGGAGAATGCGATCTGTGAGTCATCTGCATAGGTGAACAGAGTGAGACCTTCTTGTTCAGCAATGTGGGCCAGTGGTGTTACATATAGGTTGAACAGAAGGGGGCTAAGTACTGAGCCCTGGGGCACTCCATAGGGAGACTCATGAATTTTGGAAATAGCTGTGTTTGAGAAAATTTGGAAAGTGCGGTGAGTAAGAAATGATGACAGCCAGCCCAAAGCCGGGCCGCGGATGCCCATCGAGGAAAGTGATTTTATCAGTATGGTGTGAGAGATAGTATCGAACGCTGCGCTGAGATCAAGCAGAATCAGCCCAGCTGTGCCTCCTCTGTCCAAAAGAGGACGTAGGTTTTCGGTAATGCCCAACAAGGTTGTTTCGGTAGAGAACCCAGGGCGGAAAACCCGATTGGGAAGGGTGAAGAATGTCGTTGGCCTCGATGAACTGGGCAAGAAGGAAATTAATGTGCCTCTCCAAGATTTTGGAGAAGGCAGGCAGAAGGGAAATGGGACGGAAATTATAGAAGATTTTAGGGTCTGCAGTAGGCTTTTTTAAAAGAGGAGTCACCATGGCATGTTTCCAACTTGCCGGGACAGTCGCATGATTTAAAGAGAGATTGAGGATTTTGCAGTTCCTAGCAAGCTGGGGCTTGTCCAGTAATTTGAGTATCGAAATGGGAAGGGGATCGGCTGGTGAGCCCGATTTCAATTTACCTAGAATCTCAGTTAGGGCTTCTAAGCTGATGTCTGGCCAAGAATTTAAGGCATCCTGAGTATGGAATAGGAGGGCAATTTTAGCTATTAGATTAGAACAGGTAACCTGAGACTGCTGGGGTCTGTTGAAGTGCTGTTTAGATATATCCTGCTAGATATTTTCTATCTTCTTTGTGAAAAACTGTGCAAGTTCTTCGCATTGGTTGCTGCTCAGGGAGGGAGGTTTGGCAGTAGTTTGGGAGCCCGCTAGTTCTTTAACTAGACCAAAGAGAGTTTTGGATTTGTTAGTGGCCTCCGCAATTGTCCTAGCGACATAGCTGGCCCTAGCCGTGGTGCATGACTTGTGATATAGCTTAAATTCTTTTTTGTAAGCATCCCCGGATTCTAGGGAGTAGTCTTTTCCTCCAGATCCATTCCAAACGTTTGCATTTGGACTTGGCAGCTTTGAGTGGTTCAATGAACCAGTGTGCTGGCGATTTGTGGGCTTTCACTTTTTTGCAAGACAGGGGAAGACAGGTGTCAATAGCCTCAGTGAGGTGAGCTAAGTATTCAACTTCATTGATACACTTTCCACATCGTCTGTATCGCTAAAATCCAATGGGAGATGGGTGACAAGGGCTTGCTTAAGGATGTTCATACCTAACTTTTCCAATTTCTTTTACAGACACTAGATGTCACGTTTGGGACGACCCGGGTAACAGGGGCAATGTGACTAAATTTCGTTAGAAAATGGTCCGACCAGTGGAGAGAAAGTGTGGGAAAGCAGTGTATATGGGAAAGATTCAAGAATATTGGGTCGAGTAGGTGGCCACCTCTGTGAGTGGGTCCAGAATTACACAGCGTAATATTAATTGCTGCAAGATCGGCAATAAGGTTTATACCAGTGGTATTTTTGGCATCCTCTAGATGTAGATTCAGGTCACCCAAAATAGAGAAATTACTGGAGTTTATAAGTATTGAGGCTATGATGTCAGAAAGTTGCGTCGCCCAAGAGTATACAGGACCAGGAGGCCGGTAGACTAATAGGCCTGTAAGGGTGAAGCTCGGATGTAGGACTAGTTTGAAGAGGGCAGCCTCACAATTGCTCAGTAAGTGGTTCCAGTGTACATTGGAGAGTATTTTTGAAAATTATAGCAATGCCCCCTCCAATTTTATACAGTCTATCAACCCTGACAATGGCATAATTAATTGGAAGAGCTTCAGCGATGTCCGGACCCGAACTATCTTGAAGCCACGTCTCAGAGAGAAACAAGGCGTCGGGTAGTTCGTCGTTTAAGAGATCGTAAATGTCCCTTTTATGCTTTGGTAGTGAACGCAATTTAAACTGAGGAGCGTGAAAGTGGGTGAAGACTTCATACTTGGTGAATAGCGTCGGCATAGTTGGGGAACATCCAGGAAAAACTTGCAGTTGGGACAAAGACTGGGACTACTACGGTCCACATGAAGCACGCTACAATCGCGGTTACCATGAGGTCTCAGGGCATAAAGTTGGGATGAGGAATAGGTAATCCGTGTCGTCGGATTTAGGCCAGGGGTCGTGGCCCCTCGGCCCGGTCGGCCGTGGACGGGCGCAGATGGGCTTGCCTTTAGCACGCCTTCGGCGCGCGTACGCTGCGCGCTTGCTGTGTGCTTTAAGTAGATTAGTGGCCACCAGAGACTGCAGCGCTAACCCCGACATCCACCGGAAGTGGTGTCGGAAATCCCAAGACAGACCTCTGAAACAATCGGCACAAGCCGTGTCAGACCAGGGCTTCAGGAGTCTAAGGCGGTGAGGTAAGAAGTCAACAATAATCTGTGCAACAATGATTTTTAAAATAATAGCATTCGCAAAGTTCCATTTTAAAAGTAATTACGCGGCGACAAGCTCAGGCAGGCTGCCGCATAAAGACCAATGAAGTATTCATATGACGTCTGGTCTATCTTGGGCAGCTCAGCAGGCTGGTTTGATTTAGATGAAAACTCAATCTGTAGTACATTGATGTAAACTTTCCCTTTTCCAAATAGAAACCTGTGTTTCTGTACTTGTTGACTGCACAGGTGTTGTTGTCTTTGAAACTTCATTGATGTTCATAGTTGTATCTTGTTGAAGAGAAAAGGCGTCATTTGTAATTAAAGCATCCACTTGAAGCTCTTGTATTGCAGTGATAGGAGACTGACAGCTCCATGTGGCTTACTGTTGAGAATCAGAAAAATAGTGGGATTTTATCAGATAAATAGAGACATTTTGTCTCAGCATCTGGTAAGAACAGGAAAAATACAGTTTGTGTACCTTCAACAGACAAAACAGGCACAGACGCTTCGTGGCATCGCCCAAATTCTCTCTTGTCCACCATCTTTTCTCGGACCAGATCCCCGATCTCTGGTATCCAGCCGGTTCTTGCTGGAAAAACCTTCATTTCTCCAGTGGTGGTGCGTTTTACTTGGACGTCCCAAAAATCACTCTATTCCTGTAAAACAGCCAAAAGTTTATTGATGTCAAATGGTGTTTCTGCTGCCACTGGGCTGGCATTATGGAGGTCTGAGCCCCACATCTTAACCCCAAACAGGATCGCAAAAGAAGTCCAACTACCAAGGTACATTCTTGGCATGCAATTCAAGACCCTTTGGACCCCATATAGGTGCTGGACCCAACTGCAACCAGAGCTTAATACCCTTGCTGCTAAAGACTGATATAGGTCCTGGTTTTTCCTCTCCACCACCACGTTTCCCTCTGGATGGTATGGAGATGAGAAACGCAAGGTCATGCCCAAACCTTTCATTGCCTTTGTAAGGTCAAGAGCTAAACTTTGGACCCTGGCCGGAATGTAATGTGCCAACTACAAATGTCCTGTTAAAGACTCACAGATGCTTTATGACAGTTCAGGCATCAGCCAATCACTGTGGCCATACCCAATGGAATTGAGAACAGGAATCTACTGCCTCCAGCCCCGTCAGATAATAGGGGGCCATAGTGGTCCAAATACACACAAGCCAGATGCTTGTTTGAAATTAAAAGAGGTGTCCGTCGAGGACGTGCCAAATATGCTCTGGGAGCATCACTTGAAGTATGCACTTTCTGCTGGAGGGGCTGCGGGTTAGTTAGGTTAGAGCCTAGAAGCATGCAGAAGGAGTGAGAAGCCCAGCATATCTCTGTGTGAGGAACGACCAGAAGTCTTTTGCTCCCCCGAGTAGTTCTTGCTAAAAATTGTGCCAAAGGTTTGAATTGTCAAGCACCGTTGTGTATGTGGCATCCTTCTATGTGCCCAAAAGACTGGTACTGCAATTTTCTGAAATTAAAGCTATAGACTCCTCGTTAATGCTTTTGTTGAATCCCTGATAAATCCAGATGCTGCAATTGCCAGAGATGAGTACCGCCATGTGAGTCCTCTCCGCTGATCCCATTCATTTGGTCAAGTTCAGAGTTTGCCCCACATTTCCTGCAGTACATGAGTTGCCGCTACAGGAGTGGGCTTGACTTACCCTCCTTTTTAGCACCAGAACTACATCTATATAACAATACAGGTACTCACAGGGGCTAAACTGCAAGTGGAACGAGAGACTGATGAAGCAGGAGACTTTTAACTGGTGTTCTTCAGTTGGTGAAAATGAACTGAACTGTCATGCACATCTAAACTTGGGGGTACTTTCGCAGTGAAGTGCACGTCACCGAAAATAGAGAACCAGATTTCAGCTATGAAATCTAGAATTCTAATTGCACTGTGTAGCATTTCATTTTGCTGTGTGATAAAAAATAAATTTCTCTTACTTAAAGATTAGAACTGGGCTGAACAATACTTCCCTGCTTCTGTAGGTTACCTGTTCTGAGCTCTTGCCTCTCACACTATGGGGCATATTATCAAGGACCGGTGTTAAAATGATCGCCGTTTTATCGGCAGGAAACTGCCGATAAAACGGCGATAATGGGCTTGATAATACACCCTTGTTAATTCCCATAGAAGCCCATGTTAACATCAGAACATGGGCTTCTATGGGAATTCACAAGGGCGTATTATCAAGCCCATTATCGCCGTTTTATCGGCAGGTCCTTGATAACATGCCCCTATATCCCTGAGAACCCTTTCACTGCTAACCCTCGCTACCCTTAGAAGCAATTGTGCAATAGGTGTACTTGGCCTACTTTACTGAGCCGTAGTAGGAAGGACAACCACAACCACCATATTTCTAACTCAGTAGCCCTAGTCAGCTAGACCACCCGAATTGATCTGAGAGTATATTTGCCATGCACTTGTAACTGTTAGATGGTACAGACATGGAACGTAAAAACGTTTCTTCATTTGCATAGGGCCCTTTTTCTATGCAAATGAAGAATTGCTCCTGTAACTTTGTGAAGCTATGAAATATCCCCCTACACAATGTGTATTACTGAAGTGAACACAGTACAGTATGTATGTCCCTCCTGTACTATGGAAGTGCCTTGGGGGTGGAAAAAGAAGGTGTAAATGCGGGTGTAGGTGTTTTGGTAATCCAGCACCATGTCAACAATATCCCATCCATGCCCACACAGGTGACAGTGTGAATAAAGTCTGTTTGTATCTTTTGACAGTCTACCTCTGCTTCACTATTAGGCCTGAGAAGAGATAAGGCAGTGGAACAACAGCTCACCTGTCCTCCGGGGGAATCACCAACCATAATTTGGAATTTAAAATGAAGCTTACATTGCATGGTTCAGCAAGGCGGGAGCTCTCATACATATTTGCTGTTGTGTCCAAGATAATAATGGTCTGTTGAAAAAAGACTAGGGACCTGAATTTACAAATTGATCTCAACCTTTGACTGTGTAGGTGGATTGAGAGACCGAATACTGTTATACTCAATGGTTAGACAGACATTCCTCTAAAAACCTAAAAGACAGGGAAGACTGAAAAAACAGGAAGTTCCATTAAAAACAGACTTAAGGGAGGGAACGTTTGATGTGATTGTGGACTCCAATTAGTGTGTGCTTTAGAGAGGTCCATTTCATAAATAAGACCATACCCTTTACACTGCAAACAAATAGATTTTTCTGGTATTGTTCTGTTGAACTATGAGAACGTTTTACATATGCTTTTCTTTTAACATGTCACAGTGCTATTTTTTGTAACTGTCCTCTTAATAAATTACTCTAGGCCTGAAATGGTCTGTAGTATGAGCAATGAAACCACTGAATTGAACTGAACTATAAAGAAAACTGATACTATTAGATTTGCGAATTACTTGCTGAATAATTCATAAACGAGGAATGTGCAATTTACACACCAACTTGCTAGAATATAGGATTGCAATTTGCAATGCGAGATATCTACTAGTAGACCAGATGATAAATTCTGTATTTGCTTGGTGCCACAAATGTCCTGTCTACTGAATATATATCAGAAAGTTTTCTGTTTGCAACGCATATATGCCAATGCAGCAATGGTGGCCTGAAACAAACAGGAGATCTCGACCGCTGTATTTGCATTCCCAAATGGAATTTTTTTAAAGCCTCTTATGGCCATTAAATGGACCATGCTACTTTAAAAAAAAGTTTCTTGTTTGGGAATATATCAGGGACAGCAGGCATTAGTCCCTTAGATCACTGCTTGCTTTTCCTGAAGACGCTTAACAACTCAAAGGAGAAGCGGTTCCAAAAGGACGCCTTCCCATTGCAATCCAGTTACTATCTGCTTTGAGGTTTTGGCATTTGATCTGTGGTTTCCGACTATAATTGTATTTACAAAGCATTGATTCATATCATGCAGATTTACAATTGGGGACAATTGCGACAATTGTGATTCCGCAATGATTTTCTGACTTGCAAAATGAGTTTAGGGCCAGATATACAACCCAATTTTTCATGCGCAAACGAATTTGTGACCCATTTGCAATCAAAAAATGTCATTGGACCATGTACAATTCCTAAATAGTGAGTTACAATTTATTTGCGACTTGCTATTTAAGAATTGCGAGTCTCTATTAGGAAGGGCCAATCCTCTCCAAATAGCAACCTCAAAGCCATGTATGAATGTTTTTGCGATCGCAATTGCAGTCACAAAACACTTGCAAATTACCACCCTCTTCAAGAGTGTGGTAGTGCATTTGCAAAAGAGAAGGGGTCCCCAGGGGAAAATATTCTTTAGGGGCAGGCAGTGGTCCCTGGGACCACTGCCTGTCCTTAAAAAATTATATGAAACCGTTTCATTATTTTAAAAAATGCAGCCCGTTTTCCTTTAAGGAAAACAGGCTGCATTTGAAAAAAAAACTCTTTTATTGAAAAGCAGTCCCCGACATGGTGGTCTGCTGAGCCCAGCTGGCCCCCATCCCTGGGAGGGCCAGCCATTCCCAATAGGGTCGCAAATTGCGAGTGGCTCATTAATTTTCATGAGCCTCGCATTTTGCGACCTCATTGGGAATCGCAATCAGTGTCTCTGACACTGTAGTATGTTGTAAATTGCGCCTCACAATTTGTGACTCGCAACCGAGTGCAAATTGCGGGGCACCATTTACAAGGGTCGTACACTGGCCCTTAGTACATAGGAAACAGCCATTTTGGAGACGCTAAATCTGTGAGTGTGCGAACCGCATGTTTTGCAGCTACAAAATTCCTTAGTACATCAGGACCTTGGATCTCCAAGCACACGCAAATGACCACAGTATTACTTGCTATCAGATATGTATAACATTTGTTCAAAAACATGATTATGGTGCCCACCTAAACATGCATTTCTTATTAAACACATTTCACAGTTTACACATGGTTTTTACACATGAATGTAAAATAATGTATACTTTTCTGATAGGAAGTGGATTTTAAGTGTGATTTAATTATGATGTATGCAGTCTACAATTTAGGATTTTGTATAAAATGAGAGTTATTTACCCAATATGCCATAGTAAAACTGTATCGACTGAGGAAAAAAGTAAAATGCTACTTGTGAATAGACTCCTCGTCATATTGATAGACAAATCGCCCAATTAGAATTTACTTTCAACCAGGAAAAACAAGGATGGCACAGGAATCGAATTCTCTAAAAAAAAAAATATGCATTTTTATTTTAATTAATAACAACAATCAAACATTGTAAGGGGTTTGTTACTTCATTAAATTATTTTTTGTGCTGCAAAAACGTTAGAGTCGTGCAGCAACAGCTAATTGCTCTGACATTTCCGAAGCAACCAGCACAAGTTTTAGTAAGCTTTGAAAATCACAAAAGACGAGGAGTACCTTGGCCTCCAGATTCTGAATACAGGTTTTCCAACTGTGCCAGGAAACGTGACCTCATAATCTGTGGGATATTCACTAAAGGAGGACACGTTTGCATCAGTCAGTTGAATTGGCATCAGGCTGTTGAATTGGCGAAGTGCACAACTTTTGCACTTTAAGAAATTGAAATGCTCTACACTTTCGCCAACTTTGTGTGGGGGCGAAAAATTCCATTAAAAAAAAACTTTGTTACAAAATGTTCATACTATTTTCTTTAATATAAAAAATGTTCCTGCCACAGTAGATTTTGCTTAGTTTATCCTCATGAAGTAACTTTTTGTGGATTTGTACGCACACACATTTTAATTTCTTTAACCTTGTGAACTTCCCCAAGTTCCAGTAGTTGAAATTGTCTAACTTTTCCCGTCTCAATTATAAACAGCAAAAGGAAGATGGTGATACTTTCTCTTCAAAGTGTATACATATTTTTTGATCTAAAATGGAGCAGTGTGGTGAGGTAGGATAGTAAATATTTGACATTTATTTAATTCAAGATGAAATTCAGAAACAGGCTGAAAGTCATCAAGTTTATTTTGGCGTTTATGTATAAATGTATGGATTTTCTATACGCATAAATAGCCAAAAGTGCCAAAATAATTATCAAATACACCCAAAACTGTTTTGAAATACTTTTTTTGCAGCTTGGTGTTTTTGTATTCTTTTTTTTTAATTGATAGGAGAAGTTGCTAAGTTTTTCTTTCATATACTTCCTATAAGAATTGCAAATGCTATGATTACTACTCACAGTTCATGACAATTTCTGCATGTGGTACTTGTAGCATCATCTCCGGGCCGGCTACATGTAAATGATTACGCCACACATGGAGCTCGGAATTACACGTCTTTCAGAGTGCAACTGTAAACTGCCTGTACTACGTAATGAATTTTCAATTATGTCACCATTCTACGGGGCCCTTTAGTGACCAGAAGGGTCCCACCATCTCTCACATGCACAACACAGCAGTATTCACATAAACATTTAATATTTCATTCCTCTTTAAATATGTATTGAGAACAAAAGACTTACCAAAATCCAATAACGTTTACATTTGCAATGAAAATAGTTTTGAATGTAACCTGTAAGACAACAGCACCTCCATTTTAGTGTCAACAAGTACTTACAATGAAATATTGGCAGGTAATGCAAGGAAGACCTTCAACTTCAGGGAGGTCAATAAATGGGATGTACGCCAGACCACTGGAGTAAAAAAAGCTTTGCATGCATTGTCTTTCTTTGCTCTCCTCTTACAGAACTACCAGTGTATATTAAGTGTGGGGAAGAACTGTTTTAAAGAAATGGTGCCCTAAAATTCTTGTAGCAATGTAATGGTGAAATATCAATTGAAGTTAAGTGTTGATGCTCAATAAAAAATATATATATATATATATATATATATATATATTAGCACTGATCATGTTGCACTACCAAAACTTGAATTGTGTAGCACGTGTCATATATTATTATAGCCATGTGGTTGCTGCCATCGGAATCAAAGGGACATACTGTTACAACCACAACTCATTTTACTTGTAATTTTGGTTTGGTAGAACTGGGAACATGTCAGGAATGATATCCAACATGTAGCGTCCTCCCCAGCCTGGGTATATGCAGATGATCACTCCACACAGAGATTGGTATTGCACATCTTTATTCCTCAGTGTGTAACCATTAACTGATCATAATACTACATCATGAATTCCATCGCCCACTCACTTATGTCACTGTTCTTCGGAGTCTGCCAGGAACCAAAAGGGTCCGTCATCTCTAACTCGCAAAACATAACATTGGTTAAAAAAAAAAGTACCACTAATACATTACAACTCTTCAATAAGTCATGTTGGTGCTTAAATCAGTCACCCAGACCTGGTCATGTGAGGTTGCTGGAGATACAGGAGAAGTGTCTGTATTTGGTACGGGTGATAGAGACACAGGTACAGTCATTGGGCTCTCTGGGTTCTCAGGTGGATAAATCTCACTTCTGACATTTGGAGCTTGAGAAGGTCAATGCAGGTGCTTGAAATGCAAAGAAAGTTGTTTAATGGATTTTCCAGGATGGTGAGCAGTCATCATGTGTCCTTTACTAGTCACAACTCTCAGTGGGTCAGCATCCAAAGAAGCATCAGACTTGAGTTTCCATTTCTGCCTGACAATGACTTTATCTCCTTTTGTGAATCCAGTGCTTCGAGCATAGCAGTGTCTATCCACATAGGTCTTCATTTTGCATTTGTGAGATGAATCAGTAGTGCGAAGTTTATCAATGTCAATAGATCTCTCAGAAGTCCATTTTGGCAATTTGGTGCCTACGGTTCTACCAAATATTAAGGTGGCAGGGCTTTCACCCATGGTAGAATGGGGAGTTGACCTGTATGCGCAAAGTGTAGATTGAAGAACTGATTTGATTTAAAATGTATCCAGCACAACACGCTGAACAGTCTTCTTGAGGGTGCCCATAATCTCTAGACCACAACATTCGCCTGTAGCCAGAGAGGTGCCCTTTTCTGCTGCTTGTCATTTAGATGAGTGCGAAAATCTTAAAATGTCTACTATTGAAAGGCGGGCCATTGTCAAAGTTCAAAACCAAAGGAACACCTAATGTTGCAGAAATACATTCTAGTCTCTCAATGACTCTGTCATGAGTAGTCGAAGACAGATCTCCCACCAGGGAAAACTAGTAATACTCATCAACAATGACTAGCAGATAATGTCCATTGTCAAAGCGCCCAAAGCAGTCAATCTTTTCCCATTCATGCTTTGGAAAATCAGACATGCATGTGGGGTTATCTTGGATGAAACACTGTTTCACAAATGACTTGCCTTTAATTCGTTTTTAACTCTTTCATCATGATGAGGGAACTACACTAAGACTCATAGAGCTCGTTTAGTAGTAACAACTCCGCATTCTCCCACATGAACCAGTTCAGTGACTTGTTGTCTCAAAATTTCTGGTATGACGAATCTAGGCCCTTGTAAAATGATACCTTCTGGGGTAATGAAAGTTCTTTCTCCACATTTTCCAATTCCTAGTGTTAAAGGTCATCATGAAGAGGTGGATTATGTTTTCGCCATGATTGGTGTGTAATAATGTCTTTGAGCATCAGCAAATCCCCGTCAGTACTTGTATCAGCAATCATTTGTTCTACCGGGTTGTCAGCAGGGGTACTGAATTTCACAATGAAATTAACATAAACATCAGTCGCTTTAGAATTAAGGCCATGACACAGTATTGGCACACATGAGAAGTAGTCAGCAGGGTTTTGATCTTTTCCTGGACAATGTACAATTGTATAATCATACTCAGTAAGCAGTCACAACCCCCACCTCTCAATGCGAGGACGCATCTTGGCTTTCGGATTGCCAAACATGAGGAGCAATGCTTGGTGGCCGGTGACAATTGTGAAATCTTTTTCATATAGGAACACAGGAAAATGCTCACAAGCCCACACAACAGTGAGGATTTCATTTACAGGTTGTGAATAAGCATGTTCTGTCAATGACAGACTTCACCTAGCATAAACCACAATGGGGCATATTTACAAGCCCCCGTGCCATAGGAGAGTCACTTTTTAGGTCTTGACTATTCTATACCGTTAGGGATTGAATAGGCGAGATTATAGTAAGCAGTCTGAAAAGTCTACCTAGCCTGCGGATCGCGTACAGTTCATGTGAGGCAGGCGTGTGAAGCAGGCGCGTGCACATCAAACACCATCGACCTCGGCATCAGACTTCAAAGGAAGCCGCTCCCCCGCCCCCTCATCAGACTTCAAAGGAATGCGCTCCCGCTCCCCCGCGCCCCCGCCAAAGCAATGCAGGGAGAGCTTAGGTTTTTTTTCATCCATTTTGCGGGGAAGCTGTGTTTTGTTTGGCGTTCTCTGCACCCTTCTTGGTTTTTTTTTTTCTGGACGAAAGTGAAAGCCTACCGTGCTTGTTTTTAGTAGCCTTGCTCCTCAAATGCTGTTGCTGTGTTTCCACCTCTCTAGGGACACTCAACTTGAAAACACTCGACTTGCTAGCTGCAATGCTACATCCGCTATGCTTTGCCTCTAGACATGTTGATCCCTCGCAGACTGTGCTGACTCTGCCCCTCCTGATTCTGAAACTGACCAAAGCAGTCACCACGCAGTCTCTTCTCTCTGTGTTATGATGTCTGCCCTGCCACCATTTACTTTGGACCCTCACACCTCCTCACCCTCACACCCCCTCACACCCTCTCACCCTCACACACCCTCACTCACCCTCACCCCCTCACACACCTCACACGCCCTCACTCACCCTCACACCCTCACCCTCACACCCTCACAACGCTCTAACCCTCTCACCCTAACACCCTCACCCTCACATCATCACACACCCTCACACACCCTTACTCACCCTCACACCCTTACTCACCCTCACCCCCTCACCCTCACCCCTCACCCTCACAACCCTCTCACCCTCACTCACCCTCTCACCCTCATTCACCCTCACCCCCTCACACCCCTACACCCCCTCACCCTCACCATCACACCCCCTCACCCCCTCACCCTCACACACCTCCTCACCCTCACACCCCTCACTCTCACAACCCCTCACACCCCCTCATGCTCACCCTCACACACCCTCACTCACCCTCACACACCCTCACTCACCCTCTCACCCTCACACACCCTCTCACCCTCACACACCCTCTTAACCTCACACCCCTCACCCTCACACCTCTCACCCTCGCACACCCTCACCCCCCCAAAACCCCACACCCCACACCCTCACCCTCACACACCCTCTCACCCTCACACACCCTCTCACCCTCACACCTCCTCTCACCCTCACACCCCTCACCCTCACACCCCTCACCCTCACACCCCCTCACCCTCACACCCTCACCCTCACACCCCCTTACCCTCACACCCTCACCCTCACACATCCCCTCACACACCCTCTCACCCTCACGCACCCTCACACCCCCTCACACTCACCCCCCTCACCCCCACACCCCTCACCCTCACCCTGTCACCCTTATCCCTGTCACCCTCACCCTCACTCACCCTCACACCCCTCACCCTCACACCCTCACCGTCACACCCTCACACACCCTCACCCTCACAACCGCACAGCCTCACCCTCACAACCCCACACCCTCCCCCTCACACACCTTCACAACCCCTCACCCTCACCCCCCTCACCCTCTCACCCCTCACCCTCACACACACCCTCACCTCACACACCCTCACCCTCACACACCCTCACCCTCACACCCCTTCACCCTCACAACCCCTCACCCCCTCAGCCTCACACCCCCTCAGCCTCACACCCCCTCAGCCTCACACCCCCTCACCCTCACACCCCCTCACCCAATTGTTTCCATTTCTGCCTGACAATGACTTTATCTCCTTTTGTGAACACAGTGCTTCGAGCATAGCAGTGTCTATCCACATAGGTCTTCATTTTGCATTTGTGAGATGAATCAGTAGTGCGAAGTTTATCAATGTCAATAGATCTCTCAGAAGTCCATTTTGGCAATTTGGTGCCTACGGTTCTACCAAATATTAAGGTGGCAGGGCTTTCACCCATGGTAGAATGGGGAGTTGACCTGTATGCTCAAAGTGTAGATTGAAGAACTGATTTGATTTAAAATGTATCCAGCACAACACGCTGAACAGTCTTCTTGAGGGTGCCCATAATCTCTAGACCACAACATTCGCCTGTAGCCAGAGAGGTGCCCTTTTCTGCTGCTTGTCATTTAGATGAGTGCGAAAATCTTAAAATGTCTACTATTGAAAGGCGGGCCATTGTCAAAGTTCAAAACCAAAGGAACACCTAATGTTGCAGAAATACATTCTAGTCTCTCAATGACTCTGTCATGAGTAGTCGAAGACAGATCTCCCACCAGGGAAAACTAGTAATACTCATCAACAATGACTAGCAGATAATGTCCATTGTCAAAGCGCCCAAAGCAATCAATCTTTTCCCATTCATGCTTTGGAAAATCAGACATGCATGTGGGGTTATCTTGGATGAAAAACTGTTTCACAAATGACTTGCCTTTAATTCGTTTTTAACTCTTTCATCATGATGAGGGAACTACACTAAGACTCATAGAGCTCGTTTAGTAGTAACAACTCCGCATTCTCCCACATGAACCAGTTCAGTGACTTGTTGTCTCAAAATTTCTGGTATGACGACTCTAGGCCCTTGTAAAATGATACCTTCTGGGGTAATGAAAGTTCTTTCTCCACATTTTCCAATTCCTAGTGTTAAAGGTCATCATGAAGAGGTGGATTATGTTTTCGCCATGATTGGTGTGTAATAATGTCTTTGAGCATCAGCAAATCCCCGTCAGTACTTGTATCAGCAATCATTTGTTCTACCGGGTTGTCAGCAGGGGTACTGAATTTCACAATGAAATTAACATAAACATCAGTCGCTTTAGAATTAAGGCCATGACACAGTATTGGCACACATGAGAAGTAGTCAGCAGGGTTTTGATCTTTTCCTGGACAATGTACAATTGTATAATCATACTCAGTAAGCAGTCACAACCCCCACCTCTCAATGCGAGGACGCATCTTGGCTTTCGGATTGGCAAACATGAGGAGCAATGCTTGGTGGCCGGTGACAATTGTGAAATCTTTTTCATATAGGAACACAGGAAAATGCTCACAAGCCCACACAACAGTGAGGATTTCATTTACAGGTTGTGAATAAGCATGTTCTGTCAATGACAGACTTCACCTAGCATAAACCACAATGGGGCATATTTACAAGCCCCCGTGCCATAGGAGAGTCACTTTTTAGGTCTTGACTATTCTATCCCGTTAGGGATTGAATAGGCGAGATTATAGTAAGCAGTCTGAAAAGTCTACCTAGCCTGCGGATCGCGTACAGTTCATGTGAGGCAGGCGTGTGAAGCAGGCGCGTGCACATCAAACACCATCGACCTCGGCATCAGACTTCAAAGGAAGCCGCTCCCCCGCCCCCTCATCAGACTTCAAAGGAATGCGCTCCCGCTCCCCCGCGCCCCCGCCAAAGCAATGCAGGGAGAGCTTAGGTTTTTTTTCATCCATTTTGCGGGGAAGCTGTGTTTTGTTTGGCGTTCTCTGCACCCTTCTTGGTTTTTTTTTTTCTGGACGAAAGTGAAAGCCTACCGTGCTTGTTTTTAGTAGCCTTGCTCCTCAAATGCTGTTGCTGTGTTTCCACCTCTCTAGGGACACTCAACTTAAATACACTCGACTTGCTAGCTGCAATGCTACATCCGCTATGCTTTGCCTCTAGACATGTTGATCCCTCGCAGACTGTGCTGACTCTGCCCCTCCTGATTCTGAAACTGACCAAAGCAGTCACCATGCAGTCTCTTCTCTCTGTGTTATGATGTCTGCCCTGCCACCATTTACTTTGGACCCTCACACCTCCTCACCCTCACACCCCCTCACACCCTCTCACCCTCACACACCCTCACTCACCCTCACCCCCTCACACACCTCACACGCCCTCACTCACCCTCACACCCTCACCCTCACACCCTCACAACGCTCTAACCCTCTCACCCTAACACCCTCACCCTCACATCATCACACACCCTCACACACCCTTACTCACCCTCACACCCTTACTCACCCTCACCCCCTCACCCTCACCCCTCACCCTCACAACCCTCTCACCCTCACTCACCCTCTCACCCTCATTCACCCTCACCCCCTCACACCCCTACACCCCCTCACCCTCACCATCACACCCCCTCACCCCCTCACCCTCACACACCTCCTCACCCTCACACCCCCACTCTCACAACCCCTCACACCCCCTCATGCTCACCCTCACACACCCTCACTCACCCTCACACACCCTCACTCACCCTCTCACCCTCACACACCCTCTCACCCTCACACACCCTCTTAACCTCACACCCCTCACCCTCACACTTCTCACCCTCGCACACCCTCACCCCCCAAAACCCCACACCCCACACCCTCACCCTCACACACCCTCTCACCCTCACACACCCTCTCACCCTCACACCTCCTCTCACCCTCACACCCCTCACCCTCACACCCCTCACCCTCACACCCCCTCACCCTCACACCCTCACCCTCACACCCCCTTACCCTCACACCCTCACCCTCACACATCCCCTCACACACCCTCTCACCCTCACGCACCCTCACACCCCCTCACACTCACCCCCCTCACCCCCACACCCCTCACCCTCACCCTGTCACCCTTATCCCTGTCACCCTCACCCTCACTCACCCTCACACCCCTCACCCTCACACCCTCACCGTCACACCCTCACACACCCTCACCCTCACAACCGCACAGCCTCACCCTCACAACCCCACACCCTCCCCCTCACACACCTTCACAACCCCTCACCCTCACCCCCCTCACCCTCTCACCCCTCACCCTCACACACACCCTCACCTCACACACCCTCACCCTCACACACCCTCACCCTCACACCCCTTCACCCTCACAACCCCTCACCCCCTCAGCCTCACACCCCCTCAGCCTCACACCCCCTCAGCCTCACACCCCCTCACCCTCACACCCCCTCACCCAATTGTTTCCATTTCTGCCTGACAATGACTTTATCTCCTTTTGTGAACACAGTGCTTCGAGCATAGCAGTGTCTATCCACATAGGTCTTCATTTTGCATTTGTGAGATGAATCAGTAGTGCGAAGTTTATCAATGTCAATAGATCTCTCAGAAGTCCATTTTGGCAATTTGGTGCCTACGGTTCTACCAAATATTAAGGTGGCAGGGCTTTCACCCATGGTAGAATGGGGAGTTGACCTGTATGCTCAAAGTGTAGATTGAAGAACTGATTTGATTTAAAATGTATCCAGCACAACACGCTGAACAGTCTTCTTGAGGGTGCCCATAATCTCTAGACCACAACATTCGCCTGTAGCCAGAGAGGTGCCCTTTTCTGCTGCTTGTCATTTAGATGAGTGCGAAAATCTTAAAATGTCTACTATTGAAAGGCGGGCCATTGTCAAAGTTCAAAACCAAAGGAACACCTAATGTTGCAGAAATACATTCTAGTCTCTCAATGACTCTGTCATGAGTAGTCGAAGACAGATCTCCCACCAGGGAAAACTAGTAATACTCATCAACAATGACTAGCAGATAATGTCCATTGTCAAAGCGCCCAAAGCAATCAATCTTTTCCCATTCATGCTTTGGAAAATCAGACATGCATGTGGGGTTATCTTGGATGAAAAACTGTTTCACAAATGACTTGCCTTTAATTCGTTTTTAACTCTTTCATCATGATGAGGGAACTACACTAAGACTCATAGAGCTCGTTTAGTAGTAACAACTCCGCATTCTCCCACATGAACCAGTTCAGTGACTTGTTGTCTCAAAATTTCTGGTATGACGACTCTAGGCCCTTGTAAAATGATACCTTCTGGGGTAATGAAAGTTCTTTCTCCACATTTTCCAATTCCTAGTGTTAAAGGTCATCATGAAGAGGTGGATTATGTTTTCGCCATGATTGGTGTGTAATAATGTCTTTGAGCATCAGCAAATCCCCGTCAGTACTTGTATCAGCAATCATTTGTTCTACCGGGTTGTCAGCAGGGGTACTGAATTTCACAATGAAATTAACATAAACATCAGTCGCTTTAGAATTAAGGCCATGACACAGTATTGGCACACATGAGAAGTAGTCAGCAGGGTTTTGATCTTTTCCTGGACAATGTACAATTGTATAATCATACTCAGTAAGCAGTCACAACCCCCACCTCTCAATGCGAGGACGCATCTTGGCTTTCGGATTGGCAAACATGAGGAGCAATGCTTGGTGGCCGGTGACAATTGTGAAATCTTTTTCATATAGGAACACAGGAAAATGCTCACAAGCCCACACAACAGTGAGGATTTCATTTACAGGTTGTGAATAAGCATGTTCTGTCAATGACAGACTTCACCTAGCATAAACCACAATGGGGCATATTTACAAGCCCCCGTGCCATAGGAGCGTCACTTTTTAGGTCTTGACTATTCTATCCCGTTAGGGATTGAATAGGCAAGATTATAGTAAGCAGTCTGAAAAGTCTACCTAGCCTGCGGATCGCGTACAGTTCATGTGAGGCAGGCGTGTGAAGCAGGCGCGTGCACATCAAACACCATCGACCTCGGCATCAGACTTCAAAGGAATGCGCTCCCCCGCCCCCTCATCAGACTTCAAAGGAATGCGCTCCCGCTCCCCCGCACCCCCGCCAAAGCAATGCAGGGAGCGCTTAGGTTTTTTTTCATCCATTTTGCGGGGAAGCTGTGTTTTGTTTGGCGTTCTCTGCACCCTTCTTGGTTTTTTTTTTCTGGACGAAAGTGAAAGCCTACCGTGCTTGTTTTTAGTAGCCTTGCTCCTCAAATGCTGTTGCTGTGTTTCCACCTCTCTAGGGACACTCAACTTGAAAACACTCGACTTGCTAGCTGCAATGCTACATCCGCTATGCTTTGCCTCTAGACATGTTGATCCCTCGCAGACTGTGCTGACTCTGCCCCTCCTGATTCTGAAACTGACCAAAGCAGTCACCACGCATTCTCTTCTCTCTGTGTTATGATGTCTGCCCTGCCACCATTTACTTTGGACCCTCACACCTCCTCACCCTCACACCCCCTCACACCCTCTCACCCTCACACACCCTCACTCACCCTCACCCCCTCACACACCTCACACACCCTCACTCACCCTCACACCCTCACCCTCACACCCTCACAACGCTCTAACCCTCTCACCCTAACACCCTCACCCTCACACCATCACACACCCTCACACACCCTTACTCACCCTCACACCCTTACTCACCCTCACCCCCTCACCCTCACCCCTCACCCTCACAACCCTCTCACCCTCACTCACCCTCTCACCCTCATTCACCCTCACCCCCTCACACCCCTACACCCCCTCACCCTCACCCTCACACCCCCTCACCCCCTCACCCTCACACACCTCCTCACCCTCACACCCCTCACTCTCACAACCCCTCACACCCCCTCATGCTCACCCTCACACACCCTCACTCACCCTCACACACCCTCACTCACCCTCTCACCCTCACACACCCTCTCACCCTCACACACCCTCTCAACCTCACACCCCTCACCCTCACACCTCTCACCCTCGCACACCCTCACCCCCCCAAAACCCCACACCCCACACCCTCACCCTCACACACCCTCTCACCCTCACACACCCTCTCACCCTCACACCTCCTCTCACCCTCACACCCCTCACCCTCACACCCCTCACCCTCACACCCCCTCACCCTCACACCCTCACCCTCACACCCCCTTACCCTCACACCCTCACCCTCACACATCCCCTCACACACCCTCTCACCCTCACGCACCCTCACACCCCCTCACACTCACCCCCCTCACCCCCACACCCCTCACCCTCACCCTGTCACCCTTATCCCTGTCACCCTCACCCTCACTCACCCTCACACCCCTCACCCTCACACCCTCACCGTCACACCCTCACACACCCTCACCCTCACAACCGCACAGCCTCACCCTCACAACCCCACACCCTCCCCCTCACACACCTTCACAACCCCTCACCCTCACACCCCTCACCCTCTCACCCCTCAGCCTCACACACACCCTCACCTCACACACCCTCACCCTCACACACCCTCACCCTCACACCCCTTCACCCTCACAACCCCTCACCCCCTCAGCCTCACACCCCCTCAGCCTCACACCCCCTCAGCCTCACACCCCCTCACCCTCACACCCCCTCACCCTCACACCCCCTCACCCTCACCCTCACACATCCTCACACACCCTCACTCACCCTCACACACCCTCACTCACCCTCACACCCCCTCACCCTCACACACCCTCAATCACCCTCACACCCCTAACTCCCCCTCACACCCCCTCATCCTCACACCCCCTCACCCCCTCACACACCTCCACTCACCCTCACCCTCACACCCCCTCACCCTCACACACCCTCACCCTCACACCCACTCACCCTCACTCACCCTCACACACACTCACGCACCCTCACACACACTCACACACCCTCACTAGCATAGCATAACAAAACACAGCATAGCATAGCATAACAAAAAAGCATTGGATAGCAAAACATAGCATAGCATAACAAAACAAAGCATAGGATAGCAAAACAAACATAGCATAACAAAACAAAACATAGCATAGCAAAACACAACAAAACATAGCATAGCATAACAAAACACAACAAAACATAGATAGCAAAATAAAACATAGCAGAACAAAACAAAGCATAGCATAACATAACAAAGCATAGCAAAACAAAACATAGCATAGTATAACAAAACATAGCACAGCATAACAAAACAAAACATAACATAGCAGAACAAAACAGCATAACATAACAAAACATAGCATAACATAACATAAAACAAAGCATAATATAACAAAACATTGCAAAATACAACAAAACATAGCATAGCATAACAAAACACAACAAAACATAGCATACATAACAAAACATAGCATTGCAAAGCATAGCAAAACATAGCATTGCATAACAAAACCCAACAAAACATAGCATAACAAAACACAACATAGCATAGTATAACAAAACAAAGCTTAGCATAGCATAACAAAACATAGCATAACAAAACATAGCATAGCATAACAAAACACAACAAAACATAGCATAGCATAACAAAACAAAGCATAGGATAGCAAAACTAAACATAGCATAGCATAACAAAACAAAGCATAGGATAGCAAAATAAAACATAGCATAGCATAACAAAACATAGCATAACATAACAAAACATAGCATAACAAAACACAACAACACATAGCATAACAAAACATAGCAAAACACAACAAAACATAGCATAGCTTAACAAAACATAGCATAGCAAAACAAAACATATAATAGCATAGCAAAACATAGCATATCAAACACAACAAAACACAGCATAGCATAGCAAAAAAAAGCATAGCATAATAAAACACAACAAAACATAGCATAGCATAACAAAACATAGCATAGCATAACAAAGCATAGCATAGCAAAACATAGCATAGCATAACAAAACATAGCATAGCATAACAAAACACAGCATAGCATAGCATACCAATTCAAAGCATAGGATAGCAAAACATAGCATAGCATAACAAAACAAAACATAGGATAGCAAAAAAACATAGCATAGCATACAGCATCCCTCCGCACTACCACAGCATCACTCAGGGGCATCACAACATCACTATGCGCTACCACAGCATCACTGAACACCACAGCATCACTTGTTAGCCTTCACATCACTCAGCGCCACCACAGCATCAATCTGTGCAACCATTCAACTACAGCTGATTCAAATATGTTCTCTCAATGTTTCAATATTTATTACAAATGTAACAAATAGATGTTAATATTTCACTTCTGTTCTTAGATTTTCGTCGTAATAAAATACACTGAACATAATCTTCACAAAAGTTATTTACAAACTTTAAGCTATTGCCATTATAAATTACAATAACTTTTAGTTAAGTATTAATTATTGAAAAAAATGTAAAAGCCATTGTTATTTGTAATATCAATACATGTAAGTCACGTAAATACAACACATATTGCATTACAAATGCTATAGGTGTCACATTTGCAAAAGTTATAACTATTGGCATTGTAAATGACAAAGCTATTAATTTCGCTATTCTCAAAACAAAAAATTAATACAAAATGTGTCATTTACAATACCAATAGCTCAAACTTTCCTAATGCAAGACATATTGCATTGCAAATGCTTGTTTTTAGGTGGCGTCCATTATCTCCTTTCCTACTACAGTGGCTCCCTGTGGTATCCAAATTTTAGGTCTCATGTGCGAATGCAGCGCATGCGCTGTTTCGCTTGCGAGGCTATTGCGGTCACTTTGTGTCCCGAAGTTAGACAGGAGGTGGCACGCGCGGACAGGAGATGTGCACTCCGTACGCTTGCACATCTCCTGTCCGCGCATGCCAACTCCTGTCTCCCTGCAGCAAAGAAACCGGCGGCACAGCGCGCGCATGGCGCACTTTCCCTCCCTCCCCATCAAGAACCCGGACATTCCACGACCACGGCTTGCATCTGCTCTTTTTGTTTTACTTGCTTTTTCTCTTGGATGCACGATAATGTCCTACAGTGATCTAGCCTTGGAGGTCTGGGTGAGATGTGTGGATGAAAGTACAAGGGGAGGCGGGCAGTGGCGGCGGGGGCAGAGAGTACAACGATGAAAAAGATTTCCTTTCTCTCAACTAAGTAATTTCTCAGTAAAAGAGGACAATGTATTTCTTTTGCTCAATTAATTTCCTAGTAGAAGAGAACAGTGTATTTCCCAGTGCCATACCACTTGATTGCACCTTAAGTATATGTGAAGCCAGTAAAAATGTGCATATTTGTTTGTGCACAGCTGTAACTGAAGTGCGGATCCGAGGTGCAAACATTTTAAAGCGCTAAGCTGTGCTGACATTTTTTGAGCACTCGGACTTTCATAAAAAAAATTTGTAGCCAACCTCCATTGATTTCAGTTGTAAATTCCTAACATAGTCACACTGCGTTATGCGCTTTCTTGTTTTCATGCCAAAGTGGGACTCTTTTTAAGATTTCAACATTGAATAAGTTGTCGTTTGGAGCTGCAAGTTTTTCGCTCTTAAATTATCAGCCAGTCAAGGGATCTGTTTGTCTCTGAACTGCCACCAGTGTCAAGACGTTCACCCTTTCTAGCCGTGAGAAAGATCAGAGTGACTGCAATCTTTTTCTGGCGGGAAAACGTTCCAATGTAAATATCTTTATTCTAAAAGTTCTTTCCTGTGACAGTGATTACTCCACCCTTAGCAGATGGCCGCTTGGTAGCTCTGTTGTTCTAAAGCTGAACTAGTTGCTTTGTAATTCATAATATGACTAATTTATATAATTATATAGTGTCATGAACTAGTTGGTTCGTAATTCATAATACGACATTTTCACACAATTATTTAGGGCCATGAGCTGATAGCTTTCCCCTCTAAATAAAGCCACCACACACGGTTGAGTATTTCAACCACATTCCACAACTTCCTTTTCGTTACCTTATTTGGTTGACAATTATTGAACATCTTCCGGTTTCCTCTTCACAAACGATGAGCAGAGGATAGTGGTCTGTTATAAACGTGGCCTGACTGTAGGCGTGGTTAGCTACTGAATATGGACCCACCCAACCTCTACAATAGATGCCCTATTTGTGTATGAAAAAACCGTAGTCCGATAAGGCAAGTGCATGTTCAATGTGATGTCCATGAGCACTTCCTCCTTATTGTCTTGGGTTAGCCGCCCAAGCAGCCCCACACTTGATGTGAGATTGCCATCTGTATTACTGCATCTTTAAAGCAGTGCTTAATTTGAACCAGTGTTTTCTGGTGATCCACACCGCCTCTTAGTAGTCAACACCGTCACGTATGATACTCTGCCACATGGTGGCGCTGTCTAATTTAGAAAGGAGCCCGACAACAGTTGTTTATTAATTTAATATATATTAAACAAGCATTTGCAATGCAATAGGTCTTGCATTTGCAAAACTTTGAGCTACTGGCATTGTAAACCACAAACCTTTTATTTATGTGTTGGTTTTCAAAACATATAAATAAAAGGCATTGTCATTTACAATGCCAATAGCTTAAAAATTCACAAATGCGAGACCTATTGCATTGCAAATGCTTGTTATGTTTGTGAGTGTCTCGGTTGGTGGTGTCTGAAGACAGGGCCGGACTGGCTGTAGCGGGCACCAGGCATTTTCCCAGTGGGCCGGAAAGGTGGGGGCTGGTTTCCAGGTGGTGGGGCCAGTTATGTCACAGAGGCCGGTTTTGCAGCAGTACTGCAATATCGACCCCCTGTAACAAAGGTGGCAGCAGTGCTAAAGCGGCCAGCAGCAGTGCTAAAGCGGCAGCCCCCACACCTCTGCCCCCCACTCCCATGCAGGTCCAGCTGAATTGCCTGGGCTGGTTTATGTGTTTCCAGTCCAACCCTGTCTGAAGATCATGTGTTAGGAACGTTTATTGTCTCCACCCGGTCTCCAGTAATCCTGGCTGGTTATAAATTCTGTCAGTACCTTGTCTCACAGTGATGCTGTTGGGCGTTTGCTTAGGCCTCTCTTTTCTTCACCCTGCATCACAATGCTTTCCCTCAATGTCGGTTTCTGTACTGTGTTGTGCTATCAATTGAGTTGGAAGGGAGCCAGAGAAGTCTACGTCATTCCCATTGCTCTTTTAGAAAGTAGTGTGTCCAATTCTAGAAAGTTATTGTCATCTTCCTTATGTGTTGGCCTTGGGCATAGCCCCAAAACTATTTATGCATAAGGTACATCTTTCCCTGTGACATAGTTCCTTCTCTACGTATATGCATACTTAGATTTAATCTGAACGAATTTAAGCCTTTCTGCTCAGGTTTTGCTATTTAATGACTTTCCTTCAGCACTGTATATAAAATCAACATTGCAATGCACTTAGTTATTTTATCAGACCCTGTAAACAGATACATATACATTGACATTCAGAATAGTACAATGCATTCAATTGTTTACCATGCAATTTTTATTGTGTTAAAAAACACAATTACCAATCTCATATTAGCTGATCTTCCTGCGTGGGAACATCCTTGAAAATATCGATGGCTCAAGACTCTTAAAAATAATTTGCTGTCTTGTCTGGAATTGGATATTAGAAGGCAGGTGCCACATGCATTTGAACTCGGAATGAAAGTCAGCTTGTACACCTCTTATTTAATTAACATTGATTCATTAAACGCAGTTTCAAAATGGCCCTTTAAGTGGCTACTATTAAGTCTTTATCAGTTTTCCAAAAATGTAGCCTTCTGCATCCAGAAACGTCTCATTCTGACAGAATAAGAAATGCATTTACATGGCCTAAGCTCTTAAATTGTCTCATTCAATTAATGCCGCACCATGGAGCAATCTGGAAACCATTACTCAGTAACCCTTCATTGTAATTGCTTGCAGCTGACCATCCAGGCCCTGGTAATATTAGAATGCAAGAAAACCCAGTTGGTAACAAGTGCAATTGATTCCATTCCGAATTCCCCTGGTGCTCTGCCATGTTTGGCCTGCGTGAAGGAAGCACGTTTTTTTTATATTCGGGCCAGGAAATGAATTGGCAGACATGAGATGGCTTGTGTGCTGCTTGCCTTCATTTTTCAGCTGTTACTTATTAGAAGTGAGACGTGGGGGCCCCTGGCTTTTTTAGCGGGGTTTTCTGGTAACAAATAAAACTACAATGGTGCAATTTGCTTCGCATTTAACAGCAACCAGAAGCAGTCCGCTTCCTCCCGGGTTTAGGAGTACCCTGATGGCTGCTTTGGTGAAACAGTTTGTGGACCAGATGTTGGTGCTATTGCTCCGTCTACTGGTTCAATGTGCCACGGTGTTAGCGACTCGGGGCCTAGATGGAGTAGATGACGGGGTCGTAGGTTTTGGGTGCTTAGTGGGTCAGGGAGTGGGGCTGTGTCATGCATAGTGCAGTAGGAAAGTCAGGAGAAAGATTTCATAGCATGTGTTTACAGCTGTCTCTAACACTGTAGTAGGTTTGAGCTAGGACTTTTTCAATGCTTATTTTGAAAAAGAGAGCAACAAAGTCAGGGATGGGAATGCTGGGAACCACTGATCGGTACTGAGGGTACATTTCGTTTTAAAGTTTTTAGTCTTCAGAAAGAGCCACACATTGACATACTATTAACAAATGGGATGTGAAACGTCATCATGTACGCACCAAGTATACAAACATAATATTGGAGTGAACAATATTAGGTGCACGCAAATTGCCCTTGCATTAAACCAGAAAAACAGTGCACATTGTTATGTTAAAAAACACGTTAAGGCCTATTACGTATTTTATGTTTGCACGTAAGCAATGGTCTATTTATACAACACTAATATTGCAAAAAGGCAGTCCAATGTAAAAGGCTAAGAATGAGTCAACAAGTGACTGGAGGAATAGCTGTGTTCTGAGAATGAAGGTGCAATTTCATTTCCTCTTGATGTAGTGTTCTTTTAGAAGGTGTTTGTTCAGAAATTTCCTAAATCTGGAACAGGGTTGGTGATGTCCTGGTGGATATACGGATTTTGTGCCGGATTTAGGGTGCATAGATGGAGAAGGATCGTTGCTTTGTGTTTTTTTAAATTGCAATTCTTCGTCTCCAGTCTGTTGAGGGTGCACTAAAGCAAGATAAGCTGAGGTGTCTGTCATGATGGTATTCTTTCATCCGTGCTATTTGTGTCTAGTTCGAATGGCACCCACTACCTCGCAATTTTGTAAAATAGACAACTGAACACCAAATAAAGTCTATGGATTACAAGTATATGCGATGAATCCTCACATTTTTTCTCAGACACTATAAAAGTCTTTAGGCACAACATGAAATCATTAACTTCTAAAACCCTACACCTCCCACCAAAAACGACTAAATTATGGAAATCTTTCACATACATTTAAGATGACGATCTCTTCAAGAACGTTATGTATGTTAAACAAACAGACTATCTTCAAAGCTGAAAGCCACATAGATAAACATAATCAGTGAGCCTCTCTCAAAAGGTATCTCCCCAGTTTCTTTAAAGACTTGGCAAATCACTCCTATTTAAACATTTTAAATAAAACTTCCATAATGCAGAAGTCTTTCAAATCATTATCCTTGGTTAATCTACCAGCCGCAAAAGGCAATAGAATGCTGTGTTGCAAACCAGTTGTAAAAAATTGTTGTAAATGAGAGCTTATTATGAGTCCACCATGCTGGCTTTCGGTTGGGTCATAATACTGAAACTGCAGCCCTAAAGATCTTGCATTGTACACCAGATAAAATAAACCCCTGCCTTCTCATACCACTGGAAGGTGGTTTTTGATATAGTTGTCCACAACTGATAAACCAATAACTTGTAACATCACATGGGCATCAAAGGCTTAAGTTTAAGTTGCTTCTCAAACAAACACAAAGTGAAAAATCTAGGGACTGTATCTCTGAGCAGGCACCTGATGGTTCTCTCAAGTCTGATCTGGATAGAGCGAGAGCAAGGCCGTTCACCAATATATCAACGACATGCAAAGTTACCTGAACGCATTGACGACTGAAGAAAACTTAACCGTTCCATCTAACTTAATCTTCTTCCAAAACTGGATGCCGAAAAAAGTCCTGCCTCTGAACCCAAATAAATCAGCATGCAACATTTTCTCTCCTTTGCAAAATGCAACACATATTTCAAATTTCTGTCCCAAAGTCTGTTTTACAACAGTTGTACACTAGACCATGTCTTGACATTGACAACTTACATCAAAGATGTTGAAAAAGCATCGAACCTCCACTTATTCAAAAAAATTAAAAGCATACATTCTAAGGAAATGTTTTAAATATCATCAATATCAATGCATTCCCTAGTGATCTCCCGACTTGATTTAGTAGCCCATACATGTCTGCAGTTTTCTGTTTGTTGCAAGACTGTGGGGGGACCAATCACACTCAATCCTGCCACCACTGATGCTGTGCCTGGGGGGCAGGAAACTACTTCTCTCAGCCCGCTTTGCAGCCAGGACGCAGCGGATGCACTTGGTTTGCGCCAGGATGCGCTTTTAAACTAGCCAGGGCTACCGCAGCGTGGGACGCGCACGTGCGTGCCAGGGCCGTGGCCTGGCAAAGCCCAGGCCGAGGGTGGGCCCGTCTGCGCCCGGCTGCGACTGGACGCTGCTGGGCTGGGCCCACACCCTTGGTTTTGCCTTGGACAGCTGTCTCCACTGCACCTAGGTACCTTTGGGCCTGGATTCAATAACCCGAGCATTTTACAGTCTGCATCCTCAGTTATAACTCCAGAGGACAAGGCTAAGGTAGAAAGGTAGTTTGCCTTATCTGTATTGTACAGATCTCGGTACCAAGCACGCACTGTGTTTTTCAGCAGGGGTTCTCCATACCTTGAAAGACATTTTATTAACTCATATAAGCCAATTAAGTCAATCAACTGTAGTTTTAAACAGCTTTTAGGCTTGAGTCCTGAGCCCGGCTACTAAGCACTTTAAATTTGGATTTAATATGGTGCGGTGCAAGGCGACCCTAGCCCCTGGGTGGACTCCGGCTGGTACCACAGCCCCAGTGGTAACCATGGACCTGTTCCTCCAACGAGCCGCAGCCATGTTGCACAAGGAGATTGAATTGGTAAAGCAATGTCTCTCCAGGTCCCCTGTCATCTCTTCGCCCCTCTTGCATGAGGACTCTCATTCATCTCTGGTTAGAGGGGATTTATCAAACAACTCTGGTCTGCAAGAGACTACACATGACTTTACTGGGACATACAGCCATCTTTTAGTTCAACAGCTACCTCTTTCCCCGGCCATTATAATCAACAATCAGGGAGACCATAACGTACCCTCAAATCAAGGGCACGGGATAGCCACTCTCTGTAAGCATCCATCTAATTTAAAAGTCGCTGGCCCTACAACACAAGGGTGTTCAATAGTGGCTGAGCCGGACAGCTCAGGGACAGGTATAAAAAACATAAAAATCAATCTATGGGGGGAAGGCCAAAGGATCGAGACCCAATCTAAAACCTCTTGAGGCGTCGCCCACACAAATATTGACCAAGGCTGATTTGACAGGCGCTCTAGAAGCTTTTCAGGAGTCAATGAAGACTTTATTGGACTCCAAATTGTGCTTCTAATCCAATGTTTGAACTCGATTGAAAAAGGCTTACTTGATCTTAATCACGGTGTATCAGCAAGAGGGGTAGCTGCCATTTTAGAAACAGGTCCCCCAGTAGCCCCCTTAAGTTCATAGAGATGCATCCCAATAGGTCCACCTATACACACCAGGGGACACCCACAGTTATCAGAGGGAGAGGTAACCAATAGCCGCCTAGTATCTGCTTCGGGGTCAACAATGGCTGCACGGATAGGCTGGTCATACGGGATCAGTTAGCCCCGGAGAACCTTCTAGTAGGGAGGCACTCACAGAGGGGAGGGTACGCCCCTGTGCAGAACTTACCGGTTATTCATTTGCCAGCTGAATCTACTCCTTATGTTGTAATATTGGGGAATGTGCCAACTCTCCCCCTGAGTACTAAGGAGGATTTTTCCAACTAAAGAACAAAGTCTTACATTGGCTGTTGTCTAACACCACCATAGGATTGAGGGTGGAGAAAAATATTATCATGATGGGACGTGTCAACTGGATTGATGGCTCTTTTAAATCTTGCACTGGTGACTGTGTTATTATAAACCTCAAAAGACCCCACATTGCGTAAAGGATCCTAGATACAGATTTACATCTCTCTTCTTCTGGTCACAAATCGTCCATTGTGGCTTTGATGGAGCAAGGGTTCGCACGTAAAGCGACTTGCTCACATTCATGAACCTCGTTAACTTGTAATAGTATTAACCAATCCTGTTTGTCATTAATATCGCACTTTTACAGTACACGCGGGTGTCCCAGAGACGCTTGCCTATGTGTCTATTAATCATAACAAAGCTTGCATACTACAGAATGGCTGCTTCGCAGAAATCCAGTCTGCGCATGCGTCGGTCATACCCATGTGATGTGACGCCTCGCAGTTTTGGAGGGATATTTTCGCTCATGCGCATTGTTGCTAATATGGCCGCTTGTCTTTAAACACGCTCTCTGCTTGCCCATGCCGCTTTACACTTCTGTCTATTTCTGCATAACTCCTAACCGCTATAGTTATTGTAAAGTAAGGGGTGAAGTGTAGCTTATCATGGTGTACAGTGTATTCATTTTTTCTGTGTTTCTAATTTGTTTTCGCTTACTTTTCATGTACCGCGGATCTGGGGGCCTGGGAGTGGGGAGCCTCTCCATCTTAGAAGTCTATACGGACCCGATCACGTGACATGAGAACCGAGCCTTACATCAGTGGAAATCAACCAGCTGGCTACCGAAGCTGAGATGCTCCTGGGAACCTGCCCCCTGACCCAGGGAGAAGAAGCTGAATTTCACCTGAAATTGTTACATTTGTTTCTTTCCACTGTGTGCTCTATTGTTCTCTTCTATACGTATGCCTGGGAACTGGAATGTAAGGGGTGGGTACTGAAATATGAATATTAAATATGGGAACCCGGAATTTTAGGTGGTGACAATGACCTAACCACCTCTCCTGACCAATCATAAGTTGGGGACCCTGTCACTTGCAACATTTGTGGGTGGTCTAGGGACCCGAAAAGGGTATAACTAGCCTAGTTTTAGCTAGAGAAATTGTCCGACTTGTCCGAATAGCTGACCTGTCACCGACCCTACGAACTCTATAGGTGATTGATACAGAGAGCTGCGGAGCACTCTGTCCGAACTTTCCACAAACTCCAAGGGGTGGAAATAGTCTTAACTGCTGGCTGATTTGAGAACCCAATCGGGTTTACTGGCGGATTCCGTGCAGTGAGGGGGTAGCGCAGGCGTTGCATCCGAAGCTGCAGGTGTTGGTCGTGCCCTTTGGTGAGCCCAGTCCTGACCCAAAATCCTGAGGGGTTTCCTGTCCTGATTGTCCGTGAGCTGTACCTGCTCACCTACTGGCATCCTAAATTCTTAAGGGTCCTTGTCCTCGCCTTTCCCGAAGCTGACCCGTGGCCAGGGTCAGTCCTCATTCCTGTCTTAGGTAAATATAGTGTGGGTGTTTGTCTATCTATCCTCTTTTCTCCTCTTTTAATAAAGCCTCTATGCCCATGATATTCTCTCTGTTATCTCTAACGTCATATATGCAAACTGTTTATTAGTTGTGTTCCATTTCTCCCCCCCCACCTTTAGAACATTATTGAAACTGTTTTACTTAATTCGGGTGATCTAATATGCTGATGTTTAGAAGCTAGGTGTGAATTAGCAGTTAGACTAAGATCAGTTTGAATCACTTATAGGTTTTAGAAATTCACTGACTAATGTGTTTTGAACTTACCTACCCTAGTATAAGCCTAAAACTGAATAGCATGTTCCCTGTTACCCTTATCCAATAGAGTCCCACTCGCACTTAATGGTGCTTGCCCTCATTCATAGCTACATTATTGTTGTAATCCTGATTATTGACATTCTGATTTGCATCAGCCTTATTCTCTTGTCATTTTGAAATTTAAATTACTATATAAAATCCTTAAAACCCTTCAGGTGTCTGTGGTCATTATAAAATTATCAAAGTATTGTTGAATGTATTAAGTACTTTTAGGATTATCTTATCTCTTGTCCTCTAATAGCTCCTGATCCGTCAGGAAGAATAAGTGCCTGTGGTAAGTCAGGTACCATGGTAATAGTGTTAAAGAAGACACATACAAAGTACTGATAGTGGTGTGTAAACTCGCCCGACTCACAAAATATTGTCAAAAACACGTTATGGGCCCAAGTGCCTGAAATCTGGTAAAATTCAGAGTTGGGTGACCTTCGCGCTCTATCAGTATTTTCTGGTAGCAGAGGATGGTTAGGACTAGTTAAGACAAGTAGATAAGATAGTTTGAGGAACTGTGAAAAATAAAATGTGCTGCTAAAATTTATTTGCTGCTAAAATAAGGTTGTTATTGCATTTAAATGTTATAAAATAAGTTTATTATATCTCATGAAATGCTGCTATATTATTGCATATAACTAACAAATTGTGCGTGATTGTTTTTGTGTTGTGGGGATCCCCGGGGAAATAAAATAGCAGGTGGTGAGTAGAATCCACTTGGCTGTGAGGTCACTGGCTAGGAGGGAGATTAGTGCATGGTTAAGCAGAACTGGAAGCGCTAATTAGGATTTTCACGAATTGATTAATGTGTAAATGTTAGCTACGAGTACTCCCGTTGTGATATCACCTAGTAAGGGTCACGTGCGGCAAGAGTAATAGGTTCTTTGGAACTTGGGTGACAGCAAAGGAGTTCGCTGGTGAAAGTTTGACTTAGTATATATCCCGGAAAGAAGTGGATTAGTCAAAGGAGTAGCAGGTTCTCTATTGCTTGTGTGAGAGGATAGGCAGAAGAGATCTATCCGTAGTGAATGAAAAGTAGACAAAAGTGGTTTACTTGCAGTAAAAAAAAACCCTCTTTCTTTTTAAAACCCTCAAGCACAGTGGCGAACGTTATACGTTGTTATCAAAAATAAGCACTTGCACTTTAAGAAAAATTCAAAGTTTCCGTTACCTTGTGAAGGAGGGAGTCGGTCGCAAGGCTGCACTGACGTCACTCCGTGCCGCGCTGGTATTGGTTGAGCCGCGGGTGTGTAGCAAAGACATAATTGTAAGGGAGGGGTGAGCGCCGAAGAGTGAGACCGCGTCTCACGAAGGGGCCGCGCACCCATTGGTCAACAGATTTTTGCAACCTCAGTGCTGATTGGTTGCCGTGAGTTGAAAGACGCGCTAGCATTGGAAGCACATAAGTAAACAAAATTAATCAATCCGAGCTAGAGGATAGTTTGGAGAGGTGTATGTGGTATCCTGAATTCTTACCTAATCCGCAAAACCTAGGTTTTCATAAGGAGCAGATGCTAAGAGGTAGACCTTACAATATGTACGGAGGAAAGAGAAAATGGACCCTTGCCGAAAAGATCAAGAATTATTTCAAGAAAGACAAACCCATTAGAACTAGGGAGGGTGTGATCATTCCACCTCCTAATACTCCCGCATCCTTTATGATGTTTGCCAAAGGGTATCATACCTGTGTGTGGTTGGAAAATTGGGTAAAGTACACTGAAGACGATGGAGTCCTAGCATTTCCCCTCGATGGTACCTTTAATGGTAGAATCTTGTTTAACTTAAGGACCCGAATGAATGAATTGCACCCCCGACCCAGATTAACGCAGTATGAAGCTTTAGAGGAATGGGAGATTGAGGCTCTAGAGCGAGACAGACCCCGGATGGATAAGGGAGTGAGCAAACGGTATCCAAAATTGCAGCGAGAAACAAAAGAGCAAAAGATGAAGCAGTGAAGGCAGAATATGATGGTTGAGGGACTATTTCCGATGTTTGGGGTAACTGAACAAGGAGGAGGGAATGCTCCTCATTACCTACAGAGACACTCAATAATAAGAGACATCGCCGCCATTATTCTAAATCTGACCTCTTGAAACTTGGTAAGTCAATGTCTCGTAACTGTATGCACTCTATAGACCCGGAGTCTTTACCCGCGCACTGCAATATATGCCATCAACCTCTCCCCAAGTTAACCTTGACTTCTAATAAAACGTTGAACCTCAATTTGTTATTACTCAATTGCAGGTCTATGCCTAAACATAAAACAGAAATCTACGACCTCTTGATTAATGAAGACCTTGACGCCATGTTTCTCACAGAAACATGGCTAGATGAAGCTTCCTCCCCGGATATCTTAGAGGCTATTCCTAACAACTACAGTCTCCTAAGAATCGATCGTCAAAGACAACGGGGGGGGACTAGCAATGATTTGCAAAGAAGAATTAGAGTGTACATTAACTGAATTAAATATCACTGATAGTGAGTGTGGTAGATTTACCATTAAACTAGATGCTACCACCGCAATCACTGGTTTACTTATATATAGACCCCCTGGAGCAGCGGTGTCCTTCTGCAGCCAACTCATTGAATTGGCCACTCAGCTCGCCATCAGACACAAAAATGTCATCATCCTTGGCGACCTCAACATACATCTAGAGGATAGCCACTCCAAGGAAGCTCAACTCTTATTGAATGCTTTTAACTCGGTTGATCTCAAACTTCTCTCCACTCTGCCCACCTATCAACAAGGGCATTTATTAGATCCTATCTTTGCTAACTGGGAAGGCATTAACACCTTGCCTCCCATCCCACTAATATGGTCTGACCACAGTATGGTGCCGTTTAAGATAGCTAGAAAATACATCAATAATACCCATGCCAAACCGCCACCTTACAGACGCCGTAATTTTAAAAAATGCACTCCTGAACTTCTTTCACATGAACTAACTGAGCAACCTCCTTTAACAGGAAACTCCCTACAGGAGGTATGGGATAACTTTGAATCTTGGCTAACTAAAGCTTTAGACAAAATTGCTCCATGGACCACAAAACCACCAGCCAGACAATCCAAAAACGCCCCCTGGTTCTCAGAGAAACTTAAAAATGCTAAAGCCCTATGTAAATCCATAGAACGTAAGTGGAGGAAAAACTATACCCCGGAACTCAAAGAAAACTATAGAAGCGAACTGAAAAAGTATCAGAAATTGGTAAGATTAGAAAAAAGTTATTATTACAAAAGCAGAATTGTGGAATCTAAGAACCCTATGAAGGAGCTATTTTGTATCTACAGAGAAATCACCATCCCTTCACGCCTGGATACCAAAGACACCTACTCCACGGAGATATGCGACCAGATAGCGGATTTCTTCGTGGAGAAGGTAGAAAAAATCCATGCTACTTTCTCAAGTAGCACTAATATAGTTAAAAACAATGTAGATAATCTAGGCTCCTTCTCTTATAAATCCCTCCTTACCAACTTCAGGACCCCTAACAAACAGGACTTAATGAAAATTATTAATGGAATTTGCTCAGGCTCCCCCATGGATGCCTGCCCCCCGGAACAATGTAAAGCGGTCATGGAAAACATATTACTAGATCAAATTAGTAACATGATCACCTTATCGTTCCAGGAAGGCCACGTCCTGAAAAATTGGAAATCTGCCCAAGTAATACCCTTAAAAAAGAAACCAAACATCCCAATCTCTCAGCTCCAAAATTTAAGGCCGATCTCACTTCTCCCTTTCTGTGCCAAAATCATAGAAAAGGTGGCTAATTTACAACTCATGGAGTTTCTGGAGAAAGAATCTCTCCTCCACCCCTCTCAGTCAGGGTTTAGATCAGGCCACTCAACCGAATCAGCAGTTTTGTATTCAACCGAACAGATCCGGAAGATGGTGGATGAGGGAGAGACAGCAGCGTTGGTCCTACTGGACCTAAGTGCAGCGTTTGATACCGTGCTGCACTCAACGCTGCTGTCTCGACTCTCAGACATGGGAGTAAAAGGCCTAGCTCTCACCTGGTTCCAGTCCTACCTCACTGACAGAACGTTCCAACTTCATTGCCCACCCTTTAAATCATCGCCTCGCAGTGTCAGCCATGGGGTTCCACAGGGCTCTAGTTTGAGCCCAACTTTATTTAACATCTACATGGAACCCCTGGCACACATTGCGGAGGAATTTGGGGTGGGCATTGTCAGCTACGCTGACGACACTCAGTTGGTGTTCAAACTAACTCCAGACAGCAGAGATTTAGCTACCAACTTCTCTAACTGTATGTCAGCGATAGCGACTTGGATGAATACTAACTGCCTCCGTTTAAACGGAGACAAAACAGAGGTACTGATAGTAGGAAAAGCTGTCTCTGCTTGGTCCCATGCTTGGTGGCCTAGCGAACTAGGGGAATTACCCATGCCCGTGGAGAAAGTGAAAAATCTAGGCGTCATGCTGGACGCCGACCTCTCAGGCAAAGCCCATGTGAATAAGGTGACAAGCAAATGCTTTGGCACTTTAAAAGTACTTCGCAAAGTACTTGACCTCTTGCCGACCGAAGCGAGAAAAACCATAGTTCATGCTTTAATATCCCCTCACTTGGACTATGGTAATGTTCTCTTGTTAGGTCTAAATCAGAAGGGACTGCACCAATTACAATGTATACAGAACTCAGCAGCACGACTGGTGCTCGGTCTCCCTCGGAAAACATCTACTAAAAACGCGCTTGCTAAACTTCACTGGCTCCCTATTAAAGAGAGAATTATATTTAAGACTCCCTGCTATGCTCATCGCATTGCTCAAAATAAAGGCCCCAGTTATCTGAAAGGTCTCATCACCATTCACCGTCCGATCAGAGATCTGAGATCGTCGGGCATGATGCTATTTAAAGTCCCTCGCATCACAAAAGCTAAAATGGGAGGAAAGTCCTTCCGATATCTGGCCACTAAGTTCTGGAATGCTCTGCCAATCCACTTGCGGATGGAGCCCTCCGAAATGAGATTCAGAGCCAAACTAAAAACCCACCTTTTCCCTAAACACTAACTTTTTGTCATCTCATGGACCAAGCTCCTCTCGATGGGTTTGCATTTTGCAGTTAGCGCGGGGACACACAGTTTTGTGTAGCCAGGCGCTCAATAAATGCTTTATTATTATTATTATTATAGGTAGAGAAAACTCGACATCTGATGGCTGTGGGGGATTCGGAGGATGAATATCTGGAGGATTTGTTAATCAAAAATCCACCTCCTTATGCTGAAGAGTCTGGGACCCTAAGCTCGAAAAATCCTTTTTTACGACATCCAAGAAGTAGAAGGGCCAGCGAGACAGATGTAACTGGTGCTGGTGGCAAACCCAGTAATAATGACGAGTTTTGTAGACCTAGTACCGCAGTCCCAAATTACCGACCTTTTGGTGAAGACAGACCAGGGTTAGCAATCCCAACTGCCGCGAGTATATACCCTCCTTTGGTACCCCAAGTAATGCATGACAACTCGACGGAAAGGGTTTTGCATGAACGAGAAAGAGAGGCCCTGATTAAGCAGCGAAATGATCTAATCCAGGCTATAGCTCAGATACATCCCAGTCCTGACGCCCTGACAATCCCAGTAACTATTGGTCCTGCTATACCTCTTTATGGGGATAGGCAGGCTAGTTCAAAAACTCCAGTTATTACTCCAATTGCAGCACCCCCAAGAAAAGAGCCGCTCATAGTTGATGATCAGGCAAGTGAATGTGAGTCCGTGATCTCCTTAATGGATTTGCCCATAAGGGAGCCTGGAACCAGTGAACCACGGGTAGGAAATCAGGCTAAGGCAAAGGAAGTCCTAATTGAAACCACTTCAGGGATCAGGAGTGCCACAGTAGTGACTCCAGAAGAACTGGATAGATGGACTAAAGAGATAGACAGGGAAACTCCCCAGCCCAAACCTTTAGATATCTACAGGCTAAGGATAGAAATGGAGGAACTAATGGCCGGAAATGTGGGATTAGACAGATTGAATACTCTTAATGAAGAAGAGTTACTGTTTATCAGCAAAAGCCTTACCCGGAATACCAGCGTGCTCCACGAAAAATTAATGGACACTGCTGCTGATATGGGAATTGATGTTAGTCAATCCAAAGTCTTGCAGAAACCATATAGAGCAGAATTCTCCGACAAGGATTTGGAGAACATGAATGTGTCAGGGAAGAAAATACAGATAAAGGAATTACTGAACATACTACAGAAATGGGGAGATCTAGACAAATGGAAAGCCAGATGGGCAAAGAAAAATGAAGATAGTAAGGCCAAACCAAAGACTTCCGAATACGTGTTAAAAGAAGTAGGCCAAGCAGAACAACTGTATCCCATGAGAGAAGTGCCAGGTGGGAAATATGTACATGTCCTGTGGTCCCGACAAGACATTGTGTCTTTTACCAATGACTTCCCAAAATTAAGGGAAAAGCCAGTGGGGTGGTATAGGCAGGTGGAGCGATTTGTGAAAGTCCAAAGGTGTCTCCTGAAGGACCTGGATGGGTTCTTCGACATTGTAGTTCCTGTAGATTTATGGACTGAGTGCAAAATTGAAATTGATTGGCCCAGTGACGAATATGAGAGAGACTCCCGAATGGGAGCTCCCTCTCCAGACGTGATGAGAAAGTATGATCAAGTCATACAATACCTAAAAGGAAAAGTGCCAGCAAAGGAAACTGATTGGACCCGAATAGATAGAACTACCCAGGATCATAACGAAACTGTGCATTCCTATTATGAAAGATTACTACAGGTGTTCAAGACCTACAGTGGAATCGATAACATTGAAATGAAGGATATGACCCATTTCATTTATCGATTCGTGTTGGGTTTGAGACCGGAAATATCCCAGTGGATTAGGGATAATAAAATCTGTTGGCAGGGAAAGCCCATAGATGAGGTTCTCAAGTACGCCAAGTACTGTGAGGATGAGATGGAGAACAAAAAGAAAGCCCTGAAGGAGAAGGTCATGTGGGCACAAGTAAAATTGGCTGAGCAGCAAGAGAAACAGTTAAGTAAAATGAATAATAATACGCAAAACACTAACTCTGGGGGAGGAGGGAAGCCCTGAGTAAAGATGAGTAAAGAAGAGGCTAAGAAAAAGTTCCCCTGTCACGGGTGCGGTCAGATAGGGCACTGGAGAGACGAGTGTCCACATTTGCAGGCTGGTAATGCCCCCATAAATGGTTTAAATCCACAGGTGCAGAAAGAGGGGCCACGAAAGAATCAGCAACAGGTAAACCAGCATCCATTGCCTCGAGCTCCTAGACCTAATTACAAGAATCAGACTCAGCAGAATGAGGGGGTCGAGGTATGGGAAGGAGGGAATGAGAGAAATGCAGCAACTTCACAATTCCTGTTAAATGATACATTCCTCTGCGATGAACCATACTGACGGGGCCTGAGGGGGGAGGACGAGGAGTGCGTGCTTGGCGCCTCCTTACCGGTAGACCAGACAGGGCCATACATTGAAGGAAAGGTTGAAGGAAATTACGTCACCTTTCTGTTGGACACTGGTGCTACCCGTTCGACTGTGAGAACAGCGGACGTTCCAAACCTACCCCTCTCGGGAGAAGCTATCCAAGTAGTGGGCGTATCAAATCAGATAATTAGTACTCCTGTAACCGAACCAATGGAGATTTCTATAGGGAATTTCAAAGAAATGCACAGATTTGTTGTCTGTGACTCCAGTCCAGTGAACCTACTGGGACGAGATTTGTTGTGCAAAATGAACTGTACCATCTTTTGCACACCAAAAGGCATTGAAATTCAGAACCCAGACGAAGATGGCTTATACAAACTAATGTTGCTAAGGCCCGATACAGCAATCAAGACTCTGACAATACAGGATTTACCGGAAGAGCTCCAACAAAAGGTGATACCAGAGGTGTGGGATTTCACCGGGAGAGATGTCGGATTAATGGCAAATGTGGACCCAGTTAAAATAGCCATTAAACCCAATGCTACCTACCCGAAAACTAGACAGTATAAAATGAGTGCAGAAGTAAAAGCTGGAGTCACACTGGAAGTAAACAGGTTGCTAGAGGCACACATCATACAGGAAGTAATGAGCAGTCCTTGTAATTCCCCCATAATTGGAATTAAAAAGCCTAGCGGAAAGTACAGGGTAGTGCAGGACCTGCGAAAGGTAAACCAGATTGTTGTACCTTGCTGTCCCATTGTGCCAAACCCTGCAGTGATCCTGTACCAGATTCCATGGAATGCAGAATGGTTCACTGTCATTGATTTATGCCACGCATTCTTTTCCATCCCATTGCATCCAGACAGCAAATTTCTTTTCTCGTTTGAGTTCGACAGTCATGTCTACGTCTGGAATCGTGTCCCCCAGGGGTACACAGAAAGTCCTTCGATTTTTAATCAGATTTTAAAAAGATGCCTTGAATCCTTGGTCCTGCCAAAAAAATCTGTTTTGGTTCAGTACATAGACGACCTTCTAGTGGCATCTAAAAGTCAAAGCGACTGTGTTACTGATACCATTGCCTTATTGAATCATTTAGGCAAGGGAGGACATAAAGTATCACCTGACAAATTGCAGTTCTGTAAAAATTTGGTGAAATATCTGGGGCACCAGATAGAAAAAGGTATCAGAAGGGTTACTTCAGAAAGAATTAGAATAATTTGAGTTATGGAGTTACCTAGAACCCAGAAGGAAGTCAGAATGTTCCTAGGAGTTGTGGGATACTGCAGACAGTGGATTGTGGGATTTGCTGTTTTAGCCAAACCATTGATAAAAATGACCAAGAAAGGAGTAGATGATCCCGTTAGCTGGGATGATGAAAGTATGACAGCCTGGATAAAATTACGAAATTGTCTGTGCTCAGCTCCTGCATTAGGAATGCCCGATTACTCCAAGAACTTTGAATTGTTCTGTGATACGCGAGACAATTGTGCACTCTCTGTCCTAACACAAGAGCATGGTCTGACCAGACGTCCAGTGGCCTACTTTTCAGCTACTCTGGACCCAGTGGCTGTTGGGCTGCCTGGGTGTCTGAGAGCAGTAGCTGCCACTTGCGTTAGTCTGGAACAAAGTGAAAACATTGTCATGGGACATCCTGTAACGGTTTATGTTCCACATTCAGTTGTGATTCTGTTGACCCGGACCAAAACCCAGTATCTCACACCTAGTCGGCTGACTAAGTATGAGAGAATTCTTATTGGTGCAGAAAATGTAATAATTTCCCGATGTAATGTCTTGAACCCTGCAACCTTGTTGCCCATCACCCAAAATGCAGAAGTGGAGGGTGAGTTTGAACATAATTGTATTGACCTAACTGAATTTAGCACGAAACCACAACCTGATATAAAAGAAACAGCCCTTCCTGTAGAGGACCTTGTGATGTTTGTGGATGGCTCTTGTTTGAGACATGAGGATGGAGGGTTGAGGGCTGCCTATGCCGTAGTCACTCTGGAAACGACCCTGGAAGCATCCTACTTAAGTGAAATAAAATCCGCCCAAGTAGCCGAGTTAATTGCATTGGCAAGAGCTTGCAAGCAAGGGAAAAATAAGAGAGTAACCATATACACTGACAGTCAATATGGTTACGGGGTTGTTCATGACTTCGGCCAGCTATGGTTGCAAAGAGAATTCATGACTTCCTCAGGTACCCCTATCAGAAATGGAAAAGTGGTACAAAACCTACTGGAAGCAATCCAGTTACCCAAAGAATTGGCGGTGGTCAAATGTGCTGCTCACAAATCTGGTAATAACGATGTGACAGCCGGAAATAGATATGCTGACCAAATTGCACAATATTGTGCCCGATACAAAATGTCCCTAAAAATTAAATTATGGGGAGGCGGAAACAGCTGCCAACTTATGGTGTTTGAGAATGTATCTTCTTGGAGGGAACTGAAAGAGTTGCAGCAAGCAGCAGAGGAGGAGGAAAAGCAAAGATGGGAGAATGAGGAATGTCAGCCCAGGGACAGGGATGGTGTTATGGTTGATAAAACGGGTGTGCCTGTGTTACCAGACAGCATGGTTGCCCCAATGGCCCGGATGATCCATGGAGACACACATATTGGGAGGGATGCGATGTGCCGTATGTTCCATGAAGTGTTCTATAACTCAAAGTTCAGAAACATTGCGGAGATGCTTTGCCAGAGGTGTTTGGTGGGCCAGCAGTTTAACCCAGGGAAGAGGACTGTAGTAGAACAAAGTACAATTGGAAAGGCAGAAGGTCCCTTTGTCAGACTACAGGCAGACTTTATTCAGTTACCCATGTGTAAAGGATATAGGTATGTCTTGGTGATAGTTTGCCTATTCTCCAGGTGGGTGGAGGCCTACCCTGCAAAGAAAAATGACGCCATTACTGTAGCCAAATTATTACTAAGGGAGCTAATACCTAGGTATGGATTTCCAGAAACAATTGAAACAGACAGAGGTGGGCACTTTGCCAACGAAGTCTTAACAGAACTCTATAAAGCATTCAAGATTGAGCCAAAGCTACACTGTGCATATCATCCAGAGGCTTCTGGAATAGTTGAACAAGTGAATGGCACTATAAAATCAAGATTGGAAAAAATGTGTAATTCTACAAAGTTGAACTGGATAGAAGCATTACCTCTTGTCTTGATGGGATTGAGAAGCATTCCAAACCGAAAAACAGGCCTGAGCCCCCATGAGATACTAATGGGAAGAGTGATGCGACAGGCATGGGTACCTGGACACAAACTGCTAAGTATTTCTGATGATTTGGTACTAGAATACTGCAGGCAGCTGGGTGACCAAGTGCGTTCTATCTCTCACCAGATTGGGGAGGCTGCTGTCGAATGGCCAACAACTCCAGCCCATAAACTGAAACCTGGGGATTGGGTTGTGTTGAAGAAACACACCCGGAAGAGTTGCCTTGCACCAAAGTGGGGAAAACCGAGGCAAGTGATCCTTGTGACTACCACTGCTGTGAAGTGCACCGGTGTGCCAAAGTGGATCCATGCCAGCCATACCAAGAAGGTAACCGAAGAAGAAGCGACTGAAGCTGAAGGTGGTGCAGCTGAGGAGACTCCAGACGAGGGTCCGGATGTAGCTGATGTCATACTACCGAGCACCAGTCAAGACGAATGGTTCCCAGCAGACGATCTGATTCTTGATCCAATAAGAACCAGAAAATATTCCTACCTAGATAGAGAGTGGGATAGTGAGGATGAGACAGGACTAGAAGAAGAAGGTCAGGTTATCGAGATTCACGTCAGACCTGATCAAGGAGTAGGTCAAGTAGGGACAGACCAAGTCATCGACACACCTCCAAAGACTCGAGAAACTGAAAAGGGACAGATAGTAATTAGGGCTGAAGTTCATGCGGAAGAAAATCAAGGGTTCGAAGTGCATGAACAGGAACAGATAGACATAGACGAACGTGTTCAGGAGGCAGAGGAAGAAACCGTTGAAAATCAAAGACAAATCCAAAGTATACCTGAACAAGGCCAGCTTAGAAACCAGGCAGAAGAAACTGAAGAAAGACCTGGGACTAGTCAGACAGGAAGGGAGAAAGATACTGTTGACGTAATAGTGCCGCAACAGAACGAAAATAAAAGGGCTCGGGAAGAGAGCCAAACTACAGTAATAGCTAAAAGGCTCTAGAAGAAAAGTGAACCCAGATACATAAAGAGACTGAAATTAAGATTAAAAACAGTGGAAGAGAAAATAGAAGACCGGAAAGGAGATGCTAGTGAAAGACAGAGAGCAGGAACGCAGCAAAACAGACGCAGTACCAGAATAAATAGACAAAACAAAAACTATCGAAGTCCTGAATGGACCTACTTGGTGCTGGAAGAAATTGATGATCCCGAAATAAGTGATAAAAGCGACCAAGATTTGATTACTGATCTGAGTCCAGAAGAAGAAGCGCCCAACTTGAAAGTGAAACTGTGTAAGCCTCTTGTGTTGAGAAACAAAGAGGGGTTGGAAAGCCACCTGTAAGCTAAAATGTCTGATTCAAATGTGAATGGAAGACCTAGAGGGAATTGTTGTAAAACCTGCTGTAAGATATGCTCATGTAGTGTAGCGATAGTAATAGTAATATGGATAGGACTAACAGTCTTTATACCTTTTATGATAAGTAAAGATACTAACTTGTACCCTACTAAATCGATAACACCAGACACAGAAGTTGTACATACCGAAGAAACACCACGAAGTGTAGAAAGACGTGAAAATTCAGTTAGCCTTAAACAAACCCGACCTGACTTAGAAGCACCAGATGAGGAAGGACTACATTTTCACAGAATGAGAAACAGAACACATTTGAATGTCTTTGCAAATCTTTTAGTGCATTATGTAGAAGCTATGGAAATCGAAGATTGTTATGTCTGCATGAAGCTACCTACTTCAGTAACTGAAGGTGTGACCTATCACCATTTACCCCTGACCTATGGAATTTCCTGTAGTATATTAGCAAGCTTATTTAATAGAAGCACTTTACAGTACTACTAGTCAAACACTGATGTGATCTTTTCTGAACTTCCTATTCGGGGAAACCTGAACATTGTGCATGTTAGAAGCGAAGTGACTCGTTACATGGGAGAATACTTTCTGACTATAGGTGACATAGATTTAAATGGACATTCAGACACTACTATGTCTGGTGCAGGAGTGCACTGTTCAAACTTGCTCTGGTGCAAAAAATTTTAACCTTTCTTTCAAATCATTTATCTCAATATAACCGTATGAAATCAAACCTTCATTAATTCAATTATACCATTATTACTATGATGAAGAAAAAAGTATTCAACATTCTTAGAGTTCATTGTATTGTTTACTATTGATTTTCAGCAGTGCATAGTTTTCAACTCTGTTTAGTTTTTTCCACAAACATATTAACAATCGATCTTCATTGAAAATAAGATTCAAATGTCCCGACAAAATGTCTAACTAATACAAAAACAAGACATCAATTTTATCTGTCCTTGCGACGACTCCCAATGCATTTCAATGCCTCAGCATCTTCGTCAGGAGATGTACTGTGTAAAAAAAAAAAATTATTTAGAAGAACGTAACAATGTATACATCTATTATCACATGTCAGTTTATGCACATGTATTATGCAAGAAAATAAACATAATACTTCTATTTTCTATTTCGACTACTTTCTCTTATTGTGTCCAAGCATACCAGCTGCCCAAACAGTTATGTAGTTGTTCCTACTGTGGTTTGCCCTATACATGCCATCAAGTTTAAACAAGTGCAGCCAACGTGTGTGTCACATGAGCCAAAAATATAAGTGTGATACATGAAAGTAAAAAATAGACGTACCCTCCACTTCGGGTACTGTGTTGTTTATACCCAAGTTCAGTTAAATGAATGACTGGTCCTGCAAGCAAAACAAGGAACTAGTGTGAATCTATTTACCCGTGCACAATACCACTCGTCTCTTACTTGAACCAGCCAACAATGACTACTTACTTCCTGCTATCGATGTATTAGACTCAAGCCTTCTGAAGTTCAACTTCTCTGCCTAAGAAACAGAAAAAACGAACCTTACTATATACACATGTCTTCGGTTGTTAAAGAGCATCATAATCCGATGACAGTAATCCTAATCGCCCTATGTAGTACCTTAGAAATCTTTGAGCCTTATGGACGCTGTCTTCTACCTTTGCTCAAGTACGCGAAGAACCGCCGAGCTTCGGCGTGGCATGCCGGGAAGTGATTTTAAGCCCGTCATCGACATCGGACAGGTATCCCCGCCCCCTCGCTCTCAGCCTCTACACCTAATATCTACGATATTTTTAATCACATCTAGGTATCTTTACGAGGACATGGTTTAAATATAGAGAGTTCGAATATGGAAAATGTATGCTTATTTTATATTTCCAAAATAAACCACGTTATCTAGCACACAACGAACAGTCTTCATAGAAAGAGGACTATCGTGTTTACGATCACAAACCCGACGAGGGCAGCCAAGATTCTAAACCATCAAACTACTCTAGCCCCAAATACCTGTTGCAGTGTGTGGAAAATAACCCATGGTGAAAACCATGTCTGTGGGATGAAAAAATGGAAAACTGCACGTAGCAGACTGTTCTAAGGGTAATTAGGCTAATTAGGATGTGACCGCCAGGGTGGCGGTCACATCCTAATTAGCACGGAGGGACCGCTGCTGCCCCTGCGGATGGTTCCTCCTCCTCTGGGGTGGCGGACGGACGCAGGTCCGTCTGCCATCCTAATGAGCCCCTTAATTTCGACATAAAGAGAGGTGTGCTCCAGGGGTGTATTTTAGCATCTTTTTTGTTTAACTTATATATTAACGATTTAGATAAAGCCCTACTGTCAACGGGGGTAGATTATCCGTTTGTCGGCCGTCGTAGTCTCCCAGTCCTTCTATACGCGAACGGCGTGGTCCTCATATCAAGGACCGCTAGGGGGCTACAAACCCTGATTGACACATTCTCAGCCTTTCTGTCTGAACGTGATCTTTCTATTAATGACTCTAAATCCTATATTATGCAGGTGGGGATTCACCCAATAAAATCTTTTAAATTTAGTGTAGGCTCTGCTAAAGTACCCCGCACTGATGACTTCTCGTACATGGGGGTTGTAATGGATGAGCAGATAAAAATGGGGCCCTTTAAAACAAAGAAAGAAGGGAGACATGGTGCGGGTAAAGGCAGCTATCTTTAATTTTGCCTCGAAGTTAGGAAAAAGACCTATTGCATCGCTCTTACAGATCTATCAGGTTAAGGGTGTTGCGACGGCTTCTTATGGTAGTGAAATATGGGAGCATGTTACCACAGATGATCTTCAAGTTGCCGAGAACGCATTTCTGAAACGCTTACTGGGCGTTCCCCAGGGCATGTCCAACATAGTGGTACATAAAGAACTGGGGGTAGCTTACTGAAGTGACACATTGGCCCTCCACCCCCTAATCTTTTGGATGAAAACCTGGTTGAGTGTGGTATCTTCGCTAAGTCAACTGATTTTAAAAGAGTGTATGACCCTAGCCCATGCCCTCCAAATACCATGGCTCAGATACATTAACCTCTTCGACGCTGATGACGGCTCCCGGCCGTCATGAGTCACGGTGGGCATGTGCTGATGATGGCCAGGAGCAGTCATGACTACGCCCGCGATAAGAATCTTCAGCACTGCGGCGGAATTCATGCCACAGTGATGAGGTTAAGAGCAGCTGCAAAAGGTTAGGTAGAGCTGAACTGTATACCAACCCTGAATCAGTAATTAACAATAGGTCTCGCATTTGCGAGAGTTTAAGCTATTGGCATTGTAAATGACAATGCCTTTTATTTACCTTTTTTGTAAAACAACATATAAATAAAAGGTATTGTAATTTACAATGCCAATGGCTCAATCTTTTTCAAATGCAAGACCCAAATATACAAGCGGTTTAAACTATGAAGAAAATGAAGGGCAACAATGGTATTTTGTGCAGAATTTAAAAGTCTGTTTAACAACTGTGTCGCCACTGCAATAAATTCAGGTCATATCAAGTAAAAACGTTCTAAATAAGCCAGTGTTCCACCTCATTGTTATATTTGTTCAAGACATAATCAAGCTACTCGAACAAACATTTGTAACACGTTGAACATAAACTAGAGTTGGAACAGTCAACAAGTCAAAGCGAATCTTCCCCATAATCAATGAGCGAATAGCAACATGGACAATGGGCTGTTTTTTTACGTAACCAGACAGAGTTAAATTGACAACTTACTGACAGCAACGTTTTGGCCTTTAGGACAATCTGGCAATGTCTTAAGGGGTGATCAGTGTAGAGGCTGTTTTTTAAGTTTGTATTTTTTGGCTGTTTGTGGCCCTGTTATGATCGGGTGGTTTTTCCAGTTGATCAATCTGAAACTGCAACAAACATTGCCTGCAGCAAGCACAAATGCGTGTAGTCTCTCGTCCATTACAACATGTAGTGGGTCTTTATGTTTTTAGAACTGCCCTGATTTACAAATGTGTGATGCTTTTTTTAGCTAACTGATTTGCTAAAGAGGGACACTTAATTTGGACCCGGGCGTACACTCTGGCCCTGCTTACAGTCTCATATTCATTAGCGTAGGAATCTGTGACAGGTTATTTTCCCACTGCAATTCACAAATCAATCACTGCTCTGAAACACACACCACTGAACAAACTATTAATTCGATGCCTCTGCATGTTTCACATTTGCGCTCAACGTTGTGTTGCTTCACTCTACACCAAAGACTGATCAAAGAATATAAATGTGTTGGAAAGGCAGCATGACAGGATAGACAAAACAAATACTAAGGCTAGTTAGTGCAGTGCAGGTGGTGAAGAAGAAGAGCGATGATCTGCCAATGAGTGGATGCGAATAAAAGTTAGTATGGGAGTAATAGTAAAATAGCATAATAAATCAAGAACGCATATGGCTATTTTCATTGTCTCCGGAATGGACCATTATTTTAAATAAACATGCAACAAATTCCTTGCTGGGAAGTAAATTGGAAGTACAATACCTCATAGGTTAAAAAAAATAAAAAATGTAATGAAAAGCAGCGGGCGGGACGTGTAAAGTAAACTGCACCCGGCTAAATGATAAACTGTCACGGGCGGAAGGTGAAAGCAGCATGAGCATTACTAAATGCACTCACCCAATGTGGAGAAACTGGGAGCACATCAGCGCCGGTGCCAGGCAGTTTTTGCCGTCTGTAGGATGCAATCACTTTTTGAGAGAAGTAGTAAGTCCCATGACTGAAGCAGCTGGTTTGTGCAATGAAGGGTGGCAGTAATGTGGTGGACCCTTCTGTGGCGAGAGACTTGCAGACTGCAGCAGAGGAGCGGCAGTCGCTCAGCCATAGCTCTGCTTTTGAGAAGCAAGCACGAGCACCATAACTGCAGTTCCAGAATAGTAAGGGAGGGCGTCGCAATCAAAACAAACTGCGACGGGTGGAAGGGCAAAAACTATACCTGTGCTAATGAAAAAAAATGCTTGTTTTATTTTGCATACACATGCCACATGGTGGAAAACAATTGTGGGAGATCTGTTAAAAGAATACGCTGCCATCTGAAGAACTCTTCCTGCAATAAAAAAAAAAGCACTGTAAAAACAAGCATGCGAGTGGTGAGCGCGCGCCACAGCGAAACATCTGGTTTCAATTATCGCCCCCGTGTCTGGGCACAATAATTGAAACCACATGGCTGCAGTGCGGGTAACCGCAACCAATAGGCCATGGGCGGAGCAATGCGCCCGCCTTTTGTCAACTGTGTGCTGTCTTTGTTAAAAAGACCCACACAAAGGCCGATAGCGTGGGCCAAAACAAAAAGCACACGCACGAGCCTGTGCGATTCTTAGGTTAGTTTTCGAAAGCCCTTACATGAAGTCTTCGCCAGAACAGCACATGCACGCTGTTATAGGCTCAACCTAAAAAGGATGCGAGACTAATAAGGGAGTCCTTAGTAGTTTAAGTAAACTTGAGAGGGAAGAGCTGGAGTTGAGGAAACCTCCGGTCCTCAAATTCCTAATGCTGAAAACAACCACATTAGCTGAGCCTTAGCTCTAGGGGTTTTCAAGAATTTACGAGTGGCTCTTATTAACCAGGTTTTGCCTAGACCTTTTGCATTTTTTGCTGGCTATACCAAGGAGTTGCAGGAGTGAGCAGTTGTTAGTACCCTCTGGCTGCGACAGTGATTCTCCACAGGATCTGCTACATTTTATATTATTTTGTACATTTTATGAAGTCCCTCTGAAGACTTTTATTGCCCCGATTTTAAAGAGGATGAATTTTACTCAGGCTCATGCAGCCCTCATTTACTTAAAAATGTTGCATGAAGAATGCATTTTTTTGTTAGCAGTTACCTGAAATCTGCTTGCCTTGATTAAATGTTATCAATGGCCTGGGTCCATGTTACATTCATAATATACACAATTTAGAGATGGATTTTTTTGTTAGCAGTTACCTGAAATCTGCTTGCCTTGATTAAATGTTATCAATGGCCTGGGTCCATGTTACATTCATAATATACACAATTTAGAGACGGATTTTAACTGTTCAAAAATGTTCTATCTGAGGATCTAGGGCACATGCACTTAATCTTGTACTTTAGGCTTTGAATCAATGTGAACAATTGTGTATTGTAATTTACATGTGATGAATTGCAATATTACTTTCATGGAAATGTTCATGTTTTTATAACTTTTATGTTTTTATATGTTGAAACCGAATAAACTTGATTGTTTGATTGATTGATTCATTCATTAATTTTATTATAGCTGGCGCTCCTTAATGACCCATGTCACCTCTCAAAGCAACTCTCCATTCCACAACTTTACTGGTTGCATCCTGATAAAATATATTCTGATCTACCCCATTCTTTGAGAACTACACGGGCTACCATTGAGTAAAAAGACAACATTCAAACTCTGTTGCATTCGCTATAAAGTGCTACAGCTAAACATGCCAACTTACTGCTCTACTCTGTTGCTAGTCTCTGGAGGCTTCATAGTATTTTACGTGTAAATTCTTTAGAAATTGAGTATTCTAAATTTAGAATGTACTCTACCAAGAATTCAGACAATCTAGTTTGCAACTCCTTTCCTACCAACATTAGAACTTAACCCTCCCTTATTGCTGTCAGGAAGCTACTTGAGGCTCACATGGTTAATATATTACTGAAATAAATTCCCCCCTTTAATTTCGATGTACACTTGACTCTCTCATCCTGCATTCCCCAAATTACTCTAATGTGTCCATAAGTTACTGTTGCCTGTTCATGTTAACTTTATGGGTAATCACTTGCATGTTACCTGCATCTGCGTGGACTCAGGAGTCGATGGTGGTTACGCTGTGGCCAGTGGTAACAGCGTGAAGTCGGGAGCACACCTGAGTGCACTACAATGGTTTGGCACCTACCGTGACCTTTGGAGCTCACCCCGGTCACAGACCACAGACTGCAGATAAACATGGTGCCAGGAGCTCACCCTGCCCATGCTGGAGTGAAGCCCCTGCTGTGTCCCACAAGTGGTGAATGGTGCAGTGCTCCCTGCTCCATTTCAGGCCTCCTGCACTGATCTGTATGCACACAAGATCTCGCGAGAATGTGGCCCTCTCTGCAGCCATCTTAGAATCAGGCAATTCTTTCAATGAGCTTCAGGTAAGCCCTGTGGCCATTTTGAAGTCAGGCACCATTACTGGTCCCAGCAACTACAACTGTTAACATTGTGGAAAGCTGTACTTTGGCATCCTCCACACCTGCTGGACTCCCCACAAGTACCCATAAGCACAACAGCAATAAGCTGAGAAGCCACACACAACATTTGTGAACTGATTGCTCCTGCCATGGCTGATGACAACAATGGCAGCAACATCCAAAGATCCATTTTTATGATGCCCTCTGCCTTCTGACCTTTCTGACTCTCAAACGGAGGGTGCTCGGTGGGAAAAATGGATCTGGCGTTTCAAGGACTATTTGAGGGCCACTTGCAAAAAGTACAAGGATGAACAGGCTAGGAATCTATTCTTAAACAATGTAGGTGATGCTGTGGAAAATTTGCTTGTAACTTTCCTCCCTGAGTCTATTACTACTTAAAAAGGCCTCATTTAATATCTTACAGACAGTTTCAGCCCCCAGCGGAATGTTGACTTTGAACGGGTACATGTTCAATAGAGCATGTCAAAGAGCAGATGAGTACCTCAATGACTGTGCAACCAGACTGCGCAAATTAGAGACCTAGGGTGAGTTTGATAAGTTCAACAATGAGGAAGCAAGCTGGCTGCGTATAATAAAAGGGTGTCACCAAACTAGGTTTTGAAAACAAATCCTGAAAAAAACATGCACACAAGTAAAAATACTAGCCATGGCAAGGACTGGAGCCAGGGCCACCTTGCATGCCATCCAGATGGAAACTGGGAGAACCCGAACAATAGAACAAGTTCACTGCTTGCCGGGGGCAGCAGCAGACATGACAAGCAAATGCTGTCAGCGGCCAAACCGGAGAAGTCATGCTATCTCTGTGGACTTGAGTACCCACATATCTACGCCTGCCCGGCCATGGGACAGAAATGCCAAAAATGCAATGGAGACAATAATTTCGCAAGTGTCTGCATAGGTGGACATATAAGGTTAGTGAGACAGTGGCCTGCAAGGCATCGAACAAACTCGAGAAGGCATGCAAGGCCATCGCAGCCCTTCTGCAGACGCCAACTCCACTTCCATACAAGAGGACAATGAATGGCTGTTCCGATAGATAAACTGGCATCAGAGAGAGGCTTAGGGCACGTCCAGCTAGTAGGAGAAAAACAAATGAAGAAGACGGCCCCAGTGGACCTCCGGGTAGGAAATCACATCACACAATTTGTACTCTACAGTAGAGCCACATGTAACATCATGTGTGTATCAGAGTATTACAAAATGAAACACAAACCTACATTGTCACCCTCCACTGTCGATGTTTTTACATGGGGTGCGTAATATCCAGTAACGAACTTGGGAAAAGTTGTGGAGGCACTCACATACAATGGAATATCTGTGCAAGAAGAATTGCATGTGCTATGGGGAGACATCCCAGCACTGTGTTGCTCAGCAACGTCACATCTTAACTCGTGGGTCTCCTGGCCATGATGTATAACATGTCTGAGCATTGCAGCATCTTGAAGGAGTACCCTGCACTTTTCAAAGGGCTTGGAAAGCTGCAGGACACGCAAGTCATCCTTCACATCAATGAAGCAATCAAGCTTGAGGCTCAAAATCATCGCAGAGTTGCAGTGCACCTCCAATCACATTAAGAGGAAGAACTAAAGAGCTTACTAGCAGAAGACATTATTGAGTGAGTTGAAGGACCAACTCCATGGATGTTCCCTATCGTACCACACCCAACAGGAAAGTTAACTAGGGTCAGAGGCCAAAATTTAAAGACAAACTGGAATATGTAGCCCCTAAACTGGTTTATACATACAAAATATACTCCAGTGTCTAGTCAAAAAAGAGAGCAGAAAAGGAAAGTTCCTATTATGAATCGAAACATGTGAAATTACAATAAACATACAAGTTTATGTATATGGATTCCCATCATTCACCAAGCCTGGTGATTAGCTTCATCATTTGGGTATCCCTGGATATACACAATGACAAACCGGCTCTATAGATATCAGAGCCAACGAATGTCGGGAAGATATGTAAACCAAGATGAGCAAGATGTATTATGTGGGACCAAAGATTTTTTTAAAGGTGATATTTTAAATGCAGTGCAGAATAATGAAGTGCAAGAAAATAAAATTGGTGCGTGAACAGACCAACAAGACGTGTGATGTCAGTCACGATCAAGGGTTAAAACAACGTGAGTCCAGGACTAGTTTTGATAAATAGCTGTCCTATGTGATAATGGTCAACATGTTTCAGCACTTAACGGCAAGAAATACAGCCATGTGCTTTCGTCAGGACCTTAACAAGACAAAGATAATTTAAACTGCTATTTATAACACTTGGAAAAAGGATATAGTGTGAGTGCTACTTCTCACAATACCGATTCCATCACAATATCTTCAATATTTCTGAAAAAGTAAATAAAAAATAACATGACACACATTTGATTCATAGAAACAATCAAGATGCACACTCTCAAAATATGTGGCCATAAAACATTGTGCCATCATATGTATGTCCACAGGAGGTACATACCCCATTCTTACCTTAAAAATAAGGCAGATCAAGCCTCACCCCACCTGGCAACAGCTCAGGGTGTAGGAGGCACCGCTCTGAAAAGGAAAAATGCACCAAGCTAAAATTCATGTGGTGTATCGAACCTTTACATCAAAACCACTGACTGATCCACAGCATTCAACACAGAAAAAATTCGGTACATAAATATGTGGTTTCACGGGCCTACAAATTGTGAAGCAGACCCGGGATTACTGATGTACTGCGTCAGCATGTGTACAATTGGAAATGGTTAACAACTCCAGTAGGGGGGGGAATTTGTACTTATTAGGAATCATACCTCCCAAACAAAATGCCAAAGACACCTGATCTAAAAGAAAGAATGTCTTCGTTTTTACCGTTTGTTTACTAGATTTGCACTATGTCACGGTTTCAAACAATCGTAATAGACCTCGTCCAGATATAAAACGACATATGGCATACGAGAACCCTGATGAAAATGGTGCCCGTTTTAATCAGTTTACCCTTCAGAATAAAAATGAAACATGGGCGCGTGTACCTACCTATCCGTCGGTACCTCGGACGGTGTTGTATGCTGTGGATCAGTCAGTGGTTTTGATGTAAAGGTTCGATACACCACATGAATTTTAGCTTGGTGCATTTTTCCTTTTCAGAGCGGTGCCTCCTACACCCTGAGCTGTTGCCAGGTGGGGTGAGGCTTGATCTTCCTTATTTTTAAGGTAAGAATGGGGTATGTACCTCCTGTGGACATACATATGATGGCACAATGTTTTATGGCCACATATTTTGAGAGTGTGCATCTTGATTGTTTCTATGAATCAAATGTGTGTCATGTTATTTTTTATTTACTTTTTCAGAAATATTGAAGATATTGTGATGGAATCGGTATTGTGAGAAGTAGCACTCACACTATATCCTTTTTCCAAGTGTTATAAATAGCAGTTTAAATTATCTTTGTCTTGTTAAGGTCCTGACGAAAGCACATGGCTGTATTTCTTGCCGTTAAGTGCTGAAACATGTTGACCATTATCACATAGGACAGCTATTTATCAAAACTAGTCCTGGCACTCACGTTGTTTTAACCCTTGATCGTGACTGACATCACACGTCTTGTTGGTCTGTTCATGCACCAATTTTATTTTCTTGCACTTCATTATTCTGCACTGCATTTAAAATATCACCTTTAAAAAAATCTTTGGTCCCTCATAATACATCTTGCTCATCTTGGTTTACATATCTTCCCGACATTCGTTGGCTCTGATATCTATAGAGCCGGTTTGTCATTGTGTATATCCAGGGATACCCAAATGATGAAGCTAATCACCAGGCTTGGTGAATGATGGGAATCCATATACATAAACTTGTATGTTTATTGTAATTTCACATGTTTTGATTCATAATAGGAACTTTCCTTTTCTGCTCTCTTTTTTGACTAGACACTGGAGTATATTTTGTATGTATGTTCCCTATCGTAGCCATGGCGAAGCAAAATACACTGAAAATACGCATCTGTGTCGACATGTGTCAACCGAACACGGCAATTGAAAGGGAAAGGCAGCCAAGCTCTTATCGGAATTACATGATCAGTTGCCTAAATGAAGCATGTGTGTTCTCCAAGCTAGACCTCTTCAAAGGCTATCACCAGCTCGAACTTAACCCTCAATCACGCCATATCACCAAGTTCTCCACTCACCTGGGGTTGTTCCGCTACAAGCGCTTACATTTTGGGGTGTCATCTGCAGCTGAAATATTTCAAGAGATGGTGCACAGGGTGATAAGGCCCACAAAGAACTGCCTGAACTATGGCAATGACATGCTGGTATTTGGTCGAAAAAATGAAGAGCATGACCAGGCACTGGGGGATGTATACAGTCAGATTGAAAAAGCTGGACTGACAATGAATGAAGTTAAATGAGAGCTGGGAAAGGAAGAACTCATCTTCTTCGGGCACTTCTTCTTCCAGAAGGGAATTCAGCTAGACCTGAGCAAAGTCGAAACGCTTTGCAAAACACAGGCCCCAGTGGACAATGCAGAAATAAGGTCATTTCTCTTGTTAGCAAACTACTGTGCTAGCTACATCAAAGACTTTGCCACAGTGAGCACTCCAGTTTGTGTACTCACTAAACAAGTGCAACCGTTCATATGGACCCCAGAGTGTGAAAAAGGCATTCATGTACATCTGTCATGCTGTCACAGCTGTGGATCACCTTGCTTACTTTGATGTGATGCGTTCCTCTGCACTGAGCTCAAAGTGGATGCCAGCCCGGTGGGCTTAGGGAATTCTCGCCCAGCAAAAGCCTGGACGTGACTCACCGTGGTGCATTCTTGCGTACGCAAGCAGAAGCCTGACGAAAGTAGAAAGTGCATTCTCTCAATCAGAGAAAGAGAACTGAGCTGTGGTGTGGGCATGTGAGCACTACCACATGTTCATCTACAGGAAACCATTTACCATTTTGACAGACCACCAAGCACTGTATGACTTACGGCAACCAGAACACAAAAATTCCACCATGCATCGAGCATTGAAGGATGCGCTTGATGGATTATGACTTCAAAATTGGCCACAAACCAGGAAAGGGAATGCACTTCTGTATTTTCTTATAATAATTGATTCAATTGTTTATTATTTCACCGATTGCACATGTATTGTCTTTTTTATATATAGTAAATTGTATTTATAATGAATCAAGAAAAATAATTGCCTGAAAGAAAAAAAGATGTTATAAAAATAAAATATCATAATAAATTAGCACTAGAGTGTTTCCAGTCATTAGTAGGTTAGTTTTCTCTCCCTTTTTCAACCAGGCACATAACCCGGTGCACATTTGCTCCCTTTTTACCCCCATACACAACTCTGTTGACTACATGTCTTGACACCCACTGCTGCATGCAAAACAGATATTTCCCATTGCTGAAGAATATCTCAATTTTGTGCTGGTTCAAAAGACACCAACTTTAATCACGATCAAGGAACTGGTGCAAGAAACAACGGCCGATATCACGCTGGAAGCGGTAAAAAATATCATACGGCAACAGAAGTGGAGACGTGAACAATAACAGCTCAGTCATTAAAGGGGTCAGAAGAGAGGAAATACTTGCATTCATACAAGTGTGGAATTGTCCGAATCGGAGCAAGGGATACTTCTTTGAGGCACCAGGATATCCATACCACAGACTCTTCGGCAGCAGACCGTCAGTCCTGCACATGAAAGCCACAGGGGAATGGTGGCAACAAAGAAAATGATAAGAGAAAAGGCATGGTTCCCAGACCTTGACCGCCTGGTGGAGGACATGATTATGAACTGTCTCCTCTGTCAGAGCACAGGAAGACCATGCCAGAGCCACTAAGCATGTCTGACCTCCTTGATGCTGTGTGGTCGACAGTGGCTGTGGATTTTTATGGGCCATTGGACACTGGTGGATACCTACTCGTCATCATTGATGAAAACTCTCACTTCCCCATAGTGTGCCAAGTGTCGTCGAGATCAGCAGCTGTCACACTACCCATTCTGGATGAGATATTTGCAGCATGGGGTGCCCCTCTACAACTCAAAGCGGACAATGGATCCCCCTTCTCAGGAGAAGAATTTCACAAGTTCATGGCCTACCTAGGAATACACAATCAGATATTAGAGCCACTATGGCCACAAACCAATGGCATGATGGAACGTTTCATGGGCAATATAAAGAAATCAGTCCAATGAGCCAAGCTATTGAATATTTTAGTCAGCCAAGCGCTGTGCCAAGTCCTTCAGGACTATCGAAACACCCAACACAGATCCACGGGGTAGTGCCTGTCAGAACTGGTACGGGGAAGAAAAAGCAGAACTTGTCTGTTTCCGCTGGAAGACAAGGCCCGCCAGCACATAGTGACATTGCAGCACATGATCAGGAGGCCAGGAATAAAATGAAAAGGCAGGCTGACACACAACATCACACAAAAACAACCAAACTAAAGCCAGGAGACCTGGTCCTTGTCTGTCAACGGCAGACGCAAAAGTTGGATTGTCCTCTCTCTAGCCAGCCACTGAAGGTAACAAAGATCAAAAGGACAATGATAACAGAAGTGGCTGGACCTTACTCTATCCCCAGGAATAGTTCCCGCTTCAAAGAGTTCAGAATGTCAGATGAAGATGAAGGACGCAAGGACACTGAACAGAGGTGTCTGAGAGATTGTAATATGTAGTTAAGGTAGGTTGTTCTGGCACTTTAAGGAATGTTAGGAATGTTCACATTTGTATGTTCTAGATTAAGAATACATTGTTAGAGTATGTTGTTAGAATGCATCATTCAAGGATTAACACTTCACCTGTGAAGTACTGGTCGTGGGTCCTGTAATTAATAAATCTGCTTTTTGAATTTGGAGTCTCATTGGATTACTTCTGGAACCTGCATACTGCATTTATTAGCGACGAGGATGGGATTTATGTGCGACCACGGCTGCCGAAACCCACTCTGACGAGTCAACCTGTTCAATTATACCCTGAGAACACATATTAATGAGTAACTTCTTGAAATCTTCTTGTGCTGAAAGCAGTACAGGTCTCACTTTTTGTTTTACAGGAATGGCATTACTTTTGAGCTTGATAGTGTGTTCGAAATCCTTAATCCTCCCAATTTTATTACAAAAAATATTGGGAAATTTGTCATGCAATTTCTTAGAAAAATCATCTTGTTCAGGAACATCCTGAATAGAAAAAACTGGCATATCACCAAGTGCTACAGGTTCATCATGCCCTGGTCTTAAAATAATCCCTAGTTTGGCTTGGTCTTGCCATCCTAAAATATCTCTTCCATTTACAGCAACATATATTTTACTATATATGTTCCTGCCTTTGAATAGCACACTATCCTCAAAGTACCCTTTCATGATGATATCGTATTCCCCAAATGCTTTAGGGTTAATACTGGTAGGTTTTATCAATTTCCGTGACAAAAACTTATCAAATGTTTTCTCAGCCAATATTGTAATGGGAGATCCTGAGTCAGCCATGACATTCAAATCAATAGTACCAATTTTAATCTCACAATTGGTCCTTTACAACGTTTTTCAAACTTACCTAATACATTAACCTCCACGGAAGCTAAAGAAATATTACTGATAGCTTCAGACAAAATATCATTTTCTACATCGAGTTGGTTAACTCTGACTTTAGTTTAAGCTGCATGACAAACATTGAAAAAGTGCCCCATTTTCTTACAATTATTACAACGCCTACCTTGGGCTGGACAATTTGGATAATTTCCGAGATGAAATTTGGAACCACATCTAAAACAACTTCCATCACTTTTTCGTTCAGTGTTCTTTTTAAGACATTCCTATGTGATCCTAAACTCACATTAGTTTAATTACATGGAGAATTAACATCAACTACTGCAATTTTTGGGAATATCTGTAGAAACATTACTAGGATTCTCCGATAGAATTTTTGAAGAAACCACTGAACGCTCTATACTTCTAGCAATATCCATGACCTCGTCAAGAGAGGGGTTTTTGCATGTTAGAATTCGCTCTTGTATCTTTTTATTGAAACAATTAAAAAATAATTGATCTCTCAATGCTGTATCTAAATAATCTCCAAAAACACATTTTGAGGCTAAAACCCGTAAAACAGCTAAATATTCTTCTATAGATTCCTGAGCAGACTGCTTACGTTTGAAAAATGTATGTCTTTCGACCATTACTGAAGGCTCATCTACGTACTGTCTACCAATGCATGCAAGAGCCTCTTTAAAGACATCCCATGAGTCATCTCTAGCAGGTGCTGGAACTATCGGAAGATTATCAAAAACCTCTTGACCTGCACTGCCAAGATTATTAAACAATAATGCTTTTTATCGAGAAGCAGAATATTTACCAGCATCAATTGCATCTAAATAATTCTCAAAAATTCTAAGCCTTTTATGCCAAGGTTTGATAGGTTTGCCAGTTAATTCAAGAAATTGTGGAGGCTGCATAACATTGTTACTATTACTGGTAGCCATATCAGTATGTAAATAATGATGGGTAGTATAATGCAATTATTCAATAGGCAATACAAATATACTAAAAAAACAGCAAACCTATAGGGTGTGATATAGTTTGAGAAAACAAGAAAGTTAATGAACTTCTCCTTCAAAGGTAGAACCAATTCACTGTCTTTTTAAAAAAAATTGTTGCCAAAATACAGAGTTATCAAACAAGTTCAGTTCTGAAAAATGAATAAATTCTCAAATCAGGAAAGCTTTGAATAGTTGCAACACGATACTCCAAATGTGCGTAGCACAAAAGAAATGCCGAATTTCCTTCATAGAGCGATGCTCCGTGATTTCTGTTTCTAAACAACGCACAATAACAAAACAAAATGGTGGCCGTAATGTCAGTTGCGCGTAAGAAAATGTGATGATGTAATTAGATGTCAATTCGCCGTTGGAACCTTCATAAGACGCCATGATGTGAAGATCTGAGAAGCCATTGAGTGCGCATACGTAGTGAGAATCCTAAGTGAGGAGATTCTGAATGTGTGACTAAACCAGTAAGTAGATCGTGCAATGCCTATTTGAAAGATGCAGATACTTAAATAATGCACGTAACTGCCCGATACTAGCAGCCGATAGCAAACCGCCACCGCTCAATTCAGCGGTCGAGTAAATCCTTTTTTAATATTCAAACATATAACTCTGCAACGCATACAGTCTACAGCATTTCGGCACCGTTCTGAGCGTTAATTTTGCGGCACCCTTCTGACCGTCAATTTGAGGCACATATGCAAGAATCACCTTCAGCCAGGAAAAGAGCTAGTCGAACACACAGTGCGCATCCAATTTAAAACACAGTTCCGAAGAATGTACCAGATATTAAATATATAAATGCTGCTGTTTCTGCAAATCATAAAAGAAAGTCACAACTCACATATTTCCAAATTTGTCGGTGGGTCCAGTCCATAAATACCGTCGCCAATACACTTTAATTCATATTAAAAGTTTAGAACAACACATTGTCTTGTTAGAGGAAGTTTTGGAGAAGTTCGGGGCGAATGGTATGACAGTCAATATTGATAAATGTAAATTTTTGATGCAAGAAGTTAATTATTTAGGACATAACATCTCATCATAGGGAATAAAACGTAAGGTTTCACTAGTTAAAGGTATTAATGAAGCAACTGTACCAACTGATAAAGATTCTCTTTGGGCCTTTTTAGGCTTAAGTGAGTATTATGCTCGCTTTGTCCAAAGGTATGCAGTCATTGTTCAACCTTTGAGAGATCTTTTGAAAAAACATGCAAAGTATGTTTGGTCAGAAGAATGTCAAAAAGTTTTTGAGTCAGTTAAAAAACTTATTGTAACTGCACCAGCCATTAAACTCTTTACGCATGGTGCAAAATTCATCATTACGGTTGATGCGATCGCTAAGGGTCTGGGGGCAGTCCTTAGTCAGATGGTTGAAGGCAAAGAATCAACTATTGCTTTTGCTTCACGTACATTAAATGCTAGTGAGAAGAGTTATAGCACAATTGAGCGTGAAGCATTGGCATGCTCTTGGGCTTCAGAAAAATTCAGAATGTATATTTAGGGGACCAGATACGAATTACATACCGACCATAAACCATTGATATTTATGTTGGGGGACAGTTGTTCTAATAAGGCTTCATCTAGGCTAATTCGTATTTTGTCAAAATTACAGTAATTTAATTTTGAGATCAAGTATATTCCAGGCGGGAAAAATGTTAGGGCCGATTGTTTATCGAGGTTACCGGTTGATTCAGAGGATTTCATTGAGTATCCTAGTAAGAATTTAGAAGATGTGGAATATGTATTCACTGTTCAGGATATAATCGAACAATTCAAGATTTCTGAATTGGAGTGGGTGAATTGTTGCAACAATGATGATTGTTTGATTCAGGTGAAAAAGTTTCTACTGAAAGGTTGGCCAAATGAGTTATCTGTTGTAAATAATATACTGATGAGACAGGATTTGTTTGTTCCTCCAACTAGTCTGAGATCAAAAATTATTGCCTTAGCCCATGAGGGACATTTAGGAATGTCCCCCACTGTAAAGAAAATCAAACAGACTTACTGGTGGCCAGGGATTGATGGTCAAGTGAAGAGATATGTGGAGACTTGTTCAGAATGCTTATGTTCATTTGTATTTATTTATTTATTTGCTTGTATAGCGCCGGACTCGACCCCCGAAGGGGTATCTCAGCGCTTGGTTCACCATAGATGCCTAAAACGGAGTCAAGAGGTGCACAAGAGAGTTAAGCTGTCAGAAATAAATGAGTTTTCAGTGATTTCCAAAAGGCCAGATAGTTGATATTTTGCCTCGGAGAAAATGGGAGTGTGTTCCAGAGGGTGGGGCCCTTATATGAAAGTGCTCGACCACCTTGTCTTGCCTTCCTAATTAGAGGAATCTGAAGCAGCAGTTGATTACTAGACCGCAGGAGGCATCCAGGCTTATAGATATTACATTTTTCAGCCAAATATTCGGGACCCGAGCCTAAAAGGCTTTTATGTATATACAGCAGATTTTGAACTTAACCCGCTGGCGAATGGGCAGCCAGTGAAGTTTCTTCAGTAGGAGACGTGAGGGTGATCTAGGCGGGACATTAAGGACCAGTCTTGCCGCAGTATTTTGAGCCACTTGCAGTCTGCTGAGCTGATCTTCATTGGCAGATATGAAAAGGCCATTACAATAGTCCAACCGGCTGACTACAAGGGCCTGGACAAGAGTCTTTCTGTAACTGTCAGGCAAAAACTGAAACACGCGTCTCAGGAGTCCGATGACCCGAAAACCGGACCCAGTCACCTGATTCGCGTGTTCTTTTAACAATAGTGCCTGGTCCAGCCGCACCCCTAGGTTCTTCACGGTCTGCCTGGGACATGGAACAGGTCCTAACTCCAATGGCCACCATTCCGGTGACCATAGGAGGGGGGCTTCCCCAAAAAGCATGACCTCGGTTTTGCCCACATTACATTGTAGGCAATTAGAGGCCATCCAGTCAGACACCGCTCTCATACCTTCGGCAAATGAATGTTTCATTGCAGGAGTGAGGATCTGGAATGGAAACAAAAGCTGAGTATCGTCAGCATACGACACTGGAATGAACCCATATGCTCTCACAATGTCAGCTAAGGGGGCAACATACACATTGAAGAGTGTGGGACTTAAACATGAGCCTTGTTGGACCCCCTTAGTGAGCTCCCTGAAGGTGGAATGATGGGAGCCCAATCTGACACTTTGAGAGCGGCCTGCAATGCAGTATCAATGCAGATTCGGCTTCAGCTGTTTCTTTCTTAAAATTTTTGTTTAATATTGAAGGAAGAGTGAAAGAAGTTGTCACCGACAATGGATCTCATTTTGTTTGTGATGTATTTACAAATGTTCTTACTAAACATGATGTCAAACACATAAGGGTACCTTTATATAGTGCAGCTTCCAATGGCCTGGTGGAAAGGGTGAATAGATTGATAAAAGAGGGTGTTCAGACTGCAGTAGCAACAATTTAAATGTTTTGGAGTTCTTGCAGTTCAAGGTGTGGAATTAAAACATTACACCTCAGAGCACTACAGATGTAGCTTTTTTTGTATTATTAAGAGGAAGGAAGCCTATTTCTTCTATTACTCCTTCATGGCTTTTGGGAAAGTTTGAACGTTATCACAATATTGATTTGCAGAAGGTTCGAGAACATGTTGAAGCAAAACCGAGGATTTATAAAGCAAATTATGATAAGAAAATGCATGTTAAAGAAGGAGTTCTGAATATTGGTGATTGGGTGTTGGTAAAAAAAACAATAAAGTTAGTAAAGGTCAATCGAAGTTTTCTGAACCTGTTAAAGTTTTAAAAATCAACAGAACATCTGTTTTGTTACATGAAAAAGGGTGGTGGAACAGTAATGCATTAGTCAAGGTCTCCTCTGAACAAGCCAACATTATTTTACAAAAAATCAGTTCTACTAAAACATCTCAAAGATAGGACTGGTTTGATCTAGATAATTTATCAGTGTCTAGTCCAAGAAATGTTCAAGAAATCCAGGATCATCATAATGTTTTGATAGAGGTGATTCATCTAGTGTTAATGAGACAGAGGTTTCCAGATCTGTTCCTGTGTCTTCCAGTGCTTCCAGATCTGTTCCTGCATCTTCCAGTGTTATTTCAAATGATTGTGGAGATAATGTTATGAGATGTAGCGCATGTTTAAGATCTGCTCCCGTTCATACCAGGGAGTTTGTGTACTTTTGATTTTCTTCCTTTTGTCACATAATTTGTGTTTGGTTTTATTTTATATTATTTATTTCTAAAAATAAAAAATAAAAGGGGGAGGTGTGTAATATGTAGTAAAGGTAGGTTGTTCTGGCACTTTAAGGAATGTTAGGAATGTTCACATTTGTATGTTCTAGATTAAGAATACATTGCTAGAGTATGTTGTTAGAATGCATCATTCAAGGATTAACACTTCACCTGTGAGGTACTGGTCGTGGGTCCTCTAATGAATAAATCTGCATACTGAATTTGGAGTCTCATTGGATTACTTCTGGAACCTGCATACTACAGAGATGCCACCGAAGGGGCGAAGGAATCAGTGCCTCCAAGTGAAGATAGGTCTCTCTGTACTGAGACAGTGGGAGAAGAATCAGGCAGTCAGTGACAGGGTGACATGGAGAGCCAGTGTCCATCGAGGGTGACTCAGAAGCTCAAACAACTAATTGAAGAACTATGATGCATGGTTACACAGAGCAGCAGCTATTGTCACTCTCTCTTTCTCTCTCACTCTCTCTTTCCCTCTCTCTCTATTTTTCTCTGTCTCTCCATCTCTCTCTTTCTCCATGACTGAGAAATATGTTTATTTTGTTAACAAAGGGGGAGTATATGTTGCAGTGATGGGATGTGGCAGGGGACTAGGACCATGCACGCACCGGACTGCAGTGAACTGGACATCGGGCACCGCTTCTGGTCAGGAGGGGGTGAAGCAAGAACTAGACACTACTGGTAGCAGGGACATGAGGTGAGGAGGAGAGACCTGCTTGAGTGGAGAGTGCTAGCCAAAAATAAAGAACCACTGTAATATACCTGCTAGCCTCTTTTCATTTTCTTTCGTGCCCTGGGCATGGGGGCACTACAGCTTCCATGCCTATAATGCACTAGAAGCTACCATAAATAATATTAAAAAACATGTATTGTATTTTTTTCTTTGCGGATCCTCAATAAAAACCAAACTGTCATCCACACGCATCCGAAAATGCTAAACTCTATTTCTGCACTCCTTGAGGTCATACCATGAAAATACACATAGGACACATGGTAAGAGAAGGCTGGAAGAGCTGGCATGCTGAATGTGATTTAGTGAAAATAAAAATATCCATATTTAAGCAGCTATTTGTTATCAGTTTTCCCCTGGAAAGCCCCTGCACACAGGGGAAACTAGACACATTTTTGCAAGATAGAGAAGCACTGTGGACTTCTCTGTGTTGCAACTCACATTGATCTTGAATGTTCTAGGATGGGGCCATCAAATAAAAACACCACTTTCTCCTGTGGGAGTCCGAACAAATTAAGTTGTGTTGGTGGCAGAAAAATCTCGCAAATTTCCTAAAAATATCTTCCAGAATATTATTAATACTGGGCAGATAGCAAACATAGGTATATTATTTCCATGCTGTATTTGGAACTTAGGACACTGCTACAGCACTGTTCAATTACATTTCATTACCCGATTGGGAATGACTGATATTGTTGTGCTCTAAGGCTGACTGGTAGGACTATAAATCACTAAAACAGTTTGTAAAGTCTGCTTCTAATATCCAAGCTCATTCAGACCATTTGTTAGACCAGTGTTGCACGTCAACATGTCTATTACTAAGGAATTTGTGTAAAATTCTGTTACACATGAGTTTGATGCTCAAAGAATGATAATCATATAGTGCAAGACTTAAAAAGTATTCAGAGGTGCGGATATGCATTTGAAAAACTGCTTATCGGTTTCATGTCAGAATATAGTTGGAAAATATGGTGAGGCAAAATAGGGTGTCTTTAATATCCACTACAAAAATATTGTGAATGTAAGTATATAGCACTAAGTATTGATTTACTATTCTTAACTTGAAGTCTACCTGCATTCAAAGATACCTAGGTTGTCAAGGTACACATTTGCAAAGTTCAGTATTGTAAACCTATACTGACCTATATATTCTTTACCTTCACAATATTTGTGAACTTGACATTTAGGCCACAATACATTTGTAACACATTATCCTGCCCATGATATTCTGGTAGGAAATCGCCTTATCTAGTAGACCTTTAAAAAATCTTTTCCCAGGAGATTAAGTTCCGTTTTTGATTATTCAAATTACTCTTGATGTGAAACTTGGTACAGATCTATCATCCTTATTACTGAATTGTGTTGCTGGATTTTGCATTAATCATGAGAGAAGATGTGAGAAAGCTAGTCTTGTGCAAATACATTATTATATCTGCCGAAACTTTAAATAAAGTTGCTAATATCTTGGGTTCTCAAACTTGAGTAGAACCCATGTTATTTGTATTCTAGACATAAACCAAATATTAAGCCTTGCTGCAGAGGGCCTGAGGTGCTTTCACATTGCTGCCCACTAATACATTTTTCAATCTAGTGGAGCCCAGCCCCATTTTAATAGGGGAGTTGTAACAGCCTTTATGCTCTTTTCTGTACTTTTGTTCCCTACCAAACCCAGAAACAGCTGTGTTCTGCTGCTTGGAAAATATTGCTAGAACATAAAAAGGCATGATATGAAATAAGTAGATATTTAAACAAAAGGACAATTTTTTTCTCCAATTTAGGATATTACCCACGTAGACTTGTTCATTGTTTCATTTTTCATGATCTTCATGTATCAGTCCATGGATTTTTAGAGGATTGTGAAAATGAATGGATATCTTCAGTATCAGGTGATTTTACACAGTAGTAAAAGGGTGTGGCCACTGGAGTTAAAAGTAATAAGTTGACTGACTTAAATTCACAAATGCAGCAATCATATTGTCAATTTGGACTACCAAGTGTCAAATATGTGTCTCTCAAACTTTGTTTTATCTTGGAGAGAATGTGCTTCCCTGCAAGCGCTGTGCCAAACATCTGAACAAAATAAGGGATAGCACTGAAAGACAACCTCTGGATCCCAGAGTCTACCAAGGATCTCTCCTATGTTGTACCAAGAGATTGTCTCTGTCTAAGTTGTGCCTCAGTACTGAAAAGCTTTTAGGGAGATGCCTGAATCTTTTAACTAAGATATAAGGATGATGATGAAAGGAGAAACTAGATGTGGGGATATAATTTGTCAGAAAGCCAATTTTGAGACATTGAGCTTGCCCAAAACAATGGGAACTTCATGCTACACTACTGGAACGAGATCTGCCATAATGACGTAGGCGTTCTGGACATCATCATATGAGCAGATCAGACAATTTTCTTACGACTAAGAATCCCAATCTTTAAAGTTCACAAATGACTCACAGGTGGAGAAGGAACACCCAGAAAGAGACATTCAATTTTAGGGAGCACTGTTAGGAATGACTGCAACAAACTGCACAATAGGTTTGATAAACATACAGCATGCCTGGCTTCATTAACTACTTCATCCCATTCTGAGTTTTTACATGTCACATAGGGGCATATTATCAAACCTGGGCGATAAAATGATCGCCTCTTTATCGGCAGGAAACTGCCGATAAAGTGGCGATAATGGGTTTGATGATATGCTTTATGGAATTCCAATCGAAGCTCATGTTAAATGTGAAGGACATCTAACATGAGCTTCGATTGGAATTCCATAGAGCATATTATCAAGCCCATTATTGCCACTTTATCGGCAGTTTCCTGCCAATAAAGCAGTGATAATTTTATCGCCCAGGCTTGATAATATGCCCCATAATACCTTGGATGCAGGTTTACTCACAGATGAACCAGCATTGTTGAACTTAACCTAGGTATTAAATTGAGAGAACTGCAGTAGTGACAGACTTAGCTCCAGTATATGGTATCGTTTCTAACCTGGGCCAAACCCTCACTTAAGGCTACCCAGAGTCACTATAGACTAAGTTTGCCTAAATGACCAAATTATGTTGAAATATGCTTAAGGAGACACATTTCTTCACACTTCTATGGAATCTAATTGTACAAAAGGCTTCAGTGCTAAACATTCACTCACATTAAATTCCATTAAAATGTTTAAAGCTTTTATGGTTTCAGTGATAATTATTGGGTTTTAGGAGGGGCTTGCCCGTGGGATGAGACTCCCACAGTGCTCTATGTGTTTCTGGTATCTCATGTAGTGTGTTTTTTTTTTTATTTCAAGTCGTTTTTATTGAAATAGGAAAACAAAAGGAAAAGACAGTACAATAATTCTTCCAGTATACAAAATGTTCGGTTCATCTATCGATAATCACATACAGAGAATAAACTTAATATAAAAATAAATCAACTCTTGCTTGCATTATTATAAAACACATACAGACATAACTCTCAGTGCGTAGGAGTGGCATTATAGGCTCTAGTGGATGACAACAAACGTACTCACAGGTGACATAGGCCGTTGTAATAGAGTCGCATGTATTGCATCAAGGCGGATCGTAGTGAAATGAGGATGCATCTAGCGATTTCCACAGCTTTCTATTGGATGGTTTCCATGAGGCTGCTTGTAACGCTGGATTATTAGCACCTCTAAGAAATGTTAACCACTCCTGCCAAATTTTAAAGTTTACCTCTTTCGCGTTCTTCCATTTGCATAGAACTACTTTGCACGCCAGTGTCATCATTAAGTCCAAAAGCAGGCGGTCTTGGTCATTTGATAACTGTGGGTCAAGCGCCCCTAGGATTACATATACAAATTCCTGTATAGGCCGTATCTTGAATACATGTTGAATGCAATCAAATATTTTCCCCCAATATATACGTAGAGAAGGACAACTGAAAAGCATGTGCGCAAGGTCGCCTGAGCCCGACTGGCAGTTCCAGCAGGTAGGCGAATCTCTTAATTTACATTTGAAGAGCTTATCTGGAGTCCAAAATGCCCTGTTTATTAGCATGTACTTTGTTTGGAATAGAATAGGTGAGACTTTATGGGTAAGGGCCGTCCCATGGATCACCTCCCAGTCAAATTCTATGCCTGTCGAATTCGGCTCAGCTTCCCATTTCAATTCGACCTTTCTGTGAGTTTTGTTGGGCAAGGGCAGTAAAAGTTTATACACCTTAGAGACGAAGTGACCTGCAAGTACAAGACGTGGAAGATGAGTTACTAACCATGGTGTGTATGGGGAGAAGTTACGTGCCGTTAACATCGCTTTGATTTTCAGGAAGTCATAAAAATCCATCGGAGTGAGATCATGCCTCCGTTGCAGAGTCGAGAATGAGAGAGGATCTTTCTCATCGTATAAGTCCCTTGCCATGTTAATGCCCTTCTCGGACCATGAATTCCAGAAGAGTCTATCACCATTATACTTTAAATATGGGTTTCTCCAAAGTGACAGAAAAGAGGATTTAGCGAATGTCAGCTTAGTGTTGTGTGTCTGATCAAGTCTAAGCAGCGCCCGTCTAGTGTTTAGTAATATGTATTTGGAGTGTGGTAAATGTGATAGGTCCATAGTAAGAAGGGTCTCGAGTGGGGCATGGTTTACTAGTGATTCCTCAATATTGATCCATATGGGCGTGTAGTTTGGTGATTTAATTAACCATTGGGCTCCCTGTTTGCAGAAGAAGGCTGTTTGATAGTTCCTGAACGAAGGCAGACCCAGGCCTCCTTTGTCTTTGGCCAATTGCAATTTCTTTAGTGATACCCTAGCTTTCTTCCCACGCCACAGGAAACTACCAAACAGCTGGTCCACCTTGGTGATAAAGTTGTTCGAGAATGTCATAGGAAGCATGCTAGCCAGGTAGTTAACCAACGGAGTAGACATCATTTTAAGCGTCTCCGCTCTACCCCACCAAGAGAGAAATTTTGGAGACCAGCCTTCGAGCAGTGTGGCTATCTTCTTTAGAGTCAGTTCTTCGTTTATTTTCAGGGTGGAGATCAAATCTTTGTCAAAGTCTAACCCCAAGTATTTGAAACACTTAGGCTGCCAAGTAAGGCCGGAGTCCCCAATGATTCCCTTATCACCAATATTGTTCAGAAGTTTAACCTCCGTCTTGTCTTTATTGAGTTTGTACCCAGAGACCCTGGAGAAGTTTTCAATATCAGACAAGAGCGCAGGTATTGCCTCATCGGCTTTCTCGGTCAGAACAAGTACATCGTCCGCATATGCCGTTAGTTTAACCGTGCAGTCTCCAAAAGGGATGCCTACAATGTTGGGGTTGTTTCTTACATGGTATAAGAACGGCTCGATCGCTAATAAGAACAATGATGGAGACAGGGGGCATCCCTGTCTTGTGCCCTGCTTTAGACAAAAGGCAGAAGAAAAGGATCCGCCGGCTCTCACTCTCGCTGACGGACAGCAATATAGGGACATCACTAGTCTAGTAAAGGTGTCCCCTAGGTTAAACTTATGAAGGACTGCTGCAAGGAAGGACCAATCAACCTTGTCAAAGGCTTTTTCAGCATCCAGTGTTATCGCTGCTGTGGGTGTACCTAACAATTTCGCCTTTTCTAAAACATGAGCCAGAATCCTTGTATTATCACTGGACAACCTATTTTTAAGGAAGCCTGCTTGAGATGGGTGGACTAACTGGGGAAGAACCTTCTGGAGGCGGGCGGACAGTATCATAGCCAGGATCTTGCAGTCTATATTGATCAGTGATATAGGTCTATAGTTTTTCGGGAGCGAAGGGTCTTTCCCATCTTTAGGGAGCACTGCAATTATTGCTTCTGCCATTGTGCCTCTGACCTCGCCTGTATCATTTATTTCTTGAAATAGATGCTGTAGGGGTTCTATTAGGAGGGAGGGGAAAGTTTTGTAAAATTTAGCCGTGAAGCCATCCGGGCCTGGTGCTTTCCCTGATTTCAAACTTTTAATTGCATTCCCTATTTCTAGAGCAGTAATCGGGCCATTGAGACTAGTCTGGTCCTCAGCAGAAAGTCGTGGAAGGTCACATTCGTCTAGGTAACACTTAATCTTGTCTTCCTCCACCGTTTTATTCTTGGCGTAAAGGTCTTCATAGAATACCCTAAACACCTCTGTTATCTTGTCTGGGTCCGAGTGCGAGGAACCTACTGCGTCTTTAATGACACTGATCGAGTTCTTTTGAATTTTAAACTTCAAATATGACGCTAGACTTTTACCAGCTTTATTAGAATCGCAGATCTTGAACCTCCTTCTGTTGTCAAGCCAAACACCCGCTCTCTCACTGACTATTTTATTGTATTCGTATTTTTTATTTGCCAGGGCATGAAGAGACATGTCATCTCTGTCTTTCAAATGTTTACTCTCTAGGTTCACAATTTCACTTTCTAAGGATTCCAGCTTTATGTTATAATTTTTGTTGATTGCTGATCTGATTTTGATACAGACCCCCCTTATGGTGCTTTTCAGGGCCTCCCATCTAATGAGATCAGAAGTATCCCCTTCTTTGTTGACCTGTAGATAAGAGGAAATCTCCTCTTGTATTGTGGCCCGATGTTGTTCATTACTTAGGATTTCGTCATTTAGACGCCAAGACGTCTGACGAGAAGAGGGTTTGACATTTGCTATGGACAAGGAGATGCAAGAGTGATCAGACATTACTCGGGGTTCTATGGTAGTGGACTCAATTCTAGGTACACCGTTCTGTGATATGAGGATATAATCGATTCGGGAGTACGAATCATGTGGCGCGGAGTAAAAAGTGTAATCCCTCCCTGTGGGGTTTTGAAGCCTCCATGCATCCACTAAGTGAAATCGTTGACATAAATTGATAAAGGCTTTATGTGATTTATTTGATTTGAAGGGACAATGGGAGTCTCTATCTAACGTTGCATCCATAGGGAGATTGAAGTCTCCGGCCAGTATGTGAAGAGCATTGTCTGGGATGTTTTCAATATGCTTGTTAAGAGCCTCCCAAAAACTAAGATCGCTAGTGTTAGGAGCATAAATGTTTGTGACGTAAAACTCTGTGTTGTCCTTACTCAACTTGGCCGTGACCCATCTCCCATCATCACTCGCTTCAGAGGACAGTAGCTCAATCTTAGATTTCCTCGCCACAAGAATCAAGACACCATTCTTTTTTTGCACAGCTTCTGCACCCACAACCTCATTATAAAATTTGTTCCTCATATGGTAGAACTGTTTAGATTCAAGTTTCGTCTCTTGTAGCAAGACAATATCACCTCTCAATCTCCGTATGTAGTCTAAGATCTTTTGTCTCTTAACAGGTTGGTTCATACCCTTAACATTAAGAGATAATACCTTCAGTTTATCGACATTACCTACCCCTAACGGAGTACTAACAATTCTATGTGTCATCAATAAAATGGACAATCATAGCAGAGTCATATATCACACAAGGCATCAGCAGTTGCATGACAAAGAGACAAAATTCCTCAAGATCAATAAGGCCCATATATGTGTTAGTGCGATAACAGAGCCCACAACCTCCCTCACCGCCAAGTATTAAGACAGTAATTAATATGCAAGCACAAAGAAAGAAAATCAAGAGACATAGAACATACATCCCAACCCAGAATCCCCACATCCCCCCACCCTCCCCACCCCACCTGTACGTAGTAGGCACGGTGACTGGAGAGAGATTGCAGTGCCTCTTCCCCGTGCGTGTACATGTTTGATCAAGTTTGGAACAAATCAATTCCCACAACATACCAGTGGATTGCCGCTAACTAGGGTAACCTGGGTAAACAACAGTCTAGAGACTCACAACTAGGGACTTCGAGAAGAGGCGTGCATATCATAGTTCCTGTTGATCTTAAGGCAACTGAAGAAAGTAACAACAATATTAGCTGACATAGCCCCTCAGAGCACAGATGGTAATCGCAGCAGCTTACGGACAGATATCCAGTACCTGATGAACATCGTACTAACAGGCAATGATAGAGCATTCTCCTTAATCAATGGAACAATATAAATTGCAAACCTTACAGACGTCATTATGCCAGCCGGCATTATAGAACTTTCTCCTTATCCATTAAATCAATAACAATTGCAACCATCGCAAAAAGCTGCTAAATTGTAACTGAACATAGTAAATGTTAGAGGTTCAGGGCTCCTCCATGCTGAGAAAAAAGAACACACATGCAAAATTGCATGGAAAACGTGGATAAGATCCTTCACTTGTAACCTGAGGCCGAAGGCTGGCCAGCTGAGTCCTCAATGTTGTTTGTTTCCATGTCTAGGTCCTCAGGTCCTTCCAACATGCGTTTCAGTTTCAATGGATCTGAAAAGATGTGCGGAGAACCTTGGATAATCACACGATACTTTGCTGGGCCCATGAAGCCATACTGGAAACCTCTCTTCTTCAACATCGGTCGGAGTGCCAAGAACGCTTTTCTAACATCAACTGTCTCTTTGCTAAAATCCTGTGATATGTAGATTTTAGATGACTTCCACAGGATATGGTTATTTTTCCGCATAAAGCTGAGAATTTGCTCGACATGTTGGTAGCGTAATGGTTTACACACAATGGCTCTAGGGCCTTTTTGAGTCTTACTTATCCTGCCCGGCACTCTATGCGCTCTGTCAAATTCTAACGGATGGACAAAGGTCATGTTAGTGGCTTGGGTAAACCATGATTCTAGGAAAGCCACACAGCTCCCCTGTTGATCCTCCGAACCTTCCGGAATACCAAAAATCCGTAGGTTCCCCCTTCTGTTCCTGTCCTCCAACTCCGCGAGTTTCCGTGTCGTTTGGTCTGCCGCTATGCACAGACGTTTAATGGCTGCGCATGATTTGACTTCCATATCTTCGAGTTTGCTAATCCTCGATTCTGCTTCCAGCAATTTTGCATTGGTGTCACGGTTGTCCTGCCTGATCGCCGCCACTTCCTCTTTGGTTGCCTTTGCCAGATCCCTTACTTCATCCAATCTGCTGAGTATCAGATCAATTGGGTCAGGGCTGTTTTTTCCCCCTTTGCTGGGCGAGTTCGGATTCGACTGGTCGGATTTAAGCCTCTTCAAGCTTTTCGCAAGCTCCTTATTATCTGCCATGGCTGATTAGGCGTAGTTTCTTTAGTAGTTTCTTTAGTCGATGCGGATAGTCTCTTTAAACACCCAGCCGCCTTTTAGGGACCGTTTAAAGTTGCTGATCACTCTGAACCATCAGTTGGCTCAGTGCAGGGAGATGAAAGTTACTATATAAATCGCCCTTGAGCTGGAATAATGGTCACACATGTGGTTGCCGAACGATGTAGGGAGGTGTGCACACGGAAACAGAACATTAAGCTTATGCCTCCATTTTGAGAGCCACCATTGCGTTAAACTTTACACTCTTGGAGACACTCTATCAGCCCCATTATTATATTCAATAAAATTGCAACATGCAGGGCTTGTTTTGTAAATCTAGAGCTTCATGGTGTAGCCCAGAGCACATTCATAGGTTTGCAGGTCTCCAGTCGACATTACAATAACCATTTCATCAATGAAGCAAATCCTGCCTCCATGGGACATCATCTACACCACCACATGTTAATGAGCCATATCACTTAGTAATACATTGCCATGTTGCAGCGTCTGTGTAAGTGTCCACCGCTACTGAACGGTTAAGCCGACCCTTTTCTTCTCTTCGCATCAGGCGCCGGTAGGAAAGCAGCGCCAGGAACAAACATTGACTTCCGTTAAGACGCCCTATTTTATAATGTAGTGGCTCACAGCTACCAATGCACTCGCTGGTTGTAGCACGGTGCCCAATAATAAAGTTCCACTTCCGTGAGCTGCACAGGGAGTCCTCGCTCAAGGATCAATGTGAGGATTAGTATGAGCCGCCATTTTGCATATGCTAGCAGCGCAAACGTTCTTCACGGGTCTAATGGCGCCCGGTGGTGGTTGCGTCTACTCACGATTCTGGAGAGTCTGGAGATCTGCTCCGCTCATCGGCGCTGCTTCCAGTGTTCGTGTCTGACTCCCGACGGGGTCCTATGACTCAGCCGCCGATACTCTGTGCAGCCATTCGGTCTCCACGTTCGCCTCACACGCTGCAGCCTCCGGGGCGGGTCATCCAAGTTGGTCGAAATATCCCTTATCAGCCACGAAAATCCACGGGCATACTTCCGAAATGCTCCCCTCACATTCCGGTAACTGATTCTGCAACTTTTAACGATGCAGGGGTGGTGAGGTGCGTTCCACCTTTAATTTTCGGCCACCGCACGGGTAGAGAGATTCACCGAGCCACCATCTCCCTCGGCGTCCAAACCACGCCCCCTCTCATGTAGTGTGTTAACCTCCTCCATTTGATTTGATTCTACTAGGAGTTACTAGCTGATGAGCCCCTGTGGATGCAATTGCATTCTTGAAGTATTTTTTAACCTGAAATACAATGAGCGTAATTTGAAAGCACCCCCAACCACCTCAAACTGATGTGTTACTCTCTATTGATGAATGACAAAAATCAGGAAATGTGTGTCTAGAGATACAGAGCACTGGTTTTTCAAACAAAGGTGAATACTTGAATAATTGTGAGTAAACTAAAGTGAGTATTATCATGCACTGCATTAACCACAATACATTTGGGACAAAATGTATGATTGTTTGCCGGGCAGCTTACTACCATACCCCTTTGGTTGGCTCCTCCTTGGAGTTACTGGGTGACAGGTCTCTGTTAATGCATCTACACTCAAAGAGTTCTCCTTAACCTGAACGACCTTGAGTACAATTTCCAAGCACCCCCAATCCATTATTTTGCTCTCTGTCAATGAAAGCCGATTATACAGAAACGTATGTGTCCACATGTACACCCTATTGGTTGCTCTAACAATGGTGACTACTTCTACACTTGTGAGTACTCTAAAGATACTGTGAAATAAAATGTAAAGAATAAAACTTATTCGGAAGATGACGGGATGCATTTGTCTCTATGAGGTATCAGTACTGTTTGCTGAAAATATGGTATTTGCTGAAAAGGTTTTTTGGCCAAACATTGTAGGGTTAGTTTAGGAAGGTCAGGGCCAGACTGGCCATAGCGGGTACCGGGCAATTCCCCGGTGCGCCGCATGGGTGGGGGCCGGTTTTGGGCCCCTGAGGGCCGTTTTTGTTATAGGGCCGTTACAGCATAGCTGCAAAATCGGACCTGTACCAAAATCGGCAGAAAACTCGCCCCGGCAAAGAGCTCAGCGGCACCTCCACCCCCCCCTTGTGGGGAGGGGGGGCTGGTCGAGCACTTTGCCAGGGCTGGTTGTGGTTCCCAGTCCGGCCCTGAGGAAGGTTGAGAGTCTAGGAAATACAGGCTGTGTGAGGACCTCTGGATGGGGAAGAAACATGTCTAATCGAGGGTATTTGCTGGTTGGAGGTTGGGAAGAAGTTGGAGGAGTGGCACAAGGACTGGCTCAGTCCCCGAGTACACCAGTTAGCTCAAGGTGTGGGAAGGGATTTGGAGATTAGATGTCATGATCTTGTAAAGAAAGGATGTAGAAAGGAAGATGAGTTTACAGGGGGCATGGAAAGAGGGTAGAAATTGAGGAAGGAATGGGACAGTAGGACACCTAAGATAAAAATATGTTGTAGTTGTGGAGGTGGCCAGATCTGTTGATTGTGGATGAGTATGTGTTTTTAAGGGTAGGCTGGTTATTAAGAATGGTTTAGGATATAAAGTATTGCGAGGGACAGTAGCGGCTGGCATGGATCAGGAGTGGTGGGGCGGGGGGAGCAGGTGATGTAAAAAGAAATGTAAACAAACTTTCTCACCGCTCTCCCACATTTCATCTCAGTCTCTCCTATCAGGGGGATGGAACAGGAAGCAGCAAGGCTCCCTCCCATAAGCAAATCACAACACTGCAATGCAGCGCTGTGATTGGTTTGAGCTTCGTGGATCGCGCTCAGCCAGGGAATGGGGGCTTGGGCATGTTCTCCACACAGGCTGTAATGCAGTCATAGTGCACTTGGAGTGGGCACATGGAGTGGACAAACCACTCCTACCCTGCTATGAGAGCAGAGCAGCCCACTTTCACAACAAACACAATGAAAATAACCTTGAGTTATTATCATTGAATTTGTTCTTTCTTTCACTACTTTGCAGCAGTGGCGCAAGACTCCTCCGGCTTAGCAGAGGAGCCGCCATTGGCCAGGGATAATTAAATGTTAGTGCAGATCTCTTCCATTAAAGCAATATTAACACTCTATTTAAGCATCTGTTGTGGCTGTACCAACTCATACAATGAGTAATTATAGGCAAGAGGAAGCCTTTTTGGAAACAATTTGGGCATAAGGAGTAAGTTGTACTTTTTCTGGTGGTTGACAGATTTGTGGACTGGGTATGTATATATGTTTAATAAGGAGGGGGCAACTTGGAGGGATGACATGAAGGTAAACTTAGTTCTAGAGTAAACTTACAGCTGAGGATGGGCATGTGTGGGTGTTCAGGCGAGCAGAGTTGGGTTGATTTGAGCTATGATACTCTGGTAAGGAAAGTGTCAGGAAAAGGAGAAAGGTTTAAGAGTTTAGGGAAAGTGGATAGATAAAGACAAAAGGTAGGGATGCTGGGACGTGTACAGGGACGAGTCAAGTGGACAGTGAGATTTGCTGAAGTACATGGGTATGAAGGGGGAATGAGGCAGGGTTGGTTGCTTTCCAATGAGATAGGTTAGGATGTAAGGCATTGCCAGGGATGATTTAATGTTACCGCAGACCAGTTCCATTAAAGCAACCTTTTAAACACTATTTGTGCATCTGTTGTTATTGTGCCGTCTAGCCTGATGGAGCTAAGCGGAGCGCTTCCTTCAAGCTCGGAGTCCGGCTCAGACTCATGTCATCATAGCCATCCACACCCATGTCTAATTCCTTAATGATGCCTTTGTAAATGATGTCTGACAGACAGAAGATGATTAATGATTCCATTTTCTGCATACTTTAAAGGTATGTTTCTGTTACCATATGGTTGCATTGATTTTCTTACTTACTCTGTATGGAGGAAAACGATATCAAGTAATCAATAAGATTATCCTCCTCTTTAGACCACACACAAGCAACATATCGCCATGTAATAGGACAAAGAGCAGACTTCGCATGTAAGTAATCCTGTAAGGAGTCTAAACGTCAATATATCTTCATTCAGGTCTGATTAAGATACAAATATTGAAGACAGCTTTTTGCACAGAAATGGGGAAAGCAATTGCCTTTTCAACAATGAACAACTTTACATACATCCATACAATGCACAGTGTTTTATGTATTTTGCATCACTAACATTTCAACGAGGAATGTTGTACCATCCAACAGTTATTACCGGTACTTAGCACAGCGAGGCGAAGATTGAGCAGAGAGATGATTATCATAAGCATAAGTGAGCACAGAAAATGATTCTGTGTCATGAAGACTGACCAAGAGAGTCGACCTAACATAATGAGTGCAACATGTAAGCGCGAGAGTGCATAATTACAGCACTTGAAGGTCAAAGATGGACAAAGTCATCACTCTATCCCTTTAGATTCTTATAACTCTGTAGGTACATTTGGAGTGATGGGCATGCTGAGAAGGCAGGTTAAAGTGAATCCCAGTGCAGGGGTCCTGAAGTGTTGAAGGATTGAAAACAGGTTGCTGGAAATGCAGATTTTGGTGATACTAGAAGGTTTAGTTTGGCTGTTCCCGGGTTCACACTGGGAGTATTATAGGTTAAGATGTAGGCCAGGTAGCCGGGGGCTGTGCCATTGATGGCTTTAAATCCTAGAGTCATCAATTTGTAAAGGGCTCTGTTTTTGGCATAGATTCAGTTTTCCTAATGTTGATAGGATGAGGTAGGAGTGCATTTTAGGAGAATGAAAAAGATTCTAGCGTGTAAAGCTCAATACTGTACCTAGTGGGGACAAGGAATATTATGATAGGCGCACTATCGGTATAATATGTTGTCCTCACTAACTTACTCCTAGTGAGCTGATCAGAACTTTCTCCATGTTGAATGAGAGTTTTGTGCACATTTTCAGAATGTTTAACATTTGATATTGTGCTGCACAATCTGTGGTAATCATAAAATCATAAATTATTCCAAACGAGGGACTGAATAGGAATCCAGTTTTCCTGCATAGGATGTAAATGCCACGTCACTGGGAGGAAAGTAAATAGAACCAAGTGAAGAAACGTGACATGAGAAAAAAATGATGAACTTTTTATTTGTATGAGAGCAATGTAAGTGATCACTAGGTTCACCTAGTGGCAGTGGCGGCTGCCACATACACAAAGTGGAGGGGTGGGGGGAGGGGTAAGCTTGCGACAAAGGGCAGGAGGGAGCACAGGAAGGGGCACGGGGCGGGTCGGGGGAAAAACGAAAGACCTGGCTCTACCACATATAGGTTTACCTCTTATCTTTCTTAGGTTACTGCAACAGACAGGGCGAATGGCTGCAGCGCGGGGACACACTAGTGAGTGTAACCATGCGCTTTATAAGCTTACTTATTTTTATTATTATAAGAATAATAAAACTTTTTTTTTAAAGTAACTTACCTGCTGCCTGCCGACTCCCGCGTTACACCTTGGTGCTGGGACTTCTTTGTCCCAGCAGACACTGCAGGCTAGTCACAGACTGACTGTCCAATCCCCACTCTGCAGAGCACCACTTGATCCATGTCTCCGATAGTGTTGCAGCCATTCATCTTGATATAGTCTAGGTCAGTTTTCTCTTTTGCAGAGTTGTAATCTCTTTTCATATGCAAAAACCACAGGTGATGGACAGAATGCAGAACATACGGCCTTTTTACCCAACACTTGAAACATGCCTTTGATACCCCACCCCTTTTTTAACATTCCTCTACTGATCGCAATACCGTTAGTAAGTTCTGCCCCATCCTATCTTTCCCTTTTCTTCTAAAATCCTTGAAAAGGCTACCAATAATCCTTACTTAGAATGTAAGTATTTGCTGGATCCATCTAAATCCATGTTCTGTCCTTGTCACAGCACTGACACCTCCCTGGCATATGTCACCGTTGATCTAGATGCCTTCTTGATCATAGTAGCTAGGCTGTACTATTTCTTCTGGATTTGTCGGCAATGTTTGATAAAATTGTTTCTCATTCCATTCTCTTCAATAGACCTTTCAACCTAGTAGGTTGTTAAATGCATTGGTTCATTTTCATCTCTCAGAACAGAGGCCATTTCTCATCCCTCCTTCCGTTCTGGAATTAACAGTCTCATTGGGGACATTCATCAGGGATCTTCACTTACTCCGATTTTATTTAACGTCTACGTCACCCCTTTAACCATCCTGGTATGCTCATTTGGTCTTGGATTAATGTCCTATGCAGATGATACCCAGATAATCCCCTCCATCTAAAAAAATACAGTTTAGGCCCAATTCAACCTTCATCCTTACATAAGTGCAGGCGCTCTCTGGATGAGGGATAATAGCCTTGAGTGTAACGGCTACACACCTGGGGTATTTCTCTTCAGTCAACAACCAGTCAACTGGAACCCCTCCTGGTATCCGATGAGCTGGGTCCCTTTCCTGTGCCAGTCAAATCTTTAAAAAATCTACACTTCATCATTGACTTTAAACTCTTGGGGGCATACTTATTTATTTATTTATTTATTTATTTTAAAGGTTTTATATAGCGCTGGCTAGACCCGGAGGTATCAGAGCGCTTTACATGAGCATCAGATCGTAGTTACAGGTTACATCGTTACAAAGATTACACAGCTATTAGAGCATGGCAACATAGTTACTTGTAAGGTCAAGATAAAGAATAAGCACAAATAGGAAAGGGGAAAAGCAAGCAAGGGGAAAGATTCAGGGAAGGGGGGAAGGAGCTGGGCAAGTAGATAGGTAATGAAGGCGGGAAAGAGGAGGGGAGGGTGGAGGACATCGCAAGGAAAGAGGAGGGGAAGGGCGGCGAGGACACAAACCGGTAGACGAGTTACAAGATAATAACACAGCACAGCTCTGCAAACCATCTTGCTGTGCCGAGCTGCATCATTAGGAAAGTGTAGAGATGCCTCATATTTACAATAAGACGCATTCCTTTTACTTTCCTCTGTGCTGATGCACAGTAGGCTGCCGAGCACAAATGCAGGCACCCTTGTGCCATGGTTCCAGGGTGCCTGCATTGCAGGGATGATTGTTTTTGTACTTTAAAACAATAATTGATGGCTTTTTCCTCCTTCTATGTGTGCTGCAAAATGCAGCACATATAGAAAGAGGAAACTCGAGGAGAAATAAAAGTATTTCTCCTTGTTGCGCCACCTTTATGCCTCCCCTGGAGAGGCGTTAGAATCTGTCACATTCCCAAGTTTACAAAACCTTGTAAATCTGGAAATGCGTCAGAATCCATGGGTGTTGCATGTGAACACCTACAGCAACACTAATGGAATGCCTCTTTTGTGCAGAGTAATGTATGAAAGGGGGACATATTTACCAGGCCATGAAAACCTACGTAGGCTTTCTTTGTGTGGCCTTGTAAATATGGGCAAACACACTGTCCGGCACATGCATCAAGGTAGGATTTTGCGAGTCCTTAATTGCAAATATTAAGGAATTGCAATTAAGGACTTGCAAAATCCTATGCATGTAGGAATCGCTATTAAAATAGCGATTCCTACATATTCCTTATTTGCGAGTTGCAAATTGCGAGTCGCAAATAAGAAATGGCTTCCCAATCATTCCTATGGGCCTATAGGCCCACAAGAATAAATGGGAAATTGCGCATGCAATTTCAAAGGTGCAAGGGTGTCAAGAGGACACCGTGTTGCACCCCTGAAATTGATCCGTGTACATATGTTGTGCACACATATGTCCCAAGGGCATGTGTGTGTGTAACCTACAACTTTGAAAAATGCACTTTAGTGCATTTTTCAAAGTTTTCGCTATTTACCATCTGGTATGATTTTGCGGCAAATAGCGGGCCAAAATAGCGAAATCAGTATTTTGAAAGGTATCTTGCATTGCATTTAAGGAATCACAATTTGTGATTCCTTAAATGCAATCGTAATTTGAGAAATCGTAAAAAATAGCGATTTTTTAAATTGCGAGTGGCAAGTTGTTTCATGCATTGCAAAAGCTAATTTTGTGATCACAAGCGGCCGGTTTTTGCGAATCACACCGTTTGCGATTGCAAAAGGCTTTGATGCATGTGCATGTGTGTTACCTGAGCATCAAAAAAAGTGATGCTCCAGTTGTGCAAGGAGCTTGCAAATAATATGCCCCTTGGTTTCTAAAAAGATCAATCAGGTTGCAGACCACAGTGTCTGACTTCAAAGAATGCTTAGGAAAAACGTGCCCCGTCTCCTTATCTCTGTCAGTAAACCTATTGTCCACTCTCTCATAATTTCACCACTTCATTATATATTGAGCTTCCAGACTATCTTTTCTTTATCTTCAAGTCATACAAATCTCTGCAGTTTTTCTGGTTCTCAAAGCTCCTGTTCCTCTTTCCAGCTATTGTGTCATGAACCACCTTTATTCACTTCCCATCAAAAAGCGTTTAAATACTTCTGCATGGCTTACAGTGTTTTCTTTAGTTCAGGTCCCTTGTATTTCAGGAACAAATTTGAAAAAAACTGGCACGCTCGCACTCTGCAATCTTAAATCTCCAGTTTGGTTTTGGTAAGACACATTGTAAAATCCAGCTGGTGGCTGTTTCCTTTCCAAACACTAGAACTCACTTTCTATCTCTCAGAGGACCATATGTTTCCTAGGCTGCACACAAACAAGTTTACAACTGGGCTTTTTTCACTAATGCTCTCCCTGAATACTGTGCATCTCACCCATAGCACTAGGACACCATTTGGGCTATTTGCCATGCTCTACAACTGATAACAATTGTTATGAAACAGTATTAGAAAACAGAGTTTGTGTAAATAAACACCAATTAATACTTCTTTACATCAGTTCAGACTTCCGTCCATTACAAAGTATGGCCACAAACAGTTTCTAATGTTTTCCTTAACTCTAGCATTAACGTTGTACCCCCAAGAACAACGTGCCTAGCAAGGACACCCGGATCCCATTAGGAACACATGGCCAGATGTACGCCCATTGTTATTTGTGACTCGCAAATTGCGACAAATAGCGGAATATATGTTGTTAAAACGTATGCAATTACAATGGTAAACAGACATAATATCGAGTCCAAAATATCGATTGGACAAAATATCGAGTAAAAAATATAGACAGGACAAAATATAGACTAGACAAAATATAGACAACAAAAATATCGAGTAATATCGACTAGAATAGCCAAAATATCGAATCAAAAATATAGACTAGACATAATATAGACTAGATAAAATATAGACAACAAAAATATCGAAAATAAGGTAAGTTATTAATATTTAATAATATTTCTGTAATATAAATCTGTAGCGGGTAGTGGGTTTATAGGGGAATAGGGTGTGAAGTAATTTAATCATAAATAATTAAATATGTAAATTTAATGTAATTGTTACTTAAATAATAATTGGTAATTAATTAAAATATAATAGTTAATTAATTAAAAATGATTAATTGATAAATAAATAATTTTTAGTAATTTATTTTCTGTAGCGGGTTGTGTGTTTATAGGGGAATAGGGTGGGAAGTAATTTAATTATAATTAATTAATTATGTAAATTTAATCTAATTGTTAATTAAATAATAATTGTTAAATAATTAAAATATAATTGGTAATTAATTAAAAATAAATAATTGATAAATAATTAATTTTTAGTAATTTATTTTCTGTAGCGGGTTGTGTGTTTATAGGGGAATAGGGTGGGAAGTGATTTATTTTTAATTAAATAATTATGTAAATTAATTATATTTTTAAATTAATTATTAATTGGTAAATAAATAAAATATAATTGGTAATTAATTTAAAATAATTCATTGTGAATAGTAATGTTCACCCCTACGCTATCCAACGCTTTCCCTACTGTTGCACCCACTGGAGTTGGAATCGTAATTTTTACCCCTACGCTATCCAACGCTTTCCCTACTGTTGCACCCACTGGAGTGGGAATAGAAATTTTTACCCCTACGCTATCCAACGCTTTCCCTACTGTAGCACCCACTGAAGTGGGAATAGTCATTTTTACCCCTACGCTATCCAAAGATTTCCCTACTGTAGCACACAACTGGAGTGGGAATAGTAATTTTTACCCCTACGCTATCCAACGCTTTCCCTACTGTTGCACCCACTGGAATGGGAATAGTAATTTTTACCCCTACGCTATCCAACGCTTTCCTTACTGTAGCACCCACTGGAGTGGGAATAGTAATTTTTACCCCTACGCTATCCAGCGCTTTCCCTACTGTTGCACTTTTTGGAGTGGGAATAGTCATTTTTACCTCTACGCTATCCAACGCGTTCCCTACTGTTGCACCCACTGGAGTGGGAATAGTAATTTTTACCCCTACGCTATCCAGCGCTTTCCCTACTGTTGCACTCTTTGGAGTGGGAATAGTAATTTTTACCCCTACGCTATCCAACGCTTTCCCTACTGTTGCACCCACTGGAGTGGGAATAGTAATTTTTACCCCTACGCTATCCAACGCTTTCCCTACAGTTGCACCCACTGGAGTGGGAATAGTAAATTTTACCCCTACGCTATCCAACGCTTTCCCTACTCTTGTACCCACTGAAGTGGGAATAGTAATTTTTACCCCTACGCTATCCAATGATCTCTTTAATGTAGCACCCACTGGAGTGGTTACATTAAATTTAAACCTTTTGCTATGCTACGGTAAATATATTCTATATGTTTTATTAATAACATGTATTTATATATATATATGTATTAATATTATTAATTTTTAAAGTTACATTAATTATGTAATAATGTTACATTTATTTAATAATTTTAACAATGTTTATATTAAATATATGTAATATTATAATAGTTTTAACTTATTTTAAAGACATAAAAAAATCGATATTTTGACAGTCTATATTTTTAACACTCGATATTTTAAAGTCGATATTTTTGTACTTACCTTAGTGAAGATAGAAAGTCGATATTATGTCCCTCGATATTTTGTCATCGATATTATGGGAACTTGATATTTTGGTAGTAGATATTATTTCAGTGATCCAATTACAATGCATGTCTTTACAACGCAGTCTTTACATTGCAATTACCATTACATTGCATGATCTTACAACACATTTTTAAAAACCACCATTACAACGCATTCCATTATAACGCATACCATTACAACACATACCATTACAACACATACCATTACAACGTATTACACTTTTAAGGCAACAGTAGGGTAAGTGTTGGAAAGTGTAGGGGTAAAAATTACTATTTCTACTCCAGTGAGTGCAACAGTTAGGAAAGTGTTGGATAGTCTAGGGGTAAAAATTGCTATTCCCATGTACCCCAAAACCCATACCCACCCTTTTTTTTCTTAACAAACTTTATTAAGCACCACAAAGTGATATCAAGTTGTCATAGCAAGTGCAACATGGCATTTTCTTTTTTCTAATCGGAAACACATATTTCCTTCATGTAGATTAAAGATCTGCTGCATATGCCAGAGTAAAATAGGATAGTCTTGTGACTATGAAAAAATTGGTGCATACATAAGATACAAAATAACATTCGATACAGTAATGCAATATATTCCTAAACAACCCCATTAGCATACAAACCCCCCACCCTCCTGGCCTGCCGGTTCCTGTGTGCCATTCGACCTTGTGTGTTTGTGTATATACCACTTGCTGTGAGTTACTACTAGTGTGCAGCTGAAATGTGAGTAGGTCCCTTAACAGCCCTTTAAACTGTGGACTGCATAAAACTGGATACATTATGGGGTAGGAGTGATATGTGGAGGATGAAAATCTAGCATTTTAAAACCTTTCAGCATGAGATCCCATTCCATAGAAATGGGGTGTTTAGGTGGCCCGCGAGCCTCTTTGTGTCTAATTGCTGAGCTTTCGGCACTGCACCTTCTTATCACCTCTTCCTGCCAAGCGGATAAAGTAGGGCATATAGGGCCTTTCCATCTCATGGTGATCGCTCGTAGGGGCAATATGAGGGCACGGTCAAGGAAACGCTGTTGAACTTTCAAAGCAATTGTGCTCTTGCAGAGGACCAGCAAACACTCCAGTATGTTGTCCCTGAGTGGGAAATGTGGGATCTCCCCAAGTGCAATTCAGACCCCCCCAGTAATCACGAAGGTGAGAACAAGCCCATAGCATGTGGGTGAAGCCAACCTCCTCTGACCTGTAACGTGGGCAGTGATATAGGGCGTCGGGGAACATGTGATGAATTCTTTTTGGGGTTAAATAGGATCTGTGTAACACCATGCATTGTATGAATTTAACACCTTGGCTGCTAGGTGTTTTCCCCTCCTGTGCTGCAGGCCCCCACTTTCCCATTGTTCATGACGAGCTCAGCTCGTCATCAGCACAGCTCAACCGTGCATCATGACGAGCTGAGCTCGTCATCAGCATCGAAAGGGTTAAATTTGGCCTTGCGGGATACATGCTTGGGGTGTTCAAGAATACTTGCCAATGCTTTATCAGTCAGTGCAGCTTCGGTTGTCTCTGACCATTTTATTCTAAGGTCAGTGAGTACGATGGAGGCTTGCGTTTGAATACCAATCAATCAATCAATCAATCAATCAATCATCGTATTTATAGAGCGCACTACTTACCCGTGAGGGTCTCAAGGCGCTGAGGGGCGGGGGTGCTGCTACTGCTCGAAAAGCCAGGTCTTGAGGAGTCTTCTGAAGGTGAGCAGGTCTTGGGTCTGCCGTAGGTGGGTGGAGAGGGTGTTCCAGGTCTTGGCGGTGAGGAAGGAGAAGGATCTGCTGCCGGCGGTCGCTCGTTGGATGCGGGGGACAGCGGAGAGGGTGAGGCTGGCTGAGCGGAGCTGGCGGGTGGGGGTGTAGAAGTTGAGTCGGACGTTGAGGTAGGCTGGACCTGTGTTGTGGAAGGCTTTGTGTGCGTGGGTGAGTAGCTTGAAGGTGATCCTCTTTTCGACGGGGAGCCAGTATAGGTCTCTCAGGTGTGAGGTGATGTGGTTTCAGCGAGGGATGTTGAGGATCAGTCGGGCGAGATGTTTGACCGGGATACCTGCGTAGAGTGCGTTGCCGTAGTCCAGCCTGCTGGGTCGCTGTTCTTCTTGTTTCAGTGGTGATCCACCTATAGATCCTGTGGAGCAGGCGGAGGGTGTTGTAGCAGGAGGAGGAGACGGTGTTGACCTGTTTCGACATGGAGAGGGAGGAGTCGACGATGATTCTCAGGTTGCGTGCGTGGTCGGTGGGTGTCGGTGCTGTTCCTAGCGTGGTTGGCCACCAGGAGTCAATCCAGGCTGAGGGGGCAGATCTGAGGATGCGGACATCTGTCTTGTCCAAGTTCAGATTCAGTCTGCTGTTCCTCATCCATTCGACGACGGCCTTCAATCCCTCATGGAGGTTGGTTTTGGCGGTATAACCATTTAATAAGATGGCTGCCCGCCTCCATATAATAGAGAGATCGTACCAGTTCGTGTTGTGGCGGTTCATTACGTTGAGGTGTCCATGTCTTCCTAAGGTAGTGAGAAACTGCTGCGTGAGTTAAATAAAGATGATCTGGTACGCCAGTGGTCTGTACAAAGGCATCATTATCCAGAAGGGTTCCATCGCCAAACAGCGACCTGACCTCCTCCACGCCAACGTCCACTCAGATATGTAGCCGAGTCTTCGTGAGCCTGCCACCCGTGGTTGGTATTCCCAATAGTAGGATATTACCAGTGTACGGAATCGCATCTGAGGTGTAAAGGAAAGCCTTCTTCCAGCAGCGGAGTGCCATTTTAAGTAATGAAGGCACAGCAGGGGGTGTTTTTACTTACAGTAGCAGTAGAGTATGTAGGGCTCCTCGCTCTACGTCTGGGGTCTCATACCTTATTTCCTGCATGCTCCTGCCTGCTGTCCAATAAGACAGCCATTGAAGCTGACAAGCATAATAGTAGGCCCTAAAGTCAGGTACACCCAATCCGTCCTTGTGAGGTTCTCACTGAAATTTATTGAGGCTCACGCTGCATTGCCCTGTTCCCCAAATAAGCTCTAGTAGGATTCTGTCAAGTGTACGAAAGGTGGACTGAGGAACCATTAGAGGTAAATTTACAAAAAAATATAGGAGACAGGGGAGCACAACCATCTTAGAGATGGCAACCCGCCCCATCACCGACAGTGGCAGGGATGTCCAAAAGGATACACTTGAGAGTATTGCAGTAATTGCCTTTGCAGATTACCATCAAGTTGGTCCGCCTGTTTTTCTATATATCTGGATTCCTAGGTACTCAAATGTATGGTGTGCTACTGGCAGATTATATTTACCAAATTGGAGCATGTTTGGGTGGGGATCGTCATGGAGATAGAAAGCGTTTGATTTCCCTTCATTAATAACAAGAACAAAGATACGTTCAAAAGTGGAAAAAATGGTGGGGAGGGGCTCCGCTCAGGCTGGGAGGTCATGTAGGTAGATGATTATATCATCGGCGTAGATTGATATTAAGTCTTTGGTGCCGTCTATTGGTATCCCCAGGTGATCAGCTGTTTGCCTCAATGCTATCGCTAACAGCTCTAAGGCAAGGGCAAATAACAGAGGGGAAAAGGGACAACCCTGGAGGGTGCCTCTCTGTATAGTGTATTCTCATGAAATATGACTTCCGGTGAGAGCTCTTGCAGTAGGACCAGTATACAGTAAACGCACTCAGTTAAGATATTCTGGAGGAAGCGTCGCCGGGTTGCGAACATGTACCCCCATGTAATGGAGTCGAAAGCTTGGCGTAGGCCTAACATTGCCATAATCCGCAGGGGTACCCAGCATGGTATGATGTAAGAGTCTGATATTTCGGGAAGTGCTGCATGAGGGGACAAACCTTCATTGGTCTTTGTGAATTAGGGTAGTTAGGTAGGGCAGGAGTCGATTAGCCAGGGCCTTACTTAGGATCTTGTATTCGGTCGCTAATGGAGACAAGGGTCCGTAATTAAATAAGTCGGTGCCGTCTTGTCCCGGTTTGGGGAATGAAATGACTAAGGCTTGCATGGTGGAATGGTGAAAGTGACCTGACTCCAAGGCTGTCTGGTATAGCTCCTCTAACTTAGGAATGAAAGCGTCTGAGTAATTTTTAATGAATTCTATGGGAAGGCCATCGAGACCTGGGGTCTTGGTACACTTTAGACCTTTAATAGCGGCCCGTATTTCATGTCTAGTAAAGAGGCCTGAAAGCGCCTTTTGTGTGTCTGCTTTAAGACATGTGTATGTGAAGCCGTTTAAGAAGTCATCCAAAAAAGTGTCATTACTGTGCATCGGTTCATTATAAAGTTTACTGAATAGTTACAAAAGGCATCTTTTATCTCTAGTTGAGTGTGGACCATGCCCTTGTTAGGTACATTAATCCGGGTAATGTTGGGAGGAGTTGGGCTGTCCCTCAATATTCGGCCAACAACGATCCAGACTTATCAGCCTTGGTGTGTTTCAATTGTGTAAATGCCCTGTAGTCAATGACCCGGAGAGTTTCAAGGATCTCAGCATGGTGAATGCGTGCGTCCCATAGAGGGGCCTGTTTGCCTGGATCATTTGCTGCAGCGTGCTCCACCTCGGTCATTAGGTTTTCTATACAGGTAAGGTTTTATGTATCTCTTGCCTAGCCCCCACTGTCGACCCAATTGCCAAGCCGCTCAAGACTACTTTAAATGCATCTCATTCGATTAGATTGGAGGAAGCTGTGTCCTCAGAAAAATAGTTTGTGATAGTTTCAGATAGCGTGGTACGAAAGGGGGCATCCTCCAGTAGTTGGGGCCATAGTTTCCAAGTGGGAACAGGGGTAGCTACCCTGCCCCATGTAAGTGTGATCTCTAAAGGGCAGTGGTCAGCGAGAGTCTTTGCCAGGTATGTGGATTGGTGTATTTGGGTGGCGATGTAAAGGGAACATAGAAACCTATCTATCCAAGTGTGAAGTTGGTGCACTGGAGAATAAAAGGAGTATTCCCTATGTGTAGGGTGTAGCATTCATCAAACATCACTCAGTCCCCATTCATTCGCCCAGGTGTTCAGGACATCAGCTTGTTTGTGGGTGCCAGTGCCATCCAGCGAGGGATGGGACCTATCTAAGTCCACGTCCAAGACAGTTTTACAGTCTCCTCTCAATATCCAGGGATATGTGTCCCACCCAGTCAGAGATATGCCTAGTTGATTAAAAAACTTGTCCTGATCAAAGTTTGGGGCATAAATGCTACCCAAAACCACTGGTACGCCATCAAGGGCTCCCTTCAGCAATATGTGCCTACCCTGTTCGTTCGTGCATCGGTCCAATTACAGTGGCGAATCCATATGGCCGCCCCTCTCGCAAAAACCGAGTAGCTATTAGAGTAAATTTTGACCCTCCATTTCTTTCAAGGCCTCTGAATCAGTAAGATGCGATTCCTGAAGAAAAACTATTGTGCTTTACCCCTAAGGAGGTGGACATGGACTCGATGTCTTTTATGCATGGCACCAAGTCCCTGCACGTTCCAGGTCAGCAAGTTATATGAGCCTAAAGTGGTGGAGTGGTTAGGCATGAGTCAATAATGTAAGCAGTGCTTCCACTAATCAGAGCTCATTAACTTGAGAACACCAACGACAGCAACTCCAACACACTACTGGACAACCTTGCCAACCTCAGCCACAAACAGCTCGTCACGACACCCGCCCACTCTGCCGAACACACGCTTGACCCCATTTTCTCTGCCAGCAGCCACGTCTCCATTAGCTACACCACTGAACACCACTGGACCGACTACGGCTGCATCCACTTCTCCTTCAAGAAAACCACCACACACAAGCATCAGCAAAGAATGCCCCACCGCAGTTGGAACAAGGTCACCGAAGACTAGCTTACCACCACTCTCGCCCGAGACTTACCGACCACGCCGACACAGCCACCCGCAACCGGAAGTGATGGATCGAGGACTGTAATAGTGGATAGTGGGTGTGCACTGCGATATTGTTTCCTATTACATTCTTTGGTTTACGTGCTCCTGGGTATCACTCCCTACTCTGGAGTGTGATAGTGTTGTGATTTGCAGATCCAAACACTCGGTCTGTCTCCCTGGGCACTGTGTGAGCTGTGAACTCAGCTCTATATTTGTGAGAATAAAAGTTCTTGAAAAATACTGTTTGTAAATTTGTTTATTCAATGTTATTTTGAAGTTTAGATGTTCATTTCATATCTGATTTCATTTTTGTGGTGCATGTTCATGCTTTGTATAGTTTTCAACAATGATATATATACCACTTTGCCATTTCTCTTTCCCGATGCATTTCGGCGTCATGCACCTTTGTCAAGGAATTAATCTGTCAAAAAAACGATCTAACGCTTACTAATGCCACCATACAAACATAATAACACATTTAATAAATGCTCTTACATCAGTCTATTCGACTGCACCTGGCGATGTAACAGAGTAACGGTTTAGAAACGCCACCACGGTAAGCACACCTCGAACCCGATATCTTGTGTAGGCGTTTAACGCTAGGAGAAATAATCATTGTAACAAGCTAGCAACAAGTGGAATAGTTAACAAAAATTTCAGACTGTGAAAGTAAGTAAAACTTCCCCGGTTTATACAGAGGTTATAATGCATAAACATGTAGCGGTTAAATAATGTTTAAAACAATACGATGAAGAATCAGAATGTTTTCATAGCATCGTGTGTTGACAACATGTACAAAACAGTCAGGCTTCTGAAGTTAGTATACTCAGTCAGAGAGAATATTATTTAAAATTAGAAGACTGATGCAAGAGCATTTATTAAATGTGTTATTATGTTTGTATGGTGGCACTAGTAAGCGTAAGAAAATTTTGAATGTCATATCGTTTTTTTCCACTCATCCACCGGACAACCACCGGTGGCAGATCCTTCTCCCACCTTGCCGTCAAGACATGGAATGCCCTCCCTATCCCCCTACGATAGACTCAGGACCTGCTGATCTTCAGGAGACTCCTCAAGACCTGGTTGTTTGATCAGTAGCTGTCCCCCCGAAGCGCCTTGAGACCCTCAAGGGTGAGTAGCGCTCTACAAATGTCTGATTGATTGATTAATTGATTAACAAGCCAGGAGTGCCCCTTCATCTTCAAACTAATAATACTCGCCTCAACTATTGAACTGTGCGGGCCAAACAAATAACAAAAACATACAAGTAGCATAGATTAGTGGGTTCGCTTGTGGGGGGTCGCCGCCACTGCTCATAATGCTGCTTGTGTATTTACAAAGGTTCTGGTAGGGGGGGGTACATATGAGCATTTTCGTCTAACATAACTAGTCTCCTTAGGTATATATTCTGCATAAGAACATGATATTGACAAGTCTACCAAACCTAAACAGGGAGACAATGTCAGGCAGTTTGGGCTCTAGGTACTAATATTGTAACAAATGATGTATCTAGTGTTCCATGACAAGTTCTGTTTAAAGTGTGTTAGTTAGGGAAAAGGAAAGGATACATGTAGGTCTGTTAGATCTGCCATAGAGCTTGCATGTCCCTGTTGCAGTGATGGGCAAAGTGATCAGGCAAGCCTTGTTACTTATCCACCAGATCATCGACAGTCTGAGGTGTCATTGTTGGGAACAGGGTGATGCTATGCTTGGATTCCATCTGAACGGTGCTGTCCTCTGACGAGTCAGACACATTCTTAAGGTTGTCATCGTGAAAATAGTTAGCTACTGCCAGCGCCATGGTCCTGCTGTTCATCATCTGTTCATGGGTAGGACCAGTGGTGGCGGAGCTGTGCAGGGCCCGGCAGCTCTGAGATCTTGTGGAGCTGTGATGTACAGAGTCAGAAGACCCACCTTGACTCAATTCGAGGTTCATCACTTCCAACCATTCCTCCACATCATTTGGACTGTCAAAAAAGTAGGTTTTCAGGTCATGTATCATTTTTAATTGATCCAGGAACAGTAAGGCATATTTGAGCTGGACTGCTTGTAGTTTTTTCTTCATTGCTTGAAAGGAAGAGCTTTGGCGCGGCACCATTACTGTTTAGTCAGGGTATAGCGAGATTCAATGGTTCTCAAATTGGATCTGCATTCGTTCTCTCGCTTTTTGCAATAGGACATAGCGGTCTCTGTAGTTCAGTATTTTAATGATCAAGGGTCGCGGAGGTCGCCCAGCCCTTGGCGCTCCAGTAGGAATCCGGTGGGCCTCTCCACCCAGAAGTATGGCGACAAGCCCTCCTGGGCTACGTGTTCTCGAAACCAGGTTTCCATGAAGTCAGCAGCTTTGGGGTCTTCGCTGCGCTCTTGAAGTCCTATGATGCGTATATTATTCTGACAGTTTCTGCCCTCCGCATCTTCGAACCTATTCTGTATCCTGTGGACCTGCTGTTGTAGTTCTTGTATCTGTTTAGTGTGTTCCGTAATTTGAAGTTCCATGCTTGTCAGGGCTTTCTCATGTGTGTGGACTGTGTCAGCAAGTTTCACATGGTCTGCCTGGAGGAGTGTAAAGCGAGTGGTAAGGGTTCCGATCTGATGCTCTATTGCATAACGGGAGTCTCTAACTTCCTTTAGGATCAGGTCAAGTTTATCAGGGGGGACCTCGAGGGACCTTGAGGAATTGGAGCCTGGCGATGGGGGTCTAGCGGTAGTTTTTGGTACATCTGTTGAGCCCCCTGTAACCGGATTACTGTCCAGAGTCTTCCCCTTTAGTCTCCCTATGGCGCCCACAGGTTCTCACTGTGTGTACACTGTATGAGCAAAGCAGCGAGCAAAGGGGCACCTCACAGTGTGTTGCGAGCATGACGGTATCGTCCCACAGAATAGCTGCTTCAGTGGATATGCGGCCTATCCACAAAGAGAAACAAAGGAACAGGCAATCAGGCTGGTGTATGCCAGTTTCATACGTAGGTGCCGCTGTCCTGGCACAGTTTACTTTGGGTGTGCCATACAGAATGAGCCCAGATGAGTTGTGGCCCAGCCGCTACCACTACACGCACGCTGTTGCAGTACACAGTCCCATACACCAGACGACGAAACTCTGTGGTGCAGCCCCCACCGCTCCAAGCTCAGGCCAGGTGGTGGACACGATCCAAGGGAGGCAAGACAGACAAGCACTCCTCAACACCCAAAACAGCCGCATCTAAGAAGGTCACCCGTTAGGCCCAAAAATTGGAGCTGAGCACCCGCACTCACCGGATATCCAAAGAATGCAATCCTGTAGTTCATTAAGCGTCCCCTATGGTATGCAGCTACTGCAGTGCACCACCGCATAGCCACTCCGGTACGGCGGCGCGATTCCGTCTGCACTAGTTTCAGGCCAGGTACGGGATAAGTTCAGTGGACGACAAGCCCACTGCGCCATACACTTCAGCCATGCAGGGGGGAGGACACCAATTAGGCCCAGCACTCAGCACCATTCGCCTGCACTCACCGGAGGATTGGGGTCTGCATCTACATATGTCTCCAGAAGTCTGCTGTTATCCTCAGTCATAGCTGTGATGCGCAGTTACTCCGGTGTCAACAATACACTGGTGTCTGAGTGGGTTCGGCTGCAGGGCTCAGCCTGTGCCACTGGAGGCAGGCAGGATCCGCGCTGCTTCAGCTCCATTGGTCTCGGGGGCAGGCAGGCCTCAGCCTTCGTTGTGCCCAGTATGCACAGGATTCTGGCTGTAGCACCCCTCCCGTCAAAGGATTCAGGCGGCCTGTGTCCTGGAAATATCACTGCGGTGGTGCTGTGGCCCGCTCTAGCACCCCCACCAGGCCAGGTGAGGGGCAGTATTATCAGGAGGCAAAGGTGATGGGCACCACACAGTGCAGCACACAGCGGCATAGGGGAAAGGCACTCTTAAAACTCAGCAGTCGGCGCAGGGTGCCCGCATCATCAGAAGTCCGCAGCCCTCACTTCTGTAGGCCGCCAGAAGCCCCCTGCGACAACTGCGGTTGCAAAACACTCTTACATAGGGCTCAGGCCCGCTATTAGGAAGGGACGCCCTTGGAACACCCCGTCCTACTAGTGAGTCGCTACTCCTATTTAGCAAGTCGCTAAAGCATTGGGACTCAATAAATAGGATTAGTACATGGCCCATATGTATTTTGCATGCACAAACGGGTCGCAAACCCGTTTGCGCATGCAAAATAGGGTTGTACATCTGACCCTTATACTCTGTGACTTTAAAATGGCCACAACTACTTTCAAGCCTCCTGAGAGTCCTGTGGCTTGATAGGACACGTGGTTTTCTTGATTGTTGTCAGGTGACTTGCATAGTGCATCCAGTGAAGACGAAAAGGTTCTCTCTTAGGTGCACCATCCATGCAAACCACCTACCTTCCTTTTTCTGAGAACTTGTGCAATGCCTGACAATTCGGAGTATTGTGCTTCCATGTTATTGAGCATTAAAACTTGAGTGCAGACCACAGATCATGACAGACAGTTGAATATGTGAGATTAAAGGAGGGGATACAATTTGCGGAATGAAAAGAGGATTTAGGTATCATCTGTATATACATTATAGGAAAGTGAAGCTTTTGTATTATTTGTTTATTAGATTTCACTGTAAATATATACAACAATAGAGTACAACAAAAGCAAAGTTCGTGATACAATAAAAATAAGTAACATGCTCATTTCAGTTAACATTACAAATGTTTGCAATCCTAAAGATAAGATAGCAAAGCTAAACGTATTCCAGACCTGTTTAGTGAAGAAACATAGGTTAATGCCACCTCAATGGTTCTTATGATATTAACATTAGACAGGATCACAGGGTGCATTTCATATGTTCTGTATAATTTGGTCATACAATTTGTGTGTTATAAATACATTGATGATAACAGTCACAATCAGCAGGTTCAGAGTTCAGACCACTCCACTTGATTTCGACTGGGATGACACAAAGGGAAATGTGCCTATTTTACAATCGGAGTGTTAGCACTGGGTCAGGAGGAGTAAACGTGAAATACTGCCTGTTTCTCAAAGATGATTTAAATTGGGGCCACAGGTGCGATTATTTTTCCTCTAGGTATAGTGCAGATCCTGCAAACTCAATGTACAAAGGCAGGGGGTTTAGGGAGCACTTATTCAATACAATGTCGTATTTTTCTAATAACTCACAGAGATATTTGCAGTAAGGTTTCGCATAGTTATAATCTGTAGTCCACAGTAAAATAAGAAAGCACCTGCTACTAAGAATTCACTCTTTCGCAGTAAGATGAGAAAAAAATATATATACTCTACAAATCAGCAATTGTGTGAAGAGATTGCACCCCTTATTCCTAACGAAGAAACAGAATAAGCAAGGACGGCGAAAGAGCACTTTGAAACATTTGCCCTCTAAGCAGTTAAAATTGAATAGAAAGCCTAAACTTATTGACGGTAAAGTCCTTTTATGGATGGAGGCTTAGGGATTGACTGTGGCAGTGGCGGAATGTGCTCATTCCCCTTCTTCTGCTCCTGCCAATGAACGTGTGAGTTGTGGAGGACTCCCCACTTCTCGACCCTGCTCTGTTGCTTCACCTCCAACCTAGTAGTACTACAATACAATGCCTCTTGCCAAAAGAACTTGGCGTGCGGACTTGGAGACGCCAACTGGGGGTTACGGGACCGACCCTGACAGGTGACTACCTCAAAGTGACTTTTACATTACATCCGAAGAATTAAAAGTAGGACCATTCGACGGTGCAAAATGTGCACGTCACATTATTAAGGTTACTACCTCCAAGTGGCTTATGCAGCACACACGAAGCAAAGTATAAGGAGTAGGATCTTTGGATTGTGAGACGTGCGCTCGTCTAAATAGTAAGGCGAATATCACATTTCACATCCTTCGAAAAATCGATGTGATATATAATTTGAGAATAATATTTTCTTGAACTTGGACTTACTTCATTTTGACCACCCGCATAGAGGGAATGGATGTATTCTGATATGACACTCTGATTTGGAACATACGCACGTGTGGTGACACCTATTGCGCCCTGAAGAAGTTCCGCTTGACGGAACGAAACGCGTTGGCTGGTTTCTTAAATGGACTATTAAAAGAACCTTGAACTTTTTTGCAATTATGATTCAGCGTCTTTTCATTTGGGACAATCTCTGATTACGTATTCTATCACCCATGTTCGGTGGAGATTCAAACTCTGAAGCGGTGCTTTTTCAAGCTTGATAAAAACATTGACTTTTTTCCCAAAGCTTTGGGATATACTCTTAGGACAGGGAGTATTTGAAAATTTGCACGCAGTTCTATTGAAAATTATATATACCTATTGGTGATATGTTGGTTGGTGCTTTGAGACTATAGGAGTGGTCCACTGTCCAAATTGTGTTGTACATGCTTGAAAAATGTATTGACATTTCATTCAATGATATCCTTAATTGTGCTAGTCCCAGATTTCTACCAAGAAAGTCCATGATGACCATTGTTTCCTCCTCAAATAATGCACCTGTCTCCAGCCAGAAGGGATAGATGAAGGCCACCCATTTGCAGCATTCAGCAGTAGTGACCTTTTGGAGCACTCCCAACTCTGTGCAACAATTGATGCTGCTATCGTGAACATCTTTGGTGAATCATTAGGTATAAACACAACCAATAGAATGTTAGTAAAAACCAATGGTCCAGGAGCCAGCACCCATATTGCATGTGGGTTGAATGATAATGCCACAGTGACTCCAGGGACTATAGCTACTGCCATCTCAACGACATCAAGGTCTCCCACAAGGAAAATGAACAAAAGTAATGGGAGGTAGAATAATAGGAAAAAACTGCAATTTGATGGCCAAAAAACCCTAGCTCGATACTTTCAAGAACAGAGGCCCAAAGTTACCAGAATAGCCTCATCTTGACTTGACATGCAAAAGACAGGGACGGCAGTCAAGGAAGATAATGCCTCTGCTGCAGAAGACTTGAAGCAATGAATGTTATGTTATGTTATGTTATTAAATTTTTGTATAGCGCACGGATGCCGCAGCCAAGTGGCGTCCCGGCGCTTTGGAGAATTGAAAACACAACACATCAGAGAAGATAAAAAAGTAGGCCTAAATTGTAGAAAAAAGGAAGGTTTTTAGTGCCTTCCTAAACGGGAGCAAGTCAGGGATGGAGCGAAGAGGGGCAGGCAAAGAGTTCCAAAGAGCTGCCGCCAGCACTGAGAAAGAGCGTCCGCCGATCCTGGATTTTTTAAAGCGTGGCACAATGGCAAGATTAGATCCAGCGGAGCGAAGAGCTCTAGCAGGGACATAGTGCAAAATAGTCTGTGCAAGAATAGGAGGGGAGGCTAATTTGAGAATTTTAAAAGTTAAGCAGAGAGCTTTAAACTTAATTCTCTGCCCCACCGGCAGCCAATGGAGATCCTGAATAGTCCGACGAACCGAGACAAACTTCGGGAGGCCAACAAGCATCCTAGCCGCCGCGTTCTGAACCCTCTGAAGGCGGGATAGCTCAGCCTGATTTAGACCCAAGAACAGAGAACTAGCATAATCCAGCCTGGTGAGAACCAGGGCTTGGACTATAATCTGTCTGGTCTCCGCATAAAAAACTTAAAAATTGGACGAAGACACTGCAGAGTGCCAAAACAGGTGCCAGCCACACGTTTAGTGTGAGAGGTGAAAGAGAGCTTGTCATCGAACCACACCCCAAGGTTTCTGACCTCAGTCACGGGGGAAGGAACGGGGCCTAACTCAGAAGGCCACCAATGATCTCCCCATAATCCACTTTCCCTACCAAAAATAATGACCTCGGTCTTAGAGGCATTAAGTTGTAGTCGATTGTTCGCCATCCAGCCAGCCACAGCTTTTAAAGCTGACTGAAAGATGGGGGCATCCATGTTGGAATCGCCGTTAAGTGCCACCGCCAGCTGTGTGTCATCGGCGTACGACACCAGGGAGAGACCAAAACTATGGGCTACCTCCGCTAATGGCTGAACATATAAGTTAAACAAGGTAGGGCTAAGGGCCGATCCAAATGAACATCATCCAGATCCCACCACATGCCACCCACTAAAGGGACACTAAACCATCGAAGTGAAACACAGCCAAATTTTAGTAGCTACTCACTGCAGTCCAGCTGGTTAATAAAGGAATATGAGTTATTCTCTGAGATACAAATCTGTGTGTTGGTCAAATAATACATCAACAATCTGGTTGTGTAGAGGGTATTACCTGCACTTGACGTTGCCATTTTCTCATCTGTTCTATTTTTCCCCACTATGAAGAAATGCCAACAATCAATAGATCAAAGCAGTTAGGGTCATCAATACAAGTGATATTGCACAATAAGGTTTTGTCAAATGCCCACTAGCAATGAATTCACATATGTGACCATCGATTCCTCTGCAATTAGGAATCTGATAGGTAATCATATTGATGATCTTCATACCATGGGGCTTTATATCTTGACATCACCATTATAATTTTAGCTCCCCACCCTAATACCCTCCTACATAATACAGTAATGGACATTTTACGGAAGTCTGATGAATATCAACCTGCTGGTTATCCAGAGGGCAATCTATGATTGAGCATGCTGTATATAACAGTCCGGTTCAGTCAACAAAACTACAGTTTGAGAGCATCCCTGTCTGGGCTCAGTCTAATGCCAATAATCTTCTAGCAGAGTATCACAGTGAAGCATATTATGAGGCACAGATTGTGCATGCATCCTGGAAAGACCCTATAACTGCTGTAGCTGACTGGAGTTGGCTTGTGAGAAAAGGTAACTAGCCATCAAATGGTGCCAGGGATATCGTGAATCAGGCAGCTGCAAATCTCTCATTAATCTTTCGAGACTGTGGGGCATATTCACAGGGGAATGGCGAAGCGTGGCGTTATTGCTAATACCATGCTCCGCCATTCTGAAAAAAGCAGGGATGCTCCTCATTCACAAGAATGCAGCGCACCCTTGCGCTTCCCCTAGCTCTGGAGCTAAATCTAGCTGACTAGAGCCAATGCAGGCACCTTTGCACCATGGTGCAAGGTTGTGTGCAATGGAGGGAATGATTGTTTGATTGTTTAAGGTGTCCCTTCCTGCACATAAACAATCCACAATGGTGAATTGTAACTTTTATGTGTGCTGCATTGTGCAGCACACATAGAAGTTGCAATTCATCATTTTTTTAAATGATTTTTTATGTGCAGGAAGGGACACCTTCCTGCACATGAACAATCATTCATGGAGATTTGCTGTTTCTATGTGTTCTACACAATGCAGCACACATAGAAACAGCAAAAACAAAGAGAAATTAAGCATTTCTCCTCTTTTAGCAATGTTAAGACCAGGTTTTTCCGGGTCTTAATTTTGGCCCTTCCTCCAACTAATGGCACTCTTGGAAATAGCTGGCAGCATCAAAATAAATGAGTGTTGTGACGGAATGCCCACTACTACACCCATTGCACGCCCCTTCCACACTAAGGGGGTGATTAGTATAGAGGGCTGATCGCCACCGCCCATATGGCGGTGGCGATCCGCCTGCCAAAGTCACCACCCACAGGACTTTTTCCCCGCCACATTATGATGGCGGGGGGGACCCCGGCCGATGGAAAGACTGTCCACCGGTTTTCTGCCGGTCGATCAGTCGACTGGGCGGAAAAGGGGCTATATATGGTGGTGGTGTCTGCTAGATACTGCGCTGCCATCCATATTAGCATGCGAGCGGAAAGCAGCCTTTCCGTGTCAGCGTTTGCGCCACGGAAAGGCATGCGGTAGCGGGGGCATCCTAATCGCCGGTGCAGGACCGTCGCACCACTGGCGGCTGGTCCCAGCCCCGATAGGGTGGCGTGCAGACAAAAGTTTGCCCGCCATCCTAATTAGGGGTGGGCGGACATTTCTGTTCTGCCCACGGAATGGGCGGAGATTTGCCCCTTCCTCCTTCCTCAAAGAAGGCGGACAAATGAGGCAAATCTCCGCACACTCGGGGCGGAACGGAAGTTGGACGCCTGCCTCCCGCCCGCCTCCCGCCCGCAATATTAAACATAAATTAAAGCCTAAAATAATATTTAAATAACACTTACCTTATCGCGGGTCATCTTCCTAGTCTTCTTCTTGAAACTGCACATGCCCGGGAGCCTGTCTATACAAATGATATTTTGCTGTATTTTAAATTAAATCTAACAAGCACTGGCAAATCTAATGTCTGGCAACGACAGCCAACGTTTTGGCTTTGTCAGTGCTTGATTTGTTTTGCCTTGGTGTCTGGAAACGTTTACTGTTGGAAAGTTGTTGGAACCTTAATAATTAATAATTGTTTGGGTCTCAAAAAGCACACATTGCCATAGAATTACCCTATATTTAAGGGTACTACTTTGTGTGTTGATATGCTCCTTTTGAAAGGACAGAATGCCATCAATCACAGAAAAGTCAGCCAATGCGCTTTAGTGCGCTAAACCATTGCCCCATGCTGTATGTTGAGGAAGTTATGTTTTTCAGACTGAGGTTACACTGTGCATGTCAACATTCTGTATTGTATCGTATTTTAAACATGCTTTATTATTTTGTTGGGTTGTGATGAAATGTAATTGTGTGTTTTCTGACTTTTATGGTATTATCATATTTAAAACTGAATAAACTATATTTTGGTTTGTTGTAGTTGGTGGAAGAAAAATGTGAATGCCACTATAAAAGACTGATGGATGAAGAGTGCTGGCTAAGAGCCCTATTAGTAAGAATATTGTACATTGAATTTCAATGCTATCAAAAGGTCTGGCAAAAGCCAGACCCGAAGACGGATTCCAGGAGGCACCATACGGTCCTATTAAAATGCTATGCAATGATTTTTTTTAACTTAATAACTTTACTGAATGCATGGGTTCACCATACTTAAGCAGAGACATTTTTGTTCTTTTTATTTTTGCTCGCAATAAAAAATAAAGACATTTAACAATTGAACTAGATTGTCCAGATCAGACCTGACGGTTATGCCAGTGTTTATTATATCTGCACCTAGTCACAAACTATTTCCTCTCGATGGTAAAATGTACGTTTAAAATTCATATCTTTTAGATCATTTGAAACTTACGACTCTTTACTGTATAGCATTTCCAATTAGAAACGTCTTAATTGCGCTTCGGAAATGTCTCAATTTGGTTCGGATTATTTGTGAGTTTGTCATTTTTTTAATGTTGTGCATAGCATCATGCTGTTTTTGCAGTCCAAAATGGTTTTACATCGGCCCTATGCTGCCTAACCAAATCAAGCTAACTTTTAATTTAGTGGTGTGGTAGACATGTCAATATATAAGACATACAGCCACATGCATCATTGTAGGAATTTGCGATTCCTAAATTGCGAAAATTAAGGAATCGCAATTTAGGAATCGCAAATTCCTATGCATCAAAAAATTGCAATTTTTTTGCGATTTCCTAATTTTCCTTATTTGCGATTCCTTAATTGCGAATCGCAATTAAGGAATCGCAAAATGAGAATGCAATTTCAAGGGTGCAGGGGGGGGTCCAAAGGACCCCCCCCTGCACCCCTGGAATGTCATTTAAGTACATTTTACTCACACACATGTCCCAAGGGCATGTGTGTGTGTAACATGTAAGTTTCAAAAATGCATTTTTTTGCATTTTTGAAACTTTTTGCAAATTACCATGAAGGTTTACTTCATGGTAATTTTTCCCTTAAAAATTGCGAATTCGCAAAATAAAATTAATCATGCATAGCATTTAAGAAATCGCAAAATTTGCGATTTCTTAAATGCTATCGCAATTTGAGAAATCGCAAAAAATTGCGATTTCTTAAATTGCGAAACATGAAAAATAAATGATGCAACCCAAAAAGTGATTTTGGACTCGCAAACGGCCGAATTTTGCGATTCGCACCGCTTGCGATTCCAAAATCGCTTGATGCATGTGCCCCATAACGTCTTATTATTTTCCAAAAGTTATCAGTTAGAGCACCACTGTTAGTGAGTCCCCACAATATTGGGAATGGAAGTGTGGAAACATCGGGCTCTCTCCCCTCTTGTGGGGAGGGCTCTTTGGCTACACTAAGAATCTGCGCCAGTGTGCAAGTGACATGCCTGTAGCACCGTCTTACTCGGATAAAGAGCCTCCAGCTCGTATATCCACACAAAGGAAGTCCTTCAGTCTACATATCATAATCTGTGCATTTGTAAAGTGCACGTTCACCCGTAGGCCTCTTGGCGCTGAATAACAGATGTTTATTGTTAACCAACTTACTAGTACTCATTTTATCGACCTCAGAAGGATGAGTGACCTTGCCGGGTTTTGAACCTGTGACCATGATGTCAAACACAAGCCTCTACTTGCTTGAATCATTGTGATGGCAAAGATTATTATTTTTTTTAAGTGGTAGTAGGAAGAGTTAACAATTGGGCTGTGAAGTGTGTGCTTTTTAATAAGAATTGGATTTACACAACGCTTAGCACCTCTGAGAAGGTGTAGAAGGGACAGTTCTGCCCCCAAAAAATGCATTACTTATGGTCTGGTAATAATAAAATCTACATTTTGAAAGCTCTATTTTATGGTAAAACTATTTGCACATTTTGAAGCAGTCTATCTTATAATGTGTGTGATGCAATGCATGTATAAAACAATGACTTACACATTCTCAGCGTTTTCTGTCACCCATCTGTGACCTCGTAGCACTAAAAACACACAAGTCAATAATCTCCACGGCACCAGACAAATGTCATTTTGTGGTTGCAAACAGACCTCAGCAGTGCATTAACTAATAGAGGTTTCCTAATGTAATACAGTGCATTTCTCACTGAGTAACAACTTTTAAAATGTATTTTTCATTTAAGCTACCCATTATTTTATATGTTCCTACCTGATGGTGAAAGACGTAAAAAACAAACAAAATATTTTGGGACTGATCTATGATAGGATTTGCCGCCAGAGTATCACTTTTTTTCAACCTCCGGTGGCACAAGCGTCTCATTCATATCTATGGGGCAACGCAAAGTAAACCTGCGTGGCTTTACATGGTCTCATAGATATTGAGTATGACAAAACAGCGCAAATCGCTGCGCTGTCTTACTCTGTCTATTAGGCGTTCTATGGGCATTTCGGAGGGTTTTCCCATGCAACCCCATTGGATTTTGATGCTGCCCCAGATTTACAAAACCATGTAAACCTGGGGCAGCGCCAAAACCTTGCGCCTCCCCTCAGCAGGCGTGACGAGGAGAAATATTTTCATTTCGCCTAGTTTTTTCCGCTTTCCATGTGTGCTGCATTATGCAGCTCACATAAAAATAGGAAACCCTTCTCTGGATTGTTTTTGTGCAGGAAGGTGCCCCTTCTTAAACGAAAACAATCCCGCCTACATTGGCGCCAGGCAGAAAATTGTGCGCCAAAACAGTGGGAAAGGACAGAAATGCACCGTATTTCATCAATATGGTGCCTTGCGGCACTGCCCTACACCAATTCCTCATGAATGAGGCCTTTGTCTTTAGCCACACCTTTGACCACGCCCCACGCTCACTGACCTTTGGTTTGATAAACACTGTTTAATATTATTTCCCCACTGTAAAAGGATTTGCTATGGGAATTTAGGCGTATATGGTCGTTGATAGTTGTCGATGATGAGGAGTACCAAGTTCTAGACATTTTTGTCCAGAGGGGGTCCTTGTGCCTAAAAATGTTTTACAAGGGGGTCTCGGCATCAAAAAGTTTGAAGACCTCTGCTCTACAGTGAACGTATGAGTCCACTATGCCATCAGACCCGGCTATAGTGTGCATGGTAGTGGGACCAATCAACATCACAACTGTAGGGTGAATTGTGTGTATAAACAGTGCAAAACGTCCACATAAACTTTCAAAAGCACTCATCAACATACAATGTATGTACCTAATTTACACCAAGCTTCATCTCGCCCTTCATGCAGCGCTAGTCAAAGCCAGATACAAATTATTGAGGAATAAGACCCTATATAACAGTCCCACAATCCAAGGCTCGATAACATCATAGTGGAAAGTGATGCTTCTTACCCAGTTCCTCCCTAGGCCCAAGCCTCGCTGCATTATATTGAGGGCTGATTCAAATGTAATTGCTGTCCAGGGCATCCAAGGTCACTACAGAGCATGGCCTAGTTACATGTGTCTAAGTCGATATATTCTTATAAGGCATGTGTTCGGCAGAAGAGCCTTGGGGCTGACTCAATGGCATTAATTTGGTTAATGGGGGACTTTGCTTTGATGGCCATGCCGCAGGGGATGAAAAAAAGGTGCGATACAGGGGCAATCTTCGCAGGAGAGATTTAGAACCTCAGCTGCTGTCAAACAGAATTGAATGCTAATGCGAATAGCTGCAGCTTAAGACATTTTGATTTACTACAGGTCAGCAAGGCTGGGCACTGGTAGTTAGAAGGGTATTAGCATCATCCAAAAAAGAAACCTTTTTTTGGCTTTCAGATGATTCCTAGAAATATTGCATGGACAAAATGTATGCACTGATGTCAAGAGTGTAAAATAATAAACACGGGGGTAAGTGGCAAGCAGTCCTCCCTGACTCTGAAGCAGCCCTCGAAGGATCATGCAGGCAAAATTATGCTGGGCCCTTTTAAAAACGACAGAAAATAAATGAACCCTGGTTTCATGAATTATGCATGAGGGCCAGGCCAGTGCAATCAATACTTCAGAGTCAGCTATTACAGGTCTAGTGGAGAGCCCGTATTATTTACACGCAGACGCCATTTCCTCACTCAGAAGCATCACTGAAATAAACAGGCATTATTTCCCTGTGAACTTATGACTGTGACCTACAGCTATCTAACCTTGTTAAAAATGGATGATTCCTTCAATATATATTGTTTAATCAATACTGCATTATGTTTCAATAACATGAAGGAATTTGTTGCGTGTTAAGATTTGCTGTTTGTGTACACTGCTAAAATGACAGCAAACAAAACAAGCATTTTTCAGGAAAAAATCCAAACTATCATGTCATAATGATTAGGAAAATGATATAAGCATCAGTTTCCTATTGTCAACATTTTCATCTACATGGTAATTTAATTTACATAATTTATCAGTGGAATACTTTAAGGTCATTGCAACCCATAGGCGTACAAAGGTCATTTGTTGGTCCAAAGAAATGTAAAATGGACTCATTGAAGGAACTGGAACAGCGCAATTTAAGCTCTACCCATATATGTCCCAAAAAAGCAGTTATATATACCCGTATCTGAAATTATTCACTGTGTGCTTTAACTTCAATAACGTGTGTGAACCGTTTACACATATTAATGAAATGCAACCATTGTAGGGATTAGATATTTCGATACATGTACACTAATGTTCAGTTAGACGCATAAACATGTACTTTTTTACTCACGTTTTGCATTATTTAAGTTGTACATGTGTATGTGTAACTATGTATTCAAAGTTTATATTAGATTCTCGGTTAAACTTTGCTTGCCTACAGGCTTCGATTGAAATGCATTTTGCTTTTCCAGCAGTGTGTGAGTGGCAAAAATCACGCCACATGAATGAAAACCCTCAGTAACCTATTGCGGTCCACCGTGGTCCAGCAGCCAAGACCACGGGACCGCAATAGGTTACTGCGGGATTTCATCTTGACAAAAGGGTGACTACAGATGACCCCTCCCGGGCCCCGAATTTCTGTCTAACACCATTGTGTACTGTTTTTTCAATTGTGTGTCCGTAAGTATACCGACACCACCTAGCACTACAACACACCTTAGCGCATGTGTTGGATATTCACATTCACGTGGTGTGAGTTTTGCCACTCACACACTATTCACCCGGTCCTGACGAAAGCCCACTCACATGTTTTTTCTGGGCTGCAACATGTAGACCAGTATTCAACAACTATGATAAATTTCTCCAGCAGTTGCACCATTTGTTTTTAACTGTATCCTGGGCTGCCACTAATAAATATATCAGGCAAGGATTCCCAGAGATATTTTTAATTTACACTACTTCACACAAATACACCACACCTGCTCTGCTGTAATCAGCCATTGTAGCACAACAGGGGGACATTCGGCCACCCAGTTGGGACCCCAATGATGAAGCATGACACCAACTAGGTTGGTGTGTGATCCTTCTTTTAAGAAAACCTAATGGTCCCCTGACAATGCTTATCCCAACTGTGAGTCTTGTTTGTTTTCTTTCCAGTAGGTTCGTCCACATTGTTTTGCTAATTATAGAACTGGGTTTAGGGCCGCACCCCAATATTTCCTTGCTCTCTCCTTGGTTTATATTAAAGATATTGGGAATGCACAAAAAACTTGCGCCTCCCCAGGTGAGGTGTAACGAGGAGAAATATCTTTATTTCTCCTCATTCTTTCCTCTTTCTATGTGTGCTGCATTGTGCAGCACATATAGACAAAGGAATACACCTCAGGGAATGTTTTTTGTGCAGGAAGATGCCCCTTTGTTTCCTCTCTTCCAGGATTTTCATGTTGGTTTCACCCTGGAGGAGAGGAAACTCAAAATATGCTTAGCTGCACCACGGCGGTCCCACCAAGCATATTGTGGCCTCTGCACCACCGCGTCACCTCCAGGGAACCGTGGTTCGCTGGTGGTGGCAGTGGTCCCATGGCAGTCTGACTGTCTGAGTTGTAATCAGGCGGGCAGGAGACTGCCACCGCAGCACCCCAGTGAGTCTGGCGGTACGTGGACTGCCAGATTTGTAATGGACCCCTATGTAAGCTGGTATAATATTAGTATGGAGTGCCTATGAGATAAACTGAAAATTCATTAAAATGTGTGAATCATTTCCTTATAGAAATTCCAATCTGGTGAATCATTTCCATAAGGTGATTCCAAAGTTGTGGATTATTGTCCTACAGATCATACCTTTTTTCTAAATGTAAACAACTGCCTGAGGTAATGAGGTATGGTTTTGAGGCACATAGTTGCCATCTGGCCATTGGACATTTGAATGTTGCTCTCTCTAGCAGCTGCATGGCATTGTATCACACTTCTAGGAAGTCTTCTTTCATGCTTCACAGACTGCACAAACAATCCACTGTTTCAGTGAATTATTTTTGGTAGGACCTGCTCTGAGATTGGCCTTTTCAAGTGTTAAGCATTTCTAACAAGTGGGATGGTGGACCAAACTCTAAGGTGTCAGTAATTGAAAGAGCACGGCACTATACAGATGGGTAGGTAATTGACATGACCCTGATTTGAGACATTCATGTTTCAGCTCAACCAATTAGTAGTTCAGTGGCTGAATTACATTTACAAAAGAGTAGCTCAGCACAGGAAGGAGTTGACTATGCGACAGAGACAATTAAAAACTTGCTAGGGCATAAGTGCAAACAAATAATAGTTTTTATATGGACCTCCAACCTCACTTCTACCATTGTTAAATGTTGAAAATATAATATGTTATGATTACTCATTTTATGATACTCAACTTACCAGCCTCCAAAGGTTGAGCCTGCCTTTCTTGGATTGGAGCTCGGAAACTCAATAGTCCCACATTTGAGCAATGAAACAATGGCAAAATCAGACTTGCCATTCTTTAAGTCTAGAATATTTGACTCCTCTGTACCTGGGCTTCTTGTGCCTGCCTTGGCTGCACTGTTATCTAAGTGTGTCATGGGTGCCTTAAATAGAATTATGGATCATGTGACAGTTAGGCACAAGCTTCTGCTTTCTACATGACGCATGCTTAGACACCTGATGTGCCCTGCCATCCATAGGGTGCACATTACCTATTAGCATATGAAAGTGGTACAAGTCAGATAGTAGCCTGTCTGGAGTGGAAGCAAGTACCATCTGCTTGTGCCCTGCCTGCCTGAAGAAGTCAGTGTTTAACCCTTTCGATGCTGATGACGAGCTCAGCTCATCATCAGCCACGGGTGGCGTGTGCTGACGACGAGCTGAGCTCGTCATGTAACGCGGCTTTTAAAAAAAAGCTGCACAGCGCAAAAATCGCCACAGCAGCGATGCGGTTAAGGAGCTTAAGATGCCGATATTCTTCTCAAATAGCTCCTGCATTTTGTGCAATGGTGAAGTCCTGGTTAATAATGTCTAAAATGGTCTTGCTCGCTAGTCCTTGGACATGCTTTACTAACAATGTTTTTCTCTTGCCCAGTTTGTTTAGACTTTTAGGTAAGTTGTTTTTGACAGGTTTGCACAGTTCCTGAAATTCTAAATCACCACTTGCTAATGGTGTTTTTTGCATTTTCCGCATATTAGAGTTTACATTCGACTGGTTGTGTCACACACCACTGCTCCAGGCACTTCGCTACATGACTCTTGTGAGGCAGTGTCTTCTACCGATGAAAATCCATAGTTTTTCCTTTTTTACTTTCTACCCTGTGGTGTTGAGCTCCTAAGAGAACCTCAACCTCCACAATGCTCTTGTTATGATACAGTTGTGATATAGCTTCCAGTGGCCACCTTTTAAAATAAAGTCAGCTGATGTGATCGCCTGCCCTAAAGAGCTCTTAGCAGACATAACACAACCACATATACACACAGATTGTTCCCAGACTAAATGCATATGATTCAACTAGAGATTGAGAGGAACTGCACCAATCCTCACGATAAGATGCATTCCATATAATATATCACTCAACACTTTTTAATTTGTAAAACTGTGTTTAAACTGTATCTCTAAATTGCCACTTTTTAAAAGGGTTATGGTAGATACCTTGTCTACACATTAGTGGGGGTTTAATCTACATCTCTAGATATTGTATCATATTTCATGATTTGCCATATTTCTCTGAATCAGTCATTAGTCTAAAATATCCTTTAATCCACCTTGCTGTTTGAGTTAATTGGCTGCTTCATCTGGCACATAAAAGGCTCCAAAATGACACAGGTTAATTTGAGGCGGATTCAGTATCTCCTGTCAGAGAAAGGAGTCCGTGTGGGAGTCTGCACAGTAGCCATCCGACTCTTCCTTGATATTTTAGCATTGGGATGAACAGCAGGCTCAACTGTTGGAAGGCTCAAACTTCTGTCTCTGCTTCTCAGATGTACGTCTTTTTGAAAATCGTGGGATATAAACTGCAGGCCAGAGTATGTGGAGGTTATCTCAGAGACAGATATGCCTCGGTTGTTGGAAAGAGATGCCATCTTCAACATCTTTAATTTTTTCAAATAATTCAGCAGTGGGGAAGGACAGGCAGTGGACTGGTTACTGTCACTGACAATTGGATAAACAGCTATGATGTAGCATATTAAAACCCAGATTTACTAAGATTTTGCATCTGGTTTGCAACACTTTTGTGGCGCAGCCCCGACACAAAATCATTTTTGGCATTTACTAAGCCACGCACGGCCACTTTGTGTGGCTTTGCGTGTTTTAATAAATGCAAATCAACGCAACGTAGTGCCTAACTCTGTCTTGCACTACTTTGTATCGGGATGGTGTTACATGGCTGGAGCAAGGTCGTTTCCATGCATCTAGCCTTGTATTTTGAACCAAACTCAGATATGCAAGTACTTGCGAGCCTGGGGCTGTGCCAACATGGTGTGCCTACCTGACAAGGGCATAACAAGAACGATTATCTAATTTCACCGTGTTACTTCCTTTTCCCATGGGTTCTGGACTCTGCATCACCCATAGAAAGAGGAAGATGCCTCTAGGAATTGTTTCTGTGCAGGAGTATGTCCCTTTCTACACAAAACAGTCCTCCCCTTGTATGCAGGCACCCTTGCATAATGGTGAAATGGTACCTGTGTTGAAGCCAGAACAAGGAGAGAGCAGAAATGCAATATATTTTTGCAATATGGAGCATTTCTGCTCTCTCCCTTTCATGCGACGCAGGGCAACAAGTGAAATAATGGGATACGCAGTGCAGCGCTGCATGGCAAGGAAAGGGCAGGAATGTGCCATATTTAAGTCAGTACAGCACATTCCTGCCTTTTCCCCTGAGCTGGTGCCTTTTGGCTGCCTAGCACTAAAGCAGGCACCCTTTCACCAGGCTGCAGGGATGCATAATTCTTGTGCTCCCTTGTGTCTCATGAACTGTTTATGCACACAGGGGGCACAACATGTGCCCCCCTGTGTGCATGCACATTAGTTCCTGCACGGCATGGACTTTCAAGTCCATGCCGCGCAGGAACTGTTTTTGGAGTGCCCATTATTGTGCCTGTTTTTAAAGAAACCGCCATGGGAATACCAAACAAAGCCTGCCAGACACGAGTTTAACTCGTAATCTGGCGGGCGGCCTGACCATGGGTTTGGCAGTGTGGTGGCAGGGGGACCCGGCGCCACACCACCAAACTCGTAATCAGGCCCTTAGTCACCTCATTAAATAAGGGATAAAGTACTCCCTGACATACGTTATAAGAATGTTCCAAGTCACCCAGGAGTTCCATAACATATAGAGGAATGAGGCCAAAATCCGAGTTCCTATATAAGGTTATAAAATTCCGAAGTGACTTGCGATATCCTTATCATGAATGCCAGGGGGCACTTTATCCCATATAACACATGGTCATGCCATCACCTTTCCCACAAACCACTTAAAACTTCTAGTGTCAAATTAAATACATCAAAAACCTGTTAGGTAATTGTTGCAAACAGATATTAGAAACAGTTCATTAGAAGTCAGTTTTTAAAAAAAATGCAGCACTAGCTCAAAATGTTTAGGAATGTGCAGAATGATTCTAGCTTTTCTTTAACTATCCAAAGAGTGCAAAAAATAAACATGTTCCTCTGCTTGTCATTGTAAGGTATAAAATAGACCTTTAAACAGCTGCTTCAATTATGCTCTGTGACCTGACCTGTCTTTCACCTTAGCTTCTGACTCTGGCAGCAGCCATTGTGAGTTCTGAATGTGAATGTAATAACTTATAGGAGTCGGGTTCTGACGACTTTTCTTCATAATTGGCGACTGGGTGCATCACAAGTCATCAATTGTAAAGAAATTAGATACCGGCATTTATACAGGGTTTACAGAAACCTATGTATTATTGATATGTATTTTCTGATTTGCGGTCTCCATTATATGATATTTGTGAAGCTCATTAATCATTTTACCCGCGCATATGTTATTTGTTTAAAAAATCTGAGTTTGCATATAGTGTATCCACTTATGAACGAACATGAATACTCAACAGTAAAATTAATTGGGGACATGGTTGAAAGTAGGAAGCTACAGCCCGGATATTGTAATAAGAGGAGGAAGCTGCTTATTTGTGTGAAAGGTTTCCTGGCTGATGGAGTGGATTCTTCTTCTGTCATGTCACTTACTTGATATAGTGAAATTAACAAGAATATTGTTTCTTTAGAGATATCAATACCATGACATGGCTCTTCAATGTAAATATTAGCTACAGCATTATACACAAATAGGCATATTTATAAGAAAGTGGGGGAGCACAGGTTAGCTTCAAAATTGTTAACACCGCACTCTGTCACTTTAGAAAGGCTGGGATGGACCATATTTAAAATAATACGGTGCACCCCTGCATTTCTGCCTAGCACCAACGCAGGAACCCTTGCACCATAGTGCAAGGGTGCCTGGGTTGAGGGTCCTTAAATGGTTTACCTCTTTTCTCAACAACAGAACGCAAATAGTCAAATCCAATCAATCTCTATCCAACTCCAGCCCCTGCACTCTGGGTGTCCCCCAAGGATCCTCACTCTCCCCCACACTCTTCAACCTTTTCATTGAGCCGCTGACTGTAATCCTCAAAGCATCCAACACACAATATCACATGTATGCGGTTGACACCCAACTGTACATGAAAATATCCTCACCAGAAGACATCTAGTCTCACAACAGAACCCTGCTCAAAACCCTAAATTGGCTAACCACCTCAAACTAAACTCCCTCAAACCAGGATTCCTCCTCATCTCACCCACTAAGCAAACCCCTACCGTGGTGAAATATCTAAGTAACCTCACCGCTCTCAACTGCACACCACACATAATTGACACCACAAAATCACTCGGAGGGGTGTTAGATAAGAACCTCAACATCAAGATCACATCTGAGCATCTACCAAAGGAGCGAACTCCCAACTGAGCATCCTTAAAAAACTCAAAACCCTACCTTTCCCATGAGGGCTTCAAACCGGTGGTGCTAGCACTAGTCATCTCTAGACTAGAATACGGCAGTGCTACTCTATGCAGACTGCCAAAACTCAGCTTACCCCCCTCAGAGCTTCACTTAATGCGGCGACCAGACTCATCACTGGTTCCAAAAAAAACAACCACATCTCGCAGACCTGAAATCGCTCACCTGGCTTCCATTTGAGGCAAGGATCTACTTAAAAATTGCATGTATGACCCACAGAGCCCTACACTTCAATACCCCCCTCTACCTGAAAAACAAACTCGAACTCTCTGGCTGCAACCGGCCCTCAAGGAGCACCAACACACTGCTGCTGAGGGCAAAGAAATTTAAAAACTTAAAAACATACAATCAGACATTCTCCGGCTTTGCCCCGAGAATCTGGAACTCCTAACCAGCGGAAACAAGACTGATTCTCTCAACATATGCCTTCAAAATGGAAGTTAAGGCCCTCCTAATGAACAATGCACTGAACTAGAAGTTCTTCTCCTCCGGCTGTCCGATCCTGTTTAGCTGTTTTAGTTACTAACTGACATTTGTTATGGCGCGTGTCTCCACCCACTTTGTCATGTTGTTCCTGCTGTATATTGCTTTTCTTGTTCCTGTTGTATGTGTTTTTTTCTCTCTTCTCACCTACAGCTATCATCCTATGTCTCCCGCAACCTGTATGCAAATCGCTCTGATACTCGCGTGGGTCTTGTTCGCGCTATAAAAAACTTTAAAAATAAATAATACATAAAGTAAATTATGTGCAGGAAGGGGCGCCTTCCTGCACAATAACAATTCAGAATGGCTATTTGTAATTCCTTTGTATGCTGCATTGTACAGCACACATAAAAGTTGCAAATAGTCATTTTTTAAATTATTGTTTATGTGCAGTTGGCCAGTTTCCAACTGCTGCACAAGCTCCCATAAGGAAATGGGAGTTTGCGATCGCACCCTGTGTGGTCTCATTGTAATTGCAGTTTCGGACTGCCGACCCTATCACCACAGGAACATCATTAAAAGTCACGTTCCTGTGGGGATTGTGGCTTGTAAATGTGCTCCATCGTACTGCCTACCAGTCAAGTGAATACCAATGCATATTCGGAATACAGGGCATAGTAGAAGCAGCCAACATAGTAGAAGACAGTGCCATTGCATCATATATTAAAATTATGGTGAAGAAAACTATGCAAAACTTGGCACTTACATCAGTTTGTCCACAAATGCTGTAATGTGGCAAAGATGATACTGTTCTGGAAAGTAAAGAGGACCCATTTTAGGAGTACAGATAAGGAAACAAGATTTTAATCGAAAAAGATGTGAAGGTCTTGAAGAGACAGTTTAGGGCATGTTTAAAGTTATACCTGCTTATCGCTGGTCCCTTTCTGTAGTAGAACAGAAGAGCTAAAGAAATGGAATGCAATATGTGTAGAATAATTACCAGCAGTTGGGATTGATTTAAACATTTCCATCCATAATTGTTGAGTGTTCTAGGTGAATACCCTTAAGATACAAGGGTGTGGCTTGAAATGTGTTCTTGCAAACACACATTGTGCTATAGGGATTTAATCTGCATCTCATAATTTAGTTGATTAAATTCATGTGTACAGGCTATGTGGCAAAGACTACCTGGTATAAACTGGCATTTTTCTAAGTGGGAGCAAGAGATGTTGGTATATTGTTGGTTCCCACCAGCAGTTGGTATACTGTAGGTTCCCAACAGCACTCTGCTTCTCACCTATGAGATCATTTGGAGCTGAAACATGTTGGGTGTAGCTTTAGTTATTGTTCAAAGGCTACATGCTCTAATAGTTCAGGTTAAACTGATCCATTTGGAGTAGAAGGCAAGGCATAATTGCATATGGTTGATCACGGTCAGTAATCGCAGAAGCGAGCAAAAATTGATGAACTATGATCAAAGTAATGACCCCTGATTGATGCACTTTTGCACTTCATTTTCATTCTGTTTGACACTGATTGCCAATGCAATGGTATTGACAGAGTGTTATTCAGATATATTGTAAAGGAAGCAAATGTTCCATGAGCTCTCACCTGGAGAGAGTAAAGCTAAAACAAGAATAGGCAAAGATGGCCTGAATAATGAATCGGAGAATAGCACTGATTGCAGCTGGGCACCCCCATGATGGGTGGGCCTAGAACAGAGCATGTCTGTGCAACGAATTAACGAACAGCAGTGCTGTCTGTTGCACCTGCTTCAACTGAGCAATATATGAGGACATATTTTGTTGCATCCCCCATAATTCTGACCTTAAAGGTCCCCTCAATGGTGGGTACAGTCATAGAGCGCTCACAACTCAAACACCATTGTGAAGGCCTACGCAGCCCTCATCAGGGGATAAGGTCTGAGGTGTCTTAACTACAAGGGGTAGCAGAGTCCCACAGTGTTTGTGTAGTCTGTTACAGAAGAAGTACAAAAGGGGGTGGTGATGGACCCCCCCCCCCTTTTTGTACCGTTACAGAAGAAGGTACACCCCGGGAGCTTCCTGCGGCCCTTTGTGTCTCTAAAGCTTAATCACATTTAAAAGCAGCATTTAGGAATGCAATAGGTCTAGCATTAGCAAGAGTTTAAGCTAATGGCATTGTCAATGACAATGCCTTTTATTTATGTTTAAAAAACCAAAAAATAAATAAAAGGCATTGTCATTTACAATGCCAAAACCTTTTGCATTGCAGATGCTTGTTGTCAATTGCACTAATAAACATCATGGTAAAGATTTATTGGTACAGTGGTCACGTTGCACATTATTAAAATAGCCCAGTATTTGTAATATGAAAAACTCTGCTACATAAGCGTGTGCTATGATGCAGAAAAGATTTAGTTCTATATTTGAAAACACTCTTTTGACTAATTTAAAATAGAACAGCAAGTCCCTGAGCTGTTGTATTACTATCTATCTTCTCTCTCGCTATCATTTACAGTGGGGTCATGCCCCTCACATCCGTATACAGCAGCAACCAGAACTTGGAGGCATGGCCCTGGGTTTAGCATGACCAACTGGAATAGGTGCAAATTCAGGACGGTGAGTTCAAAATTCAGGACAAAGGGACTATATTCAGGACAAAAATTCAGGACAAAAGGTCAAAATTCAGGACAAAACTTTAGGACAAAAGGTACATTTTACAGACATGTCAGAGGTGGTTGCGCAATGGTATATATATGTAAGTAAATAAACAACCACCTAAGTACAAGTCAAAATAAGTGTATTTTAGGTTGAGACAATCATGCACTTCATGGTTTTTCCGTATGGCCGCTGCTTGCTACCTTAGACTATTCAAAATTTGCATCTCGCTCCAGCAGCTACATTAGTCACCAGACAATGGTGAACCACACCAGAATACAAGTGGGGCCGCTTTTAATGTTGATTGAAAACTACTGGATATACAAGGAACTTTGCAGTGCCAGCCCCCAGTAACAAAACCGTCCCTCCTCCCTTTGCAGCCTCCCAGGGAATTATCCGATGCCCGGGCCGGCCAGTCTGACCTTGCTACCACCCTTCCAATGGTGCCCCTCATCTTCATTTAGACCGTCTCTCATGTGTATTTATATTCTTTTATAGTGTTACTCATCCCAAGTATGTGAGGCAGGGTGTCGGAGTGCGTTACATCACACACACATTATATAGAGACAATGACTCATATTAACGTGAAAGTCAATGTATGGGAAATGTTTCTTAAGATAATGGGTGATACTAGGTGTAATCATTCTTTCTTCCATCATTCAGTCTATCACCATTCATTCTGTCCTTCCATCTATCCAAACATATTCAACCATTTGCAAACCTATCCACCATATATCCTTCCATCTATCATTTCACTCATCCATCCATAATTCATCTAATCACCCTTTCACCCCATCCATCCGTACAGTCATCCATCCACTCTTCCACCCATCCATCTATTGACTCACCCATCCAGCCATTTACCCTTTTAGCCATCCAGCCATCCATTCACTTACTCATCCATCCACTCAGTCACTTATCCTTCCACCCATTCACCCTTTCAGTCATTCATCCTCCCTTTCTCTTTCCATCCCCCTTTCACTTATCCATCCATCCACCCAACCATCCATCTACTCATCTATTCATGAATCCATCCATTGATCCTATTACTCATCCATCCTTTCACTCATTCATCCATCCATTCTCTCATCCATCCACCCTTTCACTTCACTCATCTATCCAACCTTTTGTCCATCTACCCCCTTTCACTCACTCATCAATCCTTACATCCACCCTTTCACTCATCCATCCATCCATTCAGCCTTTCACATATCAATTCATCAATCCATCCATCCTGTCACCCATCCATCCACCCATTCACTCGCCCATCATCTACCCTTTCACTCATCCATCCATCCTATCCTTTCACACACCCATCCACCCTTTTACCCATCCATATACGCTTCCACCTGTACATCCATCTATTTACCTTTTCTCTCATCCATACTTCCACTCATTCACTCATCCATCCATCCTTTCTTTCATTATCTATCCATTCACCCTTTCATTCATCCATTCATCCTTTCAGTAATTCATCCAGCCATTCACTTATTTACTCACCCACCATTTCACATTATGAGCTGAGCCTTTGTCTGCAGAGTTGCAGACAGAAGAGGCCCATCACGAACTTCACCCTGCAGTAGTTCCTAAAGCAAGAGGTGGGTTGCGGTGGGGGAGAATTCACTATGCCCATGCACATAGGCAGTCTGAAAACGTAGAAGTCATGAGTCATGCCTGATGCACAGTACCAGGATGTGAGGTGACTGTGACATGGTGTTATTTAGAGGGCTTTAAGTGGTGTAAAAAAACCCGGGGGATCTCTTCAAAGGGGGTGTCCGATGTAATTAAGGGCGTGGCTTAAAACACCTAGGCTAAAAATCTGCACTTAGCATAGTGTTCCACCCAACTGGTATTATGTTATTTCTGTCATTCCATGCAGATGTGTAATACAGCAAGTATCATTACACCAACAACAAGCCTGGACTATTGGCTTTGTCAATGGTTGTTAGTTCCTGAAAATAAAAAAAGCAGCAACCATGGCGTTGTTGAATATAATAATGAAATTACTTCAGTTCTAAAATGACAAGACAGTAAAAGAACGATAACCTGTTCTTTTTAACTTGTTTTACAGGCTTCTTTTAATAAACTGTTCCCTAATGTTGCAGCATGGGCTTTTTACCTTTTATCCATCTAACAGAATGCCCTGCTGTACACTGACACAGGAGGAGGCCGCCACATGCTTTAACACCTCAGACCGCCCCATTGACATTCTGTATGTGGCAATTACCCGGCATACAGAATGAAAATGGGCGGGTAGGGCTGCTCTTCTGCTCCAGGAGGAATACGAGGTGGCTCCATCAGGGGGGGTGAGGCCACTCACAGGGGAGCAGTGCTGCTCCCTGTGATGGCCAAAATAACGTACAAAAGATATCCGTGAAAGGGATCCTGACGGTCAACGGACATGAGGTTCAAATTACGGACGGTCCGTGAAATTTACGGACGGTTGATCACCCTACCTGGGTTTACGAGAAGACATGAGGTAACATGCTTCCAATCGGATAGAAATGTAAAAGCGGGCGCTGTGTTAAAATGAAAGCACAGCGCTCAAGCACATTAGTTATAAGAAAATGATGAAAGTAGCAAAATAGAAAAGCGGCCGCTGTGCTAACACGGCGGCCAAGCTCATTAATTATAACACAATGATGAAAGTGGGCAAATATAAAAGCGGACGCCATGTTCAAACGTAAAGCATGGCGCCCAAGCACATTAATTATAACATAATGATGAAAGTGGGCACCGGGCTAAAATATAAAGCGTGGGCCCGTGCCATTTAACCTATGTGTATGGCGGCCCGCGAAGCAGGGGCCATGGGCACAAAATAAAAAAACATGAAACCGGGCGCCATGGTGAGACACTATAAAACAAGTAGTCCATTAACGCTACATATGAACACCTAGGGCGTAATAGAATTGTAGTTGGTCGGTGCTCCTTCCGATAAAAACAGAAGTGATGTATCGGAGCACCGACCAATAAGGAGCCAGGCAATGAGAGTAACGCAGGAGTTAACCAATGGCAAGCAGCAGGTGGGATTACACTCGCTATGCTGCTTACAACAGGTCTTGTAGACAGCACATGAGTTGCCTAGTCTGGCCCTAAAAATTGTTAAGGTATAGATGTCCTTTTGCCCACTTACACAATAAGCAATCATAGTATGAAATATATTTGGTATTTTTTTTCAGAGGTGCAAACATCACATACTGTATTCGAAGTGTCATTTAGGGAGAAACTCCTTTGGTCTTTAGCTAAAATGTAAGCAGCAAAAAAAGAGAATCCTGACAGTCCAAAGAATGTGATTAATAACCCAAACACGTGCAGAGGAAGACCAGTGCTACTTTTTTACATGCTGTGCTACATGCAGTGCTGTTCCCCCCTCTTCTGTGGCATGAGGATTCCCGTAACTGCCTGTCACAGTTAGGCACTAAATTAATGACTATCGCATTATTCTAATGCCTAAATGTGAGAGGAAATGCATTGCTAGACAAGAGGATAAATAGGGGGCATTCACTTTTCCGATAAGTATACAGCAAACATCTTCTGTTCATGTGCCCATAATTGAAAAAAAGGAATAGTAAGCTACGAGTATCTGAGACATATACAAACAGGTTGCAATGTAAGTTGGTGAGTGTCAGCAAATACTTAAGGCTAGAAAAAATCATCATTCATAGACTTATGATTGAGATGATGACTTTAGAACTACTTGTCTATTATTACTCATTGGGTTAGTTTTTCCCTTCTGTCAATGCTGCCGTTCACAACCTAGACATCATTATTAGAAGTTGTCGGCTGGTAAGTTTCTTAGGCCCTTATTACAAGTGGCCAAGGACATGGACTGGTATTTCCCCATCCTTGGAGTAAGCTCCACTGAGGGCATCTATTTAAGTTTGGAGTGGGGACAAATCTGGCCCATAATGACCTGGAACCTGATGGAACACAAAGAAATGAGGATTTACACAGGTGTATACAATTTGTATCATCTGCTTTTGTGTGAAGATGCAAAATTGTGGGGAAATTATGTGGAATTCTGCATCATTACATGAAAAGCAAATCTGGCATTCAGTGCAATAATTTCAGTTATTTTAGGTAATAAGTAAGGGTGGGCGGAAAATCCGTTACGCTCGCGGATTTGGCGGATTTTCGGTAAATTTGCGATCCGCAAACACTCGCGAATTTACCGAAAATCCGCAAATTCGCACGCAGCGGATTTTTTTTTGTTGGTGATACAATTTTGCGGCGTGCGGTGTAAGTTTGCAATTGCGAACATGTAGGTGCGGCGGGCAGCAAGAATCTCGCACTCGCGAAATTACAAAATTTGCAATTCTGCACAAGAAATCCACTAGCAAGCAGCATAGACCTTCTGAAAATGATGATTTTTATCAGAATAACTCCTCAGGTTGACATTTGCCTGCCCTTTTTTGGATTTGAGGCCTTTTGACTTTCTTTGGATGACTTTTGGATTAGAAATAAACTTTCACAAGTAAGTTTGTTTGGGGAATTACATTTGCTGTTCTGCAGAAAAACGAGTTTTGCTAAACTGAAAAAACTCAGCAGCAGGTGCAAAAGTTCAAATTCATCATTAGTAACCATTCCCTGTAGTGCTTCCTGACTGGAGCCCCTCCAGAGTTCAGTTGCTAGTTGCAACAATTGTATGACCCTGCTCTGACCCTCACAGCCGGATCATAGAATAGCTACAAGTAGGCCACAAAGGTCCTGGAGAAAAAAATTGCACTGCAACAGAAAGCAAATTACAGATAAGGATGCAGGTGCCAGACTGGAATTTTAAAACAGTGACACATTAATAAATCAACCCCAAATTAATTCATGTCAGTTGAAGCAGGGCAGGTGTGCTTGCTTTTTCCCCCCATAATCTACAGTGATGATGATGAACCAGAGGGTGGCATTGATGTACCAGAGGGTGGCATGGGTGAAACAGAGGGTGGCAGTGTTGAAACAGAGGGTGCTGTGAACCTGTGATGATGAACCAGACGCAGAAACAACATAGTTGCGACCGTTGCGTGCCGACAAGTAAGTTCGCAATCGCGAACTGGTATAAAATCCTCGCGAACTGGCAGAAACCCTTGCGAACACAAAAAAAAAATCCGCAAATCAGGGAGAATTCGTGGATTTTGCGGATTGCGAGTTCGCAAATTCGCAAAATTCGCGAACGCCAGGTTCGCAAAATTCGCCCATGCTTAGTATTAAGTATATCACTAAATTTCTGAAATGTTGTAAATTATGCCAGCGTATTTAAAATTTCCTCTAGGTGTAGTCAGCGAAAGCTGTAGTTTTTAGTCCATTTCCAGCTACAATTGATCATTTTGGTTGAACTTTTATCCAGTCATTTCAGCTGTTTTTCCTTATTTCTGATATTTATACCGTAATGAGTCCAATCTTTGATACTAATCTTTCTCTGCTCAGATTTTGTCAGAGTGTATTTGCTGAAATTTGTATGGGGGTACAAAGCATACACAAGGAGATGATGGACGGAGCACTGAAACTTTTCAGACACTGAAACTTTTCAGACACTCCCCCGAGCCATAGATCTTGGTTGAATCCATCATCATTCTTTAGCTCACTTCACCTCCCCAGTTCAGACACAGCTATATGCAAATCAGTCTTGACCCTATGCCACTGGAGTCAAGCTATCCTGGCTGGTGAGGGCTGAAAGCCCAAAAACGGTCCTAGGATGCTTGTTTCCATACCAGGTAAGACCTGGCCTGGCAGTTTGGGCTGGACTGTTATCATTGGGTGCAGGGTCAAGACTGATTGGTATATGGCTGGTTCCAAACTAGATTGGCATGGTGAACAAAAAAAGTATGGATTTAGACCCAGATCTCTGTACTGGGGTGAAAGTATGACATTGTTCTGCATTCTGTCCATCAATTATTCTTTTTGAATTTGTCACCCTGAGTGGGATGGGAATTCCCAGACGGGAATACCCAGGCATGGATCTCGTGCTCTCCATGACAAGCATGCTACCGATAGTCCAGCATGGTGGCAAAGTGGCAGGGCACAGCCTTCTAAACCTATTGCAGCCTTCAACATGGTGTCACATAACATACTAGTCCCTTGGCTTAAAGGAAGAGTGGTAAAAAAAGTTGTATTTGGGCTGGCTTACATCCTTCCTGAAGAATTGCTGCCAGGCAGACATGTTGCCTCTTTCTAAATGATCCGATTCTAAATCAGAGTGTGATGTCCCGCTGGTGTAATCCATGAGTCCAACTCTGTTTAACATCTGCGTGACCCACCTGGCCTGCCTATCAGATTGTAGTTTGGACCTAATGACCTTCATGGATGACACCCAAATAATCACAAACATGGATGGTGATTTCTTCTTGAAATAAAGAGCTTCATGGAGGAAAAGAACGTCCTAAAGCTCAATACAGAAAAGAGAAAGGTTCTTATTTTATGAGGGTGGTGGACACGTGTGACGGTTTCATCATTTGGAGATTTTCCCACCCCAGTACACCTAGTTCTTAATCCTGGTTAAATTAGACTGTTTGCCACAGATTGTCATATTTATTACATCTGCATGTGTTAAGGAAAACCCTACCATTAATTCCAGCAGATCAGAAATGTGCAGTAATCCACCTCACACCTTAATTATTCTAATGTATTTGGCACAAAAAGTACATTAAACAAACTTTTCAGAGCAAATGACCATGCCAGAGATCAAGACTTCTGCTTCTCCACTCCAGGCTGAGCGAGTCTTCAGTAAGGGCTGATATGTACCAGCCATGTTGATGGCAGAAGGAACCTCTCTAAGAAAGCCAGCTGGCCTGTATCGGAAAGCATAGTCCATTAGGCTATTCAGGGAGTTCTCACATGCAGAGAAAAAACAACAAGGATGCACAAGCATGCCCTCAGCTATATAATTTTCTGTAGATCCCGGCATAGGCCAATATAGTTGTTACAGCTGTTGTAGCATACACATGTTGGGCCTCGTGAATCATTTTTATTTAGTTTAGTTTCTCTAGTCACAGAATAACCTCAGGTACCATATCAAACCACCAAGGTCCTCTAATGGATCTTGTAGTCACAGAATAAACTCAGGTACCATATCAAACCACATAGGTCCTCCGATGGATCTTGTTCTGTGCTGAAAGGGACTGGGATGAGTGATTATCATGTGAGGACTTGGAATATATAATCCCCAATATTCAAGAATAGGAGCAATTTCCCATGTAAACCCCACTTTTTATTAGTTGATCAAATACAATTTTAAAATTAGCACCTACACATTAAATGAAACAGAATTACCAGAATCTTTTATCATAATATATTTCTGTTTAAAAATAAAAGGATTTTTATACAGTCTTAGTTTTAAATTAGATCAGGTCTAATAAGCATTTGCAAATTCTACCGACATTCAGTATTTAAAGAGCTATCTTCCTCAGCTGAAGGAGATTATATTGCCTCTAGAATAGTGAATAAGCAAAAAATCAGTTTACTCTCATACTGACCCTGTAGGAAAGTTCAGCAAATATCAAATGAACAGTTCCAGTTCATCAACAGAGACATCTGGCTCTGTCTGCACTGTAGCGTCAATGCCAGAGCTGCTCTGTTATGAATCCGTTCACCCGAAAAGGTTCCACTACGATAGCATACCAGCCTGCAGCAAACGCAGAATTTCATCACAGTTCACAGTGTTTCTGGAAGTCCCAGATGTCAGTCTCTGTACCGCAAGATGGGTAAAAAGGGGTAACACCCTAGTTAAAAAATTAGGCAATTATACTCCATCGATTCCAGGTTTACACCCCCTGACACCACCAAATTTGTCAGACCACTCTGTCCCATTGGTCACTCTCAATAGGATTAGATGATGTACAGGCACATGCATCAAAGCTATGTGCGATCACAAACAGTGCAAATCGCAAAAATCGGCCTTTGCGATCGCAAAATTAGCTTTTGCGATGCATGAAACAACGTGCCACTCACACTGTAAAAAAGAGCAATTTTTTGCAGGTTTTCAAATTGTGATTGCATTTAAGGAATCACAATTTGCGATTCCTTAAATGCAATGCAAGAACCATTTGAGAATAGCGATTTCACTAATAGGGAGAGCAAATTACCATGAAGTTGAACTTCATGGTAATTTGCAAAAACTTTGGAAAATGCACTTTTGTGCATTTTTTAAAGTTTCATGTTGCACACACACACATGCCCTTAGGGCATGTGTGTGCACAACATATGTGCACACATCAATTTCAGGGGTGCAACAGAGTGTACTTTTGACTCCCTAGCAACCTGAAATTGCATGCACAATTTGCGAGAACCTATTGGTAATCGCAAATTGTGCATGCAATTTCCCATTCATTCCTATGGGCCTATCGGCCCATAGGAATGAATGGGAAGCCATTCCTTATTTGCGACACGCAATTTGCGAGTTGCAAATAAGGAATGTGTAGGAATCTCATATTTTCATAGCGATTCCTACATGCATAGGCTTTTGCGAGTCCTTAATTGCGATTACTTAATTATCGCAAGTAAGGACTCGCAAAATCCTACCTTGATGCTTGTGCCTGTCAGTGAGTAAAAGGTATAAAGATCTGGAAGAATTCTGTAATCCATTGCACGTAATTCCCACAAGATCACTGTAGTATTGTCATATGATCGTTCTTTGCATTTAGAAAGTAGGTGAGTCCATGCTCTCTTCCCTTGTCAGTCCATTCTCAAGCATTGCTCTGGGAAGTAACACTTTTGTTGCAAATCTAATCAAGTAAGCTATAAATGTGAAAGAAGACGATTGAGTGTTAGAGCACAAGTGGAAATTTTATGAAAAGTTCCTTTAGGCTTCAGACTATTCAGTTCATATGTTCAAACTAGGAAAGAAAGCAAGGTTTGAGGCCTTCATGAAACCCAGCCCCTGCACGATTAATTTGTGCTAAAATATGAATCTTGCATTACATAGAACAGTGCATAAATTCTACAATTAAGTATATTAATTTCATTCCCTAATACATTTTAATAAATTCATGTAAGTATAGGGTATTCTTAAAATGTTAGCACTCTCTCTCATATTTCACATATAATTCTGTAAGACTCTTTTGCACGTTATACATTAATATATCATACAGGATTTAAAGGCACATTTGAAATAAACTTTTATGAAGTGCATATCATAACACAAACTTGGGTAACGTCTACAAAATTCTTGTTATTGTTTATTTGTCATGTTTATCAAAGCATATGAACACGTCACTAAAATGTTAAATTTCACGTAAACTTATTGACTGTTAGGCGTTATCAGAAATCTATTCATAGCATTCTGCATGCTTTTATGATGTAGTATCTAAATCAGAACTTCATTTGTGTGTTTCGTGAAATATGGTAACCTAATGCACTGTTTGTCATTATCAAGTAAAATAGAGTCACAATCCATATTCTATGTAAAAACTGTCCTAATAATGATTGATAACATCTCTGCTCCATCACAGCCACTGATATAAGGATTTAATGTATACGTTTGTTTAAACAAACACATTGAATCAGTATAGGTCTCTCTATACAAATATTATATACTAAAGAGATGAGAAGAAAATCTGACATGAAGTAATCTGTTAGTAGTGAGGCTCCGGTAAATGCTTGAGTGTGAGTTGAAACCTCCAAACTCCAGACTTTAATCGGCACTTCCCTCCTACTTAAGAGGTGTTGATCAAGGGTGAGATCAAGACCTCCTGCTTCTTCGCTCTCAGCAGAATGGGTTAGCAGATCATCGGCAAGGGACTGATATATACCAGTCATATTGGGGGCTGAGTAATCTCTGTATTCATCAAAAAAGCGGCTCTGCAGTAGCTACTGAAAGTCTGCCGGGAGCTGCATGCACAGGTTACACAACTTGCTGCTTCAGCGTCTAGGAGGTAACAGTCTCGGAGTATGGATACAGCAGAACTAGACAAGAGTTCCTAGCATTTCCCCCGCAAATGCAAATGCAAATGCAATAAGCAATTTAATGAATTAAATTCAAAGCACTCTACAGAAAGTCATTTATTGAATAACATCATGCTTCATCAATGAGTTGGTTACTTTTCATGTTCCTACATGAAGTTTGAGATCAGCTGCAGTCTGCGTATTGACTCTCCAATGCTCCTTCAAGTTAAATAAGCCTAGAAATTCACTGGAAAAAACAAAGATTAAAGTCGGGCCTCCAGGTGCACCCCTTGCACAGGCCTTATCTCCTCCACCAGGTGCCCACCCTCATAGCACATGCAGTCAAGAGGCCCTTCAGTCCCCAACATCATCTCTTGTGTAGCCCATTCCCTTCTCCCAGAATATCTATGTGGTTAATCTCATGGAGGACCTAAGACCAATTGGTTCAGGAAGAAATTTCTTTGGATAACTGGGCTTTTGTTGAAAAGCTCCAAACTCAGCACTTTATGTGGCTCCATGAAGCAAGTCTAATGTTGCGTCTGCCTCTCTAACCCACCCCACCTCCTGTTGTCAAGTCTATTTGTTTTTCTGTCATCATTTTCTTCACTCCTTCCCCTGTGTTTCTTTTTTTATGTGGGGTGTCTGGAGCTGCCCCAGTCAGTAAGTCTGCATTGGAGGAGGACTTTACCATTGTTGTGGTGAAGAGTGAGAGCGAGGATGTCTAGGAACTTTTACCCCCAAGTCAGTTACATAACTCTTACTCCACTCTGACTTGTAGGAATGATGATTATTTTTTATAGTTTAGGACAGCCAACTTATTTTTCTTGACTCTTCATGGATATTTTTTAATTGATCCCGTTCTTATACAGATGTTGTTCTTTGGCTGATCGTGATGTCTTTTTGTTATTTCCCCACTCCCACCCAAGTTTGGATTTCACCTCTGCATTAAGATAACATTTTATATAATTTTGCCATTCCCAAGGGCAGATTAATGTTTCCCAAAATTATTATTTTGCCTAATATTTTTTTAGAAGATATTGTAAAATATCAAAAATGCAAGACGTTTAATCATTAATGTTTTTCTTGATGGTTACACTACTTGCAGAGTAATACATTGTACGTTAGGAAAAAGGAATCTTTCAATATCATAATTACATTTTTAAATGAAATTGCCTATGAAGGTCAACAAATAACAGACTCTAAACAACAATGTCCTATGTATTAAATTCAACATCAAACTTTCAAAACAAATGAAAGCCAGACATTGGTAGTTTATAAAAAAAAGGGGGCACTCCATTTTACTTTGACAAAAGGCTTTCATTGACTGTTAGGAATAGCGTTGAGAAAATGAAGACAACACAAGATATTTTTGAGGATTTATCCAAATTATATGGATATGCAATATTGGTGGTGAGAATGTTTGATTGTCTTGTGGGTGGTTGAGTTGGTGGTTTTTGAGTTTGTCATGTTGGAGGTTGAGGTAATGTAAAACGAGATGTTTGCGGTGGAGGTGCAGCAGGTGGAGGTAATTTCGGTGGTAGTGGCAGAGGTGTGAAGTAGGTAGGTGTTGTGCGCCTCCTAAGATGAGGTGCCTCTGTACAGCCTTGTGAATATGTTGGCTGTGAAGAGTGACATTGGGTGTTTTGCTTACTGCTTCTGTATTCTTCATATCGAAGGCATGTGCCATAAAATGAAATTGAATTTAGGATTTGTAATGCACACTAATACCCGAAGGTGTCTAGGCGCGGCGGGTCTTCAGTAAAGGCTAATCAGAAGGGGATGTTAGATTTGTGCGGTTGGGCTAGTTCTTACAAAGCCAGGTTTTTAAAAGCTTGTGAAACGCCAAAAGATTGTTTTCCTTCTTGAGTACCAGAGGGAGTGAGTTCCACAATCTAGCTGTGCGTTCTACGAAGATTCTCCCCCTCATGATGCAGTTTTGGCCCTGGGGATTGCCAGATTAGAGGAGGTCACTGAGCGGAGCGCCTCTCTGGGACATACCACTTGAAACTGCGTGTAAAGTAATCAGTGCCAAGACCATGCAGTGCTGTAAAGGCGATACAGAGGGTCTTGAATTCGATTAGTCTTTTAACTGGTAGCCAGTGCAACACTGGAAGGGTGTGAGCCACTGATTGATGTTTCGGGATAGCAAGCAGCAGATGAGCTGCTGCACTTTGCAGGACCTACAGTTTGTTGAGGAATCGTAATTGCATAATGAGGAACAGCCCGCTACAGTAATCAATTTTTGACAGAAGAAGTGATGGAATGCAAGGAAAAAAAATTCTGAGAGTTTTAATGCTGAAAAAACAGGGGGAGGTGATCGCATTAATTTGCCCCTCGAAGGACAGCTTGGTGTCAAAATAAACTCCTATGTTTTTCTCCTTTGTGACTTGATTCAGGATTTTTCCCAGCTCCTGTGGCCACCAGCTTGGTGGGCAGAAGAAGGTATCGCGTCCGAAGAGAAGCACCTCAGTTTTCCCTGTGATCAGCTTCAGGCAGTTTTGGGACATCCAGTGTCCACATTTACGCATACAGTTCTGAAATCTTGTTGCAGTGTCAGTCGGGTCCCCTGCAAAAGATGCCACAATTTCCGTGTTGTCAGCATATGACACTGTCCTAAAGCCGAAGGACTTTATAAGTGACCAGAAGGTGGTGTAATAGAGATTGAAAAGGGTCGGACTCAACAAGGAGCCCTGCAGGCACCCCGCAAGGAAAAGTGAACAAAGGGAACCTGTGTCCAACGAGCTCCACCAGTTGTTCCCTCTCACCAAGAAAGGACTTCAGTAGAGCCAAAGCCCTGCCTCAAATGTCCAAGGTAAAGAGTCTACTGATGAGAAGGTCGTGAAATACAGTATCGAAGGTAGACAAGAGGTCCAGCAGGATCAAGGTTGTCTTCCCACCTTTGTCCTGGACCTCTCTTATTTCCGCCGATACATTGCACCCTCTTTTCAAACATTTTGAAGATGTTCTTGGTGCTTCTTTGCAAAATCTTAGTAGCATTTTGCAACATTATCTAAGGCCCGGGTCCGCCTGTCAAGCATCTGAAAGAGCCCATTGTGGGATTTAGCTGCCTTGTGGAGAGCAGCCCTCATTGCATGAATGTCCTCCCACAATATAGACTTGATGGAGATAATTATCCTCCCAGAGAGCAGCAGTTGACCATGCCAATACCCCCCCCCCCACCTGCAGATGCTGTCTGAAAAGGCACATTGTATGACATAGTAATCCAGCAGAGAGAGAGGGGTGCCCTATGGGTGGTTATGGGGGGAGACTGATGAATGGGGGATATTTGAGCCTCACCAGAGGTGTTCCCTCCCTCAGATGAATGAGAGAAAATTGAAGATGCACATTCATGGGAGGAGTGTATAGGGGAGATGGTACAGGGAACCTGTTAGCTCAGGGCTGCGTGAAGGTGAGTATTGTGTAGGAAGAACACATATCTGTGACTGCTTAACTAATGGTTAGGTGTTTGCAATCAAGTGGCCTTCTTAAAAATGTTCTGTGTGTGGGCAATAATGTCCTTCCCCTGGTCCAGGTCCACATGATTTTTGTTTTCATTGAGGCATGCCATATTCCAAAAACTCTCAGCTTGCAGGTGGCACAAAAGTCAACCCTCTTGTCGCCACTCATTATCCATCATAGGATTGGAACAAAGTTACAGGCCGGGTGCTTGACTCCATGTATATGAATGTTAATGGCTGTCTTACTGTTCAAATTGAAGCACAAATTAGGTTAATTCCTAAGCACTTACCAGGTTTTATACCCTTGTTATTATTACATTTTATACTGCGCAAACTGTTGCCTAAAATGTCATCCTTAGCAATTAGAAACCAGAGCAGACATGATCAAATACCTAAAAGTTTTCAAGGCTATCCTGAAAGGATAGAGGTTGCTGATGGAGCAGAGCAAGCGTTGCATGCTGTTCCAAACACTGGCTGCCTGTAGAGAGAATGCTCTGCCACCAATAGCACTTTCTGGAATTTGGTAACCCTCAGAAAATTGACATTAAGTGAGCATAGAGAGCTAGGCGGAATGCAGCAATGTCATTTTTATCAAAGTGGAAAAGATCCAGCAGGACGAAAGGCTCTGTGCACTATGTACCTTTGATTTAGACTGAATTTGTTTAGCTACAGGGAGCCAATGAAGGGAACCCAGAGTCGCTGAGGTTTAAGGGTGCATCACAGAGAAAGAGTGAGTGTTGCAGGTTTTGCCTGTATGCGATGCAGGCGCCGAACAAGATAACTTTGAACACCTAAAAATAAGCATTAGATTAGTCTAATCTGCTATGAATATTGCTTTCCACCAAAAGGGGGTGGAAGCGAGTTGGTAACAAAGGTAAATGTTTGTGAAGTGTTTCCTCATTAAACGAAAGCAAATAGAGGAGAGTCTATTAGCATTGCTGGACAGTGATAAATCATTATATGTATAGACTCCCATATTTCAGACAGTCCTTGCTGTAATCAGAGTTAAATTGTGCTCAGACGGCCAAATATTCCCTGCCAAGGAGGCAAAAGAGATTGAAGGAAGCAGTTCATGGCCTTGGTCTTAACCCATTACATTTTGAAGAGTTAGTGCTGAGCCACTGCATGATGTCACACAGTCATAGAAAACAGCCATTGGGGAATGAGAAGCACAATTCAGTGTTAGAATTAATTGTGTGTCATCAGCATAGTTCACAAACGTTATCATCAGTCGTAAATAATTTAGCCAATGGTCTTAGATACACATTAAATAGAGTGAGACTTAAAGAGGAGCCCTGAGAAACTCTCTGCTCTACTGCTCTGAAGGAGGAGTGAAAAGAGGTAGATGGTTTGTTTGCTTCCCTCCTTCCAGAAAGGAAAGCAGCCACTGCAGAGTTCTTCCATTAACCCCTATCTCCATTTGCATAGCAATCAAGATGGCATGATTGAGTGTGTAAAATGTGGTGGACAGGTCCAGTAGTAGTAAGACTACCTGATGACTCACATCCACATATATATGTTCAGGTCATACAATGCTGTGACTTATTTAGGCCTTGGTGGATGGAGTAGTGTCCATCAGGATGGCAGTGGACATCTCTAGGGGTGGGCTTAACTCATCTAATTTGCTGTAACTTAATTATGCACAATGACAGCAAAATTACACAGAATTACATAGGAATCACAACTAATTATTTAGAGCCCTTTTCTGGACATGTGAATGCATTTTGTGCCAAAACATCTCTGTACATTGAAAGGTATCGAAATAATTTCAGTTTCGTTCAAGGTGCAAAGGTTTGGTGGATAGTAGCCGTCGATTTTGTCTGTCATCCACCAAACTTATATATTTTTTTGTTTTTTTCAATGCAAACTCCCTAAGTGGAAAGTGGAATTGAAAACCAAAAATCTAAAAAACCCCAATAATGTCTCTCAGACCTTATGAGTTTTCTTGTGGGGGTCATTCTTTTTTTTGGTCCCCCACCACCAGGTTTTTCACATCACATTGTCCACTAAAGATAGGGTGGAAGGTCTAATGCCTTTCCTCCAATGGCATGTACTCAGTCAGACCGTCTAAGGAAGCTTTCAATTGAGGAAGCCAATGGGATGCAGTCAATGGAAAGTTTACAGTCCATTTATCTTTAAAGGTTGTGGGGAGTACCAAATGTTTTGTGCACTGGTGTAGGAAGTCTTTCTTTTCTCCAGATTTTTTGCCTTTTGCCGGAGCCAGAATTATTGCTGGTTTTTAGACTCTGTACACTGGGGCACTGCTGTCTGGTGCCCAGTATATGTGTTCTGACCCCTAAAACATGGAGAAATTAGCTTACCCCTGAGTGGAATATTTACCTTTCTATAAGGCCATAGTATACAGTGCACAAATACACCAATGGCATAAAAAGTTAACTTTCACCTGTGGACTACAGCACTTATTGTGCCTCCCACTAGTACGACAAAAAGCATACACACTTTCATCCACAGGCATGCAACAGCCAGGGTCATGTAAAAACCAGGAAGTAGATCTCACGCTAAACAAACCAAAATTGAGTTGCCGTTCCTAAAAGAAGAAGAAGAACCCCACAGTCCCTGACCTACAAACCAGAGCTTTAGATCTATCATTAAAAAATACAGCTACTGCACAGCCATGTCTCAAAAATCTTCCTGCAGGTACATTTTCTCTGACTCAGAGGGTGAGTGTGCTCCCTAGAGGATGTCAAATAGTGACTATAAATATCTCACATAGCCTTTGGGACGAAGGGCTTGAAAACTATCATCCAAAAACTGAACCACCTATAAAAATCACACATACTCTACAAAGGGCTTGAAAAAAACCATCCAGACCAGGACACATATTCTACTTGTATAGGGCTTCTCAGGGGGCTAACCGGTTAGCCTCAACTGCATATAAAAATCTCACGGTCCCTAGTTGATGAAGGACTTGAACATGATAAACAGACACCTCTTATGTAGGTAAAGGGTTTCTCAAGGGTCTGGCAGGGGTGCAATTGAGTTCTGAAACACCAGCCACAGCGCTCACAGTGTTTCTTCTAATGTAGACCCCGGGGGCAGCAGACACCTATTCCCAGCCCCAATGCTTCCTATACCCCAACCACACACAGCTATTATGACCAACATTTAAATTCACCATATCCATGTCAGCAGTTACACCTCCAGGCATGAATGATCCCACCTGTCCCGCGTTAGGTGTAAAATCTCCATCACTCACCTCTTCATACCCAGACAGCGGTACAGCATGGAGTGGATGTCATAATCAGAGCTTTGAACCAGAGTAAAGCGGCGAGCCATCCTCAGGAACAGCTGTTGGATACTCTTCTGGGTACTTGGATGGGAAACCACTTTTTAATCTCCTAATTCCAGACCTTCAGAACGTTGTTAGTGGAGGTACCCTGAAAGTGGTGCTTGGGGAGATTCAGGGTAATGTATGCCCCAACCCTATTGTCACAGATAATGCCCCGCAGTATGGGTTTTAAGCCCAAATAGCTGACCTAGGGTCATATGTGAAAGACATGCACCAGTCTGTCAGAAAACTAAAATCCAATCTGAACTCTAAGGCCATAAAACTGTGGAAGACAAAAACCAAGAGCTGACCCTTGAGGGATGTACAGAGGGAAATAATCCAGAGGCTACAAAGGTGTAGACGAGTGGTGTTGCAACCATTGCAGACATAGAGATTATTTCATCTTGAGGAGATCTGCAACAATCCCTAAAGAGCAGAGGTTCCAACTGTATTAATAACTCAGTCTATTCTAAACAGAACTTCTAACAATGCAGTATGTATGAAAGTCAAAAGCATCACCTTAAATGTAAACTCCAGTCTGGGTAAAAATAATTTTGACAGTCTAAAGGATCTGCTGAACGGATACACGGGCTACAAAAATTATTAGTATGCATGAAACCTTGAGTGTGGTGTTTGACAAAAGGGTCCTGACTAAGACTACAAAACCCTACTGTGCGGTTATTGAAAGTGCAGTAGAGTCTCACAACCCTCGCTATGGACACCAGGTTGCAGCAGCCGACCTCCTGCCTTTTAGCATGTCTCTCAAATTGTGGTAAAACCTATTTTATGCAAAAACTATTAGAACATGCCCCCAATATTTTATCCTAAACCCCTAACAATATTGTTTGACTTTATTCGCGCTGGCAACATCTTTATACAGAACTATCCCAAAGGTTCCCACACATCAAATTTATAGAAGGCATACAGAATAATCTCAACGACGATGCATTGTTAACTACAGGCCTTTTAAACATGGTGATTGTAGGCAACCTTAGGAAGATGGGGATCACCCTGAGATAGCAAACGCTTTTACTCAATATTCACACCTTTGTATACTAAGCATATATTACTTCATGCAGAACTTGTTTTACAAGGTTAAGAGCAGTTGTTCTATAGCTCTTAACACCTCATACCTAGTTTTATTTAAAATTCCCAGAGACAACCAACAGATATCCATTATAGCTAAACAGATGTACCACAGAAACACCTTGTTTTTCTTGGAAACATTTAACAATGCTACAGAGGAGCCCCATGGTTACTTACTGGTACACTTAAAACCCAGTACTCTAGAAGACTACAGACTGTGTGCTGTTTTTCCCCACCCCTCGAGTACACACTTAAAACCAAGCCCAAAGCCTATAAAAAAGAATTGGTAAAGAGTCTCCTGTAACATCTACACTTTAGACCTTGTAATACTAGGTATTGACCATGTTGGCATGTCTATGCAGTAATTCAGCCGTCCTAAAAATGCTAGTCACAGCTAGCTCCCAGCAAAGAAAGGCCACTGTGTGAGCGGCTACGGACAATTTAGTGACTGCCTTTACAGAATTCACCCTAAACACCCTAAAAGGTAATGTCTAATGCATCCAAATTGTATGTAGATATACCCCAGAGGGGGTGTTTTTGGCTATTCAAAAACCGCCCTCAGTTAAAGCCCCTGGGGAAGATGGCTACCCTTCTGATTTCTACAAAGTCTTTGCAGCCATAATCGCCCCCTTTTTTGCACGCCTCTACAACTCCTACAGCAATTCCACAACTCTCACTGCTTTGATGCGAATGACCATGATTGTGGTTGTTCCCAAACCGGGCAAGGAACCAGTGTATTGTGCCTCCTATCGCCCCCATCTCACTGCTGAATGGGGATGTAAAGATCTTTACTAGCAGCCTCGACTTCTGTCAAGTGCCTTATGCACAGGAACTCATTAATTCTGATCAGTCTGGGTTCATTATGAAGAGGTGCTGCAGTGATGGCACCAGATGCCTCTGCCACCTCCTTGACAAAACACAACGATCCAGAACATCCGCCATTCTCCTGTCAGTTGATGCCAAAAAGGCCTTTGATTAGGTTCACTGGTCATATCTCCAATTAGCTCTTGTTCAATTTGGACTGGGGGAGAGATTACAACACTGGAGAAGATGCAATTATGCAGCTCTCGAGGCCAGGGTAAGAGTTAATAGAGTATTGTCGCAACTGTTTTGGGCATCATGTGACAACCGACAGGGATGTCCCTTGTCTCCTCTGCTCTTTGCTCTTTATCTGGAGCCCTTCACTTAAAGCATTTGCCATATTGGTTCTAAAGTGAGTATCAGTATGGGAGGCAGGGGGCATAAAGTGTCACTCTAAACTGACAATGTTATGCTAACACTGACTCAGCCTTTCACCACTCTACTTCCTCTCATACGAGAAATGGAGGAATTTGGGAAAGCATCTGGGTTTAAAATGTACTTACTGAAAACCTTGGCCCTTAGTTTGACAATCCCTAGGGAGGACCACATTTGCCTTGCGACTCCTTCTTCCTTTGACTTGGCTACCCAAGGGGTAGATTATTTGGGGCTTCAAATATACCCCATGACCGACAGCACAGCCCTAGAGATGTATTCCACACTCCTCCTCAATGCTCATGTGGAACTTACCTTCTCGAAATGGTACATGTTGTCGTGGAAAGGTAGACTGGTGGCAGATAAGATGACATTGCTCCCTAGAATTCATTTATGTCATGCAAACCCTGCCAATGCTACCTCCAGCACAAGTCTTTACCAATTGCAATACCTTATACACAATTTTATTTGGGGGGCGTCAGAAGGCACGCATGGCTTGAAAGCAGGTGTATGTGCACCAAGCTGACCGGGTGGCCGGGAACTCTGCACCTGAAAAAGTAGTACCAGGCAGAGCAGCAGCGCTATATGGTAGACAGATATAGGAACAGCTCTGAGAAATACTGGTGTTTCATCAACCAGGCAGTTGCATTGATTCACATATGGAAGGTACAGTGTCTTCCCAACAAACTCTGCCCAGCAGGGGTATACATTTCACTTATCACTAGAGCCACAGTGGGACTGTGGGATAGGGTGCAAGAGACACATCACCTTTCCTCGTGTATCTCACCGGTAACTACATTCATAGGAAATTCCGATTTTCCTCTGGCAGCGAAGGGAGGTTCATATCATATCCTCAAGTGGCAGGAAGTGAATTGTAAGAGAATTAGAGATTCTTTCGAAGTAGATGGTATGATGGACTTTCTCCTGCTTCGCTCTAACTACGATCTACCTCCTAACACTTATTGGCAATATTTGGCTCTGGATTCTCCAGCCTAATAATTGCCCCATGCTAGTTGTCCCCTTACAGAATATAAGAAATGGCTAATTATGTGTCCAACTGATAAACGCATCCTCTCAGACATCTACACTTTCCTTCTCACTCCCATTGCTTACACTAAAACACTGGCACAGCATAGGTGGGAGCTAAGAGTGAAGGCGTGAATTCACACCTAAGGAATGGTATGACATAGTACACAGGGCTAGGGCATCCATTTGCAGCACAGCGGGCAAGGATATGTTCACTAAGATAGTCCACTACTGGTACTATACTCCATGCTGAATAACCCAATGGAAAGCCGGGGGGACTCTCATTGCTTGAGACAATGCTGTCAAGTGGGCACTCTTATGCATCTACTATGGCAGTGCCCAAAAATACAACACTGTTGGACTGAAGTCCTGTCAACTATTGATTAACTTCATAACACTGAATTGCCCAGCTTTCCAGCTATATATTGAAAGGACTTGGGAATGCATCGACTTATAACTTGAAATCACATTGTGGGGGGTCATTACATTAACGATTGTAACCACTAAACAGGCGCTGCTGTCCCTTTGGGGTACTGATGCTATCCCAACAAAATTGGATTCTCTTCATAAACTATGGAATCTCCTGGGTGTGGAAAATAGTCACACATACTCTCCAACGGTTTGATAAAATATGGGGTACTAGTATTCAATTTGGGCCAAAAACATTTAAGGAGCTGACCTGTCCGATTAATTTGTGCCTACTTCATCTAACTTAATCAACCATTTCAGATGAGTGTCCTCCCCTCTGACTGGTCCCTACCCAACCTCTGTGTGGATCCTGCTATCCTCTTTCAGGGTGTTAGTTGAACTTGATGAGAATATATATTCTCCTTTCTTTTGTCTGTACTCTCACCTTTTTGACGATTTTTATCTCTTTTGTTGATTATTGGTATTTCTTTTAACCATTGGCCTGTGAATGTAGGTTGTATTATCCTGCTTCAAAATAATAAACAGAGTTAAATCATAAATGGTAATATCTCTATATCAGAGCACCAGTAAGTGCCACCTTATCAAGAAGCTCAGTAATAAAAGGGCTTCGCTCATTTCAAAGACGAAACTAGTAAAGCAGTCAGTAGGTTTTATAGGTTCTTTGTTGGATATAGCTATACCACCAATTACCAGCCTCCTAAATGGGAGCTGATGGAGTATGCCGAAAAGCTGTACCTGGTTCCAGGGCAGTAGATGGAACAGCTGGGGACATCTGAGGGCGATGCCTGCGACAACTGGAAAAATGAGATGCAATGCCTGTTGAAGAACTAAAATAATATATAAGTCAAAGGTACTGAGGGTCCGCCCAAATACTTCTTTGTAAAATGTCAGCTTCTAAACACTTGTCCTCATGGAATGATAAAAGCAAATTCATCTACGAACGTCAACTGGTTGTTGGATCCCACATGTATGACTTAGTCAAAGGTCTTACGTACCTGAGGTTCCGTGACAATTGTAAGTGGTGTTTTCGACTCGCACGAATATAGTCGAGTCTGGTATCTATGAACCGCAAATGACGAGTTTAGTAAGTGTGCGCAGTTTCGCTGTGCTAACGTAAACCGTTCGTTTGTTTTGTGGGTTTTTCATCTGTACCCACGGGTTCCATCTTAGATATGGCATCCATTTTGTCTCTTGCCCTCAAGTAGCCAGCGAACGGACGATGTCCGCTTCGCGACCCTGGGACTCCCAAGATATTTGCGGAAGACACATGTTCTTTGTAAGTGTCTTTATGACGAGGGGGATGATACTGTAAGGCAGATGGCCCCACTCGAGGCTCATCTTGCCGTGCCGGTTTATTGTCTCAGCCGTGCATCTCATTAGGCACGTCCCTTTGATGTCTGTATCTCGTGTTTCCCGATACCTCCCCTTTTTCACCCTTTCCGATCTCTCCACTGTCTCCATCTTCCTCTGCACCTGTCTTTGTTCCTATTTCGATCTGTTTTACTACCGATTGGAATGCACTAATGTTGGGAAGGTGGCTTTTTACAGTTGGGAACCGCCAAATGTTTCCGCACTTATGTTCCGGACCTTATGTGTATCAAAGTGACCAAAGCAACCCCTCTGGGGGATAATCGTGGGAACCGGGTTGTAAACCTTTGTGTATCATGTTGTCCTATGGGTAAATTCTGTATAAAAGGAGCGATCCACAGAACCAATTTGAAGCAGTCTCCCCAAGTTGCACATGTTGTACTTGTCATGACTTCTGTGTTCCCTGCAGTAAATAAACCTTGAATCTTTGACGCCGAAGGAAGTGTCCCGTGTCTCTGTCATTCGTACGCCGGAGCAGGTTACCCACGAAGGTTTCAGGTGTTGTGCCCTGGCACCGCTGGGTCTTAAAGAACCCAGTCCTTCAGTTGGCGCCCAACGTGGGGCTGCATCAGTGGTACCGGTCCAAGCCCGACGATCGTGAGGAACTTCGTGTGAACTTCTGCGCCTAGACACCCTTGGGTAGTAGCTGCGCATTAAAAATTCCATAAATAAATAATAAATAAATAAATCTCCGAGGGAAGGTGCTTCATCGATCCTGTTGTCGAAACAAGTGGCCCGAAGACTTTTCCCGCGAAGATTCCCGCCTCCTGACGGCTGCGACGGACTGCTGCCCTGACTGTAGACCTCTTTTGGCGCCTGGCGTAGACCTTGGTATAGCGAGACGATTGACGGGCCTTCCTGGTGACGCCATCGATCTTTGAGTTAAGTATTTGTGGGTCGCTCCCAGAGTCCTTGGTTGTTGACACTTTAGCGAGTGTTTTTGTTGTTGACGCTGTGTGAGTGTTTTTGTCGGTGACACTTTGCTAGCGTACTTTTGTTGTGTTATTTGACGACTGCAGACGCCAAAAACCGAGGGTATTAGCTCTTTGCTGGGACTTGGTAAATCCCGTAACCCTTGAAGTTTATGAAACTCGGCTAGTGTGCAAGATGCCTGGTCGTAGTACTTTGTTCAGTTGTTTCAGACCTTGTGGTGTGGATTCCCGACTGGAGGACTCGTGTCCGATACCTCCGGTTGGAACTCCGACTTATGAACTGTACAGTAAACATGGGCTAGGCCCGATTACCTTTAATGATTATTGGATTCGTTATACAAAGAAGGACGGTGTCCTTAGTTGGCCACCTCATGGTAGCTTTGAGACCCCGATTTTAGATAACCTAGAGGCTAAATTGTTCAAGAAAAAGTCAAGGCCGGCCATGTTTGATGCCTTTCGGTTGTGGCGTAAAGAAGCCCAACAGAAAGAAATCAGACAGACTAAACAAAATCAGAGAGATAATGTTGCTACCATTGTAAAGAAAGCAGAGCAATTTCAGCATGATAAGGAGATTAAGGAAAAGGAAGTGTTTGACAGATTGCAGCGTATGACTATAGATAAGTGCTATCCTGCTTTGCCTACGGAGTCGGACAAGAAGGATGAGTCAGTTGAGGATCCTCTAATGTCCTATCTAATGAAATCGCCACCTCCGTACGTACAGGGTACCACAGTCCCTGTGATTCCCCCTGTACCTGTTCCTGCACCTATTCTTCCTTTGCCTGTTCCTCAACCTGCACCCGTTCTTCCAACTGTTCCTGCTCCTTCGTCTGTTGCTATTCCTACTGCTCCTCCGCTTCCACATACTCCTGCTCACGCTACTGCTCCTGCTTTGTTAACCCCTGCTGCTGTTTCTGTTTCTACTCCTTCACTTGTTAGTCCTGTGTCCTATACTTCTCCCTCTACTCGTAGTCGTAATTCTCCTCTTGCGGCTAGTTTCTTTCATTCGCTCGGGCCTGTTCTTGGGTCCGCTGGTTCAGATGGTCCTCAAAGACGTAGTCAGCTTCCTGGTAACAGGGAACGTGCTTCGCTATATAATATGGCGATGGGTTGGATGACGCACCCCCTTAGAAATCCACCGCGTATTGTACTCGACACGTTTTGTCAGTTCAATATTCCAACCCAAAGATTTGTGTTCGAGGAGATGTGTAAAGTCCTTCGTGATCAGATATCGGCCGACGCACCTGACGAGGTGCTGACCGCTTTGTCTGATCTACAACTTCAGTTTTCGGCTGGACTGATAGTGGACACCAATGTTCGACGCGCTGTTGAACGATTGTTGTCTTTCCGTCCCACTCCTATACCTCAAGCCTTGTTTGTTGAGGATATTGAAAGACAGCCAGATGAGTCTGGTCAGTTTCCTATGCGAGAAGTTCCACCAGTCTGGATGCCAGCCGATCCCAATGCTCAACCTCCGATATTGGCACATTTCCAGAGAGTGTGGATACATCTCCCATGGAAACGCTCAGAAGTGTTGCAGGTGAAACAATCTTTGCCTGACCCTCGCAAAAATCCTGCAGGGTATTATAAAGAATTATCACAGCTCGTAGACGCTACGATAATGAATCTTGCTGATATCGATATGCTGTTTGGTAATGTTGTACCGCAACCGGTATGGGCTAAGATCCGTCAGGAAAATCATGCAAATGAATTAGGTGGTGATTGGGCGGCCATTATAGCGGCGGATGGGTTGCAAACTGGTGGTGCTAAACCCGACCAGTTGATTACTGCTCTCCCTCAAAGAATAATCACGTTAATGAAAACTCTAATGCCAGCTATGAGGGTAAATTGGGACAAATTGTCAGCTTGTAAGCAGAAAAAGGACGAGAGTGTCTCCGACTTCTTTACGAGGTTCGAGGAGGCATTCATCGACCATAGTGGACAGGATATGGGTACCGAGGGTGGTCAACGATTGTTCGTGGATAAATTTGTTTCGAACTTATTGCCCGATTTGAGCAATAAATTGAAGAATTCAGAAAGTGCGTGGGCCGTTTCTACTTCAGCTCAGATATTGGCCACGGCACAATATTATGAGAACAGAGAGAAAGAAGAGAGCGACCGTGCTGATAAAAAGACGAAAGAGCTTAAAACTAAAGTGTTGTTGCAGCAAGCGTATCCTCCACGTTCGAATCAGAATACTTCGCAACAAAATAGATCACAGCCGCAATCGAACCGATCACAATCTCGTAATGACTCCTCCTCCCAAAGATCCTCATTGGGATACAATCAATGTGCTTATTGTAGACAGGAGGGACATATCAAATTCAATTGTCCTGTTCTAAACGAACGTAATAGTGGTAACTCATCTAGAGGAGGGCGTGGTGGTTTGCAGCAGACACCACGTGGTAGAGGTCGTGGAGCTCAGAATGATCGCCCAGATAACTCATCAAATTCCGATAATTGTTTTGATCAACGTGGATCATCGCAAGGACGATCTGCGCAATATAATGTAGACGATTATTACGTCGATCAGGGAACTGACGACAGTAATTACTAGGACAGCCAAAGACAAGGAGAGGGAGTAGTATCAGTTCCGGTTGATCAGAGAGGGCCTTACGTCGCAGTTGCTACATCGGGCGTCGTTGAGCCTTTTCTGTTGGACACTGGTGCAGCGAAAAGTTCCATAAAGCATTCGAAACTCCCTGGCGCACCTTTGTCTGGCTTAACAAATGTTTCCGTTGGATTCTCTGGCGCCCCCGTTAGCAATCCAGTTTCGCGCCCTTTGCCCCTTACAATTGGGCCTCGTGAGCTAGAAGCTCCGTTGATTTTAACCACTGGTTGTGGTGAAAATCTTTTGGGTCTGGATTTGCTTAAACGTTTGTATGCAACTTTGTATTGTTCTCCTGCGGGTGTAAAGCTTACGTTGGGAGAGAGGGTTGTCTCTCCTATGTACTTGTCTCTCGATAAGCTTCCACCGGAATTGAGTTCTCTTCCTGCATCTTTGTGGGCAACAGGTCCCAATGATGTGGGCCTACTTGATATCTCACCTTATGTTGTTCAGTTGAAATCCAATGTGCGATTGCCACGCATTCCCCAATATCGTATCTCCCTTGATGGTGAACGAGCATTGTTAGCAATCATCTATGATTTGATCGAGAAAGACGTTATTGAGGAAACACGGGGAAACGTGTGCAACAGCCCTGTACTGCCCATTCTAAAACGTACTGATCCTTCGAAACCACCTGTTTATCGTTTTGTTATCGATTTACGGGAGGTGAATAAAATTGTGATTCCTCAGTTCCCCGTTGTGCCTGACATCACGGCGCTACTGACTCTGATTCCAGCTTCTGCATCGTGGTTTTCGGTGATTGATTTGAAGAACGCGTTCTTCAGCATCCCGATTGCAGAAGAGAGCAGAGACCTTTATGGTTTCTCTCTTGGTGGATGCAGCTTCCGGTTTAAACGCGCTCCTCAGGGCTACTGTGAAAGTCCATCGATTTACAGCCAAGCCTTGAAGGGTCAACTGGATGCGTTTAGGTTGCCGGCTGGTGCGGCCTTAATCCAATACGTCGATGACCTATTGGTGGCTGCAGATACTCAGGACATTTGCAAAATTGCTACAGTATCGTTGCTGCATCATCTTTGCGAGTTAAATCACAAGGTGTCACCTTCTAAACTCCAATATTGTTGTCAAGAAGTAACCTATCTAGGTCACTTATTGTCAAAGGAGGGACGGCGTTTGACCCCAGAGAGAATTGCAGCAATTGCACGAATGGCTGTGCCAACCACCCAAAGAGATGTGCGTGCCTTTTTAGGTATTACGTCGTACTGCAGGCAATGGATTCCAAATTTTTCATTGCTAGCGAAACCATTAGTGGCTCTTACGTGCAAGGATGTTTCGACTCCTTTACCATGGACGGAAGAATGTCAGAAAAGTTTTTCTGAATTACGCGATTCATTGTGTTCGGCTCCTGTGTTAGGTACTCCTGACTATAGCAAGCCGTTTACATTATATGTTCATGAGAGAGAAGGTTGTGCGTTGAGTGTCTTAACGCAACCTTTTGGTGGTAAGCAACGTCCATGTGCATATTTTTCCTCGACCTTGGACCCGGTAGCTAGAGCATTGCCGAGTTGTTTGAGAGCAACAGCGGCAGCCGCGGTCTCCATCCGACAATCAGCAGGATTGGTCATGGATAATATGCTTACGGTGATGGTTCCGCATGCAGTCGACACTCTTTTGAATCATACGAAAACTCAACACTTGACGAGTGCGAGGTTGTCTGGGTACGAGTTGACGCTGTTGGCAAGCCACATTCAAATAAAACGTTGTAATGTTCTGAACCCGGCAACTTTGTTACCAATTAGCTCAGAGTCAGATGAAATAACAGAACACGACTGTTATTTGAGGACAGAGGAGGAAACAAAAGGTCGAGTGGACCTTAAAAACACCCCATTGGAAGACCCAGATGGTACACTGTATGTGGATGGTTCATGTTTCAAGTTGCCGAATGGCGATGTGACTACTGCGTATGCTGTTGTAACATTGAATACTGTTGTTGAGACTGCGAGATTAAATCAGAATTCTGCCCAAGCCGCAGAGCTGATCGCTCTTACTAGAGCGTGTGTGTTAGCGAAAGGGAAACGTGTGAATGTGTTTACCGACAGCCAATATGCCTTTGGCGTCGCACATAGTTTTGGACGGTTGTGAAGAGAGAGAGGTTTTCTAACGTCGCATGGTACGAAGATTCAGCATGGCCAGCTTGTGAATGATCTTTTGGATGCACTTACGTTGCCTAAGCAAGTTGCGATTGTTAAATGTAGTGCGCATCGTAAGGTGACGGATGATGTTGGTCGAGGTAATGCGTTTGCGGATGAGACTGCTAAGGAGACTGCCCGGAACCTTAGCACTCGAATGTATGTGACGAGTTCGGTTAGGTGGCCTACAGAATCGAGTATGTGTGAGGACACTATCGAGAGTGTGAAAGCAATTCAGAATGAGGCCACCGAGACTGAAAAGACGAAGTGGAAAGAAAGTACGGGAAAGGTGGATGCGAATGGTTGTTGGATTGACTTATCGGATCAGAAAAGATGGATGTTGCCTGATGCGTATGTGCTAGCTGTAGTGACTATGGCGCATGGGTTAGCACATATTAGCGCGAAAGGTATTTGTAAATTGCTGTCCCCTGTGTGGAAGAATGATGGTATCACGAAATGTGCTGAACGCTTGGTTAAGAATTGTATGGTGTGTATGTTGTACAATCCTGGCAAGGGAACCCCAACTCCTCCTGGCAGTTTTGCTCCCCCTTCATGTCCCTTTGAGGTGATTCAATTGGACTTCATCCATATGGAGCGATGCAATAATCTGAAATACGTTTTAGTTGTGGTTTGCGCATTCTCCCGATGGATCGAGGCCTATCCTCTCAAAGACAATACTGCTTTGTCTACCGCGAAAATCCTACTGAAGGAATACTTTCCTCGGTATGGAATGCCTAGAATCGTGTGGTCAGATAACGGAAGTGAGTTTGTGGGGAGTGTGATGAAGAGTGTGTGTAAGGGCCTTGGAATTAATCAGAAATTCCATAGCGCCAATCATCCCCAGTCAGCTGGTTTGGTTGAAGGGTACAATGGCACCCTTAAACTAAAACTAGCAAAGATTCAGGCTACGACTGGTCTCTCGTGGCCTGACGCTTTACCCTTAGCATTACTGTCAACAAGGGCAACTGTACACTCCCGAGTAGGGCTCAGCCCCTATGAAATAGTGTTCGGTCGTCCTGCCAATGTTTGGGGGGTCCCTAGACCGGGTGCTTTTTGTGATCTTGAGTATCCAATGTTGATCGATTATCTTCATGACTTGACTGCTAAACTGAGGTTAATTCACCAACAGGTTCACGAAGCATTGCCGACGCAGACGGAGGGTCCAGGCCACCAGCTCCAGCCCGGAGATTGGGTGGTGACGCGCAACTTTTCGCGCAAGAACAACTTGGATCCCAGGTTCACTGGACCCTACCAGGTCCTCCTTGCCACGAGAACTGCAGTTCGTCTTGAGGGGCGGAAGAATTGGGTGCATGCCACCCATACCAAGAAAGTCCCTATCTCGTTGCCAGCAGACTCGTGGGTGAGGAAAGGCATTGCATCAACTGAAACCGAAGGATTGCCGGCGTTTGTACCTTTCAGCGACGCACAACCTGTTGGAGAATCCTCAGTGCAGCAGAAAAACACTGTTGAACATTTGTCAGCAAAAGACTCAAGACCAAAACATTCAGCTGATCAACAGGACGTTGTCCCTTCAACGGATCCTTTGTTTGACGAACAAACACGTCCTGGGAAAACCCGATACTTTTTGCGATCTAGCACCAGAGACTAATAAAAGATCCTGTTCTGTCCTTTGACAATTGCATTATCCCGTTTTCCACGATCAGTTTGAACACTCATATCATTGTAATTATTTTGTACATATTCATTGAGCTTCGTTTCTTACACTTTTTGCTTCCACAGCTGAGAGACATTGTTTTTGCATATACACTGGTGAAATAAAGGCCGTAGGGCCGCGCGCGTACTTCCTTCTGGTTAGTAGGTCTTGACGCTAGGTTAAAGACCGTCGGTTCCTGGGAACTCCTAGGGATTGACTATTGCTACACAGAACGAAGTGCGTCAAGAAACGTTGCGGACGGTCATAGGGAATGGCATTTTCGAAGCTGACGGATTTGGAAGAAGCTCAGGTTCATAGATTCAAGCTGCAGCGACTCAGTCGTACCAAATGTTTTGAATTCCAAATATTCGTATTGTTTTTGACTGTTTCTGCATTATTGGCGGGTGGGGTGTATTACACGATGTTTTACTTCTTACCTACTGCTACACCTACTCCTACCCCTGACCCTAAACTCACCTCTACTGCATCTCCTCATTCTTTCCATATCTTACCTGAACACGAGCAGGCTAGACGTGCAGAATTCCGCAACAATTCCTTTATTCAGCTCCTCCATCAGCATCAGTTAGTGGTTAACACTACTAATTGTTGGGTGTGTGGGTTGATGCCACATACTACGGATAAGGGAATTCCATATCTGGTGTTACCGTATAGTTCCCAAGGGTCTGCTCGAGCATTTCAAACAATGTTTCGAAGCGCACTGGGTTTCCACCCCATTCGAGAACCACGTTCCCCCTACTCTGGTCCTACCTCGTATCAAAAACCTTTGTCTATAGCAATTGAAGACTTAGATAGCGATATCTATGATCCTTCGCTTATTCCTGAAGAAGAGGTACAAGCCTATAGGGTCCTAAGTAGAGGCGAATATAGTGTGTTCACTAGTGAAAAACAGCTTAAAAGCTCGCCTCCGATATGGGTTGTACCCCACATTGGTAATTTTTGTCTCATAGGTCGCGGCCGAAGATCGAAAGCCCGACTTGGAGAGAGTGCTTGCACTGAAAATTACATTCTGCCGATGGTCTCGTCCCCTGTGTTCCTGGCCGCCAAGGGTACATACTTTATCTGTCATGATCGTGCGTATGCATGGTTGCCCTCTGACTTCATGGGCTCATGCTTCATTGCAAACTTGTTGCCTCCGACGTTTACTGTAGATGCAGATTATCACAAGATTAGAGTTGTGAGAGGCGTAATTAGCGAAGAGGATACTGCCGGTCAAGAGGCAGGAGACTTTTTCAAGGGTTTCCTCCCGTTTTGGGGACCTATGGTTAATAGTAGGAACCTGAGACAGTTGACTCGAGTGGTAGAATCGACAGCTAATATTACTGCCAGTGCCCTTGGTAATATCACCACTGAACTTCAGGCGGATAGACTTATGACGTTACAAAACCGTATGGTTTTAGACGTGATCTTAGCAGATCGTGGTGGGGTATGTAAAGTGATCCATTCGAGCTGCTGCATTTTTATTCCTGATAACGCTCCAACTGTCTATCAAGCCATCTCGAAGTTGCATAAGATCTCCGACTCCATACACGTGGATGTAGGGGATTGGACGCTACTTGGGTGGTTTTGGGGCCTGATGTCGACTTGGGGTTGGAAGATTCTGATGATCATCGGAGTCGTTGTGGCGTTCCTGTTCACGTGTTGCCTTTGTGTGCAGTGCGGTCCTGCCTTATGTGGCCTTTGTGCTACAACGTGTATGAGACAGCCACCTGTTACCAAGGGGACTCGGTTGGACAGAGCTATGCTACAGCAACATCTAGATGGTCTGATGAATATCGAATATGATTCCGACTAGTGCTTGCCTACATGAGGGCAAAAGGAGCGTCTGAGGTTCCGTGACAATTGTAAGTGGTGTTTTCGACTCGCACGAATATAGTCGAGTCTGGTATCTATGAACCGCAAATGACGAGTTTAGTAAGTGTGCGCAGTTTCGCTGTGCTAACGTAAACCGTTCGTTTGTTTTGTGGGTTTTTCATCTGTACCCACGGGTTCCATCTTAGATATGGCATCCATTTTGTCTCTTGCCCTCAAGTAGCCAGCGAACGGACGATGTCCGCTTCGCGACCCTGGGACTCCCAAGATATTTGCGGAAGACACATGTTCTTTGTAAGTGTCTTTATGACGATGGGGATGATACTGTAAGGCAGATGGCCCCACTCGAGGCTCATCTTGCCGTGCCGGTTTATTGTCTCAGCCGTGCATCTCATTAGGCACGTCCCTTTGATGTCTGTATCTCGTGTTTCCCGATACCTCCCCTTTTTCACCCTTTCCGATCTCTCCACTGTCTCCATCTTCCTCTGCACCTGTCTTTGTTCCTATTTCGATCTGTTTTACTACCGATTGGAATGCACTAATGTTGGGAAGATGGCTTTTTACAGTTGGGAACCGCCAAATGTTTCCGCACTTATGTTCCGGACCTTATGTGTATCAAAGTGACCAAAGCAACCCCTCTGGGGGATAATCGTGGGAACCGGGTTGTAAACCTTTGTGTATCATGTTGTCCTATGGGTAAATTCTGTATAAAAGGAGCGATCCACAGAACCAATTTGAAGCAGTCTCCCCAAGTTGCACATGTTGTACTTGTCGTGACTTCTGTGTTCCCTGCAGTAAATAAACCTTGAATCTCTGACGCCGAAGGAAGTGTCCCGTGTCTCTGTCATTCGTACGCCGGAGCAGGTTACCCACGAAGGTTTCAGGTGTTGTGCCCTGGCACCGCTGGGTCTTAAAGAACCCAGTCCTTCATACCCAAAAACAGTATCTGTACAGAAAATGCCTAGAGGTTGGGAACAGTGTCTGTGAGCCTCTGTGGAACTCAACATTCCTTCGACGATCGTCTGTAATTCTGAACACAGGTAGCTACTTTAAAGTTTGAAAGACTTACAACCCCCAAGTACTCCAACATCTGTTGTTTTTAACCTCTCATCTAACATGCCAGAATCCCCTTTGTTTCCCCGGCTATCCCCTTCTTGGAGCACTATGGTTCTGCCTCTGGAACCTAAAAAACAGACATTGTCAAAAATAAACAAATGGTTAAATGTCTGATGTTTCTTCTGACTTTCGAACCTATGTATATGTCTGCCTGTGTTTGTGTGTAGTTTTTGAAATAGTTAACATGTTGTCGTTTTTTTCTTCTTTTATTACTTTAGTAAGTTTATCAGTGTATTGCTTGTACTATGAAAAAACTGTTTTGTAAATAAACCCTATTTCCTTATTAACGTATTTCTGTAATCTTTTAAAAACATTTTAAATGTGTGTCCTTGCATCTGAATGAAGATACTGAGTCTGCATTCAAATTTATATTCTTTTATTTTAGAGTCACCATTACACATAATGGGTGTTACACGACCATACATTTTTGACAAACTACATACTCTTTTTTAACAGTGCTTGATGTTGATCTAGAGTTTTCTTTCACATATTTCATAACCATGCTGTCATTGTTAACTAGGTCGATAGAATATAGATTAAAAATTCTAAACTTCTTACCCTCAGACATTTTACTATTAAAATATATATAATGCTCCCCGCATGTGATGGCGAGTAAATCCTGTACCTGTATTTTGCTGTACTCCACCCTCGCAGCAGCTTTTTTTGCATACTTGAATATAGGTTTTGTATAGATGCTTTGCTCAGGGAATGCTGCTCCACTGTCACATACTTTAACCTTGTCTTCATCTAAAAACTGGGTTGCACAGTGAGTTCCTTCCATGCAGTGCGGATCTGTGTTAAAGACGAGCTTGCAGGGTCTTTCAGACCCAATTTCACCAGGTAGAAGTAGGGATCTCCAAACCGGTCCTGGAGGGCCGGATCCATGCCAGATTTTTGGGATATCCCCATTGAGATACAGGTAGTAATTTTAAAAATCTGGCATGGATCTGGCCCTCCAGGAACGGTTTGGAGACCCCTAGAGTGTCGCTTTGAAAAACACCTATAATGTAATTTTTGTGTATTTATGACGGCTTAATATATCCTGAATCTGAACAGTGTCCATTTTACAATATTTTAAGGATAGTAAAAAAAAATCTGCCGGGCATGGTTGGTCTGAATCACGTTGTCGAATTCAGAGAAGGCAACCATGTTCACATTCAAAGCCAAGGGTTGCCTAAAATGAATTTCAGCTTTTAGATTTCTGTTTTTGATTGTTTTAGAAGTCGCTGTCTTCCTTGTCAGGAGGCAGATCGGAAGTGAGGAAAAGTATTTTTTCGATCGACAATCATTTTTAACAGTACTCCATTGGTTTTTGCATTGCCATCTCGTGGCAAACACTTTCACAGGACCCACCTGGTCGTTTTTTCCTGATGTACGAAGAAAATTCTATCAGCACGACAAAAATCCATTTTTGCAGGCCTGCATTTCTGCCCAGGAACTGTCACCAATCCAACCCCCTGTTCATCAGAAAGCCACATGGCCCTCACCCCGAGTAACTGATTCATTTTTCCTCTCCTGCTCCCAGCCTGATAAAACATCCTTGACACCATGATCAGGTTATCTGGACAATGGTCTGACTGCTGAACTTTCATCCAGACAATCGGAGAATAGCTCGTAAAGCCAGGGCTTTTGATCAAGGCCACTGGGCAAAGAAACCTGAGGAAACCAAGCCCCGATCAAAGCAGAACTAACATTTGACTGTATACCTTGCCATGACCAGGTCACTAACTGCAAACACCACCTGGATCCGGCTAATCAACAACAAACATTGCCCTGATTGAACAATGGTCTGGCAGCCAGAAGGCTGGAATAAGAAATGTATAAAAGGCTTGTTAGCTACAGATTTAAGCAGCAGCCTTCTCTGTCTTGTCTTTGACTAGCTTGGGACTCAGTTCCATAGCCCGGGCTATTGAAATAAATCTGGGTTCCTCCTGCAGACGAAGGCTCTTGTGTCTCCTTTTAATACGTATGAAGGGTATGGAAGATTAGGGCGGTTCCCCCGCCGCCCAGACCCTGTAACTGGGTTTTTCCGGTTCTTCAAATGGCGCCTGAATAGGGACTCCACGAGTACGGAGGTCAGGCCCGGTGTACATGAGGAGGTGCACGGAGAGACTCCGACGGAGGGGCCCTACCCAAGGATTCTTGTATTCCGGTAGACCGAACGACTCACCCGTTGTTTCTCCCCACCGGGTCTGGGCCACTTGACCGCCTCCTCGCTGGAGTCCCCTAGCAAATAATTTCTGGAGCAGGACACAGCCCTACGTCTGCAGAAGAGAACTACCCCTGTAAGGTAAGGGTGGACTGATCATCCACCAAGTCTGTATGATTCTGTTATTGACTTTCGCAAAAGCCAAGCAAGCAAGGTGAATTTTTTTTAAAACCTGCTGGTGTCTGTTCTGTGTGATTCTGCTATTATTGTCCTTTGCAAAAGACAAGCAAGCGAGGTAAGTTTTAGGAACCCCCTGGTGTCTGTTATCTGTTTTTAAGCATGCCAGTCAGTAGCAAGTTCAGGAAATTATGTTGTTGTATGTGTACACAGGACTCCCAGCTGGAGGCAGACTGCCCGCTCCCTCCAGAAGGGACCCCTGGCCATACCATGTATATCGAAAGCGAAAAATAGGAGAGAGTTTTCCCGAATGAACCCAGAAAGGACTGGGAAATAGTGACACCAAAAAAGGGGGTTTCCTTTCTGTGGTTATTTCATTATCATTATACAATAAATCAGACCAATAGAGCAAGACACCTGTTATGAGACAGATTTTAGATTAAAGTATCCTCAGTAACATATATACCTTCAGACCAAAGATTGTATCAAAAATGTCACATTTATTAAAAAAGAAGAAAAAAGCATTTATATTAAAGAATTCAAACAATTTCACATAAGCATTATTATATCATGAAAATACATGCATATACTCTTTCTTCCAAGTGTTACAATATAAAAACATATAGAGACAAGTAAAAAAGCCAATGTTGTCGACGCGTTTCGGTGCTTAGTTGGGTAGAACACCTTCTTCAGGACTATGATTAAAAACTTCATAAATTCTTAAAGCATTTTCAATTTGCTATGCCAGTCTTGATCCTGGAGTGGAATATTCCTTAGTTTGTATATTCACCTCAGCTTGACCATCTAGAGGATTTGATAGAGATGTGCAGATTTTGTAGTGCTAGATGGAGACTTCTCCAAGCGCCTGCATTTTATCTAGGTCGCCTCGAGATATTCAGGAACCTTCTTACAAGTTAATTCCAATTGCTTGTTTCTTAGGTGGAAATTTAGGCGGGCTTCTCACCTGGATTAAATTCCTTCAGCGCGGTCCGCCTGGTCTCCCCGGTCTCCAGAGTCGGATACCGACTCTGGAGACCGGGGATACCGACTCTGGAGACCGGGGAGACCAGGCGGACCGCGCTGAAGGAATTTAATCCAGGTGAGAAGCCCGCCTAAATTTCCACCTAAGAAACAAGCAATTGGAATTAACTTGTAAGAAGGTTCCTGAATATCTCGAGGCGACCTAGATAAAATGCAGGCGCTTGGAGAAGTCTCCATCTAGTACTACAAAATCTGCACATCTCTATCAAATCCTCTAGATGGTCAAGCTGAGGTGAATATACAAACTAAGGAATATTCCACTCCAGGATCAAGACTGGCATAGCAAATTGAAAATGCTTTAAGAATTTATGAAGTTTTTAATCATAGTCCTGAAGAAGGTGTTCTACCCAACTAAGCACCGAAACGCGTCGACAGCATACCATGTATATTAAATATGGCCCTTCTGCCATAATGTTTTCCTCATTTTGGGTGAAATACACCAAGAAAAGTAACGCAGAGTTACAGTGGCCACTTTATGGCTCCTTTGACTCCCAAGTCCAATGCCAACTTAGAGGAACAATTAATTAAAAGGAAAACGCGCCCGTCCATGTTTGAATCTCTCCGATTTTGGAGGAAAGAGATAGAACTGAGAGCTAGAAAACAGAAGGCGCAAGAAAGAAAACAAGAACGTATATCAAAGGCCGACCACACCAGAGAAAATTTACAAAATCAAATAATAAAATCGGCAGAAATAGCTGATAGGGAGCATGGGACCCGAGTACAGAAATTTTATCCAGCACGTGAGGAAAAAGGAAAGGTCCATATAGAGGGAGGAGAAGAAAGTGATTCCTTGCTTGATACCATGCGAGAAAGTCCTCCTGCATATGCCCCAATGTACCATGCCCTGACACATCACACCCCGCATGCCCCCCTACCACCACCCGCTACTGCCCCCACTGCCCCTCCTACTGTTCCCCCTGTCACACCAGCCCTCCCGACCTTTCCCATGACACTGACCACACACGTTAACTCTGTCCTCACCGAGGGATTGACAACAAGCCTCCATTCGTCCAACCCTAGCGGCTTTACCCCTACCCATCCTTTTCTTGCTTCCCCGTGGGCTACAGTTAAGCAAGACTTATGTAAATTATTGAATTCCCCTCGATTGAACTCCCTGCGCTCAGCAGTCAGCTTTTTGTCCCTTCAAGAGAAAGACCTACAAAGGCAACAGTGTGAATGTTGGATGAATAACAATAATATTTATTCCTTTAAAGAAATATGGTCCACCTTTTCTCAATGGACAATTATGGAACAAACCACCCGGGCTGAATACAAGTGGGCTTTTGTCATGCAAAAATTTGAGAATGTGTCTGTGCAGATACCCACCAGATTGATGGACCTTAGGTCACAAATAAAAAGAGGAGATGTTCAGGGAGAGGGGATGTTTGGTGCTATATCCATTTTAGTGGCTTACCGTGACATGACTGCCTTTTCAAATGCCACTTTAGAAACAGCTATGCCAATGAGAGAAGCGGCCCCTGTCTTTGTTAGTGCACTTACCGATGCCCAAAATAATGGCAGAGGGGCTGTTGAATCACACTGGCGCAGGCTTTGGGTTCATGTTCCTTGGAAAAGGTCAGAAGTAATGCAGTTAAAAGGACAGTTACCAGATCCCTGGAAGAATCCGGCTGCCTTTTACAGAGAATTAGGTCAGATTATATCTGCAGGTACTCTCGTTCTTGAGGATATAGATTTACTTTTTGGTGCGGTTGTACCCACTGAAATATGGGACAAGATTCGGAATACTGATCATGAAGTGGCATTGGGAGGTAAATGGGCTGACCTAGAGGCAATGGAAGAAGCAAGGGTAGGAGGGACTAAACCAGAAGCTGCCATACTGACTTTGCCCGGTAAAATATTGACGTTTATGAAAACACTTTTACCGGAAACTGTCTTTAACTGGGATAAAATAAAAGCCTGTAGACAGGGAAAAGATGAACATGTGGCTGACTTCTTTACCCATTTTGAGACCGAATACAGGGGGCATAGTGGTTTGGATCCCCGGACCCCAGGTTCTGGCCCAGTGTTTGTCGATAAATTTGTCAGCAACTTACTTCCTGAGATCTCTGCCAGGCTTAAGAAGGTTGAAAGTACATGGTCTGCCCAAACTATGACTGGTATCTTGGCTATGGCACACTATCATGAGAATAGGGAGAACGAAGATAAAGATAAAGAAAGTAAGAAGGTTAGGGATCTTAAGACTAAGGCACTTCTACAGCAAGCTTATCCTCCCTGAGGTCCCGATGCCCGCTGGAATTTTAGACCGCAACCCCAACCCCCTCCAAGGGCTCGCCAGTCTACCCCCTCCAGCCCTCAAGGTACGGGAGCCCTCCAAACAGATCAGTGTGCCTATTGTAAAGGGTATGGCCATTGGATAGATGAGTGTCCCGTATTAGCTGAAAACATAAAAACAGGGAAGACTCGGCCTCGCGCTCCCAGGGAAGCGAGGTCCAATCGGAACCATGGCCCGCCCCATCCACAAGATAAAGAACGTAGGCCCAGGGATGATGCTCCTGCCCGGCCACTCCCGGCCAACAGGTTTGATGGGCACGAAGCAACACGCACTTATTACAATGATGATTATGAAGAAGTTGATGAGACAGGATCCTACCAAGCATAGGAAAGCCAGGAAAGGGGTATTACCAGAGTGCAAATTCCAGTGGATCAAAGGGGTCCGTATGTTCAAATGTCAGTTGTGGGGAATGATAAGAATTTTCTTTTGGATACTGGGGCCACCAGGTCTTCTATTGCACGTCTGTCAGTCCCGGAGGCACCCCTTTCTGGCAATATGAATGTCTCCGTGGGTTTTGCAGGGACGACCGTGACCAGTCCTGTCTCTGAACCCCTCCCTCTCGATATTGGCCCTGCGCATATTGACGCTCCCTTGGTCCCTACTACAGGTTGCAGTGAGAATTTGCTAGGCTTGGATTTACTGAAAGACCTGTGTGCGACCATATCATGTAGTCCCCAAGGTGTATCCCTAACTATATCTCCGACTGCAGACTCCTACATGTATCTGTCCGGTCCCCTCCCACCAGAGTTGCAGTCTTTACCATCCTCCCTCTGGGCATCATCAGACACTGATGTAGGGTGTCTCAACATACCACCTCATGTGGTACGCATCCAGCCAGGTGCACTTCTCCCCCGCCTTCGGCAGTATCGACTGCCCACGGAAGGAGAAATGGCCCTGTTGACAATAATATCTGAATTGATGGACAAGGACGTAGTGGAGGAGACACGTGGCAATATCTGTAACAGTCCCATTATTCCTGTTCTTAAAAAGACTAATGGAGATGCTCTCTCCACTAAAATATACAGATTTGTGATTGACCTGAGAGCCCTTAACAAAATAACAATATCCCAATATCCTGTTGTCCCCGACATCACTGCCCTCTTAACGATGGTTCCCTCTGACGCCACACACTTCTCTGTCATTGACCTAAAGAATGCCTTTTTCAGCATACCTATACATCCTGAGAGCAGACACTTTTTTGGTTTCTCCCTTGGTGGGCAGAGTTTTAGATTCTGCTGCGCCCCTCAAGGTTTTACCGAGAGCCCCAGTATCTACAGCCAAGCCCTAAAAAGCCAACTAGATTCCGTGGAACTTCCTGACAATTCCACGCTCTTGCAATATGTAGACGATCTCCTCATTGCTGCAAATTCTGCCCCAACATGTAGAACAGCTACTCTCTGTCTGTTACGCCACCTTGCCTCCATAACCACAAAGTCTCTTTAAAAAAGCTTCAGTTTTGTCAAGAGAAGGTGACCTATTTAGGTCATCTCCTCTCGAAGGACGGAAGGCAACTCACCGCTGATTGTGTAGCCATCATTAATGCTATGACGGCCCCACGGACTCAAAAGCAGGTACGAGCTTTCATAGGCCTAACCTCATACTGTAGACAGTCGATTTCCAATTTTTCGGCCATGGTCAAACCCCTTCTTGCCCTCACCACCAAGGATATATCAGACAGTTCCTTTCCATGGGCTACAGAGCATGCGTAGGCCTTCGAAGATTTGAAGAGGGCCCTGTGCACTGCTCCAGTCCTCGGTACCCCTGACTATAGCAAACAATTTTTTCTTTTTGTACATGAGACAGATGGTTGTGCATGTGCAGTCCTGACCCAGATGTTTGGAGGTCACCAACGACCATGTGCCTATTTTTCAGCCACCTTAGATCCTGTTGCGAGGGCTCTCCCAGGATGTCTACGGGCAACAGCTGCGGCCGCCCTCATGGCCCGTCAGAGTGCGGTAATCGCCATGAACTCCCCTCTAACTCTGATGGTCCCCCATTCTGTAAATACCCTCCTTAACAACACCAAGACACAGAACCTCACTAGCGCACGACTTACAGGGTATGAACTGACGCTCTTTGCCAGCCTTATTAACATCAAAAGATGCACTGCACTAAACCCTGCCACATTACTTTCACTGGACACTCAGGATGCCCGCTTAGACCCACATGATAGCATATTAAGGACAGAGGACGAGACAAAGGGACGGGTTGACTCACAGGATACCCCGATAGCAGAACCAGAAGGTACACTGCATGTGGACGGATCATGTCTCAGAAGGCCAGATGGTAACACCTCAGCTGCCTACGCACTCACGACATTGGGAAAGGTAGTAGAAACAGCTCAGATTCCGCAGTGCTCTGCTCAGGCAGCAGAACTAGTGGCCGTCACTAGAGCCTGTGTGTTAAGCAAGGGTATAACAGTAAATATCTACACCGACAGTCAGTATGCCTTCGGGGTGGCCCACAACTTCTGGAGGTTATGGAAAGAATGGAATTTCCTTACCTCCCATGGGACCAAGACCCAACATGGCCCACTAATTCACAGACTGCTAGACTCTCTGACACTCCCCAGAAAGGTGGCCATTATAAAATGTAAAGCCCATAAGAAAGTGACAGACGATGTTGGGAAAGGCAATACTCTGGCTGACCAGACAGCCAGACAAACAGCGCTTAGGAAAAGGGAAGGAATGTATATAGGAGGTCCCGCTAGATGGGTGACAGAAGGGGGCATGGTTGAAAATGCAGTACAGAGTGTGCTTGACATTCAGTCCCATACTACTCCTGAAGAACTAAGAGTGTGGGAAGATCACTTAGCAAAGGAGGGAAGTGATGGTTGCTGGGTCCGTACGACTATGGAAAGATAATGGATGTTGCCTGACAGTCACGTGCTGGCAGTTGTCACAATGGCCCATGGTCCTGCCCACATTAGCGCAAAAGGAATTTGCAAACTGTTGGAACCTACATGGTACAACTCCAAAATACCAGCATATGCTGAGAAGCTGGTTAAAACATGTATGATTTGCCTAATGTACAACCCAGGAAAAGGCACCGAAACTCCCAAGGGTGGATTCTCTCCTCCTACCTTCCCGTTTGAAGTCCTCAAAATGGACTACATCCAGATGGACAGGTGTATTAACTTAAAATATGTCCTGGTAGTGGTCTGTGCATTCAGTCGATGGGTGGAAGCCTACCCCGTCAAAGACTGCACTGCTATCACTACCGCCAAAGTGCTACTCAAGGAGTACCTCCCACGCTTTGGTTTGCCCCGCTTGGTCTGGAGTGACAACGGGACACACTTAACAGCTCAATTTATGGATTATGTCTGTACAGCATTAGGCATAAAACAAAAATGTCACGCCGCCAACCACCCCCAGTCAGCAGGTCTAGTGGAGGTTTACAATGGCATCCTAAAAACTAAAATGGCCAAAATAGTAGCCGAGACAGGTTTCATTTGGGTTGATGCTCTGCCCTTGGCCCTACTGTCCACAAGAACAACGGCCCACACCAGGATAGGATTATCCCCCATGAAATTGTGTTTGTGCGGCCTGCCAATGTCTGGGGTGTCCCTCGACCTAAGAAACTGTCCGATGTGGAATACCCTGTATTGACTGATTCCCTGTACACTCTAACCAACACCTTTCGTATTCTTTATCACCAGGTGCACGAGGCCATACCCGACAAAAACGAGGGCCCAGGACACGTCATCCAACCCGGCAACTGGGTCCGGTGAGGAACTTCCAGCAGACCAAGAGCCTCGAGCCCCGCTGAACACAACCCCGTCAAGTACTGTTAGCCACCTGCACCGGTGTGAAAGTGGATGGTCGAAAGAACTGGGTACACTCTACCCACTGCCGGCGTGTCCCTCTGCCTCTCCCCTATGATCAGTGGGTGAGGGAAGGACTGGGAGACACAGAAACAGAGACAGTTCCAACCTTTGTCCCATTCAGCGATGCTAGACTGCATTCTACATCCACTGAAGCGGAGAGTGACAACATACTAAGAGGAAGGGTGGAACCCTCCCTTAACACTGCTCAGCGTCAAGAACAATTGTTTCCCGACCATACTGTCCCTGCTTCCGACAGATACAACTTACGCTCCAGAGGGAAGGCTTGCCCTTGACTTCGCCAAGTGCCAATAGGCTGTAGGGCTGTGATCCTCCCAGGCTGAGAGTAGTGCTGTTTATAAGACTGAGGTAAACCATGAGGGCCCTCGGCCCCTGCATCCAGTGAAACAACCACCAACCACAGACAGCCACTAGGGGTCCCTGGCTTAGCACAATGGCCGCCTTCCCAAACACCCGTATCCAGAAACCAGATGCCAGTCTCCGACATAGTAGATGCTTCATGGTCCCCGTGGTAACGCTGTTTGTCTCCCTCCTCCTATCTATCCTTGGTTGGCTCTTACTGATCTTCCATCCTGTTACATCACCAACTCCTACCCCGACTCCTGCAGAGCATCAGTACTATACACTACCAGCCCACGAATTACCCCGCCGTGCAGAATTTTTCAACAACACCTTCATCCAAATGTTGCACCACCACCAACTGATCATGAACACTTCCAACTGCTGGGTGTGCGGACTCATGCAACATTCCATGCTACATCCTGTCCCATTCTTTCCTTATCCATTTTCCATCTCTTGTCTTGCATGGTGGATGTTGATGCAGGAGGCCTACACTGTCAATGGTACTGCCCATCCTGTCCTTGGTACATTCTGTGATGACTTTCTGTTTGAATAGCTTGCTCTGTTTTCTCCTTTTGTTATGTTCCCTGTAAGTGTTGCTTATTTCTTGCCATGCGCCAGGACGCCCCTTAGCTGGGGCAGCTGTGCGCAATACAAAAGATCGTAACATAACATAACATAACTTCTGGCAGAACAGATCTGGCAATGCCAATGCTCCTTTTTGTCTGACCAGCTCTTCCACATTGCTACTACCACCAGATGAACTCGGTGAGATGGTAGTATTCAACTCCAGCAGTCGACAAACATTTTCCAGGTTCCGCACCAGAAAGATACTGCCTAATGAAAGAGACACTCTGAATGTCATAAATGTGCAAGGCCATGTCTGCATCCATAGCCTAGGGACTAAGAAAGTTGGCAACAGTATATGTGACATCACTAAAACACTAATCTCCACATCTCCTCCGAAGTTGGTAGCATCCCCCAACACCTATTTTATCTGTGGAACTTCCGCCTACACCTGGCTCCCCCGTAACTGGTCTGGTACCTGCTATCTGGCCTTCCTCCTCCCACCAACATATTCCATCCATGGGGGTTACCATCTGTCAATGAAGGGCTCCCTGCACTGCTCACGTAGGGGTGTCATATCAGCCGAAGATACAGTGGGCCAGGAAGCTGGGGACTTCTTTAAAGGTATACTTCCATTCTGGGGCCCCATGGCAAACAGTCGAGCTATACGAGGACTGACCAGGGTCCTTGAGGCCACCATCACAGTAACAGCTGGCGCCCTCTCCAACATCACTGCAGAGCTGCAGGGGGACCGCCTCATAACACTCCAGAACAGAATGGTCCTAGACGTCATCCTGGCTGATGGTGTTGGTGTATGTAAATTGATCAGCTCCAGCTGCTGCGTGTATATCCCGGACAACGCACCTACAGTATAGGATGCCATCCAACGTCTGCATCATTTCTCTTTTGAAGTACATCTTGATGAAGGCAACTGGTCCCTCACTGGTTGGATCTGTGGCCTTCTTTCCCAGTGGGGTTGGAGGGTCTTCATCTTCCTTGCATTATGAGTAGCTGTCCTGGTCTCCTGCTGTTTGTGTTTTCAGTGCCTGCCAGTGCTCTGTACAATGTGTGTGCAGACCATCAAGCCTCCGCCATCAAACATTCACAACACCAATATGATGGTGATGATCCAGCAAGAAACAGATGGCTTTATGAACATTGACATTTCCTAAAGTATTTGCCACTCTATGGCAAAAGGAGGGTCTGAGGAAAAGTATTTTTTCGATCGACAATCATTTTTAACAGGACTCCTTTGGTTTTTGCATTGCGATCTCGTGGCAAATAACTTTCATAGGACCCACCTGGTCCTTTTTCCTGATGTATGAGGAAAATTCTATCAGCACGACAAAAATCCATTTTTGCAGGCCTGCATTTCTGCCCAGGAACTGTCACCCGCCCAACCCCCTGTTCTCTGCAGTTCATCAGAAAGCCACATGGCCCTCACCCCGAGTGAATGATTCATTTTTCCTCTCCTGCTCCTAGCCTGATAAAACACCCTTGACACCATGATCAGGTTATCTGGACAATGGTCTGACTGCTGAACTTTTATCCAGACAATCAGAGAATAGCTCGTAAAGCCGGGGCTTTTGAACAAGGCAACTGGGCAAAGAACCTGAGGAAACCAAGCCCCGATCAAAGCAGAACTAACATTTGACTGTGTACCTTGCCTTGACCAGGTCACTAACTGCAAACACCACCTGGATCCGGCTAATCAACAACAAACACTGCCCTGATTGAACAATGGTCTGGCAGCCAGAAGGCTGGAATAAGAAATGTATAAAATGCTTGTTAGCTATAGATTTAAGCAGCAGCCTCCTCTGTCTTGTCTTTGACTAACTTGGGACTCTGTTCCGTAGCCCAGGCTATTGAAATAAATCTGGGTTCCTCCTGCAGATGAAGGCTCCTGTGTCTCCTTTTACTACGTATGAAGGGTATGGAAGATTAGGGCTGTTCCCCAGCCGCCGAGACCCTGTAAGTGGGTTATTCCGGTTCTTCAGAAGTGAGCAATGTGTAGGCCAACCCTTAACCTTTACTTGACATGACAACTACCGAGTCACGCAGGTGATTCACAGTTATCAAAACCAAACCCAGAAATTCCCTTAAAAAATGTGCATCTCCTAAGCTGCTTGTGTACAGTTTTGTAGGAATCACAGACGCCTCATGGACCGCACTACGTAATTGATGTCATAGTGTTTGAAATAGAATGGGTTTGAAGTATAGAGACCACTAAATGCCATGTTTTTGACAAAATTGATGATAATTAGCTGGGTTAATCTGGTACCAGCTTGGATGCTGAATATCTTTAGGGTTATTCTTTCAATGGCATAGTTGGAGTTCAATAGCTGTAAAGCTTCGACATGAGCCAGTCAGAAAATTGAGGACACTTTCCCTCTCTTCACAAACAAACTAGCAGACAGTATGGCCAGTTTATACTGCTCTGTGTCCCCGCAGTTGAGACAGAACGAGTCCTTGTTGCGGTTAAGTTTGATATTACGATCCATACGATTGATGAGCAGTTTATCTTGGAAGAAAAGATCTAAATGTATATGTCTGAGGAGGTCAAACTGTTTACTGCTTGCGCTTTTTACAAATTCTTGATTGTCACCGTCCAGCTCCTTGTCTTCAAAATGTGCATAAGTATCCTTGTAGAATAGCCCTGCTGAAAGCTGTGTGTCCATGGCGTTGCGGCTGTAATTTAGAATCCTCTCGATGTAGGCTCTGTAGGCATACATGTTATCACTTTGTAGGATGAGTCAACCGCAGAGGATAATGTCCACCTGATTAAACATGATTGTTATGGTGTAAGTGATCATCACCACTTTGCCTGTGGCCCATATGTTGGCACTGTCCGTTTTTATGATTTTGCCAACAACATGAAGCAGAGTATTGTTGAGATCCAGATACATGTCCGGGAACTTCACACAAAAAACCTCTATTGGTGCCAATGGCGTTAAAGCAGCTAGAGGCAATACTTTCATGAAAAAACTGCTTTTAAAACTGGTCTGAGTGCGCTTTAGAGAAAACAATTCTAACTCTCATTCGGCACATTCTCCCGATAAGCAATGTACAAAGGCCATGGTTCAGGTTGTTGCATTTAAAAGATATTTATGCTAGTGGGTGTTCTCTTGTTCTTTGAGGCTTCCTTCTGCCTTACAGAACTTCTTTGGTAAGCAATTTTTGAAGAGTGCCTCCTTTTCTTATAGGGAGTCAGCAGACTCCTACACCTTGAAGACCTTTACTTCCATTTAATACTTGTGCTTGGCCTGTACACAAGTTCCACTTCTCCTTGGGGTTGTTTGTTCATGCGTTCAGCAACAGCAGAAGTCACAGATCCCACCAAATCCTGGTAATGTTTAATGCTGACACTTTAAAGTGGGGTTTTGCAATTTCATATCCTCTTCTCAAGAAAGGCATGGCTCTTCTAAACAAACTATGGCAGAAAAAAACAAGTCCCGCCCCATACATAACTGGGACCCCTTAAAAGAATAGTGGCCTCCAAATCCGGCCTAGTGTCTGCAATTGTCCCTATACAGAGGAGGTCACAATATGTTTTCATCATTACCATGATGACTGCTTAATATTTGTTTAGGCAGCCTTAAATTAAGCTTAGTAGCAACTTTCCCCTCTTTAAAGGGCACCGGCTAAGACTTATCATCGACGATCCTGACCGAAATAGTGTTAAAATGTTTTTCAGTAATTGCTACATAATCAGGTTTGATATCATTGCACACTAATTACTGTGTTATTTTCACCCTCCTAGTAGAGTGTATAGAACCCTCCATTAATATTGGGGCATGTTGGGTTTGACTCTACCTGGCTTTTTATGTGTTGTACTGTACCTAAATCTCTTCTTAATTTACCCATACAGCTACACTCTGTATAAATATTTGGAGTTTTATGAAACACCTTCCTTCTAAAGTTATCTAATACTTGCTGAATATTCTAATACGCTTTGATGCTGGCTATGGATTTGTTGATGGGCTCGACAACCAGCCCAATGCTGGTGTAATAGCCAAGAGGAAAGCCAGCGTGGAAGCTCAAGAGGTCTTGATCACGCTTTACAGTAAATTTAGCTATGAGCATTGTAAATGTATTTCATGTTCTTGGGTATTGGATTTCAGTTAGGGCTGCCTCCCAGTCCCCTTTTAGGTCCACAGGTTTAGCCAGTTTCACGGTATAATTAGAAATGTAATTGTCGGGGAACATGGCTTTCAATGCTTTGGATGGCAAGGTAATATAAAATTACGTTGTCTACATATGGTCGCCTCCATTGAGCCCCTTGTACTCACACACCCTGCTGGGATCCTGCCAGCACCCAACTGTTAAATTTCACAGGCAACCCCCTCCATTTCACAAAGTCCTGTCTGTTAGCCCTGCTACCTTTCATTTCAGAATCTTTTCAACCCTGTACAGTCTGTGCGGATCTTCTGTTACCTTTAGTAGCTCTTTGTGGTAAAAGGCATCCAACACTGTTTTGTCATCGTAGTCCTTTTACCTGTAAATATATATCCCTTCTTTAAGCACCACACTTTCCACCATAAATATTTTGTTGCTAAAAGTCTGCTGTTGGCCCTTCGTAAAGACCCCATTAAACTTTGAAACCCTATTATGATCTCCTTCTTTTAAAAGTCTGTTTTGAACAGCATAAGCCATAAAAATGTCCGGCGTTAACCTTTGGTGACATTGCCTCTACCATGGCTCTTTTTGCTGATGCTTTCTATGGCTCAAAAAATAAATAAAAACAGCCTATTAGTAAAAAATTAAATATAGCCCTATATATGGGAAAAGTATGTGTGTAACAATTTTTACCAACTTCGTCATTTTCGTGGGATTCAGCAGCGGCTCTGAAATCTTGAGAGTCAGTGAGGTCCATCTAGGCATAAACGGCTGTTGCACGATGATAGCCTCTGGTGCCAATTCCTTTAGAAACTCCATATCTTCATAGACCGGTGAGTTAGGAGCTGTTATAGATTCTTCACCATCTTCGATGTCAAAAAAAATGTTTACAACATTTGCTTCATTATTGCCAGGATCACCTTTAAGCTCCTCTGCAACATGCAAAAGGCTTATTGTGGCAAATTACGAGAACCTGCTAAACCTATAACCACACTATATGCAAAGCAGGATCCTGCACTCATTAACTGCATTTGATCATCCTAAATGTCCTGAAATAAATGAAATATGGAAGCAGTGCTCTATGAGATCAGGGCCCAGGCAATGGACTGCTCAAAAGTCCAAATGTAAGAAAGGAAAGTCTGGAGAACTAACTGTTAGACATTTCTTATAATTGACCCACATCAATAAAGACACTGTGAGATAAGAATATCAGACTTGTACCTTGTCTTTTACCAACTGGATTCCAGCTTCCACCATTTTTAGTCCAGACCTAGAAACACGCTATGGCTGGCTTGCCCGCCCACACTTATGGACATAATTAAAGTCTTATATACAACCGTCATCGTCCATTGAGCTTCAACTGTCATTCACGTTTTGCTTTCACCATCACAGAATACAGCTTTGGGTGATGGTTCTGCTCATTTCAGCCATTGATTCTTTTGCGCCGTTAGTGACCGCTTGTTGCCTGATCACTTCACCTAAAAAGAAATGCATGTCTGCGTGAGGACTACTTTTCTCTGCCAGTGATTTTTTTCTTTCCATTCTTTATCCATTGAAAAATAAGTTTTGTGATCCTTGTGTCTTCAAAACACATCTTAATGTTCCAGATATTTAAACCCAAAAGCACCTTTGCATTGCAAAATTAAGATTCACAGTTTCCAATGATGTACATTAAATCTAAAAAGGGGTTGCGTACTTGCTAGAAATCCACCTGCAAGCTAGGCAGCATCCGTACATTACTATTAGAATGATGCACAATTGTTATTTTTTTTGAGTTTTCATGTTTATTGCATCCACAACTAAACAGAGCTGCATTCAGTGGCGGATCCTCCGCTATGGCAAAGGATCATAGCACCCCCTGCCAGCAGCAGAAAAAAGAAAATAAAACAATAATAAACACTTGTTTATTATTGTTTTATTTTTGCTCTCGGAGCCGAGGCTTGGGGGCGGGACCTAGGGGAATGACAGACACCAGGGGAAGTGTTTTGGCTGTTATCAGTGCTTATGATGGTTTGGCCTGCTGTCTCAGAACAGCCACACCACACTGAAGCTCTCACCAACCCGAGCGTTGCCGGGTCGGCGAGAGCAGACACAGGCTCCCACTCTAACTGGAAGTGTTTTGGCTGTTATCAGTGCATATGATGGTTTGGCCTGCTGTCTCAGAACGGCCAAACCACACTGAAGCTCTCACTAACCCGAGCGTTGCCGGGTCGGCGAGAGCAGACACAGGCTCCCACTCTAACTGGAAGTGTTTTGGCTGTTATCAGTGCATATGATGGTTTGGCCTGCTGTCTCAGAACAGCCACACCACACTGAAGCTCTCACCAACCCGAGCGTTGCCGGGTCGGCGAGAGCAGACACAGGCTCCCACTCTAACTGGAAGTGTTTTGGCTGTTATCAGTGCATATGATGGTTTGGCCTGCTGTCTCAGAACGGCCAAACCACACTGAAGCTCTCACCAACCCGAGCGTTGCCGGGTCGGCGAGAGCAGACACAGGCTCCCACTCTAACTGGAAGTGTTTTGGCTGTTATCAGTGCATATGATGGTTTGGCCTGCTGTCTCAGAACGGCCAAACCACACTGAAGCTCTCACCAACCCGAGCGTTGCCGGGTCGGCGAGAGCAGACACAGGCTCCCACTCTAACTGGAAGTGTTTTGGCTGTTATCAGTGCATATGATGGTTTGGCCTGCTGTCTCAGAACGGCCAAACCACACTGAAGCTCTCACTAACCCGAGCGTTGCCGGGTCGGCGAGAGCAGACACAGGCTCCCACTCTAACTGGAAGTGTTTTGGCTGTTATCAGTGCATATGATGGTTTGGCCTGCTGTCTCAGAACGGCCAAACCACACTGAAGCTCTCACTAACCCGAGCGTTGCCGGGTCGGCGAGAGCAGACACAGGCTCCCACTCTAACTGGAAGTGTTTTGGCTGTTATCAGTGCATATGATGGTTTGGCCTGCTGTCTCAGAACAGCCACACCACACTGAAGCTCTCACCAACCCGAGCGTTGCCGGGTCGGCGAGAGCAGACACAGGCTCCCACTCTAACTGGAAGTGTTTTGGCTGTTATCAGTGCATATGATGGTTTGGCCTGCTGTCTCAGAACGGCCAAACCACACTGAAGCTCTCACCAACCCGAGCGTTGCCGGGTCGGCGAGAGCAGACACAGGCTCCCACTCTAACTGGAAGTGTTTTGGCTGTTATCAGTGCATATGATGGTTTGGCCTGCTGTCTCAGAACGGCCAAACCACACTGAAGCTCTCACCAACCCGAGCGTTGCCGGGTCGGCGAGAGCAGACACAGGCTCCCACTCTAACTGGAAGTGTTTTGGCTGTTATCAGTGCATATGATGGTTTGGCCTGCTGTCTCAGAACGGCCAAACCACACTGAAGCTCTCACTAACCCGAGCGTTGCCGGGTCGGCGAGAGCAGACACAGGCTCCCACTCTAACTGGAAGTGTTTTGGCTGTTATCAGTGCATATGATGGTTTGGCCTGCTGTCTCAGAACGGCCAAACCACACTGAAGCTCTCACTAACCCGAGCGTTGCCGGGTCGGCGAGAGCAGACACAGGCTCCCACTCTAACTGGAAGTGTTTTGGCTGTTATCAGTGCATATGATGGTTTGGCCTGCTGTCTCAGAACAGCCACACCACACTGAAGCTCTCACCAACCCGAGCGTTGCCGGGTCGGCGAGAGCAGACACAGGCTCCCACTCTAACTGGAAGTGTTTTGGCTGTTATCAGTGCATATGATGGTTTGGCCTGCTGTCTCAGAACGGCCAAACCACACTGAAGCTCTCACCAACCCGAGCGTTGCCGGGTCGGAGAGAGCAGGCACAGGCTCCCACTCTAACTGGAAGTGTTTTGGCTGTTATCAGTGCATATGATGGTTTGGTCTGCTGTCTCAGAACGGCCAAACCACACTGAAGCTCTCACCAACCCGAGCGTTGCCGGGTCGGCGAGAGCAGACACAGGCTCCCACTCTAACTGGAAGTGTTTTGGCTGTTATCAGTGCATATGATGGTTTGGCCTGCTGTCTCAGAACGGCCAAACCACACTGAAGCTCTCACTAACCCGAGCGTTGCCGGGTCGGCGAGAGCAGACACAGGCTCCCACTCTAACTGGAAGTGTTTTGGCTGTTATCAGTGCATATGATGGTTTGGCCTGCTGTCTCAGAACGGCCAAACCACACTGAAGCTCTCACTAACCCGAGCGTTGCCGGGTCGGCGAGAGCAGACACAGGCTCCCACTCTAACTGGAAGTGTTTTGGCTGTTATCAGTGCATATGATGGTTTGGCCTGCTGTCTCAGAACAGCCACACCACACTGAAGCTCTCACCAACCCGAGCGTTGCCGGGTCGGCGAGAGCAGACACAGGCTCCCACTCTAACTGGAAGTGTTTTGGCTGTTATCAGTGCATATGATGGTTTGGCCTGCTGTCTCAGAACGGCCAAACCACACTGAAGCTCTCACTAACCCGAGCGTTGCCGGGTCGGCGAGAGCAGACACAGGCTCCCACTCTAACTGGAAGTGTTTTGGCTGTTATCAGTGCATATGATGGTTTGGCCTGCTGTCTCAGAACGGCCAAACCACACTGAAGCTCTCACCAACCCGAGCGTTGCCGGGTCGGCGAGAGCAGACACAGGCTCCCACTCTAACTGGAAGTGTTTTGGCTGTTATCAGTGCATATGATGGTTTGGCCTGCTGTCTCAGAACGGCCAAACCACACTGAAGCTCTCACCAACCCGAGCGTTGCCGGGTCGGCGAGAGCAGACACAGGCTCCCACTCTAACTGGAAGTGTTTTGGCTGTTATCAGTGCATATGATGGTTTGGCCTGCTGTCTCAGAACGGCCAAACCACACTGAAGCTCTCACTAACCCGAGCGTTGCCGGGTCGGCGAGAGCAGACACAGGCTCCCACTCTAACTGGAAGTGTTTGTGCTGTTATCAGTGCATATGATGGTTTGGCCTGCTGTCTCAGAACGGCCAAACCACACTGAAGCTCTCACTAACCCGAGCGTTGCCGGGTCGGAGAGAGCAGACACAGGCTCCCACTCCAACTGGAAGTGTTTTGGCTGTTATCAGTGCATATGATGGTTTGGCCTGCTGTCTCAGAACGGCCACACCACACTGAAGCTCTCACCAACCGGAGCGTTGCCGGGTCTGAGAGAGCAGGCACAGGCTCCCACTCCAACTGGCAGCACAAATCGAGGGTGCTCAGGTCAACTCTGACGCTTCTCTTATGCTGCCAGAAGCATGAAAGCAGCATGAGGATTGGCTGCAGTGGACTCTGGGAGCCTGTGCCTCCAGTGGAAAGGAGCATGATGCAGTGATGTGGCAGGTAAGTGTCTTTTTTGTTTTTCTTCATTTGTCTCGTCATCCGTCAGTCCCTGACCCCGCCCTGACACTCTATCAAGAAACTGGCCGCTACAGGGCACATTTTCTTTATTTTCATTATTGTGCCATATCATTTCAATAAAAAAAATTACTATCACACCATCTTCAACGCAATGGCATAAAAGATTCTTCACAGTTTTTCTATTTGTTGTAGCTTTGCTCAACTTCAGCACTCTGAAGCGACCACAGTGCAATGGACAGTGATCTGTAAAACGACTTAAAACAAACAAATGAAGACATAGCATTGTACAGTCAAACTCGATGTTAGATGGTGCCTGGTATTGATTGGGATGTAGTATGGTGTGATGTAATTTGATGTGCTGAGGGTATGTATGAGACACTCAACTGTAGAGTGATGTTTTGCTGTGGTGTTGTATGGTGTGGGGTTTGGAGGTGTAGTATGTGATCTCTGGAAACAAAATCGATTCTAGACACTCGACACTCGACACTATGAAGACACAGAAAGTGGGAAGATGAACAGGACTGAGAGAAGTATAGAGCAATGAAACTGAATCAACTTCATGCCAAATGGTATATGTAATGTACAGGTCATTCATAGTCTCTTGAATAAACTACAGCACAGGAAAATATTCTGAAATAAGATTAAGTGACTCAATTGCAAAGGGAAAATGGAAACATATAGTTTGCTTAAGAAAGCACATGCCCAAGAACTGACCCTAAAGTCATCCACGATAGGGAAGAGGTGGAAACATTGTGTAGCAATTTAGTACTTGCTGCGGGATAGCACAGAAAAAAACACACACACACACCGCTGAGAAATGTATAGATCAGGATTCTGTCGCCAGGAAATTTTCTTTTGACACTTTACATATGATGTAATTCGGTAGTCAACAAAATTCGCAATTTTTTGTCCTTGTATTTGCTTTTTACTATTATTTACAGGCACAACAAACATATATCATGATTGTTGGATTCTGTTTGCCAAAGGCAGTTTTACTTACTGGAACCAACTGCATTGGTACCATCTGGTACATTTCGACAATGAGTGGAAATATGTTGTGAAGTCAGAAATCTAGGGCTTGATGTACGATGTAAAATTGCATGCGCAAACGGGTTTGCGACCCGTTTACGCATGCAATTTTAGTGTGGGCCATGTACTTACACTGTTTTGCGAGTCGCATATAATTTGTTACTTGCAATTTGCTACTCACAAAATAGTGTATTAAGACTTGCTATTAAGAAGGGGTGTTCCCTTTCTAATAGCGACCGCAGAGCCATGTATGAATGTTTTGCAACGGCAATTGCGGTCGCAAAAACTAGCAAATTACCACCCTCTTCAAGAGGGTGGTAATGAAGTTGCAAATGGAAAGGGGTCCCCAGGGGACCCCTTCCCCTTTGTGACTGGCTACAAAAATATTTTTTGAGGGCAGGCAGTGGTCCCAGGGTCCTTTAAGGAAAACGGGCTGAATTAAAAAAAAAAAAGCTGCTTTATTCAAAAGCAATCCCAAACATGGTGGTCTGCTGAGCCCAGCAGGCCGCCATCCCTGGGAAGGCCTGTCATTACGAGAGGCTCATTAATATTCATGAGCCTCGCAATTTGCGACCCCATTGGGAATGGCAGACAGTGTTAAACACACTGTTGTACTTGCAAAATAGCGCCTCGCAATTTGTGAGGCGCTATTTTGTCCATCATACATCTGGCCCACAGAATCTAAACCATTTGCAGTCAATAATTCAGATAGACGGTCTTGCACATTAATATATCTTGCGCACTAAGGGGCAGATTTATGTTAACTGGCGCATCCCCAGGGATGCGCCAGTTAATGTGCGCCACAGTGCGCCACAGCTACGCCACCCATGGTGCGCCGCATTTACAATGCGGCGCACCATGGTGCAAAAACGGCACAGATGCGTGACGCATCTGTGCCGGAAATGTGGCGCATTGCTGGAGTTGCGTCGCAAGCGCGACGCAGCTCCAGCAAGGCTCGGGGGTACCCCATCTTCTCAATGCTGTGTCAAGACCTACGCCTGCTTCAAGCAGGCACAGGGTTTTGACGCAGCATTGGCCTGAAAGTGACTGAGTGAAATCTCATATATTTCACTCAGCCACTTTCAGGAGGCATTCCTGCGCAGAAACGCCCCCCCCTGCGCAGGAACGCCTCCTTATGGCGCAGGGCTTTACAACGTGACGCATCTGCATCTCCTAGATGCGTCACGTTGTAAATAGGGCGCATTGTTTGCGCCGCCGTTGCGTCAAATAAAGTGACGCAATTGCGGCGCAAAGAGGCGCAAGGGCATCATAAATCTGCCCCTAGATACATTTTAACTGGAGCAATGTTAACAAATGATCTCTGGTGGGTTTACACTAGGCAGCGTTTTTTTTATATTTGTCTTTAAAACAGAACTCAATTCCTGCAGTTTTCCTGCCTTTGAAGAGAGAGGCCTACACCGGCTCTCAACTTCACTCGCAGCAGCAAGGAAACAAAAAATCCCTCCTTTCTACATTTTCAGATTGTGAGGCCAGCTTGAATCTTGATCAGTCTTTGTGCAGGGCGCCGCATTCCAAGAGACACACTCAGAGGAGTGATGTCATATTGTGGTGACATGCAGTCTCTTTCCAAACAAATGTCATAGCTTCCTAAAATATGATTTTTTGTTACCCACAGTCCCATTGGACAGAAGCCAGCGAAAACAGTAGCGGCCGTCTAAGTTTACTCAAGGAGACTGCGCCCCTGCAGATTTCGGAGAGTTTATCATTTTTATGGGCCATTTCTCCAGCTCGTAGGCTGCTCTTTTTCTAAGCAAAAAAACGAGAAGTAAAAGTAATAGAGCACTGTAATTTATATTTTGAAGCAAAAGTCACTGATCTCTGCGATGGCATTCAGCGTTTTAGCTGAGGGTTTCCTCCATTAAATCACAGCTGTTCTCAACAGTGTGTGTTTTCACTGTACATATTGGATGGAACTCGATGCTTGCTTCCCCGGCTTTGTAAGAACTGGTAACTGGAGAGGAAATATACATTTATTGATTATTGAAGATCATTTGGATGTTTTTCCTGATCATACCCGTTGTAGCACAAAGGCCTGAAGTTACCCAGGCGTGAGTAGTTTAGACTAAAGGTCTCCTTTGCATTCTGGTGTTTGTAGTCGTTTTGTCCCTTTATAAAACCATGAGTGCAATATAAATCTCCACTTAGTATGTAAATGAATAAATGAATGAATACTTGTATTGTATGATTGCTTGAAACCATTACAAAAAAAGTGAAACCCCTGAAAAGCATCTCAAAATTTTAAAAATCAGATTCTGCAAACAACACCCACAAACTGTGAAATAAATCTAATTATGGGAGGGCCCACCATTCCTTGGCCATTACTCAGTACTAATGATCATTCAGTCATAAGATTTTGTTATCTTGCTGTTTTTACAATTGTTACAGAGGGATAGAGCACGGCTGAACCAACCCGCCCGTTTGACACTCATCCATAAAATCTTTACCCAGTGATACATATCATATACTCACCAACATACTATCCCCATTAAAATCCTTAATAATACCTTTAAACTGGACAGTTGGCCGGGAGGCCTGATTTCTACATTGGGCCCACGTGCACCTTCCTTACTATTGTGTGGCACTTGTGTGCCCCTGCAACAATCATGGGCATCTTTATCCTACATCTTAGACTCCACGCCTGGCTATACTATTGTGCAAAGGCTGAAGAAACTGGTGTTTGGGAACCTGCAACAAAAAATATAGCAGGAGCACAGTAAACTGACCAATAATATAAGTCATGCAAAAATCACTAGTGAATGATGACAAAAGATCACATTAAAAATCATATTCAATAAACTGCAATTTGGCTAGTTTCTTCCAGCGTCATACTCAACACAGTTCTCCCTTTGAATTACTCTCTTTGCTGATGCGGATTTTATTTATTAAATGATGGCTTCCATATAGGTTTACACATAGAAGTGTGTAAGCATTGATCTGTCTAATGTTCCTAATATATATAAAGCTTTTTTAAACTAATATGCAATGAGCTATGATGGCATTTCATGAAAATCTGGAATTAAATCAATTTAGGGAAGAAGATCTCATATTAAAAGGCTATATTTTGCTTAGCTATTAAATAGTGTTCTACTGGAATCTGACCTGTTGTTGGTATTAACAATGTGTATGTTTTATGAATGTAAACAAATCGATCATAATGTACTACTCTTGACAAGGCCTTAATTCAGAGTATGTCTTGACTGTGTGCATAATGTGAAGAAACTGTGTTTAGCATTTTATAAATTACATTGAACAAAAACAGCATTTTTGGTATCCCTGGTAATTTTGCCATCTCCTTAACAGATTATTTGTGAAATTTGGCATGGTTTCATACAAAGGACTCTATATTATAGATTGCTAAAATTACCCCAGACAGGACTTTCAAAGTAACTTTAAGTAGATAGCCATTATTTCTTATGGGTCTACTTTCACACTGGTGTATTAAGCATACAATGAAAAATATATTCATGCAATGTTGATGGAAAGACATGTGGCCCAATAACATCGGATATTTGTAGCAAGTGTACTACTAAAAATAGATTCTTAAATTCCCTATTTTAATGCAAATGTGTTTGTATACACTGCACTTCTGCATTCCTACTATGTATCTACAGTTAAGGCTCACAGTTTTACGTTTTTACTGATTTTTACAGATAAAAACAGAGAGAAACTAATCTATTTTCCTGCCTGTATACATTTTTAAATATGGAAAAAGACAGAAAATAGCTTTTCTTTTGGATGATTCTCACTACTCCCAATCATGCATGCAAGATAAATAGGTGGGCAGATTGACAGGTAGGGGAGTTAAAAAAGAAAAAAAGGTTTTCTAATGAATCTTAAATAACTGTAGCGATATGGCTGTTTAAGCTGTAATTTCAGATGGTTGCATTGTTTTGTAAATGGCTAAAACCTATTGGGCATTCAAACAAGAGTAAACATTTGTTGGTTTAATAAACAGGGAAATATAGTCATTGCAGCTTATTTTTTATACTAAGACAAAAATAAATATGGATAAATAAATACAGATAAATGTAACAAAAAATAAATATGGATACATACAGCTGGAAATGTAAAAAAAAAAAATTAAACCTGGGAGCATTATCTTGAATGTAGCTGTAGACATACTTATTGTTCATATGCTTACAGGTGGCTATGTGTAAATGTAAAATATGTAAAAGTGAATGAGTAGTATGTTCTTACGAGGCGAATCTTCTTGAAAAGCTGTATTGCAACACCTATTTATGTTCAAATAACATCATAATTAGTAAGACAAATGCAAACAAAATGATCTCATAGTGTCATTTAAAAACAGATTGAAGTTTGTAACTTGAAAATATTCCTCAGCACTTTTTAACTTTTGCATTCTTTGCAGTAAAGGTCTTATATTGGGCAAAACCACACTTTGATTAGTATCCATTTCCCTTATGTTACTCAAGAAACAACATGCAAAAGACAGGGTATTTTTTGATTGTGTGACTTTATTATCCATAATTGCATAATGCATGTATCATTTTTTTAAAAAAGTTTTATTGAAGCCAGAAATGTTTACCATAAACATGCACATAAGATCAATGCATCATTAAAAAACTCCCTTATGACAAATACACCAAAAATTAATAATACACAAAGCAAGGATCAATATATACTTTTTCCCAATAATGAAATCCCAGACCGCAACCCTACCTACTTGAGCATCATAAAACAGTCTCCCTGTTTTAATCAAAATAAATACCCCATACCTTGTTGAATTTCTTAAAACATCCCATCCGTAATGCGAAAATACGTTTACTTTTCTTAACTATTTTCATCTTATGACCCCATTCAAAAACAGAGGGAATCAAATCTGTTCGCCACTTTTGCAATAAAAGCGATCTCGCTACTGCCATTGCTATATATAAAAATGTTATCATTGGATCTATAAAAGGAAGATCAGGATTGAACCCGAAAATTAATAATTAGTCATTCACAGCCAATTGGATGCCACATTCATACTCCAAATGACTGAATTGATCTACCCAAAACGTGTGAATTTTGGGACAATTCAACATAATATGAGACCAATTTAGCCACTGGAAAATTAATACAGCGAAAACATTGAGAAGATTGGTTGGCATACATTTTTGATAGAGAGTAGGGAGTTCGATAAAGCAGCCATTTGCTAAAAAACAACATCCTACGCCAATTCTCCCCTCTCAATGTACTAAAGTTGAGTTTATTGATAGCTGACCAAATATGAGATGACATCTCTAAATTTTCATGATCCAACCATTTTTTAATTGCCTTTTGCTCGAGATCCACTCCCTTGACTGAAGCTAGATATTTCTTCCAGGTGCCTGGCTTTTTATCCGATGCACTCACTAGTAATTCATCAACCAACTGGCTCCATTCAACCAGATGAGAAACATCTATTTCTGCAAAATATTTATACAATATACTGTATGAACTTAAAATAAAGTCATTAAAAATCCATTGCGACATTTCAGCTACAGACAACCATTTACCATTTCTCAAAATATTCAAAACTTTTACGAATCCGGCCGCTGCCCATTTTGACGCAAGATGTAATGATTGTTTAACCGCATCTAGCGGCAGGAACTCTTCTAACAATCTAACTGAATTATTTACAGGAATAGAATATCTTTTGAACAAAGCCTGCCGTTTTTTAAAAAAACAGTGAAGGCACTTATAACGAACAGCTTCGGGGATTTAAAAATTGGCAAGGGGAATGAATTTGACTGTCTTTACACATCAAATTCATATAACTATTGCAAAAAAAATTGGATTGCGGTAAACATTTAAATCTAGATAAATATTGTGCAAAATACGCATGATAATAATCTCTAAGATTTGGAAGAGCTAATCCTCCCTGATCCAAATCCTCATGTAAAGTGCTGAGTGTTATACAAGGTGGTTTTTTGCCCAAAGGAAGGCTGTAAACATGGACTCTACCTGAGTGAAAAAAGAACCTGATAAAGTGCATGGAATAGTTGAAAAAAGAAAATTAAATAACGGAAGAACAGACATTTTAATTAAAGCCACCCATCCCAAAATAGAAAGGGGAAGCAAGCTCCACCGAGAAAACAAGCCCTGAACTTTCCGAAGAAGAGGAGCAAAATTCAGATGATATAAATCGCTGACAGATTCAGTAAAAAATACACCAAGGTATCTCTTTGGATTAGTATGGACAAAGGTATGAATATCAGGGTGCAGATCTAAAGCTACTCCCCTGCATTGCAAAACTTCGGTCTTCCCTTTATTAATACGATAGCCACCTAAGGCGTCAAAGTGTTCAAAAAGCTGTAAGACTTTGGCTTGAACCCCTATTTTTGGTTTAATTATAAGCATGATGTCATCAGCATATAATTTCAATTTTGGCATTGATGGAATTGGGGGACGTATATCAGCACAATTCGTAATTGCTATCGTCAAGGGCTCGATGAAAAAAGCATATAGAACTGGCGATAACGGGCACCCTTGCCTTGTGCCCCGTTTAATTTTAAGTGTCCCTGCCACAGCCATATGAATAACTACATTGGCTACAGCATCATCATAAAGATTATGGATCAAAGAACTAATCTGCAATGGAATACCGAAATGCTGCAAGATTGTAAATAATGTCTCCCACACCACGAGGTCAAAAGTCTTCTCGGCATCTAATAATAAAACTAAAGATGGTATCCTCTGTGTGTCAAAATAATCCAAGGCCTCTGTCAAAAAGTGAGTATTAGTAACTAATTGTCTGCCAGCAATAAAACCATTTTGATCCGAATGGATCAATTTTGCCGCATGCTGATTAAACCTAAGTGATAGAAGTTGGGTGACAATTTTGTAATCAGAATTTAGTAGCGTTATTGGGCGATAAGAATTAGGATCCCAACTATTTTTACCTTTCTTCAAAAAGCTCACTATGTTTCCCTGTCTAAAGGATTCTGGAACTACACCTCCTTCTAACATAGAGTTTACTAATTGAAGAAAGGCCTTACCATTAGGTAAATTCTTGACAACATCCTCCAACTCTTTCATAAAAAAGGGATTAGTCATAGATAATTTCTCTGTTTCCGAGAGTATTGGTGGTTGATTATCATGTAGAAATGTTTCTAATAATGGGCCATCCACCGTATGAAGCTTACCATAAATGGACTCATCATGATGAAGCATTATTTCCCCAATTTTCACTGGGTCCTCTATACACGAGGCAGTCAAGGGGCAAGTTAATGCTTTAATTTGATTCCCCACCGCCTGCTCCCTGGCCTGCCACGCCAAGAGTCTGCCCGTGAAATTGCTCTCCTCATATATCCTCTGATGATACTGTTGATAAACAGTTTCACTTTGAGTATAATAAGCAGAACTTAGTTCACGTTTAGCCTGATCGAGCTGGCTTTTGTTAGAAACAGAGGGATTATGTAAAAAGGCCTCGTGGAATGCTTGAATCTTATATTCCAAATTTTTCTTACCTTCCTTAGCTTTTTTTGAAATTGCTGCATCCTTTCCAATAATTAACCCACAAATAAAAGCCTTGAGTGAGTCCCAGACTACATTTATCGAAGCAGACTGATTATTCCGAATTAAAAATTCTTCGATCTCTGACCCCATAGATTTCACCCAGTCCTCATCATTGAAATATTGTTTATTTAATATCCAACGCTTCGGGAGTCTAACACCAACCCCCAAATCTATCTCCAATGCCAGCATTGCGTGATCGGAGAATCCGTTGTAAAAGAATTTTTGCTGAAAAAAATGTAAATCCTGGGAAACCCAAAATAAATCAATACGAGATGAAGAACAAAACCTTCCTGACCAACACGTGTGCTTAACTTTCGAAGGATACGCAGCTTTCCCAGGGGTCATGCAAATCTAGAATTGCTCCATAATTTTGCAAAACCTTAAGAGACTTAGGTTTCGACTGCCTTTTCCCTTGCACAGAAGAATCTAATTGGGGATTCATAAGAATGTTAAAATCCCCCCCTACAATTCTGTCACCAGGGACCTGAATCAAAGATTGACACAACTCCTCGTAGGCTTTAGGACTGTCTTCCACTGGTGCATAAAAACTAATAAATGTTAACGGTCTATATCTTTCTCAAAATGAACATGTAACCCAGCACCAACGCCCATGTTGATCTTTACCAAAATTAACACAATCAGCTTGTAGATTTTTACTCACAAATATGGCAGTCCCTCTATGAGAGGCAGAGGATGACGAAAATCCCCTATAGGCTGCCCACGTTCTAAACATGGGAAATTCTGGAAGTTTTACAGTTGAAATATGGGTTTCCTGCAAAAGAATCACCCCCGGATTTTCAGTTTTTAACCGCATTTCAATCATGCGCATTTTTTTGCGATTATTAAGACCGTTAACATTAAATGAAACCACTTTCAACAATTGCTTATTAGCCATAAGTGGAACGAAACTAAAACTTTAGCCCACCCACCATCTTACCTAGATTCATGTTAGTCAATAGATGCATATAATCAAAACAAACTTGAAAAATAACGGGCTAAATTTTTCCCCCTTTTACCTCCCCTAACCCTTCTCCTACCCCCGACCCTCCCCCCAAGAGGTGAAACCCCTGCTTCCCCACACACTCCACCTCTTACCCTCCCCTGCTACTTTTAGGGGTGCTATGTAATTGCGCCCAGGTTAACCCTCACCCCGTAGTATTTTTATATCTTATAGTTAATCTGTCTAGAAATGATAGCCTTTAAAACTTGCTAGATTCATTTTTGATTAATTTTCTCATTTTTCCTTTTTTCAAATCATAGAAAGTAAAAAACGCAAACACCCCTCTTCAAACCTTTCAGCTAAGAAACAGATGTCAACCACCTTACTGAGGCCCTGACATTTCCTTGAGGAGCTCTTGTACATCATCCATGTTGGTAAACATGTGGAACTTCCCTTTAACAAGGACACGTAATTTAGACTGTTGGGCAATAGATGCCTGCGCTCCTTGTGCCTTGAACAGAAAAAGCAATTTAACAAATTCCTTCCGTCTCTAGGCAACAGCTGCCGACATATCTGGAAAAAACCTACAGTTCGACGTTTCATTTACTGGAAACTGCTTTTGCAGTATGGCCCTAGTAAAGATCTTCTACTTAATCCGGTATTCTGAAAAATTAACTAATATTGTACGTGGACCACTTGAACTTGGTAAAGGATGAAACGGAACCCTATGGGCCCTTGCAATAGTCAAGTCTCCACTGAAATCCGGAAGAACCTTTTCTTTAATGAAGGACTCCACCCATTGCGGTACCTGAGCTCCCTCCACCCTCTCTGGTACACCCACAATGAGAAGATTTGATAGCCAAGAGTGGTTCTCCAACTGCTCGAGTTTGTTTTCCAGCAGAAGTTTGTCTTTATTAACATCACGCACTTTAGTGAACAGTCCTCCAACTGAGAAATCTGCGACTCTGTTTCCTGTACTCTGCCCGGGAGACATGTGACTGCCTCCTCTATTTTATTTAATCTGGAATGTAGAGAAGCGATTACATTCTCTTGGGACTTCTTCATATCTCTAATCTCTTCAAAGATAAGATTGAGCAGCGTTTTGATTTCCAATTGTTTAGTAGCCCCAGTCACTGCTGCTGGGCCCTCAGTAAGGGCATTCAACAATTCCATATCATGCTCGGGGGTAAGCATTTGCTGGCTTTGTATGGCCTGTGTCTGTGAGAAAGGGGTCAGACTGCTCCCATTTGAGATCTGTGCTTGATTTGCCTGGATAGACTGAACTGAAGGCTGAACTGAAGCTTGCAATACCGAATTACTGCAAGATGGAGAGGCTGGAGAGGCCGGATTTGGCAGGTTCGATTCTGGTTCTAGCGGCAGAGTGATAAGGTTGAGCTTGAGCTTGAGGGTGAAGGTAGCGGGCTTTGATTGTGTGAAGTAGCTGCCACCACCATAGAATTTTCTGGAGATGTTGAAGTTGACAAACTTAACTCCAATGGAAACGGGCCTTGAGAGGCAAGATCAGGCGCAGTGTTCTGAGATGGAGATAGATTGGGCCGCAGAGGGGTAGGCTGTACCAATTTTTTCACAAACAGGGGGAACTCCTTTTTACCCCTTTCCTCCTTTTTGCCCTTTGAAGATGCTTCTATCTGATTTGCAATGTCTCCTGATTTACTAGCAGATGTTGTGGGGGGGGGGGTCCTGGCTTCCGTAAGCGTCACAGGAGGCTCTGTTGTTGCTTCCAACACTAGCTCCTCCTCTTCTTCTGAGCTCTCAAAGCTGTAATTATGCAAATGAGACTCCCCCATTACTCCTGGCTTACTACCTCCCGCTGCCAAATTTTTAATCTGTGCCTTAGCCAACTGTGTTTTTACTTTTAGGTCAATGGTCGTATCCCCTCTGGATACCAACCAACCCAATTTGTCGCGTCTCCCCATGTTAAACTGATCAATCAGACTGTAATCGTAGGGAAAAGCCAGTGGGCACGCAGCGGCAGCACCCCTCCAATGTTCAAAAGCTTTATATTACCAGCCAGCAAAAACTTTTCTTCATATAGATGCACCAATTGTTCGTTTTTGCAGCTATATTGCTGCACGTTATGCCCTTTTTATATCTCTTTGAAGGCGTTGCTTTTCATCCTCTATTCTCCTGCCCCTCCTCACCTGTTTGCCTCTCCCCGTTCTCTCCGCTTCAGAGCTCCGACCTCCTCCTCCTCCACCGCAGGTCACCTGGTAGCTTCTTACTAGCTCTCACCAGACGGTTAGAGCTCCGCCACTGCCCAGGCCTTTTCCCAATTTCGTGTTGCCTGCTTGCTTAGAAAGCCACTTTTCTTGGCGTTTTTTTTTTCTCCACGACCTCTCCACCGCCGCCACCACGCTTATGCCCAAAACACCATATCCAGCCGGGTCACAACAGAAGCATTCTCCCGAAAAAAAGTCAGCCGTCTCCTCTCTCTTCCTCAGCCGCGGCTTCGAATCTCAAACCGCAGCATTTGCGGCAAACACCGGAGCGGTCCCAGCATACACACTAGCCAGGTAAACGCAGAGAATCGCCATCACGGGGGCGTGGTCACCTACGACTACCCAGAGATGTGGCTCTCCGGCATAGCCGCCTTCGGGACGCCGCTAGTTCCCCATAATGCATACATCTAATTTTTTAAAAACATTGGCATGATCTATGATAATGCATACATCATGCCAATGTTTTTTTTTAAATATGATAAAACAATCAGGGCAGTGACAATGGTAGTTAAATTATCTATGTGGTCAATATGATCAATTCCCAAACAATTGTAATGAGTAATGCTTGTAAAATGTTGTGGCTGGATGTTTCTGATCTTCAAAGCTAACCTCTTCTTAGGTCAAGTGAAGAATTAATATTAATTTGCCAAACCTAATAAAATGTTCAGATATTGCTGTGCATTGAATAGCACTGAATTAATTTTTAAAGTGGTGCAGAGGGGGGCGTGGCCAAGATGGCGGGGTGAGCAGACGCTTCCTCCCGTAGCTCCTCCGGCCCAGCTCAGCCCGAGCCCCGATTCATGCGCTTCTCTCCCCCCGCGGCTGCACTGCGGGTGAGAGAACTGTGCCGGAGTTCGTGGGGCACATTTTGATACCACTTTGATTTCTGTGGCCTCGAGGGAAGTCCCCGAAAAATTTACTCGGAGATCGCTCCGAGGAGTGGAGCCCGGGTCGCCCCGAGGAGAAGAGCCTGGAGGCGGAGCATACGGCGGCGCTGTCCGCGCGCCTCGGCTGGGCCGGGTGCTGAAAAGCTGAAAGCCGGAGATCCCGAGGGAGCGGAATAGACGGACTCCGCGGAGTGAGGAGGCTTCCTGGCCGGTGCCCTAGTGGCAAACACTATTGCTGGGCGACGAACCCCAGCCCTGCGCCGGCGACCTTCCCCCCACCTTGGGCTTCGAGGGGTGACGCCTTGCGAACTCCGCGCCCGGAGGCACTGGATGGCGGAGTTCGAGCAGTGCCCGAGCCGGGCAAATCAACTGGTGGTGAAGGGAGACATCGGTCCCGCACTTTCCGGACCCGTTGCTGTTTGAGGGTCGCCCACGGACTTACTGGCCCGGGCTGCCTTTTTGGGCTCCACCCTCCCGCCATCTTGTCTTGGTGTAGCTGAGCCCAGTGACCCTTGCCTGCGCCCTTCTCACACGAGAGCTTCGGTTCGTCCTGGTACCGACTCAGCCGCTGTCCTCCCTGGGAGTACGGGGCTGGAGGCCTCCACTTTGGACGTTACTGCCTGCCCTGCTGGCCCGGGGGTCGGCTTGCCCAGGCCCGGGCCGCCATTTTGTCGCCTGTGACGCACTACCCTTGTCCCCGACGAGGGCCTCACACCTAGTGCCCGCGAGCGGTGGCGCTCGCCTACAGCAACTGCCCTGGGCTTCACCGGGGGCCAAGATGACTGGGAGACGTGGTGCGGCACGAGGAGATCGCACTTTACCGGAAATGCTCGGCAGGTCCCAGCAACTACGCGACAGGGCACAGCCGTCCCCGGGGGCCTCCCGGGCATCGACGGACGCAACCGGGGGCGAGCCACCAGTCACGAGGTCCTTCATGGAGGACTTATTCAGCTCCCTCAAGGAGGAATTTCAAACTCTTAAGACTGAAATGACTGGAGAGGTCCGGGAGGTGCGCAGGGAAGTCGAAGGCCTGGGCGAGCGGGTCGATGCTGTGGAGACGGCGGCCCAACGTCGCGATGAAGAGATAACTCATCTCCAGCAGGACGTCCTTCGCCTCCGGGAGCAATGTGTCGAGCTCCAGGCCCACTCGGAAGACCTCGAGAACAGGTCCAGACGGAATAACATCCGGGTGCGAGGTGTTCCATCCACGGATGAAGGTGCGGACCTAGTGGCCTATCTGCAGGACCTGTTCCGCGACATCTTGGAGGAAGAAGCGGATTTCCCGATCCGCATTGACAGAGCACACAGGGTTGGCCGCCAGCGCCAGTCATCGGCACCCCCGCCTGATATCCTGGCATTCCTGCCGGACTTCCCCCTAAAAGAGCGCATCATGACGGAGGCCCGCAGGAAGCAGCCGCTGACCTTTCGAGAAAGACCTGTGGCGCTCTATCAGGACCTGTCCGCCATCACACTGCAGAAGCGCAGGTCTTTCCGCATCGCTACGGACTTTCTGCGAGAGCATGAGACAGCCTATTCCTGGGGTCACCCCTTCCGTCTTATCTTTCGATGGAATGGGGTGCTGCACCAGCTGCGCTCTTTACAAGATGTCTGTGGAGTACTGGGCCTTACTGCTACGGAGGAGGAAGGGGCTACACCCGCATGGCGGCGCCCCGAGCGGCGGGGCCGACGGAGATCGAGGAGGCGCCAACCGTCAGCGACAGCGAGTCGTCCAGACTCGCCCACCATCAGAGCGGACATGGAGGAGGCCCTGAGGACTGCGGCCAGGAACTTGCCTGAAGCTACTGGTGTGGCCTTGACGGCCTAACTTTTCTCCGGGGGGAGAGACTCTTAGCTTTACCGATGCTGGGCTGGGGCAGGGGGCTGGGGGGGCGAGGGGGGATGTGTGTGGCTGGACGTCCACTTGACTGTTTTCTGCAGACTCGCCCACTTGGGCTAGACTGAGACTATGGGGTGTTGTTTCCTGTTTTTTTTTGTTTTGGTTGGTTGCCATGGGTTGGTTCTGGGGGGTTTAACTGTTGGTTTGGTGTGGGGGGGGTCCCGTCCGAAGCTGTCCGAACATGTGCGATGCTACCTCTAGCCTTCCCTGCGCCCCTGCCCCGCGCGCCCCCTCCACTGATCCCTTGCTCGCTGCATAGCGCGTTGGTTCCCTGGAGGCGATGCCGCCCCTGAAAGTAGTGACCCTTAATGTTAAGGGTCTGAATAACCCCGTGAAGCGTAGGGCGATCCTTTCCCTGTTGGAGGGGTCGCAGGCGGATATCTGCCTCCTGCAGGAAACCCATTTACTTTCCAAGGATTGCCATAGGCTGCGCTCTGCCAAGTTCCCTACGCAACTCTTTTCCTCTGCTGCGACTAAGACTGCTGGGGTGGCCATTCTTCTAGCCAGCTCCTTCAGGGGGGAGGTGTTGCATAAACATGCTGAGCAGAAGGGGAGGCTTCTAGTGTATCGCATGCGTTTGGGAGGTGTTGCCTTTACGGTTGGTTCGGTATACAGCCCAAATGACCACCAAGATCGTTTCCTGGAATCTGTGTTGGTGGACGTTACTGCCTCGCCCGATCGCCATATCATCTTGGGGGGAGACCTGAATATGGTCTTCGACTCTGCCCTGGATAGGTCTGCCCAGCGCTTTCCGCAGACAGGGGAGCCTTCTAGGGCGGTACAGGACCAGATTGCGGAGATGGACCTGCATGACCTCTGGCGCACCATGCACCCCACCGATAGGGACTACTCATATTTCTCCCACGGGCACCGCACTTATTCGAGGTTGGATTACCTCTTGGTGAGCGGACCGCTTTGTTCGGCCGCCACGGCGGCAGACATCGGGGTCTTGTCCCTGTCCGACCACGCACCGGTTTCCGGAATCTTTGCTTGGCCGGCGGCCCCCCCCTCTAGAGGGATGTGGCGGCTTCGGGACACGCTTCTCCATAAGAAATCGGTTGTGAAGCGAGTGGAGGAGGTCATCCAGGATTACCTGACCCACAATAACAACTCTGACACGTCCCTGGCAACGCAGTGGGCGGCTTTGAAAGCGGTCGTCAGGGGGGAGTTTATCTCCATTTCCTCGGCGGAAAACAGGGAACGCCAACGCAAGAGGGAGGAATTGACGGCGCAGGTTAGGGAGCTTGAGCAGGTTCACCGCCGGACAGGGGCTCCTCGTGTTTGGAAGCAGCTGAAGGCGGCACGGAAACTCCTCTCTGCGTTGGACCTAGATCGGGCGGAGTATGCAGCGCTGCGTCTGAAGCATGCCTTTTACACCGGCGGAGACAGGTGCGGTAAGCTTCTGGCCCATAGGCTCAGGGCTGCGCAGCAACGCAATGTGGTGAAGGAGCTGGCGGGAGCGGATGGGATCCCGGTTTCCGGTGACGCGGAGGTGGCAGATTCCTTTCGCTCCTTTTACGAGGCGCTGTACACTGCAGAGCCTTCCCCACCGGGAGAGGCTGAGGCCTACTTGGAATCCGTGACCCTCCCGGCCCTGGACCCCACCCAGGCGGACCACCTAGAGAGGGACATTCACGTGGAGGAGGTCATCACCGCGATCGCACGGCTAAAGCATGGTAAAGCCCCGGGCCCGGATGGCTATACGGCCTTGTTTTACAAGACTTTCTGTCCCACTGTCGTGCCTCTCCTGGCTCGCTTGTTCAACTCCTTCTCCGAACCGGGAGCCATTCCACCGGACCTCCTCTCAGCGACTGTGTCGGTTATCCCCAAGCCGGGGAAGGACCGGACCCTGTGCGGCTCGTATCGGCCCATCTCGCTCCTAAATGTAGACCTCAAGCTTTACACGGGAATCTTGGCGGCCAGACTGGGTCTACACCTACCAGGTTTGGTGGAAGCGGACCAGGCCGGTTTTGTACCCGGTAGGCAGACGGTCGACAACACGAAGAGGGTGACGCACGTGCTGGAAAAGGCCTCCCGCGTCCCGGGGGAGCGGATGCTGCTATCGGTCGACGCGGAGAAGGCCTTTGATAGGGTTCATTGGCCATATCTCGAGCTGGTTCTTGGGAAACTGGGGATCGGCGAGAAGTTCCGCACTATGGTCTTTAACTGCTATAGGAGACCGTCAGCGTCAGTGCGTGTCAATGGACACAGCTCTAGCAGCTTTGCCATCGAGCGCGGCACGAGACAAGGTTGCCCTCTCTCGCCGCTCCTCTTTGCCCTTTATATGGAGCCGTTTGCACAGAGGATTCGCGATAACCCGGACGCTATTGGGGTGAGGATGGGGCAATACACGCATGCTGTCAGCTTATACGCGGACGATGTCTTGCTGACCCTGGATGACCCCAGGCGGTCGCTCCCTGCCTGCGTCCAGGAACTGAACGCTTTTGCCCGCGTGGCGGGCTTTAAAATGAATATGACTAAGTCGTCTGCACTGGATGTGTCACTCTCTGCTGCCACCAGGCGGGACCTTCAGAGTCTCTTTCCTCTGCGGTGGTCCTCCTCCACGGTGCCTTACCTGGGAATTTTGCTTGCTCCCTCCCTGCCTGCCATGGTCGCAGCTAACTATTCCTCTCTGGGCAAAAAGATCAAAGAGGAACTCGGCCGGTGGAACAAGGGCCTGCTCTCGTGGCTGGGCCGTATCGCGGCGGTGAAGATGACGATACTGCCTCAGATCCTGTATCTTTTTCGCGCTCTACCTCTCCAGCCCCCTGTGGGTTGGATACGGCAGACGCAGGCAGACATCTCCCGCTTTGTGTGGCAGGGCCGTAAGCCTCGGATGAAGCGGGTCCTCTCCATGCTTGCCCCGGAGGCGGGGGGTCTCGGAGTCCCGGACCTCCGGAAGTACTTTCAGGCGGCGCAGCTCCGGTATTTGGTGGAGTGGAGCCGGTGAGAATCGGACAAACACTGGCTTTTTCAAGACCAGGCAGTTGCAGGCCGTACCCTCCAGGAGGTCCCGTTCCTGCGGCGCACTCACCGCCCGCCTAATCTCTACGCCTCTCTTATCACCCGGGTCCCGCTAAGAGTGTGGGACGCGGTGTGTGAGCTTCGTGAGCTCACCACCTTTCCATCGCCGTTCACTCCCATTGCTGGCAATCCAGACTTCACTCCGGGTATGGAGCCGGGAGCCTTTTCCCACTGGGTGAGCGCGGGTTGCAGGGCGCTTTTCCAGATCTACGGGCCGGAGGGCGTGCTCCCCTTCCAGCAGCTCCGACAGGAGTTTGGCCTGACGGAAGGGGACAGACTGCGTTACATGCAAGTCCGCCACTGGGCTCTTCAACCCCCCGTGCGTGACGTCGCTGCCCGTTCGATTACGCCCTATGAGCGATGGTTGGTAACCCGGACCTCGGACGCCAAGCTGATCACTGATCTGTATAGGTTTCTCCAACCCCCGCCGTTTCATTACCATAACCCAGGGAGGGAGCGCTGGCACAGGGAATTGGGCAGGACCCTGAGCCACAAGGAGTGGGACAGGATTGCATATCGGGCGAGGCACTCTGCATACCACACTGGGCTGACGGAAACCTTCACTAAAGTGTCCACCTATTGGTACTACACCCCGGAGCGGCTCTATGAGATGCGCAAAATCGGCGATAAAGGTTGCTGGCGCGGCTGCGGACAGGAGGGCACCCTCACGCACATTCTCTGGGAGTGCCCGGTGCTGTCGGCCTATTGGAGGGAAGTCTTAGATGAGGTGGATAGGCATTTTGAGATCGAGCTTCCGCGCTTCCCCGCGTATGTTTTGCTAGGCCTCCCCAATGACTTGATGTATCCGCTGAAATCTCGCAGGGGCAGGCAGATTGCGATTGCGCTAGGCTCCGCCGTTCAGAACATACTTGTACTCTGGCGCACCCCCACTGCCCCCTCTATCACTGGTTGGCTGCATAGGCTCTGGCAGGTACTGGGCATGGAGAAGATGTCGCTAACGGTGGCTGGGAATGTTGACCAGTTTGAGGAGCTCTGGCACCCCTTTTTGGCACTGCTGTCCACGGAATTTCACGAGCTCACGTGTCCGCGGTACTTGCGCCTCCTTAGGCTGACGCCGCCGGCGGCTGCAGCGGAGTGAAAGGGCGGATTGGGGACCGGGGATTGGGGGTGGGGGGAGGGGTTATATGCTTCTAATGCTGACTTTCGGACGGGGATGTTGGGGTATTGTTTTCTTGCTTTTCCTCCTTTGCTTTCTTTCCTCTTCTTTTCTGGGGTCGGGGGGTTGGTGGAACGGTATGCTTCTCTTTTACTGTGTAGCGGAGTGCTATTCTGGCTCGGCCTTGCCTAGGGAGTGGGGGTCTACAGGGGGGTCGTTCACAATGCCTTATTGCCTATGTCTTTGCCTTGTTACCCTCTGGGGCTTCCTGCCTCCCTATTTTTCTTCTGACTCGCTGCAACGTTCCGCTTCTTGTACTGTATGTTTGCTTGACCTCCTGCTCCCCTCCCCGTGTTTTTGTGCCTTAATAAAATACTTTAAACCTAAAGTGGTGCAGAGTATGTTCGTATCTCTCCATGTATCTATCTATTTATTGGCCTGTTTGTCTACATATTTTTAGCCAATCTGCAGCAGTTTGCTCCATTTTTTTATATGAATTTACTTCTTAGTTATTTTTTTAAAGAAACTCAAAATCTGAGTACTTGCACACCACACTTTGTTAGCTGAGCTATAGGAGTTCAAATTGCTGGGAAAGCCAACATGTAATATCTGACATTTTCTGTTCTTCATTGTGGTTGGCTATGTAGAAATGTGCCTTGCATTGACCTCAAATGCCATTGCACTGTAAGTGACAGGTGCATCTTTGAGCCCAAAGGTGAGATTTTTATCTTGGTTTTCCAAACATAGAACACAGTGAACCATGCTAGAACCTTGCATTAGTTGCACCTTCTCTAGATCAGGGTTTAGCGGGCAGTAAAGAGGTCAAAATGTTGTTATGTACATGAAGAAAAGAGGAAGGGTAGAAATGTTTTGCGATTTGGACTGCATGAAGAAGCCTTAACTTTTGGGGAGGCACGGAGAGGATCAGAATGGGAACTAACTCTATCCTGCCTATGAATCTAGAGCAAGAGATTATTTTGTTATTCCAGCTAATGCGAAAACCCACTCATAAAGTCAGATAAACAAATGTATTTGTGGCAATCTATGTGAGGTAAGATCTCTGTGAGGTCACTCCCCCAGATGCACAAGTTTGCCATAACAGGACTTCTATTACTGCTGTGGGCATGAAATCCACTTTCAGGTGCAATCTTGGGTGCCACTATTTTGTTTTCAGGGCACCCAGTTGTTCACTCTTTCTGAAGGGGTGACTTGATAAATGAGGAATGCCACGTCACTCCTCTCTGCAGGTCTCGCTTCAGGTGGCAATTGCCCCCTCACACTGACATGGGTCTGTAAGTGGGTCCTCTCCTTGGGTGGCGGGGTTTGTTCCTTTCCTACTTTACCTCAGTTCAGGGTGTGCAGCGACTGCCTATCCTACAGTGATCTGAGGGGTGTGCTGGATCTTCTGTCTGAGCCTCACTTTTCACAGGAGGACGCCTTGAGGGCTCACGGAAACCGGACCATGCTCTCTGTGGATCCTGTTATAAGGGGTCACTGCCCCCAATGCTGGCTAAAGGCTGAGGATAGGCGCTCTTCAGGGGAGTGCTCCATACCTGGTCACATCAGTTAGGTGCATGCTGTGCCAGCCTCTGCTACAATACCCTGAAGGGTGGGTTGGTGTACCCAATCCTGGTCTACTGCTGCTCCTGCCCAGGTGCCATCCTCCCCCCACATACCTCGAGCACTGCTTCAATAACAGGTGGACTGCTTTTCAGGGCATACACTGTCTACCTAAATTAACCCAACTAAACTAACATGTATAAATGTATAAAAGATAAGATGTATTTCTATTGAGGTCTAATTGAGTTGGCCCATTTGATATTGGTCATTAGGTCACATGGATTTTTCTTTGCGGAGTATATGTAATCTTCTCTAAATCTTCACTAAAAGTAGACAAACCACCCAAATTATATACAGTTTATTTGAATGAGGTGCTGCTTAAAATCTGGATTTTCAAAAGAATTTGGCAAACCCGTGAGATATTTAATGAGTCCCTCTGGAGAAAAACATACTCAAGGTTCAATTAATTTCTGTTAATTTATTGTTGGGAAACTTTACCATTTTACATAAAACCAAGTTCTGGAAGGGCCCTTAATATACAGAAACATAGATAGCGTTAGCTTCCTTTCTCATAACATCTGCTAAATTACACAGTAATCAATCCAAGGGCATGCCAAAATGTAACAACAGATCCAGCCATCCTTGGATTTATTTCATTAAGTGAACCCATAATGTATTGAAATATGAACGAATACATAGTTGGAGATAAAAACTGCACAGTGTACACTCTCATACAAAATGTTTCAGAGCCATTGGCAGCCAACTAACACGTGTGACAGAAAATTACATCAAGATGTAGGCCAGGTAAAATGTAAAAGTGTGCGAAATAACGGTATGAAAAATCAGGAACTATGTGAAACTTTAGCCACACAATAAACGTTATTACATCCCTAGAAAAAAAGTAACAAAGTGCTAAATAGATTAAATAAGAAGCCATATGGTGGTCTATGACCTTTTAAGGGTCACTAAATAAAACTGAAATTTTTGGGGCAGATTCAGACCCACATGCAGTTTCAAAAGTGTATTTGATTATGTTTTTTAATGTATTATGAGTGTACTAAAGGACATATTAGATGTATTAAATAATAGGTGACAGCTGTCAGTAGGGAAGAACTTGAAAAGCCAAAAAACTGAAAGGTACATCTGCACTGTGATGAAAGTTTTAGCATATTTGAAAGTTAATTTGCTCTGTTCTTTCCCAAACATTGATTAAGGGCCTGATCTAGATTCTGGCAAACGGAGAACTGTCCAATAGGGCTTTTGGGGGGGGCGGCCGACCAGCGGGAGGCCTGCCACCCCCGGGGGGGTTTTGGGGCCGGGGGAGGTGTTAGGTGGGTAGGGCCAGCACCATATGTGGGCTGGTTTTGGGCTAGTTGGTAGCCTTGGGCTGGGGTGGGCTAGTTTTGGGCTTCTTTTGGGCTGGGTCCTATAAAACCGGACATTTTGTGGCTTAGGCCACCATTTGGTGGCTGGTGACACAGTAGCTGGGCGGGAGTGTGGAGGAGGTAATAATTTTATTTGGGAAGCGGTTCGTTTTTGGGGGAGGGGGGATGGGGAGTATAGTGGATTCAGGGATGGCGACGGTTGGGTTTCACTGTGTGAAGCGGCTTCTGAGAATATGTGGCATTTGGAATAGTGTCGACGAGGACGACTGTGGGAGAGCCTCCTTGAGGGAGCGGACAGCGTAGGTCAAGGCCGGGGCTACGGGTCTCATGTTGGGCGTGGAGGGACATCTCATTGCTGGGGGGAGGGGTGTTGCGACATTGGAGGGATGAGCCGGTCGTCTCTGTCAGGGCTCACGCCTGGGCTCGGCACACAGCGGAATGCGTGTTTGCTTGCAAAGTCCCATTTGGTTTCGAGGCTTGCAGTGGTACGTAAGCGCACAAGAGGTTTGGTTTTCGCCGTTGTTTTGGTGCGGTACGGTGCGAGGTGGAGATGCGGGTAGACGGGGGTGCAGCTGCTTAGGGCCTCCGATGGAGCTTGGGTTTTCTGGTGCCCCCAGCCCCCCTACCCACTCTTCGGCCAATGGCGAGGCTCCGGTGAGCTGCGGCGGAATGGATTGAAGGCTCTTGGCTCTGGAGCTTGCTTCCGCGGTGCAGCCGTGCCGCGGGGCGTGCACCTCCTGGCGGTTCGGTGAGTGCAATCGGAGTTTATTTATTTATTTAATTTTAGTTATGCATTTTTATATAGCGTGGACCTTACCTGAAGGCGTCAGAGCGCTTCACAGAAGTAACACAACTGATACATGAGGAGTACATTACACGTGAACAGATTACAATAGCAGACGTTAAATTAGTCACCGACCTGCACATAGCACCAGCTCTCTCTTGGCCCTACGTTTGTCATACTTCGTGACAAGGTTTTTTAGTAAAAGGCATGTCGGATGCAACTCTCGGTAGTGATCTTTACAAGGTGGGGATGGGGGGGTGGTGTCCCCGAGGGGGAGGTTGAGCATGGTGAGGACTCGCAGGTCCCTGTCTCTGCGGGCGGCTAGAGGGGTTGTGGGGCGGGCTGGGGCGGAGCGAGGGGGTCAGACAATGAGGGGGGTAGGGGGGGAGCTGTTTTGCGGCGAGTGTACGGCGGGGGGAGGGTGGGGGCTGGGGAGAGCTGTTTTGTGGCGAGTGTACGGTGGGGGTACGGGGTTGGGGTTAGGGGTGCGGGGTGGGTGGGGGGCGGGAGGTTCTTTTTGGGGGGGCCTTCGAGTGGGGGGGCGTCCAAAGGGGAGCAGGGGCAGGTGTTGGGGGGGGTTGGAGGCACGAGGGGCACAGGGGGGCATTCGGCAGCGGGGGTGGCGGTGTTCAGGGGCGGGTGGGGGGGTTTTCTTCACTGGCATGCTGGACCCCACCTCTTGTTCTGGGCAGGGACGCCGAGGTAGGCGCTAGGGAGAGCAGCATGCGGCTCCACTCGACCGAGGGGATGGGCCGGCTTTGCCTGGTACGAGCGGTCATGCTCCCACAAGGGACCATACTTGGAAGCGCGAGGGGAAGCGGGGCAGTGCGCCCCCGCCACTCCCACCCCGATGGGTCAGAACGGCCGCCGGGGATTGGGGCTGAAGGCAAGAGACTGTTGATCAGATGCGGAGTATTATTTACTTACTTTTGCGTTTTATATGGTGCAGACTTTACCCGAAGGTGTCAGAGCACTTCACAATAGGAACGGTCCGATACAGGAGCATTACAAGTTAAGGAATTGCTAAAGCAACGTTGCAGTACATGAGGCATAAGTGACAAGCGTGTGCGAACAAAATGCAGGGGGTACCAAACGGTGCGTTACAGGAGGAAGAGTGGTATGTGTGCAGATACGAAAGCGGGCAATGTGCGAGTAGAGGTATAATTCTGCAATAAGTGGAGGACACTCGAACAAAAGAGCAGGGGTTAGGTGGGCATGGTGGCCCTTGGGAAGGTATCGAGAACAAACAAAGGTGGGAGGTAGCAATCAGGGTGTTACAATGGCCTGGTGACGTGTACATGTACTAGGAGTCCCAATCACGAGTAAAAGAGTAGTACTGCAATATTGGTAGTCTCACAGTCCACACGTGCGCACTAGGATGGCACTTCATTAGGGGGAGGGGCTAGAGAAATTTCATCACTACAGGGTCTTCCTGCAGGAAATAGTGGGGGCATGATTTAACGTGGAAGTTTCTTGAAGGAGGAGTAATTTGAGGTCAATTTTGAGGGCCGGGGAGGAGTTGGTGGTCCGGCTGGGGCGGGAGTGACTTACAGATTCTCCTTACGTCACCTGAGAAGGAGTGGGCCATCGATCTTTCCGTCTTGAAAGTGGAAGGTTCAATCTGTAGATTTTCCGCATGTTGTGAGGGGCTAGAGCCTCCAGGGAGTTTCTGTTTATTCGCCAGATAGCGGGGGAGGAGGAGCGTGGGGCTTTGTTGGTAATGCGGGCAGTATTATAGATGGAGCGCGCCCGGTAGGACGCCAGCGGAGGGTTGATAACATAGGTGGGCTGTGGTCGCTCCTTTTGGCCCTATAAGTGAAGCGAGCTGCTGTAAGGGGAACAGAACTGAGGGGGGACAGGTGGGATTTGGGGAGGCAAGTAGGAAGAGAATTGCAGTGGACCAGTCTTGGAGAGGACCGGCGATGGGACCAGGGTTGTTTAGGTCATGCTACGAGAAGAAGCGATGGATCCCACAAAGAGGGCACAGTTGGTATCGAGCGGGTTTTCCAATTGGCTTAATCGGGAGGGTAGATTGCGTGGTGTAGCGATGAGGACTCCAAGGGTTGGTGCTGTCGACAATGATGGGGTTGTTGTTTCATAGATTCAGCTTGTCCATCCAGGATGGCACCGGATGCGGGAAGGGGGTGGGGGGGGAGCAATGCAACGGTGTTGGTAGTGTGTTTCAGGTATGCCCACGGCATGGAGCGCCAAGAGTGACGGCCCCCCCGGCTCCGCAGGTTAGGCGGCGGGATCCAGTGAAGACGCCGGCCTTGACGCCAGGTAAGGATGGTGGCGAAGCAGGGAAGTGGTTGGGGTAATCCTCGGCTGTCGGTTGGTGCAGATTCTTGGGATCCTGGGGGGGGCACCAGGGAATGGCGCAGTATGGAAGGGGTGCCAGGGGGGTGCGGGAAGGTGGGAAAGGGGCCCAGGAGTTCTGGGCATAGGCTTGTCGCTGGTTACGGTGGAGAAGTTGGAGCCGTCCGTGTGAACACAGGGATAGTGCGGGCAGTGGTTTAAGGAGGTGGGCGGACCCCGGATGGAGTCCCCCCTTTTTTGTTTGGAGCCGCCACTGCCGGGTTTGGTTGTTCAGGAAGGAGCCCGGTCAGTCTTGGTTGTGCCAGCAGCGGTCGGGTCCGGGGGTAAAGTCGGTCGATGGCTTTGGGGGCGGCGGAGCTCTCGGGGGTGTCGTATGCGGCATGGACGTGGCGCGGCGGAGCGCGTCGGCGGTGGGTGAAGGCGCTTTCATGTAAAGGGCACGGTTCGTTAGCATTCTGGCGGCTTCCGGGGCGTCCGGGGGCTCACCAGTTGGGGGGGAGCCGGTTTGACGGGGGCAAGTGCGCGGTTTGGGCGTTTCAATTCCTTGTTGCAGTGGGCTTTTTCCTGGTGGACAGGCTCTGAGACGGATGCACGATCTGGTTGACTTCTCTCTGGTGGGACGGCCGGGTTCGACGGACTGCCAGCGGCTGTAGGTCAGTTTACGGGCCTCGTGGGTTGCCTGGGGGTGCCCCAGGTGCCAGAGAAGACGTATGGTCCCAGTACGGTGCTGTCCTTGCTTGGTATAGAGCTCTACTCCGGGCCATGGAGGCACGCCTGCCAGAGGACGACGGGGTGGAAATGTTGGCATGGGGGGCGACGTCACTGCCCATGGGATGTCCGATTTCGTGTGCGTTGTGGGCGCCATTCAGTCTTTTGCGGAGGGCTTTTTCCTGGCGGACAGGCTCTGGTCGGTGACGCACTATCTGGTTGCCTTCTTGCTGGTGGGACGGCCGGGTTTCGACGGACTGCCAGTGGAGCTGGATGGTTTTACTGGACTTGTGGCTTACCGGGGCGGTGCCCCGGGCACCAGAGAAGACGCACAGTCCCATTTCAGTGCTGTCATTCATTGGTAGAGAGCTCGACTCCGTGGCCATGGAAGCACACCTGCCGGAGGACAAGAGGACGGCAACGTCGTCATTTGGGTGGGACGCTGTCCGGTTTGCCGCTGCCGCATCATCGAGTACGGTTGTCGGTGGGGGTTAAGGGGGATTTGCTTGGGACAGGCGATCTTGGGGCATGCCATGGTGCCTATGTGCGGACATGGGAGGAATTGCGGCGGCGGGAACAGTAGGGCAGGGGATAGGTGGCTTCCAATATTATGAGGCGACTCACATCTTTGCCAACAAAAAATGGACAGACAATCTTAAACTTCTGATATGCTACATTGACGATATATTCATTATTTGGAAGAACACCAAGAAGGTGCTACAAACGGCTCTCACTGAATTTAATCAAATTGATGAACGCATCCAGTTGACCTGGGAAATATCTGATAAATCTGTAAACTTTTTAGATGTCAAAATTACCATCAATCAACAAGGCTTTGAAACAGACTTGTTTGTAAAACCAACAGATAGAAATAACATGCTTCACTTCACAAGTTTTCATGAGCCTAACCTCAAAAAAGACCTTCCTTTCTCATAAATGGCACGTGTTAAAAGAATCACGTCGGATCCAAACAAACTGGAACAAAGGATCGATGAAATTGCTACCAAATTCCACAAAAGAGGGTACCCTGAAGAGATCATTGAGGAATCAAAACAAAGGATCTCAATTATTGACAGAAAGAATTTACTACAACCTAGTCAAAAGAAACAACAGACCCGCATAGTGGTAGTTTCAAAATATTCCACCTCTAGTGCCAAATTCAAGAGGATCATATTTCAACATTGGTCATTGCTAAACCTTGAACCCAATTTCAATCAGATCTTCTTGGAATCCCCATTGTTTGCTTTCACTAGAGCATGCAACCTAGGGGAAATGTTGCAATATAAACGGGCGACAACAACCATATTCAAAGGCACCAAAGCATGTCTTAATTGTGGAAACTGCAACAGCATTATTAAAGGAAATAAGATTAATCATCCTATGAAAGGATATGAGGTTAAACTTAAAGTCAATGCCATGTGTGATTCCAGTAATGTTATATATGCTCTTAAATGCTCATGTGGCAAACTATATGTTGGAAAAACGGAGCGCCGTATCAAAATTATACTCGCTGAACACAAATCAAACATTCGTCTCAAGAACATGACATCGTGATTGGCAACCCACTTTGTTGAAGAAAAACATAACATCTCCCAAATGAAGTTCATCATATTGGAAACCATTCACAAAGTAGAAGGTAGAGATAACACCAAATTTCTACTTCAAAGAGAAAATGCTTGGATACAAAGACTTTCAACGTACAAGCCTTTTGGCTTAAATGACACAATTGAATTATCTTGTTATCTTTGAAAAGGCTCCAAGATCGACCATGTAGCCCCTGTGAGACTTCATTTTGTTTTTTTTAATGTTTACTATTCATGTACATTGTTTAACATTACCTTGAACAATTGTCAAATGTACTGGGTCACAATACACTGCAACATTAATACTCTTTTAACCACCTTCAATAACAAGTCACAATACAATAGTATGCCCTGTTAAGATTCATGCGACCAACGTTTATCCCTGTGGGTTCGAATTTCCATAGTACGACACACACTTTTTTTCGTTTTCATTAACTCGTAATTTTCAATCTTTAATTTTCCCAGAACATTTTAGAACTTGGCATGCATTTTAGCATATATATTAACACTCTGATACAGCCAACCTATGCCGCTTCACTATGTAGGAACTTCTTTCATGATCGGGAACGTAACAGCGAGTCTGTTTTCAGTTTCATTAATCACGTGATCGGAACTTCAGGAGTTTGAATAAAACACGGTCAATGGCGGACACGTCTATACCGGCGTTCGTGAGAAGAGAGCGTTCGTGCAGACACCCTGACGAACTTTTCAAATAATCTCTAAAGGCTAGTTACCATGGTACATTGTTCGGTATCAGTAATTAACTAACCACAGCAGTAATATGGTTTTTAACTCTATTTAAATGCAGGCTGTCAATGTTTTTTTACATTTTCCGCCCACAGAGCCAACAACGCAAATCCACAGAGACAATGACATGTAAGATGGTCAACATAATTTTTGCTTAAACACACGAGCATACAGGCTTTTTTAAGGTGATACCTTAAACTTTCACTTATTATTATCACGACCTAACACAAAGAGAACACCATACACGTAACTGTTCCCAGGTTACATATGAGATTCATTGACAGTTTGTTCATTTATGTTTTATTTTTGTAGTGTCTTTTCCCTGATGAAGGGCACAATTAGTGGCCCGAAATGCATTGGACCTGTCTAAAGGACTTTGTCATATGTTGAAAATAATGATGAATGAAAGACTATTAAATGATGCATATGGAATACATTTGGAAATTAATTGAAGAATAAAAACAGCAAATAACAAACATACAAAACGTTTATTGGATCCTCTGTTCCTAAGGAGGAAAGATTGTGTGCACATAAGGATGGAACCAGTGGTCCACGGGTTTCACACTTGCGAGATCACTGATGGCCCATAGGTGATTTCTGAACCTTGATAGGAGCAATATTCATGGTGGATCCTGCCAAAGTACTTAACAATTAATGGATGATGACTTTGGTTTTGCCGCTCTTTTATCAAACCTTACTAAAGTTTATGTGTTTTTGTTAAAAAAAACTACCAAAGTTGGAATTTGATATTGAAAAAGAAATAATTAATGACCCACACACCCAGGGAGTTTTTTTCCAGGATCTGGGGGTCATTTTTTTTTCTGGCCTTCAGCCTGGTGGTGATTGAAGGAAAAAAAGGACATTACACCGTCCACCATAAATAGTGTGGGCAGTGTAATGCCCTTCCTCCGACAGCCTCCACTCCGTTGGGCCCTTGGAGGAAACCTTCCATTAACAGATCCAACTGGGACTCCATAGATGACAAGCTGCTAGTCCTTAAGACCCTTCATGGGGCAGCCAGACAGAGCATCAGTTTGGAAGGGAGCGTTCTCCATCACGTTTGTGACAGTGCACCATGTAGGCCAAACTCGAATCTACCTCTAAGTACTGGCTCCTGCATTTACTACAAGCTTTCACCTGGTGCTGCAACCAAGCACAGAACACAGAAAGTGTGGAACTAAAGCATGCAAAATGAGTGCATTTATGGTTCACCCAATTCCTCCTCTTCCACTCTTTCTCCCCCATTGTGTTGCCTGAAGTGCAAATTGGGTGCGTAAAACATCCAGCGCCAATATAATTTGCTAACATGAATGAATGAATGAATATAGTCTTGTTAAACACAGACTTCGCCCAAGGGCATCAAGGCGTGGTGCGGAGAAAGGGACGGAAACACAAAAAGAAATAGAGCTAAAGACATATATGTTCTGTGCTCATTTTTATTATAGAGACTTATCATAAACAAGTCCCCAAGTCGTGTAAGTCGCATGAAAGGGCGTGCATTTCAATGTGAGCAGGGCGAAAGCTCTCTTTCCCAACCGTGCTGGGAGTCTGGCGTCTTCATAGTCCTATCTGATAAAGCCAAAGTTCAGAGGGTCACATTTGGCAATGCTGACTCATCCTTTCATCTTTATAAGGCAGTTAGAAGAAACAGTATTAGCAATTGGCTTAGAGTAATTCTATTAGAACGAATGGTCTGAAAGTGCTTTGGATAAAAGCTCAAGATAAGTGCTTGTAATAACGTTAAACCTAATATTTCTGAGGCAGCGTCTGCCCAACTAGCCCATGTTATCAAATTATAATCCTTTCATTGATTTACAATTAAGAGAGGCTTTTTTATTTCACTGACAGCATCCAGTTTCATAAACAAAATGGCTGATAACCTTAATTGCCTAAAGCATGACACCCCGAGGAATTACAAACAAAGCCACTGCTCGCCAACAACGCTGGGGAATGCGCAAGCAATGCGAAGGATGTCTGTCTGCCTTCACTGTGACCACGCTTTACTGATATCAGTAAGACGGGGGCTTGAGGAGACAGGCGCCCGGGCAGCCCTTTATCCCTCTCCATGTCTGCTCCTGTTTGATTCTCGAGAGTTATGGCCTGCGTGTTGCTTGGGAGTCCTCCCGAGCTGCTTGCATTTTTCCACTGCACTTATTATTTTAACTGGTGCCAAGCACCGCCATTTACTTGAACGTTTGTGTACCTAGGAGGACCACTGTTCAACAACCTTTAAAGTGCCTGCACGGCTCTGGTTGCTTTAATTTCACCAGACGGTGTTCAAGACACCTTCCTTGAGACGCAGGGCCCGGCCTCTGGATAATGTCCCCGAAAGCAGCCAGTTTCAGACTCTTGCTGCAAATCAGAGTCTGGGCCCATCGGAAACAAAAACAGACTTCTTTCATCTTCCAGATGGCTGTCTGATTGGGAGCTGGACAGGCTCGCTTTTCAGGTGGTAACTTAATGATTCAGAATGATATTTATGGTTATTACCTGACAGAGGGCAGGGGGGAATTAGAGCATGGCCTCTGGGTTCATTTAGGACATGAAGTCGTGACAGGGCTGTTTATTACATATGGCATCTTTAGCAGGAGGAAACACCAAGACATGCAGTTCGAGATTTGAAAGAGTCAGACTTCGAAGGTTTTAAATGCCATATTTGGTCCTGATGAGCGCCAGGGCAGCGTTGGTCATAGCTGGGTAACGTTTTGTATAGCCAACGGTATGCATTAAGGAGGCAAGCCAAACAAATCCAGTTGTAGCACAGTGCCAGCGTTTTCTTGCGTTGAAAATCGATTTCTGACAGAATTGGTTATTGATAGCGAACGAGACACTCCGAAATATAATTCTTTAAGACTTTTACTGGGATTAAAACATTGAGAAGATTAATTTGTACCTTTTTGCAGCATGCACACCAAGGAATTCGATGTTGGTCCAGTTTACATTTAAAATTTTGCACGGGGAAGCAAAGTGAAACAAACTGACTTTCACTATTTTTGATGCGTTTACATTGGGAAGTTGTCTGCTGCACCTAAATCTGTAAGAATGGACCATGAATTGATTAAACGCTATTTTTTTCCCACCATGAGAATAGCAAACATGGAATGTAATGAGTTTTTGGTGCTGGATTGGCCATGCAGGCTTCTGACAGTCCTTGCCCCTACAGCGGGGCGAAGAGCGAGCCTGGGAAGCGCGGGCACAAAGAGGGAGCTTCCCGCTCACCCCAGGCTCTTAAACCCCCCTTTTGGTCCCGCCCCTTGACCTGGAAGCACTCACCCGCTTCCGGGTCAACGGCGGGACCGACCAATCAATAGGGGCAAGGGGGGCCGGGCCCAGCCATGCGTGCGTGATGGCTGAGCGCCCCCTTTCCTATAATCAGGAGCGACTGGTGTTAGGGAAGAGTGGCGGGCAGGGGAGAGGGTGGGGGAGATCGCACAAAAATACATAAAAAGAACTTACCTGCCATCCGCCGCATCGCATTCTTCTGCTCTTCTCCACTGCAGGCACAGACTGCCCCGCAGTCAATGCAGAAGCTGCTCGCATGCATGAGACCTGCATCAGGATTGGCCTTAGCGCCCTGGATTTGCATTCCCTCGGAGACTGGGAGCCTTTGCATATACTGTCTCCAACTCATCAATGTAGCTCGGGTTGGCGAGAGCTCATTGCGCATGTTGGTTTGGGCGTCCTAAGACAACCAGCCAAACCCGCATGTGCAATGACAACAGTGCCCACAAATTCCCTTCCATCACTGTTTCCCCCATGGCCCCACCTCAAAAGACTCAGCTTGGGAAGGAAACCTATAAAAATAATAAATACGTCTTATTATCGGAATTTTTTCCATGTTTTTATATTGCTGGCAGAGGAGGGCAATGCTTCTCGGCCATAGCTGAGGAGCTGCCACTGCTGTTACCATCTGGCAGCCTGGCACTGCCAGGTGGGTAAGTCTAAAAGGCCCAGTGAGACTGCTGTTACAAGAAAAAAAACTGTCCTCACACTGCCTTTTCCTACTGGCCCATTTGAAAATTCCAGGGTGGCTCACAACTGTTCGGGCTGGACTGTTCCCATGAGGCACAGGGTCAAGGCTGATTTGCATATGGCCTTGTCTGAACTGGGGTGGTGTGGAGTGCAAAAAAACGATGGATTTAGGCCCAGATCTCTGTACTGGGGTGAATGTATGACATTGTTCTGCATTCTGTCCAGCAAATGTTATCTTTGCATTTGTCACCCCAAGTGGGATGGGTATGCTCAGACGTGAGTCCCATGCTCTCCACACCACTGGAGTCAAGCTATCCTGGCTGAAGACGGCTGATAGCCAGAAACTGGTCCTAGGATGCTTGATTCCGGTCCAGGAAAGACATGGCTTGGCAGTTCGGGCTGGACTGTTCCCATGAGGCACAGGGTCAAGGCTGATTTGCATATGGCCATGTCTGAACTGGGGTGGTGTGGAGTGCAAAAAATGATGGATTTAGGCCCGATCTCTGTACTGGGGTGAATGTATGACATTGTTCTGCATTCTGTCCATCAACTGTTATTTTTGCATTTGTCACCCCAAGTGGGATGGGTATGCTCAGACGTGAGTCCCATGCTCTCCACACCACTGGAGTCAAACTATCCTGGCTGAAGACTGCTGATAGCCAGAAACCGGTCCTAGGATGCTTGATTCCGGTCGAGGAAAGACATGGCTTGGCAGTTCGGGCTGGACTGTTCCCATGAGGCACAGGGTCAAGGCTGATTTGCATATGGCCATGTCTGAACTGGGGTGGTGTGGAGTGCAAAAAAATGATGGATTTAGGCCCAGATCTCTGTACTGGGGTGAATGTATGACATTGTTCTGCATTCTGTCCATCAACTGTTATTTTTGCATTTGTCACAACTTATTACAGCACTGCCTGAAGAGGACTCACTCCAACACCTCTTCACCCACCTCCCCCGACTTACAGTTCCACTACTCCCCTGTTTTCTGTGACCCACTCTGAAACCCTCATCCCTTTCTATTATTAATCCTCACTTTTAATGCTCTATACTGGTCCTCTTTTCCTATCCATCATGCTCAGCACTACCCACTGGAAAATCCTCATTGTATAAAGTGCACAGTGACTTAAATGAGAGGTCTACACTGTTAAAAATCAGACATACACATAAGCAGAATGAAGTTCATCCAAAACAGCAACAGTTCCATACACCAATATACCATCACTACAATGTTACCCACCCGTCTATAGGTGAAACTCATTACAACACCAGCTAATCACAAGCAGGCTGACCACACAAGAAATGAGCTCACACACCCAACTATTTGTATGCCTTCTCAATATCTGTGGATGTCTTTCCAGCTTTCCCCTCATTTTGAGAAAAAATTATTTGATTAGGAGATATAGGAATTATAATGAAGGGATCGACATCTTTGGCATGTCCAGGGAATCAGTCATTGCCAAATACTGCTTCTCATCTGAAGCAATCCTTGACGTGGTTGCAGACTGGAACAATAATCTTTATTTACCTACAGGCTGCACCCAGGCTATTCCTGCCCATATCACAATACTGGCTGCACACCATTGCAAAGCCACTGGGTCTTTCCAGTAGGTTACTTCAGACACCATAGTCATCTCAAAGGCACGCCTATCTTGATGAATCAGCATAAGAGTGAATACGTTTATGACCATGTCAGTCACTGGAGGGATGAAAAACAAAGGGGGAAATGGAATTCACTGTCTTTGCTTCCTTCTCTTGTGCCTTAGCTGCTATTTATTACACCTATGTGGCATTTTAGCCACCTCACCTAAGGAATAGCTTTTCCACAACAGATATTGCAGGTATGCTATCAATGTGCAAGCTGTATGCAATGCCAGGGGCTTATTCAATGATGTGTTTTGTCCTCTTCCCTTTTCAGCTGACAGAGCCGCACAAACACACTCTTAGCAGGATCCAAGGCCAGTAGTTTGGCATGGATGCCATGGACCTTAAAGCAAAGGAAAAAGATACAATGCCAGAATGGAAATGTTTTTTGAGCTTCCTCTTTGTTTTCCATATTATATTTCAGACAACATTTGTACACTTGACTTATGTAAAGTTACCAGTATGTGGATGTAAGTCTGACAGTCTGCAAATTTAACTTGCTATGATATGATAGTTTAGTAATAAACCATTGTTGTTGCTGTAATTGTTGTGTGTATTTGTATAGCACACTATCACCCACAAGGGTATCATGGAGTTTATCAGTTGTGTGTACCTAGCCCTGCCTATGATAGGTTTGTTATTTGAGAAGCTAGGTCTTCAGCTTCTTGCGGAATTCAAGAATGGAGGAGGAGACTCTGATGTGGAGTCGGAGGCTGATCCATGCTTTAGGAGCAATGGAAGAGAAAGTCTGTACTCCTGATCTGGTTCTGTGTATGTATAGGAAGTGTGCGCGTGGGAGTTCCGCAAAGCAGAGGTGTCTGGGTGGTTGTTGGAAGGAAATGCAACATTTTAAAAACATTGGACATAAGTTGATTATTACCATGGATGTGTGTGAGGAGTTTGAAATTTGTGTTTTATGTATATGGAGCCAGTGTAGCTCCCTGAGGTGTAGTGTGAGTTCTGTGTGGGAGGTTGTAACGACCGGATTCTCAGACCAGATAGAATCAGCTCCTCAGAGCACCACCAACCCAGCCGTAACGTAATCACCTCCCTCCTCAGGACCTATTTACAACAGGTATCTATGCCTCATACCTAAGGATGGGGAAATTAGCAATATACATGCATACGTTTTCTACAATATCACACTCACACCAGTTAGTCTCGCGGCAGCTTGGGCCCAGACTAGTCTACCCTAGGGTAGTCCTAATTAGCTACCATTACACACCGACCACAATCAGTGCCCACCCAAGCCGCAATCCTGCGGGTATATGCACCAGTTTCCTCCCTGGTGATCTCTTACTTACATCCCAAGCCGCAATCCTGCGGGTATAAGCACCAGTTTCCTCCCTGGTGTTCTCTAACTTACATCCCAAGCCGCAATCCTGCGGGTATAAGCACCAGTTTCCCTCCTGGTGTTCTCATTAACGCCGCTTACCAACGACGATCACTTTCCTATGAATACCATTGGAAGAAATCTTTCATTATCTACTAGGGATATGATACTACAATATTATAGATCACACAACGGTTGGCCGAATTAGATGATGTACAACCTATTCTTCACTTCAGGGGCCCCTCTCTCCCTCATTACTCAGTCACTCCTTACCTGACCGGGAATCACGTCCGTTCATGAACACAATGTCTGACTAGAAGAACAGGTTACCCTGATTACACAAGAATAAAAGGCACATGCTGGTTCACTAAGAACTGGGGTACTTTATTACAATAATCATAATAACATAATACTATACTATAACATATAGCCTGCAAAGGAAAATGAAAGGTTAGAATGTGCACACTAGGGGAAAAAGATCGACGTCACCTGATTAATGTGAAGTCTGGATTCAGCAGTCATCTAGGTTCCCTTCTCGTCCGTGCCTTGGCTCGTCTTAAGGTCACACTTCTGCAGTCACGGATACACGTCTGCACCGCTATGCTCTGTCTTCTCTGCTTCCCTCCAAGTCACTGGAACCTTCCTCTCATTAGATGCTTTCTCTCTGGCTGTTCTGCACTACTCCTCTCTCCTCTCAATCACGGACCATCTTCACTTCTCGGCTTCGATCTTATAACTCAGTTTCAGCCACGCTGGTATTCGGTCTCTTGACTAACTGCTTCACTTGGAATGCTCTGATCTTATAGGTCAAAGCTCGCCAGCTGCTCCAGCTAAAATAACTTCAATCTGTCTAAGAGAGTATCAGCTTCTTGGTCTTACTCGGACTTCAAAATGGCGACTGTCTGCCTGGAAATAATTAATGGCATTGATGCTAACGGCTAGCTGCCGCCTACAGACTGACTCACTAACTGCTTAATGCTTTCACTAATATGGAAGCTCGTTCCTTCATGGAAAGTTACGGCCAGTAACCTGCCGCCCACCAAATTCTTGTACCTCCCCGTACCAAGGACACGTTCCCAGCCGGCCGGCCTGATGTTGTGTCTTCGGAGTGGAGAAAAATACAGTCTTTCGATAAGGGCCAGCCTGAGCCGGTTCTCTCCAAGCGAACAACACCTCGTAACTAAAACATTACATTTGACCTAAAAGCATCTCAAGCTGCTGGGGCAGAAAGAAAGATGGAGTCTCTCCCGTTTGAGGCCTACAAGGCCTGAAATAAGCATAACTCCATAGAAGGTATAGTAACACTCTTGCAAAAGGACGGATAATCACTTATGCTAATGAATCTATCCCCTAACATAAGTTTATAAGCCCGGATCTAATGAAAAGGGTACGGAACTATATTACTATGCCTTGTGAATAGGCCCTGTCTATGGTTCTAATCCTTGCACTAGAATGATAATAGACTGGAGTCATCTCCAATCATCTTCCCTCAAAGGAGGGCCGAAAAAGTCGGTCAGAACAGAGGTAAGAATGAGTCTAGCAGCCATGTTCTGGATGGTTTGCAGTCTTCTAGTGAGCTGCATGGTAATCGCAGAGGAGAGGGTGTTCCCGTAGTCCAACTTGCTTGTGAAAAGGCGGTGAGTGACAGTCTTTCTAGTGTTACTTGAGACCCATTTGGAAATCTTCCTCAAAATCTTCAGGGTGTGGAAGCAGGATGCATTCACAGTATTGACTTGTGTAGTCATGTCCAGTTTGCTGTTGATGATTATTCAGAGGTTTCTGTAATGGGTGCTGGGTGTGGGTCAGGTTCAACCAGCCACCAGTTGGTGAGGTGTTTAAGTTTAGTTTATTTGCATAAGTTAATTAAAACCATTGCATACCAATAAAATCATAAGACTAAGCAGAGACAAATACTTAAATCTACAATAACATTTAAAAGCCAGGTATTCTGGGATCTGTTTAATGGTTTAGTTTGAAACAATACATTTGGTTCTAACATTAAAATAGTTTATAGGGGTATTGCAATGATTCATCACTGTGAACAAATCCCCCATTGGAGCCCCATTGGCACTCCATTACTCGTCTCTGCCCCTTTATCCGTAGGCGCTCAGCTATTAGTCCTGAAGTGTGTTTGCCTTAATTCACTACTTTTGTCTTGTTGGTGTTGGGTTTGAGACAGCTGGCATTCATCCAGTTAGCGACTTCGGTCATGCAGGCGGTGAACTTGTTTCTTGTGTTGGTGGTCTTTTCCGAGAGGGAGAATGAGAGTTGTGTGCCATTGGCATAGGAGAGGATGTTGATGTCTTGGGAGCATATGATGTTGGTTGAAGGGCGTGAGGCTGAGCAGTGAACCTTGAGGCACTCTGCATGTGTTTGTGGGCTTCCTAGGAGTAAGGTGTTCCTTGAGAAAGAGCTGACCCAGTGAAGAGTAGGCCCTTGTATGCCAATCTTGTGCATGCACCTGATGAGGATGGAATGTGAGACGATGTCAAATGCTGCAGAGATGTCCAGAAGAATGAGTGTCGCTGTGTCTCATTTGCCAAGGATCATGGGGATGTCTTATGTGGTGGTGAAGAGGGCACTTTCTATGCTGTGGTTGGGCTTGATATCATACTGAGTGAGTAAGTAAGTAAGTAAGTAAGTAAGTAAGTAAGTAAGTAATCTTTATTGTAGTGATTATTTAAAATCTTACAATATATCATACTGAGTGGTGTTGAGGAGCTGGCGGTTGCTGAGGTGGCTGGAGAGAAATCGGTTGATTCATTTCTCTAGAAACTTTGACATGTATGTAGAAGGGAGATGGGTCTGTAGTTGGAAAGCGTAGCAGTGTCTGTGTATGGTTTCTTGAGCAGGGGTGTAAAGATGGCATGCTTCCAGGTGTCTGGGAATGTTGCTATACATCTGAATAAATATACATTGTATATTTGCATTTGTGAATAGGGCCAATAGATGTTCACAGACTTTCTCTATCATCTGCAAACATTGGGACAGCCACCATTGAAAAACCAGAATCACAAGTAAGCCTGGGTGGTGAACTCCGCTCTGCTTGCAGAGTTTGCAGAGTTTTCCATACTCCGTGTTACACAGAGCTTGCGGAGTTCTGAAAAACTCTGCTCCCCAGAGTAGAGTTTTTTTCCTTGCTCGTGTTCGTCAACATCAAGTTGGCGAGCACGAGAGAGGAAAATTCACCTCCTGGCGAGATTTTTCCTCGTTTGCAATTGTCATCATCAAGTTGGTGAGCGCGAGCGTGGAAAAAACCCCTTGTAGCGAGATTTCTCAACACAGGGGGGTCAGGGTTCTCATTGCGAGTGGTTGCATATGCTTGCAACCGCTCGCTTTGAGAAACAACCCGTTTGCGTTGAAAAAGCTGCCACTCAAGTAAAAATCTACTCGAGCAGCATAAAGGAAAGCAGCGCCCGCTTGTGCTGTGCAGGGTGCTGTTCGCGCTGATTACATAGTGTGGACAAGCATCCGGCACTGAAAATCACAGCGAACAGCATTTTTCTATCGCACTCCGCCACTTGCAGAACTCCACGTAGAGCGGCGAAGTTTTGTTTCCATTTCACAGAGTTTGGCGTAGCACAACTCCGTGAACTCCGCCCAGGGTTAATCACAAGTCACTGCGTCAACAAGTCAAGTCAAAGTTTGTTATATGACCATGTGACTTGCTTAAGGTTTCTCTAGTAACATGCTATGGTCAACGTCATAATTATGCACAATTAAAGGTGGGATTTAATGAAATTTTGTTGTACAAGAGACATTTCACTAGAATATCGACAACAAAATGTTGTGACAAAAATATTGAGGACCAAATTATCATGAAGGTATGTTTATATAGGTTAGCATAGGTTTACTATAGTTAACTTCACGTATATGTACCTTGACAACATATATTTCTTCAAGGTACACAGATGTGGAGTTAGGAAGAGTACATTTATACTTACCTGTATGCAATTACCTTCTCTATATTTTGATCCTTGATGTTTGTCACAATGCTTTGTCCCCATAATATATTTGTCCTTGATTTTCTGTCATCCCAACATACAGGATCATTTTCTTTTTTTTAAAACCCTTTCTATTATTTTGATTCTATGCCATATATTGTCTGGTAAGCATTCTACATTGCACATTTTACATGTAGGCATTAAAGGTAGGAGATATCACAGTTAGGTTCTTTCATCATAAAAAAAACACAAAAACATTTTAAAAAAAGCCCTGGTCACATTGCAACAGTATCTTCAGCAATGTTGCTAATCTGCTGAAGTAAACCTCAGTATACTCCACTGACACAGGGTATTAGGCATATCAGAGGGGCCCTTCCAAAAGACATCCATCTCCCTAAAGAGGAACATTTAAATCCTTGAGTTCCCCTGTCTCTCTTGGTGGTTCAGTCCCATCCACTGCTCTGCCTTCAGTTCAATCTGAGTGCTCTGCAAAGCTTAGAGACAACCCTCCCCACATATCAGAGAGAGGGTGTTGGAAATAGGATTCATGGATGACAGTGGTATGCACCCAGGCTAGGCAGGAACCTCCACTCGAGCCAGGGAAAGCTAGATACACACTACAAGATGACCTGTGCTCACCCTCTGGTTAGCTTGGCACAGAGTGGTCTGGCCTATCCAAAGAGGCAATGTGCAAAGTATTTGTGCAACACACACACACACAAGGTAACACAATGAACACACCACAAAAAGACAGGTTTAGAAAAACTGAATATTATATTCTTGAACAAAACAAGACCAAATTAATAAAAATCTAATTTATGGAAATTGAGATATTGAATTTTAAAGGAATAAATGCTGTAAAGCACTTAGAAGTGAGTAGAGCTAAAAAGGTTAGTTTAGTTTGCGCTGGACCGGGGCAAAGTCAAAGTTCGGGTCAACGGCGATGTGTAGAACCAGCTTTTTGGAGACCTCTCCCCCACTAGGAGAGTCAAAGCCAGTGGTGCAGGGCACACCTTAGAATCTACGTGTTCTACTTGTTCAAGTCATACATTACCAAAGACACCAGGACAACTAGCCGTGGAGGGAAGTATGTTATTTATTAGCTCGAGCTAAGGACAGAGGTCCCAGAATGGTACAAAGACAATTCTGCAGAGACTGCTGCTTCAATCCGCAGCACACACATACTTATAGCGCTAGCCACGCCCATTTACACAATACACAGTTCCACATTTTGCTTAGTTCCTCATTTGACAAGTGCTTCGTCAGTCTTGTGGTGCAATCGTGGCCAGGGGACATCTGTCTCTTATTGCACAATGTCCACAGCCTCGTGCTCCCTTGCTCAATGGTGTGGTCACAGGGTGCAGCCTCGTGCTTCCTTGATCGGATGGTGTGGTCACGGGGCACAGCCTCGTGCTTCCTTGACCAGATGGCGTGGTCACGGGGCACAGGAGTTGTGACAGGCTGAGTTACCAACGGTGGGCAGGATGTATCTGAGTCTTTGACACAACTGGGGGGGGGGTTGAGGCACACAGGTAGCTTCTGGGAATCGGCTCAACCACAAGGAGTGGGGAGGGTTGTGCAAGTTTCAACGGGGACGTGGAAAGCAGTTCTTCACCAAGTTGCAGAGAGCATGACAATACAAAATGGAGTTGTGTGTGTTTTTAAAACGCAGTTCAACAGTCCCTCCTTTTGCCATGCAGAGGCAACAATCAGTCATCATCCAGGTCAATGTCCATCATTTCCTTGACCTCCTTCTCAATCATCATCATGGCATTGTGATGGTGTGGATTCACTTGTTTGTGTGCCAAAGAGGTGGCATAGAGCCCACACAGCGCGGGCATGCATTGAACACAGAGGCAGCAAGAGAACAATGCGGCAGCAAGGATTGCCATGAAAATCATTATCTTCCATCCCCACTGAGATACCATGCTCCAAAACCAGCCTGTCAGGGACCATGAACCCTCATCCTGATGGATGTCGAAAGCAATCTTGTGGAGCTTCTGGATTGCTTGATAGACTGTCGGTGCATTATCAGGGATGTAGATGCAACAACTTGTTTTGATCAATGTGCAGACCCCTCCACGATCTGCCAGCACTATGTCAAGTGCCATTCTGTTCTGCAAAGTCATGAGGCGGTCTGCTTGAAGTTCAGCCGTGATGTCACTGAGAGCACCAGCAGTTGCGTTGATGGTGGCCTCTACCACCCTGGTGAGATGTTGGAGATTGCGACTATTGACCATAGGGCCCCAAAAGGAGAGGAACCCTTTAGCAAAGTCACCAAATTCTTGGCCAGCTGTGTCTTCAGTATCAACCACACCTCTCTTCTGGATGTGGTGTTTTGCATCGGGTGTGTAGGTGGGGGGAAGCAACCAAGCAATGTAGCAGGTGCCTGCCCAAGACTTGGGCAGTCAGGTGTAGGCCTTGTTCCCACACAAAAAGTATGTATTGAGTGAGGACACCAGAGCTGGGAGAGTTGAACCATTGAGTTGGAGTGTGTAGACACAGTCACTTTCTCCCACCCATACTGCTCCACTGCTCTTCATGCAGTATTTTCTGGGATGTGAGTAGACAGGGAGATCTCTGATAGGTGGCAGTCTTTTCTTTCCCCCACTGATGTAAATGTTCGATGGATAGAAGGACCCATGATTGTTCTGATATTCGTTCTTTTCTGCTGAATCTTTATCCATGCTTGGCCACTCCACAGCCATGATGTGGCAGAAGGCTTGTCTGCTACTGATCTTCCCCAGGGATCGTGTGGATGTGTCACCTGAATAGAATGCATCAAAGAACACAGTGTACCAGCCGTAGGCTGAGCCATCTCGAGAAAAAGGAGCAGGAATCAGGGACCTCCCAGTGCTTGCAGTATGGGGCAGCAACCCACATACCCAACAGTTTGTTGTGTTCACCATAAGCTGGTGCTGGTGTAGCATTTGAATGAAAGTGTTGTTAAAAAAACCTGTCCTTCTGTTTTTCTCATGGGTGGGTAATGACACATACTGATGAGGCGATTCTGTAGAGGCAGGAGGCTTAGGTGCTGCAAGGGCAGAGTGTATTACCCATCCGAGGCAGGCCAGTCCCAGTGAGATATTCAATGGTATTACTAGGCAGATCGAGTACCGGCCACATATTCTTTTCATGTACTATTCTTTCTTTATTTCTTTGTTTTTCAAGCTTTCAGTGTTCATTTTATTCATCGTCTGCTTCACTTGGTTTTCCCTAGTTGCTGCCTGTGATTGGTGGTTGCTTCACCGGTCAGTGATTCCGTCGGCCCTATTGGCACATTCCGGTCCACTGAACCGGCTCCGGTCAAAAGGAAAAAAGAAATGCTCTGGTGTATCACAGCCCTGCAGCGGTTTATTGGACCATGTCAAGCAGAGGGCAGAGACCTTTGTCTCTTCAGTCCTTTTTTCTGGGTCGGAGGTTGTACCGGGTGGACCTGGGCGTTGTCTGATCAGGAAACAAAGGCACTGGCTGTTGAGTGTCCTGCAACCTCAGATGCGGAGGAACGGCTGATTGCAGGATGTCTTCGTCCTCTCGTTCTGATGAAGCCCAGGCAATGTTGGCGTCACTGAAGGGTACAAAGCGCGGGACCTTTTCGCATTCGTGGTCTCCCAGGCCTTCCTTGACCCATCGGTCGTATGGTAGAGGTAGAGGCTCCTTCTTGCAATGCACTCCGTGGACGCAGTTTTTTCTTCCTGCCACCTTCACTGCAGACCTGGTCACCAGCAACACTTGCTGGGGCGGTTTCCACCTCTGCTCCAAGTTGTTTGTTCTCTGGAAGTTCTGCATGCAAACCCAGTCCCCGGGCTGGATGGTGTGACCAGGGCCTTTTGGTTTGGGTGGCAAGATATCTTGTACCTGACAATGAATGAGATGTAAGTTAGTGGTCAATTCATGTATATAATCAATCAACAACGGGTATTTAATGTCAGAGTATTTCTTGGGGCGGTGTACTCCCCAAATATTTGCCGGCCGACCAAACACTATTTTGTACGGAGACAGTCCGGTACGGAAATGTGCTGTGGCTCTAGTTGATAGAAGGGCAAGGGGCAGGGCGTCCGGCCAAGACAGTCCTGTGTCAGCCTGGATCTTTGCCATTTTTTATTTCAGTGTTCCATTGTGGCGCTCAACCAAACCTGCTGAGTGGGGGTGATTGGCGGCACTGAATTTCTGTCTGATCCCCATCCCTATACGCACTTTCTTCATTATTTCCCCTGTAAAGTGGCTTCCGTTGTCGCTCCAGATAATTCTGGGCATCCGAAACCTGGGAAAAAATTCCTTTAACAATATTTTGGTAGTGCTTATAGCAGTGTTGTCCTTAAGGGGGTAGGCTTCGATCCACTTACTAAAGGCACACACAACTATCAGGACATATCGGAGATTATTGCATCTTTCCATCTGTATGTAAACTATTTGGAGCACTTCTAAGGGGTAAGATGGGGGTGCAAAATTCCCAGCAGGTGTCGGTGTGCCTTTTCCGGGGTTATACATCAAACAAATCATGCAATGCCTGACTAGCCTCTCAGCATATTTTGGCATGTGTTTGTTTTGCCATACTGGAGCTAGCAATTTGCAAATGCCTTTTGCACTAATGTGAGCTGGGCCGTGAGCCATTGTGACCACTAGAAAAACATAGGCATCAGGTAACAACCATCGCTGTTGTTCAGACAGATCCGTCCAAAAGCCATTCTCAATTAATAGGCCTGTTAGCTCTTCCTAGAGAGCCTTTTCCTCTCTAGTTGCTTCTGCCTGTATTTCCTTCACATTCTCAATAGTGTCCTCGTGCATCCCATTCTCCAGTACCCAGTTTGAGGGGCCAGCTACATACCGCAGAGACATCTTTAGCTGTTGCCTTTGCAGTCTGGTCAGCAAATGCATTACCCCTTCCTGTGTCCTCAGTTACTTTCTTGTGGGTGCTACATTTGATCACAGCTATCTTTGAAGGAAGATTCAATGCTTCTTAAAGCCTGCTGACCAGATGACCATGCTGTATCTTAGTGCTGTGAGAAGTAAAGTATCCCCTCTCAGCCCATAGTCGCCCAAAATGATGGGCCACGCCAAAGGCGTACTGGCTGTCAGTGTCGATGTTGACGGCCATCCCTGTACTTAGTTTACAAGCTCTGATTAGTGCCACTAACTCAGCAGCCTAGGCTGATTGGTAAGGTATTCTCTCACTCTCTACTACTGTCTGTAACGTGGTGATGGCGTAGGCAGCAGTTGTGCTGCCATCAGGAAGCTTGAAGCAAGTACTATCCACGTACAGGGTACAATCAGTGTCAGTTAGGGATGTGTCAGTTAAATCCACATGGCCTTTAGTTTCTTCCTCCGTCCGGGGGACACAATCATGTGGATCAGGACTAGTATCATCATTAACAAAGGGTAGCAATGTGGCTGGATTGAGCGTAGTGCAGTGGCGGATGGTGATATGACTGGCTAAGAGAGTCAATTCATATCCGGACAAACGTGCACTAGTAAGGTGTTGTGTTTTTGTCCTATTTATTAAAGTGTCAACTCTGTGAGGAACCATAACTGTAAGTGCAGTGTCAAGGACCAGGCCAACAGATTGGCGAATGGATATGGCAGCTGCAGCTGCTGCTCTCAAGCAACTGGGTAGTGCACCGGCTACGGGATCTAGAACAGCTGAAAAGTATGCACAGGGGCGTTGTCTGTGACCAAAACACTGTGTTAGCACTGACAATGCGCAACCTTTATGCTTGTGTACAAAAAGGGTGAGGGGTTTCTGATAATTAGGTGTGCCTAGCACTGGGGCCGAACACAAGGCTGTTTTCAGTTCTTCAAATGCATGTTGGTACTCATTTGTCCAAGGGAGTGGGTGGGGAACATCTTTAAGTGTGATGCTCAATAAAGGTTTAATGAGTAAAGAAAAATTGGGTATCCACTGGCGGCAGTAGGAGGTGATACTAATAAAAGCACGTACCTCTTTCTGCGTTTTTGGTGGGAGCATCTTACTGATTGTTTGTTTTCGATCAGGGGTGAGGCGGCGTCCCTCCTTCGACAGGAGATGGCCTAAGTAGGTCACCTCATGTCGACAATATTGGAGTTTAGAGAGGGAAACTTTGTGAGTTAACTGTGCCAGATGCAGGAGCAATTTCAATGTAGCTTCTTTACATAATGCCTCGGTATCTGCCGCTATAAGCAAATCATCAACGTACTAGAGTAGTGCAATACCTTGGGGTAGGGTCAGGGAATCAAGTTGGCCCTTGTGGGCCTGACTGTAAAATTGAGGGGCTCACTGTTTATCCTTGTGGAGCTCTGCAGTACCGGAAACTCCGTCCTGCCAATGAGAATCCAAAAAGATCCCTACTTTGGTCATCAACGGGTATACTAAAGAAGGCATTTTTTAAGTCAATGACAGAGAAAAAACATGCAGTCGGGGGAACCATAGTAAGTAGGGTGGTGATATCTGGGACCACAGGAAACTGGGGTACTACTATTTTGTTTATCTCGTGTAAATCAATGACAACACAATAAACAGGGCGCTTAGAAGGATCGGTGCATTTTAGGACAGGCAAAATTGGGCTATTGCACACATTTCCTCTTGTCTCTTCAACCACACCCTTGTCAACAAGTTTGGAAATGATCTGGAGTAATGCCCTCTCCCCTTCTTTGGGTATTTTGTATTGGGGAAGTCCGGGAGGGCGAGTATTTTCCTTCAGGGTAAAAGAAAAAGGGGTATGGACAAAAGGCAACATCAGTATCACCTTGGGCCCAAAGAGCAGAAGGGACAGTCTGAAGTTCCTGGAGAATGGGATCTGGGGAGGCCAACTATACTGGGTGTGTGGTTGGGGGACCCATGGTGATGTAAACCCCATCAGGAGAACAGTATATTGTTGCATGTAATCTTTTCAATAGGTCTAAACCCAACAAATTTTTGCCACATGTGGAAGTCAAAACCAAAGGGGAATCAATTGTGTAGGGTCCTATCGTTAGTTCCAGTGGTTGCGAAATGGGTCTAGATACTGGGGTGCCAGAAAACCCTACAGAAATGTTGTTCGCGCCAGACAAGGGTGCCCCGGGGACTTTGGACCTAGCAATAGAACGTTTTGTTGCACGAGTGTCGACCTAGAATTTTTCCGTGGAGTCCAGTGGTGTAACATGAACATACGGTCCCTTTTGGTCAACAGAAATAGGCACAGGTCCCTTTTCTTGTCCTTAGCAATCCTAGTGGGACATGAACCGCGTCCCTTCTTCAGGCTCATAATCCTCAGTAAAATAATTACGGTCCTCATAATTAGCGGTGCCAAATCTATTCTCTTGCATAAGGGGGTGCCTTTCCTGTAACTGTGTTCTAGGTCCGCCTCACCCTCGTCCTCTCTGGGGACGTTGTCCTGTGAAGCGGTCAGTGGGGGCAGAGATGTTCTGGGCCAACAATGGACACTCGTCGCGCCAATGACCCTCTTGGCGACAATAAGCGCACTGGTTGGGTCCCAGCGGTGGGCGAGGAGGCACAGGGGCAGGTCTCTGAGCTATTCGTTGAAACTTAGGGGCACCTCTATTTTGGGTCTGGGTCAGGTTTGCTTGTTGGAGTAACACCTTTGTCTTTAAGTCTTTAGTCTTTTTATCCGTTCTATCTCGCTCTTTATTCTCCCTATTCTCATAGTACTGGGTCATTGTCAAAATACCAGATGGGGTGGAGATGGGCCATGCACTTTCTGACATTTTTAGTTTAGTTCCAAGCTCTGGTAACAGATTGGACACAAATGTATCCACAAACAGTCGCTGTCCCCCTTCTAAGGTCATGTCATATCCATTATAGTTGGTGAATGTGCTTTCGAATCACGTGAAAAAGTCAGAGACACTTTCATCTTTCTTCTGTTTGCAAGCAGCTAATCTGTCCCAATTGATACTGTGAGGTGTCAACATCTTTTTCATGGCAGTTAGTATCTGGGCCGGAAGGGCTAAGATCATGGGATCGGGTTTCTCACCACCAGTTTGAGCTCTGTCAGCTTCCTCAAATTCCTTCCATGTATGGCCAAATTCTGTCTAATCATTATGGCGTATTTTGGACCATACTTCAGTCGGTACTACTTGTCCCATTAAGATGTATATATCTCCTAAAGTCATTACGCAAGATTGGAGTGTCTGAGTCAATTCCTTATAATAACCTGCTGCATTTTTACGTGGGTCAGGCAATGGGTTTTTAAGTTGGAGGACGTCAGACCTTTTCCAAGGGACATGGACCCACATCTGCCTAAAATCTGCCGGTATTTCAGGGTTGCCATCTGCGCCAGCAACGCGGTCTCTCCAAACAGGCTGTACCTCCCTCATTGGAAAACCCTTATTTAACGTAACACCAGATAAGGAGTCTCTATAAGCTACTAACGTGATTAGATTGCCTAATAGTGCTGGGCCCTGAATGTCCCCTTTTTCAACCTTATGGCGAAGGTCAGACAGACCTGGGGGTGGACCTGATTCTACAAAATCCTCCCACATTTGGATCAGTATGTCACACATTTCACAAAAAATGTCAATCTGTTGAATGCGTGTCCACTGATCCATTGTCATCCATATATCCTGAGCGGTGTACATAGTGTTATTTTCCATCCACACATAAGCTTGTTGACTCATAGCGAGTTGTTCCTGTGTACTACCTATCAGTCTGCGCAAGGTGCGTCGTCTGGGAGTGGGAGGTCTATGCGGAGTTGCATAAGGGATATAATCACGGACCACTGACCATGCATTCGCTAATAGTCCTGCACTGGGGGAAGGTGTTGGATGACTGTCAACAAGAAATGGGTTGGTTGCATCGGGAGTCGAAGGCATATTAGGTTGGACAGGTACGAAACCAGTTGAAGGTGCAACAAGAGGAAAAGAAGGGTGGCCTTGCATTGGTACAGTGGCCTGAACAGTCGGGGCGTTGTGAACAAGTGGCTGAGTAATTGGACAAACCAGGGCATGGGTAGGGGCACCAATTGGAGCAGTAGCGGGGGTCAATTGGGCGGGATTAAGGGTCAGATACATGGCAGGAGTATAGGGTGGAGGGGTGTTCAACATGGAGGACATGAGAGGGTCATCCTCCTTGTCCCGGGCCTTTTTGGGGACCTTCTTTGTAACATAACATCCATCTATCTGCATTCTATTTAATCTATCATGTATTACTATACCCTCTTCTATTCTCTGATTATCATGACTCTGGGCTTTCTGAATCACACTCATATGCATTACTTTAGCTTCGTTCTTTTTGAGTTTTATTTCTTTCTGTTTTTACTCCTTGCACCAAACCTTGCAGGTCTAGCTTATCTTTGAAACAACTTTTCCTCTAAATTATCTAATACAGGAGGTTCAAAACTACTGTACATTGGCCATTGTAATTCAGCACTACCTTTCGTATATCTGTGCCAAAGTGAAGAAAACATAATTGGGCTAACACCATGTTTAGCATAGACTTCATGATTAGGGGTCCCAAAGGAGGAATCAGACAAGATTCCTCCAATGCGGAGTCCTGCGTACAATGACAACAACACCATTTCTGGAATGTACTAAATCGAGGCATCTCTAGATGTGTATCCTGGCTCCAAACAACAAAGGGCAAAATCTAATATTTACAGTATACAGCTGTACTTACCCCTTGGCTTTGGCTTTTGCAAAAATCGAATCAAATACCAAAACCAAAATACAATTCACCAAAGAAGTGGGCCACTCCCACTCTTACCTGACCGTTAATTTTCCGTCACACGGCGACTGTCACAAAGGTCTCGATCTCCAAAGATTAGGAACCAGAACTGGGGCGTCAGTCGGGGCCGCAGTCGGGTAGCCCACTGGAAGGATGAATCACGCGATCGGGGACCTCGGGCCCACAAAGACAAAATTTTTTTAGTCAATGTTGTGGCACGCCTCCCTTAGAATTTGATCACCGGCCCCTCACGACCACCGGGCTCGATGACGACCACCGAAGACGCCCCACGTTGGACGCCAAATTGTAGAACCGGCTTTTTGGAGACCTCTCCCCCACTACAAGAGTCAAAGCCATTGGTGCAGGGTACACCTTAGAATCTACAGGTTTTCCTTGTTCAAGTCATACATTACCAAAGACACCAGGACAACTAGCCGTGGAGGGAAGTAATTTATTTATTTGCTCGAGCTAAGGACAGAGGTCCCAGAATGGTACAAAGACAATTCTACGGAGACTGCTGCTTCAATCCGCAGCACACACATACTTATAGCGCTAGCCACTCCCATTTGCACAATACACAGTTCCACATTTTGCTTAGTTCCTCATTTGACAAGTTCTTCGTCAGTCTTGTGGTGCAATCGTGGCCAGGGGACATCTGTCTCTTATTGCACAATGTCCACAGCCTCGTGCTGCCTTGCTCAATGATGTGGTCACAGGGTGCAGCCTTGTGCTTCCTTGATCAGATGGTGTGGTCACGGGGCACAGCCTCGTGCTTCCTTGACCAGATGGCGTGGTCACGGGGCACAGGAGTTGTGACAGGCTGAGTTACCAACGGTGGACAGGATGTAGCTGAGTCTTTGACACAACTGGGGGGGGGTGAGGCACACAGGCAGCTTCTCGGAATCGGCTCAACCACAAGGAGCGGGGAGGGTTGTGCAAGTTTCAACGGGGACGTGGAAAGCAGTTCTTCACCAAGTTGCTGAGAGCATGGAAACACAAAATGGAGTTGTGTGTGTTTTTAAAATGCTGTTTAACAGATGTAGCGCCAGCTGCCTACAGGCCCCTTGCTGGTCCCGGTGACGGAAATACCTTTCCTGGTCCCCAACAGCGAGATGCGTTGATCCTCTCCATACCGGAAATGATTCACCAGTTCGAAAGACAGGTGCAAGAGTCGAGAGGCGTTGAGCGATGCACCAGATTCTGCCATGCAGTCGAGGGCAGCAAACAGAAAAGCAGGCCTTCCAGTACAGCAGTCCAGTTAAGTCCTTTAAGCAGCACATAGTTCTTCTGGGATAGCTTCAGTTACAAGACCAGCAGTGTCTGATTTGTGGGGATTGGAGACCCAGTACTTGTATTCAAATGTGCTTTGGATGTGGCGGGTGACTTCAATGCAGCTTTCTTGAATGCATATATATCCTTTCAACACAGTCCTGTCTGCCAGGCTATATGTGCGGGGCAAGCTGTCCTTTGTGTGGGGACAGGACATTCAAGTGAAGTATTAACCCTTCCCTTCCATTATGCTCAGGCAAGACCATCAGAATGCAGACATATGTAGATGGATACTCAGACACACCTCTCCTTCCTGTGTAATGGCTCTCTAGAGGGAATGCACAAAGTGTAGCTATCATCCACCCCAGACGTGTATTGGAGGCAAGCTATCTGGCACACAGAGCAGTAAGTGCAGAGAAATGTCCACTTTCTAAAAGTCACAAAAAACCTATAGGGGTTAAGCCCAAAGGACTGGGGCCAGGTAGGGCTATTAAAAATTCAGAACCCAAAACAATGAACCTAGGCTCTGAAACGCGTTGGCATTTTGGGAGTCATTCAGTTAATTCTGAATGCGGCGAGTGTTGAAGGAAACTATTGGATAAAGGATTGATACACTATTCAGATACTCTTTTGACGCTGGAGCTCGAATAACATATGTGGTACATAACATTGGATATGTTCATGTTTATTACTAAATTTTGTATATGATGTAGATTTTTCTAAAAATGTGTTTTGCATCAGATTAATTCATGAATTCATTTGCTGATTTTGTCATGTTGCAAGCTATGCTAATAATTTTTTCACAGTTTCTAAGTCCATTTTTTTGTCTTTAAGTGTCTGTTATTGTGAATTGTATGTACGTGTAAATTCATGTGTGAATTTGATAAATGTATGTTTCTTTTCAGTCCCCAAAAAATTGTTTTGATGAACTTTTAAATAAACAGGAATGGTCTAATAAAAATTCCATTTGGACAGATAACAGAGTTGACTGTTCGTTACTCCATGAGTAGTGCAGTGTACGGTAGTACGGAGCTGGGTTCATTGTTTTGTGTTCTGCACTTTCTAAAAGTGGCATTTCTAAGACAGTAATGTTAAATGTAACTTCGCCAATAAGGATCATTTATCATTACCGTTCCAAACAAATGAAATATGAAAAGGCTACTCCTCTCTAACTAGGAATTACAGCTTAAACGTGTATTAAGGTATTCCCAATGCTAGCCTATGAGAAGGGAAGGCCTCACAGTAGTGAAAAACTAAATAGGCTATTTGTCACTAGAAGGACATATAAAACATGTCCTACATTTTACTTACATAGCACCCTGCCCTTAGGGTTACTTAGGGCCTACCTTAGGGGTGACTTATATGTAGCAAAAGTGTAGTTTGATGTTTGGCAAATAGTTTTAAATGCCAAGTCAAAATGGCAGTAAACTGCACACACGGGCACTGCAGTGGCAGGTCTGAGACAGGTTTGAGAGGCTATTTGTGTGGGTGGCACAATTTGTGATGCAGGTAAATTTGTGCAAAAACAACAGTTGATGTACAGAATGCAGAACAATATCATACATTTACCCCAGTGCAGAGATCTGGGCCTAAATCCATTGTTTTTTTGCTCACCATGCCATTCCAGTTTGAACCCAGCCATATGCAAATCCGTCTTGACCCTGTGCCCCATGGGAACAGTCCAGCTCGAACTGCCAAGCGAGGTCCTCCCTGGACTGGAAACAAGCATCCTAGGACTAGTTTCGGGCTTTCAGCCCTCATCCCTCATCAGTCAGGATAGCTTGATCCCAGTGGCATGGAGAGCACGGGACTCACGTCTGAGCATACCAGTCCCACTCGGGGTGACAAATGAAAAAACAACAGTTGATGGACAGAATGCAGAACAATATCATACATTCACCCCAGTACACAGATCTGGGTCTAAGTCCATCGTTTTTTTGCTCACCATGCCAAATAACGATGGATTAGACCCAGATTTGTGACTGGGGGTGAATGTTTTGCCAATGTGCAACATTCCGTCCATCACCTTGTGTGTTTTGCAGGTAAACTAGTAGCATTTCAAGTACAGGCCCTGGTTATATGGTATACCACTTTACAAGGAACTTAACAGTACGTCAAAAATAAATGCAAGTCAGGTATACACCAACATTGATTACTAAGGAGGGAAACTGAATGATGTATCATGGTTACATTAAAATTTCAATAAAAGCTGTTAAAAAAAGATCAATCTGATCATGTTTAGGGGAGAAGCACATGCACTTCAGCACTGGATAGCAATGTTAAGGTGCTCAGAGTCCTAAGGCTAACAAAAACAATCAGCAAATCATGGAGGCAAAAGGTCTGGGGAAGGATGACAGGTCTAACAGAGGGCAACTATGTACCCACATGCCTCTTCCTCCACCCTAGCCCAGAGTTACATTTCCATCCGCCACTTGGAAAAAGTAGGGCCCTGTCTCGCTTTCCAGGTCCTGGCTTTCAGCTTCCTGACCAGTGCCAGGGCAAGATCTAGCAATCTCTTACCCACCTTATTGGGTGCAGGGAGCTTAAAACCCCTCGGGAGGAAAACCTCTGGTGTCAATTCCAACTCCCTACACAGAGTGCTACCTCAAATGAGAGACAATGTGGCCATATTGGCAGTTCCAGACCATAGGGAAAAAGGTCCTCAACAATAAGCCAAATTTTGTACATTGTTGCGGATCAACTCCGAACAAGGCTTCTATTTTTCAAGGTGACAAGCCTGTTTGATTTGTGTAGTTATACTGTTTTTAGTTTTGTGTTCCAGGGTACCTTTTGAGTAGAACAAAGTATCCTATCCCATTCCTTATCTGCCAGGGCATGCCCCAAGTCCTCCTCCCAGCATCCTCTGACTCTAATCAATTCCTTCCACATCATCCAATTATGTGCCCTATAGAACCAGGTGATCAAATGACCATCCTCTGTCAACATGATCAATTGCAGAACCCTGTAAGGGGTTGGACCTTCTACACCAGTAGGCCAGAGGCTTGTGAATGTCCAGGTCAAAGCCCCATAGTTCCAGAACTGTCCTTGTGCCTGTCTGCTGTCCACAATCAACTGATTCAACAGTATCAGGGTACCCTCACCTTAAGCAAACAAGCCTCGGTACATTGTGACAACTGATTTGCCTTGCAAAATAGAATCATGGTCCTAATGAGGCAGTTCAACCAGAGGAAGTGCCAGTGCGTAAAGCGGGTACTGCCTCGGCAAATAATGTCTTCTCTCCAGCCCTTGAGGGCCTCTGACAACTGTCTAGATAACTTCTGATACTGTGTAGGTTCACAGAGCACAAGCGCTATGAAAGCCCCCTGATTTGACTCACCTCCAAACACTTACAGTTCCTCCACATATTTAGAATCCAACCAGAATGCAATATGTGCCACCTATTGATACAGATGCAAAAAGAACAATTGATGGACGGACTGTTGAACAATTTGTCAAACATTCAACCACAGTCCAAAGATCTGGGCCTAAATTCATCATTTTTTTGCTCACCATGTCATTCTAGTTTGGACCCAGCCATATACAAATCAGTCTTGACCCTGCTCTTCATGGGTACAGCCCAAACTGCCAGGCCAGGTCCTCCCTGAACCGAAAACAAGCATCCTGGGACCAGTTTCGGAGTATCACGCCTCATCAGCTAGGCTAGCTTGACTCCAGTGGCAGGGTGAACACGGCACCCACGTCTGGGCATAACCATCCCACTCAGGGTGACAAATGCAAACAGAACAACTGATGGATGGAATGCTGAGTAATGTGAAACACTCACCCCCAGTACAGAAACCTGGGCCTAAATCCATTGTTTTGTTTCTCACCACACCACCCCAGTTTGGACCTAGCCATATGCAAATCAGTCTTGATCCTGCTCCCCATGAGAACAGTACAGCCTGAACTTCCAAGCCAGGTTATCCCTGTAGCAGGGTTTCCGTTCTCCCACAGAACTGTGCACAGAGATCTAGAACCTGGGTGAGTTAGGGTGACCCAAAACTCACCTTAGTATCAGAAATCCCCTTACCAAGCTAGCTACAGTGTCTCATTGGTACTAATAACTTCCCAATGACTTAGACAATCCAGAACATGAACTTAGGGTACCTCAGGTATCGTGGAACACATGAACACTCTTTCGTTTAGGTTGAAAGCTACAATAACAATTAGGTGTCGTGTGCAAACTGAAGCCGAAGGAAAATATGTTGTTTAAACATTTAATAAACTCATGCTAACTTAACACAATATATCGAAATGCAGTAACCATATGACACCCCCCCAATGATCCGAGGACGGTCAAAAAAGGAAAAAACAAGCCAATACTATAAGAAAGGCAAAACATGAAAGCAGAGTTCAACAATATTGAGCCACGCTAAATGTATGTAAATGTATATAAAGATCAATAATACAAAATATGTATGAATGCCTATAGTGGCCACACAAAAATATAAAAGAAACTTGAACTTGAGGCCAATTATAAAATCATAGGCCCAGAACATATAAAAGTCGAATGTTCGTAACAGAAAAGGCACCATTCAGAATTACTAAAAAGTCACGTGCCATAATAGTGAAAGTCTCCAAAGCCACTCATGGGTGGATAGAAAATTGCAAAATAGGTAGCCACAGCCTCCAACATGAAATCACTGTCATCATCCGAAAACAGTTCAGCCATCCAATTAAGCAATGGGAAAGAACATACGTGCTCCTCCAGCACCGAATCCTCTAGCAACATCAGAGGACAACTCAGTGGGTTCTCGAGAACGCTATGTGCCAGAAAGTCATGCGCCGCTGCGGGTATGTCCCACTGACCCATTAGTCCATGCATCGCTGCCACGGCCATAACCCTTTCGCCAGAACAAACCAACTCGTGAGCAACTACGGGGCTCATCAGCTGATCAAAATCGACGTCAGGAGAAGTCGTCAAGCAGAGACACAAATCAATGGCCCAGTCGAAATTACAGCTCAGGCAATGAAACACAGGCTGGACACATGTGAAATAGGAAAATCGAAATGATAATCCAAAAGCCGTGCTTAAAGTCGCAAGCGGCAAGGTGCCATAGTAATAGATACTGGGGTGCCAGAAAACCCTACAGAAATGTTGTTCGCGCCAGACAAGGGTGCCCCGGGGACTTTGGACCTAGCAATAGAACGTTTTGTTGCACGAGTGTCGACCTAGAATTTTTCCGTGGAGTCCAGTGGTGTAACATGAACATACGGTCCCTTTTGGTCAACAGAAATAGGCACAGGTCCCTTTTCTTGTCCTTAGCAATCCTAGTGGGACATGAACCGCGTCCCTTCTTCAGGCTCATAATCCTCAGTAAAATAATTACGGTCCTCATAATTAGCGGTGCCAAATCTATTCTCTTGCATAAGGGGGTGCCTTTCCTGTAACTGTGTTCTAGGTCCGCCTCACCCTCGTCCTCTCTGGGGACGTTGTCCTGTGAAGCGGTCAGTGGGGGCAGAGATGTTCTGGGCCAACAATGGACACTCGTCGCGCCAATGACCCTCCTGGCGACAATAAGCGCACTGGTTGGGTCCCAGCGGTGGGCGAGGAGGCACAGGGGCAGGTCTCTGAGCTATTCGTTGAAACTTAGGGGCACCTCTATTTTGGGTCTGGGTCAGGTTTGCTTGTTGGAGTAACACCTTTGTCTTTAAGTCTTTAGTCTTTTTATCCGTTCTATCTCGCTCTTTATTCTCCCTATTCTCATAGTACTGGGTCATTGTCAAAATACCAGATGGGGTGGAGATGGGCCATGCACTTTCTGACATTTTTAGTTTAGTTCCAAGCTCTGGTAACAGATTGGACACAAATGTATCCACAAACAGTCGCTGTCCCCCTTCTAAGGTCATGTCCTGTCCATTATAGTTGGTGAATGTGCTTTCGAATCACGTGAAAAATTCAGAGACACTTTCATCTTTCTTCTGTTTACAAGCAGCTAATCTGTCCCAATTGATACTGTGAGGTGTCAACATTTTTTTCATGGCAGTTAGTATCTGGGCCGGAAGGGCTAAGATCATGGGATCGGGTTTCTCACCACCAGTTCGAGCTCTGTCAGCTTCCTCAAATTCCTTCCATGTATGGCCAAATTCTGTCTAATCATTATGGCGTATTTTGGACCATACTTCAGTCGGTACTACTTGTCCCATTAAGATGTATATATCTCCTAAAGTCATTACGCAAGATTGGAGTGTCTGAGTCAATTCCTTATAATAACCTGCTGCATTTTTACGTGGGTCAGGCAATGGGTTTTTAAGTTGGAGGACGTCAGACCTTTTCCAAGGGACATGGACCCACATCTGCCTAAAATCTGCCGGTATTTTAGGGTTGCCATCTGCGCCAGCAACGCGGTCTGTCCAAACAGGCTGTACCTCCCTCATTGGAAAACCCTTATTTAACGTAACACCAGATAAGGAGTCTCTATAAGCTACTAACGTGATTAGATTGCCTAATAGTGCTGGGCCCTGAATGTCCCCTTTTTCAACCTTATGGCGAAGGTCAGACAGACCTGGGGGTGGACCTGATTCTACAAAATCCTCCCACATTTGGATCAGTATGTCACACATTTCACAAAAAATGTCAATCTGTTGAATGCGTGTCCACTGATCCATTGTCATCCATATATCCTGAGCGGTGTACATAGTGTTATTTTCCATCCACACATAAGCTTGTTGACTCATAGCGAGTTGTTCCTGTGTACTACCTATCAGTCTGCGCAAGGTGCGTCGTCTGGGAGTGGGAGGTCTATGCGGAGTTGCATAAGGGATATAATCACGGACCACTGACCATGCATTCGCTAATAGTCCTGCACTGGGGGAAGGTGTTGGATGACTGTCAACAAGAAATGGGTTGGTTGCATCGGGAGTCGAAGGCATATTAGGTTGGACAGGTACGAAACCAGTTGAAGGTGCAACAAGAGGAAAAGAAGGGTGGCCTTGCATTGGTACAGTGGCCTGAACAGTCGGGGCGTTGTGAACAAGTGGCTGAGTAATTGGACAAACCAGGGCATGGGTAGGGGCACCAATTGGAGCAGTAGCGGGGGTCAATTGGGCGGGATTAAGGGTCAGATACATGGCAGGAGTATAGGGTGGAGGGGTGTTCAACATGGAGGACATGAGAGGGTCATCCTCCTTGTCCCGGGCCTTTTTGGGGACCTTCTTTGTAACATAACATCCATCTATCTGCATTCTATTTAATCTATCATGTATTACTATACCCTCTTCTATTCTCTGATTATCATGACTCTGGGCTTTCTGAATCACACTCATATGCATTACTTTAGCTTCGTTCTTTTTGAGTTTTATTTCTTTCTGTTTTTACTCCTTGCGCCAAACCCGAAAGGAATCAAACATTGCAGGTCTAGCTTATCTTTGAAACAACTTTTCCTCTAAATTATCTAATACAGGAGGTTCAAAACTACTGTACATTGGCCATTGTAATTCAGCACTACCTTTCGTATATCTGTGCCAAAGTGAAGAAAACATAATTGGGCTAACACCATGTTTAGCATAGACTTCATGATTAGGGGTCCCAAAGGAGGAATCAGACAAGATTCCTCCAATGCGGAGTCCTGCGTACAATGACAACAACACCATTTCTGGAATTTACTAAATCGAGGCATCTCTAGATGTGTATCCTGGCTCCAAACAACAAAGGGCAAAATCTAATATTTACAGTATACAGCTGTACTTACCCCTTGGCTTTGGCTTTTGCAAAAATCGAATCAAATACCAAAACCAAAATACAATTCACCAGAGAAGTGGGCCACTCCCACTCTTACCTGACCGTTAATTTTCCGTCACACGGCGACTGTCACAAAGGTCTCGATCTCCAAAGATTAGGAACCAGAACTGGGGCGTCAGTCGGGGCCGCAGTCGGGTAGCCCACTGGAAGGATGAATCACGCGATCGGGGACCTCCGGCCCACAAAGACAACATTTTTTTAGTCAATGTTGTGGCACGCCTCCCTTAGAATTTGATCACCGGCCCCTCACGACCACCGGGCTCGATGACGACCACCGAAGACGCCCCACGTTGGACGCCAAATTGTAGAACCGGCTTTTTGGAGACCTCTCCCCCACTACGAGAGTCAAAGCCATTGGTGCAGGGTACACCTTAGAATCTACAGGTTTTCCTTGTTCAAGTCATACATTACTAAAGAGACCAGGAAAACCAGCCGTGGAGGGAAGTAAGTTATTTATTAGCTCGAGCTAAGGACAGAGGTCCCAGAATGGTACAAAGACAATTCTACGGAGACTGCTGCTTCAATCCGCAGCACACACATACTTATAGCGCTAGCCACTCCCATTTGCACAATACACAGTTCCACATTTTGCTTAGTTCCTCATTTGACAAGTTCTTCGTCAGTCTTGTGGTGCAATCGTGGCCAGGGGACATCTGTCTCCTATTGCACAATGTCCACAGCCTCGTGCTGCCTTGCTCAATGATGTGGTCACAGGGTGCAGCCTTGTGCTTCCTTGATCAGATGGTGTGGTCACGGGGCACAGCCTCGTGCTTCCTTGACCAGATGGCGTGGTCACGGGGCACAGGAGTTGTGACAGGCTGAGTTACAAACGGTGGACAGGATGTAGCTGAGTCTTTGACACAACTGGGGGGGGGGTGAGGCACACAGGCAGCTTCTCGGAATCGGCTCAACCACAAGGAGCGGGGAGGGTTGTGCAAGTTTCAACGGGGACGTGGAAAGCAGTTCTTCACCAAGTTGCTGAGAGCATGGAAACACAAAATGGAGTTGTGTGTGTTTTTAAAATGCTGTTTAACAGATGTAGCGCCAGCTGCCTACAGGCCCCTTGCTGGCCCCGGTGACGGAAATACCTTTCCTGGTCCCCAACAGCGAGATGCGTTGATCCTCTCCATACTGGAAATGATTCACCAGTTCGAAAGACAGGTGCAAGAGTCGAGAGGCGTTGAGCGATGCACCAGATTCTGCCATGCAGTCGAGGGCAGCAAACAGAAAAGCAGGCCTTCCAGTACAGCAGTCCAGTTAAGTCCTTTAAGCAGCACATAGTTCTTCTGGGATAGCTTCAGTTACAAGACCAGCAGTGTCTGATTTGTGGGGATTGGAGACCCAGTACTTGTATTCAAATGTGCTTTGGATGTGGCGGGTGACTTCAATGCAGCTTTCTTGAATGCATATATATCCTTTCAACACAGTCCTGTCTGCCAGGCTATATGTGCGGGGCAATCTGTCCTTTGTGTGGGGACAGGACATTCAAGTGAAGTATTAACCCTTCCCTTCCATTATGCTCAGGCAAGACCATCAGAATGCAGACATATGTAGATCGATACTCAGACACACCTCTCCTTCCTGTGTAGTGGCTCTCTAGAGGGAATGCACAAAGTGTAGCTATCATCCACCCCAGACGTGTATTGGAGGCAAGCTATCTGGCACACAGAGCAGTAAGTGCAGAGAAATGTCCACTTTCTAAAAGTCACAAAAAACCTATAGGGGTTAAGCCCAAAGGACCGGGGCCAGGTAGGGCTATTAAAAATTCAGAACCCAAAACAATGAACCTAGGCTCTGAAACGCGTTGGCATTTTGGGAGTCATTCAGTTAATTCTGAATGCGGCGAGTGTTGAAGGAAACTATTGGATAAAGGATTGATACACTATTCAGATACTCTTTTGACGCTGGAGCTCGAATAACATATGTGGTTCATAACATTGGATATGTTCATGTTTATTACTAAATTTTGTATATGATGTAGATTTTTCTAAAAATGTGTTTTGCATCAGATTAATTCATGAATTCATTTGCTGATTTTGTCATGTTGCAAGCTATGCTAATAATTTTTTCACAGTTTCTAAGTCCATTTTTTTGTCTTTAAGTGTCTGTTATTGTGAATTGTATGTACGTGTAAATTCATGTGTGAATTTGATAAATGTATGTTTCTTTTCAGTCCCCAAAAAATTGTTTTGATGAACTTTTAAATAAACAGGAATGGTCTAATAAAAATTCCATTTGGACAGATAACAGAGTTGACTGTTCGTTACTCCATGAGTAGTGCAGTGTACGGTAGTACGAAGCTGGGTTCATTGTTTTGTGTTCTGCACTTTCTAAAAGTGGCATTTCTAAGACAGTAATGTTAAATGTAACTTCGCCAATAAGGATCATTTATCATTACCATTCCAAACAAATGAAATATGAAAAGGCTACTCCTCTCTAACTAGGAATTACAGCTTAAACGTGTATTAAGGTATTCCCAATGCTAGCCTATGAGAAGGGAAGGCCCCACAGTAGTGAAACACTAAATAGGCTATTTGTCACTAGAAGGACATATAAAACATGTCCTACATTTTACTTACATAGCACCCTGCCCTTAGGGTTACTTAGGGCCTACCTTAGGGGTGACTTATATGTAGCAAAAGTGTAGTTTGATGTTTGGCAAATAGTTTTAAATGCCAAGTCAAAATGGCAGTAAACTGCACACACGGGCACTGCAGTGGCAGGTCTGAGACAGGTTTGAGAGGCTATTTATGTGGGTGGCACAATTTGTGATGCAGGTAAATTTGTGCAAAAACAACAGTTAATGTACAGAATGCAGAACAATATCATACATTCACCCCAGTGCAGAGATCTGGGCCTAAATCCATTGTTTTTTTGCTCACCATGCCATTCCAGTTTGAACCCAGCCATATGCAAATCCGTCTTGACCCTGTGCCCCATGGGAACAGTCCAGCTCGAACTGCCAAGCGAGGTCCTCCCTGGACTGGAAACAAGCATCCTAGGACTAGTTTCGGGCTTTCAGCCCTCATCCCTCATCAGTCAGGATAGCTTGATCCCAGTGGCATGGAGAGCACGGGACTCACGTCTGAGCATACCAGTCCCACTCGGGGTGACAAATGAAAAAACAACAGTTGATGGACAGAATGCAGAACAATATCATACATTCACCCCAGTACACAGATCTGGGTCTAAGTCCATCGTTTTTTTGCTCACCATGCCAAATAACGATGGATTAGACCCAGATTTGTGACTGGGGGTGAATGTTTTGCCAATGTGCAACATTCCGTCCATCACCTTGTGTGTTTTGCAGGTAAACTAGTAGCATTTCAAGTACAGGCCCTGGTTATATGGTATACCACTTTACAAGGAACTTAACAGTACGTCAAAATAAATGCAAGTCAGGTATACACCAACATTGATTACTAAGGAGGGAAACTGAATGATGTATCATGGTTACATTAAAATTTCAATAAAAGCTGTTAAAAAAAAGATCAATCTGATCATGTTTAGGGGAGAAGCACATGCACTTCAGCACTGGATAGCAATGTTAAGGTGCTCAGAGTCCTAAGGCTAACAAAAACAATCAGCAAATCATGGAGGCAAAAGGTCTGGGGAAGGATGACAGGTCTAACAGAGGGCAACTATGTACCCACATGCCTCTTCCTCCACCCTAGCCCAGAGTTACATTTCCATCCGCCACTTGGAAAAAGTAGGGCCCTGTCTCGCTTTCCAGGTCCTGGCTTTCAGCTTCCTGACCAGTGCCAGGGCAAGATCTAGCAATCTCTTACCCACCTTTTTGGGTGCAGGGAGCTTAAAACCCCTCGGGAGGAAAACCTCTGGTGTCAATTCCAACTCCCTACACAGAGTGCTACCTCAAATGAGAGACAATGTGGCCATATTGGCAGTTCCAGACCATAGGGAAAAAGGTCCTCAACAATAAGCCAAATTTTGTACATTGTTGCGGATCAACTCCGAACAAGGCTTCTATTTTTCAAGGTGACAAGCCTGTTTGATTTGTGTAGTTATACTGTTTTTAGTTTTGTGTTCCAGGGTACCTTTTGAGTAGAACAAAGTATCCTATCCCATTCCTTATCTGCCAGGGCATGCCCCAAGTCCTCCTCCCAGCATCCTCTGACTCTAATCAATTCCTTCCACATCATCCAATTATGTGCCCTATAGAACCAGGTGATCAAATGACCATCCTCTGTCAACATGATCAATTGCAGAACCCTGTAAGGGGTTGGACCTTCTACACCAGTAGGCCAGAGGCTTGTGAATGTCCAGGTCAAAGCCCCATAGTTCCAGAACTGTCCTTGTGCCTGTCTGTTGTCCACAATCAACTGATTCAACAGTATCAGGGTACCCTCACCTTAAGCAAACAAGCCTCGGTACATTGTGACAACTGATTTGCCTTGCAAAATAGAATCATGGTCCTAATGAGGCAGTTCAACCAGAGGAAGTGCCAGTGCGTAAAGCGGGTACTGCCTCGGCAAATAATGTCTTCTCTCCAGCCCTTGAGGGCCTCTGACAACTGTCTAGATAACTTCTGATACTGTGTAGGTTCACAGAGCACAAGCGCTATGAAAGCCCCCTGATTTGGCTCACCTCCAAACACTCCCAGTTCCTCCACATATTTAGAATCCAACCAGAATGCAATATGTGCCACCTATTGATACAGATGCAAAAAGAACAATTGATGGGCGGACTGTTGAACAATTTGTCAAACATTCAACCACAGTCCAAAGATCTGGGCCTAAATTCATCATTTTTTTGCTCACCATGTCATTCTAGTTTGGACCCAGCCATATACAAATCAGTCTTGACCCTGCTCTTCATGGGTACAGCCCAAACTGCCAGGCCAGGTCCTCCCTGAACCGAAAACAAGCATCCTGGGACCAGTTTCGGAGTATCACGCCTCATCAGCTAGGCTAGCTTGACTCCAGTGGCAGGGTGAACACGGCACCCACGTCTGGGCATAACCATCCCACTCAGGGTGACAAATGCAAACAGAACAACTGATGGATGGAATGCTGAGCAATGTGAAACACTCACCCCCAGTACAGAAACCTGGGCCTAAATCCATTGTTTTGTTTCTCACCACACCACCCCAGTTTGGACCTAGCCATATGCAAATCAGTCTTGATCCTGCTCCCCATGAGAACAGTACAGCCTGAACTTCCAAGCCAGGTTATCCCTGTAGCAGGGTTTCTGTTCTCCCACAGAACTGTGCACAGAGATCTAGAACCTGGGTGAGTTAGGGTGACCCAAAACTCACCTTAGTATCAGAAATCCCCTTACCAAGCTAGCTACAGTGTCTCATTGGTACTAATAACTTCCCAATGACTTAGACAATCCAGAACATGAACTTAGGGTACCTTAGGTATCGTGGAACACATGAACACTCTGGCGCAAGCGGCAAGGTGCCATAGTAATCAAGCATCCGGTTGCGAAACAGTGTCAGAAGGGGCTGAGCGTTTTCTTGCGCAGGATGGGCATCCATGTTTTATAAAGCAAAATATCACCAAAACGCCTGCAGCCAAAGCAAGCAAAACAGGGAATCCGCCAAACAAACTTGCGAATATAGAATGAAAGAACGCAGGGATAATACCAAATACTTTTTCAAACGTAGTCACAAGACCACTGCTAACCAATTTAAAAAAATGTGCGAGTCCAGACGTGGAGGAGGCATTGAAGATTTGATGTACCAGCTCGCAGAAATGAAACGGCAAGTCAGTATTTAAAAGTGCCTGCACCTCTGTGCGTGTGTTAACTATGTGAAGGACATAAGTTTCACGGGCCGAGCTCAGGGCCACTTCTTTTTGAGACAAAAGGGCTCTTATTCGGCTCAAACCGCTGAACTCCGCTCTCAAGGTTGGGATGCGCGGCCAGATGGAAACATCTGAATTCCCATGCGTGGGTGGATATAACACGTTCTTGCAACACACCACACGTTCTGATACAGTAACCACATAGGCGATACCGACCATTAACCCACAACACTCCTCGTTATTTAAAAGTAAATAACTACCGTTAGTCAATAAAGTGAATGTGGGAACTATTGCAGGAACCGGTGTGCCTTTTAAAACACAGGCTAAATTAGGCCGGTCCTGATTACAAGAACCATTCAACTGGATGTGTCTGCATATCAGTGAACGGTCAGGCGACTGTGTGCATTCTTCACCATTCAGATTCACTTCCTTCCCTTCCTTCAGACATCTGTATGTGTATGGTAAAGACCATGTCTCTGTAGGAAAGCACTGCCTAGTGGTTCATATCGCCCTATAGCAATATATCGCATACAATTTGTAAATTTATACAGAGCAAATGGTAAAGTAATAATACCATGGATAAGCCATGTAGCAGCAGCTGCCTCAGCAACAGAAAAGGGCAAAGATTCTAATTTTTCAATGTGTAACATAGAAAATGATGCATCTCGCATGGAAAGCATGCGCTGCTTGTCAGTCAAATTAAATGGGGCAAATAGTGATGAGACGTTCATGTAACTCCAAGGCACTCGACCAGCTTTCAGAGTCTGTAGTGTCCAAGTAAACTGCATAACAGAACGCAATTGATTTTGACCATGATATAACACGGACACTTCATCATGCACAATGTCAACAACAGAAGAGACAATATTGTTCAACGTGTAAATTCGGGAAGAAAGCATGTTAATACTGTTATCGACAACTGCAAGTACTTTTTCCAAATTTGCTTGGTCAATTGCCTTTAGGCGCTTAGCAGCCTCAATTTGAGAAACTTTCCAAATTTCATTGTAAACTGCATAAATCCACCGTTTAGATCTACCCTTAGCCGGGCCTTTTATAAAATCATTTAAATTCACATTTTCAGTTAACTGAGACAGATGTAGTTTAACTGCAGCTAACGTGGAATTTTGTAACCAATTCTGACACAGTTTCCCCACAGAGTAAGTGGTGACAGTATAATCAGTTTCAAAACGGGGATCTGGTCTTACTTGTGTGAACCCTTCAGCCAACCCCAGAAAGCGACGTTGGCAAGAATCAGCACTCCTTTGCCACAACAGCCAACCCTTTGGATACAAACTGGATACATTAAAGGACGAATTGTGTATTAGAGACTGTATCTCACGAATAGACAAATCAGAAAAATTACCCCAACCTGAATATTCTTCTAATTCGGGGATAATTGGTGTATTTAATTTTTTAGAAGTAGCCAATCCAAAGCATGTTGTTTGGGAAATAGTAGAATTTAGAAACAACATGTGATTCGGGATGAGACATGCACGGTGCAAAGCCTCAGTGCCTTGTACCTGCCAATCTTTGGTACCCCAAACCGATTTAAGGTCAATTATTCCCTTCCAGAACTTGTAGCCATCTACAGCCAACGTGTCTAGAAAGGACTTCGAATACAGCAACTTTGTATCTGTAAGTCTAACTTTGGACATGGACTTTTCTGTCATTCTGAAGTAAAATGACTCAGGATTTGATTGATTAAAATCTGTAAAATAACTGTATTTTTTCAGAAATGTACTGGAGCTTCCTATTAAAGGAGCTGGGCAGTGCTCCCACTGCGTGTAATTCACAGCAACCCTCCTGGAATTCGTCTTATGGAGAAAATGATTACCACAATGTTGGAAGCAAAACAAATCACCATAATTAATAGAATCTAAATATAAGTCTTCAGCATCAAAAGCCGCATAGTATTTTAAATCAGAGAATAATGCTTCTACGGCCTGAATATCCCAATCATCAGAACGTATATTTTGTTTAATCACATCCCCCATGTTTACTCTAAGCACATTTGGAACATTAATCACTTCAGTGGGGCCATGTATTTGAAATCTAACCGCATCCCACACAATCCCATCAAGGACAGGCCAAGCAGTAATGTTGACTGTATTCAAGTTTCGTTTCAGTCTGTGTGCTGAATGTGAAGAGGAAAGAGGGGCCAATGTTCCATTAAGGTACCGAATTCCTGTTCTTTCTTTAACATAGTGACCATCGATCAGGCGGAAAAAATAAAACACAAAACCAATTGACATAAAAAGGTAAAATGAAAATAGAATCAACCAAATGTATGTCCTAGGGGGAATTAAAAAATGTTTTTTAAATAAGGTGGCATATTTTGCAATAGCTGAGGGTTTCTTTGAAAGTTCCGAAACAGAGTCAAAAGAGAATCTGGACTGGTCGGCCAAACGAGTCTGCAAATCAGGCATTGATAAATCAGCAGGATAGGTGTAGTTCAGCTCATCAATGTTAGTAACAGGAATAGTATTTAATAAAGGACTGGAAATAGCAGCCATCTCGAAGGACACCTCCGGTTCTGCACCAGAAGTAATAGCCAGCACAGAATGCCTCACCATGGTAGGACAGGAAACAGCCGGTGTCATGCTATGAAGAATCGGCCACCCTGTGTGTCTTGACATTGTCAATAGAAATAAATCTGTTTTCCTTACGACCTGGAAGTGGTGGTAAAATGACTGTTCTTGTGCCCCTCACTCCAAGAACTCGAACCGGTGCACGATATGAGGGCCCAAACTCTTTCTTGTTATCGATCTTCTCTCGAACCAGTTCTCCAACTTGGGGTAGCCAGCCAACTACCGGGATCTGCAACGCATCATCCGATGTGGAGGGCAAATGTTCCTTTGCTAGACTGTCTCTGGTCTTTTGTAGATCCTGTAAAACATTGCAATGTTCATCTACGTCAAAGGCCGTGGCCTGGGCCTTGCAGTCTAGACCGTCGAGGTCAGGGACGTACATCTTGATACCAAAGAGCATTTCGTACGGGGTCCGCCCACCCAGAGACCTTCTAGGGAGATTATTAAGCGCACGCTGCACGCCATTGAGGTGGGCTAACCAGTTTCTGCCAGTGCCTATAACTCGAGCTGTCAAAGATTGCTTTAAGTCACGGTTCATTCGTTCCACTACACTATTACCCTCGGGTCTGTACGGACTCGAAAATTTGACTTGGACCCCCAACGAAACTATAGCATCCTTATACGCCTTAGAGGCGAAAGCCGGACCCTGATCCGAATGGAAGGTACCACAGGCAAAAATCCCTATAAAGACTCGCAAATCCTTGATGACAGTTCGTGAATCAGCGCTCCGATGTGGCCATACCCACACAAAGGGTGTGCATGAATCAACTGCTACTAAGATGTACTTGTACGCAGTATCAGAAGAAAATGGACCGCAGTGATCCAAATAAACGCATCCGAGCGGTTTATTCGAGATGTACAACTGTGTCTGAGGCAGACGCGCAGCAGTTGAAGGTTTAATCTGCTGGCAAATGTCACATTGAAGGACATAATCGCGTGTCTGTTTGTACAGTCCCCGCCACCAGAACCTTTGTTGTAGCTGAGTTACAGTGGCTGAGACGCCCGCATGCGCAGACGCCACACCTTCATGAGCCACTGTAATCAAAGCAGCCCTGCGATCCGAGTTGGGAACTAGACGTTCGCCAACATCAGGAATTTTCACATTAGGAACCTTATCGGGACTTAAGTGGTATGTGTATTTAGAAGGGAACCCCGCAGGATATTTACCTCCCTTCTCGGTGGCAGCCACAGCTGCCAAGATGTCATCATCTATCTTGCTTTTGGACCTCGTGACTGCTGCAACTAAGAATTTTGATACCGCTGACTTCGCCTCTTCATCAGCAAGCGAATTACCAACAGCGTGGACCCCCACGCGCTGATGGCCGAGAGTATGAATCACAAACACGAGTGGCAACTTCTCTTTAAGTTCCGCCACTCGGACCCAGATCATTTTATGTTTTATTGTGCTACCTTTGGAATCACAAAATTAATTCTGAATCCAAAAGAACAAGTTCTCATTGTAAGACTGGACACAGTAGTAAGAGTCACTTACGATCAAAGTCGTCACACTAGGATCAGCGTACTCCAATGCAAGCATCAGAGCACGAAGCTCTGCCAATTGTGCGGTGCAGTCCCCAAGCGTCTGCGTGTGCACGACACTGGACTTAAACTCATCGTTCACCATGGCACCGACCACAATGGCGCAAGCGGAAATGTAGGCATGTTTAGAGCCATGTGCAACCTGCGCCGAACCATCAGTGTAAATGATGCAATGGAAATCCTCCAACGGCCGCATTGCTAAAGGAGCATGATGAACAAATTCATACTGTAAATACTCCTGCGACCGTAAAGTGGCGTCAAAAATAAACGTGACATCCTGGGATGTCAAGGATGCAGCCCACTGAATCCACCTAGGGTGCAAAGCTTTGGAATTTGGTACACTGGCTTTCGTAACAGCCTCCAAGGCTGGACACGGGGTAACAACCAACATGCGTTTTCCTTGTATCAGGGCACGTTCCTTAAGAATTGCCATCTGTACAGCCGTTAAAACTTTCTCCACAGTGGAAAAACGCAATTCAGCCGAAGTGTACAAGTGTGACTTGTAAGCAATAGGTACTGTATCTCCTTCATTAAAAGTCAGGTACGTGAAACCCACCGCCCCAGGGATAATTCTTATCACCAGGTTGGTCAGGTTATCACGAGTCTGTAAGTATTCAGAAGCGAGCAAATCAGCCTGCAAAGACTGCAGAATGGCTGAATGCTCAGACAGCCAGCATGATTTGGAAAAAGATGGTTGTATCAAAGCATACGAAGGCTTCATACGCTGGGCATATTCCGGAATGTAAGTTCTCCCGAAATTCAAAAAACCCAGCAATGATTGTAATTTTTTCAGTGTTGTCGGAGAGCGCAACTGTGCGCATTTCTCCAGGAAGTGAGGTGCCAACCCCTTTCCCTCGTTGTTAAGCTCGTAGCCGAGAAACAACACTGTGTACTCTGCAATGTGCGATTTTGCAAAGTTAAACTTGTAACCTATGTCTGCAAAGTTACAAATTATGCTATTAACTCGACACAGATGCTCCCAAAGATCGTCGTCTGTGAGATAAATGTCATCCACATACGAACAAGCAACTGGGTCGATTCCCTCCAAAAGAGAGACTATGCGGGCGGAGAATACTCCAGGACTATTCTTATAGCCCATTGGGAGACGCCGAAACATTTTTTGCACACCGCCGCAAGTAAAGCTGGTCCATTGGGAACTTAGACCATCTAATCTATGGGCATAAAAACCATTGGAAATGTCAAGCGTGGTTTTGAACCGTTTACGCTCAAGACTATTCACTAAAGCAGAGCCATGAGTATTCTGTACTGCGCAGTTACGGCAATGCAAGTTTAAATGCCTATAATCCAAAACCAAACGATATGAGCCGTCCGGCTTGTTTACAGTAAAAAGGGGGTTATTCATTAGTGACACACACGTTTCAATTACACCTTGATATTTCAATTGTTCAAGGATAGCTGCGACTGAAGCTTTGGCTTCACGCCGTATGGGATATTGAGGTTGAGGCTGCGGCTGAGACCGTAAAGGAATCTCGTGGCTTGGAGACAATTTATCCCAGCCACAATGATTGCGGTACACAGCCGGCGCAAGCACCAGAGCCCACTCTTCTGCAAAATGCAGCGCTTCCACTCTCGATACAGTGTGCGCGAAACTGGGGAGGATCACCTCCTCCCCTCGCGGAGCTGCGAGAACAAAAGGTGGGGGCCAGTCAGCCTCCGAAAGCAAAATGTCATACGTAGATGAAAGATTTTCCCAAAATACCCCTTTTACAGTTCGCTGCATGTCACCTTCTATTAACAGGACAATTTCAAAAAGACGTTCAGGGGGAGCAACATGCGTATCAGCAGTTTCAATTACAACATAAGTGTCAGTCGCTGTCACCTTCAACAGTGGACGGAGGGCCTCTCTCACTATGGTAATCTCTGCCGCGCTGTCCTGCAAGGTCAGAGCCCACGTCAGATTCCGAAGCCGCGTTCTCACTATCTGGGGCATATCGATGCACTGTCAGGGCGGCGACTTTCTTCGTGGTAAACTGTGGTCTCTTGGGCGTATCGCCGTCCTGCTGATCTCCACCGTTACGCGGGAGGGGCTGACCACGTCCTTGCTGGCCAACCCGGCCCCTGCCGCCCCCTCCACCACCGGTTGACGGAGCCGATGAGTCCTGAAAGGAACGAGGAGAGCGTTGGTCAGAAGCCTGAAACCTTTCAGGTGATTTAATCATCGCGCGATCGCGCAAATCATAAACTCGATCCGACTGCGCAGGCAACGGAGACGCAGGAGCAGAAACCTGTGTTTGTTGTTGTTGTTGCTTACCCTGATTCTGCTTTTTAGGCCAATTCTGTTTCTTGGACTTTTGTTGACCACTAGTTTCCGAAGACTGACCCTGGGGCTGCTTTTTCTCTTTATCAGGAAAAGCCTTAAGACCCTTTGCATTGCGGCCAACCGTTTTATAAGCCGCCACAATTATCCTTGCCAACTGACGGGGTTTCTCGGCCTCGGGAATTAACGCCAAAGCGTTAGCTACCTGAAAGTTCACTGCATCCCCCTTGACATTTGCAAGGATCAGATCGCAAACTACATCAAAGGTGCCACATAGGCGCATACCCAACTCAACCGCCGACTCCGGTCCGTGGTCATCTTGAACACGTTTAAGGACCGCACCCAGATTGGTCACAGACAGGGTGCCATAGCACCTCGAATAGACCGCTGCAAAAGTCTTACCCCAGGTCTCACAGGCAACAAGTTCAGGTGCCAAATCTTTCGGTAAACTAAGTGTAAGAATCCTGTGTTTGTCACCAGGATTCTTATTAGGAAACACAGCTTCCAGCTGGCCGAATTTCTCTGCAAGCCAGAACGGAAAATCATCCTTGTCCTGGGGCTTTTTGCCCATCACGGAATTCACCATGACAGGATTGATTTTCAAACCAGCAGTTCTGCACGAAGCTGCGCACCCCTAGGGGCTGCGTCCTGAACATTACGGCTCGTGTAATGAACAAGCGCTCTAATCACAGACACTGCGACTTCATGAAGCCGCCGCAGATCAGTCACGTTACAAGTGGCGCGATTAGGGTGAGGAGTGAATCCAGCCAAAGCGGGCCAATTAGTGCCCGGAATGGACAAAGGACCTAACCTCGGAGCGGTTAAAGCATGTGGTAGGGCGCCACCAAACCAAACTCCATGCTGCCAAGCATCAATAGGAACCTCCAGTGCCCTGTACGGAGCATACGCCACGGTACAGCTGAAGCAGTGTATGAATGGAACACTCCAGAATTAGCGTCCACCGCCGGAAATGTCACCCACGAATAAAACAGTTCGTATGGGTAAGCATGTTCCGCACTCACCACCAGAACCACAGCCAAGCCTTCCACAGGATACAAAAGTAGTGGTCAGAGTCTATCGATTGGTTATAACATCAAATGTAATACGTGCGTTCAATAGTGTATAAATCAAAGAGTGTTACATCCATGGTGTGCTTGTGTTTTTATTCATTATTTTAGCACAGTGTTAGCAGGGTACTCAATTTCAATCAATGAGTACCAAGTTTTTTGGAATACCGATTATTCAAACAGAAAAGTATGTCATTCAATTACTTCATAGAATCACATAAATGCCTGGGGACACAGGTCTCATACAGATATAATGGTACAAAGCTTCATATAGAAAAATACAAATGATATCCTATTCACATTTATAACGCACTCAAAGTGATGGAAAAGGAAGTAGTTAGGTGGGATGGGTGTGATGGGAAGGAGGTGAGGACTGGGTAAAGGTTGTTGTGACCTTAAAACAATCACAGTGATGTAAAATACGCCCTTTACAGTTTATGTTTTGATCTGTAGTTCCAATACACTCATTCACATAGGATGTGTTTTACTTCATGAATTAGTCCTATGTTTAGAGGATAGATATATGCTGGTCTACGTTTCGACCCCCTGGTTAAAGGGTAGGTTGAATCCTCATGCTGGGGTCTTCTTCAGGACAAGGGAAGACAGGAGCGCCTATGAATAATAATTTAAAATGAGTGTATCATGTTTAACTCCTGTTCAAATTCGCACATGGATGGGACAAGTTAAAAAACAATCTTATTTCATGAGTGGCCGACGAGTGGCCATTGTGGTCGGACCATCGTAGGTTCCTTTCTTTCAATCGATATTCCTGCATTCATCAAGAAAGAGTTTGTGTTACCAAAGGTTCACAAAAATCCTACTAAGCCTCCAGGAAGACCGATCATTTCAGGGTGTGGATCTCTCCTAGAACCACTCTGTAAATATATAGACATTTTTCTAAAACCCTTGGCTGAGGCAACACCTACCTACCTAAGGGATACAATGCAGGTGATCAATCTTGTGGATCAGCGACCCTTCGATAAGACCACCCAACTTCTTGTAACTATGGACATCGTGTCACTCTACACGAGTATCCCACAGGTACCTGCACTAACTACAATACGGAGAGTACTAGCCAACAGGCCCCAACCGGCAGAGGTACCCACAGAATTTCTGATTGACCTTTTGGAGATCGCAATGACCCAAACATTTTTTATATTCCAGGATAAATTCTTCATGCAATGCAAGGGAGTGGCGATGGGGGCAGCATTTGCCCCGGACTTAGCCATTATATACATGAGTGATTTTGAGCAGCACTACATTCTTTCACCCCACAATCCCTTTGTCAACAAAATTACGGAATACCGCAGATACATCGACGACATCTTGATGATCTGGAATGGACAGGAGGAGGATCTGGATGAGTTTACCCGGTGGCTAAACACCCAGTCAGAAGATATTCAGTTTACCAACAATAGTAGTAATAATTCCATTGATTTCTTGGATATCAGCATCAAGGAACGAGAAGGATTGCTATATACTACACTATATAGGAAACAGTCAGAGCGAAACACTCTACTAAGATATACAAGTCACCACACCCGAGCTTTAAGAGATAATCTACCCTTCGGTCAGTTCCTCCGTATTCGGAGGAACTGTACCCTGAAGGATGACTACTTTGCGGAATCTGATGACCTCATCTCTCGACTAGTGGACAGAGGCTATCCGAAGAGACTTGTCAAGAGAGCCCGGAAGAGGGCTTGGTTCAGCAACAGAGATACCCTACTGGTACCCAGGAACCGCACACCACCCGAAGACAGGATGATATGTGTCACCACATATTGTACCAAGAGCAATGACATTCGTAAAATAATCAATAAATATTGGCACATCATATCAGAGGTAATAGGAACACCGGATCCTCCAATGCACGCATTTAAAAATGCGAAAAGCGTCAGGGACTATGTTGTACGTTCAATGCTTGACACCCCACCAGCACCAAGCATACAGACTATGTGGAACCTACCTACTATTGTGGGCAATTACAAATGCACCAATTGCAAAGCCTGCGCTATGTGCATGGAAACCAAGACAATCACGCACAATAATCTGACCATTAATCTAAAAACACTTACTAATTGCAATAGTAACGGAGTCATCTAAGCCATTTTCTGCCCCTGTGGATACATTTACATTGGGCAAACTAAACAAAAGATAAAAAACCGGGTACTGCAACACTGTAGCAGGATAAGGTGTCAAACCGCAGGAGCTCCCCTAGTGGAACATTTCTTGTCTAAAACACACACACCTGAGTCTCTCAAATGGGTTGTCATTGAGAAAATCACGCTGGGTGCTAGGGGCGGTGACTTGAATTCCATTATGAACCTCCGAGAGTGTAAGTGGATGCAGTCCTTTGACTCTGTCCAAAACGGTCTAAATGAACTGGATGCCACTTTTTCACAAATGGCCTTGATTAGTTGATAGGTTCCTCTACACACAACAATGCATAACCAAGAGTGCCAAGATTCCATGATAATGATGCCTGCAAATGTTCTCCTTTAATCTGTTTATGTGATTGCCACAGACTCCTGTTATGTATTACAGTCTAAAAAACAATCCGACAAGTATTGGACAGATTAATGAGGGCTATTCCCTATATGTAAACATACTGTGACAGGTGGGACCATGGACCGCCTGAGTAACAACTATTGTATTTAACTGTGTGGTATTGCATAAGACATCGTACTGTATGTAATGTTCTTGGTTACCTACAATCTGTAATGATCCTTGACTTCTATTAGGTATTTAAACATCACGGCTAATTTGCCTTTTCCCTGCAAGTATTACTCTGTAGTTGCAGGCGATCTATACTGCTCGATCTTAGCCTGGCATGTAATGATCCTTGACTTTTATTAGGCATTTATGCATCACGGCTAATTTGCCTCTTTCTTGCAAGTATCACTTTGCAGTTGCAGGCGATCAACACTGCTCGATTTTAGCCTGCCATGCCCGTAGTTATGTGCATCTGAAACGGAGTATAGCAATCTTTCCCGATAGCCCCTACCGCTATCAGCTAGGTACGGAGGTTTGCAGACGCCTCCTCAACCACAGTCTCTCCTGATTGGCTAGCTTGAGGCGAGCCTCCAGGAAGTATCGAGCGGCTGCACCTCGCGGCCGGACAGTCACGGCCAGCCCAGCGTGGATGCAGTAACACGCCACAGACTCGATTCCAACGGTGAGCAATTTGATAATTCGGATTTCACATGGAATCAACCCCGCCACACTAGAAAACTCCAGATACTTATTGATTCTCATCCCACATGGTGATATGGACGCGGGAGTCCCCGCAATTCTATTAAATCAACCATTATGGGTCCAGTGCCGTTTTTCGACCTGGACATGACCTGTGCATGAAATTTGTTTTACTTAATTACTATAAGGGGTAATCCCCATTGGTAGTTCGTCTCTTCTCTTGCATGACTAATTGATTGATAATTTGTCTAATTATTAGCCTCTGCATAACCATAGATAATTATCAATCCAACAACCCTGTCTAGGAATGAACGCGCAATTGACACCTGGCTATTCTTCATTTATTCCCCAGAACCGCGAGGGTTGCGGGATTCTTACACGCACCAACGTTGGTCCCTGAGGGACCATTGAACAACCAGAACCACTAATGACCGTATTGGAAAGCCTCTTGTCCTAGTAAGTACCCTTGTAGGATATCTTGACAACTCAAACGTCTGTATGGTGCCCCGGTTCCTTACAGTAACACAAACTCTTTCTTGATGAATGCAGGAATATCTATTGAAAGAAAGGAACCTACGATGGTCCGACCACAATGGCCACTCATCGGCCACTCATAAAGTAAGATTGTTTTTTAACTTGTCCCATCCATGTGCGAATTTGAACAGGAGTTAAACATGATACACTCATTTTAAATTATTATTCATAGGCGCTCCTGTCTTCCCTTGTCCTGAAGAAGACCCCAGCATGAGGATTCAACCTACCCTTTAACCAGGGGGTCAAAACGTAGACCAGCATATATCTATCCTCTAAACATAGGACTAATTCATGAAGTAAAACACATCCTATGTGAATGAGTGTATTGGAACTACAGATCAAAACATAGACTGTAAAGGGCGTATTTTACATCACTGTGATTGTTTTAAGGTCACAACAACCTTTACCCAGTCCTCACCTCCTTCCCATCACACCCATCCCACCTAACTACTTCCTTTTCCATCACTTTGAGCGCATTATAAATGTGAATAGGATATCATTTGTATTTTTCTATATGAAGCTTTGTACCATTATATCTGTATGAGACCTGTGTCCCCAGGCATTTATGTGATTCTATGAAGTAATTGAATGACATACTTTTCTGTTTGAATAATCGGTATTCCAAAAAACTTGGTACTCATTGATTGAAATTGAGTACCCTGCTAACACTGTGCTAAAATAATGAATAAAAACACAAGCACACCATGGATGTAACACTCTTTGATTTATACACTATTGAACGCACGTATTACATTTGATGTTATAACCAATCGATAGACTCTGACCACTACTTTTGTATCTACTTTTACTGAACCAGGTCAGAGAGTTCTTAGGGTATACCCCATTGTAACTCAATACTCTATGTGCAAGAGCTGTCTTGCGAGGGTTTTTTCTAAATATATCTTTGCATTCACGCACACAAGATCAGATTGAGGGCTATATCATGTTTGAGTCTGAAACCCTCTCTTACAGTGAAGACCATATTAGAGATCTTATCGGGGGTGACACTGGGTCTGCTTTCCTCTCGACGAATACCACTACAGTTGACTTCTCGCTCAACGAGAAAATCAACAAATTAGAACGGTTAGAAAAAAAGCTTGTGCGTACCAAACTTCATGGCCATCTCCTCACAGGGTACCTCAGAGCTAATGTGATACCTACAGGCCTACAGGTTCGCAACGAACCCGCAATATTTGTGGATAATCCGAAATTTAAGGAGGGGTTCAGCTTTGTGGCGAATAACTGTTCTTGCCACTGGATGGTCCTTGGGGTGGAGACCGCACGGGACCAGGTGGAACAGTTAACTAAAGAGATTACTGACCTAAGAGCGGAAATAACGAGCCATTCAGCCTTTGCAAGTGCTAAGGAAACACTTGAACGGTTAAATAAAACTCTCAAGGACTTTGACGTTGAATCACAGAACAAGAAACTTGAAAAACTGGCTAAAGACATTCAATACTATAATAAGAAGAAAACGTATCCGTACTTGGCTGAAGATTACTTCAAGCAAGACAATCAGGGCCGTTTTTTCAACAGAGGGAGAGGAGGATACAGAGGCGGACAACGTGGTGGCAGAAGGTATACAAACTTTTCTGACTCTTCATATAGTGGAAGCAGCGACAACGAGGGAGCTGTAACCGGTAGCAATTACCAGAACCAAGACCAATGGTACCAACCTCCACAGGACCCCCAGAACAGACAACAGCAGCCTTTTTTAGAGGACAGTCCCTGGAGACCCCCCCGCGGGAGAGGAGGCGGATGGAACAGACTCCCTACCAGAGGTCAGAATCCACAGAATCCTCAGAACTGGGAGGACTCAAGACAACAAGGTTACAACAACAAACAAGTGAGGTTTCAACAGGACAACCACAGAGAGATAAGCACCAGGAGAAAAACTTACCGGTGGTGATCAAAGAAAACCCAATCATGAATTTGTCTAAACAAACACTGTCAGAAGACCAGATGGGGATCCTTAGTAAAGGTTTATCATTCGTTCCCACATCCCATGCGAACACGTTCAATCTCAAAACTGAACTAACCAAATTCTTTCGCAAGATAAGACTTAAAAGCTTTTTCATGCACAAAACTCCCACTATTACACGAGCGTTCACCGACCTACGACCTCCCTCTACCTTCACCCCTTACACTGCCATGACTGATCACCGGATCTTGACCTACGAGAGTTTGGTCCTCAGGGACGTGCTCAAGGCCTGTGAAACTAAGCGATACGTAAAACACAACATCACAAGGAATGAACGGGCGGCGCTTGAAGATCTCAAAAAGAACAAAACATTGGTTATCAAGCCAGCAGATAAGGGAGGAGCCGTAGTCATCATGGACATCGATGACTATAGGAAAGAAATCCTCTCCCAACTGAGTGACAGAGTTAGCTATCGGCCGATAGCAACGAACCCTACAATGGAGATCTGACGTCACATTCAATTGTTGACGGAAAAAGGGAAGGATGCTGGTTTCCTCACTGAAAAGGAATAGGCATTTTTGAATGTGGATCAACCCTGTACCCCCACCATCTATGTGTTACCAAAGGTTCACAAAAATCCTACTAAGCCTCCAGGAAGACCGATCATTTCAGGGTGTGGATCTCTCCTGGAACCAATCTGTAAATATACAGACATTTTTCTAAAACCCTTGGCTGAGGCAACACCTACCTACCTAAGGGATACAATGCAGGTGATCAATCTTGTGGATCAGCGACCCTTCGATAAGACCACCCAACTTCTTGTAACTATGGACATCGTGTCACTCTACACGAGTATCCCCCAGGTACCTGCACTAACTACAATACGGAGAGTACTAGCCAACAGGCCCCAACCGGCAGAGGTACCCACAGAATTTCTGATTGACCTTTTGGAGATCGCAATGACCAAACATTTTTTTATATTCCAGGATAAATTCTTCATGCAATGCAAGGGAGTGGCGATGGGGGCAGCATTTGCCCCGGACTTAGCCATTATATACATGAGTGATTTTGAGCAGCACTACATTCTTTCACCCCACAATCCCTTTGTCAACAAAATTACGGAATACCGCAGATACATCGACGACATCTTGATGATCTGGAATGGACAGGAGGAGGATCTGGATGAGTTTACCCGGTGGCTAAACACCCAGTCAGAAGATATTCAGTTTACCAACAATAGTAGTAATAATTCCATTGATTTCTTGGATATCAGCATCAAGGAACGAGAAGGATTGCTATATACTACACTATATAGGAAACAGTCAGAGCGAAACACTCTACTAAGATATACAAGTCACCACACCCGAGCTTTAAGAGATAATCTACCCTTCGGTCAGTTCCTCCGTATTCGGAGGAACTGTACCCTGAAGGATGACTACTTTGCGGAATCTGATGACCTCATCTCTCGACTAGTGGACAGAGGCTATCCGAAGAGACTTGTCAAGAGAGCCCGGAAGAGGGCTTGGTTCAGCAACAGAGATACCCTACTGGTACCCAGGAACCGCACACCACCCGAAGACAGGATGATATGTGTCACCACATATTGTACCAAGAGCAATGACATTCGTAAAATAATCAATAAATATTGGCACATCATATCAGAGGTAATAGGAACACCGGATCCTCCAATGCACGCATTTAAAAATGCGAAAAGCGTCAGGGACTATGTTGTACGTTCAATGCTTGACACCCCACCAGCACCAAGCATACAGACTATGTGGAACCTACCTACTATTGTGGGCAATTACAAATGCACCAATTGCAAAGCCTGCGCTATGTGCATGGAAACCAAGACAATCACGCACAATAATCTGACCATTAATCTAAAAACACTTACTAATTGCAATAGTAACGGAGTCATCTAAGCCATTTTCTGCCCCTGTGGATACATTTACATTGGGCAAACTAAACAAAAGATAAAAAACCGGGTACTGCAACACTGTAGCAGGATAAGGTGTCAAACCGCAGGAGCTCCCCTAGTGGAACATTTCTTGTCTAAAACACACACACCTGAGTCTCTCAAATGGGTTGTCATTGAGAAAATCACGCTGGGTGCTAGGGGCGGTGACTTGAATTCCATTATGAACCTCCGAGAGTGTAAGTGGATGCAGTCCTTTGACTCTGTCCAAAACGGTCTAAATGAACTGGATGCCACTTTTTCACAAATGGCCTTGATTAGTTGATAGGTTCCTCTACACACAACAATGCATAACCAAGAGTGCCAAGATTCCATGATAATGATGCCTGCAAATGTTCTCCTTTAATCTGTTTATGTGATTGCCACAGACTCCTGTTATGTATTACAGTCTAAAAAACAATCCGACAAGTATTGGACAGATTAATGAGGGCTATTCCCTATATGTAAACATACTGTGACAGGTGGGACCATGGACCGCCTGAGTAACAACTATTGTATTTAACTGTGTGGTATTGCATAAGACATCGTACTGTATGTAATGTTCTTGGTTACCTACAATCTGTAATGATCCTTGACTTCTATTAGGTATTTAAACATCACGGCTAATTTGCCTTTTCCCTGCAAGTATTACTCTGTAGTTGCAGGCGATCTATACTGCTCGATCTTAGCCTGGCATGTAATGATCCTTGACTTTTATTAGGCATTTATGCATCACGGCTAATTTGCCTCTTTCTTGCAAGTATCACTTTGCAGTTGCAGGCGATCAACACTGCTCGATTTTAGCCTGCCATGCCCGTAGTTATGTGCATCTGAAACGGAGTATAGCAATCTTTCCCGATAGCCCCTACCGCTATCAGCTAGGTACGGAGGTTTGCAGACGCCTCCTCAACCACAGTCTCTCCTGATTGGCTAGCTTGAGGCGAGCCTCCAGGAAGTATCGAGCGGCTGCACCTCGCGGCCGATCAGTCACGGCCAGCCCAGCGTGGATGCAGTAACACGCCACAGACTCGATTCCAACGGTGAGCAATTTGATAATTCGGATTTCACATGGAATCAACCCCGCCACACTAGAAAACTCCAGATACTTATTGATTCTCATCCCACATGGTGATATGGACGCGGGAGTCCCCGCAATTCTATTAAATCAACCATTATGGGTCCAGTGCCGTTTTTCGACCTGGACATGACCTGTGCATGAAATTTGTTTTACTTAATTACTATAAGGGGTAATCCCCATTGGTAGTTCGTCTCTTCTCTTGCATGACTAATTGATTGATAATTTGTCTAATTATTAGCCTCTGCATAACCATAGATAATTATCAATCCAACAACCCTGTCTAGGAATGAACGCGCAATTGACACCTGGCTATTCTTCATTTATTCCCCAGAACCGCGAGGGTTGCGGGATTCTTACACGCACCAACGTTGGTCCCTGAGGGACCATTGAACAACCAGAACCACTAATGACCGTATTGGAAAGCCTCTTGTCCTAGTAAGTACCCTTGTAGGATATCTTGACAACTCAAACGTCTGTATGGTGCCCCGGTTCCTTACAGTAACACAAACTCTTTCTTGATGAATGCAGGAATATCTATTGAAAGAAAGGAACCTACGATGGTCCGACCACAATGGCCACTCATCGGCCACTCATAAAGTAAGATTGTTTTTTAACTTGTCCCATCCATGTGCGAATTTGAACAGGAGTTAAACATGATACACTCATTTTAAATTATTATTCATAGGCGCTCCTGTCTTCCCTTGTCCTGAAGAAGACCCCAGCATGAGGATTCAACCTACCCTTTAACCAGGGGGTCAAAACGTAGACCAGCATATATCTATCCTCTAAACATAGGACTAATTCATGAAGTAAAACACATCCTATGTGAATGAGTGTATTGGAACTACAGATCAAAACATAGACTGTAAAGGGCGTATTTTACATCACTGTGATTGTTTTAAGGTCACAACAACCTTTACCCAGTCCTCACCTCCTTCCCATCACACCCATCCCACCTAACTACTTCCTTTTCCATCACTTTGAGCGCATTATAAATGTGAATAGGATATCATTTGTATTTTTCTATATGAAGCTTTGTACCATTATATCTGTATGAGACCTGTGTCCCCAGGCATTTATGTGATTCTATGAAGTAATTGAATGACATACTTTTCTGTTTGAATAATCGGTATTCCAAAAAACTTGGTACTCATTGATTGAAATTGAGTACCCTGCTAACACTGTGCTAAAATAATGAATAAAAACACAAGCACACCATGGATGTAACACTCTTTGATTTATACACTATTGAACGCACGTATTACATTTGATGTTATAACCAATCGATAGACTCTGACCACTACTTTTGTATCTACTTTTACTGAACCAGGTCAGAGAGTTCTTAGGGTATACCCCATTGTAACTCAATACTCTATGTGCAAGAGCTGTCTTGCGAGGGTTTTTTCTAAATATATCTTTGCATTCACGCACACAAGATCAGATTGAGGGCTATATCATGTTTGAGTCTGAAACCCTCTCTTACAGTGAAGACCATATTAGAGATCTTATCGGGGGTGACACTGGGTCTGCTTTCCTCTCGACGAATACCACTACAGTTGACTTCTCGCTCAACGAGAAAATCAACAAATTAGAACGGTTAGAAAAAAAGCTTGTGCGTACCAAACTTCATGGCCATCTCCTCACAGGGTACCTCAGAGCTAATGTGATACCTACAGGCCTACAGGTTCGCAACGAACCCGCAATATTTGTGGATAATCCGAAATTTAAGGAGGGGTTCAGCTTTGTGGCGAATAACTGTTCTTGCCACTGGATGGTCCTTGGGGTGGAGACCGCACGGGACCAGGTGGAACAGTTAACTAAAGAGATTACTGACCTAAGAGCGGAAATAACGAGCCATTCAGCCTTTGCAAGTGCTAAGGAAACACTTGAACGGTTAAATAAAACTCTCAAGGACTTTGACGTTGAATCACAGAACAAGAAACTTGAAAAACTGGCTAAAGACATTCAATACTATAATAAGAAGAAAACGTATCCGTACTTGGCTGAAGATTACTTCAAGCAAGACAATCAGGGCCGTTTTTTCAACAGAGGGAGAGGAGGATACAGAGGCGGACAACGTGGTGGCAGAAGGTATACAAACTTTTCTGACTCTTCATATAGTGGAAGCAGCGACAACGAGGGAGCTGTAACCGGTAGCAATTACCAGAACCAAGACCAATGGTACCAACCTCCACAGGACCCCCAGAACAGACAACAGCAGCCTTTTTTAGAGGACAGTCCCTGGAGACCCCCCCGCGGGAGAGGAGGCGGATGGAACAGACTCCCTACCAGAGGTCAGAATCCACAGAATCCTCAGAACTGGGAGGACTCAAGACAACAAGGTTACAACAACAAACAAGTGAGGTTTCAACAGGACAACCACAGAGAGATAAGCACCAGGAGAAAAACTTACCGGTGGTGATCAAAGAAAACCCAATCATGAATTTGTCTAAACAAACACTGTCAGAAGACCAGATGGGGATCCTTAGTAAAGGTTTATCATTCGTTCCCACATCCCATGCGAACACGTTCAATCTCAAAACTGAACTAACCAAATTCTTTCGCAAGATAAGACTTAAAAGCTTTTTCATGCACAAAACTCCCACTATTACACGAGCGTTCACCGACCTACGACCTCCCTCTACCTTCACCCCTTACACTGCCATGACTGATCACCGGATCTTGACCTACGAGAGTTTGGTCCTCAGGGACGTGCTCAAGGCCTGTGAAACTAAGCGATACGTAAAACACAACATCACAAGGAATGAACGGGCGGCGCTTGAAGATCTCAAAAAGAACAAAACATTGGTTATCAAGCCAGCAGATAAGGGAGGAGCCGTAGTCATCATGGACATCGATGACTATAGGAAAGAAATCCTCTCCCAACTGAGTGACAGAGTTAGCTATCGGCCGATAGCAACGAACCCTACAATGGAGATCTGACGTCACATTCAATTGTTGACGGAAAAAGGGAAGGATGCTGGTTTCCTCACTGAAAAGGAATAGGCATTTTTGAATGTGGATCAACCCTGTACCCCCACCATCTATGTGTTACCAAAGGTTCACAAAAATCCTACTAAGCCTCCAGGAAGACCGATCATTTCAGGGTGTGGATCTCTCCTGGAACCAATCTGTAAATATACAGACATTTTTCTAAAACCCTTGGCTGAGGCAACACCTACCTACCTAAGGGATACAATGCAGGTGATCAATCTTGTGGATCAGCGACCCTTCGATAAGACCACCCAACTTCTTGTAACTATGGACATCGTGTCACTCTACACGAGTATCCCCCAGGTACCTGCACTAACTACAATACGGAGAGTACTAGCCAACAGGCCCCAACCGGCAGAGGTACCCACAGAATTTCTGATTGACCTTTTGGAGATCGCAATGACCAAACATTTTTTTATATTCCAGGATAAATTCTTCATGCAATGCAAGGGAGTGGCGATGGGGGCAGCATTTGCCCCGGACTTAGCCATTATATACATGAGTGATTTTGAGCAGCACTACATTCTTTCACCCCACAATCCCTTTGTCAACAAAATTACGGAATACCGCAGATACATCGACGACATCTTGATGATCTGGAATGGACAGGAGGAGGATCTGGATGAGTTTACCCGGTGGCTAAACACCCAGTCAGAAGATATTCAGTTTACCAACAATAGTAGTAATAATTCCATTGATTTCTTGGATATCAGCATCAAGGAACGAGAAGGATTGCTATATACTACACTATATAGGAAACAGTCAGAGCGAAACACTCTACTAAGATATACAAGTCACCACACCCGAGCTTTAAGAGATAATCTACCCTTCGGTCAGTTCCTCCGTATTCGGAGGAACTGTACCCTGAAGGATGACTACTTTGCGGAATCTGATGACCTCATCTCTCGACTAGTGGACAGAGGCTATCCAAAGAGACTTGTCAAGAGAGCCCGGAAGAGGGCTTGGTTCAGCAACAGAGATACCCTACTGGTACCCAGGAACCGCACACCACCCGAAGACAGGATGATATGTGTCACCACATATTGTACCAAGAGCAATGACATTCGTAAAATAATCAATAAATATTGGCACATCATATCAGAGGTAATAGGAACACCGGATCCTCCAATGCACGCATTTAAAAGAGCGAAAAGCGTCAGGGACTATGTTGTACGTTCAATGCTTGACACCCCACCAGCACCAAGCATACAGACTATGTGGAACCTACCTACTATTGTGGGCAATTACAAATGCACCAATTGCAAAGCCTGCGCTATGTGCATGGAAACCAAGACAATCACGCACAATAATCTGACCATTAATCTAAAAACACTTACTAATTGCAATAGTAACGGAGTCATCTACGCCATTTTCTGCCCCTGTGGATACATTTACATTGGGCAAACTAAACAAAAGATAAAAAACCGGGTACTGCAACACTGTAGCAGGATAAGGTGTCAAACCGCAGGAGCTCCCCTAGTGGAACATTTCTTGTCTAAAACACACACACCTGAGTCTCTCAAATAGGATGTCATTGAGAAAATCACGCTGGGTGCTAGGGGCGGTGACTTGAATTCCATTATGAACCTCCGAGAGTGTAAGTGGATGCAGTCCTTTGACTCTGTCCAAAACGGTCTAAATGAACTGGATGCCACTTTTTCACAAATGGCCTTGATTAGTTGATAGTTTCCTCTACACACAACAATGCATAACCAACAGTGCCAAGATTCCATGATAATGATGCCTGCAAATGTTCTCCTTTAATCTGTTTATGTGATTGCCACAGACTCCTGTTATGTATTACAGTCTAAAAAACAATCCGACAAGTATTGGACAGATTAATGAGGGCTATTCCCTATATGTAAACATACTGTGACAGGTGGGACCACGGACCGCCTCAGTAACAACTATTGTATTTAACTGTGTGGTATTGCATAAGACATCGTACTGTATGTAATGTTCTTGGTTACCTACAATCTGTAATGATCCTTGACTTCTATTAGGTATTTAAACATCACGGCTAATTTGCCTTTTCCCTGCAAGTATTACTCTGTAGTTGCAGGCGATCTATACTGCTCGATCTTAGCCTGGCATGTAATGATCCTTGACTTTTATTAGGCATTTATGCATCACGGCTAATTTGCCTCTTTCTTGCAAGTATCACTTTGCAGTTGCAGGCGATCAACACTGCTCGATTTTAGCCTGCCATGCCTGTAGTTATGTGCATCTGAAACGGAGTATAGCAATCTTTCCCGATAGCCCCTACCGCTATCAGCTAGGTACGGAGGTTTGCAGACGCCTCCTCAACCACAGTCTCTCCTGATTGGCTAGCTTGAGGCGAGCCTCCAGGAAGTATCGAGCGGCTGCACCTCGCGGCCGATCAGTCACGGCCAGCCCAGCGTGGATGCAGTAACACGCCACAGACTCGATTCCAACGGTGAGCAATTTGATAATTCGGATTTCACATGGAATCAACCCCGCCACACTAGAAAACTCCAGATACTTATTGATTCTCATCCCACATGGTGATATGGACGCGGGAGTCCCTGCAATTCTATTAAATCAACCATTATGGGTCCAGTGCCGTTTTTCGACCAGGACGTGACCTGTGCATGAAATTTTTTTTACTTAATTACTATAAGGGGTAATCCCCATTGGTAGATCGTCCCTTCTCTTGCATGACTAATTGATTGATAATTTGTCTAATTATTAGCCTCTGCATAACTATAGATAATTATCAATCCAACAACCCTGTCTAGGAATGAACGCGCCATTGACACCTGGCTATTCTTCATTTATTCCCCAGAACCGCGAGGGTTGCGGGATTCTTACACGCACCAACGTTGGTCCCTGAGGGACCATTGAACAACCAGAACCACTAATGACCGTATTGGAAAGCCTCTTGTCCTAGTAAGCACCCTTGTAGGATATCTTGACAACTCAAACGTCTGTATGGTGCCCCGGTACCTTACAGTAACACAAACTCTTTCTTGATGAACGCAGGAATATCTATTGAAAGAAAGGAACCTACGATGGTCCAACCACAATGGCCACTTATCGGCCACTCATAAAGTAAGATTGTTTTTTAACTTGTCCCATCCATGTGCGAATTTGAACAGGAGTTAAACATGATACACTCATTTTAAATTATTATTCATAGGCGCTCCTGTCTTCCCTTGTCCTGAAGAAGACCCCAGCATGAGGATTCAACCTACCCTTTAACCAGGGGGTCGAAACGTAGACCAGCATATATCTATCCTCTAAACATAGGACTAATTCATGAAGTAAAACACATCCTATGTGAATGAGTGTATTGGAATTACAGATCAAAACATAGACTGTAAAGGGCGCATTTTACATCACTGTGATTGTTTTAAGGTCACAACAACCTTTACCCAGTCCTCACCTCCTTCCCATCACACCCATCCTACCTAACTACTTCCTTTTCCATCACTTTGAGCGCGTTATAAATGTGAATAGGATATCATTTGTATTTTTCTATATGAAGCTTTGTACCATTATATCTGTATGAGACCTGTGTCCCCAGGCATTTATGTGATTCTATGAAGTAATTGAATGACATACTTTTCTGTTTGAATAATCGGTATTCCAAAAAACTTGGTACTCATTGATTGAAATTGAGTACCCTGCTAACACTGTGCTAAAATAATGAATAAAAACACAAGCACACCATGGATGTAACACTCTTTGATTTATACACTATTGAACGCACGTATTACATTTGATGTTATAACCAATCGATAGACTCTGACCACTACTTTTGTATCTTCTTTTACTGACCCAGGTCAGAGAGTTCTTAGGGTATACCCCATTGTAACTCAATAAGCCTTCCACAGGGACATTAAAAGCCCGCAAGTGGTCACGCACCGCAATGTGACTATGCTGCGGGATGTCCACGGCTTGTGCCATGGTAGCACAGGAACTCGAAAAAACAAAGAATACTTTGTAGCACAACTGGGTAGTAATTCAAAGAAACCGTTTTAGATAAATTCAAGCTTGAAAAAGACCTATGTCAAATATAAGTAGGTTGTCCGACACCACCGTTTTCCGGAAACGGGAATGAAGGTGTTAAGGTTTGAATGATATACTACTCGAGTGTCATGATATAAGGCCAACAACGTATGGGCGCCATGTAGCAGGGTTTCCGTTCTCCCACAGAACTGTGCACAGAGATCTAGAACCTGGGTGAGTTAGGGTGACCCAAAACTCACCTTAGTATCAGAAATCCCCTTACCAAGCTAGCTACAGTGTCTCATTGGTACTAATAACTTCCCAATGACTTAGACAATCCAGAACATGAACTTAGGGTACCTCAGGTATCGTGGAACACATGAACACTCTTTCGTTTAGGTTGAAAGCTACAATAACAATTAGGTGTCGTGTGCAAACTGAAGCCGAAGGAAAATATGTTGTTTAAACATTTAATAAACTCATGCTAACTTAACACAATATATAGAAATGCAGTAACCATATGACATCCCTGGAACAGAAACAAGCATCCTCAGACTGGTTTTGGGGCAATACCCATCATCAGTCAGTATAGCTTGAATCCAGTGGCATGGTGAGCACAGGACCGAAGTCTGGATATACCCTTCCCACTCAGGGAGACAAATTCAAAAAGAACAATTGATGGATGAAATGCTGAACAATGCCAAACACTCACCTCACTACAGAGATATAGGGCCCAAATCCATTGTTTCTTTGCTCACCATGTCATTCCAGTTTGGACCCAGCCATATGGGAATCAGTCTTGACTCTACTCTCCATGGGAACAGTCTGGCCTGAACTGCCAGGCCAGGTCCTCCCTGGAGCGTAAGCTAGCATCATGGGATCAGCCAGTCTAGCTTGACTCCAGTGGCATGGCGAGCACAGAACCCACATCTGGGCATACCCATCACACTTAGGGTGACAAATTCAAAAAGAACAATTGATGGACGGAATGCTGAACAATGTCAAACATTCACCTTGGGACTTGGATGCCCAGACATGGGTACTGTGTTCGCCATTTCACTGGTTTCAAGCTATTTTGTATGATGAGGTGTGAAACCTCAAAACCAGTCCTAGAATGCTTTTTTATGGTCCCGGGAGGACCTGGCTTAGCAATGTTAGCTTGTAGCCTCTAGGTGGGTACTGGCTGGGGAGACCTGCCCATATGTATCATGACCACCAGGGTATTATGGTCGGATGTTGTCTGACCTAGGCATTCCAATCTAAACAGTAATGGGCATATCTGGCTAAAACAGAGCACCCTATCTAATTGCACAAGCACATATACAATTTAAAATGAAAGGAGTAATCCCTATCCGTGCCATGGTGATGTTGCCAAATATCAACTAGATTCCACTTTTCCATCCAAGTAGAAACTCTCTTTACCAATCTAAGGGACTGTGCCCCCTGTACTGGAGTCACAGAGTGATCTAGGTTTTCATCATCACGGAAACAGTTATAATCCCAATATACCAGATAATAGTTAGCAGCCAGTATGCCCACCTGCAGAGATTTTGAGTTAAGTAACACCATTGACTCTCCTTATCCACCTTAACCCGGGAGGCTAAGAAAAGAGCCCCGGGCCTGATCCAAATTGAGTACCTCTCAGAAATGCAGAGCATTCCGTTAGAAAACCTGGCCTCTCCATTTGCACTGTAGTCATGTAACATCTGCCTCAGTCAAATGAGTCTCATGGATGCACGCTATGTACGCCCCCTCTTATTTAAGAAGACAGGCATTAACTTTCTGGGCTTTTGTGCTTATCCTTAATTCTCTATAATACGCTCAGCTTCCCCTACTTAACATTCTTCTCCACCACTCGTCCAAGCATAAGGAGTCCCCCAAGTCCCCAGGGTATCTTAGAGCAAAAGCAGCCCTGAGAGGTTTGTGGGTAAGCAATGCCCCATGGATATTTTTAGAGGATGCAACTTTCAGAAAAGGGTGGGACCAAAGGTTAACAGAGACAATCCTTATTGGGATCCAAGTTAGCAAAAACCATTTACGACAGCAGTAACTCCTACAAAAAGAGGCTTGATGAAGTGAACAAAGAAATGACTGAGTATAAAGTATTCTTAAGACACTCAAGAATACTAAAAGGATGTGAAGAGGTTCTCATGTAGTAAAACATATCCATGCTCAGCAGCAACAGAATAGAGGGCACCAACAGACCAGGAAGATGAGTGACAGCCACGAATTCCTCGGATGACAGAATGGACTAATAAGAATGATCAGGAGGCAAGCAAAGAACAACAAACAGAAGAAAAACGTCGGCCCAACTTTCCCCTGGCTCTTCCATTTTATCAGGCCTTCTTCCCACCGCAAGTACCACCAATGATGACTTTGGGTAATCCCTATAACCAAGTGTTACCACCAAGGTTCCCTTAAAATTTTCACCCACCTTTTCTAGGTAGAGGCCAAGGGGAAAGAGAAAGAAGTAAAAAAGAAACCCTGGTGCAATGGGAACCAGATGAACCCAGGGTACACACACAGAGTATGAACAACACACTCCTGGGACCCAGTACAAGTGCAACTTAGTGACTAACTTAACTGATAAGGTACTCAAAGGTATTGAACACAGGGTTAGATTTTGTCCCTACCCCAACCTTTGATAAGTTCCACCTACAGTGTGAATTAGCAGCCTTTTTTTAAGAAACTTCTCCTGAAGGCATTCTTTAGTGATCATGAACCAAGAAAAGGGAGGACAGACACTGGCTTATGGAAAAAGTCTAGCTTCTGCCCCTTAAACAGACAACCCCAGTAGAATTACTTGCTTTTGAACAAGCCGTATTTAAGGAAATAGAAGACCTATATCGTACCATTATTAGGAAATTCCAAAACATGGTGGAGCAGAAAGAAAGGCGTTAGAAGAATTGAAGCAGGACATGAGTACACTCATAAAACCAGCAGACAAAGGTGGAGGGATTGTTCTTCAGAGTATGACAGCATACAGGACAGAGTGCCAGAGGCTACTTGCAGACCAACAAAACTATCAACTCTATGGCAGAAGAGGCCGAATGTGAAGGTTGGGTCAGCAAACAGGAAGAGAATGTGTTTATGTAATGCCAACCCTGTGACACCATCTGTCTAGACCGTCCCCAAAATCCATAAAAACCAAGATCCCCTGCCAGGCCAACCCACTGTGTCAGGTATTGAGTCACTGTTGGAACTAATATCCCAGTTTTGTAGCCACTTTCTGAAAATCATAGTTCAAAGAACAGAGACCTACATCAAAGACACAGAGGATTTACTGACACACATAAAAGGTTTTGACCATCAGAGTTGTCAATAAGTCTTGATACAGAGAGCCTATACACCAGTTTCCTCAGGGGAATACATCAAACATAATCTAAGAAAATCTGGAGACTACAGAATAGACGCACTGTACCCCACAAGAGTTTATTCTTGAGTATGCCAGACTAGCCCTAAGAACTTTTTTCAATTTGAGTGGGATCTCGTTTTACAAATACACACTGTACACTGTACATTAATGGGACTACATTTGCCCTGAGTGTAGCAGGACTATACATATATAGTTTTGAGATTAAACATGTTTTGAACTATAGCAATCCATACAGGCAACATATTAAAACATTTAAATGCTACATAGGCACCATCCTTGTGGTGTGGGCAGGTGATAGGGTAACCCCCATAAAGTTTATAACATGGCTAAACAGAGAAGATAACAATCTCAGATCCACACACACAATCAGTAATGAGTCATTGACCTTTCTATCTGTGAGGATATTCCCAGAAGAGGGTACATTGCACACAGATACTTTTCCCTACCCGACAGATGTGGGTAAGTGCCCTTTTTATATGATCACCTCCCCCTCCTTTTTGCTCCAGTGCTGATGGTTATGACTCTGCCCTGGAGTCTGCTACCTGGCCCAAGTGCCAGTGCTCTCTCACAAAAATTGTTATGTGTGAATTGGTAACCCAAATTGGCAAAGGGTTGTGCCCCCTTATAAGTCCCTAATACATTGTTCCATTGGTACCCAAGGCATGGGTGTTAAAGGGGTCACCAGGGCCTGATGCACTGCTTGTGCCTCCCTGAGAGACCTAAATAAACTACTGACAGGAGGCCTGCCTTTGCAGACTGCAAGAGCTGTGCAAACTGCTCGCACTCGACTTTACACTCATCATTTGTGGCAAAGTCAATGCACTATTTTATATATATGACAGTCATCCACAAGCAAGGCCTCCAAAGCCCAGGAGGCAGGGTGCACTATATAAAAGGTGTGGACATGTCAGTACAAGCTTATATGTGCCTATGGTGGCCTTTACCATTACAAAACAATAAAAGTGATAGACAGTCCATAGGATAACATGGGCTGGCACTCAGCTAAACTCGAGGTTGGCAGCTCGATTGTGGTACCACCTAAATATATTATGTTTGGCTTCAAACAACATGCCTCCTCACCCAAGACATGGATTTAGTGCTGACGACAATGTGGCATGCAACCAGGTGGCTACCTGTCATGGTTCATGGCGTTCTGCCCGCAGTGTGTACCTCCTCGCGCACACAGAGGACAGGAATCCTCATTTCTGGGTGTTGGATAGGTTGGGGTCTAGTTCTGTGACCAGGAACCGCCTCCACTGACATCAGCGCTTCCGGGGGAATCCGCATAACTACAGTGGTTCCTGCCAGCTCGGTGCTTTGAATTGATGCCAGAACCCTCCCTGAAGCTGCCTTTTATGGATTCCAGCCGCAAGCAGGTAACCCGAGGTCGCGCAGGAGAGCTGCCTCGTTTACATTTTCAACCCACTCTGCATTCCAACGGGGGTGCTCGACATAGAGCTGGGTTCTTCACTGTGTATGCCCAGTAGCCTTTGCCTCTCCTGGAACCAGGCCCCCTGATCCTGCACCGCGATGATACGTTTGCTGTTGGGGGTTACTCACACCTTGCTGGAGCGCTTTCCTTTGGGTTTACATACATCGCGCTGGAGTGCTTTCCTTTGGGTTTACACACACCGCGCTGGAACGCTTGATATTTCGTTACACACACCACGCTGGAGCGCTTGATTTTTGGTTACACACACCGCGCTGGAGCGCTTGCTATTGGGATAACATACGCCACGCTGAAGCGCTTTATTTTGGGTTTGCACACAACGCGCTGGAAGCTTTATCCTTTGTGTTTGTATTAATGTGCTGGGGCACTTTTCCTTTGTTTCTGTAACCGTGCTGGGGTGCTTTATCCTTGTTTTGGTACTGAATGCGCTGGAGCGCTTACGTTGGTATAACTGATTTGCGCTGGAGCACCACTCCCTTTCCATTGCTAAAGATGTCTTCTAGATCCATGGTGCTTCCACTGCCAGGTAGCTACTGTTCTGTATGTGTGTAGAGGTACACATAGATAAGAGTGGTATTGTGCCCATTCTAACAGGGTCTCCCTTTGTCTCCCTACCAGCTGGAGTTACCCATCCTTCTCTGAGTCAAGAGAAGTCCTCTTCTGGTCCACAGGACTCCTTTCCCATCATCTTCAGCTTTCTTCCCTGGACCCATCTCCATCCCAGTTCAGTTCACCGTTCTCCACTGGGTGAGGTGGGTACAGGGGCGATAGCTCTTGTCGTCTCTGCGAGATTACTTCGCAAGCAACAGGTAAGCCTTGTGGGGTACCTGACACTACCTTAGAGGTTCCCTACCTGGTTGCCCCAGTCTTTCCTGTGCTCTGGCTGCCAGTCAATCTTGCTGCCACCAAGCCGGGCATCTGACTCTCTTCCAGGAAGTATGAACTCTCCCAGGAGTAAGAAACAATAACCTAGATGCGAAGGAGGTCACACCTCCCTCTCCGACAGGCTGGATAGTGAACTGGCACATTAAGGAGGTGACTTTCAAAGGCTGCACCACCTGTGATATATAACCAAGCTGCCTTCCCAAAGGAGGAAACAGCCTTTCTCCTGCCCCCAGGCCCATTTTCACCTGGGCAGATGGGAACATTAGCTAGTCAATAGGTATACCCCCCAGAAGACTAGCCACACCTCTAGGGTGGGCTACCTGGTCGGTACAGCTGAGTAAGATTTCTATAATTTTCAAAAAGTGGTAGAATAGTGGATTCTGGGTAGGAAAGGTGGCACACTCCAGGATGTGGTCACTTCAGGGGTGTATTAGCCAATGGGGCTAGTAGCCCATTGGCCACTTGTACTCACACCCCTAAAGCCCTAAATCTAGGATTAAAGAGCTACCCCTGGCACCAGAACCTCAGTTTTGATCTGACTTGCAACATGGACAAAAGAAGAGACCTGTGTCTGCAACAATAGGAGCTGGACAAACCAAAGTTGCGATAGTCTGCACCTGTGGAAATCTTCATGGAACTGCATGAGCGTCGCTTGTCCTGGACCAAAGCTCAGTTCTCTCAGAGAGAGGGACCCCTCTGAGAATCAAAGGCATCACCAGACTCCCCTGGACTAGTGGCACTATGCCCCTGCAACCAGTGGTAAAACAATGTGTCGGAACCAAAGAATCGCTGGCCATCTGGCCCACGGATGGATCGCCCAGAAGTAGATGGTCAGTTGGATTGTGGGAAATGTAGTCCTGACCTCCATGCCAGTTTTAGATGGCTACCATGTTCCTCCGGACGTCAAATTAACTTTCTACTGTGTTTTCCGCTGCCAAGGCTTAGTGGTCACCAGTCCAGCGGCCACCACCTTTATTCGATGCCGCACCTCGAGGGAACTTCACGAAACCTTCAACTAACATCAGCAATGGCTTTGTTGTTGACAATTCGTACCCTGTTCCCCACCAGCACCGTTTAAACAGTAAAACCAGTACTCCCGTAGCTGCTGCCTTAGCACCAAGGACAGCCAGGACAACTCTGCACCCGGGCTTCTAATCTCGAGCCAGCTAAAATTAAACTGGCTTGGTCCTGGGACCCGTATCACCTTTACTCTCCTTGGGTTCCATGCAACTCAACCTGCACCTAAACCCTAATCTAGTGTGTGTGACTACATATAACATGGCTTCAGACCATGTGAACAAAATCATTAAGAAGAATTTGTGCATTGTCAACGCCGGATCCAGGGAGTAGGACTATCCCCTATTTTACCAAGAAGGGCAAGAAGCCTGAGGGACACCCTAATGCATACAAATCCTAAACAACTGAAAAGGTAGAAACATCAATTACAACAAAGGCAGAAACACTTGTCTTTGCAAGATGTTCAGAACAATGAGTGTGTCTTAACCACACCTGCCATTACAATGACATTCCGTAGGTAAAGCTGTGTTGGAATTTAAAGTCCAACGCTTTCACTACTGATGTGCGGACAGGAGTTGGAATAGTAAATTATACTGTTCCAAAGTCCAGCACTTTCTCTAAGGCAAGTCGTTGTAAAGATGTGCGTAGCAAAGGAATGCATGTTTAAGACGCATTCATTGTTCCGACCGCGTTGTTAAGGAGCACGTGGTTTAGGCATCCTTGGCTGTGTCATACAACCCTAAAAAAAGACCATAAATACTATATACCACCATCTACGTTTCCTACGTTAGTAAGCCACTATCCTTGTGGATAGTGTAGCATTTGTCATCTTACATCTCCCACCAAGGAAATTGATCTGGGCTTTCCATTCCCTTGGCAGATAAGGAGGCACAACAACTGCAACCCTAAGCAAGTAGTAGACATGATAACTTGCCCATGCAGGTACAGCTACATAGGGATGACAACCCGAAGGTCAAGACCAGGATATGCGAACACAGGAGCAATATGCGCTGCAAACGACATACAACAAAATTGAAACCACACTTTATTTCCAAGGCTCCCACTGTCCAATACTTTAAATGGGTAGTGATTGATCAGATTGATGGAGATAACAGAAACACAGAAAAGATCCTCTAAAAGAAAGAACAACGTTGGATATACAGACTATCCACTCACAAACAAGGTTTGAATGATGGCATTCCCTGGTGTAACATATTATAGGACACTCACATCAGTTGGTCCACATAAACAAGATAGAGCTATGGATGTCTTAATATGCATGATAATTATACACTGTTTATTCCCTTTTTAAGAGCACCCTCTTTCATCAATAGGCACCCCAAGATCATGTGCCGCCTTGATCAGGTACCCCATAGCTAAAAAACGTGCAACTAATAGAAAATGTATTAACCCTGGACTTTGCAACAGATTTCACAAATCATTATGATGTCTGCTTACACTGTAAGTCACTTGGGGTTTACGGGGTATTATTAGTCTTGTCAGAATATCTCATCAACCAATCTGCTACTTGTTTAGCCTGTTAGTTATGGGAAATTATTTGTTTCCCCCAAAGTTGCCCCATTCTCCCCACAGCTGTAAGCAAGGGAGCATTCTGAATGCCTAACCTGCCTGGGGCTCTATTTCTCAGCAAACTTTGTGTACCAACGCCTACCCGTGCATGCCCCTCAATCACCGGCCGCACCTGATAGAACCAATGGCACATCAGAGCATGCCAGCATATGATCACCCTACAATCCAAGTCATCGCTTTTGTGCGTCCCACAACCGGCCACTATGGGAAGACTTGTTTATATATGTGAGCCCTCTCAGTAGTCGACAGGATGCGAGGCTCAGAGAACACTAACTAGGTAGTATGCAGGGCGAGCACTATTGACGACGTAAGTCTTGTGGGCATATCTTTTATGGGGAATCTCTCTCAAGATTACTTAGCCTTTGGAAAGGCACCATTTTATAACAGCATATATCTCTCTATTTTCAGTGTGTAGTTACAGGATCCACCCTCCCCAGAGACCTCATGGAGCCTTAAGTTACTTTTTGACAGTGTAGGTCTTATTAATTGTTGCTCCTGCATGCATGTGTGAATGGCACCTCATGCCTTCTGTTTGCCATGTGACACTTGAAGTGTGTCTTACTAAGAGTGGTGGAATGCTGGGGATTCACGTGCGTGCATGACTTGACGCCTAACTTAGCATGTTGTTCTACTTTGATTAATAATCATGGTGGCACATTTTGGTATGTATCTCTCTCTTCTTCTTTCATTCCAAGCAAACATAGGTAAATGCTCATTTAGCTTGTACGTGAATACATGTTTTTGTGTGTGATACTGTTGCACCACTATTGTGTATGATAAGTGAGTAAAAATACCACAATAAATTAAAGATTAAAATGCAATAACGGTCCTGAAGAAAACCAGATGACCAGAATGGGCATTTAGTGGGGCTGAAACATGTCAGCCTAATTCTTGATGTTTGGGTCATTGACCCCAGACATTTCATGCCATTTCTGTTTTTAGCCTTGCCAATTGTTCTCACAAAAGACACAGAGAAAACAGCAGGCAATTTTAATCAGTCTTAACCCTGTTTAGAAAGTGCTCTACTTACAAAATGCGTCGAGCCCACCAACTACACTGGGTGTTGTGGGTGAGGATCCAATGATGAAGCATGCCACGGGGGCATTACTTTTTTCTGTGAACGTCTTTTGCTCTGTATGTGAATTGTTTACCTGTTTTTGTATTGTCCCAGTCTTAGAATTGTTTGTGAGTTTTGTTATTTGCACTGTTACACTATGTGTTTTGTATGTAATTGTTTGATTATAGTATTGTTGTGGGTGCTTTTAGACTAAATACATAGAAATATTTTAATGTATGTATTTGCTTTTCTGTTTTTATGTACAAAGACTACTCATTTATAAAAAAAGAAAAAGAAAAGGAAATATTGAATATATTTTTGTATTTTGGATCAATAAATTTGAAAAAACACTGGTCTGGTGTAGGACAGTCTATATATCATGGACAGACAGCAATCTATTATATGAAATTATTTTGGAGAAGTTTCTGTTTCTTGTTACTGACCGGTTAACAACCTTAAATAGGCCGGTTTAACTGGATCTCTAAAGAAGGCCAGCTTTATCTTGATAATGCAGGAGTTTGGCAATGACTGTTCTAGGAGGGCACCAGGGGGGGTTGTGTCACCAGGACTCTATGAGCTTGTTCCAATACAAAGAAGATGTCTGGGCTTCAGGTGCTTCCTTTATTGGTATCCAGTGTTCAATAAACAGCACCTTGCTGGTGCCTCCACACCCTGTGGTAGGCCCAACACATAGATGGTACACTGAATCCTGCCCTCAGTGTCCTCTATTATCTGTTTAATTCCCATGAACCTATCTGCTAGAGTTTGCAGGTGCTCCTGTGCCACTTTATTTCATTACAAGACCGGAGGCTACATTATGCATTTACCTTTAATGCAGACCAAAGCAGCCGCATTCATCACAATATAAACATTCGAAATAGAACAAAGGCAACAGGTAAAGTCCACAAGGCAACAACAGACAGCCTCTTTTAAATGTGGCTCCCAAGCAGATAAGTTGAACTCTATCTTTACTTATATTTGTTTCTTATATTGTACTTATTGCGCTTTATTGGTTGTTTCTAGGGTGTGCTCATGATGTGGTTTGACCCCCCAATCCTTTCGCACCCTTTCCCTCTACTAATCTCAAATTTATGGAGATTTACTTCCCTTTACCCTGTCTGCGTGCGTTTCTATTTTTAACTCTTCTCAGTTATACTATTATTTAAGATAATGCCACTCAGTATGTTGTTATTTGTTAATACTACGTACTGCCCATACTTTGTCTCAGCGCTTTTACTACTGTACTTTATTTCAACTGCCTACTGCTTTGCGACGTACCTCCCGTTGCCTGCCACTACCGGCCTTTCAGGGCACATTAAAACTATTGATTCCATTGCTTTGCCTCGGGGCTTACCCGCACAGGTAATTCACTATCATAATTATTTCCCTCACATCTTACCTCAGGTGAGTTTTTCCTTGGCGATTAACATCGTTTTTATCTTGGCATTACATCGCTTTTAATCTCAGCTTTACCAGCGTCCCCGCACCTGTCTCGTGTCCGACGCTTAGAGGATTGGCCATTAGCAGGGACGACGCGCCGTCGTCCTGTTGCTAAGCGCATTTCTCTCTTCTCCTCCGGCCCTCACTAACACGATCCAAGGCCGGGGGAGGGTTGCCATGGCAACTGCTCAAGCTCCTTGCTCGAGCACACTGATCCTTCGCCTTGAGGCAGTTGCCTGTCACTTGAGCTGTCATTTGACTCAGTTTTTCTTACAGATTTTGTCCCAATATCTCCCTATATAATATACTGAATTTATACATAGGAGAAAGTATATATATATATATATATATATATATATATATATATATATATATATATATATATATATATATATATATATATATATATATATATATATATATATATATATATATATATATATATATATATATATATATATATATATATATATATATATATATATATATATATATACATATATATTACCTACTGGCGGTCGCCAGTAGGTAGTTATAGTTAGGATTGGCTACCATAGGAAATCCGCAACATTCTATTGGGAATAACTCTGGCGCCGGTTGAGAAGTTTGCGTGTAATTTTCCAAAATTTAGGCCTGCTCCGCTGCGTTCCTTCCCAGGAAGTTTCGGGGGGATTCGTGAAGTGGGGGCTGAGAAAAAAGGGGGGTCCCAAAACGTGTTTTCCCCATGTTAATTTCCATAGGACGGTCTGACAAGTCTACAGCCCGAACCGCTGAACGGAATTACGCCAAACTTGGCAAAATTGTAGGGACTGGTACGCAGATGTGTCTGCTATATTTTCTGAAAATTGCTCCAGTGGTTTTTTGGAAAATTAACTTCAAAAACACATATATATGCGCGCTTCGAGCGCTTACAGGTACGCGTACCGGGGAGCGCACCCGGCGCACTACGGGTGTGCCCGAGCGGAAAGCTGATTGGCTGTCGGGTGTGTGTTCCAAACAGTCCAGAGAGTCCGCCATCTTGTGTCTCGGTAGAATTGAGACACAAGAGGTGAAAAAGAAAGGGGGATATAATTAAAAGGGGGCAGAGTAGACACCCCCTGACCCCCTAGGTTTTCTGAGGGGGGCCTAGAAGGATTCTTAAGGGCAAAAAAAAGTTGTTGTTTTTTTTAAAATTTTCGCGGGGTAAGCGCTGGGTGCGTTCCCGGGTACGCTCTCTGGTACGCGCACCCTGAGCGCACCACGGGGAAAAACAGTGAAAGAAAATATTTTTTAATAATAATTTGGTTTGCTTAGAGGTAGGGTAGCTCTAAAAAGAGCTGTTGTGTTATGTGGGTGATTTCAGTACCTATAAGTAGGTACTGATGCAGAGTCTAAAATTGAAGAGCAAAACTCTGTTTTCCTCATCTGTGAAATGTATATTGTTTCCTCTGTAGATATCTTGCATGTTGTAATGCAAGTTATTGTGGTATTTTCAAATCAAACCATAGTCTCTCAGGAGGGCAGAAACAGATCCTTTTGGGACCTCCTAAGAAGGTCTAGGGGGTGAGGGGCACTCTACCCTGCTCCCTTTTCAAGTTTTGAAGTATTACATTTCACTCTTTTTGGGAGAAGGGAAGTAAATGTTGCACTCTATACTATAAGTCTCACTTTATACCACAATCATTTTGCTACTATCTTATAAATTACAAATAGAATAATAAAACATGTCTCAAACAATTTATAATTTCTAAATATAAATTTATTCTTCAGAATTTTCATAATTTAAAAGAACTTCTAACATTAACTGAACAGGAATCTCCTCATCAGAAGTCTCCATACATGAGTCCTGGAACTCAATATAGTCCAAACATTTGATTAATTCAGCATCCAAAGTCTCATCATTAAAATCCCCCATTCCATCTCCTCTCAAAAAAAGGTCTTCTTCATGTAGTGTTATCAACAGGATCATTCAAGATCTCAATAAAATTCGCCTCAACAAAAGTCGCAGACATTTCTAAATTAATATCAACGGTGTCCTCATTCAGATCCATATTCTTTTCAAATGTATTGCTGTAAATTGCAGAAAAAAAAATCACTTTAATTTATCGTTTTTAGTAATAGATAATATAAAACTAGCTTTATCAAGTATTAAATTCCCCTTACAAATTAACAGCTCACCTTTTAGAAAGCAGTAGAAGAGTTAGTACTGTGTAAATTTCACACCAGAAATAGAACACCAAAAATTCCTCACAAATGTACCTCAAAGAGTACTATCACAAAATGGCTGTGTTTCCCTCTCATTTTTCATGTATATATATGCAGAAAACCAATGAAACTTCATCACACACAAAATCAAAACCAAAAAAACATTTTAATTGGTTCTAAATTTCAAAAGCTAATTGGCTCTTGGGTGTCTGTAAACATTCTAAATGGTCTGCATAGTCCGCCATCTTGTGACTCTGAAGAACAGAGACACAAGAGGTGAAAAATAAAAGTGGAAAACGTTGATAGGGGGCAGGGTAGAGAAACCCTGCCCCCCTTATGTTTTATCAGGGGGGCCTAGGTTGACTCAGAAGAGCAAAAAAATATTTTAGTTTTTTGTTTTTAAATTTCGTGTAGTAAGCTCAGGGTACGCGCACATGGGGCGCTTACCAGTACGCGCACCCTGAGCGCACCACGGGGAAAAACAGTGTAAAAAATTAGAGTAAAAAAAATTATTTAGAGTGCTTAGAGTGCTGTTCCCTTACTCCGTTCCCTCACTTTCCTTCATTCCCTATCCTGCATTCACCTTCCCCTTCATTTCATCCCCCAGTCACTTTCTCTTAGTACCTCTGCTTCAGTCCGGTTCCCCTCTGTTCCCTTCCTTCGCTCCCTCACTCATTGCCCTTCCCTCACTCACCATACTCCACTTCACTCACTCCTTCTCTCACTCCCTCTGTCCTCTCACATCCTCACTCCCCTTTCCTCACTCCCTCTCTCTTAGCCTCACTCCCTCTGTCCCCTCACTGTCACTTCCCTTCAATTACCCTCACTCATCTTCAAACACTGACTGTCATCAACTCACTCTCAATCAGTCCACCTTCCTTCTCCCTCACTCCCCTTACCTTACTCTCAGTCCCATTACTTTATTGTCCGTCACCCTCTTTCTCTCAATATCAATCCCCTTTTTTCACCTTGACTCCTTTCTTTCCATCACTCCCTGTCACTCTCCTTCGTTCTCTCCACTTCAACTCACTCTTGTTTACAACTCACCTTCTCTCACTCATCTTCTGTCACTTGATCCCTCTATCACTTTCTCCCCTTCATTCACTCATTTTATTCATTCATTTATTCAGTACACATTCTCTGAAAAAAGAATTGTACAACATGTAAAGAATACAGCTCTTTTTTGAGAATTGGAGGTAGTTCTGAAAAGAACTTTTTTTTTCTTCTTTTTTTAAAATATTTTTTTATACTTTTTTATAACGATTTTATATTTTTTTGTATTTTTTTCAGGGGAAAAACAAAACCAGGGATTCCAAAACTGCTCAACAGGAGCAAAAAAAAGGTGAAAAATTAGGGACGGGGAGGGCAGCGGTGTTCCTCTCTCTTCCTAGCAATGAGTTCAACGCTCTGCTCCCCATAACAGAGCAGTTCATTACAATCCACGCATAGAAATTTTATGCCTCCAAACACCGGCTGCACGTTAGGGATCATTCTTCCACGTGGTGTTCTCGAAACTGTTGCTCCACCAGTGGAGGTGCTGCCGCCATCTCTTGCTGTATTCCGTGCCAGGTCCCTGACACTCTCCCTGGCAAAGTTATTTGGGTGTCTTCTCTGGCATTTCCAAAGCTATATTTCCTATTAGGATTGCCTCTGGATAAAGTAGTGCCACATATCTTGCAGGCTACCTTAGCAGCATTAACCTTTTTTTTTCCTTCATAGATGGAAAAAAACTTCCAAATGAAGTGGTCTTTTATTTTTTGCTGAGGAGGGTCCTCAGGCAAAAAACCATCAGAATCACTGCTGGATGACTCCCTTGCAGCCATTGCTGTAGATCAGAAAACTTTGAGAAGCAGATAATGCACAGAACACCTCTTGCTCTCTCCAAGTACAAAGCAATAGTGAGAGAAATGGGTGGGGTTCTCAATATTTGGAAAAAAAATGTTCTGAACCAATGAAAAGTGTTATTTTAAGGTCACATGGCTTGATGCGCTTACGCTTCGTGCCCCGGAGCGCTTTCGGGGCGCTTACGCGGCACGTACGTGGGCGCTTCCTTGAGCGCTTCTGGGGTGCTTACGCAGCACGTACGTGGGCGCTTCCTGGAGCGCTTCCGGGGGGGCTTACGCGGCACGTAGCAGTGACGTTTTGCTCGTTTTTCGGGAATGCGTTTAAAGTTCAAATACGGTTTTACATATTATAAATAGTACTTTTATATATTAATATTTACTTTTAATACATAAATTAATTTTTTTTTCGATCGCAATAGGGCGCTTTCGCTGCGCGTACCGGTGGGTGCGCCGGTACGCGTACCGCGAGCGCACTGGTGCACAAATAATAAAAAAAACATATATATGAAAAACATGTAAAAAATCGTTTTTTACAAATATAGAATTAGGAAATAATTAGAAAAAAATAAAAAAATGAATAGATGTAATATTTACCTATCATTAAAAAACAATATTTCACTTAAAAATTGTAGTTTTCAAACTCGTTAAAGTTACGAATTTTTTTAAAAAAAGTAGCAAATTCACTAAAAAACCATAGGTTTCACACATGTTAAAGTTAGGAATTAGCTTTTGAAAAACCTTTGAAATTCACAGAAACAAAAACATAGGTTTCACACATGCTATAGTTAGAAATTAGCTTTTACAAAACCATAGAAATTCACAGAAAAAAACCATAGGTTTCTCAATCGTTATAGTTAGGAATTAGCATTTAAAAAACCTTTGAAATTCACTGAAAAAACCATAGGTTTCACACTCGTTATAGTTAGGAATTAGCATTTAAAAAACCTTTGAAATTCACTGAAAAAACCATAGGTTTCACACCAGTTATAGTTAGCTGAACATTTTACTCATACAAAACCATTGAAATTCCCACGTTAAAGTTAGTTGGACTCACTATAACTTGCGCGCCCGCAATCCACTGCTGATGATATCACATATTACATCATTCATGACATGGTCAGTGACATCACTGATGTCATCAGTGATGTCACTGACCATGTCATGAATGATGTAATATGTGATATCATCAGCAGTGGATTGCGGGCACACGAGTTATAGTGAGTCCAACTAACTATAACGTGGGAATTTCAATGGTTTTGTGTGAGTAAAATGTTCAGCTAACTATAACTGGTGTGAAACCTATGTTTTTTTCAGTGAATATATATATATATATATATATATATATATATATATCACACAAGCAAATGTCCCAGGCGGGGGGAGCAATCAATAGCTGGCGCTGGCGGCGAGGGATGGGAAGCCTCGCTATATTATTAGAAACAAAATCCTCAATGAAGAAGACGCCGCGCACCACTTTCAAGATGGTTTTAAGTGCTTTATTTTCTGTAGGTTTTCTCCCACCCTACGCGTTTCGGACTTTCCCAGTCCCTGGTCACGGTATACAAACAATAGTCCCTTGTTTGTTTTGCAAATTTATACACAAACACCCAATTGGCCTGTTATGGTGCATTGTGGGTGTTGTAGGCAGTTGCAGTTTTTTTTCATTATCAACAATTAAATGCTTTGGGTCTGCCAGGATTTTATCTGCGATGTTTGTCGGGCTAGTAGAGGTAACATTCCTACCAATACTAATATTAATTCATACATTTATGAAAGGATTTACATGAGTGACAGTAAGCTATTTCTTGATATATTGTCCCATGTTCGAGTTGATTAAAGGCTAAGTGCCATATTCAGAACAATGCCCAAGCATCAGATTTTCCTTTCAGACTCTTAGCATTTAGAGAAATAAAATTACTCAAAAACCATCTTTAAAGTGGTGCGCGGCGTCTTCTTCATTGAGAATTTTGTTTCTAATATATATATATATATATATATATATATATATATATATATAAGCCTTCGTCAGTGTTAGTCGCACTGCGCGGGCTAGCCAAAAAAAAAGCCCCCCCCCCCAATTTTTTTTTCTACTGGCTCCATTTGATTACCCTTGCTCATTACCTCCATTTGATTTATTTCATGAGGTCAACCACAGATTCAGATGAGGCTTCCGCCCCTACAGCAAATCTGGACAAGGATTCATTCAAGAAAATGCTCCATTCTGAGGTAAAAATCATGTATGATGGAAAGCCTCTCTCATCTTATATCCTCAAAACGTCCGTCTCAGGACAAAGAGGTAACAAGGTTTTTACAGTCTGCCCCCGGAGGTAAAAGAATGAAAAAGAGCAAACATGATGTTATGAGCCTGGGAGGTCTTAGCACCTAGATAAATATAGGAGGTCCTAGCACCTCTTGGAGTGAAGGAGGTCTTCGCACCTCAAATCGTATGGGTGTCCTTGGCGGCACAAATGATACAGGTGTCCAAGGCGACACACATGCAAGAAATGCTCAGTTTGGCACTTATGATGGCGATTCAGACAACTCTAAATTCATTGATGAATATGTCCTCAACCTCAACGAGGAGGACCAGGATTTCGGATACGCTGTTGAGGATGCTCCATCCTCTTCAAAAGATGTTATCTATAATCCCTTGGGTGAAAAAATGCTTTCACCTCAGAATTTGAGACCTCCGCGCAGCTCTGAATGGTGCCCACAGGAACATGTTGCAAAGTGTATAAGGAAATGGGTTAGAAACCCATTCGAAAGAGAAACACGCAACATTTTGAGGGCAGAGTGTTCTAGACCCTCTGTTGGGGACAAGACCTGTTATACCCCCAACCTCGACCCTGATTTGATTAAGTTCCTTTTTAAAATGGGGCGCGATCCTAGAAAATGGAAAAATCATTTAATACCAGTCAGGATCGTCTCCTTGTCGTCTTTGGTCCTCTGACAAGGATCCTCGACTCGGCTGAAGAGAGCCATGCTCAGGGCACCCGTCTCAATGCAGACTTAATAAGGAGATGGAGCCAGAGGGCCATCATACTTTTGGGAAACGCAAATGCAAGCATCAACGCAGAGAGGCGTAGAGTTGTCCTTACTAGGATCAACTCAAAACTTAGTGATCTTGCAGATAAGGAACCCTCCAAAAACCATAAAGGTCTACTTTTTGGTGAGGAACTGATAAAATCAATAGGGAAATATGTTTTGACATTCACTGCCCTTGATAAGGCGCAACAAAACATGCACAAAGTATTCATCAGCGGCAATAACCTTTTTGGACGGGCTGGAAGACAGGGCCTACCTTCCGGCCAATATAACCAAAGGGCCAACTTCAGAGGTCGTGGGTTTGGCAGAGGCTTCCGACAATACTACAACCAACAATTCTACCCCCAAAGAGGAAGAGGACAACGAAGCAGGGGATTCAGATCACGCGGATCAAACAATCAAAGTAATCCCTCGGGTGAGTGTGCCCCCTCCACATACCCATTGTTTCCCCTTAAAGGTGGGCTGCAGGCTAAAATATTTCATAAAAAATTGGAAACTGATTACTCAGGACCATTGGGTTCTAAACACTGTAAGAGGCTTTACAATAGACTTCGAAAGCATACCTATACAGGTTTCCTTCCCGAAGGAAATTCCCCTGCCATCGGATCAACAAAAAATCATAGAGGAGGAAATCTCATCTATGATTCAGAAAGGTGCAATTTTGGAAGTCCCTATCGAGAAACTAGGATTTATAAGCAACCTTTACCTAGTCGGGAAGAAGGACAAAGGTTAAACCTGAGAGAACTGAACACATTTCTTTCCTATTCTCATTTCAAGTAGTAAGGAATCCATCTTCTCAGGGACTTACTCCTGGAAGGGGATTGGCTGGTCAAATTAGACCAGAAGGACGCCTATTTTACCATTCCTATGGCGAAAATCCATCAGCACTTCCTTCAGTTTCTCTGGAAGGGTCATCTATACCAGTTTCAAGCTCTTCCTTTTGGCCTTTCTTCCGCCCCTTGGTGTTTCACCAAGGTGATGAGAGCCGTGGTCTCTTATTTAAGGTCAAAGGGTATTCGTCTGATCATCTACCTGGACAATATTCTCATTATGGCCCAGGATCGTTCACAATCGAGCAAAGATCTAAAATTTACTATGGATCTTTTAGAGAGTCTGGGTTTCATCATAAACAAGGAAAAATCATGCTTGATTCCCTCAAGATCTCTAGAATATCTGGGCTTCACGGTCGATACAATCAGTTGCCTCCTTCTTCTTCCCTCAAAGAAAATATCAAAGATAAAAAAGCAAATAAAATATGTCCTCAAACGTCAAGACCTATCCCTCAGGGATTTGGCAAGACTCCTAGGCCTTCTTTTGTCTTCCATCCAAGCAATTTTCCCTGTCCCCTCAATTATCGAGCTCTTCAGAGAAACAAAGCGAGAGCTGAAGTTGTTCCCCAGTTGAAAGGTTAGTCTGCTCGCAAATAAGTCTATCTTTAGAGGGCCCCAGATCTTGTTTAGAGTATTGAACACGGAAAAATTCAGTTTCCAATTGCTGAGATCTAACAGGAATATTGAGTTCCAGTCTGCAGAGATGTTCGATTTCCCCGGAAGGTATTAAGCTTTGAGAGCGATCTTATGTTCCAGACAGAACATCCAAAGTTACTTTGCTAGATTTGAGAGATTGGCAGATTTGGTGCGCTCATGAGGGCGTAAAGCCCAGCTGTTAGTTCACAATAATTTATGTGGCCATTACAGATACAGTAACATTTGGAAATTCTGGGTACATTGGTGCCTGGAAAGGAATTTGGATTCCCTTCAGGCACCTATAGTAGTAAACTTTCTGGTCGAATTATTTGATAAAGGTTTAAGTTACAGATCTATCAATTGCTATAGATCTGCCATCTCTGCTGGTCATGGACTTGTCAATGGGAAAACGTTGGGTAAAAATGTAATTGTTAGCAGAGCAATGAAGAGCATTCATCTGAAGAGACCCCCAAGACCCAAATATGATACTCCATGGGATGTGAACTTGATTCTAGATCGTTTCAACTACTGGCCTGATAACTCCCTTCTGAATAAAAAACTCCTCTCCATCAAACTAGCAACTCTTCTTTGTCTTATTTCCTGTTGTAGAGTCTCTGACGTCAAAGCCCTGGAGATCTCTAATAGATTTTATAACATATTTGGAGTCAAATTCGAGGTTTTCAGTAGAACCAAAACCATGTCTGATTCTATCTTCTATCCACGTTTCGATCCATGCCCGAATCCTTTTTGTGGCCGAGTGCATGAAAGTATATGATCAAAGAATGTCTAGTTTACGTCCTTTCGATGAGAAACAACTAATTATTTCCTTTATTAAGCCTCATAGAGCTATAACCTTTACTTCCATTGCTTGATGGGTTAAGTCCGCCATGAACTTAGCAGGTATTGATTTGGCAAAATTTCAAGCTCATTCTATTAGCGGTGCTATGGCCAGTGAATGTCTATGGTCTGGAGGTAAGTTAGATGATATTCTTAAAGCGGCCGACTGGTCGAACGCTAGTACCTTTGCTAGACATTATTGTAAGCCTATCGAACATATGTCTAATGTTGTATTACAAAATTACCAACATGCATAATGTAGCCTCCGTTCTTGTAATGAAATTGCGATTCTCCTATTACCATGACTAGAGAATCTGGATTTCATTAAAGACACAGAGGCTGACATTATACTACCTATCCCATCCCATTCCCCAGTGTTTGGTGATTTATGATTTATGATTTGTGTTTACATTTATGCCTATGTAATGCTTCATTATTTGTTTACATTCATGCTTCATTATTTGTTTACATTCATTCATACATTAAATGCTCTATTTTGCTCTAGAGACTCTCATTACTTTCTTTCTTTTCAGGTAACCCTTCTTCATAACCTTGGATCCCCTTTGCTGAATCCTTGTTTGGTTACTTTCTTCTTCAAGTCTCCATTTGGATACTTTGGAAGCCTTCAAGTTTTCGTTCCGATTCCTTTGCACTTTCTCTTTTCTCTTCGCCTGTTTTAAAAGAGGCAGATTGTTGTCATGCCATACCATTTACCTTGTTTCAATGTTCTTTATGGAACCTTTGTATTATGACATATGCGGCTGCTTGGAGACTGCAATAAAAGATTTGCGGACCTCTCAGACCTAGCCAAGAAGCTCTGGATGTTTGTCTAGAACACAAAATCGCCCTCAGAGCGGAGTACCTTCCGGGAGCAGTGAACACCTCTGCAGATTGGAACTTGCGTTTCCTCATAGACTTCAGCGATTGGAAACTGGACATTTAGGTTTTCAACACTCTGAACCAAATCTGGGGCCCACTAGAAGTAGACGTTTTTGCGAGCAAATTAACCTTTCAAATCCAGAATTATTTCAGCTGGATGCCTGACCCGGGTGCTCTGGCAGTCAATGCTTTCCTTCAATCATGGAAGGAAATCCAGGGTTATGCTTTCCCCCCTTTCGCGATGAGGCAGAGGGTCCTTCAGAAGGTGAGACTGGAACCGTGTTCTCTTGTTTGGATAACCCCTTTCTGGCATGGTTTCCGACCGCTCTGGAACTGTCTTGCAGTATTCCCTTTTTGATTCCTTCAATACGGAATATATTTACAGAAATAGACGGCCAATTTCATCCTCTAATTCAGAACGGGAGTTTATCCCTTCTTGCCTGGAGAGTGTCAGGAGATTGAACGAAATCCCAGGCCTTTCAAAAACGGCTGCAACTCTCCTCAGAGAATCTTGGGCACCAGGCACACACAACAGATACAATAGAATCAGGAAAGTTTGGGTATGTTGGTGCATGGAAAGGGGCCTGGATCCCTTGGAGGCCCCTATTGTTGACATAACCAACTTCCTTGTTGAACAATTTGAAAGGGGTCTTAGCTACAGATCCATCAACTGTTTCAGATCTGTTATTTCTGCTGGTCATTCTCTCGGTAACGGAAAGACTATTGGTAAAAATGTCATCATTTGTAGAATTTTGAAAAGTATACGTCTAAGGAGACCTTCTAAAGCAAGATATGAAACGCTTTGGGATGTTAATTTGATTCTCAATCTCTTCAATAATTGGCCTTCCAATAGTCTCCTTAACAGATGGAATCTCTCTATTAAATTAGCTACTCTCTTATGCCTAGTCTCTTGCAGAAGAAGTTCCGATGTTAGAGCTCTAGATGTTGCTAACCGTTCTTACAATATGTTTGGTGTCAAATTTGATATTCATAAAAGAACAAAGACAATGTCTGATTCAATATTTTATCCTCGTTTTGACCTTTGCCAAACCTCCGCGTTGTCCAATGCATGAGAGAATATGATCTTAGAATGTCTGATCTCCGCCCTCCCGGTGTAAATCAATTGCTTATTTCTTTTATTAAACCTCATAAAGGAATTAGCTCCTCTTCTATCGCTAGATAGATCAAGACAGCTATGAGTTTGGTGGGTATAGATTTAAATACATTTCAAGCTCACTCCCTTAGAGGTGCTATGGCCAGTAAATCCCTTTGGTCTGGCGGTAAGTTGGACGACATCCTGAAGGCCGCAGACTGGTCTAATGCCAGTACCTTCACACGTCACTATTGTAAACCTACACAGCACATGTCTGATGTTGTTTTAGAGAGCTACCAACATGCATAATGTAGCCTCCGGTCTTGTAATGAAATTGCGATTCTCATATTAACATGATTAAAGAATCTGGATTTCATTACAGACACGGAGGCTGACATTATTCCCCCCCCTCCCACCTCTGGTGGCATTTCAATTTACAATGTTATCTTATACATTTTATTGTAATGCATTCCTTTGACTTTCGATATGTTTTTATTATTCCTATGTTTATGAATATTTGAATTTTTACTCTTGTTCTTGGACTAATTTCTTTGTCTTTACAGATAATCCTTGATTACGGACTTTACCACCACTTCATCGTTGGTTTTTTACTCCATGGATTTCTTCACCTCCATCTTCCTTCTTCCATTCAAATTTTGACGAACTTTTCAAGTTTCTAAAGATTTTTCAAGTTTTACGTCTCAAGTTCATCTGGGGCTTATCTACTACTCATTTAAAAGAGGCTGTCTGTTGTTGCATTGTGGACTTTACCTGTTGCCTTTGTGCTATTTGGAATGTTTATATTGTGATGTATGCGGTTGCTTGGGTCTGCATTAAAAGTAAATGCATAATGTCAGCCTCCGTGTCTTTAATGAAATCCATATTCTCTTGTCATCTTAATATGAGAATCGCAATTTCAAATCACAGCCCTGCAAATGATGTCTCATTAGCCTTTATCCTGTCAAACAAAATCAACTAAAATTCACCAATTATAGTTAATTTTCTTTTTACGTAAAGTAAGATATCCAAAGAGTTGGATACAGGGTCTGGCCTGTAACCAGGACTTTTGCCCAATTTGCCACTGACACCCAACCTTCCACTGCACATGCTGGGTACCCAGACCCTTCTGGTGTGCAAAGCTGTATCATTTTAAGTATGACAAGTTCAAGTTCAAGTTCAGGGATTTATATAGCCCACTGCTCACCCAGAGGGTCTCAAGGCGCTTGGGGAAGGGGGTTCAGTTTTTGTCGAATAGCCAGGTTTTGAGTTCTTTTCTGAAAGAGATGTGGTTTTGAGTAAGGCGGAGGTGAGTGGGGAGTGAGTTCCTGGTCTTGGCAGCCAGGAAGGAGAAGGACCTGCCACCCATGATGGATTTTCGGATGCGCGGGACTGCGGCGAGGGCATGATTGGACGATCTAAGTTGGCGGGTGGGTGTGTAGAAGGACAGTCGAGCGTTGAGGCATTCGGGTCCTAGTTTGTAGAGGGCCTTGTGTGCGTGGGTGAGAAGACGGAATGTAATTCTCTTGTTGACGGGAAGCCAGTGGAGGTCTTTTAGGTGTCCGGTGATGTGATCTTGGCGAGGGATGTCCAAAATGAGTCTTGCTGATGCGTTTTGGATGCGTTTTGGAAATATATGAGTTGAGAAACAATTTGTTCTTGGTGTAGCCACTTCTGTTTATTGTTCCATTTCACAAGCCAACACGTGTTTCATCGCAGGGAACAAACTGTGAATCTTCAGGGCCTCGTAGGTTGAAGGTGAAATACGTTCGAACAAAAAAGCCCAAGTAGGGGCGTTGCGTGGAATCCTGTATTCGGATTTCCAAAACGTACACACTCGGGCTGTGCCGATTCTGACGAGTCTCGATTATTCACGAGTTAAGTGAAAAACCGGGAGGAGAAGAAAGTTCGTGGTTGGGCGGATACGCTGCTAAGTCCACGAGGCGGTTGCACCTAGTTAGTACAGTTCTCCCTCTTTTGGTTCCCGGCGCCGTGTTTCGAAGTACGTTGAAGCAGGAGGATGAGACTGCTTTGACTTGTCTGGACATCGAGAGAGAGGAGTCTAGGATGAAGCCCAGGTTGCGTGCATGGTCTGTGGGTGTGGGTGCTGTGCCCTGGGCAGAAGGCCACCAGGAGTCCTATGATGAGCACCTACGTTTTGTCTGAGTTGAGTTTTAGGCGGCTATGATTCATCCATTCGGCTACTTCTTTCATGCCTTCGTGAACATTGGTTTTGACGGTGTTAGGGTCTTTGGTGAGGGAAAGGATTAATTGGGTATCGGCGGCGTAAGAGATGAGTTTAAGGTTGTGTTGACGCACGATGGAGGCGAGTGGACTCATGTAAATGTTGAAGAGGATGGGACTGAGTGAAGATCCTTGTGGTACTCCACAGATGACTTCAGTGGCCTCTGAGTTGAATGGGGGAAGTCGGACTCTTTGAGTTCTCCCGGCGAGGAATGAGATGATCCAGTCCAAGGCTTTTCCTTGTATGCCGATGTTGCTGAGGCGTTGTATAAGGGCGTTGTGGCAGACTGTGTCGAAGGCGGTGGATAGGTCGAGTAGGATGAGGGCCACTGTTTCTCCGTTGTCCAGTAGCGTTCGGATGTCGTCTGTAGCTGCGATGAGGGCGGTTTCGGTGCTGTGTTTGGCTCAGAAGCCGGACTGTGAGGGGTCGAGGGAGTTGTTGGATTCAAGGAAGGCAGCGAGCTGGCAGTTGACGGCTTTCTCGATGACTTTGGCGGGGAATGGGAGGAGGGATATGAGTCGGTAGTTTTTGAGTTCAGAGGGGTCTGCTGTGGGTTTCTTCAAGAGGGCACTGAGTTCGGCGTGTTTCCAGCTTTCTGGGAAGGTGGCAGAGTTGAGCGAGCAGTTGATGACATCACGGAGATGGGGTGCGATGATGGAGTCAGCTTTGTTGAAGATGTGGTGGGGGCAGGGGTCGGTTGGCGAGCCAGAGTGGATTGAGTTCATTAGGCGGATGGTGTCTTCGGTGGTGATTGGGTTCCAGGCGCTGAGGATGTTATTTGGTGAAGTAGGATCTGAGGGGGGTGGGGAGGGTTGTTCGCTGGGAGTGTTCTCGAAGCTGTTGTGAATGTCGGCAATTTTGTTGTAGAAGAAGGAGGATAACGCATCGCAGAGGTCTTGGGAGGGAGTGATGTCGTTAGATGCTGCGGCGGGGTTGGTGAATTCTTTGACAATGTTGAAAAGTTCCTTGCTGTTGTGGGCGTTGTTGTCGAGACGATCCTTGAAAGCAGATTTGTTGGTGGATCGAATCAGTTGGTGGTGTTTGCGGGTGGCCGCCTTGAGGGTGGCCATGTTGTCGGTGGTTGGGTTTTTTCTCCATGTTTTCTCTAGGATGCGGCATAGCTTCTTGGATTTTTTAAGGTCGTCATTGAACCAGGGGGCCTTTTTGCTGCCTGAATTGATCTGATGCTTTTTAAGGGGTGCTAATTCGTCAGCGCTGTGGGTGATCCATTGCTTGAGGTTGGTGGCCGCTTGGTTTGGGTCCGATGAGAGGGTAGGAGGGTTTTGGTTGAGTGATGTGAGGAGTTGGTCGGAGGTGATTTTGTTCCAGTTTCTCCGAGGAATAGGTTGTGTGCAGTTTTGTGTCAATGTGGTTTTGTAGCTGAAGTGAACACAGCTGTGGTCCGTCCAGTGGAGAGCTCTGGTGCGGTCGAGGGAAATGTGCTTGCTGGAGGTGAAGATAGGGTCGAGCGTGTGCCCGGCTACATGGGTGGGGGTGTCCACAAGTTGTTTGAGTCCGAGATTGGCCAGGTTGTCCAGAAGGGAGTTGGTGTTGCTGTCGTGTTTGTTTTCAAGGTGGAAGTTGAGGTCTCCTAATAGAATGTAGTTCTCGGAGGCGAGGGCATGTGGGCTGACGAAGTCAGTGATGTCATCGCTAAATTGAGTACGGGTTCCTGGAGGCCTGTAGATGAGGGTGCCTCTAAGTGTGGTCCTGGGGTCGGTGTGGATCTGGAAGTGGAGGTGTTCGGCGGTTGCAAGATTATCGTCGATGTTGGTCGTGATTTTGATGGTGTTCCTGTGGATGATGGCAATGCCTCCTCCTGTTTGGTTGGTGCGGTCTTTTCGGATGATCTTGTAGGCGTCCGGTATGGCTATAGCGATGTCGGGTGCTGATGATGTGTTCATCCAAGTTTCTGTAAGGAAGGCGATGTCCGGTGACGCAGTGTTGAGTAGGTCCCAGAGTTCAGTGGCGTGTCTGTGGATCGAGCGGGTGTTCAGCAGGATGCACTTCAGGTGGTTAGATTCGGAGCTATGTTTGGAGGAAGTGGATTTGGTGAGGGTCCTGGAGCAGGTGAATTTGCAGGTGTGACAGGCGAATGGGCCATGTATACGTCCTGGGGTGGCTTCACAGCATTGTGGTGTGCATCCGGGGTTGAGGGCGAGGAGAGTTGCGGCATCATATGTGTATCTAGTGGGCTGGGTACGGCGGGGGCCAGGGGGTCTGGCGCTGGGCGCGGTCGAGGCGCGGATGGGCGTAGATGGGCTTACCTTTGGCGCACCTTCGGCCAGCATGGGACGCGACCGCTGCGCGTGAACGCTGCGCACAAATGCATCTGTCATATATGGATAGTGGAGGGGGAGGGGTGAGGGAGGGTCAGCTGGGAGGCGGGGCGGGCTGTGGAGGACGGGCTCCGAGGCAACAACAATAAAGATGGCGGCCCGAAAGTAAACTCGAGGTAGGCTTGGTCACAAATGGTCAGCAAAGGCTGAGATGGTGTGTCTTGGTAGTGCTATGGCAATCTGCACAACAATCAAGCAATGCAGCATAGACAATACTGTACAAATATCAACAGTTTATGCGAGCACGAATCAAAGCGCCGTGAAACATAAACAAAAGCGTTACAAATGTTAATCTAAGTCGACAGAGGCACTCGCACTATAGCGCTATGCAATTAGGAGGCAGCAGTATGAATGCGAGAGTAGGAAGCACAGGAGCGCGGGTAACAATACCAGGCAGGAGCTGTGGTGAGGGAGCGACCGCTTCTGAAAGCGTCAGAGTGGTCACAAACATACTGGTTTATTCAAAAGTCACCAATAAATACAATCAAATGCTGATTTAATAAAGTCACATGTTGCAATGTTTAGTAAAAGTGATTGTTATAAAATAGTTTAAATAAAGCCTTTTAAAAAAATTAATTATTAACATCTAATTTAGTCTTTCTTTTAAACTTTTACAAGTCACAAAGTGCAACCATAGAACAAACGACTAGAGGTCCCCATACGCTAGATGAAGAGCATACACCTCCAGCTCGGAGTGCTATTAAATGATATGGTAAGCTCTCCTGGGATCATGGATTTAATGACCAAGTAGACTTACTGGTTTTTTATATGCCTGTGAGGTGCTGCACTTCTTGCTGCCCCCACAACATTACACAAAATATGATCGGTGGACCGGAGCCTCTCCTAGGGGCATCACCAACAAGAAAATATGTACTTCCAAAATGTGTTAACCCACTATTGGGCGCTCCTTGATAGGAGCAGTGAATATTAAATGAGCAGCTCTAGCTGCTCATTTATTGTTCACCTTTTACTTCAATTTTTATTGTTGTGGGGTTCCTGGTCTCACTAGGGACACTCACAGATAAAAAAATTATTTGGGGGGCAAATGGGAGCCCCAGAGCCTTCTCAACCCTTCCGGTTAAATCTTGGGTACCCCGGTGTCCTCCCGTGGGACCCACAGTATTTTTAATATTGCAGGTCTCGGGGTTAGCTGACTCCTGCCAGCATCCACCCCAGGTGCTGGTGGGAGCCTGTGTTGCTCCCACCCCTTGGGAGCAGCTTTTCTTTGCTCTCGCTTCTAAATTCGAAGTTTCCGTGCCTGAAATAGCATGGTAGGGAGAAACTTTTGTGCTCACAGCTTTCTGCTCCTGCTTGGTGGAAGCACATTAGACTTCCCTATCAGCACTCTCGTGGGCAGGGAATCTTTAGTTTCCCGGGGATTCAGGCCCCCAAGACATTGCAATAGACCAGCCGGAGCCCCCTCACATTATGTTTATGGGCCCTGGGGAATGGAGTCACCTGGGCTGCAGGCCGCATGCCCTCTCCCCTTTATTATAAAGATGACCATGGGGGATGAGGTTTCTGGGGCCTTGCAGAAGCTCGGGAAGGACGGCTGTGCAACCCCCCCTCCACTTGTTATAGATATCAGCCTCGGGATGTGGTTCCTGAGCCTCAGAAGGGGCTCGAGTAGAGAGACTGCACACAACCTCCTATATTAAATAAATGTTGCCACCCACCCACCCTGGCTATTTTTCTTTTTTATAGGCACTTTTTAAAATCCACTGTGTAATAGGGGTAAACAAAAATGTAAATAAAGTTGTTGGTCGTGGGGCATCCCACTGGGACACCCCCACCAGTTCTAGAGGGGCAGGCTATCTCCCCCTTATATTTGTTTTAAACCTTTTTTCAGGACTGGAGACTCGTTCCTCGAGTTCTAAGATGGCATCCTACACATCTTTGTGAATGTGGTGGCAGCCAATCAGGACATAGCTTAAGAGGAGAGGATGTGGTCTAAGGGCTTGAGTGGTCGACCTCGAAGTTGGGGAACCAGGTTTGAGTCGCAGCATGGACGGTCAACATCCTGTGATTCTGGGAAAATCACTTAATCTCCCCGTGCCTCAAAATGAATGTGTCCGTCTGTAACGCAACTGGTGCTCATGTAAAGTGCTCTGTTACCCGGTTCCTTCATGTTGAGTTTGCACCAAAAAAATAATTAAGATCTGTGACCTCAACTTATTCTCCGCGCAATGAAATGTATATTTTAAACCTTAATTTCTGAAAAAGTTCTGAATGGAAATACATCAAATCACAAAAAGAACACTTTTTTGGACCAACATCTACCAAACAGCGCAGAAGTTATAAGCGGACCAAAACATGGTTTACCTGTCGAAACGAGGTGGTTGTAACTATTACTACCCAGTGTCAACCATCTGTATACTGTTCAATCGTGGGAAGTTGAAAATGAAAGGGAAAATAATCCGATAAAATGGAAATATAATTGGGTATCTCTGCCACTGATCGGCGTACGCTGCCTTTCTTGGATAAGCACTTTCTCAGTATATCGCAGATATATTATATGACGTGTCTGTTATAGTCTGGCTTATTAAAGCTGCAGTACGCTTTGGCGGTCTGGTAGTGAAGTGCTTCACACAGTCTGACCCCTCCAGACGAGAGAACAGGTTTGTGCAGTTCCACCTAATGACAAATAAAGTTTTGTGGGCATCATTTGTACTCATAGGGCAAGGGATTTCTTGGTATTATTCTAAAGTCGAGGGATAATACAGCGAGCTTTTATGCATATACACAACGCAGCCTTCAGTCAACACGCCACAGCCATTTGTATGTTTGTTCTTTTTGTGCCCATGCAATCAAGGAATTTGACTCAGAAGTATTCAAAAGACAAAGACCACAGTTTTCTATAATTGGGTGTTTCTGGTAGAATGGCGGTCTGGATTTTACTTGCAATACATTGGGAACAACGGTCCTTTTTTGTGAAGGGAATAAACAAATACACATCTAATTAATAATATAGGTAATTACATGTTTCAAAACGACATCACTGTTATGTCCTCAGACGTGTTTTTGAACCATGCTCATTAAACACTGAATGCATTTACAACGTTTTGATTCCTGTCTGTCATCAGCTGATGTTCAATTCTTACATCAGAGCAGTATATTTGAAGCGAGAACATGTAAACAGATTTTCAAGTCATATTCTAAACAAACAGCCCGTTTGAAACCTCCTCCAAATTATTCTTTCATTTTTGGATGCAATATTTGTGTGTGTGTGTGGGGGGGGGGGGGGGGGAGGGGAGGCGGCTGCTGACAGAAACCTCATTTTAGGTTTACAACACAAATGTTTATCCCTGGGGTCACCCAGTTACAATGGAGATTTTCGGAGAGAGCACCTTTACATATTATTGATGGATTTTGTACAGTTGTTGCCCCACTCATTGGTTGAGCTAACGGCTTGTGTAATACTGTGGGGGAAATTATACTGCATTATAATGCTCTTGGTAAGATAATGAGATAATAGATCCTGAAGTAAAAAATTATGTTTTTGTGGTTGTAAATCCTGTGACTCGCAAAAACCCGACTTGTAATGTACTGTAGGAACATTAAGGGCCAGATGTAGGGGATGTATGACGTTACAACGCATACTTTTACAACGCATACCTTTACAACGCATTTTTTACAACGCAACATCCATAACAATGCATTCCATTACAACGCATGCCATTACAACGAATTTTTAAAAACTACCTTTACAACTCATTCCATTACAATGCATACTACCTTTACAACGAATACCATTACAAAGCATAACATTACATTGCATGTATGGTAAGTATTGGATAGTGTAGGGGTAAAAATTACTATTCTAACTGCAGGGGGGTGCAACAGTAGGGTAAGTGTTGGAATGTGTAGGGGTAAAAATTACTATTCTAACTCCATGGGGGTGCAACTTTAGTGTAAGTGTTGGATAGTGTAGGGGTAAACATTACTATTCTAACTCCAGGGGGTGCCACAGTAGGGTAAGTGTTGTATAGTGTAAGGGTACTATGTGTTGTAATGTTATGCGTTGTAATGGTATGCATTGTAATGGCATGCGTTGTAGTGGTATGCGTTGTAATGTCATGCGTTGTAATGGTTGCGTTGTAATGGCATGCGATGTAATGGATGTTGCGTTGTAAAAGTTTTGTTGTAATGGTAGTGCGTTGTAAAAGTTGCATTGTAAAGGTTGTTTCCTAGATGTAGGTTGCCCAATACCGGTCGGTAACGGCCGAAATTACCGAATTTCGGCCGTTACCGACCGGTATTGGGCATTTGGAATGTAGGGGAGGATTCAGTAAATAACGAATCGGTATTTACCGATTCGGTATTTACCGAATCATCATTTACCGAATCAGTATTTACCGAATCGGTAAGTGACATGTAGGAAGCACTTTGAAGAGTTGGTGGTAAATAACGAATACCTCTGTAAATGCAAATCTGAGCATTTACACCTGTGCCATGTGACAGACATACATGCCCTTAGGGCATGTATGTATGTGTGCCACATGTGCACACAAGCACTATTCAGGGGTGCAACAGGGTGTCAAAGTGACACCCTGCCACCCTTGACTCTTTCCCTATTTTACCAAATCGGTAATTACTGATTCGGTAATTGACATTCATTCCTATGGGCCTCCAGACCTATAGAAATGAATGGCAATTACTGAATCGGTAAATACTGATTAGGTAAATACCGAATCTTAACAATTCAGTAATTTTTACCAAATTATTAGCTACATAGCATTTACCGATTCTAAAATACCGAATCGGTATTTTAGAATCGGTAAATCCTATTTACCTACATCTAGCCCTAAGAGTTCAAAATGTCGTTGTGTATTTAATTGTGCAATGTTGAGACTCCTTATGTACTATTGGGAGAAGGGTGTAAGATATAACCACCTCCTTCCCACCGATTTACCTAGAGATATATCAATGGTTTGTGTTTTCGGTTGCAAAACATTGATTATATTCTGAAATGGATGTCTGCTTTCCCCCCGGGGTGTAGCTTGGTCCCTAAAATTGCAGGGGTGGGAGATTGTGAGCTTCAGATTTCTCATCAGTCACACCTACACATAGGTGTCAATTTATCAAATTCTTTTGCAGCACGGCAAACAAAAATGATGTGCTGCGTGAAAAGGAGAGAGCAGGAGAGCGCCAAATTTGCAGAGATATAACACTCTTCTCCCCTTTCCCTAGCGCCATACCTCAATGAGGTAGCCATGCTTCACGCGCACAATTTGCACCATAGTGCAAGAATGTCTGTGAGGTATATTATCAACGGCCAGCGATAATTATCGCTGGCCGTGCTCAGAGCTAATTATATTATCGCAGGCTATCTCTGGAATTTATCACACTGGTAGCGCGTTATTAACAACGCGTTTCTCCAGGGCGATAAAAATTCCAGAGATAGCGAGGTTATTCCCCTTTTGCAGGGAACATCACTGGTTTTCCTGCGATGTTCCCTGCGAAACGGCAATAACCTTGCTGATACGACCCACAGGGTCGTATCAGCATAATCCACCCCAATGTTGGGGATAGGTAAGTCTGCATTTTAGCAGACGTTCGTTTTTAGACAAAACAGCTGTTTTCTCCAAAAACTAACGTGTGTTAAAATGCTGGGGCAGTCTTGTAAATATCGCAATGTGAACATCAGCAATATTTGCAAGGTTATCCATCCGGGGTACGCCCAGTGATGCCCACTTTGCAAAACTCCCTTAAAATGAATAGTGCAGTGCAAAACAGAACAGAATGCGAGTTAAAAAGGGATACACATTGGAGACACAAAGTGTCAGTGACTCTGAAAAATGTGGCCTCACAGATGTCTTCCTATCTAAAAACAGTGAAAAGAAGAAATCAAGAGCAGTTGCGATATGGCACTGCGCTTATGGAAAGTCCCTAGCTGCTCTTATGGTCGACATGTTTCAGCTTATGGGGCTTAAACTCCCTAGCTTTCAGGACCTTGATGCTTCGGAGAAGCTTTGTCACTGTCACCAAATGGTACGTTATATATACATTTTGTTAAATTCACAAATTGAGTGATCCTTTTTCACTATTCATTTAAGGGAGTTTTGTCCTCTTATACTATTCTCTTGTATAAAACTCTACAAAGAGGATACAACTATTTTCTTTTATCCTCCTCCTGGTTGGAGGTAGGGTGAAGTATAGTTGTTTGGTAGCCCAGATGATGACACTGGTCACGCAATGTGTAATGATGGGACACCAATGATCCCCGGCAGAGTTTCTTCCTGTATTTTCCTCTTTGAGGTCATCCAAGTGTTGGCCGCTCATTCTACATTTCGAATCTGATTTCTATTCAAACCTTCTTTATTTATCTGTTGTACTCTAGCTTCGAGTACTTGAGATTTGGAGTGCTCAGATAGTGAGGAACACTCCTTTTTGTACAGACTTCGGACTTTCTTGGTGATTGGCAAATTGAAATAGGGGATTGAGTCCGGGAGTCTTTAAACGTATCCCTTTAGGCCCTCCTTTCTGTGTTGTGGTCTGATTACAGCCATCCCTAATGTCAGGTGGTCTTGTTCTCAAAGAGGTAGTGACACTTTAGGATGTCCAATTTTAAATATGGTGAAGAATGAGGAATAGGGGTGGGACCTTCAAGGTTCTCCAGGATGCCAGCTATATGTGGCAGATCTCTTCAAAATACCACTACAAAATATGCTGCAATCAATCCCAAACCAAGGACGCCAGGTGCGTTTACTATAGTGGTTTAGAAGGGAAAAATGGATGTGCGGCCTAAGCATGGACCCAGGAGGATAATTATAATATTAATAATAATTCCACATTTGTAAAGCATGAACTTATCACCCATAAGGGCATCCAGGCACAGGGGGGCCATTGGGGAGATTTATTGCGCTATTGCACAGAGTCATATGATGCTGAGCTGAGCTGCCGCCAGCGATCGAACAGTGAGCCCCACGCTCCGGAGTCAGCTGCTCTGGATGCTGCTCCAGACCTCTCCTACGCATTCGTACTGGGACCCATTGTTGGTCCATAATCCTGTAAGCCTGACATAAGGTTCAGTGGGAATCAATGCTCCTAGCTGTAAAGTTGGTTGGGTTCAGGTGGTGCCAGTTCTGACACTCTCTAATGACCCTGTAAGTTGCCACATTGCCAGAGAAGGCACTGTTAAGCGGGCATTGCAATTATTATTCCAAGATGGCAACTGGCTCTGACCAGTGGTAGGCAGTAGCAGCTGTGGTGTGATGTTGGTTTGATGAGGCATTTCCTGTCTGCCTAGCATGGAGCTGTTCGGGGCTGTGTTGGTGCTGTGTTGGTAGCGTAGGCTGTGAAGGCCATTGCTTGTGGCAGATCACTTTGTCCTGGGCAGCGCAACTTGGAGCTGAAGGCTGCCTTGCCAGGGGCCAGCCAGAAGTGCTATCATCAACTGATCCTGAGCCTGGGGAAGTAAGCAGTTAGGTCAGGAAGGCCAGAAGTGGATCTGAGTCATGAGTGTGTGAGTGTGTGCTCTGACTGCTGGAGCTCGTTTTCTCCATAACAGACAGAGGGGATGAGGGCCTATAGAAGGCAGGTTCACTGAGTCTCTGGATCATGGACTGCACTGGAACAAGCTCAGGGCTTGACACTGGATAACCTTACATTAATATGCCAGCACTGTTAACAGGAACAGCAGCTGGATCTTGGGCCACATTGCTGTGAAGTGGTCTACTCTTTATTTCCCTACATTTTAAATGATCCTACTCTGGCTTGACACTGTGGAAGTCAGGGGAGTGATCTGGACTAATAGCATTGGGGCTAGGCTAGCTGGCTTCCACCGGTCACAGGTCCTGATTGGGCCAGAGTATGTTACCTCTTGCTGAATGTAGGAAGTGACTAGATGCCTGATATTGCCCCACCCGCATTGCAGTTTGTTAATGTCTGTTTTCCCCTATTGTCTCATTTTATCTCTAGAAGGTGAAACTCCTGAGAGAAACTGAGACAATGCCATTGTATTCACTACCTCAGTATTCAAACTGGTGGTGGTGTGGGATGGCTTGGCTGGCTGTACATGTTCCATTCACTGTTTAGGCAGGTTTTCACACCACAAACCCCGAAATGTTGACATAGGAAGCAGTCTGATCTACATATGCAGTTGGGGGTCTGTTTCCACAGTGTATTGAGTGCTGTGAAATCAGCAGCCGTCTCATTGATTGATTTCCCTAATGCCTACTCGTATCCTTATCTTCCTGGCCCTGATGGTACATGGTCTTACATCCCCCGTCACAGAACAGTATTGCAATTGCTACATACCGAAATAAATGTAGCTGTGTTAAAGGAACAAATATGAAAGATGAGGAAAGGATAAGGATGACATTTAGAAGAGGGTGTCAAAATTATCCACTATACAGAGGAGGCATAGAGGGCGACCAGTTACTCTCTGTTTATGGTCCAGATGAGAGAAGAGAACAGTTCTTTGCACAATTGTAGCCATCCTTTTTATAGGAAATCTTATTGTAGGATGAGACTCTAGTGGGACATTGAATCCAGACCTTGATTTCTCTTCTTTTAACACTAACCATTTCACACGCTCTCCATCCTAACTGAGGGGCATAGGACACCTAAACCAAACATGCATTTAGACAGCACAACATACCCAGCACAGTGACTTTACTTTCTGTTCTAATGTGCACATTATGGATTTGAAAATTTTCTTTGGTGGAGCACGTAGTGATGCTGCAATCTTGTCAACGATACGGCCCAGGTGTCCTCTGACCATGCCTCGTTAGTGGCAGTCCTTGATAATTTATCCTAAACTCGCACACACACACACCAACGAAAAATGAACAAAGTGGCCTTCAGAGATACAGTTTCGCTGGACAGTGTTTAGGACGCACGGGCTTGTTATGCCAATGAAAATACCACAGAACAAATGTCTTAGAATAAAACATAGCATTCAATCAAAAGAGGAGCTAATGCCACTGCAATTTTTGCCACAAGAGTAAAACAGAGAAAATCAAGACTCAAAATATTAGAGACTCAAACTAAGGCTTCATGGACATGGTACCAAAATATTTCTGAAAGTGAGGGGGTAGATGGAAGAGCTGTTTATGATTGATGCAGCACACAATTTGTAATGCAAAAATACAACTTAATCACCACTGAGGTTGTCGTGTTCTCCGCAGCGGGCGCCAAGCAGTACAGTATACTCAGGACACAGGTTAGTTCTGGTATGCTTCGTTTATTTGATATTGCATGAGCTGGTTACATCTACGTCCGTCCTATTGCTCGTCCTGGTCAAATCTGCTGTCCTTCCTGTCCCTGACCGGATGTGGTGACCGGTGACCTGGTCACCTCCCTCATGACCCACAGGGTCCTAGTGTCCCCTAGTCTCCAGTCCTGTCATACTATCTGTCGGGTCACGACCTCTCCCCCTTTGTTGCAAACAAATATTCATGGTACAGAAACATTTTTTTTTTGGAAGAAAGAAAGAGAGAGAGAGAGAGAGAGAGAGAGAGAGAGAGAAAGAGAGAGAGAGAGAGAGAGAGAGAGAGATAGTGAAAGAGAGAAGAGAGTTGATGATGCGCGATGGCCCATATCCCCCTTCATTTACACCTCTTCAATTAGTCTCTTTGGTTCCATCTGTTTCCTTCTTGATCGCTGTTTTCTGATGTCCGCTTGAGTTTCTTCCTTTTGTGTGTCTTTCTACAGTTCTTGCTTTGACCTTTCCGCGTCTCTTGCTTCTGCCTTGCTGACATGCGAAAGGTGCCCTGCGACGTGACACTGGCCAAACTGCCGCCTTTGCCATTCGTTCTTTTGCTTTTGTCCTCTTCAACTTGCCTCCAGGGATCTCGTTGCCACACTTCCTCGCTTGTCCTTCTTTGACCATCGCGATGCCTCCTTTCTTTCTTTTTCGTTTTGTCGCCTGTCTTCCTTTTTTTTCATGGGCCTTTGTTGTTGCGTTTGCTGTTTGATCTCTTGGAGCAGTGTTTTCTTGTTCCACTCTTTTTACCCTTCTTGTGTGTGATAGTCTCATTCTTCTTGATTCCCTCATCGCCGTTCCATTTCTGCTTTCTTGTGCCACCACCTGTCTTCGGTGATCTTTTCCATGTTGGTGTTGTGTCACCTTTGCTACCAGTTCCATTTCGTTGCCATCTGACTTTGGCTCTCTGTGCAGCCTCCGGTCAGCATGTGCTGGGTCGTCCTTGGTCGTCATAGCAAATCTGATCTCTTTCAATTCTTTGTGGTGCTCTTCGGTCCATGTGAAAGGTTTTCCTTTATTTGTTAGTCCCCTCAGTGGGGTGCTTGTGGCAGCATCATCTTCTTCCAGTCTTTTAGTTGCCATGAGACTCATCATTTGCGTTGTGATGTTACTCAACAGGCACGGCGCTGGGACGTCACCCTGCAGCACGTGAATGTCCTCTTTAATCTTTTTGTCCTTATATGCTATTTCTTCTGTGAACTTGCCTCGCTCCATTTCCTTTGCGTGTGCTGTTGCTCTGGCCTCCGCTCTTGCTAGGGCCAGGATGTTTTCTAGTGATGTCAGCTCTTTTAGTATCTTTGCACGGAACCCGTGTCACGGCAGCCTTCTATGATTCGCAATCTTATTGCTTGTTTGTTGTCAAATTTGTCAAATTCACAATGTGTTACAAGTTTCCTCAGTCTGGTCGCAAAGTCATCTGGTGTTTCGTCTATTTGATGCAGTTGCAAACGTGTATCATTCAACTGTTCTCAAATGGTTTTCGTCTTTCCTTCACAACCGGTCTCAGAGGTTCAAGATCGACAATGTACTATCTACACCTGTGCCTGCAGATCTAGGGGTTCCACAAGGATCCACCCTCTCTCCTACACTGTTCAACCTCGTTATGGAACCCCTCGCCACCTTGCTTCAAGCATCCAATGTTCAATTCCATATGTACGCTGATGACACACAACTCTACCTAAAGTTACAGTCCCCGGAAGATATCAAACAGCTGAATTCCACGCTTATTAACACCCAATCCTGGCTGGCCGATAATCACCTCAAACTGAATGCTCTAAAAACTGAGTTCCTACTCATCTCACCTCCGGCGAAAATCTCCACCACCCAAACCTGGCTCAACAACCTAACAGCACTCAATGTCCAACCTACCATCGTGGACTCGGCGAAATCCCTAGGCATCACACTCGACGCCAAGCTCGACATGCAGCAGCACGTCAGCAAAGCCACAAAAGCAGCTAATTTCCAAATTAACACGCTGAGGAAAATTAAACCCTTCCTCCCGGCCAAAGACTTCCAAACTGCTGTACAAGCTCTAGTCATCCCTCGAATAGACTACGGAATTGCGACCCTCAGCGGTCTCCCACTATCCACAACAGCACCCTTAAGAGCCTCCCTGAACGCTGCCGCGAGACTCATTACTGGCTCTAGAAAGCACTCGCACATATCCCCAGACCTAAAGTCTCTAAAATGGCTGCCTTTTGAAGCCAGAATACAGCTAAAAATTGCAACTATGACACACGCGGCCGTGCACCACAAGGCACCCAACTACCTCGCTCAAAAGCTGTCTATATCAGGAGGTTCGAGATCCAATAGGAGTACTAAAAATCTACTCTTGAAACCTCGTAGATTTCGGAAAGCGAAAACTTACAAACGCTCCTTCTCTGGAATGGCACCCAGGATCTGGAATGCGCTCCCTCCTGAAACAAGGCTAATCACCTCCACTGCACTCTTCAAGAAAGAGGTGAAAACAATGCTTCTGGCCAAGATCTCCTGATCGCTACAGATGTTGGGTCAGAGACTCTGCATTGCTTGTACCGCTGCTCTGCCTATCCCCTGGCACTATACTTGACTTGTTGGGGGCACTATTACGCTACTCTCTTACTACCGACCAAGATATGATACACGTTGGTTTACTGATCCACCTGTACGCCATTGTAGTCGGATCAATGACCTGTGCTGCTCTATACTACTCCCTTACCTTATCATATATGGATTGGTTTTATGTTTGTTTTTATCATCCATGTTATTACCATGTTACTTACCATGTTATTACCATGTTATTACCATGTTATTACCATGTTACCATGTTATTTACCTGATCATATATGGATTGGTTTTATGTTTGTTTTTATCATCCATGTTATTACCATGTCACTGACTATTATACTGTTCCCATTATCTCTGTTTACTCCTATTGCCCCTCCCTGTCTTTGTGAAGCGCTCTGATATCTGTAAGGATCCTGTTCGCGCTATATAAAACTTTGAATAAATAAATAAATAAATAAATAAAATCAATATTTCTTTGCTGGTCAAATTTCGTTGTTAAACATTTCTTTAGTTTCTTACAAGTGGTTGTTTCCTCTATTGGTAGCGTCACTAGTAGGTCCTCAATGTCATCGCCTGCAAAATTTATTAATAAACCCGGTTTCTTTGCCTCTGTCACATCAGTCGCTTCCATGTATCTCTCCAGACGTCTGATCCAATTCTCCCACCTTGTTCCTACTTGTGGCTCCGACAAGTTGAATGGTTGTGGTTTTCTGTATTGTGCAATTTCTCTTTCTTGCTTGGGGTTTGTTATTTCTTCCATTATCTTTTCCTTTTGTCCTCTTTTCTTTATTGCTTCTGCTTTATTAGTGCTCAACTCGGCACTTTCTGCTCCTTTTCTTCTTTTCTGTGCCCTTGGCACTCTTTTGTTATTTCTTCTGTTATTTATTTTTTTTGACTCGGCACTTTCTGCTCCTTTTCTTTTTTTCTGTGCTCTTCTTGGCACTCTTTTGTTATTTCTTGTATTATCTTTTTCTTTTGTCTTCTTTCCTTTCTTGCTTGTGCTTGTTGGTGCTCAACTCTGCACTTTTTCTTTTTTTTTTTTTTTTCGTCAGCACTTTACCGTCTTTATTTTCTCTTATGTGTCTTTATTTTCCTTTCTTTCCTTTTATTTCTTGCCTTTTTCTCTTATTTGCTGTTCTTGTCTTTGCTTGTGCATTCTTTCCACTTTTCTTTGCCTTTGTTGCCTTTGTTTGGTCTTTATACTTCTTTTTCTTGTTGTTTGTATTTCTATGTCTTTGTCTTTTTTCTTCTTTTTACTGTCTCTTTCTTTCCTTTCCTTTTTATTTCTATTTCTTTTGTTGCTCTTTATCTCATTTGATTGTCTCTTTTTCTGTTAATTTAGTCTTTTCCTTTCTCGCCTGGTCTTGTGATGGCCGCCCCGTTATTTCTAGTGCCTTTTTCTTTGTTGTCCCACACAAAATGGCTGCCCTCGCTCTCGCGAGATTTTGATCGAAAATCTCGCCTTTCGTGACCCTAAAATGGCCTCCTTGCTGATGCTGCGCCTTGATTGGTCAGGCCGCCTGGTTCAAAGATGGCCGCCGAGACTTCTGAGCTCTCGCGAGAGCTCGCGCGTCAAATTCAAAGGAGCTCGCGCCTCAATTGCAAGTGGTCGCGCTCTTACCGCGATCGGTTACACGCTCTCTTGTCTGTCGGGGTGAGCACCCGCGTCGCTTCCTCACTTCGTCTCTCGTCGTCCTGGCGCATCCAGGGTGGGCACCTGGTATTCTTCGATGCTGTCCAGCCCGGACACGCAACGTTCTCCGCGTTAGTTCGTTTCTAACCCTCGTCTCCAGTTGTCGTGTTCTCCGCAGCGGGCGCCAAGCAGTACAGTATACTCAGGACACAGGTTAGTTCTGGTATACTTCGTTTATTTGATATTGCATGAGCTGGTTACATCTACGTCCGTCCTGTTGCTCCTCCTGGTCAAATCTGCCGTCCTTCCTGTCCCTGACCGGATGTGGTGTCCGGTGACCTGGTCACCTCCCTCATGACCCACAGGGTCCTAGTGTCCCCTAGTCTCCAGTCCTGTCATACTATCTGTTGGGTCACGACAGAGGTGAAAACGTAACAGGCTCCTAGATTACAAGACATGGGTGGCCTGCTCAGACAACTACATTCACAAAGGTTAAAGACCACAAGATGAATTCGAAAACACAGAAAATGTGCAATTAATTGAAAGGCTGCTATTGAGAAACGTAGTGGGAACAGGTTAGGTAGGCTGGTAAACAGTGTGTATGCCAGACAGCTGAGAATCACAGGCTTCTCTAGAGCACCCCAAAACTAGAGGTGAGAAGCACCGTGAGACCTCACACGTGCCATGTATCAAAGTTAAAGTTCCAGGTAGCTTTACACAAGATTATTTTCAAAGTCCTTCTATCTCATGCCCATTGTTTGTGTGCCACTCTCTTATCAATAGAAACAGACTTCCAATGAAAATGAATTTGAGCTTTATGTTCTGTACTTAATCAGACAGTAAGGGCCTTATTTCAATTTTTTAATTGTATAATTACATCTAGATCATCTCTCTTTACAAGCCAAAACAACAACACATACAGATACTGCTGTACCTGCATTTCTCTCTTTCTTTATAGGTGTCTCGGGCAATAAACTCCAAAAGATATGACTGGAATCGCAGTAACACCTCCTCAGAAGGAAAAGGGAAATGATGCAAATAAAAGGAATGCAGTGAGATAAACAATCTACATACATTTGCATTAAACAGCCCAGCAGACACATGGCCGTAAAACGCTTTTTTGCTTTTGCAGATAGAAAAGGTTGGTATATTTTTTCCTGGGGAAGCTTCATCTTTATTACTGTATCTTGAATTTAATGCTATGACTCCTTATTAAAAGGTGAAGGCAAACCTCTGGGGTTTAAGGGTTTCCATCTCACATAGCCGGTGCCGCTGTCAAAACCTCCACAGAATGGCCTAAAGTTGATGCCCTCTCCGAGGAAAGGTTCATTTGTAGCACCTAATTAAAATAATTGAAATAACACTGCTATGTTACCATTACTCCCACAACCCTAAACTAGTCACCCCTTATCGCTGCTGTCCATCCTCTACCGCAAAGTATGCATTTACATCTGCTGTTCTCCCTGAGGGACGCCCCCTTGTGTTTATGTAACTTGAAAACAGCAGCATGTATTCAGTCTGATGTAAAGTGATCAGCTGCCTTCCGAGGCTAGGTCGGCGCAATGTATATATACAATAAAATAAATTAAATAAAAAAATAAATCACAAGTCTTAATGTAAGACATCAACATGAAATATGTCAACATTTCTATGTTTTTGCATCATGAAAATACCTATAAGTGAGCCTTCTCGGGGCTGGCTCCGAGGATCTGGAACTCCCTTTCCCCAGAAATTAGGGTGAACCCTTCTACCGTCTTCTTCAAAAAAGAGGTCAAAGGGCTCTTGATGAAGAAATTTCTGCCTTAGCATGGCTCCGACATCGAATTCTGGGTTCATACCCGTTGTCTTGGGCTCAGCCACTTGGGTCACGATTAGGTAGGACAATTCTAGACTTTGATTTTGCCTATTGGTATGTCTATGTCCCCTCACCAGATGGTTTGACAATTTTAGACTTTGATTCTGTTGATTGGTCTTTTCTGTTTTGTATGTTTATACCCTTTGTGGCATAATCTGTAATATACCCTCATAATGCATAATTTGTAAAGCGCTCTGATACCCTCGGTGGTCATGTTCGCACTATATAAATCTTTCAAAATAAATGAACAAATAAACAATAAGGTAACCGCGTGGTTTCTTTTCAATGTATGAGTTTTGCATTCTTGAAATGTACTTGACTGTTTTATGACCAAGTGTGTTTCCCAGCAATTAATTGCATGCGGCACATATCTACATCCCTGTAGCACACTCTAAAATTATATGTTTGTGAGGCCAGAATTACTATTTGTCTTTTGACGCAGTTTTAGTCAGACTACATGCCTTTTTACAACCCCTTTTACACTGCATAGGTTACATCTCTTGTGGGTGTGTACATCTAGTGAGTAGAAAAAAAAACGTTTTCCTTGAATATTTACATACCACGGGTCGAGCCAGCCGATCTTGAGGAACTTATACAATTCTGCAGTTGAGGCAATAGGGAAAGTTGTGGGAAACATGTCCTGTTTGAGCAGCAACCATTTTTAGCTTTAATGAATTCAAGTATTATCTCAGAGCGATGTCATAAAACATGAACAGGCTTGGACTACTCTTAGGTCAAGATTATGTGTCTGGATGTTATTTTCTGTGGCATACATAGGGGCTGAGTCCAGCAAAACCTATTGGAAACTCTGGCCATGCACGAAGAAGTGTCATAGAGACATGCATTAAAAGGGAATGGCCACGGGGACCCATCTTCCGGGGTCTAGCTCACTTGCTGTGTCACCGGGAGACCACCCCTGGGACACCACATCCCTACCCACACTGATGCAGGCAGGGAAACATGCGTTTGCTCCCAATGGTGGGAGCATTTTCAAATCTCCCGCAAAACGGGTCAAACACAAAGTCTCCCCACAGCAGGCAGGAGCTTTAAAAATGCTCCCAGAAGGTCCAGCCAGCTTGGAGCAGACTTATATTCTGTCACTCTGCCCACAATGAAGTGGGCAGAGAAACAGAACATCAGGTTGCTTCTGTCTGGAGGGAGCAGCAATAATAGCTGCTCCCTCCGGGCAGGACCAATGCTGGCTCGCGCACCATGCAGGTAGCCACCCGAGGCCATCAAAGTGTGCATGGTGGGTGCCCTGGGTGTGCACCCGGGCACCTACTTATAATAAAGAAAGGCCCCAGGGGATGGGGTTCCCGGGGTCATAGTAGACTCAGAAAGGAGGGCAGACCATCCCCTCTCCCCTTTAAAAAAAATACAGGCATGGGGTAGGGGGTCCCTAGGGTCTGATGAGGTTTGGGCGGGGGTACCGTGTCCACTCTCCCCTTTACAATAAAAATGTCCCAATAGTACTGGGTCCCAGGGCCTAGTGAGGCTTGGGGAGGGGGAGCAATGCCGGCTCCCGGACAATGCAGTGAGCTGACTTGGGCTGTGGGGCCATGGGGCCTCCCCTGTGGCCACCACCATGAGCATGATGGGTGCCCTGGGTGGGCACCCACTTATAAAAAAGACAGGATAAGGGGGATGAGGTTGCTAAGGCCATAGTAGGCTCAGGGAGAGGTTTCCATGGCCCCTCTCTTCTTTCAATATAGATACAGCCCTGGGGGATGGGGTCTCCAGTGCCTCATAAGGTTAGGTGAGATGGGCCACATGGCTATTCTCCCCTTTAATAAATATACAGCCCAAGAGGATGGAGTTCCCAAGGCCTAATAAGGCTGCACAGCCCACTCCCTTAATTAATTAGTAGGCCTTGGGCGTGGGTCCTTGGTGCTCAACAAGGCTTGGGGAGGGGGGCCGAATGACCATCGCCTTTTTTATTAAACTTGGCCCCAGGGGATAGGTCCCTAAAGCCAAAGAAGGCAGAGGGAGAGATGCTGCACACCTAATCGATTTCTTTATTGGTAGTATGCCTGCTAAGGCTTGGCGAGTGAGGCCCTGCAGGATCCCTCCACTTTTAAGTAAAAAAAGGCCTGTTGATGGGGTACTTGTTGACTATGAAGGCATGGGGAGAGTGGCCAGAAGGCCCTTCTCCGTTTATTGGAACTTGCCCAGGGCGAACAGCTTCCTGTGGCCAATGAAGGTTTGGGGAGGGGGCTGTATGCCCCATCTCCTTAACACCTTGGCTGCTAAGGCAATTCCTGTCCTGTGCTGGAAATTGCTATTTTACTTTATTCATGACGAGCTGAGCTCGTCATAAGCACAGCTCCAGTGTGCCTCATGACGAGCTGAGCTCGTCATGAGCAGGGAAGGGGTTAATATACGAGTTTTGGCCCAAGGAGATGGGGTCCCCGGGGCTCAAAGGCCCACCCTATGCTGTACACACCAAAGGCTGTGCGTGGTGTGTGGTTGGCAGCCTTCTGGGTGTTTGGCCACAGGGCCCAGCTGCATTATAGATAGGTGTGATAAAAATATATGTTTTTTTTTTTTTCAAACCTTAGAAATTCAGTGAATAAACAAAGGTTAAAGTAACATTATAGTTAGGTGAATATGGGACTGACACGTAATTCTTTTTAACTTAAAAAAAAAACACAGAAATTGACCAATTATTGTTAGCAGAGATAACTATATAATGTCTTCTTTTTTATTTAATACTAAAATATATTTTTTTGGGGAGAAAAAAGTGGAGTCACGCACCCATCGTGTACCTATCTCTGTGGGTGAGCAGATTCAAACTGCCATATTGGTGAAGTCGTGCAGGAAGCGTGTTTCAGCCAGCCCACTCCGCTTACACTTACAGGGAAGGAACGACAACTCTACATGTCCCAGGTCTTCCCTGTAGTGATCTGCTGATCACAGGTCTAGTTGTCAGCATGCCACAGCCACTTCCTCACGGCTGGTTTACACCCACACCACAACCATGCAGCACAGGCGTCACAGGACATGTCACCCTACCAATAAAAAGTGCTGGGCGCACATGCTCTACGCCATTTGCATTCTCTCCCATGACTTGAAGTACACAAAGTTGGTGGCAGCCGAGGCACTTTGCCCGACACAGGCCTCCCGCCACGTGGCGATGACTTGAGTTCCACTGAGTTAGTGCCACCAGAGCTGAGCGGGTGTGCAGCCTGCGATGATGCGTAGGCCTCGATACACCATCCAGGCAAACAAGACCCGATTTGAATTGTGAGCTCGGCTGGACCGCATGCACACCACACAGAGATGACTCCTGGGCGCGGTGCAGCAGAATGCACTGGGGGCCTGACCACCCCGTTCCCCTACTACCACGGAGGCAGAGCAGATCATGACAGCGGACCTTCCCAAAATGGCATGGCCCCTCAGCCACACAGAAAGGCCTGGGTATGGGGTACTTGTTGACTATGAAGGCTTAGGGAGAGCGGCCAGATGGCCCTTCTCCGTTTATTGGAACTGGCCCAGGGCGAACAGCTTCCTGTGGCCAATTAAGGTTTGGGGAGGGGGCTGCATGCCCCATCCCCTTAATATATGTGTTTTGGACCCAGGAGATGGAGCCCACGGGGCTCAAAATCCCACCCTATGCTGTACACACCAAAGGCTGTGCGTGGTGTGTGGTTGGCAGCCTTCTGGGGGTTTGGTCACAGGGCCCAGCTGCATTATAGTTAGGTGTGATAAAAATATATGTTTTATTTTTTTTTAAACCTTAGAAATTCAGTGAATAAAGAAAGGTTAAAGTAACATTATAGTTAGGTGAAAATAGGCACTGACACCGTAATTCTTTTTAACTTAAAAAACCCACAGAAATTGACCAATTATTGTTAGCAGAGATAACTATAACTTGTGCCCTGCTATGCACTTCGAAATTATGTCATTTGAGATGTCATCAATGATGTCATAAATGATGTCACTGACCATGTCATGAGTGATACAACTTTAAATCGTGGCTAGGTTGAACCTTGTACAAAACCAATATTTCAATCAGGTGGAAGGGTTGAGATTTTGATCAATACCTTATCACTATCGATCTAAAACCCCGGTCTGGCCGACTGAATCTTTATTGCCTGTCATTGAGGAAAGAAAGTGCATCTGTTACCAAGCTAGTTCCCCCATTAAAGGACTCTGCTTCAAAGGACCACAAACAACTTCTAGCTTTCAAAGATTTATTATAAGTTGCAAGTACAAGCATCTCAAGATGAGATTCACCAAATACACGGGCCCAACTACGTACACGTGTTCTCTGAAAGCTCTCAGACGAACGACGGAAACTATCAATACTAGTTCTAAAAACAATAGTGCCGTTAGCATAGACACATATTGAAATCTATCACTCATTACAGGCGGAAGGAAAATACAGGTTAGGCTTTCCCTACCCTGCTCTAGATGGTATCCCTACTTAACCAGGTCCCAATCTATCAAAGGTGTCAGCAGTGAATGACTCCCAAGGGAAGCCACTCACTCTCGTACTCTTGATGAAACCCTATAGTTCTCCAATCATGGCCCCTCTCTGCCTACCCATCCGCTCTCTAAAGGATCCTCAGGCGTCTGCTCTAACTCCACCCAGGGGTGCTATCCCTAATACAAAAATCCAACAACATTTAGGACGCCCCTCGTGAGACGCCCCTCACGTGATGTAGCTTCTGGCTGTTTCCATGATGAGGCCTTGTGGTTAGAGTCGACCTTGCTTCTCAGACTCGTCTCCGGCCCGCTGATACCCCTTAAACATTCCGGAACCCTCCTCCATGTCTGGTCCATTTCTTGAACAAGCTTCTATTCATTATATTAATAATTGAATACCCCCTTTTCTCTTCCAGACAGACATCTGCAGCCTAATCCCAATTCTCATGGTTTTCCAACCGCATTGCAACATTCTTCGACCCAAACTAATACGTATAAATCAACATTTAAAGCTTTCCAGCTCTACTACATTTTATAGCATTCAACTTCTTCTTTAATTATTAGCATGTTAGTACTCATATTCTACTGATTTCGGTAAACACGTCTATAAATCAAAAAGCCTACTCATTAATACTAAACATTAGTGCAATCCATATTGTGCATTTTAATCACCTTCCCCCTCCCGCCTTGCTCTGGCCCTGAGGCCTACCACATTTCAACGTTTCTGTATGCCATCTTACATTTTAGCAGCTACACAATATGGATTCGGGAATAATCACGCTTAATAAAATCGCATTACTTCACACAACTCTGTATTAGTTCCACTTCTATTTAAACTTCTATATTAACTACACATTTCAGAATATAACTTTGGATACTATCAGCAGTCATGGCATTTCTCTTCATGATTTGTGCTTACTACGTGTAAGTGTGATGTATTTCTACATTTTGGTCAGTTTGCGCTCTCTCAGTTCCCCCCTTTGATGACCTCTCGGGGTCATCATTAACATTTAAACTGCAGTGATTGCTAGCATAACTCGTTTCTGCGTTTCTAGAGCCCTCAGACTCCGGTACTGATTATCTTGTATGGCAGCCAATCTCTGCAGCTGCTTTCTCTGAGCCCTCTCTGACCTTCTTGATCTGTACCATTTGAATACCCTCACCAATCCCCACAACACGATTCCACAGATCAATATTATGATGATAGGTTTCAGTATTTTCCACACAAAACTTTTGCCTAAAGTGGTGAGCCAACCTCCAGCGTCACTTATCCCTTGGCCCACCTTTTCCCAGACATTTTCTCTGCTCAGGTCTTCGATCTCCTTGTGAATATCAGTTATGTTCCTAATAACCTTTTCAAGGGGCTTCGAATTGTCTGGAATGTAAGTACAACATTCTTGGACCTTCAAAGCCTTACAGACTCCGCCCTCTTTTGCTAATAGGACATCTAAGGCAAGACGGTTCTGAAGAACCATAGCCCTTATCGATTGCATCTCTCCTTCTACCAGCATTAAGGACTGAGCAGTACTGGCAGACAACCTGTCTACGACTGTTGCTAGTCGTCTAATTTTCACATCATTAAGAATTAATCCTAGAAAAGGGAACACAGCTCCAAAGACATCTCCAACCATTTCTACACCTCCTACATCTCTCCTTCCCCTCGATGATGTCTTGCCCTCGATGATCTCTAAGTCTTGGGCATGGTATATTTTAGGGAAGATAATTGCCAAGTAACATGAGCCATACCAATTATCAGGTAGCTTCACGTAGGCATTTCTTCCACATACGAAATATACATTTGGAATCACTTGCATTCCCTTCAGGAAGTCCTTGGTGTAGTACTCTAAATTGAAAGCATGTTCACAGCTAACTTCTCCCACGTATACATTTTCATAATACGTTTTGGCTCTGTGAAGACATAACTTTCCTCTCTGCGTTCTATCTAAAGCTATTGGACCACTACTACCCTTTCTTTTGTGTACCTTTTCTTCATCGGTCCAATCTGTTTTTCCTTGTCCTGATTTTTTCAAAATCTTTTGTCTCCTATTCCGATCATCCACCTGCCCTATGAACTTTTTCTCGACCTCTGACACCTTACATGTCAGGTTATTTCTGCGGGCATGTGAAGTGTCTAATGTAATCCAAGGAATGAAGAACTTGGCCAATCTGTCTTCACTCTTCCAGTAGTCCCATTTGTTCATCTGTTTATAATTTGGGACTTCTGGTAGCACTGAGTCATAATTGGAAAAATAGTATTCAAAACTATCTCTCCCATAAAATATACTAAGCAATAAGCTACATGTAATGCCATATGTCAGCGGGAGGTGATGATAACGAATGCCTTCATCTACAGATGCCGGCAACTGCATGCAGACATAGCAGTCCTTGACCTCCATGGCATCCACATATTCATACAATAATTTTGCATAAGCATTTGACCTAAAGTCACCTTGGGACTCATCTACGTGTAACCTGCGAGCTTCTGCAGCTAATAACGCTTTCTCTTGTGTGTTCTCCCCTTTCCCACCAGCAACAGCGGGTGTAAGCGCCTCTACAGATTTCACATCAGTTACCTTTGCCTCTTCCTCACGTCCCTTTACATAGGAGACAGTCACTACTAAAGCTATTAATATTATCACTCCTACTATTAGTGTACCTATTATACATTTTGCTCTGCGGTTCTGGGTACCAGCCTCCATTTCGTCAGATAGTGTGGCTCTCTCGTAACTCTGCACAAAGTTCCTTTCTTTCTTTCTTTCCTTTACAGTCTCTTTACTCCTTTTATCTTGAGAACCACGCAACTGGAAGCTGACAACCTTTTCCGCCAAAGTTCTTTTTAGTTCAATATAGACAACCCTAGCCCTTCTCCATCCACTCAGGGAAAGTCCCTAAGATTCTCTGCTTCCTAGGCGCTAGGTAATCTTCTTTTCTTCACGCTTATTTACAAAGTCTTTTAAGCATCCACTATCAGGCGCTCGCCTGCAGCTTCGACAGCAAAGTTCAATATTTCCAGACGAAGATTGTGCTCTTCTGCGGCTGATATCTTTGAACCAAAATCAGGGAATTGCAATTCTGTGAGAAACATGTCCTTTATCTTGCTGAGGCGGGGAGGACGGGGAAGCATGAATGTCAGTGACCCTTCTTGTTCGACACCGGGCACTAACAATCTTATCTCCACTGTCACGATGGGCTCAGAACTGGACACCACCACCGCTCTGATCCTCCCTGTCACTGGTTTCGAAGCCATCTGTCACCAGATATGTCCACTCAGGGGTGGAGTATCTTCTGTTAGGCACCCGCACTCTTCTTGACCTCCTCAACTCCGGTGCTTCAGCGCCCTGAGCACCGTCCTCTGGGTCTGAGTCTTCTGATATCGGAGGAAGGGTTCTCTCCAGAGTTGACCTTAAGCTAGAGCTCCTTCTCTGCGGCCAATCAGCTTCTCCGCGTACCCTTCTACTCCGTCTTCTTCTCGTTGGTTCACGCTCTCTGTCAGACCTGTCAGTGTCTGACTCGTACTCCCAGCTACTTTCCCCTTCAGTAGCGTCGTCTGTTTCGCTGTTGTACTGACCGTCCTCAGCTTGGTCAGACTCGTTCCCTGCTTCCGCTGGCACCTCTACAGCTTGGCTAGCCCCCTCTATGGCTTCTCGGTCCGCTGCTGGACGTCTATCCGAGAGAGGAGCTGTTTCTATCAGAGGTGCTGGAACCCTCCGCGTGTGCGACGCGTGGATCCAATTGGGCAGGCCTCCCACTTTCACGGCTGTGTTTGTGGTCAGGATGATCTGGAAGGGCCCACGCCAACGAACATCCAAGCAACTGCTTCTCACGTGCTTCTTCACCAGGACCCAGTCCCCAGGAAGCAAGTCATGACAAGGGTCCTGGCACGATGGTACCTCGGCAGCCTGCACCTGAAGGGACACAGAATGAATGGCGTCAGACAGCCCCTTACAATAGTCCAGGATCATATCATCTGTGATGCTAATCAATGCAGCAGTTGGGACAGAAGGTAACCTCATTGCTCTTCCCATCAGTACCTCATGAGGAGACAAACCAGTTCTCCTATCCGGGGTACTACGGAGGCTCATAAGGACCAATGGCAGCGCATCAGGCCAACTCAAGGATGTTGATGAACACACCTTCGCAATTCTGGCCTTGATGGTGCCATTTATTTGCTCCACAATTCCTGAAGCCTCTGGTCGATAACTGCAATGCAGTTTTTGGTCTATATTCAAAGCTGCACAAATCATTTTCACAAGCGAGCTGTTGAAATGCGTTCCCCTATCTGATTCCAAAGAGGCCGGCACCCCGAAGCGCGGGATAAGCTCCCTGAGCAATATCTTAGCTACTGTGAGGGTGTCGCACCTGCGTGTAGGATATGCCTCAACCCATCTGGAGAAAACGCAAACAACCACCAGGATATAACGGAGGCGGCTGCACCTTGGCATTTCAATAAAATCTATCTGCATTCGGTTGAATGGACCTCCTGACCTCCCTATGTGGCTCAGTGCAACTGGTGTCTTCTTCCCTACATTCAACTGCTGGCACGTCACACAACGCTGGCACACTGCTTCGGCTGCTACTCTGAACTTGGGGTTGTACCAGGTCTGTCTAAACACTCTCAGCATAGCATCTCTTCCTAGGTGGACAGGACCATGTATTTGTCGGGCCATTGGGCTCACCATCTCGTTGGGCAACACTGCTCTGCCATCTGCTGAAACCCAGAAATGGGCCTCCCCCACTACACATCCTGCCTTTTGCCATGTTTCCTTTTCACAGTCAGGAGCATTTTCCTGCATCTCCTTCAGTTCGTCCCAAGTATCAACAGTTTCCAATATCATAGCTAACTCAGTCCTTACAGTTATTCCACCCACTTCCACCTCGGTGAAAGAGTACCCTGTTTCCGCGCAATACCGTGCGACTTCGTCGGCATATCTATTGCCTTGTGACACGAAGTCCATATTTCTGGTATGTGCGGTGCATTTCACAACTGCGATACCTGCTGGACATTGCAATGCCTCCAACAACAGGCGCACAAACTCTCCATTGCGAATGGGAGAGCCTGAAGAGGTCATGAAACCTCTTTGAGACCACAACTGCCCGTAATCATGAACTACCCCGTAACCATATTGACTGTCAGTGTATATGGTGACTCGGATTTGATTGCTTGCCAGGCAGGCACGCGTCAGGGCAATAATCTCGGCTACCTGAGCGGAGTGTACTCCTTCCAGGCATCCAGCTTCCACTACTCCAGTAATTGTACAAACAGCGTAAGCTGCTCTTAACTGCCCGACTTCGTCTCTTACACATGAGCCATCGACAAAGAAAATTTCATCTGGGTCGGTCAGTGGCTCATCTACGATGTCGGGTCTTGGTTTGGTGCATAGTTCAGTCACATCGAGGCAGTCATGGTCTGTACATTCTTCATTATCCTCAATATCATTTGGAAGTGGCATTAAGGTAGCAGGATTTAAAACAGAGCATCTCCTGAGGGTCACGTTCTCTGCAGCAAGAATGACTTGCTCATAGCGCGTGAGCCTGCTATTCGTCAGATGCTGAGTTTTAGTCCTGGTCATCAACAATTCGACAGAGTGGGGCACATGCACCTCTAATGGGTGCCCCATCACAATATTCTCACATCTCTCAATGCTGACACCTGTTGCAGCAACGGATTTGAGACATCCGGGCAACGCTGCGGCTACTGGGTCTAAAGTAGCCGAGAAATACGCGACTGGTCTACGGGCATTCCCATGGATTTGGACTAACACAGACAGCGCGCATCCCTCTCTCTCACAGCAATAGAGCAAGAATGGTTTATCGTAATCTGGCATTCCCAGAGCCGGAGCACGACACAAGTCCTCTCTCAGCTGTAGGAACGCCATCAAACAGTCTTTGTCCCATGGTACCGGATCACTCACCTCCTTGTGCGTCAGTTTTTGTAAGGGCTTTGCTTTCAGTGAAAAGTTTGCGATCCACTGTCGGCAATATCCCACCATTCCTAGAAACATCCTGACTTCTCTCTGCGTTTTAGGCGCATTCATCTTCATGATGGCCTCTATCCTGTCTGGTGACACCTTCCGTTTCCCCTTCTCAATTCTGTGTCCCAAGTACTGTACCTCCGTCAGGCAGTACTGCAATTTTCCCGGGGACACCTTATGCCCATTTTCGGCTAGATGGTTTAACAAAGCAATAGAGTCTTCCCTGCAAGCTTCCTCTGTCTCTGACGCCACAAGGAGGTCGTCTATGTACTGGACCAGAACTGACCTCTGGGGCAGTACTAGACTTTCAAGATTTCTCTTCAGGAGCTGATTAAAGATCGATGGGCTCTCTGTATACCCCTGAGGAATACGACACCATGTTAGGACGCGACCTTCCAGCTTAAATGCGAAAAGAAAATGGCTTTCTTCGTCCAAAGGGATCGAAAAGAAAGCCTGGCAAAGATCAATTACAGTGAACCACTCTGCTTGGAACGGTATCTGAAACAGTATCACTGATGGATTTGGTACCACTGGACAACACGAAACGACTATGTTATTAATCTTTCTGAGGTCCTGCACTATCCGGAATTTCCCATTTGGTTTCTGCAGACCCATAATCGGGGAGTTACATGGACTACCCACGATTTCCTTCAGTATTCCCTGCTTAATCATGGACTCAATCACGGGTTGTATACCTGCAATCGTTTCCGGTGTCAATTTATACTGAGGGGTTCTCGGGAACTCAGCATGTGGTTTCACTACGATTTTCACTGGGTCTACTCCTTTCACCAACCCAATCTCTTCCCCAGTGAAATCCCATACTTCCGGGGCTACGGTCTCTCTCAGATCCCAGGGGAGCTCGTCTACTGTCAAAGTGGGATACAGTTCCACACATATTCTGGAATTGGCGACTTTAAAGTCTGCATCATCATCATTAGTCAATACCTCCACGCCCTGTGGTGTGCAATATATGGTGCAATTTAACTTGCACAAAAGGTCTCTTCCTAGCAGACATACAGGACTAGAATCGCAAACCACAAACTGGTGCTCATCACTGTACTTCCCTATTTTCACCTGTACGGGTTCCGTCAGAGGACTGGTCATTCTCCTGTTAGCGACCCCCACCACTTGTATGGTCTCTCCAGACATGGGCCGGCCTGGCACCGCGGCTGACCTGATCGTGGATCTGGTGGCTCCTGTGTCCACGAGAAAGGTCGTGGGGAACCCTGCCACTTCGGCCTCAACGTAGGGTCCCCTCTGATCTATCTCCAGAGCTGCCCCGAGGGTGCAGTCATCCCTTTCTACTCTCTGTCCAGTTAGTGGGTCCACATAATAACATTCCTCTCCCCCGACAAACAGTGGCATCTGTCTATAGGTCTTACCCATAGTCCCTAATCTGGGTGGCTGTGGGAACTGAGCTCGGGGAGGTGGCCCCCCCCCTTTGAGCACCTTTCCCTGGTACTGCGTTACCCCTCTTGCAGGCGCACTCTGGGTCGCTTCCTCTTCTACCTCTTCGTCCCCTATCTCAACATTATAGGGACACTCGCGTTTCCAATGTCCCACCTCGTTACACTGGTGGCACCTAGTTGTTTTCTTTAAGGCAGTTATATCTATCCTGGGCCTAAAGGTGGAGTTCTCCCCATTGTCCTTGTTCTGACTGTACTGTTTCTTTCCTCCAGTACCTGTTCCCGGTTGCTGTTGCTGCTGTCCCCCCTTCCCTGCTGCCTGCATCTGTACCACCATCAGTTTCTCCTTTAGTTTCTTAGCCTTGGAGTCTATCTCATCACAGCAATACCTGGCATATCTCAGTATTTTGTCTAGGGGTTTATTTTGCCAACAGATCAAGTGTTGCTGTATCATTAAACTAATATCCGGTCTCAGACCCAAGACGAATTTGGACACAAACTGCCCTATGTCCTTTGGATCCATTACATCCAGACCGCTATACTGTTTGAACGCCTTCAGCAATCTCTCGTAGTATTCGTGAACTGTCTCTTTGGGTTCCTGTCTGGTTCGGTCAATTTTTACCCAATCTATGTCTTGCATTGGCACTTTATCTTTCAGCCAAGTCATTACTCTCTCGAACTTTGCCATCACACTCTCGGACGGCCCATTAGTCTTAGCATCTCTCTCGGGCTCTATGGTGGGCCACTCAGCGCTAACCTTGCATGCGGTCCACAAATCTCCTGGCACTACTATGTCAAACAGTGTGTTCAAATCTATCCATAAGACCTTTGAGATTTTTACGAATCTCTCAACTTGCTTATACCACTCCACCGGGTTTTCCCGCAATTTGGGGAAAGAGGTGGTAAAAGCAGCTAAATCCCCCCTACTCCAAGGGACGTGGACATAGGTCCCATTTGCGACTTCCCTCAAAGGGTATGTCTCTACTCCCTGCTGTCCTCCTGGTGTCATCATAAGTGTGCTTCTCCTGACGGTCCCTCTCTTGGACCACCTCTCTTCCCACTTATCTAGGGCCCTCCATGTCCTTATTCCAGTGATCAGTTCCCTTATGTGTGTTTTCAATCCAATGGTTCGCCTCTCATCTAGGTCTCGATCTGTGTAATGTAGCCTGTGGTTGCCCTGTAAGGCTTTGGTTCTTGACAGGTCTACCATGTACTTGCCTGCTAGTTCCACTAATTTCTCATGGGTTGTTCTCGCCTTTCGAGTTGCGTCCTTTGCCATGAACAGAATTTCACCCTGCTCATACATGTCTATTCTTTCTAAGGGCAGGGTACCATCTACCATGTCATCCAGATCTGACTTTAAGCTGGAGACATCGAGCCTTTTGGCTTTTATTTCTGCTCGTAATATCTCCTTCGAGGGAGGTTCACAGGTGTCTCTCCCATCCCAACTCCGGGCCCTTCGTTTGGGTTCGGGAGAGTTGGGGAGTGCTCTCTCTTGTTCCCATCTCTCCAGATCCCATGCTCGGCCATCCGATCTTGGAAGGTGATGAAACACCGGCCTGTTACCCCCTACCTTACTCTGTCCGTTCTCTCCTCTTTTCTCACAGTAGGACTCTCTGTTATTCTCCCTTCGGTCTCCATTCTCCCTTGGCCTCGTATCACTCAGTATCTGATACGATCCTTCTTGGTTTCCCATATTCCCTGGGCTGCGCTCATGTCCGTCATCACAGGGACTATGGTGCGGCCTTTCGCAACTCCCACTCTGTTCTCTATTGTCTGGCACACAGTGGATACACTTAAAGCTGTCTCTGTACTCCCGAGCCCTTCTGTCTTCATCACTACGTATTGGGCGAGACACCCCTCCGTTTTCCAGGTCTGATCTACCTCCACTCCGGGCCCAATGGGTGCCTCTCCTACTGTCTTTCTCCCTCCCGTCCCACTCCGGACTGCTCTCTTCAGCCCCGCAGTGAGTCCGGGCTCTGCTGTCCTGCCTTTCCCTCTCAGCTTCCGCAGTTATGATGTTCTTGTGAGCCTCTACTGCCTCATCCCACTTCTTCATGTACTCATTTAACTCCTGAAAGGATTTCCGTCCTGATCCCCTCATATCCTCTGGCCATCTAATGTCCCCCAGATCCCCTGCCGTGGGTACTGGGGTGCTCCAATCTCTTGGTATCGGCAACTGGCTTGAGGAGTTGATCGTATCATTCCTCCTTGCCAACTCTGCTCTTTCTCTGTCCCTCCGTACTCGTTCCTCCCCTCTAGCCCTGTCTGGATCATATACCGATACTATAGGACCTATGGTAACCGGTACTTGTAGGGCATCAGGTAACGCGTAGGATGTGGCACACTCCATTTCTGGCGCTCTTTGCACCACAAACCTCCCGACCACCTGTTGCACTTGGCTAGGCTGGGACAGTTCTTTCTTTGCAGCAGGATCCCATTCGGAACTGGGAAGCGGCTCATGCTCTCTTGCATTGCCCCCCCCTTTCTCGGCATCCCCTTCTGCTTTGTTATACGGAGGCGGCCTGTCTGTCAATAATCTGTTTATCAGGCTATCCTCCGTCTCGCTCTCGTCATCCTCTTCTAGGGGACTTTTATTTCCGGGCATCTCTAACACTGGATACAATTTGTTCACTTCCATGTTATGCGCCCTCCATCTTTTAGCATCCTCATCCCACTTGGCATCCTGCACTGCTCTTACCGAGCGTTTCACTCTCTCCTGCCGTCTGTTCATGTTCTTTTCATGCGCTGCCCTAATCCATGCATTGAGGGCTTCAAACTGTGTTGGTCTAGGCAAGGGTCTCGTAGAGGTCATAATTGCTTTTAATCTGTGTAGCACCTCTAATCTATACGTCCCGTACTTCGGGAACGTGAGTTCCTCATTTCCATCTGTCATCTTACTCCACTCTGAGATCCACAGAATCGTGTGCAGCCCAACATTTACCCCCATGTAATGAGCTGGCGTACCCTCCGGCGGGGCTTCTTCCCCTTCATACGATCCCCTGCGCTCTCTTTTAAACAGCGCTTTTAACCATTTAAAACACTTCATAATTATGCGCAAGATTTCCAGCTTGAATACTTTGTTTACTTCCTGATGACAATCCACCAATCCTAGCGCGGCTTAGCTAGCTGGCCTATCGCAGCGCGGTCTTTCACCGGCCGGCCAATCCCAGCGCGGCACCTTCTGACGTCACTAGTCTCCGCTTCGCAGCAGCACCCCTCCTTTCTCAGCTCTCCTCGCGGTCATGCATGCGTCCCATTCATACTCCGAAAAATGACTACTTCCGACCAAGCGGTCACTTCCCTCGACTGTACGTCCACAGTCTATCTGTAATTATCAACACAACTGACGAGATGTCTGTCGTCACCCTGATAGGTTCTTTACGCACACAGTAACTTCCGACCAGCGTCTGTCACTCGCGCACTCACTCCCCCTATCTGGTCCTTCGGGTAGTCACTGGTACCTCATGACCCCCTTCACCCTGGTTAACAATTACTTCTGGGTGTCCGATACACCCGAACCACTTAAGCTCTCCTTGAGCCTAAGATTTCCACCGGTTGCGCGCGCTCACAACCTGTTCCACAGTCTCTCTACAGTCATTCAACTCCGCCAAACATTACAACATGGATACAATACAAAACACCGCAATCTTAACACGCATGACCCTTTATACTCACTCTCGACCGATACTGCTGCTTTTCTGTCTCACGTCATCCGGTCCTTCTTCCGCAGGCTGTTCTTCCGATCCTCGGTCTCTAGGGGGCTTGGGGTAATCTAACCTGGCCTAGATCACCTTCCTCAAGAAGGCAACCATCCTCTGCTACCAACTGGAAGGGTTGAGATTTTGATCAATACCTTATCACTATCGATCTAAAACCCCGGTCTGGCCGACTGAATCTTTATTGCCTGTCATTGAGGAAAGAAAGTGCATCTGTTACCAAGCTAGTTCCCCCATTAAAGGACTCTGCTTCAAAGGACCACAAACAACTTCTAGCTTTCAAAGATTTATTATAAGTTGCAAGTACAAGCATCTCAAGATGAGATTCACCAAATACACGGGCCCAACTACGTACACGTGTTCTCTGAAAGCTCTCAGACGAACAACGGAAACTATCAATACTAGTTCTAAAAACAATAGTGCCGTTAGCATAGACACATATTGAAATCTATCACTCATTACAGGCGGAAGGAAAATACAGGTTAGGCTTTCCCTACCCTGCTCTAGATGGTATCCCTACTTAACCAGGTCCCAATCTATCAAAGGTGTCAGCAGTGAATGACTCCCAAGGGAAGCCACTCACTCTCGTACTCTTGATGAAACCCTATAGTTCTCCAATCATGGCCCCTCTCTGCCTACCCATCCGCTCTCTAAAGGATCCTCAGGCGTCTGCTCTAACTCCACCCAGGGGTGCTATCCCTAATACAAAAATCCAACAACATTTAGGACGCCCCTCGTGAGACGCCCCTCACGTGATGTAGCTTCTGGCTGTTTCCATGATGAGGCCTTGTGGTTAGAGTCGACCTTGCTTCTCAGACTCGTCTCCGGCCCGCTGATACCCCTTAAACATTCCGGAACCCTCCTCCATGTCTGGTCCATTTCTTGAACAAGCTTCTATTCATTATATTAATAATTGAATACCCCCTTTTCTCTTCCAGACAGACATCTGCAGCCTAATCCCAATTCTCATGGTTTTCCAACCGCATTGCAACATTCTTCGACCCAAACTAATACGTATAAATCAACATTTAAAGCTTTCCAGCTCTACTACATTTTATAGCATTCAACTTCTTCTTTAATTATTAGCATGTTAGTACTCATATTCTACTGATTTCGGTAAACACGTCTATAAATCAAAAAGCCTACTCATTAATACTAAACATTAGTGCAATCCATATTGTGCATTTTAATCACCTTCCCCCTCCCGCCTTGCTCTGGCCCTGAGGCCTACCACATTTCAACGTTTCTGTATGCCATCTTACATTTTAGCAGCTACACAATATGGATTCGGGAATAATCACGCTTAATAAAATCGCATTACTTCACACAACTCTGTATTAGTTCCACTTCTATTTAAACTTCTATATTAACTACACATTTCAGAATATAACTTTGGATACTATCAGCACTCATGGCATTTCTCTTCATGATTTGTGCTTACTACGTGTAAGTGTGATGTATTTCTACATTTTGGTCAGTTTGCGCTCTCTCACAGGTTATACAACAATATCTTTTGAGCAATGCTCCCGGGAACAAAAAGAGACGGCCAACTACGTCTCAATAATCTTTTGTTACGAAAGCGTACAAAAGATGAATACAAAAATAGATATAGTTCTCGAGCAAGAACAAACAGACATTCAACATCAATAGAACATCAGTCCAATAAGGTGTCAGTGCAATATATTCATAATCATTACTCTACTTTATTTTCTTATTTCTTTCATCCTGTTCATAATCATTGGTGAATTGCACACAGATTCACAACAGTTGATTGGTATAGATGGTATAACCAAGATGTAACCAGTAGCCAACACGTATTTCGTCTTGAGTAAACTGCCCAGCGACTTCCTCAGGGCTACAAAGACAATAAGAAATACATTGCCTCAAAACATTATTCCATAGAACTCATATTTGTATCTACCAAACTTATTAATTTTAACACCACAAACAAAATTAAATCAAAAAAATGAAAAAGATATCTAAGGCAGAAAGCCACCACCAACATTCGCCCAGTGATAAAAAGCAAAATTGTGGATAATGCACAAGAAACAATAAAGTTTGAAAGAGCCGCATAAGAATACCTGATTATTATAAGGGAAGACTAAGTCTTATGCCCAACAATAGGCTATTAACCAATAAGAAAACAGTGTTTGTCTAATGAAGACGAATCACACTCCATTTGCACGGATAAATAGTGTGATTCAGATGAACCATCCGCTAGTCTCTGTTCCCAATTATATGGAATGACAGGCAGCCTTACATTAAAAGCTACTCAAAACACTCAAAAGTGGCACTCACCATATGAAAATTTCTCAATGCGAATTCACCATACCCCAGGTAAAACCTGTCCATGGTCCCATATCATATGGGTCTGAATGACAAAAAAAGAGAAGGAGATATGATGCGATTTTAAACATTGAGGCTTGTCCAGCCTAACTCAAGATACCACAGCCTAATTCATCACTTTAATAGTTCTAAAAAAAGAGAGATCACTCTTGAAGTGTTAACTCTAAAAATCTATTTCCCATATGAATATCGATCATTAAAGAGACATCATCGGTGTCACAAGCAGATGAGTGAAGAATAACAAATTAGTCAGATTACCTAAAATATATCTCGTATCCTTCGCATGGAGCAAGTATTCTTTTAAAATATCTAAGACAAAGAACATAGGAAAACATGATCAGGCATCCTAAACTAATATGCAGGATTCAAGATTTAAAAATATATATTTTTATATACCCCGGCCGATATATGTTAGGCCCAATAGCTATAGCCAAGTTCATGTCAAGGACATGGCAAGCCCACATCAAATAAGGCTCAGCACAAAATAAACTAGATTATATTTAGGAATATAAAGCATAAAGCAGACATATACCTCGATCAGACTAGAATCCTGTCTCAGCATTTGTGGAAGAGAATATATCTGTAATCGAATGGCAATTATTATTACAAATATATTTTCTTCCACAAATGCTGAGACAGGATTCTAGTCTGATCGAGGTATATGTCTGTTTTATGCTAGGTGTAAACCTAAGAATCAGTGAGTGCGTAAGTAGTAACTGGTATTGATGTGTTTATGGTTTTGAAACTCGTAGTCTGTATTTTAGAGTGGGTGTATCAAAGGTTATATTAGGGTGTGAGGAGGTGCATCATATTATCACATGGATGATGTCATCAGTGATGTCATCAGAGATGCCATTTGAGATGTCATCAGTTATGTCATCAGTTTTGTCATCAGTGATGTCACTAACAATATCATGAGTGATGTAATATGTGACGTCATCAGCAGTGCATTGCGGGGGCGCGAGTTATAGTTAGCTCAACTAACTATAACGGCCGAATTTCTCTTATTTTGTATGGGTGAAATGTCCAACTAACTATAATGTCCCTGAAACCTATGTTTTTTTCAGTGAATTTCTAAAGTTTTTTAAATTCTATTTTCTAATTATAATGTTCATTAAACCTATGTTTTTTTCAGTGATTTAGAAAAAAAAATTGTGATATTTTGTAACTTTAATATCCTAATAATAATATTTGTAATTTTTTTTGTGTGTGTTATTAAAACTATATAATGTCTTCCTTTTTATTAAATACTAAAATATATTTTTTGGGGGGAGAAAAAGTGGAGTCACGCACCCATCGTGTACCTATCTCTGTGGGTGAGCAGATTTAAACTGCCATATTGGTGAAGTCGTGCAGGACGCGCGTTTCAGCCAGCCCACTCCGCTTGCGCCTACAGGGAAGGAACAACAACTCTACATGTCCCAGGTCTTCACTTTAGTGATCTGCTGATCACAGGTCTAGTTGTCAGCATGCCACAGCCACTTCCTCACGGCTGGTTTACACCCACACCACAACCATGCAGCAAAGGCGTCACAGGACATGTCACCCTGCTAATAAAAAATGCCGGGCGCACGTGCTCTACACCATTTGCATTCTCTCCCATGACTTGCAGTACACAAAGTTGGTGGCAGCCGAGGCACTTTGCCCGACAAGGGCCTCCCGCCAGGTGGCGATGACTTGAGTTCCACTGAGTTAGTGCCACCAGAGCTGAGCAGGTGTGCAGCCTGCGATGATGCGTAGCCATCGATACAGCATCCTGGCAATCAAGACCCGATTTGAATTGTGAGCTCGGCTGGACCGTGTGTACACTTCACAGAGATGACTCCTGGGCGCGGTGCAGCAGAATGCACTGGGGGCCTGACCACCCCCTTCCCCTAGTTCCACGAGGCAGAGCAGACCATGACAGCGGACCTTCTCAAAACGGCATAGCCCCTCAGCCACACAATAACTGAATGTTGGGAGAGGTGCGAACCAAGTATGTGTGGAGGAGGCAAGTCACCCATCAATAACAATGCACACAATGCCAAGTGCAACAGTGTTGTGCTGGACAGATCTCACTATGCACAGCACAGACATCTCCATGTGTGCATATACTGCTGATGCTTGTAGTGTTGTGGACAGTGGACGCAATCATGTTACCTCAGGCAGTGGTGAAGATCTCAGTCATGTAACTGTATCGTCCCCCCCCTGTAAGCGGAACCGGAAGCAGAGTTGGCTGGTCCAACGTACGCCACTCTAGCGTAGGTGTGACTAAATAGGCCGGGGCTCTGGGTGTGGTTCACTGCTGGGAAGGCCAACGTGTCTGCCAGAGTGGCGGCCCTCACCCTGCCACGAGGCCGCTGCCGTGAGCACCGGCCTCCTCGACACAGGCCCCCTGCGAACCCTGTGGCACAGCACTGCAGAGTTATGTCTGTATAGACTACTGTCTTCGATGTACACTGCGGACAGCCGGGCTCACTATCTAGATCAAGTCGCAATTGCAGATGATGCAGTCCAGTAGCCAACAGACATTGCTACCAGTGCAGCCCGCAGGCAGCGAACACGCTGAATGCTTCTGGTGCCACTAACTGTGCGGCTCATCTCAACGCCACATGGCTGTGGGCCCTTGCCGACAGCTGCCTCCGGCCTACACTGTGCACAACAGGGCTCACAAATCAGATCGAGTGGCGATTGCAGATGACGCAGTACAGTAGGCAATAGACATTGCTACCAGTGCAGCCCGCCCGACTACGCCTCATGCAAGGTTGCGTTCAAACTGAGTGCTTCAGGTGCCACTATCTCAGTCCACCACTAGTCATCGCCACGTAGCCTTATTAAGGCAGAATTCATTACACAAAAGACATTGCTACCAGTGCGGCCAGCCCGGACCATGCATCATTGCAGGCTGCGCACACGCTGAATGCTTCTGGTGCCACTAACTGTGCAGCTCAACTTAACCCCATGTGGCTGTGGGCCCTTGCTGACCGCTGCCTCCGGCCCTACACTGCGGACAGCAGGGCTCACAATTTAGATTGATTCGCGATTGCAGATGACGCAGTCCAGTAGGCAACAGACATTGCTACCAGTGGGACCCTCCCGGACCACGCATCATCACTGGCTGTGCACACGGTGAGTTCTTCGGATACCACTAACTGTGCAGTTCAAGTCAATGTCACGTAGCTGTGGGCCCTTCCTGACTGCTGCCTCCAGCCTACACTGTGGTCAGCAGGGCTCACAATTCAAATTCAATCTTGATTCATTAATTTCACAGTTTAGTAGGCAACTAACTATAAGTAATCCATGTACAAAACGGAAGGTGCACCAAAATCAAAGTTAATGTCCTCCAAGTGTATCCAAACAATATCCTTTTAGAAGCCTTGCGTCAAGAACTGGTTTTATATCAGTTATAGCCTTATTACAAATTCATCTTGCAAGTCCAAAGGAACTCTAAATGGCAGTCTACACTGCGGACAGCAGAGCTCACAATTCAAATTCAGTTTTGATTTATTAATTGCAGAGTGAATTGTACTTTATGTCCTCGGATTTTGTCAAAAGGAAGTGACAAAAGCATTCCTCGATGTATGTGCTGACTACTGCCTTCGATCTACACTGCGGACAGCAGGGCTCACAATTCAGATCGAGTCATGATTGCAGATGACGCAGTCCAGTAGAAAAGACACATTGCTCCTAGTGCGGCCCACCCGCACCACCATCATCCCTGGCTGCACAAACTCTGAATGCTTCTGATGCCCTTATCTCAGTGCATCACAACTCATGGAGCTTTTATGATAGAATCTTTTGTGTATGATTTCAGATCTGCTTCCCCTCCCTCAGCGCAGCACATGTCATGGACCCTTTATGATTGAATCTCTGTGTAATTTGATGATTACTGTTCTACTTGTTGCCAGCACCAACCATTCCCTGAGGGCTGGCTTACACTCACCCCACACGCATCCAGCACAGACGTCACAGGACATGTGACCCTGGTAATATAAAGGGGCTGAGCACACGTGCCCGTACCCAGTTCCACTATCTATATAACTGTGTCTGTGTGTTCATTATGTACGCATGATGCCTGGGCCCTACCACATTGCATTGTGCAGCGCACAGCGCACGCAACCATGTAACCTCTGGCAGTGGGGAAGACTTTGGTTATGTAACTGTGTCTGGGTCATTATATAAGTACATGGGTAAAGACTGGATCATTATAGTACTGCAAGGAGAGTGTATAGTGAATTTATAAGTGCATGGGGATTGGCGGAGTGATTGGAGAAGTACATATGTTGGCGGAGCCTAACCCCCGAGCACGAGCTAGGGTCTAATTGGCTGCCCTCCATGTGCCAGAAACTGAAATGTGGGTGCTGCATGGCCCTGTATTGCTACAGCTGCAACACTCCACTGAATGTGCAATAAGCATTAATATCCACACAGATGTGTTATGTCTATGATCTTTCATGTGTGGAAGTATGGATGAATGTACAGTCAGTGATTCCCCCTACCTACCATGTTGGCCATGTTGTGGGTCTTGGGTCACAGGGTGACACATTGGCGCTTGCGGCCCGGGTGGCGACAGCACTATAACACAGACACCTGCATCAGTTGATTTCTCATACAGCCCAGGAGGGAACCACGCCCAGAGCTCCGGCGTCATTGTCCTCAGCCTCATGCAGGACTGGCATACGCCAGGCCAGCCCACTCCACTTACGCTTACAGGGAGGTACAACAATGCTACATGGCCCAGGTTTTGATTGTAGTGATCTGCCGGTCACAGGTCTAGTTGTCAGTATGCCACAGTCACTCCATGATGGCTGGCTTACACCCACACCACATCCATCAAGCTCAGGCATCATAGAACAACTGACCCTGCCAATAAAAACGGCCTGGCCCATATGCTCGACACCATTTCCGACCTCTCTCTGTGTGCATGAGGGCATGTGGCTTTTCTGGACATAACGCTTGCGTCTGCTGTAGTGCGATTGGTGTGAACTCTGATTTATTTGTCCTTATTTGGTCCTGTAGCAAATACCCCTTTTCATTATCATGCGACGTAGCCCCATGATAGATGACGATTGAATTTTGTATACAGAACGCCTTAGTCTGATAGATACGCGCCCGGCAAACGCTTAATCCAATATGTCAGGCGGCAATTGGCAGCTTAAGCGACCTAGTGAAAGGCTCCATTCCCTATTAGGAACTAGCACATACCAGGCATTAGCCCCAAATAAAAGGATTGTGCGGTTAAAATAAATCTAGATACACCTGCTCATTAATAATTATGTGAATATATTTTGTGTCCTATAACTATCTGGCACATCAGGAACCATCAACAATAAATGTACACGGACATGCGATGCGGCAAAGCATACCTTGGCAGAATAAGACCCTAGATAGGTCGATCGCGAACCAGATAGATGAAAGGATGGCATTCTGAGTATTAATAAATCATAAAGTGGGGCACTAGGTAAAACAACACGCTGCTCATTATTACACAAACATGATAAATATTTTGGTTAGAATCCCTGGAATAGAATGACCATGTAGACTCGAGGCAAGACAGAGTATAGACGCAAATAAGGCATTAGTCCTAAGGATATAAAACTGATATAGAAAACAGAATAAGGAATGAAATGACTCTTTTGTTCTTTGTAGATGGTTAGTTGATAAATCACATTAGGAGGACTCCCCCTGATAAGAGCGCTGTTATCACAATATACTATCACATGCGCAACCCAGGCCTTATTACTTTTACACTAGGTAAGTTGACTCTAGTAATCCTTGGGTATAATTAAGAAACTTGAGACATTAGGTCAATATCAATTAAAATTAATGAATACTCACTTGTTTCAGTGTCCTGTGAGAAAACACAGACCTCGGTGGCTTCCTTGTATACACCTACATCGAGCAAAACCCGAACACTTTAAGGTAATAGGTCTGTCTAAATTTAAGATAGATATTAATCAAGACCAAATCAGTGCAATAAGTGGGTTTCCTTATCTATCCTTAAAGGTTTTTTTTAATGAAGAGGATATTGATTCCATTAAATTGACAATACACAGTTCTTGGAATTTGAGAAGAGATCTTCAAAATAACGCGAAGTCTCGAATAGAAATCAATTGATGCGAGCTATGCAATGAGTTCACTATTGGAGACATGCATAGGCCTTTTATTCAATGTTAATAAATAAATTGGAGAACCCATTATAGTTCATGTGACCTGTGATCCCAGGTGAAACTGTTGCTCCACAGTCTGTAACCACAATCAACTAGTTTGCCTTTATGAGTGCCCTTAATACCAAACGTTTTTCTGAAATATTGTGAAATGTTGCTCTTAGAAGATAGAAAATATCATCATTTGTATAAATGTTGATATGTTTTTTTAAAAAGTGTTGAAAAAGTACACTAATTGTATGTTTCTTTTGTTAAATAGAAAACTGTCCTGATGAAGGTGTAAAACCAAATACCGAAACGCTGCGTCGACAACTTGTGTTTTTTTTGTTTTAACATATCTATGTGTAACGACACATTTTTAATTTTGTTTTATGGTACTTCTGTGCAGAATATTGTATTGTATTGAATAAACTGTGCATTTTTAATGATCAGACTCTACTGATCGATATATTATTGTGTTTATTGGCCATGATTATGCAATGTTATTTGTGGCACTAGTGGTCTTAAGAGTGGTCAGTGGATGCGTAAATTGGTTTATCTCTCGGAACCATAGTTGGTTGGTTAAACTGTAGGGACCTGTTTGTTTACTGTACTTTTCTCCTTGTCCCGGATTGGATTTTTAAGGAGACCTCCCTTGTTCTTTTATTTCTATATATACGGTTGTATGTACTCTACCATTACTGATTCTATACTATGTTTCAGATGAGTGACCTTGAGGGCTCCAGTATGTTCCGGCACGTGGTTGGAGACACACCGGTGGCGGAAAGGTGAGCAGTGAGGCCTGGATGTGCAGGGGTGGGTAGTCACCTGTGGGAGGTGGGAGTTGATGGTGCACAGCAGCCTGGGTGCTCAGGGGTGGGCAGACACCTCTGGGCAGCAGGAGTGGATGGGGTATAGCAGCCTGGGAACGCAGGGGCGGGACAGCGATGAAGGCATGTGCATTACTGTGCGTGTGTATTGTTCTATTACTGATCCTATACTATGTTTCAGATGAGTGAGCTTGAGGGCTGCAGTATGTCCCGGCATGTGGTTGGAGACACACCGGTGGCTGAAAGGTGAGATGTGAGGGTTTAGTCCGCAGTGTCGGCACTCAGTCTCCCTCTCCTTCTCCTCCTTTCTTTCTTTCTCTCTCACTCTTTCTCTCTTCCTCTCTCTCTTCCTCTCTCACTCTTTCTCTCTTTCTCTCGCTCTCCTTTGATGGGCGCATGACGCACAATCTTATCTTGCTTTTTGTCTTGCAGGCTGTGATTCACAGATTGTCGAGGGATGACACGCCATAGCTGTACCTACTTTTATTTTGTTGTTTTGTGTAAGTAAAATGTTTTAGATGTAAATCCATAGATGACTGTGATTCTCATTTGTCTATGAACATGCATCTTCATTGTTATAATTGTGCGACTTCAGCCGATTTGTTACATTCCAGATTTCGGAAGGTTGCTGTCAGATTTGTTTGTTGGCGGTCAGGGGGGATGGCAGAAAAGGGGGTAGTGGCGGGGCGTGTCGTGGCACTATTGAGGGTACGAGCTGCATGATCTTTGGCTCCATGGCATCTGTTGTCGTTCAAGTGTGGTTGTGGGCTGGGCTCCCTTTCATGTTGCAGGTTGTAGTCCGACATTGCACCAGGTCAGAGTAGGTGAATGGTGTGTTAAATTTATCACCATTTTGACTGCAATAAAGTGCAGTTAATTCGTCAATGTGTCCTTGACAATATGCCTATCAGGTTTCTCATTGTGAGTGGTCGCGTATGCTTGCGACCGCTCGTGATGAGAAACTACCAGTCCGCGTTGAGAAAGATGCCGCTCTATTAGAAATCTACTCGAGCGGCAGAAAATGACCGCTTGCGCTGTGCAAGATGAGGTTTGCACTGCTTGCACAGTGTGGACAAGTATCCGGCACTGTGCAATCAGTCCGAACAGCATTTTACACAGTGCACTACGCAGCACGCGTAGCTACGCGTAGCACGTGTAGTGCGAAGTGAACTTCGCGTAGCTACGCGTAGCGCTACTACGCGAACTACGCCGAGGGTTAGTTAGGACCATGCTTTCATAGAAAAGTCATTTTTTTTACTTACCTATATCTTTTGCGCCGTTTGACGAATCATGAAATGTTTCAGGGTGATCCATGATGTGGCCGCTGAGAAATAAGGGGGTGGGGGGCGTGTCAAAAGAGGTGTGTTTGTGATGTTTATTCCCATAGCATCTTTAGATACGGCTGGCACCTGAATCGCTGGCCGGAATTACACCAAATTTAGCAGGTCAGGCTTTCAGTTATCTAGTGTAAATCAGTTCAGTAGTTGTTGAGAAATTTAAGGAAATAAAATAAAGGTATTTGCAGCCGCAGCTAATTTGTGAATAATAACGAGCTTGTGCAGGGAAATGCATAGCTCTGATTGGCGGTCAACGCTTCAGACCGGACATTTTGTCAGCCAGCTTCAGCTTTGTCTATTTCCCTGCCCGCTGTGAAGTGGTCAAGGAAACAGAGGAAACGATTCCTCTCACAGACAGGGACCTGCATGTTTAGCAGTTCCCTGTCTATGAGAGCAATGCCGGCTCCCACAGAAGGCAGGGCCTCACTGGGACCGCAGGGACCTTGTGGCTCCCTCACCGTGGTGCTGGGGAAAAAAGAGTAGAAAGAGGAAAATCAGAACCTAACTGACAGAGGCAAAATATAGGTCAGCAGAGCAGAGGGAGGCAAAATAGAGGTCAAAAATTAGCAGAAGAGGCAAAATAGAGGTCTTAAACAAATTGAAAGAGTCAAAATGGAGGTCAAAAACGAGCATAAAGAGTCAAAAAGAAAAGGTGAGAAAAGAGCAGAAAGAGGCTGAATAAAGATCAGAAATGAGTAGAAAAAGCAAAATAGAGGCCAGAAATGAGCAGCAAGATGCGGAATCAAGGTCTGCAATGAGGAGAAAGAGGCAAAAGAAAGGTGAGAAACAGGTAGAAAGAGGCAGATTAAAGGTCAGAATCAAACAGAAAGAGGCAAAATAAATGTCAGCCACGAGCATAAGGAGGCAAAATGAAGGTCAGAAATTAGCAGATCCAGGCAAAATAGAGGTCCGAAATGAGCAGCAAGAAGCCGAATAAAGGTGAGAACTGAGCAGAAACAGGCAAAATAAAGGTCAACAACAAGCAAAGAGAAATGAGTAGGAAGAGTCTTAATTAAGGTAAAAAATTAGCAGAAAGCTGCAAAATAGAGTTTAGCAATAAGCAGCATGAGGCAGAATAAAAGTCAGGAACGGGCAGAAGATGCAGAAATAAGGTCAGCTACGAGCAGAAAGAGGCAAGATAATAGAGATAAACAAGCAGAAAGAGGAAAAATAAATTTCAGCAACAACCAAAAAGAGGCAAGATAAAGATGAGAAATGAGCAGGAAGAAGCAGAATAATGGCTGGAGCAGAAAGAGGCAGAATAAAGATCAGAAAATGCCAGAAAGAGGCAAATTAGAGATCTGATACGAGCAGAAAGAGGCAAAATAAAGGTCAGCAAAGAGCAGAAAGACGCAAAAAAGAGATCAGAAACAAGCAGAAATAGGATAAATAATGGTAATAAATGAGCAGAAATAGGAAAAATAAGTGTCAGCAACGAGCAGAAACAGGCAAAATAAAGGTGTGATAAAGATCTGATAAAAGTGAGAAATGAGCAGAAAGAGGCTAAATAGAGGTCAGGAACAAGCAGAAAGAGGCAAAATAAAAGAAAATAAAGGTGATAAACATGCACAAATACGCATAATAAAGGTCATCAATGAGCAGAAAGAGGCAAAATAAAGGTCAGAAGTGAGCAGTAAAAGTCATAAACTAGCAGAAAACAAGCTGAAGAGTAAGTATGGGCGCAAAATCCGTTCTGCTCGCGGAATTTGTGGATTTTCGGCAATTTCGCGATTCACGAATCTCGCAAAATTTCCCAAAAATCCACAAATCCACTCGCGGCGGATTTTTTATTTTTTTTGCACATGCCCGAGTTGAAGCTCAAATTCAGTACCGCATTATAATCAGCCCAAACAACTAGTGAGCATGGTCGAAGCTAGGCAGGTGTGCTTCATCCCCATATCTACCGTCTACAATTAGATGTAATACTTGATGGTGGTCTTTGCATCCAAGAGTTTCTCGAGCCCAATCACTGTGTACTTCCTGTGACCAGGAGGCTGCTTCCTTCTCATCTGCTGCTCTGATCGGTCTCTGACCCTTTATAAACAAGAGGCATGTGAACTCCCATAGAAGCCCCGCCCGTTTGGCCTCGCCCCACACACACTAGGGTATGCAAGATCTTCGCGTCCTTTCCTCACTTTGATGGACAGCTCACTTGAGAGACCTCGGCACCTTTCGGTACAGTGGCAACGTTACAGACACACGTGGTCACTGGAGACAACTCTTCTGGCCCTTTACGCAGCTGTAGTGTAGAAAAAGCACTATACATTTACCCAACGAGGTAGCACTTACTGATTAGCCAGTAGAAAGTACTCCAGTTGAGTAGAGGTATGGCACAACATGGTGGCATCTTCGTGGATAAATATGCAGGCAGGATTCATTCTGGCTCCTGTCACAAAAATTAAACCTCAACAGGAAGCACTTACAGATATAAATAAAGCAGGTGCCTGAGTTGAAGCTCGAATTCAGTAACGCATTATAATCAGCCCAAACAACTAGTGAGCACGGTCAAGGCTAAGCAGGTGTGCTTCCTCCCTATATCTACTGTCTACAATTAGATGTAATCCTTGATGGAAGTCTTTGCATCCAAGAGTTTCTCGAGCCCAATCACTGTGTACTTCCTGTGACCAGGAGGCTGCTTCCTTCTCATCTGCTGCTCTGATCGGTCTCTGACCCTTTATAAACAAGAGGTATGTGAACTGGCATAGAAGCCCCGCCTGTTTGGCCCCGCCCCACACACACTAGGGTATGCAACGTCTTCGTCACTATGATGGACAGCTCACTCGAGGGACCTGGGTGCCTTTCGGTGCAGTGGCAAAGTTGCAGACACACGTGGTCACTGGAGACAACTCTTCTGGCCCTTTACGCAGCTGCAGTGTAGGAAAAGCACTATACATTTGCCCAACGCGGTAGCACTTACTGATTAGCCAGTAGAAAGTACTCCAGTATATATTTGTGCAAATCCACGAGTTTGCGGATTTTCCCACAAACTCGCAGATTTTTTTGCCATTTCGCGAGATTTCGCTGACTGCAAATTCGCAAAATTCGCCCATTCTTACTGAAGAGGGCAAAATAGAAACCACTCACACACCAACTCACAGACCCACTTAGACACTATCACACCAATGCACAAACCCACTAAGAGACGCCCCCAAAGTGCACTGCTTTTGACATCACATTTTTTACATCACTCATGACATGGTCAGAGACATCACTGTTGTCATCATTGATGACATCTCAAATTACTTCACTGATGACATCATCCACAGGACCACTCACACACCCACTCATACCCCATACTACCTCTCATACACCCACTCACATACCCACACCACCACTAACATACCCATTCACTGACCTGTACAACTACTGACACACACACTTATTCATACAGCCACTGACCCACTCACTCACCCATACAGCCACTCACAGACCCATACAGCTACTCATACGCCCACAAACCCACTCACACACCCACTCATAGACCCATACAGCTACTCGCAGACCCATGTAACCACTCACTTACCCATTCACACACACACTGAGCCACCCACACAACCACTCACTCACCCATACAGCCACTCACTAAGCATGGGCTGAAAATTTGTTCCGCTCGTAGAATTTGTGGATTTTCCACGATTGCGCGATCCGCGAATCTCGCGAAATCGCGGTAAAATGCACGAATCAGCGGGACGAATTTTCAGCCAAGCACTTACAGGGTTACAGCAGCAGGTGCAAAAGTTGAAGCACATTTTTTTGTAACCTTTTACAAAAGGGTTACAAAGAAATTAACTTCAACTTGGGCACCTGCTGCTGTAAGCCTGTAAGTGCTTCCTGGCGCCTCGTTGCCTACTTGCAACTATTCTCTGACCCTGCTCTGACCCTTGAAGCAGGGTCAGAGAATAGTTACAAGTAGGCAATGAGGTGCCTGTCACGAAAATTAAACCTCAACAGGAAGCACTGTAAGATATAAAAACAAGCATTTGCAATGCAAGAGGTCTTGCATTAGGAAAGTTTGAGCTATTGGTCTTGTAAATGACAATTTTTTTTATTTATGTGTTGGTTTTGAAAATAGCAAAATTAATAGCTTTGTCATTTACAATGCCAATAGTTATAACTTTCGCAAATGTGACACCTATAGCATTTGTAATGCAACATGTTTTGTATTTACGTGAATTAGATGTATTGATATTACAATTTACAACGGCTTTTAATTTTTTTAAATAATTAATACTTGAATAAAAGTGATTTTAATTTATAATGGCAATAGCTTAAACTTTTGTAAATAACTTTTGTGAAGATTATGTTAAGTGTATTTTATTGTGACGAAAATTCAAGAACAGAAGTGAAATATTAACATCTTTTTGTGACATTTGTAATAAAGCTTGAAACATTGAGAGAACATATTTGAACCAGTTGTTGTTGAATGGTTGCGCAGATTGATGCTGGGGTGGCGCTGAGTGGTGCTATGGTGATGCTGAGTGGTGCTGTGGTGGTGCTGAGTGATACTGGGATGCTGCTGAGTAATGCTGGGGAGGTGCTGAGTGGTGCTGTGGTGCTGAGTGATGCTGTGGTGGTGCTGAGTGGTGCTGTGGTGGTGCTGAGTGATAATGCGGTGGTGCTGAGTGATGCTGTGGTGGCGCTGAGTGGTGCTGTGGTGGTGCTAATTGGTGCTGTGGTGGTGCTGAGTGATGCTGTGATGGTGCTGAGTGGTGCTGTGGTGGTGTTGAGTGATAATGTGGTGGCGCTGAGTGATGCTGTGGTGGTGCTGAGTGATGCTGTGGTGGCACTGAGTGTTGCTGTGGTGGTGCTGAGTGGTGCTGTGATGGTGCTGAGTGATAATGTGGTGGTGCTGAGTGATAATGTGGTTTTGCTGAGTGATGCTGGGGTAGCGCTGAGTGATGATGTGGTGATGCAGAGTGCAGAAAGGCACAAAACGCAGTCTAACAATGGGCAGAAAAACAAGGGAAAAACGAGTCTAACAGAGGGCAGAAGGGCACAAAAAGCGAGCCTAACAGGGGACAGAACGGCACAAAAACGAGTCTAACAGAGGGCAGAAGTGCAAAAAAAACGAGTCTAACAGAGGGCAGAAGGGCAGAAAAACAAGGGAATAACAGAGGGCAGAAGGGCACAAAAAAAGAGTCTAACAGAGGGCAGAAGGGCAGAAAAACAAGGGAAAAATTAGTCTAACAGAGGGCAGAAGGGCACAAAAAACAAGTCTAACAGGGGGCAGAAGGGCAGAAAAACAAGGGAAAAACGAGTCTAACAGAGGGCAGAAGGGCAGAAAAACGAGTCTAACAGAGGGCAGAAGGGCACAGAAAATGAGTCTAACAGGGGGCAGAATGAATCCCGCCCTATGTGTTTGTCCACAAAGATGCCACCTTTTTTTGCAATACCTCTACTCAACTGGAGTACTTTTTTACTGTCTAATCAGTAAGTGCTCCCTCGTTGGCTAAATGTATAGGGGCAGATTTACAATAACTGGCACATCCCCAGGGATGCGGCAGTTATTGTGCGCCGCAGCTCCGCCACCCATGGTGCGCCGCATTTACAATGCAGCGCACCATGTGGCAAAAAAGCAGCACATTGCTGGAGCTGCATCACAAGCGCGACGCAGCTGTGTAACAAACATTGACCAAGCCAATAGGTCTCACCTGTATAATTTGTTGCCTTTGCCATATCTTGTTTATCCCCACATGGTCACTGAGCAAGCACACGCTGGTGCGGCAGACATTTTGGAATGGAACAAAGCAAAACAAATTCCTCATTGACCACTGTGCATGACCATGTATAAGCGGTGGTCATCTTGGAAATCATTTTTTTACCACTTGAGGGGGCTTCCCTCCCTCTTGTGCTCAGCTCTTTGCAGGTTCTTTGGGGTAGTTTGCTCTAAAAACTTCATAACATTTGCGTCACAAAATGCATTCCTGCAAAATTTGCATCCTTTTTTTCCCAACATCCTGAAGATTCTAAAGGCATCCAGGAAATGTAGATTCCTCTGGAGGAAACCTACTTGCAAGTTGTGGTGGAAAGAGGTGTGGAACTCACAGGTGATTCTGGAAAACTATTCAAACAAAGAAGACAACATTCTGAATTCCTCAATGGGTCATTTGTTTAGATCTCTCAAGGGTTTCTCAAAGAAACTAATCGTTGAAATGAGAAGGAAAATAATATCCATTAGTGATAATGTTTTGTCTTTAATTTTCTGTCATGATGCCTGATTTACATAAGGTATATAGGGCCAGATGTAGGTAATCTCGATTTACCTACCCTTAAATACCGAATCATACAGAGTAGGGAACTGGGATGTAGGTAATTTCACTTTTGAAATTACCGAATCGGAATGATTCGGTAATTACCGAATCAGTATTTACCGATTCGGAAATTGCCATTGATAGGAATCAATGTCAATTACCGAATCTGTAAATACCGATTCGGTAAAATTACCGAATTTGCAAGGGGGACAGGGTGTCACTTTGACACCTTGTTGCACCCCTCAATTATGCATGGGTGCACATGTTGCTGACATACACACCCTTCTAGTTGGTGGTAAATAACAAATTCTTAAACCCTTGTAGCACTGATTACAGTGCTACCTACATGTTGAATTACAGAATCAGTAATTTTACCAATTCGGAATTTTACCGAATCGGAAAAATTACAAATTTGGTAAAAATTACCGATTCTGTAATTTACCATGCCCCTACATCTCAATATCCAAATACCGGTAGGAAACGGCCGAAAATCGGTATTTTCGGCCGTTTCCAACCGATATTTGGATACCTACATCTGGCCCATAGTGTTATGTCTGATAGAACCCTTTTGTCATGTGCATATATAAGGTTTTCCAGGACATACAATTTATATGGTAAAATGTAATGAATAAAATGTGTATATAGGAAACCCCTGTATTTTTGAAATGTGCACATGGTAGTAAGTGTAGAACCAACGGTCCTTTGCACAGCTCTGAATTTGGGGTTACCAATACTGCAATGTGATTTTCTAGGCATTTTGCAAAGTGTCTTCTTTCTTGCACATTGGCTTACATTTAGAAGCCGAAACATGCAGCGATATCTAACAGGCAATAACAAATATTCTACTATTCTATATTTCCACATGTCTCTTAATAAAAACAGTGTCCCACTTGTGTGGTTCCGCTAGCACCTGTGACACAAAATGACACAAAATGGGATTTGGAGACATAACATTTCAATAAGCAAAATCCAAGTTTTTTTTTTATACAATGTGGTAGCTATAGATTTTGGGCCTTAGCACAGCCACTGCCCAGGGAACGTACCAAATTCAAACATTTGTGAAACCTAGATACCCAGTGTGGTGTGACTCGTGTGGATCCTACACAGCTATTTTACCCCAAAGGCCTTGTAAACATCAAAATTTGACTACAAAACCCCAATTCTCCTCACATTTCTATGAGAGAAAGTTTCAGAAGCTCTGGGGAACCACAAAATTCCTCCTGCACAGCATTCCCACACTGCTCTCAATAAAAAAATAGTATCTCACTTATGTGGCTGGGCCTGGCACCCTCGATACAAAATGCTCCAAAACACAAAGGGGAGACATCAAAAAATCAAAGGGAAAAATGACGCAGTTTGGGAATGCAGGTAACTGGAGATTGGGGTAATTGATTGCCCGTCACCCAGGGAAGCCTACCAAATTCAGACATTACTGAAACTAGATATCCTGGGTAGGTCAGAATGCTGTGATTTTCATGGATGCATGAGGCTTTCTTGCAAAGAAGACCTTGCAAACGTCAAAGCTTGGATAAAAACACAGATTTTTAAACATTTCTTCTAGAGGAAAATTCACAAACTGCAGAGATCCACAAAAGTCCTGCCACTAAGCATTCCCATATAACTCTACAATAAAAATGGTACCTCACTTGTGTTATTGACTCTTGCGCCAGTGACACAAGACACCCCAAAATGAGGCAGGAAACATCCCATTTAATCAATTGAAAACAACTGTTGTTTTGCAACATGAGTAGCTGTAGATTTTGGGCCTAGGCTCGGCAGCTAGCCAGAAAAACCTACCAAACAAACACAAGACATTTCTGAAAACTAGGCAAGCAGGGGAGTCCAGGGTGGTCTGGCAAACAAAGATCCCTCTAACCTCTCTTACCCATAGTGCCCTACGAACCTAAAGCTTTGGCAAAAACATACATTTTCCTCACATTTTTTTAAAAAAGTTCCTGAATTTGTGGGGATCACAAATTTCCTACCACCCAGCATTTCAACACTTGTCATGATAAAAATGGTTCCCCATATGTGTGGGTGATGTATCGCCTGTGATAGGAAAGGCCCCAAAATGCAGTCTGAGCAACACAACAGATCAAATTTTTCCACTCAAAATCTACCCTTTTTTGCATTGTGGGTAACTGTGTATTTTAAACCTCGGCTCAGCCACTACCAAGGGAAACCTACCAAACCCAGACATTTCTGAATACTAGATACCCACAGAAGTCCAGGGTTGTGTGACTTGCATGAATACCATGACGTTTTCTTACACACAATGCCCTTCAGACCTCAAACTTTGGCAAAAAAAACATATTTTTTCCTCCACATTTCCGTAAGAGAAGGTTCCAGAGTCTTCTGGGATCCACAGATTTCTTACCACATATGTCTTACCACCAAGCATTCCCACTAAAAATGGCATGCTTCAGGAACAGATCAAACCAGGCGCCATGCAAAGACCATATTGACCTGGAATGATGTCAGGTTTTTATTTATTTATTTATTTATTCATTTATAAAGTTTTATATAGCGCAAACTTGGTCCCAAAGGATATGAGCGCTTTACAAATTGAGGGAATGAGGTAACATCAGTACGAGAGTCACATAGGGAATATACATAGACAATGCAAAAATTGTGCACAGGAAAGGACCAATATAGGCCTTGGCTAGGCGTATAATGTGCTAGACCTTGAAAACATAACGACAAGGCAGGCAAATACAATAGAACAATACCGGAGAGACATCCATTCTTGAAGTGTGTCCGATGCGCTAAGAGCTGACAATCGCTCTTCTTATGAAGGTAGGAATTTGTTCATGAGGAATCTTTTTGCTTATGGTTTGAAAGCATCCTTGGAGGAGATTCTCCAGATTTCCGGTGAAAGAGAGTTCCACATTTTTGGAGCAGATCCCGAGAATGCTCGTTGACAAGTTCTCTTCTTGCGGAAGATCTGAATTAGCACTCCTTGATGGTCTCCCCCCTCCGGATAGTTTTAACTTTTACGCCAGGTAATTGGGGGTTTTGAAGTGGAGGGCTTTGTGCGATAAGCATGCAATCTTTAGTTGAATACTAGCTTCGTAGGGCAGCCAGTTTAGAGATTTTAGGACCGGGGAGATGTGGGCATTTCGATTGGTGCCCGTAATCAGTCTGGCCGCAGCGTTTAATGAAGCCTTTAGCGGAGCCAAAGTGTATTTGAGGAGGCCGCATAGCGTAGCACTGCCTTAGTCAAGCCTCGGTAGGACAAGCGCTTGGACCACCTGCTTGAAGTCGGCTTGAGGTAAGAAGGGTTTGTGGTTCCTGAGAGTTCTCAGAAGGCGGTTAGATCCCTTGCTTACGTTGCTTATTTGGGTCTTCATATTCAGAGTTTTGTCCAATGTGATTCCTAGCGATTTAGCTGAGTCAATATTGCGGGGGGGGGCAGTTGAAGGCTGTGAGTTGGTTCATCCAGAGGTCAATATTAGGAGTGTGATTCGGCGGAGAGTTGAGAAGGAATTCTGTTTTGGTGGTGTTTAGCAGGAGGTGGTTCTCAGTTAGCCAAGCTTGAGTAGTCAATAGGGTGGAGTTGAGTGAAGTGATGTTGTCTGGGGAGGAGATTCTCAGGTAGAGTTGGGTGTCATCTGCATACATATGGAATCGAATGTCCAAGGATTTTAGTACATCAGCTAATGGTTCCAGAAACAAATTGAACAGAATGGGAGAAAAGGAGGATTCTTGTGGAACCCCCATGGTGACTGGGGATGGGTGGGAGAGAGAGTGGTTCGCCTTAACTCTTTGGGATGTGTGCTGGAGGAAAGACGAAAACCATTGCAGCACCTGCCAGGAGAGGCCCATCCTTTGCTCCAGAATATCTAGGAGGTTGTCGTGAATGACAGTGTCAAAGGCAGAGGAAAGGTTGAGTAGGATAAGGAGGCAAGATTAATTTCTGTCAAGCATTATTAGGATGTCATCCATGACATGATTAAGAGCCGATTCAGTGCTGTGCCCACTACGAAAGCCCGATTAGTGTTGGTCCAGGAGATGGAAGTTTTCGATGTGTGCACATAATTGAGATTGGACGCATTTTTCCAAGAGTTTGCCTAGAGTGGGCATGCTGGAGATGGGGCGGAAGTTGTTAAGATCTGTACTGTCTTCTGTAGGTTTTTTTAAAATAGGTGTTACTTGGGCCTCTTTTAGACAGTCTGGGATCGTACCCTGTGAGAGAGAGGTATTGACGATCTTTGTCCAGATGGGGGAGACAGAATCTTTAATTGCTTTGAAGATGGTGGGTGGTAAAGGGTCATTGAAGTGATTAGATAGGTTGACACTCCGAAGGACCCTATTGATTTCATTTTCATTTAGGATGGTGAAGGTGTCCCAGGAAGAGTTGTGCTTGATACCTCTGCTAAGTGGAGCAGCCTTATGTGGTGTGGCCAGGGAGGGTGCAGGTCAGTTGGATGTTAATAGAGACCTCCTGGTTTCTAGATCAATGTTAATAAGTCTAGTTTTCTCAGTAAAAAAGTCAGCCAAGTCAACACATGAGGGAGGACGGACTTCCGGATCTGATCGGTTAGGGGCTATGACAGATTGTTGTTTAACCAGTTTGAACAGTTTCTTAGGTCGATTGGCAGCTTGGTTAAGTTGGGATCTGAAATATTCCGCCTTGGCTGTCTTGCTTTGTTTGTTATAAGAGCTTCTGGCTGATCTAAAGTTTTTTAGATGGACCGCTGAAGGATTGGATCTCCAGGAGCGCTCTATGGCCCTAAGATTGCGATGCTCAGAACTTAGGTTGCTATTGAATCAAGTTTTAGATATTTTTGAGGGTGCATTTTTTTGCTGGAGTGGCGCAATATCGTCCATAATGTTAGAAATAGAAGAGTTATAGAAATCTGTAAGTGCATGTACTTCGGCTAAGTCTCTTTGGAGAGAGGGCACGCTTATAGCGGGTTGCTAGGTCAGCTGTGTTGATGTCTCTGAGGTTTCTTTTCCAGTTCTTTAGTTTAGTAGTTTGAGGTTTAATCTGAGATACCTCCAGGTTGATATGGAAGGAAATGTCGTGATGGTCAGACCAATCGCAGGATATGATGGAGTTCAAAGTGATAGACTGACTATTGGAGATGATGAGGTCAAGAGTTTCCCCCTTCTTGTGGGTAGGATGGTCACAATGTTGAACCAAATCGTGATCCTTCAAGAAGGAGTTGACGCATGCTACAGCTTGGTCGTTAGGATTTGACCAATGAAGGTTAAAGTCTTCCAAGTAGATTTGGGGCTGCATTGAATCCACATTGTCAGCTATGATTTCCATTAATTGTTCAATGAATGGTAGATTGTCACCCGGAGGGTGATAGAATGTATGCAGTTTGCAAACCAGCTGCTTGTTACTGGAAATGTTGAGGCAAAGGTATTCACAGGTTGGTGGGGAAGAGGATTCTGAGAGGGAGATTGCAACTGTCCTTCTATGTTTACAGGCTTTGCCACCTCCTATTTTCGTAACTCTGTCCAGACGAATTATGTCATGGGAGGGGGGCACCAAGAGGTCTAGAATTGGAGTGGACGAGGAGGTGAGCCAAGTTTCTGTGAGTGTAATGATGTCTATCTCAATATGATGTATGAGGTCGAAGATATCAGAGGCATGTTTGTTATCCGATCTGCAGTTGAGTAGTATGCATTTGAGTGTAGCCGGAATATGGGGTAAGGAGGCTGAATTATGTTCACTCTCTTGAGGTTGTCATTATTTTTGACTCTGCGGTTGTGGTAAGGTTCTCTGTTTGGGTTAGAGTGAATTGTTTGAATTATTCCCTTTATACTCGAGATGGAGTCTGTGTTTGAGGAGTAGGGCTTGAGGAGGCTATCAGTTTCAACGGACGCAGGCCCCGTCAACGAGCATCTGAGGGGAGAAGATGTGTTACATCCCTGTTGTGTGTGCTAGGCCCAACCACACAAGTGGGCCAGTGTTTTTACCAGGAGAAGTGTGGAAATGATGGGAGATAGGAATTTGAAGTTAGCATGTGGCAAATGTATAACAAATAAGGGTTGGGATACAACACCAATTTAAATTTGTGTAGCTGACCAGTGTCATGGGTATTTATTCTGCCACCTTTGGAAATTCCATTATTACCACTGGGTGGTTTTCCCCAAGTCCCTACAGCAAAAATATAAATTTCTGTGACTCTGGTTGTATGCTCTTCTTAAACATGTGGACAATCACAACATCAATAGCCAGATGTATTATTGCACTGGTCAAAAAAAGCTATTGCAAGTTGCGACCAGGATTTTTGTGACCAGAGTTGAATTTTGCAAGCCCATCTTCTAGTAGGTCAGTTTCTAAAAGTTTAATTTGGGTGGGCCACAATCTGACCTACATCATTAGTATTGCTGAGGTAGGTTGTAAAGTGTGACTACAATCACAGGGATGGAAGCATGCAATGGTCAGAAGGCTATCATGTTTGTAGCTGTTTAAATGAAGTACATTTTTCCAGTCATCAAAAATGAATGCTTGTGGGCCTCACCTGCAATCACTGATTCAAATTAAGTACTTCAGCTCTGTGAGACTCCAAGCAGCACAAACAATAGCATTGACTAACTCCAAAACTTAATGCAAAGTGTTGTGAAAGGGTATGAACAGCACAAATACCCCCAGGATGTCACAAAAAGCCAGTACAATTAGAGTAACATGCCCTGGCCTTGCATAAAATCCTACTGCCTAAAGAAAGCAGGTGCAAAAAATCGGCAAGTGCAATATTGCACAACATTTCCACTTAACATATGTGCAAATCTGTGAAATTCTTGACATTGATGTCAATGTGTAGAAATTTGTACTGAGCAGTATGCTCAAATACAAATGTCACACAAGAATCTGCCGGGTCAACAGTGCACCATTACACACTCCTTAGCATCATGCTAAAATAAGGGTGCAGATTTACTAAGGATTTGCATTGTCGTTACTTGATGCAAGTCATTTCAAGGCAACATAAGTCCCTAACTGGCATACATTAAGCCACGCACAGTCACTTTGCATGGTTTATCAAGGTTTAGCAAATACAAAGTAATACAGTATTTTGGATCGGGTGGGCCTTATATAGGTTGAACCCATACTTTTTGCTGCAAACCCAGATTTACAAAGACTTGAAAACCAAGGTTTGACCCAAAATGGTGTGTCTACCCGACAGAAGCATGATGAAGAGAAATATATTTATTTCTTCTTTTTAATTGCTCTTTCCACGTGTGCTGCATTTGCAGTGCACATAGAAAGAGGAAAATGCCTCTAAGAATAGTTTTTGTGAAGGAAAGTGGCCTTTCCCGCACAAAAACAATTCTGCCAAGGGTGTCTGTGTTGACTTTAGGCAGCACACAGTGTGTCATAGCAAGGAGAGAGCGGAAATCTTCCATATCTTTGTAAATATGGAGTATTTCTGTCCTTCCCTTTCACGCAATGCAGCATAGCAAGTTACCATACTGTGTTGGTTTGCGTCAAAGAATGGTAAACCTGTCCCTCAATTTTGAGCAAAAGTACAGCTGATGAAATCATGAGTGTGTAACTCTTATTAAATATTGCGTTGAGCAATATTTCTCGTTTGAGCATCGCACTGATGCAGATTTTCATGCAGACCTAGCTATCCAGTTTTTAGTAAACCTAGGCCATACTTTAGGAATGTGATGGCCCAGGCTCTAGGGATTTAAACAAATCTGTAACAGTTTTTATTATCAGAGCCATCATGCAAATCGATGAAAAATAGACAACAGATTATGAATAATAATCTTATTTGCTGCACAGCACATGGAAGTATTCATTTCCTCGCCCTGTGGACAGGATTTCTTTCTCTTGAATATTGAACCATACCAAAAGATTGTAGGTTTAAAATGATTAAACAGTGAAAGAAAATGTATATATTAGGCAGTGCAAGTGATTGTTTTGTTTGACATGATATCCAGCTTTTATTTAATGTAATAAAAATATGGACAAAACTAGAAAGAAAAGACCATCTTACTGAAAGTCACAACACTCTACAATAAATACATCAAAAAGAGCTGTATCTGGTTTTAGGATCATAAAAAATGATCCTAAAAACAGATATTTCTGCAGACGCAGGCTTTCTCTAACTTTCCTTTTTTAAATAAACATCTCGAGCTAAAGTCATGAAGTGGGACATTATTTAAAAGTTAATAGCGAAATCAGGTATTTCGTATTCAGCAAATATTAAAACATGTGCAAAATGTTTAACCGCTTGTGCTTGACTATTGAAAAAAGTTAAAGCAGACGCGTAGATCCAAGATGTTTCTTATGTTTTCTGTTCATTGATGCATACATTGGGAAATATTTATCTTGTTGATATTTCTAGATTCTATACGTTTTTAATATTAAACACTGATGTGATTATAACAATACTAATCATAATAACATCGCAATAGATAAAGACAAGTAGGATATGTAACAGTATTAAAGAATATGACCATTAATACTCTGGATTCTAGTGAAGTCTGAATAGATGAGTTTTTAGAGCTTTTCGGAAAGTCAGGAAGTTTGATTGAAATAAACATTTTAACTAACTGACAATACACTGGCGATGGCACAGGAAACTCCGTGAGAGATTCTCTTCTCTTCTCTTTTATTGTTTTATTTTATTTTATTTCATTTATTGACATAATCTTTAGCATTACTGTAAGAAATGCTGGACGTTGCATCTGAAAAACTGCATAATGTCATTTACAATTTGGGTCGTAAACGTCGAAAAATAGTAGGGATTGATATACTCTTAGGTAACACTGTGTGCATAAGCAAACAGTGTCAAATGTAAAAGGAGCAACAAAGCATATGAGCATAGAATAACATAAAGGCATATAACAGACCAGTAAATGAGCAAAGGAACATTGCTTTGCCTATACTAATATAATAAAGAGAGAGCCCAAACCTTTGAGGCGGGTAATCTCAGGCACCACAGCACCAATCACAACACCCAAAACAGCGATGGAAAGGGCAGTTGCAGCAGAAGGACATAGGCTATGCAGACGCCAACCATATACATTTAAAAGGTAAAAGAACCGTGCCAGAAAAGTAGTCCCTTGTGGGCATGTCTGCGCTGTGCTGTGGGCATGTTTGGGGCGTGAAAAACGCTGGGGGTGTGTGGTACGTTCCGCCCTTCATGCCATGATTCATAATGTTACGTGCTGTGGGCGTGTGCTGGGCGAGTGGGCATGTGCGGGCGCGGGATTACGGAAAAAAAGCGAGCGTCCTAAAAACAATTTGACTTTGACAGCAATAGAGCATGGGTCAGAAACACCAACCAGGTTCATCCTGTCAAAGACTTTACCTTCCGAATGTAATTCTTTCATTCCCAAACCCTCACAGGAGTACACTTCTAATAGTTCTTTGGGGAGGCACCTAGAGAATCAAAGGGTGTAAGGCAGAGGTCAAACAGCAAAGGCCCAATCCAGGTAAAGTTGTCATTTGTCAGCTGAGTTGTCGCAGGAAAAGGCCACTTTTAACTTGTTGTGTCCTTGTAGCTCTAACAGTGGGACAGCTTTGTGAACTTTGGAGCCAACTTCTCCATCCTGAGTACAAGCGAGAGAGCAGTTCCAGTCCTACAGACCTCTTCTCAGACCGTAAGCAGCAGGCCCAGTCCTCCTCTGATCTTCCTCAAGTCCAGGAGTGCTCTGAAGTAGGTGCCTGGAGATGCCACATTTATGTCTGGCATGAGCAAGTGGGTGGGAACCATTCTTAGGCATGCACTAACCAATGGGGTAATAGCTCTCAGGACCAATCCTACCCAATTATGGCATTATCAAATGGCAAAATACTTCAACCACTTCTAAACCTTGGCTCTGAGGGCTGGAGGTGTGATTGGGGAGTACTCTATGGATATCCTAGTATCTTCCTACATCAAACAGTAAAGACTAGTTTAGGTCAACTATTGTACTTACAATAATCTCAGAGACAGAAGTCTGGTAGAACAAAGCAGGGTGTTTGTAGTAAACTACGTCTCTACTATTCCCCACTGTACTGCCATGTTGGAATGTACCATGACATCATAGAATGCCTGAGAGCCTCTCTGTGTTTAGACTGTCAGTTGGTCAACCCAGGCTGTGCTGCTAGGAGCCTGCTCCTGGTGGAGCTGCGCCTGTACCTTCTATCTTCTCCTACTCACTTATCCTAGAATCAAGCTACAATAAAGAAGTATTCTACCTGTACAGCTGGACTCTGTATCACCCTTTTACCACGAGGAACTAAGGACATTAAAGACTTTCAAAACGTCCATTGAAATTCACAAGACATGCCCTGGTCAGCCCCAACAGTGTCCTGTGTCATCCGGCCAGCCTGCAGCCCGGGCGTCTGTGTTCTCACTACTGAAGAGCCTGCCGTCACCTGGAAGAATCATACGGTCAACAGTCACACTTTGGAAGACTGGATGCATCTTATTGACATCAACCAGCACCATTTGGCCTACGTGGGCCGTCTGTGCTTAGAAGTGCTGCGCAGTGTGTTATTAGCCTGGCGTTTTGAGAGAAACTAGTATTCTGGATGATGAGGATATTGAAGTTTTGGCACCCCAGAGGAATTGGCAGGAGCATGTGTCTTGTTTGGGAAAAAACTGCACCTCTGTCAGCTGATACACTTGTTTAATGAAGCAGCGACTGCAGGCCGTGTGTCATTCCCACAACTTAAAAAAAAGTAACTTTATTGTACTTTTGGTGCCCTATGCCAGAGTCATTGGGAGTTATATTGCTGCGGAGCCATTTAAATGCATTGATTTTGAATTGTGCGCGAGCCGCTTTTCTTAAAATATTTCTCATGCCTGCGCCAGCACGCGCACTCTTACCTCCATCACAAATCCCTGAAGTTCCATAGTGACACTTTTCTGACATTCCTGCATCTTCTCAGCTGCTCATGGATGCTCTGCAGTGCTTACGTGCCAAAAGCCACCCGGCTCCATGTCAAAAACGTGCCGCGATTTTGTGGTTAGCCGTGGCTCATTCTATCAGTTGGTACAACGCCCCTGCATGCCAACCATGTTCTCCACGTTTGTTCTTGTCTGGCAACTGCAGCAACGATGCAACTTCATTGGAGCGCTTGGTGACTGTCTCCCGTTCTGCCTGGAGTGTTCTCTTGCCTCACAGGTATTTCGTCTGGTGGTTCTTTGCTGCGATGACGCAACGGTTTCGTGGAGTCTCCACACGGTGTTACAGTTCTCCATTACCACTGGGTTCGGGTGAGACGTCGCTCACCCGGTCTCCTTTTGTATGGACTGTGGTTTAGGAACTGTACCATGCAGATTTGTTCTTATGCCTGCATATCGTATCCGCTTATGTATCCTAACAAAATTATGTATATTCTTCCTTATGGAAGTTCTGGGGGCACTCAATTCAGTTTATTTTTCTAGGGTGAAGTTTACCCTCTGGTGTACCTTTTCATGTGGAGGTTGTGTGGGCTACTAGTGTCCTATTGAGTCCCAAGGGAAAGGACCCTCTGCAGTGCCCTGGTATGGGGAGGTTGTACTCTGCCATGGGAAGGTCTGTTTTTTTAAGGGTGACACATACCCTACAGTGCACCCTACTATGGGGAGGGCAGTTGTTGTGTTGGCCTTGTATGCCCTTATACAGTTAACTCTGTGGTGTACCCTTGTTCGGGGAGGTTGTACCTTGCCATTGGGGGGTCAGTAGTTGTGTTGGTTTGCCTTACTTTGGTGGAGGTTGTGTAATTTTGTAAGGTGATTACCCTGTGGTGTACCCTACTTAGGGGAAGATGTGTAATTTTCCACGGTGAGTACCCTGAGGTGTTCCCTACTTTGGGGGAGGTTGTTTGTCAGTTCCAAGGGTTACTACCGATGGAGTATCCTTTCATGTGGACACTATGCTCATGTCGAAGTCCACCTGCATGGAACTAATGGGCAAGGGTTTCACGTTCGTAGGACTTTGAGTGAGAAGCTTCTTTCTAGTGTTTAGACCTCCTCCGTTACCCTTAACAGACCGTAATACTAAATTTCGGTGTCAGCATGCCTTCTACCCGAATCAGGGGAACTTTTGTTCTTTTCCTTAGCGTTTACTCTCTGGTGTACCCTTCTTGGGATGGTTGCACTCTTCCTGTTATATAGAGTGACCCATTCCCCCTGCTGTACCTTTCTCTTGGGGATGTTGTTTTTCAGTCCCAAGGGTCAGCACTCTCTAGTGTACTCTTTATGGGAACATGTAAGGGCGGTTTATTGCCCACCTTTGTTTGCCAGGGTTACTACCGTGTGGTGTACCCGCTTATGGGGAGGTTGTGGGGGTGACCACTGTTCTCTGTTGCATTTGTTTTTTTCCACCTAAGCCTTGCCATGTTTTTTTCTCTAAGGAAGGGGGATGGGGCATGTACTAATGATATTTGCAGTTTTAATGTTTTCAATGATTTTTGCATTTTAATGCATTTCTGTTCATGCCAGTGGTACTCCTGATACCTCATGTACTACATCATTAGATATTTGCATCTCAATGTTTTTCCTTTCATGCTAATGTTATTTCTGAGGTATCTCACTTGTCTTTCCCTTTATTTCTGATGTTTTTCCCCAATGAAGGAGGATGTGTAGTAAACTACTTCTCTACTCTTCCCCTCTGTACTGCCCTGTTGGAATGTACCATGACATCATAGAATGCCTGAGAGCCTCTCTGTGTTTAGAGTGTCAGTTGGTCAACCCAGGCTGAGCTGCTAGGAGCCTGCTCCTGGTGTGGCTTCACCTGTACCTTCTATCTTCTCCTACTCACCTTTCTTGTAACCAAGCTACAATAAAGAAGTATTCTACCTGCACAGCTCGACTCCGTATCATCCTTTTACCACAGTGTTCAAGTCATCAGGAAGTCGATACAGCAGAATTGTTTTAGCATCCTGTTCTCGCTTGTTGAAGTGCACCCAAAATGTTATATGTAAAACCACAAAAACAAGACAGTGATGGGTGGAATGCTTGAATTAATCTTAGCGACTGGCAATCGCTTAGGACCACATACCAATCCATCATTTTTCACCCACCTTGCCATCTTAGTTTGGACCCAGCCATACGTAAATCAGTCTTGACCCCGTTCCTCATGGGAACCGTCCAGCCCGAATTTCCAGGCCAGGTCCTCCCTGAACAAAAACACAAGCAAACCAGGACTGGTTTTATCATTGTTCTGGGCTCTTCAGCCAGGTATATCTTGGTTTCTTCCAGTGGCAAAATGAGCCCGTGACCCACGCCTGGGCATACCCGGTGCACTTCAGGCGTCAAATGCAAATACAACAAGGTGATGGATGGAATGCTTGAAATAATCTTAGCCACTGGCAGTCACTTAGGCCACATCCCAATACATCATTTTTCGCTCACCATGCCACCTCGGTTCGGACCCAGCCATATGTAAATCAATCTTGACCCTATTCCTCATGGGAACAGTCCAGCCCGAACTGCCAGGCCAGGTACTCCCTGAACCTGAACACAAGCGATCCAGAACCAGTATCACCCTGTGTATGGGCTTTATAGCTGGATATAGCGTGGTTCTAGTGGCACAGTGAGCCCTGGACCCACATCTGGGCATACCCAGCATCCTTAGAGCCATGTAGTGGGTTAAGTTAAAGGAGAGAAAGTTAAGTTGTGGTCAATGACAAACTCAAGCATGCTATATAAACATTTTACATGGCTTAGGAAACATGATAAGGAAGGTGCAGTTGAAGTGGGAAAAGTTGTAGTTTGAGCAAATGAAGGAGTACTGAAGAGAGTATGAAGGCTGACAGCTTGGGTGTGAAGCAAGAAGCAGTAGACAATGGTGAATTTCGAAAATATGATTAGTCAAAATGCTGGCTGGAAAGCTGAGAAACAGCTTGAGTAACTGGTTCTACTGGTATACCAACTAGTGGAATGTAAAGGAGAGTAGGACGGAGATATGTGCTAGTATTTCAAAACAACGCTTTCAGTTCTAGGGTGAAATTAAAGGGTAAGATCCTGTAAGAAAGTGGATTATTTATTGGGTTGGAGGTCACTCACTTGAAGGAATAATAACACTAACTGATCAGGGCGAACCCCAAAGGTGTAAATTGGAGCAAGAGGAGATGGTATTCAGTGCTTGAGGAGCCGTGGGAGGCTGTGGCTTTTAAAATGTAGGATAGGGTCAGAGTAGTTTGTAGTTTTTACTCATTTTGACATTCTTAAGCCAATCTTACTTTTGCTTTTGATAATTAGGCCTGGATGTTGGCATGTCCTCGGCTGTACAAACTTAAAACTTACATTTCTTTTGTGTATGACTTAGGAGTAAGTACTGTTTGTTGCTGAATGAGATGCCTAACTCTGGAGCAGTGGAAGCTCAGCTAACAGAGATCAGTTCAGTTGTGTTACTAGGTAATTCTAGGACACTCTAAGTTCAACAACCGTCTCCCACGTATTATGTTATGACGAATGTTCCTGATCAAAATTTTACTATTGCTTAACAAACAAAGAACTTGTACTCATATGCACTGAACTTGCATCTGTCTTTTCTTTTGTGAGTCAAGCATATTTTACGTGTACATAATTATGCCTCACCTTTTGATACTCAGTCGTCTCGTGTATATTACATGAATACAGAAGTAAGCAATATTTTCCTTCAAACTACATACAATATGGGACCACATATTAATTGTAGTCCTGGCAAAGCCGGATTCTATTTGTTCACATTTTGCAAACCCAACATCTAGAGTAATGTATTGCAAACACAGTGTTGAGAAGGGCAGATGTTTATCTTGAGCTGCTCTGCCTGCATTGCTGCCATGACACTAAATTATGTGGCCTAGCCATTCTTCAGAAAGATTGTCATGATGTTAAAGATTTCGAGGTCAGACCCATAAAAGGGACCAGATGTATGGTGTGCTATTATTCACCAGAAAGCTTAAGGGAAAAGGAAAATCTGAGATAACAGTTTAAATATTCAACTCAACCAAATGAGCACATGTTTAAAAAAAGATGGATGTAAATAATGACCATGTTAAAATTGCTTTACAGATGTAGAAAGAGATAACCTAAAAGAGTTTAAAAATGTGGGCCAGCTAAAAGGAACTATATTTATGTCTATTTGTCTATGCATAACGTGCTTGCTTTTGCCATATCTGTAAATGATCAAGAATTGTAAGAACCCAGACATAAAGAATGCACTGAGCGCAGCAGAAGTTGAAGATAGCCCCTGTGGATAAAGGCTAATGGACACCATCTTGGAAAAATATACAGCACTCAACCTCCTGCCATGTGTCTTCAATTTAAAATAATTCAGCAATCATGTTCAAGCAGAAACGATTACACAAAATGGAAACGTTTCAACTCCCAGACTTAGATCAACTTCTCGCAGTACAATAAAAAAGAGAGCAAAAAACCCCAAAGATGTTTAATATAAGCAATATGTCATACTAAGGTATTCCATTTGTTGCAGTTTAATGATTTCGACAAAAACGTATTCTTTGAGCACCTGAACATTTTGTACATGCTAATGTTCAAAGCAAGAATTCAAGAATGAAATCATACAAAAAAATATAGCAGCGAATTGAAATTTAAGGATAACATATTAATCAAAGATTCAAGTTGTCTTTTAAGGTTTAAAAACATGCGGGCCTATTCACAAATGTAAGTGCACACGTGCACATTTTCTCAGGTGTAAATGTACTGCCCCAGGTGTATATGTACACTTTTTTTGATATTCACTATTTCCAACTGTAGATTTTTACCTACATCGACAACTATACCTCTTTGTGGTGCCTCCTTTAACAAGATTTAGAAGTGCAAAGTTACTAATAGTTATTAACAGTTCTTCACCACTGTGACGGAGATCTCCGTACAGGAAAGAATCTTTAGATTAATAATATTTCATTATTCTCTAAAAAGTGGTATACTAGAAAATAGATACAACAAATGTATAATACTTACTATAAACTTAGAACTAATAAAATAGAATGTTAGTGCACATTAACTAAATAAATTCGATGTGTAATGAATAATTAATTCAAATATATGTGTTTAATCTATAAATAATATCTTTACGGAATAATTTAAAAAACTATTCTGACCCAAATTAACATATTTATTTTTATTTAATATGTTTTAAAATTTGTTAAAAGTTATGTTTTAATAAATGTAAAATAGTTTTCTTTTTGTAACAAAATATTGAATGATGAATTAAATGTTACTGTTAAATAAAGTTAATTGTTGCAGTTTAGAATACTAATATAAATATTTAATAATTACATCGTTTTTAACACTCAACAAAATATAGATATACGTGGAAGACGTCAAAATAATTACCTTTATTCAATATAATTTGCTATGGGCTATTATTTAAGTTCCTGCCTCCATTATGTTCTATGGGAATGTGTTTCAGTACCAGTGAGTGGTCTTGTGTGGTGCTACATTTACTCTAAGACTGGGATGGGGTACACTTAGCTTTAAGGCTGCAGTTACTCTAGCAGTGTAGTTTATGAATAGTAATGTGCCTACTCTTTTGTGGGGTGGTGTTTGGAGTAGCCTGTCCCATCCTGAACTCCTCCTTATTTTATCCTAAACCCCTTCAATTGCGTAATAGTTTTTCCCATTTTCCCACCACTCAAACAGTACCTCTCACATTTAGTGGCCATTTCCGATCTCGCTCGGAATGGCTCCGAACGCGATCTGGGCGGAAAAAGCACAAGCCGGACGAGTGTCTTCCGACCAACTCCTACAACTGTACGAACGTACAAGTACGATGCGGGAAACGTGAAATCGCCGACAGAGATGTTTCCGGGTCCGGATCACTCCATACGTGTTGGCCGTGAGCGAACTGTGCCGTGCAATTGAGACGATTTCTGACCGAGCCAGTACGATGCACGATTCGGACAGCCAGATCGAGAAGGCGTTTCCGACTCGTACAAGCTCCAGGAAGCTGACTTCAGGGGTCCGCGCCGGACCCCCTTCACCCGTAGCCTTAGGAGTCATCACAGGGGGGGCCCCAAGGGTCCCCCTAACATGTGCATGTACGGTGCAGGTGGCACAGATGCGTCCCCACTACAGGGTCGCCCTTTTGTGCAACGTACCTTTTTCGTCAATCGAAGCCTATGTACGCGTCGTACAACAGGCTCCCATTGACTTCAATAGGGCTCTGGGCGACCCGTGTCTGTAAGCGCTTCGGAGCCCCGGAGTGCGAGTCGGTCGGAATGCACTCCGGATTCGACTCGGACAGAGGGCTTTCCCAACAAGATCGGAATAGGCCCCTTAATATTAAATAGTCAGAATCAGAATTAGAAATACTGTATTTGATTACCAAAAAAAAAAATAGTCAACATATGTGTGGAGACATCCGCTTAGAGTAGATAGTAGAGTTGGAGATCTCCACCTGTAGGTTTGTGAACTGCATTTATGTTGTAAATAGCACTATTGTAATACTGATTTATATACTACACAATGTACATTATGAAGAAGGCCTTTAGTTCCTAATTCACATAGACATTGCCATGTGTAAGTTTAACTTCAATTGCTGGTTTAAGCATAAATTAAAGTTTTGTATTTACAAACTGATCATTTAAACTCTTAGATCCATTTATTGTTATGTAATATTAGACAAGCGCAGTGCAACGTTATGTATGAGTAAATCTGCTACCACTAGCAGGAAGTGTATGTTTTCTTAGCGGCCATGCCAGCAAAGTTTGCCCTTGCTCACTAACTCACAGATTGATAGGTAGTCACAATTTTCTCAGTCTATTCATACGCTGGAAACAGTCAGAGATTCTCTCTTATCAAAGGGAGGGTTGGCAATGGAAAAGAAGCACCCTCAAAAAGGATAGGGAGCAGGGGAAGAGATTTCTCCATCATGAAAAAAAAGAAAAAAGTTTAACATGAGCTAATGTATTTTTGATGAGCATTTATAAATGTAAAATTGTACACTATGTACAACTTCGAATGTGAAATTACCCACAATTGTGACAACCTCTAGAAAACTGAGACTGACACAGCCTCTAGCGAATACTCAAAAGATGGGCGGAAACTATAGGCAGCGATTTACCTTTGCAGGTGAATTGAGTTTATGGACACTGCAAGATTGATTCTTAAAAACATCTCCTATGTAGGAAGATTTGCAGCGTTTAATCCTCCAAAAGGTTTAGGCCTACTCCTGGAAAGCAGTGACAGTCGCAGCTTTACCGAAGTACCCGTACCTCTAAGCATTTACACACCATGCAAATAGAGAAAATCCATGCATGTGTAAATCTTAACAAAAGAGCGTTTAAATATGCTATTTTTTTCGGGGAAGACATGTTTTTCTTTGAGGCAGTACTTCTCATATACACTTGCAAGTTTTGGGGGTCCAATCTCAATTACCACAATGGATATATATCTCCTCTAGTCTTTAAGAGTAGTAAATCTCTTTTTTGGTTATCACGTGTCTGATGAAAAGCAGGTACAAGAGGAATAAGGAATTGCAAATTCCCACAGCATGCAGGAAAGCGTCCTGCCAGTAACCCTCCCCAACCTCAATTTCTCTTCTCACCCGAGGGCCATTCCACCTCCCTTTCTTTCAACAGAAAGAGCTTTGCCTCCAATGCTTTTTGATTTAGGTTCATAAATGCTAACATGGTCTCGCTTCACCTCCTTGTCTTCCTCCTGTGCAAAATAAACCAGGCATATTTCCTCTTGAACTCCCCTCAACCCATTTCCCCTCTTCCCCTTGGTGTGTTGTGCTGTTGAGAGCTTCTTGGCCACATAGTGATTTCGGCTGAATAAGGTCTGTGTCAATCTTTCCTCCCCTCTATAATTTTATTTTGGAAAATGTCCCTGTTTGAAAAAAGGAAAGGATATTTTTTTCTTACTTTCTCACATTTTATTATCACGTGGCCCACCGTCTGACATATTTATTGTTTATTTTATTTATTTTGAAGGAAGGTATTTATTAAGCACTGACATAATCCTGGACTACAACAGAGCGCCATACTTAGCAAACAGAACACATATCCCACATGTGAAGAACACGCTCAGAGGAATTTTTACAATGGGAATTAAACAAACACAAGCCACAAAATGCAAAAGAAAAACATAATGGGTTCTATTCACAAATGAAATTGTAAATATTCTCCTGAATAAAGCTCCTGTAGAGGGTGCAGATTGACAATTTCCCCTTTTTAAATAACTCAATAGTAGAATGTGTTAAAAACTGAGCCAGTCGAAGCTTTCCAGATGTACTTCGGAGTATGTCATGTATTTTTGTAACCTTTGTTATTTCGCAAATACTGTACACAGGGTACAGTTATACACTGGGGAAGGGCAGCCTTCCTGAGCAATTACACCATATTTTTCTTATTGTATTTTTCCATGGAGAAAGATGTTTCCCCATGGAGAAACTCCTTCTTCTACTACACCCAACAACATACAGGAGTTTCAGACTCAACTTCCCATCCTGGAAGGGAAATTCTGCCAACTCTTTGCAGTGGCACATTTTTGAGACTTTCTAGAGCAGAAAGGCTTGGAGAGGAGTTTGTGAAGGCCCACAAACTGGCACGTTTTTTGGGTATTCACAACCAAGCAAAGCAAAAAAAGCATATTGATCCATCCACTACTCGTGTGAGGTGTATTGTTGTGTAATTGTACGCAGTCATGTCAGAGAATTATACATTAGTAAAATAAGCCATTTTAGCCATAAATTAAATCGATCCCCATGCCTTAGAGGGAGGAGAGATATTGTCTAGCATTGTAGGAAGATTGTGAAACAGCAGGCTTTGAAATCTTTACTGGGTCATGAAATTGAGGTCTGTATGTATCTTGATTTTTGTTGTGTGATGTTTCAGGGTACAGAGGCAGATTTAACAGAAAAATATTTATTATCTCATGTGTTTGCATTGTAAACCTCCCTATGTCCAAAATAATAGATGAAGTCTGAAGTGATGTTTGAATGCTAAACGTTTTAGGATTTGACCTCAATGCAATCCAGTCAATTTGAATTTTGAACATTTAATTGGCAAACATTGCTTGTTTGGTGCTTTTATAGGAACAGTGCATTCTATATTACATTCACTGTTACCATAGCAGTGTAGCACTAATACATACAGTGGAGAGGGATTACATGAAGTAATTGAGCGGGGGAAGACATCAGCACTCTTTCACCATCATTTTCAGTGGTAGCGAAAGTACCTCTTAAGAGCGTGACACATACTTGAGTCGTATATGCTAGCAGGACAAAGAACATCCCATTGATGGCTTCATTATGTGCACTCAAACATTGGAGTAACATTATTGTACTGTGAAGTAGAGATTACTTAACCAATGTCTAGTTTTATCTTTAGCTCTCAACAGTTACACTCGTTTCAAGTGACTAACAAATCACAATTTCTTCATCAGAGAAATTCAAGCAGACCTATCTCCAGCCTCAGATGTACTCATGAAATAAGTGCATCTTTTAGCTGAAGAAATACTAAAATAGGGTAACTTATACAAGGCTACTTATATATTTCCTTATATGCATGAGACTAGGCGGAGCAATTGTACTTATAGGCACTGATCATGAGTTGCACAGTGCTGGCTGGGTGGTAAATTGACACCCTTAAAATCCAATACTATGCAGTAACACCCCACCACTATGGTGCAATTATGAGTTTATCCCTGTGGAATAGGGAATAACCTTGCGGATCCAGTCTTCCTTTACAATAAGGAGGCGGTAACATAGAAGGGAGATTGAGGAGAGCAGGGGAATCTATAGTCTGGCAGTGTGTAGTATTTCATAGCTCCCACGTGCCATAGCTAAGGGTCCAGCCTGCAATTCAGCCCATTCACAGAGGGATTTTGGCCAGCAGGATTTCCTTGGAATTCCAGGTTCGAAATTCCATACAGAAATTCTGTTTGGCTCAATCAGTCATGAATGTGGCCATACTGTACTTTTGATTTGTCTAATTTATATGGCTGAGATACCCGCCACCCCCTCTCAACACAATCCCCAAGAATGGGAATACGGAAACATTTCTGAACTTTTGGAAGGCGGGAGGGAGTTACCCTCCCGGCCGTATTTATTAAAATATGAAACAAAAGTAAAACATTAAAATAACAGTTTCATATCATGTACAATTTCATTTCCACATTACGATGTTTTGGCTGACCTTAACACATTTCTAATACAAAGGTTCTCCTAGCCGATACTAACATCCTACAAATGCATTTTCAAATTGAAATTGTACATCCTAACGTTAAGGGCCAACGGCAAGGTCGTAACCGGTGTCAGATCCCTAAACCAGAACTCCCCCCTCACTTGTGAGGGGCGGCCGCACAGAGGACTGCACCTCATGTGCACATACCCATTTCCCTTTTCTTGACGGGGGCCCCAATTAACTCGACGCCATCTTTTTGGTCGTCCGAGGACTCGTGTGAGGTGTCTAGAAGGTAGCGTAGACCCCCCTCCCCGCCCCACACAACTTACCACATCTGCCGTCGCAGATGTCCTGGCCCCGGGAAATTCCCAGGAGGGGCCCGTAGCCCCTCCTATCCAGGGAGGGGCCTTGACCGCCTTCCCTTTCCTTTCGGCGTCCTATCCTTAGAAGGGACCACCTCCCCGTTGAGGGGCCAATGGCCACCTCCCCCCGGGCGCTCCCATCCGTAATGGGTGACGCCCCCCCCTAGGGATCTTCCAATTACTGCTCACCGATCATGACCTTACCGCCCGACCAAATAATAAATACGACAAACTAACTAGAGAGACTAAAAAGGAAAAGACAAATAAAATATTCCAAGTACGAACTGCTAAACATCACTGACCAACTCTGGTGCAAATACTTTATTCGATAAAACATACTGTAAAGAATTATCCACTTTATTGCATACTGAATCACAACTTTATTCAGAACAACCTGTAAGAAAAAGTGAATTACCACGTCAAATAACTTTATTTCAAAAACAACTTGCTGTCTTCAGGGGCTGGTGGGTGGGTCAAAATTGGCTCTTCGTTCCGTCTCGAGCTCACGTGCAGCGGGGAGGTGCAGCTTCAGAGCACAGGAACAAGAGGATGCTTCCATGGCTTGTCGCTCCTTTTATCCTTCTTCGGGCGGGCGTAAACCCGCCTCCGCCCGCCTCCGGGGGCGTGGCTGGCGGCTTCAGTGTCTAGGACAACCCACTCTTGGGCGGGAAAAAAGCGCGCCCCGGCTACGCCGCTTTGGGCATACCAGCCGAGACTCGCCTCCCGCCCAAGATGGCTTCCCGGGGGGATCGGGGTACTCCACCATACGTTCGGGGGGACCGAGTGGTCGCCCCTTTCCATATGGCTGAGATACCCGCCACCCCCTCTCAACACAATCCCCAAGAATGGGAATACGGAAACATTTCTGAACTTTTGGAAGGCGGGAGGGAGTTACCCTCCCGGTTGTATTTATTAAAATATGAAACAAAAGTAAAACATTAAAATAACAGTTTCATATCATGTACAATTTCATTTCCACATTACGATGTTTTGGCTGACCTTAACACATTTCTAATACAAAGGTTCTCCTAGCCGATACTAACATCCTACAAATGCATTTTCAAATTGAAATTGTACATCCTAACGTTAAGGGCCAACGGCAAGGTCGTAACCGGTGTCAGATCCCTAAACCAGAACTCCCCCCTCACTTGTGAGGGGCGGCCGCACAGAGGACTGCACCTCATGTGCACATACCCATTTCCCTTTTCTTGACGGGGGCCCCAATTAACTCGGCGCCATCTTATTGGTCGTCCGAGGACTCGTGTGAGGTGTCTAGAAGGTAGCGTAGACCCCCCTCCCCGCCCCACACAACTTACCACATCTGCCGTCGCAGATGTCCTGGCCCCGGGAAATTCCCAGGAGGGGCCCGTAGCCCCTCCTATCCAGGGAGGGGCCTTGACCGCCTTCCCTTTCCTTTCGGCGTCCTATCCTTAGAAGGGACCGCCTCCCCGTTGAGGGGCCAATGGCCACCTCCCCCAGGGCGCTCCCATCCGTAATGGGTGACGCCCCCCCCTAGGGATCTTCCAATTACTGCTCACCGATCATGACCTTACCGCCACAGGCCGGATAGTTGACCGGCTATCCGGACCCCCCACAAAACTCCTACCTAAAGGTCATGCTGTAAACTCTTTAACCAAGCAACGAGGTCTCCTATGAGTAAAGAATTCCCCACCCGGGACAAATGGACCCCATCCTCTAGATACATAAGGTCCCCCCTGATACACCCATGAGGAATCGAATGCAATGTACTTGTACGGAACAGTCTACCAAGCTTGTTATTCACCTTTTTCACAGAATGATTTATAGCAGACACTGAATTAGCCCCCCGCCACACCTTTCGTGGAATCATATGGGACCATGCAATAGTGCACCCTGGAACCCTTCTCGCCAACCAACTTACTGTGGATAGCATCGCCTCGAGAAGTAGTCGTCTACCAGTGGTCACCAAATCATTGCCCCCAAGATGCACTATGATTATAGATGGCGGTGACCTTGTCCGCCCTAACAAACCCTCGAAAAAAGGTTGAAACTGGTCAATACAGAGCCCGCCCCTTCCGTAGAAGGTCACCCTGTACCCGTATTCCCCAGCCATGTGAATCATGTCACCTGCCTTGAATACGTCCGCGGCACGCCTCACGTATGAGTGGCCCACGACCCACACCACTTTTTCCTCAGCCGGTGATCTTTGACCACTGGTTCCCAGGTGTCGGGTCGACTGCACAGTCCGCCCCGCCTCGTAAGCTTGCGAAACTGAAAACCAAACAAAAACAAGAAGCGTGAGTACATGATATCAGCTTCACAACATGTGCAACCGCACATACCTTTTGTAACAATTCGAGGACCAACGCCCCAACTGTTTCACCTTTTCCACACTCAGACCCCTGGCTGTAGCCTCCGTAGCAGCCCCTATCCGGAAGGAATGGGTCCCAAACTCGCCCGGGTTCAAGCCCGCGGCCGAAATTGCCATTGCAAGCACCCGCTGGAACTGAAACCTCGTCAGTGGGGTGGCATCAGCGTGTCTCAACAAGGTCCCCCCCACGATGCCGCCCTCAGCGCCAAATATTCCTCAACGCATACGACGGGGCACATGGGAGATCCGGGAATCCGATGGACTACTACACTGTCCCCGATCGCACCCTGATCGGTCTTGGACCTGGCAAACGAGACAATCATCGTCTCCCCCTTAACTTGGATGTGCTCTCGGCACAGTCCCCCCCGTATCCTGCTTGTTCTTTGCCACTAGTTCGCTTACCCGCATAGCCCCATGGAATGCTAATGCAAAAGCGGCCCGGAATAACACTGTTTCTGACTGGGATGAACATGTCGCAGGGAGTACGGACAGTAACAGGGCCAACCTTTCCAGACCTATCGGGTGCCTTTCATCTACTCTGCGACCCTCAAGGCGTTGCCACCCACGCAGCGCTTTCTGTACTACGAAAGACGCTGTAGGGTCCTGGATACCATGAGCCCGTGCCATGAAGGAAATGGTGGCCCGATGCCTCTGGGCCGTGGCTACCGATTTGCCTGCCTGATGTAATGACAGCAAAAACTTCACGACAAACTCTTCCTGGCCCCAAAGCTCCCCCCTAGCAGAACCCAAGAAGGACCAATAGGAACGGAACGCCCCTTCATATGCTTTCCTTGTCCTGGGTGCTAAACTCTCTCCCACGAGGTTTTGTAGTTCGGGGCACCGAGAGACCAGAGAGCTTCGGGAAATGGTGCCGCCACCGGGTCCGCTGTGGGCAGAAAACCCCAGAAGGCCTGCATATAGAAACGAGAAAGCGCATCAGCAGCCTGGTTCAGCACCCCTGGCACATGTCTCGCCCTAAAGAGCACGTTCAACTGCATACATAGTAAAACAATTTCCTTGAGCAATCTCAGAATCCATTTGCATCGTGCTGCCTGACTATTGATACACTCAACCACGGTCATGTTATCAGACCAGAACACCACCGAGTGATCCCGAAACCCCTCAGGCCATGTTTTCAAGGCCACCAGAATAGGGAACAGTTCAAGAAAAGCAATGTTACTTGTAAGCCCACACTCGTGCCACCATGACGGCCACATTTGAGCCGACCAGTGATTACCAAATATGGCGCCAAAGCCCATACTCCCCGCCGAATCTGTCCACAGCCCCAACTCCTCGGAGGACAACGCCGGCTTGTTCCAGACAACCCGACCATTGAAATCCGCCAGGAATGCCAACCAAATGCGCATGTCCTGGCGAATCTCTGCCGAGAGCCTCGTGCGGTGGTGCCCCTCTTTAAGACCGACCATGGCTTGTGCAATCGAGCGGGAAAAAGGGCGGGCCATTGGCATTACTCTAAGGGCAAAATTCAACTGTCCCACAGTCTGCTGCAATTGATGCAAATTCACCTTAGTCTCCCTCATACATGTTTCAAGCGAGGCCCTGAATTTCCTCACCTTTTCTTTGGGCAACCGGAAGCAACCCTCTTCGGAATCGAGCTCTATTCCAAGAAACTCGAGCGAAGTTGATGGCCCCACAGTCTTACCTGGCGCCAATGGCACACCAAACTGACTCATCAGACCACAAAATTCTTTTAAAGCCTGTACACATTCTGTGTCCCCGGCTGCCCCCAGGAACAGAAAATCGTCAAGATAATGCATAACATGCTGAAACCCCGTCATTCTTGTGAATGCCCATTGCAAAAAACAACTGAATTTCTCAAAATAAGCACAAGATATGGAGAATCCCATTGGCATACATTTATCCATGTAATAACGTCCCTGAAACATAAAACCAAGGAGACGCTGATCGTCTGGGTGTACTGGGAGCAACCGGAACGCTGACTCGATGTCTGATTTGGCCATCAGCGCTCCGGGCCCCAGGCGATTCAACATGGCGACGGCATCATCGAAAGATGCGTACCGCACCGAACACACCTCCGGGTCTATCGCATCGTTCACCGAAAGACCTCTCGGGGCTGACAAGTTATGTATTAATCTAAACTCACCCGGGTCCTTCTTGGGAACCATTCCCAAGGGTGAACAAACAAAATGAGCAACTGGTGGCATGTTGAATGGTCCGGCAACCCGACCCCGGGTCACCTCCTTCCCAATCTTCGCTTGTACCACCGCCGTATTCTGCAGGACCGACAGTTGGTTCCTACATTGTGCTTTACCCTGAAAATTCCCCACTGGGATGCGGAAACCATACGAAAAACCGTCTCGCAACACCCCAGCGGAGACATGATCCGGGTATTCATTGAGCCAAGGAATCATTGCCATGGTATCAACCGGGGTAGGTAAAGGCGCCCCTCGGACTGTTTCAGACCTGTTTGGCGCTTCCCCTACTTCCGTTATCACCGGTTTTGGCTCTGCACATGGTCTCGGGATGCGAGGACTGTCCACACCCCCCACAGTCGTGCCTAAACTTGCATGACCCCTGGGGCCTTGTACACTTTTCCCTGTTAAAATTCCAGCAGACCCCTTTTTTACCTGTACTGCCATTCGACCTTGAGTGATGCTCGTTACTTGAACCCGCCCGAAAGGGCGCCCCAGATGCATGGCGGGAAAACTCGCTCCCGTTTCCCCCCAACAATGGCGCCTTTGTCATGCCTGATTTCTCCATTTTTTGCCAGGAAATGGAGTCGTAACAATCCCACGTCAGAGATGTGTCGAACTCCTTGGCCTTACGAAAAATATTATCATAACAAAACCACTGATTGCCCTCATATGTCTGAGAAAACTCCATAATACGTGTCTGGTACACGGGTAACTCGGCCAACAGTTCAGGCCTCCGTTCCCCCATAATTGAAGTGAATATGCCAAAACGCTCTGCCCCAATTTCTTATCGTCTCATCGACTCTAAAAGCGGCCACCTTGGCGCGCCAAACACTCGGGTGCATAAACTCTTTTTGAGCTTTCACGTGCTCAATCTCGTAATGATCAGTTAGTAAAGAAAACATGTTTACATATTTCTCAGCCCATATCCTCTCTTTGATTTCAATCGGAATATGCTGAGCCACTTTCTCCCTTCTCGAGGGTACTGACCCCCCCCCCCGCAATCGCAGTAGCTGCTTACCTGTACCAGAAGCTGTAACCGTAGTCGCCGCCGAACTCTCGCCCGCTGCGGGTTGACCCACTGGAGCCTGCAGGGGAACAAAAGGAGATGGGGCCTTTTCGGCCTCTCTTGATTGCCGCAACTGCCTCATTACTGCCCTGGCGTCATCTGCCGTAGCCCCCTCACTCCCTTTCCCCAACCACGCTGCCAGCTGTGCAGCCAACTCGGGAGGCATATCCTCCCCGTTCACAGGGGTGACTACAACGGGGATTGGTTGCCCCTCCTTCGGGACCGGGATCGGCGCCTCAGTCGGTGTATCAGGGTGCGCCGGCGGCGCCTCGGGAACCGGGGCCTCTTCCCCAGTTGCTCCCTTCTTGGCCTTTCTACTTCTCCCGTTAGGGACTACTCCCGGCAATGCTGGTCCGACGACTCGCTTAGGGCCCCCTACACCGTTCATTGCCGCCATCTGTTTCTTCATCTCGGCCATGTCTTTTACGAGCATGCGGAGCATCTGATCGGTTCCGACCCGCTTTCCGGCCTTCTTGCCCGGCATTCTCCAACGCTGATTTCCTGGAAGAACAAAGACAAGAATTAAAACGCTCAAAATTGGCTCTTCGTTCCGTCTCGAGCTCACGTGCAGCGGGGAGGTGCAGCTTCAGAGCACAGGAACAAGAGGATGCTTCCATGGCTTGTCGCTCCTTTTATCCTTCTTCGGGCGGGCGTAAACCCGCCTCCGCCCGCCTCCGGGGGCGTGGCTGGCGGCTTCAGTGTCTAGGACAACCCACTCTTGGGCGGGAAAAAAGCGCGCCCCGGCTACGCCGCTTTGGGCATACCAGCCGAGACTCGCCTCCCGCCCAAGATGGCTTCCCAGGGGGATCGGGGTACTCCACCATACGCTCGGGGGGACCGAGTGGTCGCCCCTTTCCAGAATGATTGCTGTCATACATTTACAATGGGTTAGCAAGACCCCAGGTTCTGTTAACTCCAAAGTAAATAATGAACACTGGGGCACTCATAATGAGACCCTAGCCTATTATTATGAGTAGTGAGTAGCAGATTTTCTGCGTGATTTTCCACGGAAAATCTGCTTTATACAATTACAAGTTTTCTGGGTATGAATCTGCGGACAGAAACAACACTTCTGGAATTTTAAGATGTGAAGAAAAATGCTGTTAGATGTTTTACCTGAGATTACCTGTCGTGGAGAATTACAACCCCAAAATTCATCCTGGTCAGAGCAGATGCAATATTGTTAAGTTTAACATATATATAAAAAAAAAATGTGCATGAGTTGAATTTTTTTTATTTTTATCAAATGACATCCAAAACACATCATGCCATGTAAATGCTATTTCAATGAGCCTCATAAAGTCACTATAAGGAGTGCAGCTGAAAACAATCAACAAATCTTGCTCCACTTCTCCCATACACTTGCAAACTTCACCATGGATGTTCCAGTGCCAGCTAATGTTAGGAAAATATTCTCTAGGTAGAGCTGGTCTCCACACTTGCTTTGTACTTAGAGGTAACGTTGCACCTTGCTTCATAGCCAACTCCTCACCCTCTGTTCCCCATCGTGCACGCTCTGACAAATCTTTAAAAAAAAGATTGATATTCCTCATCTGATGATGCCTGGCTTGTATCCATGCTGCCATCAACTTGTGACTGTGACTGATTTTTCCTTGTTGATACAGTAGTTGCGGTTGCTGAGGTAGAAACTGTTGGGAGGGTAGTGGGTGCAGTGGGCACAATTGAATTAACTGTTGTAGTGCCAGTGATGGTTGAAGAGATGGTTAGAAAAGTTGTAAGCAAAATGGTGGATATGTAATAATATTTGAAGACAATGTGCCCAGGTTGCTTGTTGATGGAGCTGCAGGAGTTTGTGATACTGCTATGGTGGTTGCTAACTGCGATTCCTTTCTTCTAGTTGTTGCAAATGTTGGTGCTGGACTAGGTCTAGAGGAGGATCGCTCATAATCTTCCCTTACTCCTCCTCCTCTTGCATGGCCACTTGATGCTCTGTTATTTCTCATTTAAACTTGCTGTATAAGAGTTGTGTATTCTTAATGGATTTGATCACAACCTGGTCCACAGTGAGATGCATATTGTGTTTTTTGTGGCCTCTGTATCAGCCGGGCACAAATGTGTCCATGCAAGGCTTGAAGCATTTAGCTGAATAAATGACTAGGCATTGAGTGGGCAGCAGATCATGGGCCATACATACTTAAACCTACCCAAATAATTACGGGCCTAACTTTGAGTTTGGCAGAAAGTATACTCTTTTACAGACATGACGCAGTTCCTTGTCTATTAAACCCACATCCAGCTGCATAGCTGCATTATGTAGAGACAGGTAGACCATCAGATTTTCATCAAAGGAGCCCACATCGCCTTAGTTGATGGAAAGCTATAGCCGATGTGGTAGGGACCATTAGAGTAAAGCCACCATTCCATTCTCTCCATTTAGAGTGGACAGTCTGATTGCTTTTTTTCTGTCCTTTACTATCAGAAAAATCATGGCAGAGAGGGACAAAGAAATATATAATAATCTCCCCACACCCTAAACAAAACTCCAATGGTGTGGGGGGTATCATTTTATTTTGTTTTTTTTGTTTACAATAACAAACTTCCACCCAAGTTAGTTGGATGATCAACAAAACTCATGGCAGCCATCCATCAAGCTCTTTGCACCTTGAAGGGAACCACCATGATGTTGGTTCCTTTCAATGTAAAGAGATGACCACTAGGCCAACAATCCTCTCTAAACAGTACTGACTACTGTCCATCAGGGTTGTGGACAATAATTTGTCCTCCACTCTGAAAAATGGCACTTCAGTCTCCAGAATCTTAATCAGGCTCTAGATGGCATCTGTGACTGCATTCAGAAGGATATACATATCTTGTAGAGTAACACATATGGCACATGCCCACAAAGAATGCAATGCTCTTATCACATACAATGTCGGCAGATAAAGCCATTGAATGTTGAGCCAAATGTCATGATGGCCATGTATTTTTTATTTTTACATTTACGTTAAATTCCAGGGTTCTGTTAAAAGAGCTTGTTGGACAGATTTGTTTGATACATCCATCGTTGTCAGAGGATGTGAATGGGTTGTGTTGTCATTTCCTTGCACCAGGATTAAGAAAATGTCTGCCTGTTTCAATAAAAAATGTCTGCTTATTGCAGGAGTTGTGCACAAGTACAAATCAGTCAGTTAATGATGTTTCAAGACTCAACTTCATTATTTTGTCTCATGTGAATGATGTATTTCATGTGTGGCAAGAGAATTTAGAGATTTGTTGAATTTCATACATGCACAGTATTTCTTCACATAATTGTTCTGTACCTTGAACTACCAGGTGCAGAAAAACACATGTGAATATATTGGGTGCCAATCGTGCCCAGTAAATCTGCAGAAAAATTAGATAATCATGTCTCCAGGGACTGAATGTAAGGTGAAGAATTGTAATTAAATGGTATGGATCCATTGCACCTGGAAATTAGACAATATGAGTTGAGGGTTTAAGTGTGCAGGTTCAAAGTATGGTGTTTGTTTGTGTATACTGTAGTCATTATACTTTCCATTACATTATGGAGTAATCTTCAAACCCAGAACTCAGAGTGACTCCAAGGTCTAGTAGGCTGGCCTCGATATCTGAAGCTTTAGGGACATTACAGGCAGCCAACAACCTTGCATCTGCACCTGGACTCTGCCATCTGTGAGTCTACCCTGCCAAGTGGTGTCACCCCAGTCCTGGACACATGGAAGTGGGCCAAAGGTGCTTGCCAGTGGAACCGATGCATCTTCTCTACTGAGTGGTGCATCCCAAGCAGAACCGATGCTTCTGCTCTGCTGAGCGCTGCTTTCCCTAGCAAAAACAATGCTACGCCACTGCGGCAGAGATTGGACCCATGACAAAGACTCTCATCACCTCCTCAGTCCTTGGAACTGATGCATCACCCCGACGGTGCAGTGCATCAATGGCCTAGGTCCTCGCATCTCTATTCAACAGCAACCTGTGTGACGATGCCAGACTACACATCACAGTCTCATGGCTCCTCTGAACTGACACATTGCCAGCTGCATCACAGATGCTGGACTTTGCATTGTAAGCCCTGTCGACGGGATCCTCGATGACGTTGTAACAGGACCTCGTACCGCAGCCTCGTCGTCTCCTGGAACTGATGCATCACTTCGGCTGCACACCGCACCTTTGCAGCTAATCCACACAACGCTCCGCAAACAGAATTTAAGGTGCCTTGTTCAGTGTGCTTAACTAGGTCCCTGTAGTCGGCCCATGCTCCATCACGTTCAGCCTGAACTTGTGACTTTGTCCATGTCTGGTGCCAGCAGATATCAACAGTTGGCACTTTTTACTTTTTGGCATTATGTTCACTGAAATCTGTAATATTTAATACCTCTGATTCTATTAATTGTGTTTTTGTCATTATGGTCTTGTTTTATTTATTAAAAAGTTCTCTATTTTTCTAAATCAGTTGTGGGCTCCTTATGTTGTGTTTTTTCACTTTTTTACTGTTTGAAGTGTTACAGAAATACTTTACACGTTGCTTCTAAGTTAAACCTGACTGCTCTGTGCCAAGCTACCAAGGTGGTGAGCATAGACTAATTTCGGATTGCTTGTGCTTTACTCTGACAAGGTTTGTGGTTGCTGCTTGACCAGAGCTAACACCTTAGTCAAATAACAACCCAGCTTGGAATTGGTGCATCGCCCTGGCAGCACATCACACCCATGGTCCAGGTACTCACAACTCTCGTCGATGGAAGCCTGGACAAAGATGTCAGATTCCGCATTGCAGCATTGCATCTCCTCAGAACTGATGAATTGCCAGATGCACACTGCATCTCTGAAGCAGGACATCGCATTGCAAACCATGTCAACACGATTCTCGACAACGACACAACAGGACCTAACACCGTAGCCTCACACATCTCTGAACCGACGCATCACTGTAACTCTCTCTGCTCTGCCCACTTACTCTCTCTGACTTGATCAATGTCACTACTCTCTTGTGCTACTCCCATTTCAAAATGTATACCCTGTCCTGGCTTTCCTAGCCTTATATTTCCCATTTCCATTATTTCTAACTTAAATATTATGATTCTTTGATTGTTTAGGTATTGGGAAAATGAAAAATAAAGTACAATAAAATATTATGATTCTCGGAAACTGTGACCAGGACGTAAAAGTACTGATCTAGATTTTGGCAGCCAGCTCTTTAGCTTGTCGGGCCCACTGGGACTTTCACCTTGCCCTCTCCCCCCAGAATGGACCTCCCACTAGAATTAGACCTTTCTGACTGCCTGATGGAGATCTCAGCACATGGATTGCATGTGCTGCTCTGTTGGATGCACCGTAGGCAAGGCTTGATGCTGAGTAAATGCCATGCATTTCTGGCCTTTCCCCCTTTCTTCATACTTATTTGACTCCTCAAACTGCCAAAGTGGAAAAACATAAAAGTCAATGTCCCAAAACAAAGGGAGTTTTTTCTCTGCATTTCTGAGCCCTTGTTTTTTCCCTGCTGGGTCCAATATGCCTAACTTGATGGGTCACAGCATGGAAAATGAGAGGTGAAAGTCCCATTCTATATTTGGTGTGGCTGAGGTAACTGTGATCTGAAGGCCCTGGTGCTGACATTCTACATGGGGGCTGCGAACTTTGTCACCCCCACCTATTTATGATGAAGCTCCTCATTCTCTGAGGTATAAATCACTCATTGTCTCCACTTATGCTTTTTCTCTTGTTTTTGCCATTTGTAACTAACATTTATCTACAGTTAATTTTACAATAAAAGCTAACAATCCTATGGTGCAATAAACGTTACATTAACAAACATATTACATTAAACATCTAAATTTGGAATACCTGCCAATATGATGACAGTATCCTTCTTTTAGAGTTGACACAGATTACTGCTGAAATAAACTCCGTGCTCCAATTACCGTGAGCCCAAAATACAGAAAGAGCATCTGCCATTGGGGCATATTGGGCAATAGGGACTTACCATTTTTTAGCTACAGACCACATCTGGTTGGAATAGAAGGCTCTGATTCTTTGCTGGAATTTGCACATTGCACGCAGACAAACATCTTGAACATGATTTTACCCAGATATTCAACTCAAACATATCATGCAAGAAATCTAAAGTGTGAGTAGTATAATGAGTTTTTAAAAAGGTTGGCATTATATTTTAAGCTATAACAGCAAATCTTTTATAAAAATTAAACACCTGACATTCACAAAGATTTAGGGCCAGATGTAGGTGGCCATTTACCGACCAGTAACGGCCGATTTTGGCCGTTACCGACTGGTAAATGGTCATTCCTGATGTAGGTGGCCTATTTTACCGAATCGGTAAATTTACCGATTCGGTAAAATACCGAATCGGTATTTTAACCGATTCGGTAACTTCCTTATGTAGGTGCGACTCTTCTGAGTCCCAAAAGCCAGTCAGATTCGGTATTTTACCATCCAATCCTATTGGGTGGTAAAATACCGAATACAGGTGTGCATGCACATCTGTGCATGCACACCTGTGCAATGTGACACTCAGACATGCCCTTAGGGCATGTCTGTGTGCCACATGGCACACAAGTCCGGAATTGGAGTGCCAGAGGGTGTCAAAGTGACACCCCCTGCACCCTTGCAAAATTCCGAATTTACTGAATCGGTAAATACCGATTCGGTATTCCACATTAATTCCTATGGGCTTCAAGGCCCATAGGAATCAGTGGGGGATACCGATTCGGTATTTACAGATTCGGAAAATACCGAATCTTACCGATTCGGTATTTACCGATTTTGATTTACCTACATTTCCCCCCCCCTCTAATTTACCACTTCTTAAATACCGAATCGGTATGATTCGGTATTTAAGAAGGGGTAAATTAGAATTACCTACATCGGGCCCTTAGTATGCTTTGAAATGTAATGAGAAACTGTACCATGCCTTATAAAACTTATAATTTCTGATCTTATATCCATCCTGCTGTCAGGAACATGCTTGTAATAACACAAATAAGTCACTAATAATAATAATTCACATTTGTAAATGGCAAACAATCACTCGTAAGGGTCTCCAGGCCTGGAGGCCGTCAGGAAGATTAAGCAAGCTATTGCCAAGAGTCACATGGTGCTGGGCTAATCTGCCGTTGGTGCTGGGGATCGAACCATGATCCCCAAAATCCAGCGTCAGTTGCCCTGGCCATGGCGCCACACCTCTCTAACAGCCTGCAGGAATTAACTGCAGGTTATTAATGATGTTTGTGTCCTCCTACGCACACTGACAGAAGGTGCAGGGCTTACTACTTATCTGTATCCTGCCAACACGATGAAGCAGACACTCATGCTTTTTCCAGTACACAGACTAAACACTCAGGTTCCATCTCTTCCCTCACAATGTTCAGTGGAAAGCAGGTGCACATGCAAATTTTGCTCTGGACTTTCTATGAGCATTCATAGTGGATCCTACAGAAACAATGATGAAGCTACAGCCAGGCATAAGCAAATGAATCTTGAAAGGTGTAGAAGTCGAGGGGTGAGTAGGACTTTACATTAAAAGCTATTTGAAGAGGCTGTAGTGGAGATGACCGGGTGGCTGATGCGATGCCACAATGGGTATTCTAAAAAGGTGCTGCAGAAAGTTACAATGCTAACACTGGCCATACTCACAAACAAAAGATATTTGTGAAGGAGGAATATTAAAGACGGAAAGGGAGCTGGGGTGTAATGTCCGATGGGATTGATCTGAATTATATTTGAGAGTGAATCTTACTGCAGCCACTGGATAACTTCACTTTGAGTGACTGCATTTTGCTCTTTCACAAGGAGCACAACCGCACACAATGTAGTTCACTTCAGTGCCAGTGTTTTTTTGTTTTTAGGTCGAGCCTAGGCACCTTGCATACGCTGTATGCAAGATCTGCTGTAAGCAGTAACTAGAGGATACTCCAGTCTCCTTGTTGCCATTGGTTAACTCCCGCATTGCTCTTCTTTTAGGGCTCCTAATTGGTTGACAGTCCGGAAACATAATTTCCGTTTTATTGCATGGAGCACTGACCAACTAACAAACACTTACATTGTTGCAATGTAAGAGTTTATGTGTTTTGTTGAGGGACTAACCCCACGGCGCATAGCACGGCGCCAGATTTCATGGTTTCTAAAAATCACCATGGCGCTGCTTCACGGGCAGTCATTCACATAACTTAAATATGCAGTTGGCTGCGCTTTATATTTTAACACTGCGCCAGCTTTTATCATAATTTTTTAATTATTGTGCATGGGCGCCGCACATTATGTTGTAGCATTGTGCGCACTTTTATATTTATAACACGGGCACCATGCTTTATGTTTGCAAAAAACAGACAAATGATGGATGGAATGCAGAACAAATTAAAATATTCACCCCCAGTCAAGAGATCTTGGTTAAATCCATTGTTATTTTGCTCACCATGCCACCCCAGTTTAGACCCAGCCGTTTGCAAATCAGTCTTGACCCTGCTCCTCATGGGAACAGTCCAGCCCGAATTACCAAGCAAAGTCCGCGATGGACCACAAACAATCATACTGGGACCAGTTTCCGGATTTCACTCCTCATCAGTCAGGATAGCTTGAATCCAGGGGCACAGTAAGCCCGGGAACCACTTCCGGGCATATCTAGCACACGTAAGGAGACAAAGCAAAAGACACAGAAATGAACACCGAATGCGAAACAAATGAAAACATTCTCCCCCAGTCAAGAGATCTGGGCTAAATCCATAGTTTTTTGCTCACCATGTCACCCTAGTTTAGACCCAGCCATATGTGCTTTATGTTTAAGCAGGGCACCCGCTTTTATGTTTACAAAAGCTATAGCTTTAAGTTCCTCAAATGCACGACCCGTTGCATTAAAAATGCTTGTTATTGCATTGATGTTGCATTTGTGTTTAGAGTCTAATATGATAGCAGACCATTTTCTCCCAGTCTTTCCTTGTTGAACACAGGGCGCATTCCAACTTTATCAGATCCTATCTCTTGCTCATGGTGCTGCAAATTTCTTTTGGAGTGTTCTGTTTTCTGACTGATGCTATTTCACAGCATCTCAAATTGTGTCCATTTGAAACTATTCTTCAAGAACTTGTCATTTTCTCATATTAATTTATAACTGCACTGCTCTATGCTATTCTGGCCTGCATTTAAATTGAGGACTTCAGTTATATTTGCAAAACAGTGATTGATTGCCATTAGGTGTGTGGCCTAGTAATTTCTTTGGTATATCAGGGAGTCCTACTCCCACATCATACCATCCTCTCACTAACTTCTGTGTAGCTATCCGTGGGGGCTTCCCATCCCATAGCCGCGTTCTTCGTTCTCTCTCTATCGCTTTAAAGTATGAAGAGGGTACTGGGAAGGGTTTATTTTACAATATATATAGAAATCGTTGGAGTGGCATCATCTTTAATAGGGCACCTCGTTCTAGAGAGTGGATTGGCCCTCCAGTGGCTCACATCTCCTTTAAAACGCTGCAGTGGGGGCAGGAGATTTTGATCATAGAATAGGGTGGGATGCATGGTCATGCAGACACCGAGGTAGCGGAAACCGTCCATCACCACCTTCGCCTCACACTCCTTGGGTAGCGGAGGGAGGGCTCCACTCAGTACATAGATATTGGACTTTGTTTTTATATGCCCAGATTCCTAATGGGGGTCTACTGGATAGGACGTTAGGGAAAGATGTATGTGTATGTCATAGACGGGAAACAACACTTATAACGCAACTTTTACAACGCACTACCTTTACAACGAAACTTTTACACCGCAACATCCATTACAACGCATGCCATTACAACACAACCATTACAATGCATGTCACTACAATGCATACCACTACAACGCATACCTTTACAATGCAGTCATTACAACGCATACCATTACAACGCATACCTACACTATCCAACACTTACCCTACTGTTGCACCCCCTGGAGTTAGAATAGTAATTTGTACACCTACACTATCCAATACTTACTTACCCTACTGTTGCACCCCCTGGAGTTAGAATTGTAATTTTAACCCCTACACTATCCAACACTTACCCTACTGTTGCACCCCCTGGAGTTAGAATAGTAATTTTTAGCCCTACACTATCCAATACCTACCATATATGCAATGTAATGGTATGCGTTGTAATGGTATGCGTTGTAAATATAGTATGCGTTGTAGTGGAATGCGTTGTAAAGGTAGTTTCAAAGATTTCGTTGTAATGGCATGCGTTGTAATGGAATGCATTGTAATAGATGTTGCGGCGTAAAAAATGCGTTGTAAAGGTATGCGTTGTAAAAGTATGCGTTGTAACGACGTACATCCTCATAGACATCTTCTCTTGCTTGTTTCAATAAAGCTATCCCCTATGGACTGTATTTATATTTTTATCTCAAAGATGTATTTTATGTATTATTGTGATGATGTGAACTGTTTCTGTGACAAAATGTATGACTTTAATTTAAAAATCGAATAAAGTAACTAATTGAGTTTATTCTGTTGGCCATGTGATCAAGGTTTTGAGGCCTAAGTGCATCATGGATGTGGATTTCCAATAAATCTTTGTGGTTGCACTTCACTTTTGCCTTGTGGGACGGCTTATTCTTCTTTGGATATATGTGTATGAATGTGTGTGTATATATATATATATATATATATATATATATATATATATATATATATATATATATATATATATATATATATATATATATAGTATACATAATTTATTTAAAATATTACACTACAAAATAAAAATATTTTTAATTATGAAGTTTTGTAAAAACAATGTAAAAAATACTAATAACTATTTTAAATTAAATTAAACATATATGCAGCAAAAACATGTAACACCTGGTTACAAACATAAAATTAAGAACGAACAACAAAAATAAAACTTAAATTAAAAAATATTTAAAAAATGTAAACATTAACTAAAAGAATAATAACAATCCAAAATAAACAACACTAGAGAAAGTGTTGGACTTTGAATGAGTCAACTTCACTATCCTGACTCAAACATAAGCAAAATGAGGGAAAGTGTGGGGTTTTGGAGGGGTTAGATTTACTATTCCAAATCCAACATAAGTGAAAGCAGGGCAGGTGTTGTAAATTGGTGGGGTTAGATGTAGTATTCCAACTACAATCTGAGCAGCAGTATAGAAATTGTTGGACTTTGGAGTGGTTAGATTTACTATCCCAGATCCAATGTAAGCAAATGTAGAAACGGTTCTGAATTTAGCAGGTGTAGATTTACTATTCCCATTTCAATCTTAGTAAAAGCAGGGAAAATGTTGAATTTTGGAGATGTTATATTAACTATTTCCACTCCAACATAAGCAAAAGCATGTTAAGCATTGGACTTTGGAGAGCATAGATTTACTGTTCACACTTCAATGTAGGCAAAAGGAGGGAAATAGATGGACTTTTGAGGGGTTGTGGTTTTTATTCCCTCTCAAACATGAGCACAAAAAGGGAAAGTGTTATACTTTGGAGAAGTTAGATATACTATTTCCATTTGAATCAAAGAAACAGTAGGAAAAGTGTTTGGAGAGGTTAGATTTGCTTTCCTAATCTAATATTAGCAACAGTAGGGAAAGTGTGATATTATGGATTTGTTAAATATATCATCCAAGTCATAAACTTTTTAAACCAGTTAAATAAATAACAAATGTTAAACTAAATATAAATGAGCGACAAATATTTAAAATAAATACACCTCCTCACTACTATTGGAAATTAACAATCAACTAAAACGTTACAACAAAAGCATTAATAATAGTGAATTCGTTATTAAGTATACCAAATAAAATGTTAAAAAAGCATAATCAACTATAATGTTTATAATCCTTATGATTTCAAAAATGTATCATTAAACACAAAAATTCATAATTCATTAAAAAGCCATGCATAGTTACCACAGCAATTAAGCGATTACATTATTTACAAATTATGTATCAATTCATATTTTATTTGATATAAAAATCATCGATGAAAAACAATAAGTATATTTATAGTACATGCCACCCTAATGCGTTACAATCTCCTGCTAAAACACATTGCTAAAAAACCAGCACATTAAAAAAATGCAAACTATACTAAAATAACTAAAACAGCAATTAATCAATTAATAGGTAACATAATAAATTACCAATCAGTATTTAATTATCATAAACATTAAATAAGACAATAAGTTATATTTTCAATAACATCTCACATTAATTCCCTACAAACCCAACAATCAGCTGGTAATTTGAAAATTTCTAATTACATTTAAAGAATGTTAAATTACACATTAAATATAAATTATACTGAAAAGGTAATACTAATACATAAAAATATTATAATAACTAATAGGAGTCTCTTGTCTGTAGGTAGGCTTTTCTGTAGGTAAGATCGCGTGGCAGGTGTTGATCTTTTTTTCTACAGTAGCCATTTTTTCCTTCACCCAATCAGTTGTAAACTTTAAACAAAGTGAATCTCGAATGTGCGTGATGTCTTGGTTACTTAATGGAGAACTGAATTAGAAGAATTGTGCTTGTTGACTTTGCAACTATTGCAGACTTTGCGTGTATTCTTTGCCTGATTTTAATTAAGTGATTTTAGCTGGCATCATTTCAGACTTTTAGTATATATTTCTGGGGCCACTACTAGAGTATTTCGTATTTGTATAAGGCCGCTAATTTTATTTTTATTAGTTGACTTTGCACATATTCTTTGCTTTATTTTTCTTAATGGATTTTAGATCACTTATCTTCAGACTTCAGCATAGCTTCTGGGGCACTGTTCCTGAGAGTCATTTTTCTTTGAGTAAGACCATTGGCCAGGTTTTGATTTTCTATTGTGCGATGGCCATTTTTTCATGAACCAGATCATGCTTACTAAGTGTTCATTGATAAATTAGCTGAGGTAGAACAGATGGGAATGGAATATGAATCTATGATGATTAAGAAATTAGATGCAGTTGCACCAGTCAAAGTGATCTGCCCCACACATTTAAGACTTTCAGGCCCTTTGTACAACTCCATGTTAGTACAAGCATAGCAAGACTGCAAAAAGTTAGAAAGTTATTGGAGGCAAGAGTATAACCCAAACCATTAAATAATATATTCAGCAGCACTTCATAAATATAGATAGCTGATAATTGTAATTCCTATAAATGTTTTTGGGAAGACCTTTCAAGAAATCCAGAATACTCTAAGCCTATTTTTAAACAATGTAAATCCTGGTTTTATGTTGGGTCTTAGAATCAGGCTAGTTGTTGGGTATGTGTCATCTGTTGGGTACTGATGACACATTCAGTATTCCTTGCTGGAACCTGTCCTTTTGGAATGTTCTGTGGGTTCCAGGATAACTGTTGAGGCAAGGAACGCGAGGGCCAGGATGCTTGTAACAGTTGGTTTAAGCTGTATGCAATAAACCTGAGTCAACTTCACCTGAAGTCTTCATTTCATGTATATGGCCATCTTAATACTAATCCAATGTTGTGTATGTGCCTAGACATGTCCCTGGTAATGCGAGATCCAGAGCTTTTTCTGTGACCGGAAGTGATGCCCTAAGATGGCATCTCAGTGGGCATAGGACTGTTGTCCATGCCCAGGGTAAGACACATAAAGCAGTGGTGTTAGAGTCCCATGTTTTTTGAAGCTTTATTGTGACCAAACATTTTTCTCTGTGCCATGGAGAGTACAGTCTACTGACCCCTCTCTGCATAATGTTCCACTGTTTTGTGAACTCCCAGAGCCTAACAACGACATCATGTGCACTTGCTGAATACATGTGTGTGCAGCGACACTGTAGCATTTTTGGTAGTAGGGCTCTGTGTGTGGTATAAGTCAAATTCCTGGGGCTTCTGGATGTCCCAGTTAGCATGACACTAGATGGAGGAGGAGTACAACTTTCAATGACAGTGAAAGTGCTATCGCCTGCCCTCCTGTGGATGCAAGGTGAACACATTTGCTAATCCTTTGCTAATCCTTTTCTAAACAAACATGATCATGCACAGCTGGCTGTTGGCCATGGATTAAAAAAGTGGTGATCCTTATACAGATAAATCTGCCATGTCTGGGGTCATGTTTATATATGTCAGGTACAGGGATTAAGATAGAGTACCAAGAGCCAGATGTCGGAGAGACAGAAGTAAGCTACTGGGTAAAAGGTCACCTGTGTAGGACCATTATGTCGTGTGGATGGGACAAAATGTATGTAATTGTTATGTCATTTGAGCATTAAAACAATTTGTTTGTTATCTATTCAATTAATAAAGTACAAGGTGTGGTGAAAAAAGAGTGAAAAAACTGGGTGAGTGTTAAGCACAAGAAACTGAGACCGTGCCGCATACACAATAGAAACAAGCAGTACAGTTCAGTACAGTTAGGGGAGATAGAGGGTAAAAGCACCTTAATGTTTGATATGATTTTTCATTTTGGAATCAGAAGTTATTTTACATTGTTGGAATATCCATAATAGGCTTCTATTCATCTTAGTAGCACTGTGGTAGAAATGTATCTGCTATTTACGATATTGGTGTTAGCGATCACATTTGTCTGCTCCTGTCTTTTGTCGCAGCGAACATGTTTCATACTAGACTGAAGCTTGATTAATAAATAAATATTGAAACCGTTCCAATCGTCATTCTATGTGTATTTTGAGAAAAGTAAGCACAAGTGACTGAGCAAAAGATACTGTATTGTTTCCACGATACCTGAGGAATCAGGGTTGTCATGTTCAGTGGGTGCCAGAAAGTACATACAACACTGTAGTATAGGGGTGGGTGGTAATGGCACCATAGCGCTAATTGGTCTAATGACTGACTCATCCTGTGGGGGTGTTCAGAGTCTGTCTGCACACCATGCCCTCAGTTTAGGTCATCCAAAATGCACAGGTCCTGGAGGGTGCTGGGAGGTCCTAGGAACTACATGACATGGCACCGCCAACTTTGGTTTGGTTCTTATATTAACAGTAAAATGTTCAATTGCGCTTTCTCAGACAGCCCTACTCACATTTTTCAGAGACGTCTCAAGTGGGAAGGTTCACCTTCTGTATTGGCTGAAGGTTTAGACACATTTATAAGGATTGTGCTAAAACCTACCCCTTAAACCTTTACTTTCTTCTCCTTTCAAAATTACTGAAACTACGAGTAGCAGTAGAAGTGCGGAAGGAGACAAATTTGCTAACACTACAGAGAACTGGAGACAGGCAGTACCTCTAAAACTGTTAGAACATGGATTACCTGCAACAGGTGGCCATGTTACTTTCGTGATTGAGGTACACGAGGTGTTCGGATCAGAAGTATTCTATTCCTGGGTGAAATTCTTACCTGCAGATTCACAGACACATTTATTCCACGAATACATTGAAGTGGATCAGTGTGCAGACAGAATATAGAGTTGGAAATATCGACTTAAGCAAATATTGAGTTGGAAATATAGTGACACATAAATATCGACAGCAAGAATATCGTGGTCAAGAATATCGACTTTAAGGTATGAAATATTGTTTTGAAAAATAGCGAAGTCATTAATATTGTTTGCAAAAATGTTGTTGTTTAAAATATTGATTTTTTAATTCGCATTATGTATTTTAAATGTATGTGATCTATTTTTTTGTACAAGTATTATTTTTGTTTTTCAATATATGTGTTACTTTTTTAGCAGTTACCAATTTTATTTTAATTAAAGTTTGTGATTTTTAGTTCCGTAGCGGGTTGTGAGTTTATAGAGGAATAGGGTGGAAAGTAATTTATTTATAATAAATTAATTATTATTTTTTATTTATTATTATTCCTTTAATTTAGATTTTATAGTGTTAATTGTGGGAAGTATTTTAATATTGATGAGTTATTAATTGGTTTTTAATTGGTTTTTAATTAATATTAATTAAAGAACTGTTAATTCATTATGGTAATTTTTGTTTATTTTAAGGAGCTGGTTGTGGGGTTTATAGGGGCAAAGGGAGGGAAATAATTAAGGGGCAGATGTAGGAAGGCCATTACCGGTCAGTAACGGCCGCAATCGGCCGTTACCGACCGGTAATAGCCTTTTCTGATGTAGGTGGTATATTTACCGATTCGGAAAATAACAAATCGGTATTTACCGAATCGGTATTTACCGAATCATCATTTACCGATTCGGTATTTACCGAATTGGTAAATAAGATGTAGGAAGCACTTTAAAGAGTGCTTTTTGTGCTTTAAGGATTCGTTATTTACCACCAACTATTAGTTGGTGGTAAATAACGAATACCTGTGTAAATGCAAATCTGTGCATTTACACCTCTGCCATTTGACAGACATACATGTCCATAGGGCATGTATGTGTGCCACATGTGCACACCAGCACTATTCAGGGGTGCAACAGGTTGTCAAAGTGACACCCTGCCACCCTTGACTCTTTCCCAATTTTAACGGAATCGGTATTTACCGATTCAGTAATTGACATTCATTCCTATGGGAATCGGTAAAATTCGGTATTTACGAATCGGTAAATACTATTTACCTACATCTAGCCCTTAATTATCATAAATTAACGATTTTTTAATATATTTCTATTTATTTACTTTAGATTTTATAGTGCTAATTGTAGGAAGTAATTTATTATTAAGTAATCATTAAGTAATCATTAATTGGTTGTTGATTATTATTAATTATTAATCAATTAATAATTAATTATGTTAATTGTGCCATTTATTAGGAGCAGATTGTGGGGTTTATAGGGGTAAAGAATGGGAAAGTAATTTATATTTAATTATTTAATAAGTATTTGTTAATTAATGCTAATTAATTAATTACAATTTAAATATGGCGATTGTGTAATTCATTTTAGATGTGAGTTGTGGGGTTTATAGTGGTAAAGGGTGGGAAGTAATTTATTTTTAATTAATTATTAAGTAGTTGTTAATTGATATTAATTTATTATGTTAAAATTAATTATGGAAATTGTGTAATGATTTTTAGGTATGGGTTGTGGAGTTTATAGGGTAGAGGATGGAAAGTAATTTATGTTTAATTAATTCATATTTATTTGATCATGGATATTAATTCATCAATCGCTAATTAATTAATGTAATTGTTTATTTTTTGTGTGTGAGTAGTTCTGATAAGGATAATTCAAAGCAAGCACCCACTTCTTCTGAATAATAATCAATCCAAAAAAATGTTTTATAATAATAATAAAGGAAACACTTTACGATCAAGGGGTGGGTCTCCCCAATGGGAGTCCGCTGAAAAGAGGTGCAACCTTAGGAATTGTGATAACATTAGGAAACTTGACAGATATCAGGATACTGATACACATTCCTTTCATGGTTCATCAAAATGCTGGAGAAGCAAGGATGGGCAGAACAAAAAATTGGAGTTCGACCAAAGGGAAAAAGGGAAACACATTGCACTTCAGATTTCATTATCATACAGGAAGAGCAACATAAAGCAAAGACTCAATACAAAAAGAAGAAATAGGCAGCTTAAAAAATTGAAATGCCGAGGTTACTGAGGACTCAGCTTCTGAAAAGGGAATGGGCTCTGACGATGCTAGACAGTGCAGCAGAAGTAACAATAGCTCAACAGAACCTGAAGAAATTTCTGGTGACAGCAGTATGAATAAATAAATAATGGTGGAAACACCTGATACAAGAGTTAGCATCCCAAACCGTCGACACAAAATTAATCTCCAAATAAAGTGGGGCTTCTCAAGAAAAAATAAAGGTCTATTTTGGGAAAATTTGACATTTGGATATGATATCCTATTACCAGAAAAAGATTGGCCGCCTGAATTTATAATGGATTTCCCAAAAGGTGAAAGCATCATTTTGCCTACTTTTTCCGACCTTGTTCCTGTTTCCTTAAAACACTCAAACTCACAGGAGTGGGTGCAAGTGCTAGCTCTGGCATTATACTGCAACCATGTAGGGTGGGACGTGCAGTCCAAACACCACGAAATCCCATTAAAAACTACTCCAACTCCGCAGAGACAGTACCCTATTAAAAATGAGGTGAAGAAACAGTTCAAAGTAATCTTAAATCAAGTAGAATACCAAGGTGTGATTGAAAGTTGCATCTCGCCAATGAACAACCCTTTGTTTCACATAATGAAACCCATATTGTTTGGTTTTAGATTACAGACACTTGAACACAAGCACAAAAACATTTGCAGTTCAGAACGCACATAGTGTCGCAATAACGAATAACATTGTGCAGAAGAAATACAAAACAACACTAGATATCTCAAATGGATTTTTATGCTAAAATATAGCTCTTGAAAGCAGCCATTCGACAGGATTTTCTGCCCTCCGGCTATAAGAACAGCCCCGGGTTATTCTCTGCAAGAGTGTCAGAGCTATTACAAACTTGGGATGAAGAGGCAGTGTCCTACATAGATGATATTTATCTCATGGACGATGAATTACCTGAACACTCGTACAGGGTGACCAACATAATTGTTGGTTTCGCCAACTTGGGCTACAAATGTAATTTTAAAAAATCTAAAATTGCCCATTCAGCGTCCTATTTTCGGGATATGAGCTGTCGAGTGCAGGGCAAAAGCCTGGCCACTAATTTCTTTGAAAAATGCACACCAATCAGCATCCGAAAGGTTTACAGTCCATTTTAGGATTTCTAAATGTTGGAAGAATATACATTCAAGACTATGCAGAAAGAGTCAATCCTTTCTACAACCCAATCAGACTAGATTTCACAGCAAACAAGTGGACTCAAAAACATAGACACTCTACGTTCAGTTCAAGCTTACATGATAGCTTAAAAACACTGGCAGAAATGAGTAAATGTCCGCAACCTGGTAAAACGGGTGAGCCCCTGGTTATCAGGGTATACCTACATCATGTTCAATGATGGTGAGACAGTTCCAATCACGTACAAATCTCAACTGTAAACAAATGCTATAAATCGATTTGCAGCAACAGAAAAAATAACTACAGCAGTACAGACTGCTGTAAGGAGAGAAAGAGCACTAGCACAGGGAAACCGCATCATTGTTTTAACCCTGATACCGACTTTAGAAGCGGTAACCAAACCCAGCATTCCAAATGCAAAGGCATTGTGTCCACGATGAATACAATGGGCTAAATATCTCACTGCAACAGATGTAGAATACAGATATGATCCTACTCTGAGAACTCAAGCATTTCTGCAGTATGAACAAGAAAACCCTCTATCAAATGAAATCTTACCTCTTGATCAGCATGAATACATAATTTACACTGATGGTTCTGCCCAACTGGCTACTGGAAGTAAACAGCAATATAGCTCCACACGTGCTATAGTGAAAGTTCGGATGCGGGATGCTAAGTTCCATCCCAGCAATACTACTAGGCAATCTCTGGGAAATTGTACAGCACAGCTGGCAGAACTATAAGGCCTGATACTAGCACTACAGAATACGGATCGGGGATTCCCCACACTGATTGTGTGCAATTCATTTTACTGTGTGCAATCTTACAATGAATATCTTCACTACTGGGGGCAGAATGGGTTTAAAGACGCCAAGAATGGCACGATAAAGCATAATTTGTTTTGGGAACAAGAGGCAAAGCAGAAAGCATGTCGCCACGGGCTCAAGATATTCACATCTTGAGTTATCAGTGTTATGGCATACAAGTTGCAGGGAATTCACTGGCTGATGAAGCTGACAAGGCGAAAGCGCAAACTGTTGCAGTACTCCTCCCCCTACTATCCTGAGGGAAATTCGGTGGTGGAGAGGAAAAACTGGGACCTAAAGTAGTCCTTAACAGCAAGGGTATTAGGCACGGGTGGTAGTTGGGGCAATCACCTATACGGGGTCCGGAGGACACTAAATAATATGTCAAGAAAATCCTTGGGAGGCCGTACCCCTTATGAAATCCTTTTTGGTACAAGAATGTGTGTAGCTGATCTTGATTGTGCCAGTACAGTGGCGGATGCAAAACCATTTTAAGTGAATGGTTTTGCTGTTTTACAGGAACTCAATGAATTCAAGCGTTACAAAGCAACATGCAAGTCAAACGCACCACCACTGGAAAAGTGAAACCATTTCCGGCAAGACCTGCCTGGGTCCCAAACATTGGGGACCCGGTCAGAAAAAAGATTGTGGACAGAAGAGAGTTTGGACCACCTTACAGAACAGCTGTACCTGTCCTGTCGGTAGTGGGAACAAGAACAGTACTTCCTCCGCCTCTTTCCAGCAAAAAAGAAAAAAGATTAGTCTCTATTGATCTGATCAAACCGCATTATGTGGCCAATTCTGAAAACTAGGCTGCGTGGGGTCCTGAGTAGCCGCAGACCTGCTCTTGCTAACATACAGAAAATTGAGATGGAAAGACTTATAACCTTTCAAGACTCCACTACACAATGTGAAGGAGTAATGAATAATGGAGTACAAATCACACCAGTTGAAAATGGAACAGATCAAGAAGAAACAACAATGGAAGTTGCAATTTGGCCCAACAATGATATCTACATTAATGTGCCTTCAAACAACACATCTGCCCGTTCTATAAAACCAGCGGAGCTACTGAAGATAGATTGAACTGGGTCTGGCTACTTCATCAACTTTGATGATTTTTTTTCAGATACAAGTGAACCTGATCAAACGCCACCCATTTCAAAGAAAGAGAAACTTCTACAATTCTATATTTTGCTCAAAAAGACTTACTTTGTGTCAGCTTGGTTGTATATTTGTTTTGCAATAGGGGTAGTATACCTGTTAATTTGGATTGTCACAGTGACTGTCTTTTTTCTATTACTGAACAGATATTATCTCCCAGAACGCTCTACAGTACAATCAGTGAACTTGGTCCTGTAACCACATAAGTCATCCCACCGTGAACGAAGAGACTTGTAGCTGGTGAACATTACAGCAAGTCCAATACCTGATGGTATAGTTTGGGATAAAGTTTCATATGATGTGTTTGGTCCTACTCAACATTTGAAAATTCCACATTTGTTTAAAATGTCTGTAATGATTTCATTACCCCCAGTACACTCTCTGATGATTGGGACATTGAGACTGTAAATACTATGCTCACAGATTTAGAACAGTCTGCTGCATTTTCACATAGGGAATTGTATGAGGATGAAACTGATTACGATACCATGTTTTGTTACCAGCTTTATGGTCATCATTATTTGCATAGAGCAAGTGTACCACGCACTGCTAATGTGTACCATCTATGGTAACATTGCCCAATACCACCAAAAGTAGTTCTGCCACATTCGCACAGAACTTCACATAAATTTCAGGGTTCAATACATCAAACCCAGAATGGTTTTACTACAACCTTGCACAGATTAATGCAACTGCGAAGAAAATTATGCTAACAAACACAAAGCTGATATATTCAGCACCTTTTTTCTCCCAACTGTCTATATCGAGTTTTGCCTAGTGGAGAGACACCATAAACACAAAATCCATCTGGTGGACAGGAGAGTGGTAGGTTCAGGGAACTGAGGCTTTATTCAGAGCTTCATACCATTACAGATGATATTCCTGATCAGAACTGTGACAACAGACTACCTATTTTGGCTTTGCAAAAGTTAAAGACACTGAGCATCCCTTCATCCACACCTATTTAGGGCATCTCAGATGACACACTAACAAGTGAGAGGACACATGGTACAAAGGCGTACAATTCATCATCTTCCAATTGGAAGGGTGGTTGGTTTGGCCTGTAGACACGCAAGATTCAAGGGTACCACCGAAGGGTTTAGTATTCAGAGGCCCGACCCACGTTATGTTCACACAGACGACCCAGGGGTAGTGACTTCCTATAGTGTCGGGAAGTTGTGCCCAGAGTGTCTAAAGACCTTGATACTATCACAGGTGAAACTACACTTGTCCCTTCTGTCAGACAACATGGATCTTTGGGATTTCTTGTTCGGTCACAAGAAACTGCATAATAAATGCTTCTTACATACCATCTACACTGAAGCCTGGAAAGTCTCCAAACAGGAAGCTGTGGAGAGACTTCGTTAAATAGATAGAATTAACCTAGAAATGGCCTTAGTTGTGGTAAACAATGGCATGACCACACTCTTGTCTTGCATTTATTCACTGGGCAACATTGTGTCCTCAGCTACTGACATAATGGAACAAGATTTGTCTATCCTACAACATGGGCAATCTCAGCTGCGTGCTATTATGCTTCTAAGCTGGACGCATCAATCATTGCATTCTAGCCACGTTCCTTTGCGATATATTAAAGACACAAATCTTTTTTTTGGCTTACAATCTGACCAAAGGACAATTGACCATGAAACGCAGAGATGCAAATGCTACTCATTGAAAAGCTAGAGAAGTTAATGTTAATGTTAATGTTAGGTAGGTTTTATATAGCGCGCGGCTACTCCGCGGAGTGTCCCGGCGCTTTATGACCTACAGCAGAAACAACAGGGCAGGCGAGAAGAGAAGAAAAAAGACCTACTGCACAAAAGGCAAGATTTCAGACTTTTTCTAAAAGCCAGCAGATTGGAATTACTACGCAGCGAGATAGGCAGGGTATTCCAGAGCTGAGGAGCCAGGCGCCTAAAGGACCGGCCCCCAGTCCGTGCTCTTCTTGCAACAGGGATCACGGCGAGAGACAACGACTCTGACCTTAGAGATCTAGCCGGATGGTAGAAAGCCAGGCGTTTCTGAATGTACTTAGCCCCAGAGGCATTGAAGGCCTTGTGAGCCAGAGTAAGTGCCTTAAAGACTATCCGCTTCCGGACAGGCAGCCAGTGGAGTGATGCTCTAGCTCGCCCGCGTAGGCCAAAAATGGCTCTCGCGGCCGAGTTCTGGACCACCTGCAGAAGTTGGAGAAGATACTCCGGCAGGCCCAGATACAGGACATTGGAGTAATCCAACCTTGACCCAATAAGGGCCTGGACCGTAGTTTTCCTATGTGCCAGCGGGAGCAAGGGAAGAAACTTGCGGAGCATCTTATGGAGGCCAATGCATGTTCCTGCTAAGCCCAGAATCTGGGACTTCAGCGTTAAGCCGTTATCGATTTTCACACCCAGATTCTTGTCTAGCGTAGAGGAAGCCGCAGGAGGAAACATGTTAACCGGCCACCATTCCTGCCAGCTCGGGTCAGATCGACAGCCGAAGAAGAGCACCTCAGATTTATCTGAGTTGCACTTGAGGCTGTTCAGCTGAAACCATTCAAAAACAGCCCCAAGGCACCCACGGATGCTCTCTCCGTCAAAATCAGACCCCTTCCCACAAGTGAAGAGGAGCTGAGTGTCATCGGCATATGACACGATCTGGACCCTGAAAGACTCCGCCAGCGCCGCCAAAGGGGTCATAAAGATGTTAAGAAGAGCCAGCTCAACACCGAGCCCTGAGGGACTCCGACCTCCAAAGGCGGCACTACGGAAGAGCAAGGGGGGCCCAGACCGTTTGCCGGCGGCCAGCCAAAAAAGATCTAAACCAGCTGAGCACCGTCCGCCTCAGACCGATGTCATTAAGTCTGACGAGGAGACCCTCATGGGGGACGGTGTCAAAAGCCACCGACAAGTCAAGCATCACCAACATGGCCTTGCCACCTGCATCTAATACTTCCTTGATAGCCTCCATAACTTCCAATAGCGCCGTCTCGGTGCTTAAGTTGGTACGGAAGCCGGATTGAGTGGGATGTAACAAGTTGTGGGTTTCAAGGAAGTTGGAGAGCGATGCGTCAACATGTTTCTCCAAGATCTTAGCGAAGGCAGACAGGAGGGAAATAGGCCTGTAATTGGCGTGAACCTCAGGATCCAGACCCGGCTTTTTCAGTGATGGAATGACCATCGCTTGCTTTCAGGCTAAAGGAACCACTCCACTACTTAACGAGAGGTTCAACAAGGGATTAACAAGGGGATTTATTATCTCCGCCACTCTCGCCAGAAATTTGGCGGGACAAGGGTCTAGAGGGGACCCCAACTTTAATTTAGCTAGAAGTTCCAAGGATGTAGGACTAATAAGGGTGGGAATTCAGAGAAAATAGGCACAAAGCTAGCCGCTGACTCTAGCCGGATACCAGCGCTGGGGCCTACCCCAGTCAAAGGAAAAGAGTCCTAGATCATCTTAATTTTAGTGGTGAAGAAACTGGCAAGCGAGGTCACCCACGGTTCCGAATGCGCACGTTGAGGAGTGCTCATATTCGGGGCCGTAAATTCCCTGACAATTGTAAATATCTCCTTACAGGAGTTGGTGGCTGTCTCAATTCTCCTTGAGAAGTAGGTTTTCTTCTCAAGCAAAATATCTTGATGGTAGGCTTTGATGGAGGCCCTATATGCCAACTTGGCCACAATGTCATACTGACGGTGCCAGGCCCTCTCTGCAGCCTTACACTTCCGTTGTGACTGAGCCAGAGCTTCAGTAAACCAAGGAGCGGAGGCCGGTTTAGCTGTTTTACGGGGGGCCATCTCTGGGGCAAGTTCATCAAGGCAATATATGAGCCATACCTGAAGAGAATCCAAATCCCTTTCTAGATCCCCCGACAACGGGCAAGGGTGATGCTGACAGGCCTGGGCCAGCATTTCCGGAGTCACACGGTGATACGCCCGTGGAGCCTGACAAGGCCGCAGAGGAGTGATACAAGGTGGTTTATTAGTACCTAAGATGTAAAATTTAATCAGAAAGTGGTCCGACCAGAGAACCGGCACAGGAAGGGAAATATCGATGGGGACAGTGGAAAAAAACTGAACCAAGGTATGGCCCTTGTTGTGCGTAGGCACCGCGAGGTAAGGAGAAAGACCCAGGGGGGAAGTGACATCACAGATTTTAATCGTATGCACATCAGCCCCCTCGTCCATGTGGATGTTAAAATCACCTAATACCACACAATGCTCTGCCCTTAAACAAAGTGCCGAGGTCACAGCCTGAAGCTCTTCATAGAAAGAGGCCCATAGGTCCCGGTGGTCTATAGATCAGTAACCCTGAAAAAGATTGGTGTGGTGACAACGCTATAGAAAATGCCAATGACTCACAACCTGAGATGGCACACAATAAAAAGTTACATTTTACTGTAGCAGAGTCATTATCTATGGAATGGTTAATCCATGGATATATCACACTGCCAATCATGACATTCCAATTCCAATACTGCAGGAATAAGGACAAGGAACTTTTCTTGAGTAGTTCAAACAGCGAAAATGCCTTAAGCGGGTCTTTGGTGTGTAAAGAAGTGTCGCTGCACGGAGCGTGGAATGCGTCAATTCCAAATTTGTCCTGCTTCCTAAAGGGGTTCCCAGCTGCTGTAATTTGTTCAGTCATAAAAGATTCCCTTTGGGCACTTTAATAAAGAGACACCAATTCTTTCTGCTACACACACAACTAAAAAAAAAACAATTATCTATTGAAACAATGTCAGAATCATAGTACACAAAAATAAATTAGACCCCCCTATGAGGCCTATTGTCAGCAGCATTGACTCTCTGCTTGAGCCTATAAGCAAATTTGTTGATCACTTCTTGAGACCTTTGGTGTGCAATTTAAAGTCATATGTAAGAGACTCTGCACACATTATCTCAATGGTTGAGGGTTTGTTGTTCTGTGAAGAGACTCAGTGTCTAGTTACTCTGGACATTGAGTCTCTTTACACCAACATTCCCCATGCTGACACTGCTGAAGTCATTGATGATCTTCTCTCCAATCAGGATTTGGGAGGGGCCAATAAGGACTTCATAATTGACTGTGTGCGACTAATTTTAACCAATAACGTATTTCTATTTAAAAATGAATATTTCAAACAACTCAAGGGTACAAGCATGGGGGCCACTTGTGCCCCTAGTCTGGCCTGTCTTTATGTAGGGAACTTTGAGGCTAAGCATATTGACAACGAGATGGCCCCATTCTTTGAAAATGTAGCGGGTTGGTACCGCTACATTGTTGATGTTTTCTTTATCTGGGAAGGTTCCATTGAATTACTGGAGGAATTTCTTAGCTGGATCAATCTGGGAGACCCCAATCTTAGATTCACTTCCTCCTATAGCACCACTAAGGTTGACTTCCTTGATATTTTTTTTATCAGTTGAACTATTCATGAAACCTATGGCGAAAAACACCCTCCTTCATTTCGATAGTTTTCACCCCAAATCCCAAAAGGAGAGTATCCCTTTCAGTCAATTCCTTTGTCTTCGAAGGAATTGCTCTGATATTAATGACTATTTTAAACACGCTGAGGTACTTAAAAAGAAGTTTAAGGATAGGGGGTACCCCAAAAAACTCATGTCCCACTCGTTGAAGAGGGCGAGATTCTACGACTGTGATGCTCTGATAGGAAACGCGAAGAAAGTAAAAAGCCCACTTAATAAAGTGGTTTTTGTGAGCAAATTTTCCCACATAAGCAATCAAATTAAAAATGTGGTTAATAGACATTGGCACATTCTTAACCATGAGGATGAAACGGTCTTAGAAAAACTTCTCTTTGCGTTTAAAAAGAACAAAAACTTACGTGACCTATTGGTGCACACATACAAAGATGATGTGGTTGATCATCAAAGGACATTGGATAACATTAAAGTAGTGGGAACTTCAAAATGTGGGATGTGTAACATCTGTGATCAATGTATAGTGGCATCTGAAATCACTTGTAACAACAAGACTGTGAAATGTAAGACTCACAATAATTGTAGGAGCAAAAATGTTATTTATCTCCTCATGTGCCCATGTGGGCTCTGCTATGTTGGAGAAACTGGCAGAGAAGCACGGGTTAGATTCCAGGAACATAGGTCAGCGATTAAGACCAAAAAGACAACAGCCCCCATTGTCACCCACGTTTTGGAGATGAAACATGGTGTATGTGACTTTAGATGGTTCATTCTGGAGAGAGTTAAGATAGGCAAAAGAGGTGGAAATATCATCAGTGCACGTAAACACAGAGAACAGTGGTAGATCTCATATCTGAACACTGTGAGGAATGGACTTAACTCACGTGAAGAGTGGGATCGTATCATTGGTGTTAACTAGATTCATACATGTTAGTTAGATCTTCTGACTGCTAGATCTGTATTTATTACCCTTTGAATACTACGAATGTCTAGGAATATATCACCCTTTCTTGAGTTGATCGCTCATTAGAATAGATATATCTCTTGCTTATTTATAGGGTGGTAGAAAAATGTTTTTCATTGTGTGTGACCCTAGAATACTAATAGCCTATAGTCGGATTTGCACATTTTTATAATATTATATGAGATAATCCTCTCAAGTACTATACGTTATATGGGAGAATAACGTTAATTGAACATTAATTAGTAATCTGTAACTATTGGGACAATATCACCCTGGACTATCTTTGACAGTAACACAGGCATACTGCTCATGGAAGAAATGCAGCTGAATCGGAATTTCTTTTGCCCTGATTGTGGGCTAAATGACATAAACTTAATATTTTTAAGTTTTGGTTAATAAACCTGGTCTGATATTCTCTTCATGTCACGCTCTAATTATTCATTATGGAGGAAATGTATTTTATTAGAGATTATTTCGTCCCATATTTATGTCTGTTAAAGAAGTCCTTCTTTGTTGTCTATAATGCATTTCCCCGTGTTGACATAGTAGATAGTGAGTGTGACGCCTATCTTTATTTCTATCTCGCATCCCGGTCTTTTTGCTTATGGTCCTTCGTCGCTGTTAACTAAACTCAAGATCCTGCTCCATGACGCATGGTTCGGGCGTTCACGGTGTGCTACGCATTTCTTTCTTCATATCTATTGGGACTGCACACGGGACGCTGGCGGACGTTTATCTGAGGTAATTGCCAAATCTAGTTAGGGATAGCCATAGCAAGCGAATATCGCTTTTCCAATAGTTATAACTCTGGCCTATGTTATATATTTTCTCACAGAAGCCAGAAACTGAAACGGATCGAAATCGAGAGGCTGGATTTAGCTCTTGATCTTTCAAGTATAGACGCCGTCATTTGAAGATTACTTATGTAAGTGCAGTGGCCTATAAGTTCCCCTGAAATTTGGCAAAATGAGCGATACTGATTAGTGATATTCATGAGTGTCCTTTGTTTATGTCTAAACTCTCTGTAGATTGCGAACATTGAGACGTGTGTAAATACATGCAACACGCCATCTTTCCTCCATTTGGCCAACATACCGTGTGCATACTGATCGCAGCATTACGCTTTTTAAAGTGAGTATTGATATCGGGCCCTATGCAAACGCTGGGTGTTAGTATGAATTGTCCAGTGTATTAAGGATACTTTCGTACATTTGTCTTATAGGTTCAAATTTTTATAGAACCACAGACTACACTTAGGCTACGAATTCCTGGACACTAATACTAAGTAGCTTTTCGTGATAAGGATGTAAGTATTGCATCTCTATTTCTATTCTTAGATTTAGGATTGACTACTGGGATAAAGATATTGTTATCCAATCCCTATTCTCCCTTGCTTTTTTCAGCTGTCCACATTCATTTGACTGTGGCTGAAAATAATTTCTGAAAGAAACCTTGTGGAAACCTGATCAAGGTATAGACATAGTTAATTCCAGATATCTTTTGATCTATGAGAAGGGCGAATGCACGTACTTATGCTCGGTGTATCCTATATTATGTGTTACAGACACTTTTGTGCAAATCGAATCTGTGACTTGGCTCCACGCTGCTCGTGGTCTTTTATCAAGAAAGGAGGCTTTTAACCCCTTACGCTAAGGCAATCTTGCTTTCAAGGAATGTGTGTAGATGCAGCTTTTCCCTGTAGCGTGTGATTAGTTTACCGCCCTGGTGATATTATCCATCAGCTAGTATGAACCAAACTAAAGTGTTGAGACCTATATATATGGTATACTTTTGCAAATCAATTATATGAATGTTCTGGTTTGTTCATATGGACACTCCATTTGCAGTGATTATTGCAATTGTTTCAATTCAACTATTGCAACCTTTTTAGGTGATGTCTCTTTATCAAATTTGGTTGTTCACATGTTGATATATGAACTGTCTAAAGCATTGCTGTGTAGGTTTGTATGATGAGTATCAATGACTTGTTGTGTGTAATTATTTTAGAATCAATGTTCAGATAACTCCTAACTCTAATTTAATTTGTTTGTACAGATGTCAATTTTTAAGTTTAATTTTAAATGCTATCCTTCTGGATTCTAAAACAAATTGTGTCTTAATTTCAGAAGTCTTTGGGAAGACAGCTAATATATTCCTGATGAAGGCGGTTATTATATATTTGTCCGTCGAAACGCGTTGAAAATAAAAGGGAGAAGTACATTGCACATTAATTAAGGATTATTCTGACAGCTGCGGAATATTAATTCTTATGTTGTACCTCCTTTTCCAGCAATAGGAAGTGTTTATGGTTTTTTGTATATGTTTGTTCTTTTATATATTGTCTGTGTTCCCAATTTTAATTATGTCTCTATTTTAAATGTTTTTAAAAGATATCTGAATAAACTGTGCAAACTGAATTTATTTGTAGTTATAGAGTTATGTTACTATGATTCTGACATTGTTTCAATAGATAATTGTTTTTTTTTGAGTGAGTTGTGTGTGTAGCAGAAAGAATTGGTGTCTCTTTATTAAAGTGCCCAAAGGGAATCTTTTATGACATAAAGTCAGTCCTGGTACCCTATCCCTTTGGCTTTTGGGTCCCTCTCTCTTTTATTAGAGATGTAGTGGTATGATGCCCGGCATTGCTTATCTAGTGGCCATCAACTCCAGGGTTAATTGGTGTAAGCAAGTAGTGTTCCCTCAGCTCGCACAGTTAGGGTGGCACCACTGTGGCCTTCACTGAATGTTTCTACCATAGCGTTTGATTCTCTGAGCACACTGAAAGCCATGCTGTTTCAGCAAAATGTGGCCTTAACTTCAAGTCAAGAGATCTTTGATCTCCAAGTTGCAAGGTTCTCCGCAGAGATGCAGGCTCTAGTCCATACGAACTTCCCGCTCCATTTCGTAGAAATGGTCCATCATATCTTTAACATGTCTGATACGAGGGGGATAGTACACTTATTTAAGAGCATTGGATCAGGTCTGTTAACCACATTTCAAACCATTTTTGGAGTGATTCCATCATTCATACAGTGCATACTTGGAAGCGTTTTTGGAGGGCTTCTTTTAGTCCTGCTTCAGTGGCGGGCATCCTGATTTTAATCCTATTGCTTCGCAATGGATGTCAACATCACTCGAGACATGGAGAGAACACTACTGGAGTGATGTTGTCGTGAGCGATTGGTGTTCTTCCTGGGTATACCTCAGCTTCGAGAGCTGAGTGAGCATTGGTTTCTATCATTTAGACCGGCCTGGCTTGACTGCATTCTGTCAGTATTCCGCTGCCTCTTTTGCGAATTCGGACGCATGTTGGACCTCTGTCTGACACTTCCATTGATTGCGCCGCCGGACATAGACATGCTCCGGATGTCTTTACGGGCCCATGTGCACAGTTGTCCACAGCGTATTCCTATGTTGATGATGACGTTCTTAAAGCCTCCAAGGGATGCTTCAGCTCCTGTTGGAACGGAGATCGGCTCCACTACAGATGTGTAGGCATCAGTCTGAGGCTCACAGGCATCTAATTCTTCACCGACAGCTGCAGTGGGAACTAGTGATGACCACGTCTGCTCACTTGATATCATACTGGGGGGTGCTAGAAGGACTGCCTCCTGCGGATGACATTTTCAGTGATGCTGAGTCTTCAGCGCAGGATTCTTAAACAATCTGGTCTTTCCTGTCCTGGGAAAGGGCTATTTTTAAACATGTACCAAATTGAAGGTCGAACTGACTTTGTTTTTTCTTCTCTGATCTATCTGAAAATAGTGGCTTTCAAGGTGCACAGAAAAACAATGACAATATATTTAAACATTTAGAGGACCTTTTATGAATGCTTTTATAGGGAAGAATGCCTCATAAATTTGACTGTGGCAGTTATTTTTTCAAACTGCACGAGTACTGTTTTTAATCTCTGACACCATGAGATAGATATTAAAGTAGTTTTCCCATAGTAGTCAGTTTTAATACACTTCACATGTTTTCACTCAAGCACTGCACCCATCACTTTGTATGATAGTTAGCTCTTCATCTGATGGATCTTAGTGTACCAGTAGTATTCATTAAAATATCCCTGAACTCCTCCCTTACAGCTGAGGGGGTTGTAGCCCTCAACTGTACTAGGTTTACAGCCGAGAGGAGATCCCAGATGATGAAGCATGTCACCCTTGGGTGAGTGATGGGATTGCGTCCTTTAAATAGGGCTTTCCATTGAGAGGTCATAGTTATACATTTTTTTACTATTTAGGCCCCTAGATACATTGCTGTATTTTCTACTTTCGATATAGACCTTGCTTTTATGAAAATTTTTAAGACTTTTTCAAGTGCTTTTTAGAGTGCTTTAATATACATGTTTATATGCCTTTTTACCATTTGCTATCATTACTAAGCTGACCTTGTTGACCTTTTGATGAGGAGTGGGTGTCATGACCTTTAGGATAGTTCCATCAAGTACATGACAAATACATACATTTTGTGCCATCCACATGACATAAGGGTCCTACACAGGTGACCTTGTACCTAGTAGCTTACTTCTGTCTATCCGACATCAGGCTCTTGGTACCCTATCTTAATCCCTGTACCTGACGTACATAAACATGTCCCCAGGCACAGCAGTTTTATTCTGTATAAGGGTCACCATTTTTTATATCCATGGCAAACAGCCAGCTGTGCATGATCATGTTTGTTTAGAAAAGGATTAGCAGAGGATTAGCAAATGTATTCAAATAATATTGATTAAACAAGAAACCATAGAGGGATACTTTAGTATAAAAAAAACCTCACTCCCCCTTACAGACAGAGAGGAGAATTCCTTCCAGGCTAGACCGAATCTTTGCAGGCTGATCCTTCGAGAGACAGAGACCTGACATCCGTTGCAGGTGCCATCTTCTACGCAGAGACAGTGTCCTTTATTCAGAACCATCAGGTGAGGGGTTAGTACTTCCCCAGGGGTTTCTTTGCTCCATTTGGATGTATCCTGACTTTTATGTACACATGCTTCACCAGCACATCTAGGCTAGGTACATTCAGGTAGGCTACACATCGTAGGAGTATTGTTTTATATAATCTGCTTTTATTAATCTTATTAGCACAATGGTAGAAATGTATCTGCTATTCACGGTATTGGTGCTAGAGATCACATTTGTCTGCTCCTGTCTTTTGATTGTCACAGCGAATATGTTTCATACTAGCCTGACGCTTGATCAACAAATAATTATTGAAACCGTTCCAATCGTCATTTTATGTGCATTCTGAGAAATTTGAGCACGAGTGACTGAGCGAAAGATACTGTATTCTTTCCACAATACCTGAGGAATTAGAGTTGGCATGTTCAGTGGTTGCCAGACACTACATACACCACTGTAGAATACAGGTGGGTGGTAGACTAGTAGCACCATAGATCTAGCTGGTCTAACAGTCGACTCATCCTCTGGGGGTTTCCAGAGTCTCCCTGCACACCACGCCCTACGCTTAGGTCATCCAAAACGTGCAGGTCCTGGGGGTGTCCTAGGAACTACACAACACCCTTATCATTCCTCTCTGGAAGTAGAAGGTAATAAAGTGCAACCTGCCAATAACACCATCCTACTCCACCTGCTAACCATTGCTCCGCCTGCACCCCCAGCATTGGCTTCTATGCCACCCACTTCTATATTGCTTTCCCACACCACCCATCACAGTCTTCAAATTTTTTTCTGAAAACAAGTTTTATATTAATTGTTTGCTACCTGAGCTCACCTTTTGCTCTAACCAGCTTTCATGCATATTTATTTCTTAATTTGCTGCCCGCCACCTAAATTAAAAGTTCAAAAGATTGAAAAAATGACCACTGTGTCATGATCTGTACTTGCGCATGTATGCTGCACTAGCTTTTGTTTCTTAGCAGGTGCTGATTCACATCAACAAATGCGCATTTTCTTTCTTTTGCCAATGTGGAACAGCATCGCCAAAACAGATTGGCAAAGCAGCCAAAAGAACGGGTAAGGCCATTGACAGGTGAGGTCTATGCTTAAGCTTTATAGCTCTACTTCCTTGCGCCTCCACAGTCATCTCTCATGTTGCCACCATATCTTAAGGGCTTATTTGCCATTCACGGTGTACGTTATGTGCCAGAATTGTTGTTAACATTCACACAATCTACTAGATGCGACTGCATGCAAATACAAACCAAATGTTCAAAGCTGATAATATTCATAAAAAACAAGTAGTTGATACATTTTATGGAGTATGCCTATGGATGGCTGCAAATATACATGGTAAAAGTACCTACTAAGCCAGTAAGAAACACAGGGGCATATTACCAACGTTTAGCGATATTTACCGCTAACGATGCTTAGCAACGAATTTCTTAACGCTAAGCATCGCTGGAAATTATCGCAGAGATAACTTGCTATTAGCAAGGTTTATCTCAGTAGTGATAAAAATCCTCGTGCTAACTGCCAATTGAGAGATTATCACTGGAAAACCAACGATAATCTCTCCAAGTTTGGCGTTAGCTTGATGATAGGGGGTCACAAACTTAGCCATGATATCCACCTTCCATAGGATATCATGGCTAAATCAGGAAAATACCAGGGGGCATATTATCAAGGGGGTTTATCTCCGCTTTTTTGGCTTTAAAAGCCAAGAAAGCGGAGATAAAATTATCTCCCTATTACCTAGCTGTCGCTAACACCAGTTAGCGACAGCTAGTAGGAGATAGCGACCATCTTGGGCCCCGCTTTGCATGTCAGTGATATTTATCACTAATGACATGCAAAGTGGGCGTGCCAAGATGTTAGCGACTGGAAACAGTCGCTAACATCGCTATCTCCTATTACCAACTTTTGGAGACATTCGCGCTAAGCGCAAATATCTCCAAAAGCTAACACCTGCCCTGAGCAGTTCTTAGCCATGTTATCCAATGGTAGGCGGATAACATGGCTAAGAGCATTAGCTCGGTAATGCATGAATATCGCGGACTTTTCAGCGATATTCATGCATTTCGGCCGATTTTTATCGCTTAGGAAATAAACCTTGATCATAGCAAGGCTCCTAAGCGATAAAAATCGCCGCAGCACAGCAATAAAAAAATTGCCGCTAAGCCAACATAGCGATAATTATCGCTAGTTGTTGGTAATATGCCCCCAGGTGTAAAAAAATCAGTGCTAACCGCGGTTAGCGCTGCTTTTTTATCACTAACACTAACACGATTAGCAAAATCCTTGATAATAGGAGAAATGTCGCTTAACAACATCTCTCCTATTATTTTTCTCTGGAACGCCCCCTTTGCATCTCATTAGAGATGCAAGGGGAAGCGTAGAAATAAAGGGTGCTAACATGCGAATTTGCGTGTTAGCACCCTGTTGCTGATAGGGAGGTAATTTTATATCCGCTTTCTTGGCTTTTAAAGCCAAAAAAGCGGAGATAAATCCCTTGATATTATGCCCCACAGTGCGTTAAATAGCTCCATTCCAACTTATTTTTTGGGGGTGGTAGTTTCACTCATTCCGATGTGATGAGAAGAGATTAAGTGCATTGCCTGCAATATAAACTAATTCAAGTTACCTTTAATGTTACATTTGTGTATGGAGTTAGGGTATGTGGTTTTCATTAGACAATGCATGGAAAACGCTTGCTGCATCTTATTAACGAGTATTAAGAGACATGGCTAGACAGATTACTCATGCATAGCCTAGTAACTTTACTCTGAGAAAGTGAAGTTCTGTTTTTCTTTTGCTTTTAATGGCACCCGTTAATTCGTTAAAGCTAAGAAATTACGCATGTATATGTCTGACCTGACACATTCCTGCAAAGCCATAGTCAGACGTCTGATTACCAGAGTGTTTTCGTTGTTCTGGGTAGACGTTTTTTCCCTCTTTGTGTAGGCCTTCAGACATACGTCAGGTTAACTGGTTATACGCTTTCCCTGACAGTCAAAGATGCTTGTCTTAGCTATGCTCAATTAGTGAATGTTCTTACGTGAATGTCCGCTGCAGCAAAGTGTACTATAAAGAATAGCTACCGTCTGCAAAGTAAAATGAGAACATGTTCTGGCGTCAGGAGCCATTCCCATTGCAAGACCAACTTTCTGAAATAGTTTTAGACTTTGTTTTTGTGATCTCATTTTTAGACATCAAGGAATTTTGAAACTGCGTTTTGAATTAAATTCATGCGGACAATTCTATGGGTTATACAGAGGTTAATTACCTTGTAGCATATTCCCATTAGTTTGAAAAGAAAACAGGTCTCTGACTGGAGCCACTGGAGCTTGATATATGTTTCCCCACTCGCCTGTATGTTTTAGGATCATCCTATTGTGTTATCTGCATTTATAATGCCACTTTCTTCAGTTGGGGTTGTCTCTCAGCACTCTCGTAGGTCCAGAGTGTGTGTTTCTGAATTTTCGGGTCTCTCTTGCTCAACAGAGTTACAATTATAACTTTCTATTATGTCTGGTGTGCGCTGCAATTTAATTATCGATTGGATGTGATGGGCAGTTGATCCAGAATGTGTTTTGCGTTTCCAGGCACTTTAGTTATAAATGAGATGTGACTATTTTGTGTTTTGGTTTGGCGTATGGGTGGGTGGGTTGTAGCTCATGTGTGCCTGTTGGACCTAGGGAACCTAGTCTACATAGGGTAGCCTGGCACAGTGGACAAAGCTAAACTCCGAGGCTTTTGTGTCGTGCTTACAATCCCACTCACAATAACTCAGCGACTTACCATTAAAAATAAAGGACGCCACACCAGTTTAGAAAAATACCAGTACCTTTTATAAAAGTTCTCTTTGGGTTTTTTTTAGTCAAAATTAGTGTATACAGTTAGTTCAAAAGAAGTTTCCACATTCAATTAGCAAGCTTCATCAACGTTCTCAATTCAGTGAAGATTAATTCTGGTTACATTACATTTGAGAATAACCACCATCAATAACAACAGTATTGTTTGTCAACTTAGTTAGTGCAGAATGGGTAGATCACTGTACAAGATCAATGCGCCACATTACATAACCTGGCATGTACATTACCCATCTGAACTCTGGGTCAAAATCAGCTTGAGCTCACGGCTCCACAGAGTTCTACCCCCAGCAGCGTTCCTGGCAAAGATCACAGCCAGCTATATGGCCAAAAGAAGACAAGGCAAATTAATTATACTTTCTTGTGACTACTTTTATACTCTGCTTCTATTGGGGACGTTTTGGCTCTTAAAGGTTAACTGCCCGGAGGGTTTAACAGAACGATGAACTCTGGTTGCTACTGTCACCCTGTAGTCCAGCTCTTAGCACTCGTGCCCAAGGCTCGTTCACCCGGGGCACTGTTTCCCTTCCCACACCCCCAATACCTCAGGGGTTTATCATGTGGGTTAAATCAGGACACAAAAGGTTATTGTCCCGAAGCCGCAATGTCTATTTGCCGTTATTCTGGCATCCGGCGAGTCTGTGTTCGCGGTTCACTTGCTGGGCCGCCTCCTGCTTCCCCACAGCCTACCCTGCTTACTTTTTGATTGAAGGGGCAGCTCGGCTGGAGTTGCCTAGGCGCTCCGGTTAACCATTCAGTGCCGACGATGAGAGGACTCAGCTGGAGTTCACCTCGGTTGGTTCCGTCGGATCGTGTTGCTCCTCTGGGGGGACCGTAGCGGCCCTTGTTCCTCCTTCCGCGATCCCCCTGGCAACGGCTCCGCCTCTTCCGATCAGCCTCCTTCGCTTCGGGCGCACCTCCTCTGACGCCGTAGGGGTCATCCTGGTTCCGGACGCCGCCTCTCTCGCAGCGTCACTGCTGATCTCCTTCTCCTGTCAGCCGGCCTCTGCTGAGCTCCGCCTCCACCACAGCGGTCGGGTTCAGACCCAGGCTAACGGCTGACGACCCGCACACCGCGTCACTCCCGCCGAGGAGACACTCTCTCCCACAGCCAAGCGGTGAGAAGTTTCAGTACTCTTAAGTTGGCAACCACCTTATTCTCTCACTCAATGGCAGTCTCTGGGGCAGTTCCACGCTCCAGCACCTTAGTGAGGTAGTGCTATAGGATCTGCTTAGAAGTTAGTGGTGGGTCCCTCAGGTCAGGGTTCAGTCAAACCAAGAGGGGCAGCATCAGTATAGGGCGATAGCCGGCCCTCCGCACAATCTTTCCCTATTGAAGTGCTGTCCTCCTTAGTTGCTTCCCTCCTATCCTTGACCACTACACTCTCCTCTGGACAGGGTGAATCTAAAATGGCCGCCCTGGCCTTGGCTATTTAGAGGCTAGCCCCTGACTAATATGAATATGCCAGAGGATTCCAGAACTTTTCTCACTTGGTCCAATGGGTCAGCCTCCCTAAGTAAACCGCTATGGCAGTTGCTGCCCACCATTTTAGGTCCTTTGGTTTCCCTCAATTTCCAGGAGGTAGGCTAGGCCTCAAGAAAGGGGAAAATGGAGGAATAGCGTCAAGGAACACCTAGCCCCCAGACAACACTAGCAAGATCCAGGTGGACATAAAAAAAAAGAATAATAACACTCAGAGGCCACAGGGGACAAAATAAATCATAATTGTGAGGGGACCCTCAGAAGCAGACAGGTCTAACACGCGTCCCCCCCAGCTGAAAGTGGGGAGAACTACCCAGTCCCTTGGGAGTTCTCATCACTAAGGCGGAAATACCTAGAGAGACCGTCTGCATTGGCGTGGTCCTCTCCAGGCCGATGTTCCACCCGGAAGTCCATTCCCTGTAGGGAGATGGACCACCTCAACAACTTGGGATTCTCCCCCTTCATTTGCATCAGCCAACGAAGGGGCCGGTGGTCGGTCTGAACCAGGAAGTGCGAGCCAAATAGGTATGGACGCAACTTCTTCAGAGCCCAAACCACTGCACAGGCTTCCCGCTCTATAGTACTCCACCTCTGTTCCCTGAGGAGTAGTCTCCTAGATAGGAAGACCACGGGTTGATCCAAGCCCTCATCATTTAGTTGCGATAACACTGCCCCAATGCCATGTTCTGATGCATCTGTTTGGACAATGAATTCTCTTGAAAAATCAGGGGCCCTGAGTATTGGAGCAGTACACAATGCTTGTTTTAACGTCACGAAGGCTCGCTGGCAAGCCTCAGTCCAGACTACCCATCGGGGTTGTTTCTTGGAAGGTAAGTTCAGTGAGGGGTGCCACAATGGTGCCATACCCCTTCACGAAGCGACGGTAGTATCCAGTGAGGCCCAGGAAGGCTCGGACCTCAGTTTGAGTCTTGGGGGGCTCCCAGGCCATGATAGCCTCAATCTTCGCCTGGAGGGGCTGCACCGACCCTCTGCCCACCAAGTGGCCTAGGTGCACCACCGACCCCTGCCCAATCTGACACTTGCTGGCCTTGATTGTCAAACCAGCCTGTTGCAGGGCCTGGAGAACAGCTTGCAAGTGTTGCAAATGATCCTCCCAGCTACTACTGAAGACAGCAATGTCATCCAGATAAGCAGCAGAAAAAGCTTCCATACCAGAGAGGACCTTGTTCACCAGCCGCTGGAAAGTGGCAGGAGGGTTCTTGAGCCCAAAGGGCATCACGCAAAACTGGTAGTGACCCTGAGGCGTGGAGAAGGCTAACCTTTCCTTTGCTCCATCAGTAAGGGAAATCTGCCAGTACCCTGAAGTAAGGTCAAAGGTACTCAAATATTGGGCAGCTCCCAGCCGGTCAATGAGTTCATCCGCCCTGGGGATCGGATGAGCATCAGTCTTTGTTACTGAATTTAGTCCTCGGTAATCCACACAGAATCTTAATTCAGGTGTGGTGCCCGGTGGGGCTGCTTTTGGTACCAAAACCACCGGACTGGACCAAGGGCTATTTGAAGGTTCTATCACTCCTAGCTCCAGCATCTTAGGGACTTCACCCTGGATGCTGGCCTTCACCTTGTCTGACAGCCGGTAGATCTTAGACTTCACAGGTGGGCTGTCTCCTGTGCCCACATCATGGGTACACAGGTGGGTTCTTCCCGGGACAAGGGAGAACAGTGAAGAAAATTGCTCCAGGATCTGGCGGCAATCTCTCTGCTGTTCAGGAGTCAGGGATGCCGAGAGAATCACTCCCTCCACCGACCCATCCTTTTCTTGAGACGAGAAAAGATCAGGGAGTGGTTCGATTTCTTCTTCCTCTGCTCCATCGGTCACCATCATTAAGACGACCTCGGGCCTCTCATGGTGTGGCTTGAGGCGATTGGCATGAAGCACCCGGTGGGGCTGTCTCGGGGTCTTAAGGTCCACCAAGGAAGTGGCCTTACCCTTTTTCTCAATACCTCAAAGGGGCCTGTCCAACGATCCTGGAGGGCATTTAGCTCTCCAGGTTCCATCACCCACACTTTTTGTCCAGGCTCCAGTTCCACTGGGTGAGCATTGTGGTCATACCACTCCTTCATTACAGCTTGGCTGGCTTCTAAGTTGTCAGAAGCTTGCTTCCACAACTTGGCCATTTGGCTCCGGAAGGCCAGCATGTAGCTCACCACGTCCTAGGGAAGCTTCTTGGGAGTCTTTTCCCATCCGTCCTTCACCAGGCTGAGAGGACCCCGTACAGGGTGCCCATACAGAAGTTCGAAGGGGCTGAAGCCCACTCCCTTCTGTGGCACTTCCCTGTAGGAAAACAAGAGACAAGGTAGGAGGACGTCCCATTTCCTCCGCAGGCTCTCAGGCAGACTTCTTATCATGCCTTTCAAGGTTTTATTAAACCTTTCCACAAGACCATTGGTCTGTGGGTGATAAGGAGTGGTAAACCTGTAGGTGACACCACACTCCTTCCACATAGCCCGCATGTAAGCTGATAGAAAGTTGGTCCCCCTGTCGGACACAACCTTCTTGGGGAAACCCACTCGGGTGAAGATCCCCATCAGGGCCCTTGCCACTGCAAGTGCAGTAATGGTCCTCAGAGGAATTGCCTCTGGGTACCGTGTGGCATGATCCACTAGAACCAGGATGAACCTGTGACCAGCTGAAGTTGGTCGATCTAATGGCCTACAATGTCGATGCCCACCATTTCAAAGGGGGTGCTAACGACAGGAAGTGGTTCCAGGGGAGCTTTTAGCTTCACCCCTGTAATCCCACTGGCTTGGCAAGTCACACACGTCCGACAATAGGTATCAGACGCCACTCTCATCCGAGGCCAGTAAAAGTGGGGGACAAGCCGGGAAAAGGTCTTGTCCTGACCCAAGTGACCTGCCAATGCTATCTCGTGAGCCAGTTCTAGAAGAAAGGCTCTAAAACATTGAGGGACCACCAAGGCCCGGGATGAACCTGGTCCAGGTGCCTTGGGCTCACTGTAGAGGAGTCCATCCTCCCAGTAAATCTGGTAGTTCCCTATAACGTTCCCTGCTGCCTGGGCTTTGGCCTGTTGCCGCAGGCCCTCAAGAGTAGGACACTCCTTCTGAGCTTTGCAGAATTCCTCCCTGGAAGGACCTCCCTCCACATGCCACTCAGCAGGGATGGGTAGGTTCTCCAGGGAAGTAACATTCTCCTCCGTGGACTCCAGTCCCACCTCCGCAGGTGGCCTATCTATCTCACGAGGTAGAGATGTTGAGGCAGGTTCCTCCTGCCTTCTGTCCTTCTCTTCTCTGGCAGCGGGCTGGGCCATTGTTCCAGGCTCCAGCGTAAGCGAACTCCCCCTCCGGGTAGTCGCGGACCTTGTGCTGACACAGGCCCAGTCAGGTGTACCCAGCATCTCAGAAGAATGAGTCCGGTATTCCACCTCCCTCCAAGCATTGTGCTCCATATCATTTCCTAACAGGCAATCAACAGGCACGGCAGGGCTTACGGCAACTCGAAGTGTGCCTGCAACCTCTTCCCACTCAAAGGGTACCTCGGCCACGGGATGGTGGCCCAATCTGCTGTCAGCCATCACAGCGGGATGGAGTACATTTGGGATGACCTGCTCTGGAGACACCAGATGACTCCTCACCATAGTCATACTGGCTCCTGTGTCTCTCAGACCCTCCCCTCTATGGCCATTTATGGTGACCCACTGCTCATACTTGGTAGTATTTGGGGGCAATGGGGTCTTTGGCACCATCTCCTTATCTCCCAGGGACACTAAAGTGACACCCGCCCGCTCCCCTCCCTTATCCACAGGCATCTCCTCCCCGATTACTACACTAGTTATTCCCGGGGCTTTTCCTCCAGTGGGAGGGGGTGGTCTTTTTGGGCATCTCACGTCTCCTTTATAGTGTCCCACACCACACACTCGAAGCAATGGACAACCCTTGGCTGCTGGCTTTGGCCAGGATTAGGGTTGCTGGGGGGGTTAGTCTTAGGGATGAATCCTCTGCCCCTTCCTTGAGAAGTATTTTGTGGACCTTTCGAGAACTCCCTCTTGTTATCACCCCCCTCTTTCTTCTGGGGGGCGCCCTGTCCAGACCTATGGGAATCCCCTCCAGTCCCCTTTGAGGACACCCGGGTACTAGCCCAGATGTCCACCTCCTCAGCAAGCTTCCTGGGGCTGGTCAGCTTGCTGTCCACCAGGTGGTGTCACAGCTCGGGAAAGCATTTCTCGAGTAGGTGTTCCTTGAGTATGAGGTCATATAAACCTTCATAATCCCCTACCTCGCTGCCTTTCACCCAACCCTCCAAGGCCTTTTTTGCATAATCTAAGAAATCCACCCAATTTTGTGTGCTTAATTTGTAACTTCCCCAAAATTTTTGTCGGTATTTTTCTGGGGTTAGTCCAAACTATTTCACAAGCGCCACTTTCATTGTAGGGTAGTGGGTTTGCTCATCCCGCTGCAGGGCCAACAAGGTATCCCAGCCAGCAGGGGGCATGCACTTATACAGCCCACCCCCCCCCCCCAGTGGGTTTCCAAGATCCCATGGGCCCTTAAGGAGACCTCATAGGCGGCTAGCCACTTGGCAATATCATCACCTGGGGTATAGCAAGCAATGACATCCTTGGGTAAGTAGGGTCTGGGTTCCCTGGTGATCTCTTTGTTTTCGCTGCCACCATTGTTAGGAAGGGGGACCCAAATGTTAAGGCTTTAAGGTCTAGCTCCTTTATTGTTAGTTCGTGGGCCAACCTTCTGTCCTCCCTCTCGATTTCTAATCTAGCTAACTCTAATTTCAGTCTCCTCTCTTCCCTCCTGTCTTCCAGCTCGGCTTCAGTAAAACTCCTCACTGAGACACTGCTGCCCTCCCTTGAAAGTGTCCTGGGACCTGCCAACAGATTCTCCCCTTCAGTTTGGTACAACAGCCCTGTCCCAAGGACAGTGTCTCTATCACTCTCTTCTGTGTCCCGTTCCTCCTCTGTATGAGCTTCCACCCATGCCCTCAAGCTTGTCTGTAACTCTCTTTTTTGTTGGCACCTTTCTTGAAGAACACCCCCTGTCGTTGACACCACTCTTTAAGTTGGGCCACAGTGTAGGTCTCCATCTCTTCAAGATTCAATTCCATTTTTCAAATATGGGATCAAATGGGCACTCACGAGAGAACTAAGAAGCGTAATCTGAGGATAACCTCCACCCACCACCAGGAGTAAATTTTGAAAATCAAAATTTAAATTTGGGAGACCGCTTGGAGAAAACTCCAGGTGTAGGCCTATGGTAAGCACTGCGTTACTACTAAGTGGGTGTAAGCACAAACCCGCATCCCACCGCTGAAACACCAATTATGTTGGACCTAGGGAACCTAGTCTACATAGGGTAGCCTGGCACAGTGGACAAAGCTAAACTCCGAGGCTTTTGTGTCGTGCTTACAATCCCACTCACAATAACTCAGCGACTTACCATTAAAAATAAAGGACGCCACACCAGTTTAGAAAAATACCAGTACCTTTTATAAAAGTTCTCTTTGTTTTTTTTTTAGTCAAAATTAGTGTATACATTTAGTTCAAAAGAAGTTTCCACATTCAATTAGCAAGCTTCATCAACTTTCTCAATTCAGTGAAGATTAATTCTGGTTACATTACATTTGAGAATAACCACCATCAATAACTACAGTATTGCTTGTCATCTTAGTTAGTGCAGAATGGGTAGATCACTGTACAAGATCAATGCACCACATTACAGAACCTGGCATGTACATTACCCATCTGAACTCAGGGTCCAAATCAGCTTGAGCTCACGGCTCCACAGAGTTCTACCCCCAGCAGCGTTCCTGGCAAAGATCACAGCCAGCTATATGGCCAAAAGAAGACAAGGCAAATTAATTATACTTTCTTGTGACTACTTTTATACTCTGCTTCGATTGGGGACGTTTTGGCTCTTAAAGGTTAACTGCCCGGAGGGTTTAACAGAACGATGAACTCTGGTTGCTACTGTCACCCTGTAGTCCAGCTCTTAGCACTCGTGCCCAAGGCTCGTTCACCCGGGGCACTGTTTCCCTTCCCACACCCCCAATACCTCAGGGGTTTATCATGTGGGTTAAATCAGGACACGAAAGGTTATTGTCCCGAAGCCGCGATGTCTATTTGCCGTTATTCTGGCATCCGGCGAGTCGGTGTACGCGGTTCACTTGCTGGGCCGCCTCCCGCTTCCCCACAGTCTACCCTGCTTACTTTTTGATTGAAGGGGCAGCTCGGCTGGAGTTGCCTAGGCGCTCCGGTTAACCATTCAGCGCCGACGATGAGAGGACTCAGCTGGAGTTCACCTCGGTTGGTTCCGTCGGATCGTGTTGCTCCTCTGGCGGGACCGTAGCGGCGCTTGTTCCTCCTTCCGCGATCCCCCTGGCAACGGCTCTGCCTCTTCCGATCAGCCTCCTTCGCTTCGGGCACACCTCCTCTGACGCCGTAGGGGTTGTCCTGGTTCCGGCTGCCGCCTCTCTCGCAGTGTCACTGCTGATCTCCTTCTCCTGTCAGCCGGCCTCTGCTGAGCTCCACCTCCACCACAGCGGTCGGGTTCAGACCCAGGCTAACGGCTGACGACCCGCACACCGCGTCACTCCCGCTGAGGAGACACTCTCTCCCACAGCCAAGCGGTGAGAAGTTTCAGTACTCTTAAGTTGGCAACCACCTTATTCTCTCACTCAATGGCAGTCTCTGGGGCAGTTCCACGCTCCAGCACCTTAGTGAGGTAGTGCTATAGGATCTGCTTAGAAGTTAGTGGTGGGTCCCTCAGGTCAGGGTTCAGTCAAACCAAGAGGGGCAGCATCAGTATAGGGCGATATCCGGCCCTCCGCACAATCTTTCCCTATTGAAGTGCTGTCCTCCTCCTTAGTTGCTTCCCTCCTATCCTTGACCACTACACTCTCCTCTGGACAGGGTGAATCTAAAATGGCCGCCCTGGCCTTGGCTATTTATAGGCTAGCCCCTGACTACTAGAATATGCCAGAGGATTCCAGAACTTTCCTCACTTGGTCCAAGATCCAGGTGGACATAAAAAAAAAGAATAATAACACTCAGAGGCCACAGGGGACAAAATAAATCATAATTGTGAGGGGACCCTCAGAAGCAGACAGGTCTAACAGTGCCTTTGTAGATTTTGCTCTGTGTAGTGTGTGGGAAAATACAAAAACAGAATTGCCACACCAGGGGTACAATATCCAGATTTCTTTTGTTACTTTATTGTCACACAAAAAGATAGACATTTCTCTGTAATAGATTACCCAAATCCTTTTTATATCCGAACATAAACAATATTGCCTTCATACTGTGTATTGTAATACAGTGCTGGTCATTGTAGCAGAATCATCTTAGGGCTTTAGTAACCAAGGGCTGATTTAGAGTTTGGCGGCTGGAGATTAAACCATCAGTCTGGCAGAGTACTTTACCCTTGCCAAACAAAGGGCCCGATTCCCAGTTTGGCGCAGCGGCTCAGGCTCAACGCTGGCTCTGCTGCGCCAAACCCGCACAAGGACCTCTGACCGTATCACGAGCTGAGCTTGTGTTACACGAGTTGAACTTAGGATACGGTCAGTGGTCCTTTGCTTTTTCATCCCCACGCCAGGGGCCACATGGGGGCCTTGTAGGGGGCCCTTTGTTCCTGCTCTGCCAGCCTTTTCAATACAGGCTGGTGGAGCAGGAACTCAAAATATGCTGAGCGGGGCTTCGCGGGTGCCGCTCGCAGGCAAGGACTTTTCTTGGCAAAATAATTTCCTGCTTTCCCAGACGTGCATTGTGCACCAACGCGGCCCTTGGAGTTTAACAGCTTGCCTACAAGGATAGAGGCGGGACTGCGAGGACCAGCGTTCCTAGCGGTGTGGATCGGCCGCAGCTGGTCCTCTTCCCGCCCCCTCCTCCTCCTCTTAAAATCTCTGTGGAGCGAGTGAGCCCTGTGACCCTCTACAACAAGGAAGCGCTGCTCCTGAGTGCTGCTGCCCGACCTTTCTGCCACGCCTCGCGGCCCCCGCTTCGCGGGGGCCGCTCGCAGGCAAGGACTTTTCTTGGCAAAATAATTTCCTGCTTTCCCAGACGTGCATTGTGCACCAACGCGGCCCCTGGAGTTTAACAGCTTGCCTACAAGGATAGAGGCGGGACTGCGAGGACCAGCGTTCCTAGCGGCGTGGATCGGCCGCAGCTGGTCCTCTTCCCGCCCCCTCCTCCTCCTCTTAAAATCTCTGTGGAGCGAGTGAGCCCTGTGACCCTCTACAACAAGGAAGCGCTGCTCCTGAGTGCTGCTGCCCGACCTTTCTGCCACGCCTCGCGGCCCCCGCTTCGCGGGGGCCGCTCGCATGCAAGGACTTTTCTTGGCAAAATAATTTCCTGCTTTCCCAGACGTGCATTGTGCACCAACGCGGCCCCTGGAGTTTAACAGCTTGCCTACAAGGATAGAGGCGGGACTGCGAGGACCAGCGTTCCTAGCGGCGTGGATCGGCCGCAGCTGGTCCTCTTCCCGCCCCCTCCTCCTCATCTTAAAATCTCTGTGGAGCGAGTGAGCCCTGTGACCCTCTACAACAAGGAAGCGCTGCTCCTGAGTGCTGCTGCCCGACCTTTCTGCCACGCCTCGCGGGGGCCGCTCGCAGGCAAGGACTTTTCTTGGCAAAATAATTTCCTGCTTTCCCAGACGTGCATTGTGCACCAACGCGGCCCCTGGAGTTTAACAGCTTGCCTACAAGGATAGAGGCGGGACTGCGAGGACCAGCGTTCCTAGCGGCGTGGATCGGCTGCAGCTGGTCCTCTTCCCGCCCCCTCCTCCTCCTCTTAAAATCTCTGTGGAGCGAGTGAGCCCTGTGACCCTCTACAACAAGGAAGCGCTGCTCCTGAGTGCTGCTGCCCGACCTTTCTGCCACGCCTCGCGGCCCCCGCTTAGCGGGGGCGGCTCGCAGGCAAGGACTTTTCTTGGCAAAATAATTTCCTGCTTTCCCAGACGTGCATTGTGCACCAACGCGGCCCCTGGAGTTTAACAGCTTGCCTACAAGGATAGAGGCGGGACTGCGAGGACCAGCGTTCCTAGCGGCGTGGATCGGCCGCAGCTGGTCCTCTTCCCGCCCCCTCCTCCTCCTCTTAAAATCTCTGTGGAGCGAGTGAGCCCTGTGACCCTCTACAACAAGGAAGCGCTGCTCCTGAGTGCTGCTGCCCGACCTTTCTGCCACGCCTCGCGGCCCCCGCTTCGCGGGCGCCGCTCGCAGGCAAGGACTTTTCTTGGCAAAATAATTTCCTGCTTTCCCAGACGTGCATTGTGCACCAACGCGGCCCCTGGAGTTTAACAGCTTGCCTACAAGGATAGAGGCGGGACTGCGAGGACCAGCGTTCCTAGCGGCGTGGATCGGCCGCAGCTGGTCCTCTTCCCGCCCCCTTCTCCTGTCCTGCCTTCATAACTTGCGTGGGCAACGCGCACGCGGGACGCGCGCGGGGCTAAGGCCGGGGCGAAGACCGGGCAAAGAGCGGGCCGTTTAAGGCCGTTCAAGGACGGCAGAGGACGGCCCAGGCCCTGAACCCCTGTATCATCGCCCTGCAACCATCGCCAAGGTACTGTCATCTCATTGCTTACCTTTGTAAGGCCCCATTTGGCATCTGGTCCTGTCGTGCAGATGTCAACTATGCGTCACAAAACTAGAAGTTGCACTAAAAAAGCCATGGGGGTAACCCAAGTGACTGGCCCTATTGACCTTTTTATCTCTCGGGTAAATGAGACTATTGATAAGAGTATTGTATTGTTGGAGAAAAGAGTCTCCTTGGACCTTATGCATGCCAAGCGTTCTTCCCTGGGCTCCCTTGCAAACGCAAACTCGCCTTCTCACCAACCCCTGACCAACTGTTCCCTACCTTTACCCTTGTCCACCACTGGCACAGTTACGGTGCCGAGTGCTGTCGACTTGTCGGTCACTCGTTCGGACACGGATCCGTCCTTTGTGGACCTGGAGGCGACCCCAGATCTAGTAGCCTGCCAGACACCAGAGGAGATGGAGCTGGGTCTGGATGAGTTGACTGCTAAGTCAACTCCCTCCGTACCTAGTGACTCTGTGGGCAAGGTCGCCAATACATCATTAAAGGCTGTGCCTAAAACTAAGCCCAAGGAAAAACCTAAAACCAAAACTAGAAACCACAATTTGGTATCACCGACCCCACACCTGGCATCAGGTATCCCCTGCTGGGTCGAAAATATGGTTACAGACCATAAGCAGGACCTCGACACTACAATAGCTGCCCAAATAAAACCTTTGATCTCTAAACTTGACAGGCTCACGTCACTTATCAATACGAAATGGCCCAACAAGATGAACGAGCCTGGGTCTGTCCAGTTACAAGGGTCTAAAGATTCACTCCCTAACCCCCAACCGTCTGTCAAGCTCCCTAAAAATGCACCCAATAAGGCGAAAACACCCTCATCTACCAAGGTCCCACCTGTATCACACCTGTCCCATTCAGGGAACAATTCCGCCCAACCTCCACTTCTTCCCACCCTAAAGGTGGTGAGTGATACTTCGACCTTGCAGCAACCAGCAGCTGGTAACAAATCCACCATCTCCCAAGCGAAGGATTCCACAGGGAAACCTACGAATCCCTCAGTGTCTAACCCCACAGATGACTCTGAAGCCCCCAAACCCAAGCAGGCACGTTATAAATCAATTAGCCTGCCCCCAGAAGTCTCTCCTTTTGTGGTTGTGCTGACTGCCGTTCCCCCGCTGAAGGAGGATGTCAAAGAGTCATTTGTGGAGCTAAGAAACAAATTCGCCCAGTGGCTTCAATTACATAGACCCCTACCCAATAATGTGAGCGGGGAAATTCTCACTGTGCGTAGAGGGGACTGGGTGGGTAGGAGTAAGAAAACAATACCAGGGGATGTCATTACAGTTAATTTTAGGGATATAGGGGCAGTGAGTTACATCTGTAATGCACCCAATAGTGGCCCTGCCACCCAAATTAATCCACTCCCCTTGTCTTATTTCCTCCCTAACCAGTCAAGACTAAACTCTCATCGGCCTACTTTTGTAAATAATAGAGGGTCTGTATATCCCCTGCAGCATGCCACCAAACACTGGAACCAGCCACTAAACTTTCCATCTCTATCCCCGCAACAAGCTGGCTTCCAGTGGCGACAACCCTTCCACCCCCCACCACCCTTATATCAACCGGCTCAGCAGTGGCAGCAATTCCATCAGCCTCAACTACCTGCTAACAACCAATGGCAACAGCCATGGCAGGATCTGGCTTCTTCCTATGATCCTTCATACTCACAGTTTGCACATCCTAATAGGTACTGTGTATTGGACGAGGTAGATTGACTCGCCCCTATGGGAGGTTTAGATAACCACTCCCCTTCTACCACTAATGACTTGGAGGATGTATTGACAACTACATCCTTCCCCACCTGTCCTGTCGCGTCATCACCTACACTGTATCCCAATATACCTACTAGCGACAGTGTGGTTCTACCTAATTCACAAACATCTGACATTCTACATGGTGACCTAATAGATGGTGAGCTAAAAATCCTTAGCTGGAATCTCGCAGGGATTTCTAGGAAATTAGGCCTCCCGGAGTGGAATGCCCTGGTTGGCGCCCACAAGATCTGTATATTCCAAGAGACATGGGCCATGGAACCACTGCACCGTGTTGGGTTTGTTACTTTCTTTACACCAGCCGTAAAACCCAAGGCAGGGAAGGGGCGGCCATCAGGGGGGCTTATTATCTGGGTAAGCGTTCTGCTTAACTGCCGGATTTCTACAAAGAAGGCAGGTACCCCAGATATCCTCGGTCTCTCTTTATTTGGCCCACGTGGGGGAATATCTACTGATCTCTACAATGTTTATGTTAGAGGTACCAAAAATGGGTGCATTTCACCAACAGTAACGGAGCTCGAGACCCAACTGGGGGTGAATAGTGGCCTTGGTCACACTATAATAGCAGGGGACTTCAACTGTACATATGAACCACTCCCCCTAGAAGGGATACCTGACCTAGGAGAAGAGGACAGCAGGTGGGGTATTCCTACCCTTTCTATCCCACCTATCAAGCGCTGGACTCGTAGTGCAATACACCTAAATGCACTCACTTTTGAGTTTGGATTAAGAGCAGCAAACGGACGTACACGTTCGGACCTGCTGGGAGCCCCTACCTTCAACAGAGTTGGTCACTCCACAAGAATTGACTATATCTTGCTGGATATGGGACTATGGAGTTCGGTAGTTGATATGGTTGTTACTCCCACTATAGAGAGTGATCACAATTCACTTTCTTTAACTCTAAAAAATCCTTGGTTCCCTGAAGCGTCGGCAGCCCCACTGACCTGCCAACAGGAAATCACTGTCTCGGCCTGCGGCAGGCGCCTTAAGTGGAGCAAGATTATGTGTAACACTGACAAACTGTCCACCATAAATGAAGTGGTCAAGGGCACGCAGGATGAAATTGGCTCCATCGACCTAACCAAGGCAGCAGATAAGGTTACTACTATCTTTGAAGCAGCCATGAAAACCATAGGGGACCTTTTTTGGGTACAAGGATCTGTTGGGAAACCTAAACCCACATTCAAACCTAAAGGCAGGCATGATTGGTACTCGGCAGCCTGCAGGAAGGCCAAATCATGCTTAATAGAGGCAGTTAAAGGGAAGTCCCTTCAAACAATCCAAACAACCAGAAGTAAACACAAAAAAGCCCTGTGCCTAGCTAAAAGGGAGTGGGATGACGCCTATTGGCTAACCCTTAAGGAAGCAAGTATGAAAAAAGATTCCAAATGCTTCTGGGATACTATAAGGGCACGCAATAGACCAGACAGTGACCTTATAACGTGCAATATCCCGGGTCAGGCGTTGGAGGCTCACTTTTCTAAACTTTATTCTTGCCATAAAGGACCTAATGATGGAGGGCTTGCTTTGTCTTCTCCTTACATAAATTATTTGCTTTTCCCCAGTGACCCTGACTTTACACTAATGGAAGTGGAATATGCTATAAACTCTATTATTCCACAAAAAGCTGCTGAACCAGATGGCATCCCGGGGGATCTGTTAAAATCTGATAGTACTAAATGGGGCAAATTGATCCACTCCCTCCTCGTTGCCATCTGTAGGGGTGCCCCCATTCCTTTATCATGGAAGGGGGCGGAGGTGGTCCCCATACATAAGAAAGGTCCAAGGGATGATCCATCTAATTACAGGCCGATCAGCTTGCTTGATATCAGCCAAAAAGTGGTCGGTAAAGTTCTCTTACTCAGAATCCTCAACTGGGTAGAAGAAAATAAGATCCTTACCGACTTCCAGGCTGGTTTCAGGGTAGGCACTGGAACTATTGAGCAAGCATTTAGGCTCATGATGGTTTACTGGAAGGTTGTAGTCATAGGCAAGGGCAGTCTTTATCTCGCATTTATCGATCTAAAGACTGCCTTTGACCTTGTCCCTAGGGACTTGTTGTGGAAGGTTTTGGCTGACATGGGGCTGCCACAGTACTTACTGTCTCTTTTGGTTAGGCTACATCAGGACAGCTTTGCCCAAGTTAGGTGGGGCCCTGGAGGGGAGAAAACGGGCAGTATTCCAGTCGAGAGAGGGGTCCGCCAGGGATGTGTTCTGGCTCCCACCCTTTTTTCTCTGTACATCAATGGGGTGGTCGAGCATCTTCTTAAATCTCCATCTGACGAACCATCCCTGGCGGGTGAACGTATACCAACCCTCCTCTTCGCGGATGATACGCTTCTAATCTCCAAAACCCCAATGGGACTCCAGCGACTCTTGGACAATTTCCAATCGTTCTGTACCGATCGAGGCCTGGTAATAAATACCAACAAAACAAAGTACCTCGTCCTCAATCCTCCAAAACAACACGTGCGTTCCCCTACCCTAAACACCGAGCTTTTGGAAAGGGTAAAAGTGTTCGATTACTTTGGGATACGCCTTTCAGACAGAATGGATTGGTCGCCTCACTTGGACAAAATGCTGCTGAACCACAAAAGGATCTCAGGTGCCCTTCTAAGAGAACAACGCTCTAGTTCAACAAAACCAATAGGAACAGTTCTTGAGATCTATGCAGCCAAAGGTGTCAGCTCTGCCCTTTATGGTGCGGAACTTTGGGGCTTTTCATCTACCGAAGCCCTGCAAAAATCCGAGAACAATTTTTGCAGACAACTAATGTCCCTTCCACAAAGCACCCCACTTCTCCCTTTATTTATGGACCTTGGCTGCACCCAGATTGGTGAAATTGCGACATTTCGTCCACTACTATTATGGGCCCGCATTTGGCGGGTAGAAGAACTTAGCGGATACGCCAGAGGTCTTAAAGAAATCATGGCATCCCCGAATTGGCACAAAATCAAGTGGTTAAAAGACATGCAAATTCTACTGACCAATTTGGGCTTACATGAATCGTGGGCAAGTAGAACCTCACCCCCTAAGCAAATGCTCAAAAAGCTCTACCGGGACTGGATTTGCTCCCAAAGACATTCCAGCATGTCTCTTGGCAAATTAACTGAGGTCTTCCTGTTGTTTAAAGACTGCCCCAGGCGGGAACCCTATCTGGACATAATTGAGAAACCCTTCGCCCGGGCCTTGTATTTTAGATTTAGAACGGGTACTCTGCCACTGAACACTTTTACTAAGAAATGGAAAACCTGTATCGGTAATACCGACCTATGCCCATCGTGCCTTGCCAATCCAGAGACTTTGGCGTATTTTTTGTTTGTTTGCAAAGAATATGCTAATCCCAGAAGGGCGTGGCTGAAAAACCTATGCCGACAGCTGGGTACCAGGAGCCATGATGTGGCAATCAGGATACTTGTTTCGGACAGTTATGTACCCTATGCCTGTGCCCTAGCCAAATTTTTATCTTGGGCTTGGGCTATCCGAGCCAAAAAGCTAAAACAATCTGTTTAATTCTGTTTTTTAACTTTCCACTTCTTTTATGTATTGCTGACCAAATAAGTTCTGAAATTATCGCTTGGTCCAAAGATATAGAATTTTTTTCTTTATTATATATTTATTGTTCTGCTTTTATGGTAATTAATTTTTATCGAAATAAAGCTTTTGACTTGACTTGACTTGACCTTTAGTATGTCAGCAATGGGGACTACTCTTTCTCCTTCACTGACATTCTCCTCCAACAACTCGACAGAGGAAAGTCCATCAGAGGTTTGCCTATTTGACTGCCCACTCAATTAGGATTCGGTGGTCGAATGGCCAGTTTTCACTGTTCATCACCACCGGGTAGAACCTAGCAGTAAGAGGCAATAAAAACTGTAAACTGACCCCCTCACCTTGCGAGGCAACTCCCATGGTGTGGGGGTCATTAGTGTTTGTATTTTCAAAAGCAAAATTCAGCTTTGGGATTTTATTTTTCAAAATACCAAAACATATTAAAAGTATATTTAACAATACCTCATATTGACGGAGGCATTCATCATACTTTAACAAAAATTGACAGGTACCACTGTGATGGTAGTTCCTGCCAATGTTAAGAGATGTTTACTGGGCCAGTGGACATCGTTAAATATAGTGGATCGAGGACCCTTGGTATGGCGGGAGTAAATTACTCTGCCATACTGAAATTTTAAGCTCTGTCTGCCAAGCTTTAAATCAGTCCAAAATACCCAAAGTGTGACTTTGTTTTTGAAAATACAAAAACTAATCACCCCACACCATGGTGTTGGGAAATTGTGGAATTTTCCATAGCAACAAAGTTACCTCCCTGCTAAACTCTATATCAGCCCCTCAGTTCTCAAATGTTTAGGGCCTGATTCAATCTTGTACGGAAAGCATTCCAACCAAATCGTATCCGGAATGCTTTCCGGACAACTCGGATAAAGGGATCCGACCAAATGAGTACAATGCATCCGGATGCGTACGGATACAATTCAGTCAGATTCCCATTTATTTCAATGGGAGCTTCTGTTCCGAACAAAAGGCTCCCCCTTGGTGCCTGCCATATTGTGCATTGTTGGAAGGGGGGGGTCCCCTGGGTACCCCCCATGGGCCTGATTCAGAGGGCCCCTGGTGAAGGGAGGCCATGCTACGTGCCCCCAAAGACAAATTCCGGCAGATGATTGGTTCCGGAAAAACTGAATCAGAACGACTGTCTGAATCGGCCATCATACTTGCTTGTTCAGAAACCGAGTCCATACAGCTGTACAATTCGGCTCTGAAAAACGCGAGCTGTCCAAATGCCTCTCTGTACCAAATCGGACAGCCCTACCCGGTTGAAACAAGGGCTCTGGATCGGATTCGGCAAACACAAATCTGATTTGGAGCCCCTCCGAACAACATGTGATCCGACCCATTAGTGAGGAATGTGTCACGTTTCATCACTTAGGGCCCGATTCCAATACTCGTTAGGAAAGCATTCTGGGTTAATCGGTTCTGGAATGCTTCCCGGATGACTCGGATCGGGGGAGTCCGACCGACCGAGTACGATGCATCCGTATGCTTCCAGATACAATTCAGTCGGATTCCCATTGACTTCAATTGGAGCCGGTGTTCCGAACGAGAACATAGTCTCCCATTGAAGAAATGGCAATCCGACTGAATCGTATCGCGATCAACGACGTCAGGTCAGCGATCCAGACACCGCCATTACAATGTGACCGCACTTAGGGGCTGATTAAAATGCCGGCCAGTGTTGCCTCTGCCCGACGTCGTCTTAGTCATGGGACCGGCAAACATCTTGTTGGCGGTTCCGACCAGCCCATTAGGATGCGACCGAACGCTGTTCAATCGCAGTCCTACATTTTACAATGGGAGCATGCTTTCCGACCATAAACCAGCCGAAATGCATGCTCCCATTGTAAAATGAGAGGTTCAGTTCACCACTGCTACCCGTGGCAGGCACCTCAAGGTGCCTGCCACTGGGTGCAGTGATTAACAGGGGTGCACCATAGGTGTCCCCCTCTACTTCCAACCGGAGGCCGTGAACCCAATGGGGCCCTTCTGGGGGCCCCCAAATGCATTTTCCGACAGCCTTTCTGTGTTGGAAAGGCCGGCAAGGAAATGCTGGAATGACCGGTCAGATTCCTTTTCGACCACCTCCTCTGTAATGAGGTGGTCGGAAAGGAATCCAACCGGCATATTACGATGCGTCGTAAAGGTTCTGACTGAGGGTCAGAGCCTTTTACGACTGCATCATAATCGGCCCCCATCGTGCGGTTGCATACTCCCATTTCTCCATGGGAGCTTGTGCTGTGGCTGAAGGTGAAGGAGAAGTGTGGCTCAATGGTTAGAGCGGCAGACCCTGATGCAGAAGTCTAGCCCAGGACCAGGGTTCAATTCCCTGCCTCGGTGGGTCTTGGGCTCAAAATTCCACGGACCTGATAATTCTCGCCTCTGTGCCTATTCCAATCATGGAGTCTTACTCTGCAACTCTGGGCAATAGCTTGCTTAATCTCCACAACGGCCCCCACAACGCTAAGGATGCCTGTCCTCCACCTTGGGGGTGCCCAGGAGTGAACGCCTCACAGGGAAAGCCAGGATGGGTACAACAGCGGTATTCGTACAAGCGCCTTGAGACCCTTGCGGGTGAGTAGTGCGCTATACAAGTATCAATTTAGTTTTTTTTTTTACAATTTACAAGGTCCCATAGAGAAATGGGAGATTCTGTTAATCCCTTCACCACTTGGCAGTACCTCAATGTGCTTGGGACACCATAGGTGCCCCCTGCCAGGGGTCCACAAAGTCACTTTCTGACAGGCTTTTTCTGTCAGGAAGCCCGACATGGAAATCTTGTCAGAAACCAACAATGTAATCCCAACGGTGGAAACGCTGTCCTCAGGGATTACTTAGGGGCCTCAGACTGGCTAACAGGCTCAAGGAGCCTGTTGGAATCCAGAAGAAATGACCAGCTGGTTTCAATTACGGCCACCAACATTGTTATTAGATGGTCGAAATTGAAAGAAGAGATGTCGGTCGGAGGCTTTAGTCATTTATATAAATTATTAAAAACTTAAAATATGAAATTAGCATATAAACCTATATATACATGTATATTAAACAATTATATGAACTAAAAAAAATAAAGAGATTAAAAATTCTTCCCACTAAAAGTTCAAAATGCATAAATTAAATGAAGAATACACATTATTTTTAAAATTTATAACACTAAAAATCATTATTTTGCACAAACTCGTAAACAAAATATAGGACCTGATTTTGATGGTGGTGGGACCGCCACCATCAACCCGTCAGTCGTGGTCCTACTACCATCATACTGTGGAGGTCCATATGCCCCATTACAATGGTAAAAAAGAGGGTGGTGATGGACGGAGCATCTGAATCAATCAAACACTCACACCCAGTCAAAAGATCTGGGTTTAATCCATCACCGTTCTTTAGCCCACTCTGCCACCCTAGTTCAGACATGGCTATATGCAAATCAGTCTGACCCTGTGCCTCATGGGAACAGTCCAGCCCGAACTGCCAAGCCATGTCTTCCCTGGACCGGAAACAAGCTTCCGAGGACCGGTTTCTGGCATTCCAGCCGTCTTCAGCCCGGCTTGCTTGAATCCAGTGGCAAAGTGTGCAAGGGACTCACGTCTGAGCATACCCTGCCACACTTATGGCGGCCAAAAGCGGTACAAAAGGGGGTGGTAATGGACGGAGCATCTGAATCAATAAAACACTCACACCCAGTCAAAAGATCTGGGTTGAATCCATCACCGTTCTTTTGTACCGCTTTTGGCTGCCATAAGTGTGGCAGGGTATGCTCAGACGTCAAGATCTCTAGACCCGAGACATGGCCCGGGTTTCTGGATATCTTCCCTTATCAGTAGAGAACGTAGTTGGGGGTTGAAAAGAAGGCCGCCAAGTAACCGTCACAGGCCTCGATGCCTAACCGGCACGCAGGTGCGTCATGCTGAAGCTCGTCAGCTTAAAGGCTCAAGGGAGCCCATTTGTAGAATAATACGCAATGGATCGCACACCGCTAGCCCCTCCTCCGGATCGCCCCTGAGGGTTCTGGTACATAAAGTTCGTAAGTGGTTCACCTAGGTAGGTGCAAGTAAGTGCTTGTTGTTCTCAAGATCTCTAGACCCGAGACATGGCCCGGGTTTCTGGATATCTTCCCTTATCAGTAGAGAACGTAGTTGGGGTGGAAAAGAAGGCCGGCAAGTAACCGTCACAGGCATCAATGCCTAACCGGCATGAACCCATAAGCTGATGAGCTTTTGGAGACGCACTTGCGTGCCGGAGAGGCATCGAGGCCTGTGACGGTTACTTGGCGGCCTTCTCATCCACCCCAAATCCTGTCTCTACTGATTATCCCGAAACCCGGGCCATGCCCCGGGTCTAGAGATCCTGGGAACCACAAGTACTTACTTGCACCAACATTAGTGAACCACTCATGAACTTTTGTTTCAACTCTTCAAACTACATGCACTTTTTATATCAGAGTTCTCAGGGGCGATCCGGAGGAGAGGCTAGCGGTGTGCGATCCATCGTAGATTTCTGTTAAAGGGCTCCCATGAGCCCATAAGCTGACGTGCTTTTGGAGACGCACCTACGCGCCGGAGAGGCATCGAGGCCTGGAACGGTTACTTGGGGGCCTTCTCATCCACCCCAAATCCTGTCTCTACTGATGAGGTAAACTATCCCGAAAACCCGGGCCATGCCCCGAGTCTAGAGATCCTGGGAACCACAAGTACTTACTTGCACCAACTTTGGTGAACCACTCATGAACTTTTGTTTCAACTCTTCAAACTACATGCACTTCATCTACCAGAGTGCTCAGGGGTGATCCGGAGGAGAGGCTAGCGGTGTGTGATCCATCGTAGATTTCTGTTAAAGCACTCCCATGAATCCATAAGCTGACGAGCTTTTGAAGACGCACCTGCCTGCCGGAGAGGCATCGAGGCCTGTGACGGTTACTTGGTGGCGTTCTCATCCACCCCAAATCCTGTCTCTACTGATGAGGGAAACTATCCCGAAACCCTGGCCATGCCCTGGGTCTAGAGATCCTGGGAACCACAAGTACTTACTTGCACCAACTTTGGTGAACCACTCATGAACTTTTGTTTCAACTCTTCAAACTAGATGCACTTCATATACCAGAGTGCTCAGGGGCGATCCGGAGGAGAGGCTAGCGGTGTGCGATCCATCGTAGATTTCTGTTAAAGGGCACCGATGAGCACATAAGCTGACGAGCTTTTGGAGAACCACCTGCGCGCCGGAGAGGCATCGAGGCCTGTGACGGATACTTGGCGGTCTTCTCATCCACCCCAAATCCTATCTCTACTGATGAGGGAAACTATCTCAAAACCCGGGCCATGCCCCGGGTCTAGAGGTCCTGGGAACCACAAGTACTTACTTGCACCAACTTTGATGAACCACTCATGAACTTTTGTTTCAACTCTTCAAACTACATGCACTTTATTTACCAGAGTGCTCAGGGGCGATCCGGAGGAGAGGCTAGCGGTGTGCGATCCATCGTAGATTTCTGTTAAAGGGCTCCCATGAGCCCATAAGCTGACGAGCTTTTGGAGACGCACCTGCGCGCCGGAGAGGCATTGAGGCATGTGATGGTTACTTGGTGGCCTTCTCATCCACCCCAAATCCTGTCTCTACTGATGAGGGAAACTATCCCGAAACCCGGGCCCTGCCCCGGGTCTAGAGATCCTGGGAACCACAAGTACTTACTTGCACCAACTTTGGTGAACCACTCATGAACTTTTGTTTCAACTCTTCAAACTACATGCACTTCATAAACCAGTGTGCTCAGGGGCGATACCGAGGAGAGGCTAACGGTGTGCGATCCATCGTAGATTTCTGTTAAAGGGCTCCCATGAGCCCATAAGCTGACTAGCTTTTGGAGACGCACCTGTGCGCCGGAGAGGCATTGAGGCCTGTGACGGTTACTTGGCGGCCTTCTTATCCACCCCAAATCCTGTCTCTACTGATGAGGGAAACTATCCCGAAACCCGGGCCATGCCTCGGGTCTAGAGATCCTGGGAACCACAAGTACTTACATGCACCAACTTTGGTGAACCACTCATGAACTTTTGTTTCAACTCTTCAAACTACATGCACTTCATATACCAGAGTGCTCAGGGGCGATCCGGAGGAGAGGCTAGCGGTGTGCGATCCATCGTAGATTTCTGTTAAAGGGCTCCGATGAGCCCATAAGCTGACGAGCTTTTGGAAAACCACCTGCGCGCCGGAGAGGCATCGAGGCCTGTGACGGTTACTTGGCGGTCTTCTCATCCACCCCAAATCCTGTCTCTACTGATGAGGGAAACTATCTCAAAACCCGGGCCATGCCCCGGGTCTAGAGATCCTGGGAACCACAAGTACTTACTTGCACCAACTTTGATGAACCACTCATGAATCTTTGTTTCAACTCTTCAAACTACATGCACTTTATATACCAGAGTGCTCAGGGGCGATCCGGAGGAGAGGCTAGCGGTGTGCGATCCATTGTAGATTTCTGTTAAAGGGCTCCCATGAGCCCATAAGCTGACGAGCTTTTGGAGATGCACCTGCGCGCCGGAGAGGCATTGAGGCCTGTGACGGTTACTTGGCGGCCTTCTCATCCACCCCAAATCCTGTCTCTACTGATGAGGGAAACTATCCCGAAACCCGGGCCATGCCTCGGGTCTAGAGATCCTGGGAACCACAAGTACTTACATGCACCAACTTTGGTGAACCACTCATGAACTTTTGTTTCAACTCTTCAAACTACATGCACTTCATATACCAGAGTGCTCAGGGGCGATCCGGAGGAGAGGCTAGCGGTGTGCGATCCATCGTAGATTTCTGTTAAAGGGCTCCGATGAGCCCATAAGCTGATGAGCTTTTGGAGAACCACCTGCGCGCCGGAGAGGCATCGAGGCCTGTGACGGTTACTTGGCGGTCTTCTCATCCACCCCAAATCCTGTCTCTACTGATGAGGGAAACTATCTCAAAACCCGGGCCATGCCCCGGGTCTAGAGATCCTGGGAACCACAAGTACTTACTTGCACCAACTTTGATGAACCACTCATGAACCTTTGTTTCAACTCTTCAAACTACATGCACTTTATATACCAGAGTGCTCAGGGGCGATCCGGAGGAGAGGCTAGCGGTGTGCGATCCATCGTAGATTTCTGTTAAAGGGCTCCCATGAGCCCATAAGCTGACGAGCTTTTGGAGACGCACCTGCGCGCCGGAGAGGCATTGAGGCCTGTGACGGTTACTTGGCGGCCTTCTCATCCACCCCAAATCCTGTCTCTACTGATGAGGGTAACTATCCCGAAACCCGGGCCCTGCCCCGGGTCTAGAAATCCTGGGAACCACAAGTACTTACTTGCACCAACTTTGGTGAACCACTCATGAACTTTTGTTTCAACTCTTCAAACTACATGCACTTTATATACGAGAGTGCTCAGGGGCGATACAGAGGAGAGGCTAACGGTGTGCGATCCATCGTAGATTTCTGTTAAAGGGCTCCCATGAGCCCATAAGCTGATGAGCTTTTGGAGACGCACCTGCACGCCAGAGAGGCATCGAGGCCTGTGACGGTTACTTGGCGGCCTTCTCAATCACCCCAAATCCTGTCTCTACTGATGAGGGAAACTATCCCGAAACCCGGGCCATGCCTCGGGTCTAGAGATCCTGGGAACCACAAGTACTTACATGCACCAACTTTGGTGAACCACTCATGAACTTTTGATTCAACTCTTCAAACTACATGCTCTTCATATACCAGAGTGCTCAGGGGCTATCCGGAGGAGAGGCTAGCGGTGTGCGATCCATCATAGATTTGTGCGCTAGGAGTTTGGTTGCTTTGAGCTGACTGCAGACTTAGGGCATAGTTAATAATGGGTGCCCAGAACTCAAGCATGACCTTGTACAGTTCCATTGGGACCCCATCCAGTCCATGGGGATTTGTTAGAGGGATTTTGAGGTATTGTGGTCTCAACATCATGGAGTCGGATCTGAAGTTTAGGGGAATTGAAGATCTGAATCGGCTATTGGGTCTACCCCATGGGTTGTTAAGGTTTCTGCACAGCAAAGAGCATGTCCCCTCTCATTGCACTAGTGGTCTCTGTAATAGATCTCTTTAAACATACTACTGAAAGCCTTTTTTGTTATCTCAGCCCCTCCCCAAGACTTCTGTGTATGTTGCTCAATGTATTCACAAGTTTGGACATTGCTGTCTTGTTTGCACATTGGACCTTGCTTTTACCAAGGCTTATTTAGAAAACATTGGACCTTGCTTTCACCAAGGCTTATTTAGAACACTCCTCCCTAGGCCAGGTGTTACTTCAACTCATTAGCTTATTAACTGAAGCTCTGCACACCTGCTTGTGAGAACCACACCCAGTTCTTCGAACCACACCCAGCTCTTCGAACCACACCCAGCCTTGTCTATAAAAGGCAGCCCCTGAGCCTCACCCAGTGCTTGTGCTCGTCTACCTCCCACTTACCTGAGAACAGATCCTTCGGCGCTGGCACTCCTGCTCTCTCCAGACCTTCATTGACTTCAACGGGCGCAGCTTCTGGCTCTTCCTTCTTCTAGTTTCCAGCTACTTCTTGCCTCAGCCCCTCCTCTGTCCACTGCAATCGACCTGCAAAAGAGAAAGAGGTCAATGTTAAACTGATCAGTATCCCTTTTCAGCAACAAGTAAGTGCAAAACCTTTTGTTACCTGAAAGAACTTTATCGGCTATTTCTGGATTCATGTAAAGACAATTTGGAACAAGATATCTCCCACGAACTTTGTGGTTCAAACCCTTTGTTACAAGAATACTTTGTGGAACTTTGTGAAATAAACATTGTTTTACATGGAACTTTTTTAAGAATCGAACAGAGGAAACCATTGACAGCAAGGCAAATAGTAAATCAAGTGCTTGCACAAATTACCTGCTGTATTTTGATGTAAAAGTACAGTATTTATTTTATAAAAAGTCTGGAAATGTGTGAAAAGTGAGTTTGCTATTAAGAATTTAGGCTTTAGTTATATTAAGGTGAATGTTAGACGTTGGTAATTCAGATAATGATATTCGTTTGGTTTTACAGAGGTTTTACTGTGATAGAAAGCACATCCCAGAACAGTAACACATTCCAAACCTGGAAGCTTGAGACCAAAACCCAAGAGGTACTTTTAGAAGAGAATTTCTAATAAGATTAAGGTTTAGTCAGGAACACATTTAGGGATAGGTTGCACTTATCTGTTCTTTGTTTATGTTTCATTAGACACCAGTTTCTACAGAAGTCAAAGAGGGCCGCAGATTTTAGCAGCTATTCTACAGTGGAAACGCAAGAACGGTGTTGTCTCTCTCTTTTTATTTTATTCACTTCCCCCCTTACCTTGAGCTTCTGGTTCTTAGTGCACTGTTTTAAAACTAGTGTGCTGGAACAAGCAGTTTCAGGGTGGGGTCGGACTGTCTTCAACCTCCATCAGAACTGAACAGAAACTCAGGTGAGCTGGGCTTTGACATGGGTTCCCAGGCAATAAATGGTCCTAAAGTGCTCAACACATGTGTCAGCTAAAATATCGGTCCCCAAGTCAATGTACAGCCTAGCAAGATGGTTGCTAAGGTTCACTATATTACAGAAACCCCCGGTGTCTTTAGTTGCGCTGATTGTACTTCCCCAGGTTTCATTTCTGATGGCCTACTTCCTTTCCCTAAGAGCCTGTTTGTGTTTTGCCCTCAGTTTAATGATATCGGCCCTCACCCTAGATGTGTTATTGAGGGATCAATCAATCAATCAGGAGTTTGCAAAGGGTGGCTACTCACCAGTGAGGGTCTCAAGTTGCTAGAGGGGGCTGCTGATCCATCTGGGCATGGAGATTCAGTGGAAGGGCCAGGTCTTGGGACCCTTCCTGAAATGGGTCAGCAAAGGGGATTGCACTTTTATGGTCTCTGACCGAAATAAAGTTATCAAAGTGAAGTGAAGTGATTGCCTAAGGTGGAGGAGCATGGTGTTCCAGGTCTTGGTGGTGAGGTAGGAGAAAGATCTTCCTCTGGTTCTGGTCTTAAGAATCCATAGGATGGTGGACAGGTCAAGTTGGGCGGAGCAGAGTTGTTTGGCAGGTACGTGGAATGAGAGCCAGTGTTTCAGATATGCTGGTCCTGCATCATTGCAAGCTTTGTAGGCATGGGTGAGGAGCTGGTAGGTGGTTCTCTTGTTGACTGGGAGCCATAGGAGTTGTTGGAGGTGCTGAGTTATGTGGCTGCAGCGCGGGATGTTGAGGACCTGTCTGGCTGCAGTGTTCTGAACAATCTGTAGTTGCCTGAGCTGTTTCTGGGTGACGCCAGCATAGAGTGCGTTGCCATAGGCAAGACTTCTGTTGATGAGTGCTTGGAATTTTGAAGTAAAGGTCCTACTCTGCACTAAATTATTTCAATGTAATAATAGGGGGGCATTTTATTGCGAAGATTGGAATATGTATTACCTTCTCTGGTACATTCTCTACCAGAGATACAGTTGTACATTGGTCCAATGTGGATGCAAGAGTATCTAGAATTCATAAGAGCCTATTTGAATTTGATCTGAGTAACTATCGAGAGATTTTGGATGAACAGGAGAAACATATTGCAACATTAGGTGACTGAAGATGGGGAACCATACTGATTAGATTTTCCTCTCACATTAATTGTACTTTCTTGTTGAATCTAAGGAACTTTGGAAAATAATTATAGGAATTACAATCCCAATAATTGGATTCTTAGTGAACCTGTACATAACATCAACTTGCAAGTGTTGGGTCTAGTAGACATCTATGCCAAAGACGAGGGGTTGCGTCTTAGGTAGCGGGTTGCGAATATATAAATATTACTTTGCAATAAACTAAATGCAAATATTACACTGATTGATGGTTAAAATCCACCGGCCAATTCACAGGCTATGGAAGCCTTTTCCACTCTTGGCCAAAATATTAGATATTCACTCATGACCTCCACAAATTGTTTATCACTCCTCCCTTTCCTAGCCAAGGTCATAGAGAATGCCATCAACGCTCCGAGTTCATGAAAGAGAACCACGCCCTGGACATCTCTCAATCTGGCTTCCAACGTAACCTCAGCACTGAGAGCGCACTGCTCTCCATCACCGACATCCGCTCCCACCTCGACCAGGGCGAAACTGCAGCCCTCATCCTACTGGACCTATCGGTCACCTTCAAAACAGTTTCCCACTGCACCCTAATTATGAAACGCCACTAACAACGGCATCAGAGACAAGGGTCTGGACTGGTTCCACTCCTTCCTTACCAGTCGAAGATAGTGAGTCGGACACCTTCATCTTAGAGTAGTAAGATGGCTTTATCGCTGGTCACGGTTCTGAAATACTCTCTAAAAAATAATGCTTCAATCCATTTCCCTGTCACGGCTTATGAACCAGGAGCTGTTACAACAGAATTTTTTTTTTAAATACCCTGATAATCACAAACTTTTCACAGCTTAAAAGTGATCCTATGATGATCTTTTCAGAAGCGACAAATTTGATAATTTAGGATGCTCACATTGCATCATGCAAGCTTTCATCTTGACAGACACATCTGGCTGGATCTCTTACCACCACTTGGATGGATATGGGATTTGCATTTTTGTAAAAAGAGCAAAAAAGAAGGCGGTGTTGTGATCATTCATAGATAGTACACATAATGTAAAATCCTAGAGAATGAGCAATTATAAACTTTGGACCTAAAAATAAACCCTTAATATTCCACATCATCGAGAGCACCCTCTGGCTATAACTTACTATTTGTTGTACATCTAATGAAATTTATAGTTGGAAAAAAACACTGCAGTTCAACCAAAATTCAGTTTTTACTATGGGGGGGGGGGGGCAAAGAAAACTCGTCTGTGTTGTAATATTCACATTTTATTACTCAACAATGGCATGGAACAACATAGAACACAGCCTGATTGTTTGAATGATTCACTACTTGAGTTTCTAGAAATTGAGGGGCATATTAGCAAGAACCTCGTTAAAATTATCGCTGTTTTAGCGGCAGGAAACTGTGCTAAAACGGCGATAATGGGCTTGGTAATATGCGTTAAAGAATTTCAATAAAAGCCCCGGTTATATGTGCAGGACATCTAACCTGGGCTTCTATATGAATTCTATAATGCACATTAGCAAGCCCATTATCGCCGTTTTAGCAGCAGTTTCCTGCCGCTAAAACTGCGATAATTTTAACAAGGTTCTTGCTAATATGCCCCTGAATTCTTGTGAGTAAACATTGATACCAGAAGACTTGTTAGACTATGTTCTTGTATCTTTCTCTCTACTTCGCATCAAAATATTCACTTGGGATCAAACAAAACAAATGATGATTTGAATCAGAAGCATTTCGGACGTTAATTTATCAAACCTAGAAAATAGGATCTCATCTAAACTACTGAACAAAAAGACCTGATCTGAGAGCACAGACAATCATTTGCACCATAAACAGTGCCCTAACAAATGTGATAAACCACAAAAACACACCAACTATAAAAGAACACAACAGTTTAAAAAAGAGCTATTTGAAAAAAAAGAAATACTCTCAGAAAGACTATATTTGGCACCAGAACTGATCCTCATAGAGGGCCAGATTTATAAACTGGTGGTCAGGCTATCGTTTGGCCAGGGCAACTGAGTAAATTCTTCAGTTTCCCTGGTGGAAGTCTTGACTTCAGATTTATAAATGACCATCAACCTAGTGGTCACTTATAAAAATGATTAGCAGGAATGGAGCCTTTCTTTTTTTCAAAATGAAAATCCCAAAATGGGATTTTCTTTTTGAAAATAAAAATGATAATGCCCCTCTCACCATGCAAGTTAGCCCCCACTGCAAGGGGAGCATTATTTCTTTATTACTGTCCCACACTGCCAGGGTTTGTTTAGCGGTCACCCACAGTAGAAAAATTGCTGTAAGTCCGCCCATCCTAATGAGGTGGGTGGACATATAATCAATTCTATGTTAGCAGTCAGATAAGTTTGGCAATGATGGAGAAGTTACCACTGTAGCCAAACTGAAGATCCGCCCACATCTAAATACGGTGGATCAATTTGCTGATGAGGAGGGAACTCCGTCACCATTGCAACAGGGTTTCCTCTTCGCCAACATATAAATAAGCTCCAGAATCTAGAAATTGTGACATGCCAAGCTTCAAGAATGAAAAATGCATTTTGTTTAAGCCGAGCCACCTTCCTCAGATGAGAGATTATTTTAGCCAAGATGTTCCAGGAAGCTCTTCATATTTATAACACTAAAGAACAGAGATATTCTTCAAGTACTTTAATTGCAAAAGAAAATAGATCGATTTTTCTCTCTCTCCTACACTACAACTGACATTCCTAATTTGCAAAACACCATAATTATGAGCTTCCAAAGTGACCCGGTAAACACACTCTCTCTCCTCAGGCCTTCATCCCACTTTGGCGATTCTATGCATGCAATGTTTGTGATGGATTTGATGTGGCTTTCACTTATTACCTCAGCAATGTGATAACAGTTTGTTAGACCTATCAGCCTTAAGGTGGTCTTTCCCCGAACATTTTGCCTTCCTCCCCTCATTTTTTCTGATATTGTTTTTGCTGCCCTTAAGTCTCAGGGCACTTGACTACTACTAACAGGTGCTTAACTACATGTACCCACTCCTTAAAACATGTCAACATTGGCTTATCACTAACAGGCATATTTAATGTACTTGTAAGTCTCTAGTACAGCGGTGCTCAAGGTGACCAGGGCCTGTAAATTAAATACTACTAGTTGGCCTGCAGCACTGATTCTGCCACCCATTTAAGTAGCCCTTTAAACATGTTTCAGGCCTGCCTGTGTGTGCAGTTTTAAACTGCCTTGTCAATCTAGCAAAATAAACCTTTTGCCATGCCCAAACTTTCCTTATTAATACATATAGGTCCCCCATGGGGTAGGCCCTGGACTGCAAAAGGGCAAGGTAAAATGTATTTAAAAAGTAGGAGATGTACTTTTACAATTTACAGAAATACTCTTAAGTTTGTTTTTTACTACTGCGAGGCCTACTTCTCCCTTAGGATAAAATTGAAGTTAACTCATTACATTTTATTAGTGTACTTTCTAAATGGGAATAATTTGAAATCCTAACTTATGGTAAAGGCAGATTTTAAATTACAATTTGAAAATTCCACTTTTGGAAAGCTGACTTAGCCATATCATTAGTGCCAGTAGCCTGTCTCTGGGTCACATGACAGGGTGTAGTTGACAGTTGGGCGTTGCATATTCCTCCTAGACAGCCTCTCATAATAGAGAGCTGAGATTTGCCTTGATGGGCCATCACTGACAGAATGGGAGGTGGAGCTGGGCACACCTCTATATACACCTGAATAGGATGTGTCTTGCCTCCACACAAAGAGCTGCATACCTCCTGTAGTTAGTCAGGCATGTGTGCACTGCAAATTATAGCCTCTAGAAGCTTCTCTTCCACTTCAAAGGCAGAACTGGGTTAAATATTGGACGTCAGACACAACCTCTTCAGTACACTTCTGGGCCTGTGGATTCTCTGCCAGGAAGAAGGAATGCTGTACTGCTGAAAAGATTGCCACTCTGCTGGACTGCTGCTCTGAAGGAACTGCTGCCTTGTTGTACTGACCTGCTGCCTACTGTCCTCTTGCCTGGGTGAGAAGGACTGGACCTGCAACTCTTGATCTCATAACACAGAGTGACTCCAAGGGATATTTGGCTGGCCTTCTGAGCTGCAGCCTCAGGAACACAACAGGCTTTTAACATTACATTTGCACTTGGATTCTGTCATCTGTGAGTCTACCCTGCCAAAGGGTGCCATCCCAGTCATGGACCTTTGGAAGTCCGCTTAAAGTGCTCTGCCAGCCGCTGTGAATCCAGCCGAACAGACAAATCTCCTCTGGTGCATGCCACAAATCAGATCAGAACCTATGTATATCCGCTGCACCGTGGATTGGACCCATTGCAAAGATCAGCATCACCCCAAAGCCCATCCGGACTGTCACTGCATGACATATCATTGGAACAGGCCCTCGTATCCCTCATCAATGGCAGTCTCAACAACAACAATGGACTACGCTTTGCATTTTTGCAACTCTTCAGAACCAACGCATTTCCTGAATGCACGCCGCACTCCCTACGCCGGACTTCATGTCACAAGCCCCGTCGTCAGGATCCTTAATGTCGACAAAAGATATTGCACCATAGCCGCACTGCAACTCAGAACGTGGCATCAGTGAGAGTGAATGATGCATCTTCAACGCTGATTCTCGCAACGCTCCACAAACCCTGTTTTAAGGGACCTTATTCAGCCGGCCCAACAGGGTCCCTGTAGCCAGCCCACTCTCTATTGCAGTTGGCCTGAAATTGTTTTGTTCCCGATCCTGTGTGGCCAGATAGCCTGGATGGTGCTTTGTGCTTTTTGGCATTATTTTCCCCAAATGTTTTTCGGAATTCATAACTCCGGTTCTACTGATTGGAATTTTTTGTCATTAGTGTTTTGTTTTATTTATTAAATTTTACTCTATTTTCCTGACTTGGTGTGGGATCCTTTTTGTGTGGTGTTTTTCACTTTATTATTATTTGAAGTGTTGCACAAATACTTTACACATTGCCTCCAATTTAAGCCTGATTGCTCTGTGCCAAGCTACCAGAGGGCAAAGCACAGGTTAATTTAAGGTTGCCTTGTTCCTCGCCCTGGCAAGGATTGTGGTTTCTGCTTTACCAGGGCTCACATCACTGTCAACCAACAACCCAATTTCTTAGACACTTCACTTGCACAAAGGGCAGCTTCTGATTCTCTAAAATTTGGACAGGTTTCTTTCCACATTCTAGAATTCTAGTTGCAGACCCCACTGACTTAAACACATTTGTCTCACATTCCATGCTCCTTTCATTGCAAATGTTCTAGAAAGCTGTGTCAAGAAGCAGCTAAACACATTAAAAAAAACAGTGTCCTTGATGCTTTTTAATTGTGCTCTAGGCCTGCCTACAATAATGTTACACATTGTGGATGATGTAATGTGCAAGGGCGATTGCTGACTTCTAGTTCTCCTTAATCTGTCAGCAGCGCTTGATGCAGTCAACCATGCCTACCTTCGAAAAATCTTGGGATACTAGATGGGGATCATGGGCACAGTTCTAGGATGGCTTTATTCCTACCTTATACTCCATACCCAGTGAATAAAACTGTTGAATGCTCCCTGGACCAAATCATCTGTTTAACATGGAGTACCACAATGTTCAATCCTTCATCCAGCACTCTACAGTCTTACATGGAACCGCTCACCTTGCCCATTCCAAGGCACTGACTCTCTTCGTATGAAAACTCTGTAGTTGAAAAAAAATCAAAAACTCTGAAGCAAATCTTTTATGAAGGTGTTCTAAATTTCTGGAAAGAACCTGAAGTATGGGAAGCTGCCAAGATCACATCAAGTGCCAGCGATCCAGAAAAACATTTCACCTTGTGTTCTACTGAGCCTTGAGACCAGCCCCGTTGATTCCCTAAGTTCTTTCCCCATTGTCATTCATGCAGGCAGAAGATAAGTGTTGTACGTTTTTTTCAGGGAGCCACCCCATCAGAGGATGTTGGCTCATTTGAGGTGGTCACCTGTGTAATGATAGAACACATCGTATACTCTTAACTCCAACCCCTGCCTAACAAGTCTCAACAATAGACACATCTTACAAAAGGTCAGCAATCATTGTAGGATAGGGGAATCATTTCAGATTATTTCTTTGGGAGTTGAGAATTCAGTTCAAGCTTTTCAAAACACAATCCATTTACTTCACAGTTTTTTTGGCAGCAGTAACTTGAAACAAGACATAATGCGTTCCTTCTTCTTTGTTTAAATAGAATCCTCACAATGGGAATCCAGAAGTGATATCATAAATGGTAAAAGGCATCCTAAATAAATTATGAAAAATATGCAGTCTATCTGCAGGACACATGAGAAATTCGATTTCTGTTTGGAATTCGTGTGATCCTAATTATTGGAAGACTTTCGAAGGGGCAGCCACATAATTTTCCCATATGGCCGGGATACCCGTCACCCCCTCCCAACACAATCCCCAATGATGGGAAGACGGACACAGTTCTTTACTTTTGGAAGGCGGGAGGGAGTTACCCTCCCGGCCGTATCTTTTAAAAAATGAAACAAAATTAAAACATTAAAATAACAGTTTCATATCATGTACAATTTCATTTTCACATTACGATGTTTATTGGCTAACCTTAACACAGCTCTAATACAAAGGTTCTCCTAGCCGATTCTAAACATCCTGCAAATGCATATACTCAAAATTAAATTTTACATCCTAACATTACGGGCCAACGGCAAGGTCGTAACCGGTGTCAGATCCCTAATACCAGAACTCCCCCCTCACTTGTGAGGGGCGGCCGCACAGAGGACTGTACCTCTGTGCCAACTTCCAATTTCCCTTGTCTTAACGGGGGCCCCATATTTACTCGACGCCATCTTAGTGGTCGTCGGAGGACTCGTGTGAGGTGTCTAGAAGGTAGCGTAGACCCCCCTCCGACCCCACACTGCTTACCACATCCGCCGTCGCGGATGTCCTGGCCCCGGGAAATTCCCAGGAGGGGCCCGTAGCCCCTCCTCCCCAGGGAGGGGCCTATGACCGCCTTCCCTTTCGGCGGCCCCATCCTTAGAGGGGTACCGCCTCCCCGTGTGAGGGGCCAATGGCCGCCTCCCCCCGGGCGCTCCCATCCATAATGGGTGGCGCCCCACCTCTAGGGATCTTCCAATTACTGCTCACCGATCATGACCTTACCACCACAGGCCGGATAGTTGACCGGCTTATCCGGACCCCCCACAAACTCCTAATAAAGGTCATGGCTACACAAACTCTTTAACCAAGCTAAGAAGTCTCCTATGAGTAAGACATTCCCCTCCCGGGACAAATGGACCCCATCCTCAAGATACATATGGTCCCCCCGAATACATCCATGTGGAATACAGTGCAACTGGCCTGAACGCAACAACCGACTAAGTTTGTTATTAACTTTCTTTACCGACTGATTCAAAGCTGACACAGAGAGGGCCCCCGCCACACCCTTCTAGGAATCATGTGTGACCATGCAATCGTGCACCCCGGAACCCTTCTCGCCAACCAACTCACTGAGGATAAAATTAACTCGAGAAGTACTCGTCGACCAATGGTTACCAAATCATTGCCCCCAAGATGTACTATGATTACAGACGGCGGTGACCTCGTCCGCCCTAACAGTCCCTCCATAAAATTTTGAAACTGGTCAATACAGAGTCCGCCCCTTCCGTGGAAGGTCACCCTGCACCCGTATTCCCCAGCCACGTGAATCATGTCACCTGCTTTGAATACGTCCGCGGCTCGCCTCACGTATGAGTGGCCGACGACCCACACCACTCTTCCCTCAGCCGGTGATCTTTGACCGCTGGTCCCCAGGTGTCGGGTCAACTGCACAGTCCGCCCCGCAAAGCCTGCTCGCGAAACTGTAAACCAAACAGAAAACAAGAAGCGTGAGTGCATGAAATTAGCTTCACAACATGTGCAACCGCACATACCTCTTATAACAATTCGAGAACCAAAGCCCCAACTGTTTCACTTTTTCAACACTCAGACCCCTGGCTGTAGCCTCTGTAGCAGCCCCTATCCGGAAGGAATGGGTCCCAAAATCGCTCGGGTTCAAGCCCACTGCCGCGATTGCCATTGTTAACACCCGCTGGAACTGAAACCTAGTCAGTGGGGTGGCGTCGGTGTGCCTCAGCAAGCTTCCCCCCCATGATGCCGCCCTCTGCGCTAAATACTCCTCCACGCATTTTACCGGGCACATGGGAGACCCTGGAATCCGCTGGACTACCACACAGTCCCCGATCGCTCCCTGATCGGTCTTGGACCTGGCTATTGAGACTACCATCGTCTCACCCTTAATTTGAATGTGTTCTCGACACAGACCTCCTCCCATATCCTGCTTGTTCCTTGCTACCAGTTCGCTCACCCGCATAGCCCCATGGAATGCTAATGCAAAAGCGGCCCGGAACAGCACTGTCTCTGATTGAGATGAACATGTTGCAGGGAGTACGGACATTAACAGAGACAACCTCTCTAGACCTATCGGGTGCCTCTCATCCACTCTACGACCCTCAAGGCGTTGCCACCCACGCAGCGCCTTCCTTACGAGAAAGGACGAAGTGGGGTCCTGGATGCCATGCGCCTGCGCCATGAAGGCAATGGCGGCCCTGTGCCTATTGGCTGTTGCCAGTGATCGGCCTGCCTGATGTAGTGATACCAGAAATTTCAGGACATACTCCTCCTGCCCCCAATGCTCCCTCCTAGCTGAACCCAAAAATTCCCAATAGGAACGGAACGCCCCTTCATATGCCTTCCTTGTCCTGGGTGCTAGACTCTCTCCCACGAGGTTTTGTAATCCGGGGCACCGAGAGACCAGAGAGCTTCGGGAAATGGTGCCGCCACCAAGTCCGCTGAGGGCAGAAAACCCCGGAAGGCCTGCATGTGGGAACGAGAGAGTGCATCAGCCGCCTGGTTCAGTACCCCAGGCACGTGTCTTGCCCTAAAGTGGACGTTTAGTCTCATACATAGCAGGACAATTTCTTTCAGCAATCTCAAAATCAATTTGCAGCGTGCTGCCTGATTATTGATACATTCAACAACGGTCATATTATCAGACCAGAATACCACAGTGCGATCACGAAACCCTTCTGGCCATGTTTTCAAGGCCACCAGAATGGGGAACAGCTCAAGAAACCCAATGTTACCTGTGAGCCCACTATCGTGCCACCACGCCGGCCATGTTCGCGCCGACCATTGATTACCAAAGATGGCGCCAAAGCCCACACTCCCTGCCGAGTCGGTCCACAACCCCAGCTCCTCGGTGGAAGCTGGCGGTTTGTTCCACACGACGCGACCGTTGAAATCCGCCAGAAATGCCAGCCATATGCACATATCCTGGCGAACCTCTGCTGACAGTCGTGTGCGGTGGTGCCCTTCCTTGAGGCCCACCATGGCTTGTGCGATAGAGCGGGAAAAGGGGCGAGCCATCGGTATCACTCTAAGGGCAAAGTTAAGCTGACCCACAGCTTGCTGCAACTGATGGAGAGTTACCTTTTTCTCACCGAGGCACATTTCAAGTGAGGCTACAAATTTCATTACCTTCTCCTTGGGCAAACGGAAGCACCCCTCTACAGAATCGAGCTCAATTCCCAGAAACTCGAGTGAAGTAGACGGCCCTACCGTTTTGCCTGGTGCCAGAGGCACGCCAAAACGTTTCATGAGATTACAGAATTCACTCAAAGCCTGTGCACATTCCGTGTCTCCAGCTGCCCCCAGGAACAGAAAATCATCAAGATAATGCATAACCTGCGTAAAGCCCGTGGCTCTGGTGAACGCCCATTGCAAAAAAGTACTGAACTTCTCAAAATACGCACAAGAAATGGAGCAACCCATCGGCATACATTTATCCATGTAGTAGCGTCCTTGAAACATAAAACCTAAAAGACGCTGATCGTGTGGGTGTACCGGGAGCAACCGGAACGCTGACTCGATATCTGATTTAGCCATCAGCGCTCCGGGCCCCAGGCGATTCAACATGGCGACGGCCTCATCAAAGGATGCATACCGCACCGAACAAACTCCCGGGTCAATCGCATCGTTCACCGAAAGACCCCTAGGAGCGGACAAATTATGGATTAACCTGAACTCACCCGGGACCTTCTTGGGGACTACTCCCAATGGTGAACAAACAAAGTTAACAACCGGCGGGTTTTCATATGGACCCGTAACCCGACCTCGGGCCACCTCTTTTGCAATCTTTACCTGTACCACCGCCGTATTTTGTTGAACAGATAGTAGGTTCTTACACTGTGCTTCCCCCCTGAAATCCCCCGACGGGATGCGGAAACCATATGAGAAACCGTCTCGCAACACCCCGGCAGAGACATGATCAGGGTATTCGTTCAGCCAAGGGATCATTGCCATGATATCAACGTTAGACCTGTTTGGCCCCTCCTCTACCTCCTGTATCACCATTCTTTGCCCTGCACGAACTCTCGGGGTGTGAAGACTGTCCGCACCCTGCACACTCATGCCTGAACTTGCATGTCCCTTGTGGCCTAGTGCACTTGCCCCTGTAAAAGCTCCAACAGACCCCTTTTCTACCCGAGTTCCAGTTACTCTTTGTGTGCTGATCACCGAGGTGCAGCTTCCAAGCACAGGAACAAGAGGATGCTTCCTTAGATTGTTGCTCTTTTATTCTTCCTCGGGCGTGTACCCCCCTCCGATCCGCCTACGGGGCGTGGCCAACGGTCTAGGTGTCTAGGACAACCCCTCTTGGGCGGGAAAAGGCACGCCCCGGCTACGCCGCTTCGGGCATTCCAGCCGGGACACGCCCCCTCGCCCAAAATGGTTTCCCGGGGGGGTCAGGGCACCCAACCATACGTTCGGGGGGACCGAGTGGTCGCCCCTTTCCATTAACATCCTTTGCATTGTCTTACTGACTTCATCCAGTCTGAGTATAAACATTGATGGAATGAGAGCAGTTTTCAAGATTCCTCTTAAACTCAGTCTAAATGGATACATGGCAGCCCAGCAGGCAGACGTTGGCAGTGAATCACATTTTTGAGTTGATACTATCAAAACCCTTTTCCTTAGAACTGTATTTCTTTGAAAAATGTTGCTGGGTTCTAAGTAAAGGAGACTTACTCTGTTTTACAGAATTAGCTGAAATTAAAATTCCACTGACATCTCTGTGAGGTGAAAGCCATTGGCAGTGCAAGGGGCCCAGCTTTTAAAAGAATGTGACAGCAAACCTAATACTGGTGGGTTCTTCATGACAGGCATGAAGTAATGTGCTTTCAATATATGCGCAAGTACAATGCACATAGGTTTTAGATACTACAGCACAGAATCAGGTTATTATGATGAATTCCTTCATTGCGACCCAGAGGGATATCCTGAGCTCTGCATTTCCTATGATCTTATGGATATTTCGTTTTAATGTTTTGCTTTGCAGACAAAGGGCCATATATATGAAGGTACCGATTTGCGATTCTGAAATAGAGATTTTTAAGAAATCGCTGTTTCAGAATCGCAAATTGGTATGTATGTACAAATGCGCTTTTTTTAGCGAATTCTTTGCATTCCTTAATTGCGATTCGCAAATTGCGAATCGCAATTGAGGAATACTTTCCCATTCATTCCTATGGGTCAGGAGGCCCATAGGAATGAATGGGAAGGTATTCTCAATTTTGCGATTCACAATTTGAAAATCGCAAATTGAGAATAATTTCAAGGGTGCAGGGGTGTCCAAAGGACACCCTGTTGCACCCCTGAAATATGCATGGGTGCACATGCCTAAGGGCATGTATGTGCGTCACATGGCACTTTGAAAAATGCAGAAATGTGCATTTTTCAAGGAAATCGCAACTTACCACCAACTAGAAGTTGGTGGTAATTTGCGATTCCTTAAGGGCATTTTGGATTTTTTTTTGGCTTCATACATTGCATTTAAGGAATTGCAAAATGTGCGATTCCTTAAATGCAATTGCAAAATAAGGAATCACTAATTTGTGATTCCTTATTTTGGACCAGATTTTACTTCATACATATCACTTTGCTAATTCGCATTTCGGCCTTTGCGAATGCGAATTTGCTTCATACATATGGCCCTAAATCCTATATCTGCATGCTGTGATATTGGTCCTGCAGCCAAGTAGATGTAGCTGACAATCTGACTCAGTGAGCTGAGCATTGACTGTTGAAACAAGCAGTGAGTTGCAGGCCATGAGTTCGGAGAAAGGCCAACTCAGTCATACATCCTTCTGAAGTCAGTAGACAGAGTGAAACTGAGTTGGATACCAATAAAAGCTGTTAACACATCTCTTCTGCCCCCATTAGAATTATCCGATATGAAGGATAACAGTAGTTACCATCCCCATCACACAGACTCATCTTGCTGCAAATCTTTGTGGGAGAATGAACAATTAACATCAGAGGTGGTGCTTCTGATTCCCCATGTAGTTTTTCATTTCTCAGTGGAAAGTCACAGTTCCAGTGTAATCTCTGGTAACTTGGGGCCACTTTTATGAGAAGTGACGGATCGCTGCGAGACAGCAGCGATGCGGCACTACTCAGTGCGCCCCCCTTGCGACATGATGGATGCATCATATTTAGTGTATGATGCATCATGTTGCAAGGAGTTACAGATACGTCAGTATTTCTGATGAATCTGTAGGTGCAAAAGCGATGCATTGCTGGAGTATGTCGCGAAAGTGACACAACTCCAGCAATGTGTCCTTTCATAAGGGGAAACCGAATGTAAAAGGGCCTGTGCCAGGCTTACGCCTGCTGTGAGGCAGGCATAAGATATTGAGGCATTTGCATCCTAGAAGTGGCGCATAGATTTCACTGTGTCACGTCTACGAGGCTTACTTGCGTGGGAACGCCTCCCTGCAAACATTATACCTGATGCAGGTAAAATGTAGCTCAGGGGTTTACAAAGTGATGCATCTGCTTAGAGGCCTCACTTTGTAAATAGGGCACAACAGGGGGCATGTTTCACCACTGACACGTCACAAAAAGTGACGCAACAGAAGCGCAAGACTGTCGCAGGCCTCATAAATAAGACCCCTGGTACTTCCATTACAAGTATTCTTGGGTGTCAGAGTTACCAGGGATAAATCTGGGATAAATCTGCTCGGAATAAAGCAGAGCTTGGACTCAACCCAGCTTGCCGAAGCCCAGCTTGCACTCCTGTGCTTCTAGGTGGGTTTCTTCGAGCAAGCAAATATGGGCCTTACAATTATTAAGGAACTCACTTACTCTAGACATCTTCCTCTGATCCCTTAACCCATTCACATTCCAGCTAATTAACTTGATTTTGTTAATGGGGCTATTCATCTTGGGACTCCCTTTTATAGACTAGAACTGCTCCCACACCGCTATTATAATTCTCTTTCTTCACGGTTGTATGGGGATTAATTTTTTCTATTTTACTATAATTACCCCTAACCCTCAGTGCCCCCCTCCACCCTCGCCACCCCCCCCCCCCATGAGGAACCCACCCTTATTTCTTTCGGCGTTCCTTGTCGCCTATTCGGGACCTCCCTTGATCCGACAACAGGACCAACCCCTAAGTGAAACCTAATACTTAACATCCAAAAACCCCTTTATAATTACATACAGAGTTTCCTCCCTCTTCTTTTTTTTTGTTTTTTTTTTGCCTAAACTACATTATGTTTAGATCACTGCACCATTCAAACCTTAACTAAATCGTTTTCTCCTTATACCTTGACCATATAGAGTTAAACCCATGACGCCCATACAGAGTTTCATTTAGGTTTTCAACTTCGAGCCTAGATATGCTTCTGACCACCTCTGAAGGTGGAAGACAAAATGCGCCTTACACTTCTGCTTATAGAGTTACTATCTAGAGCAAGCGCATCTCCCCTTTTCTTGATTGGAACATCATTTGGTTCTACTTGCGATGCTATATTTGCTGACACCTGCTGCTTCTAAAGTCCCAGACTCACCCACAAACTTTGCTTAGCAGTAAGGAGTTTTTCTTCATGAAAACTGATTTATTTTTAACTTTGCACATGCTCTCTTTTAATAACTTGTTTTCACATTTGCTATTCGACTTGACAGGCTTATATTTGTATATACTAACATAACGTCACCTGGATGGCAGGTCATCTCACTAGATTGTTCCCTTCATAAAGAAATTTTGGGGCTGATGTAGACAGCCCTTTTGTGGTCGTGCATGTTGCAATTTGCCACTGCAAAATGCCATTTCTGTGTTGAAAATGATTTATTATTAGCCCTCACTTCAAAGGAGATGGTAACTGATTCACAAAGTAAAAGGTATTAGTCTCCTTGGTGCACCTTTGTCTTTGTTAATTGTGTCCACAGCCTAGGGGAAACTGGTATTGGTCCAGGTGATCATTGCCTGCTGACACTCTTTTTCTCCAACAACACTAAGGCTTTCCAAACAGGAAACATTAAAGAGCAGCACTGGTCTCTCTGAGGAACAAGATTTCTTTAGAATATTCATTTTCTGTTTGGGAATTCAAAATTTCCTTGCTGGCCACCATCTCTAATGAATATTCATTAGGCACATCATTCAATGACCCCCTTGGGACTGTGATGTACTGCACCATTTACATCAGGCCATTTGTCTCCAGAGCACCATTTATTATGTACCATTATGCCAAAAATTGGAAGTTCAATAATATCATAATTTAGCTGCTGGACAACTCATTAAGTTAAAAACACCCGGTGACAATTGCAAAGAGATGTGGCAAAACTCAGTCAGGCTTCCATAACTCAGAAGTGGAAAATTGAGTATAGTTAGTACCAGTAGGACTTGTTATTGACACAGCTTAGATATGTCAACAGTGTGTTATGAAGAGCTGTATTAAAAGGGTGATATTATTCTTGTGACAGTCCCTGTTAATGTTAAATCTAAAGCCAGCAACTGCATTGTTGGGGAAATAATGATGGAATCAATTGTCATCAATAATTGTATTAATGATGACATTTGAGATGTCATCATTGATGCCATCAATGATGCCACTTATTTGTCATGGTAATGTAATATCTGTAGTCATTAGCAATACATGATGGGGGTGCAAATTATAGTTAATTCACCGAACAATTATCAGTAAATTTCAGTGGTTTTTAGGATATTAAATCTAAGTTCTGGTCGCATTTCAAATAGACTAAAACATCACCTTTGCCTTTGTTTTTCAGTGAGTTTCTGTGTTGTTTTGTAACATGTTAAGACGCATCAGGTGTTGCCTGAAGGGACTGCCATGGAGCCATGTTATTATCTTGATCAACTTATGTGTGCTGCTATAACAAGTTGTTGTATGTTTCTCCCTTCTATGTAACAAGATGTCCACTTGGAATCAAACAAATATATGATGGTTTCCATCAGAAACTTCCAGGACATTAAACTATCAGTCATAGATAATAAGATCTCCTCTAAACTAAGGAGCAACAAAATAGATCTGAAAGCACATACGATCATGGACACCATAAACACTGCCCTAACAAAGGTGATAAATTAAAAAGGCACACCAACTATACAATTACACAATGGTTTTCAAAAGAGCTGATTGAAGAAAGAAATACTCTCAGAAAGGCCAAACACATTTGGCTCCAGAACCAATTCAAACAGACTCTAGAATTGGTACATCACAAGCAGCAAGACTACAAAATGTATATATTGTGAAAAGTCTACAAACTTCCCAGGTTGTCTTGATATTCCTAACACCAAAGAACAGTGTGAACTATTTTTCATCTCAATTAATGCAAAATTAGAAGGATTGATTTTCTCTCTCTCTCTCTCTCTCTCTCTCTCTCTCTCTCTCTCTCTCTCTCTCTTGCTTTCCTACACTACAACTGACACTAGAAACCCTAACATGCAAAGCACCACAATCATTGGCTTCCATCGAGAAATACAACAAACAGCCCAGGTAAACACACTCTCTCACCTCAGGCCTTCACCCTGCTGTGGAGACCCTTTTCCTGCAAAGAATGTGATAGACTTGGTGCAGCTATCACTTATCACTTCACGAACATGATAACACTTCACTAGCTCAAGGGATAGTCTCTCATTGTCTGAAAATTGGACAGGTTAACCACTTTCTTGAAAGCTAGTTGCAGACCCCAAAGACTTGAAAACCTTTGCCCCACATCCCACATCCAGCCGCCCTTTCATTCCACATTTTCTTGAAAGCTGTGGGTCAAGAAGCAGTGAAAGCTCCTTAAAGGAAACATCCTCAATGAAGATTTTTAATCATGCTGTAGGCCTGGCTACAATAATGTTACACCTACTGTATGGTGTTGTAATGTACAGGGGTGATTACTACCTTCTAGTTCTCCTTAATCTGTATATACCTAGAGGGGTGCAGAAACAGGCAAGAGTAGAGCAGAAACAGGCAAGAGAAGTGCTGAAAGAAGCAATAGAGGTGTAGAAAAGAAGCAAGAAAAGTGCAGAAAGAGGCAAGTGAGAGGCAAAAACAGGCAAGAAAGGTACAGAAAGAGGGAAGGCGAGTGCAGAAAGGGGGTGAAGAAAGAAGCAACAGAGGTGCAGAAGGAGGCAAGAGAACTACAGCAAGAGGCAAGAGAGTTGCAGAAACAGGCAAAAGAGGCACAGAAAGAGGAAACAGAGGTGCACACAGAGGCAAGAGAGGTGAAGAAACAGGTAAAAGGGATGCGGAAAGAAGCAAGATCACTTCAAAAGAACTAGCAGAGGTGCAAAAAGGGGCAAGTGAGGTACAGAAGGAGGCAAGAGAACTGCAGAAAGAGGCAATAGAGTTGAAGGATCAGGCAAAAGGAGTGCAGAAAGAGGAAACAAGTGTGTAGACTGAGGCAAGAGAGGTGCAGAAAGAGGGACGAGAGGTATAGAAAAAGGCAAAAGGGATGCAGAAATTTGGAACAGAGATGCAGGAATAAGCCACAGCAATGCATAAAGAGGCAAGAGGGTTATAGAAAGAGGCAAGTGAAGTGCAGAACGAAGCAAAAGAGGTAAAGAAATAACCAACAGAGGTGGAAAAAAAGGCAAGAGGGGTGCAGAAAGGGGAATGAGAGGTACACAAATAGGCAAGAGGGGTACAGAAAGAGGCAGGAAGGGTGCAGAAAGAGGAAAAGAATTGCAGAAAGAAGCAACAGAGGTGCTGAAAGAGGCACAAAGGGTGCAGAAAGAGACAAGACAGGTCAAGAATAAAGGAACAGAGGTACAGAAAGAGGCAAGGGTGGTACAGAAAGAGGAAAGAGAGGTGTAGAAAGAGGAAAGAGAGTTGCACAAAGGGGGAAGAGGGGTGCAGAAAGAGGCAAGAGAGTTGCAGAAAGAGGCAAGTGAAGTACAGAAGGAGGCAAGAGAACTGCAAAAAGAGGCAATAGAGGTGCAGAAAGAGGAAAGTAAGGTGCAGAAAGAAGCAAGATAAGTGTAGAAAGTAGCAGCAGAAGTGCAGAAAGAGGGAAGAGGGGTGGAGAGAGAGGCAAGAGGGGTGCAGAAAGAAACAAGACAGGTGCAGAAAGAAACAAAATAAGTGCACAAAGAGGCAAAAATGGTGCAGAAAGATGTAAGAGGGGTACAGAAAAAGAAAAGATAGGTGCAGAAAGAGGGAAGAAACATGCAGAAAGAGGCAAGAGGGATACAGAAAAAAAGCAAATGAGGTGCAGAAAGAGGCAACAGACGTGCAGAAAGATGGAAGAGAGGTACAGAAAGTAGAAGAGATTTGCAGAAAGAGGCGAGAGAAGTGCAGAAAAAGAAAGACATGTACAGGAAGAAGCAACAGAAATGCAGAAAGAGGCAAGAGAGGCGCAGAAGGAAGCAAAACTGGCTTGCAAACCATTAGTACAAATGTAACATCCACATTTAGCAATAAGTAACAGGTGACCAATCTAGGTTTGCAAAGGGCCTTCCACCACACTGTAACACTTGTCACTGCATTTTTTGGTAATGTTTGAGCTAGAAACAAGGCTTTTTTTGTTCAAATCTGCAGATTAGGGAGCAGATCATGAATTATGTGGCTAATGCAGAAAATGGATAATTGTGCAAAAGTCGGTGCAGCCAAACACTCACATAATTCCAGTAGCCCTGCTCATACCTCTGACTAGGTCCACAAGTGCTCCTCAGTGATACCTCCTTTTTTTGTCTCACTGAGTTCTTAGTTGAGCTTCTATGGAAACGCGGAAGACTAAACCTGAGGTTACCACTCCACAACACAGACTACCAAAGCACATAATTGCTCTCCATAACACATAATCCCACTCTACATAATTCCTATACACTAAATACCACATACTTTCTATCCACATAATTTCACTGCACAACATACCATATAATTCCACTACACACAACTTACATCCACTCCACTCCCAAAAACATTAGTAAAACACTTTTGCATTTACATTACCAATAGATCTAATTGTCGCAAATGAGAAACCGATTACATTGCAAACACTTTAACTAGTAGTCGTATTTGCAGAGTGGTTGAGAAAGGGTGCTGGGCTTCCGACCAGCACTCAGGAATTCCGCCATGTAGGACTTACAGGAGGTACCAGGAGGGCTTCTTGGCCCCCAAAGTCTTTCATGAGTAAATTGGACTTCATCCCCCATCTTGTAGTCTGCCAGGAGGTGCGTTTGCAGAATGGTGGAGAAAGGGAGTACGGCCTACGAAGGCGTCTTAGCAATCCCACTGTGTGGGACTTACTGGAGGTAACAAGAGGGGTAGTTTGCCAACTACCCCTCCTATTACCTGCAGTAAGTCCCACACAGCAGGATTGCTAAGTTCTCATAGCAGGTCATGCCCCCTTTGACTACCACACTGCAAACGCGCTCCCAGACGCGCTCTTGGTAGGGATTTTAAGTCCTGTTCGCTGCTGGGGGCCAACTAGCCTACCTCTTACCTCCAGTAAGCCCCACACAGTGGGATTTCTGAGAAGTGGACAAAGGCTAAGCCCCCTTTCCCCACCACTCTGCAAACGCGCCTCCAGGTGCATTCTAAGTTGGGGTATTAAGTCCCATTCATTCCTGGGGTCCCTGGGGGCCAAAAAGCCTACCAGGTACCTCCAGTAAGTGCCACACACCTGGAATGCTGAGAGTGGTCTGAGGCCACGCCCCCTTTTTATACCACCTTGCAAACGCTGCTTCTGGATTACTGCTGATCAGGGTGATGAAGTACACTTGTGTCCTGAGGTCCTCAGGACACAAGAGGACCTCATCACCTCACCAGCAGTGATCCAAGAGGCGTGTTTGCAGAGTAGTGTAAAAAGGGGCATGGCCTCAAACCACCTCTCTGCAATCCAGCTGTGTTGCGCTTACTGGAGGTACCTGGTGGGCTAATTGGCCCCCAGGGACCCTTAGTATTCAAGGGGACTTAATTCTCCAAATTAGAACGCACCACGGGGCATGTTTGCAGAGACATGCAGGGAGGGGGTCGGGCCTCCTGCAAGATGCTGGTTTCTTTTTTCTTTCAATTGTTATTTTCTGGGAGGGGCTGCGTGGCCCCCTTTCCTGGCCCACTTTTTGCCCTGGGGACCCCATCCTACAGGGCCTGGCAGTATTGTTGTTTTTAAAAAAAAACTTTGGGGAGGGAGGTCGCATGGCCTCCCTCCCGCCCCATCATTGCAAACAGCAATGTCCAGGGGTGGGCACCCTGGGACATTGCAGGATACGGCCCTGGGGAGTGGCGGTCCCCTGGGCCATTGAGGGCTCCAGGAGGGGGGCCGCAGGGCCCCCATCCCAACATTTAATATATCCCCAAGGAGGTGGTGGTCCCTGGGGCTTGGGGAACCTGCGAGGCACCCCTCATTAATAAAAGAAGCCCCGGGGAGGTGGCTGTCCCTAGGGCTTGGGGGACCTGCGAGGCCCCCCTCACATTATAATAAAGCCCCTGGGAAGTGGTGGTCCCTGGGGCAGCATGGAGGGATTGGGACACCCACATGCATTAATTGTTCAAGCCACAGGGAGGTGGCTGTCCCTGGGTCTGCGGGGGTCTGCATGCCCCCGAATACAATTAACTAAGCCCTGGGGATGTTATGGGCTCCTGCAAATTAATTAGGCATTGACCCCAGGACCTTGTCCACCGGGGGTTATTGAAAACAAAGTGCAGGAGCCTGCAAATCATTTTTCTTGTAATTTCTTCAGACCTAGTTCTCGCGCCCAACGTGAATTTTGTTCGGCCATTTAAAAAAATTATTTGTATGGGCCAGGGGTTCCTTGTGTGACCCCCTGGGCAGGCCTAGGAGTCAGGGTGTTTTTACCCTGCCCCCTTTTCTTTCTTTTTGTCTTTGTTTTACCTTTTTCTTGTGACTCGGTTACCGAGTAGCAAGATGACTTCCAATACAATCAGAGTGAAGCTCGTGCCCGGGATGTTTGCCAACCCTCCATCCTGCTCAGATATCGATGTTTTAATTTTTGGGAATTTCTCAGCAACTATTGAACCGATTTACACCATTTTAAAAAAAAAAGCACACTTTCTAGACCAAGACCTACCTTTTTGCCAAATTTGGTGAACTACCGTTCAGCAGTTCTGGCTGTAGCTCTGTCTAAAGTTTCCTACGGAAATGAACATGGAGAAAATGCGTTTTGGGACCCCCTTTTTTCTCTGCCCCCGCTTGAGGAATCACCTCCAAACTTTCAAGACAGGAGCTAACCGGAGCGCTCCATTTGTTTCAAGAATTTCACGAAGATTCGTCAACCAGCACCAAACATATTGGCAAATCAAAAAAACGCTTTTCCTATGGATAATAGGTCCTAACTTATATATATATACATATATATGAAGCACGTTGTTCACTCTGCCACTCTCAGGAGGAAGCCCATACTACCTAATGGCTGTAGGTAGTTATAGTTAGGACCTAGTTTCCATAGGAAAAGCATTTTTTGTTTTGCTAATAACTTTGGTACCATTTGATGAATCTTCATGAAATTTTCAAAACTAGCGAAAGCCTGTGTTTAAATGCTGTGTGGAAGGTTTTGAGGTGATCTGTCAAGCGGGCCCGAGAAAAAGGGGAGTCCCAAAACATATAGTCTCCATGCAATTTCCCTTAGGGATTTTGAACACGATTACAGCCCAAACCACAGAACAGAATGACACCAAATTTAAGGAAAGCTAGCTCTTGGTCCTGAAGGTGCTCTTTTTATATTTTGCCTAGGCAGTGCATGCGCTGTTTCTTCGGTACATGCTGTATTCGCTCTTTGGGTTTGCAGCCCACCAATGGCTTTTGATTTGTTAATGATCGCGTTGTTCGGAAAAGCTTGCTTCCATGTGGTTTTGCTTTCTTATATGTCCTTCCTTCTCATGTTTTGCTCCCTCTCAATGGTGCCGGGGTCTATCACTTTTATCCATTCATTTTAGTGTATTTCCCTTTGTGTATGCGTACTAATTTTCTTGCTGCAGAGTGCCCATGTTTTTGTAAGGTTCCGCTTTTCCTATGTCGTGTTGCTAAAGCTTGTGTTAGATACATTTTAAGCGGTTAGCTTTACAATGTACTTTATTTGTTTACCCAGGCTTTCCCATGTTGACGGTGATTGTTAAAGAAATTGTTTTGTACATTGCCGTATTTTTTAGCACTTGTGCCTGGTAGGGAAGAAACCCCATCCCCCTAACCCAGCCCACCCATTTATTGCCTTTGAACCTCTATTATAACTACATACATTGCTTGGTGAGTAGGTAATATTTAGTGCTCAGTGAATTAGTTGAGGTAGCAGGTCACCTTTTCCTCCCCCAGCAGAACAAGAAAGCGCTGCTTTCACCTCACATGATTGCACTTCCTCCCCACCCCTCTCCCTTCATCTCTCCCACTTTATCCAGCTATGCCATGCCACTTGACACTTCTGGCGTACTCCACTTCCTCAGCCACGCCTCCCTCATGCAGCGTGCCACATTGCTGTTTATTCAGCCATTTATGCATATCTGTCTTGATGCATTGTCAATTTTGCTAGTTATTTTTAATATGTATGTTTTTCTTTTAATATAATATTCATTTTCAAAGGGGCCTGCTTTGTGGCTGTAGATCCTTTAGTAGTGACAAATGCTTCCTTCCTAGTGACAAATGCAGAAAGAACAGATGATGGACAAATTGTTGAACAAATCAAAAATTCACCCCCAGTCACAGATCTGGGTTAAAGCCATAGTTTTTTTCTTCGCCCACCCCATTTCAGTTTACACCCAGCCATATGCAAATCAGTCTTGACCCTGCCCCCCATGGGGATATTTCAGCCTGAACTACCAGACCAGGTCCTTCCCGGACCAGTAACAAGCATCCTGTAACCAGTTTTGCGGTGTCACCCCTCATCTGCCAAGCTAGCCTGAATCTTGTGGCATAGCAAGCACAGGAGCCACAATTGGACATAACCTTCCTACTTAGGGTGACAAATGCAAAAAGAACAGTTGATGCATGGCATGCCGAACACATCAAATATTCCCTACAGTCACATATCTAGGTTAAATCCAAGTTTTTTTTGCTCGCCACACCATTCCAGTTTAGGCCACTTCCTAGTGACAAACATGTAAGTAGCTGGGAAAATATCATATAATGTTATGTTTGGGTGACAGGTAGGTAGATGGTAAAGCTGCAGTGTATTCAACATTTATTTTGATCACATTTGCTGGAATTCTTTTATATTTATCCAACAGCCGGCAACAATAACACAGCCTCAATTACAAACATTACCCTTCCACTTTATGAGGCTTCTCACAGCTATTTTTGTGAATCAAGCGCATCTCCTTTTCACTGTAGTGTACCTTCGTATTGTGGTTGTTTTTGACTCTGTATTCTGATTATTGTAGGCTTGCATTTATTTAAAGTAATGGGTCAGGGAAAGTAACATTAATGGCCATTATTGTGCAGAAAGTTTTAGTGCCAAATAACCTGCTCAAACACAGCCCAGTTGTTTTTTCAAGTTTTATACACACTTGGGAAACATATTGGTGTGGGTACACTTTTCTACAGAAATGTCTTTCTTCTGTGAAAACAAATAATTGGAGACGATTTTTTCACACGTCTATGACCCTAAATACATTGGACTGACAATCGGATTTGGAAAGTGAAGCAGTGCAGACACTGGCCCCCTTTATTAAGTACAGTGGTGCTACTTTTACCAGCTCCAGTTTATCTTCATCAAAAACAACCAGGGGACAGGAAAAAATAATCATGAACTGGGGAGTTATTGCTGTAAATTAGCAGAATATGGCTTGGGTGGACCACAAGCCTCCTAAAATATTGGCATTACGTTGGCATTCCACAAAGCTCTCACTTTACCTTCTTTCCCATCCCTTGTTTTGCAAGCGGTGGGACCTTCTTCAGTTTCTCACAAATGTATTCATGGACTTTGGGGTTCATTTTAGTACCTTTTCCTCTGCTGTGTCTTCACTCTTGTTCAAAAGCATTTAATAATGAGTACTGTATGTATATATATTTGTTAAATTGATGAGTAGCATCTCATGCATGTACTTGTGACTTAAGTGTTCCTTGATTACTCCTCTACTTGTTACAGTGTTATAAGATGTGCAATGTGAACTTTTTACTGCTGCTTTGTGCCTAGATTCCGATTGCCTCTAACATGTGATGGACAGGGGCCTGGTGCAGTCCTGCCTACTCATCCTTCTTGCATGGCTTTCAGGTTGCACTCGGATTGTTCCAACAGTTGCCTGGTTACTATTCCCCAGGCTGTTATTTCTAATACGATTGCCACATGCTTAATGCCAACTGCAGTGAAACAACTGCTGAGATTTCACCACAGCCCAAGGGAAGCGATATGAGTACATTTCTTTATTTAGATCAGTGTCCTTAAGAGCCACAGTTTCATATATCAAAACTTGTTTTGCTGTTTTATATCTCTAGTCCAAACTCCTAAGCACAGATGCAGATTGGCCTAATGGAGAACGCTGCATGGGTTTCCATTTGTACAAATCGTCATAATCTGGAACTTTAGTCCAAATCCGTTGTTTGAAGCAATGCAAGGTGTTGACTTCAGAACACCTTACTTAGCAGAAGGAAAACCTGTGTTGGAACCTGATGTTCCAGTAAAGAGGTAGTGTAATGTCTCCCTTTTGACACAAATAACCACCCCTTGTATCTGGTCAGACCACCACTTAATACAGTTCTCGATCATTACTTGCGGCCATTTGAAGTCCCACCACCACGGCGGGTGTTATGACAAGGAAGCGGAAATCCTTAAATATCAGGACTTTATTAACACATCGGCCAGTTCATTACCCAACTTCAGCCAGGACGTAAACTCCATGGAAGAGAAGCTCTCTGAATGGCTATTGTCTGCATGTAATGAACATGTCCCGCTCACTAAATTCTCTCGTGCCCGCCACTCAGATGCCCACAAATGGTTCTCCTCCGACCTCAAAAAGCAAAAACTTTAGTTACGCCAATTTGAGAGGAAATGGAGACTTGGATACTCCATAGTAGACAAGGAGCAATACACGATTGCTCGCAGAGATTATAAAAAAGCCATACTGGATACTAAAGCGGCGTACTTCTCTGCGAGAAAACTAAATGCTTACAATAAATCAAAGAAAATATTTAGGATAGTGAACGACCTATATAATGACGATAGAACAGCATCTGCTCAAGCACCAACCCAAGAACTCTCTAACTACTTAAATGATTTCGTTCTGGAAAAAATAGCTACTATTAAAGCCAGCATACCCAATAGTGCCAGCTTGGATGCTCTGGAAGACATGTCTAGCAACCTCTCCACATTAGATCTCTTTCCACCTATCGACCCCTGTATACTACCTGAACTAACGACCCAGGTCAACTCTGGGTCACCCAATGACTGTTGTCCACCTCATGTCTTAAAAGACATATTTTCGGTCATACCTCATAGTGTACTCCCTCTCCTTAACGAGTCACTCGCGCAGGGCCTGGTTCCTTGCGCTTTCAAAAATGCAACAGTGGTTGCCCTCATGAGAAAACCAGGGGCTGATCCTGCTAATCCCTCTAACTAACACCCTATTTCTCTCCTCCCTTCTGGGGCTAAAATATTGGAAGCATATGTGGCTAGGTGTCTCTCCAACTTCATTGAATCATCAGAATATTTGGAGCCTAACCAAGACGGTTTTAGTCCTGCACATTCTACTGAGGCCGTGACTCTGGCAGTCCTCGACACCATTAGATCAAACACAGATAGAGGTATCCATCAGGCCCTGGTACTTCTGGATCTGTTGGCTGCATTCAAAGCGGTCGACCATGCCATCTTACTGAACCGTGTCGAACAGGATGGCCTGCGAGGGCCTGCACTAAGTTGGGTCAAATCCTTTCTTGCCGACCGCACTCAGGCAGTTAGGCTCAAGAATTTCACTGCCCCCAAGCTCACCTCCACGTGCGGGTTGCCTCAAGGCTCCTCCCTGTCCCCACTCTTGTTCAACCTATACCTTAGGCCCCTGTTACACTCTTTAAAAAACAGAAAGGTTACCATTTTTAACTATGCCGACGATCTGCAGCTAATATTTCCACTGGACTGCCCGGACTCTGTTATTGAGTTTCAGGCCACCATGCTTAACATCCAGCATTGGATGGACCTGAACCACCTGAAACTTAACCCAGGTAAGACGGAATTGGTGCTTCCTGGGAAAATCAAGACCAGTTGGGGCCCGCACTACTGGCCGACAGAACTCAGGCCTCCTCCCTCTCCCTCTCCCTCTCCCTCGGTGAAAAGTCTTGGTATCATCATTAACGCAGATCTTTCACTTAGAGGACAGGTGGGAGCAGTGATCTCTTCTAGCTTCCATCAATTGCGTAAAATTAAGAAAATCGCCCATCTGCTGACCCATTCCACCCTCATAAAGGTGGTGATAGCTCTGGTACTCTCACAGCTTGATTTTTCGAACTCCATCTATCTTGGACTACCAGCTTTTTTAACTAGACGCCTACAAATTGTTCAAAATCAAGCGGCCAGACTTATCCATAAACAACCTAAATGGCTCTCGGCCAGACCCCTACTGTCGAATCTCCATTGGCTACCTATAGCCCAGCGGTTGCCTTAAAGACCAGTTGCGTGGCTTTTAAGGCCCTACATGGCAAACACCCCAGATTCATTAACAGCATGATCTTAAATCATGTCCCTGCTCGAAGTCTTCGATCGGCCCACCTCCACTTGCTCACCATCCCCTCCTTCAAACGGAAGTGGCAAGGAGGCTGCTGCTTCGCCTACCTTGCCCCTAAACTCTGGAATTCCCTTCCCTTGACAAACAGGAGCTGTGACAATCTCATGGGCTTCAGGAAAGCTTTAAAGACCTGGCTGTTTGAGTAAGCATATCCATAGTCACTCTGCTGCCACATTCTCTACGATTAGTGCCATGAAGCCTATGGGTGTCCGTGCGCTTTAGAAGTTGTTATTAACATAACATAACATAACATATAATCAGTCTGTGTCTACCTGTTCACCTTGGGGTCTCTCTCCCTAGCAGAACCCTTGAAAGTTTATGACTGGTAAGTTATTTCCGGGTTTCTCTTGGCCATCAATGTACGCACTGTCTCCAGCACAGTGCTTGTTCATTGTGCCTTCCTGCCCTCTCCCATGATTGTGCACTGTGAAATCCTCTGTTCAGCACTAAGTTCCACCCCAGCGTGCTGCGACCACCCTGCAGTGAGCTCCGTTATTCTGCAGAGCCCACATTGTGGGTTTGAGTGACCATTGGTTACTAGTTACATATGGTGTTGGAGTACATGATTGCAAAGTAATCTGAACCCTGGAGGATGCGGCCTCCATTTTATTGATCGAAGCATGGTCCTAGGACTTAGAATTAACAGTGTAAATACAGTGTAAACTAAATGTTGCATTTAGGCTAGAGGTAACCTGACCCCATGGGTCGCAGAGGGATCCATGAAGGTCAAGAAATTGCCTTGAAATGTGTTTTTTCCACATGTGGGGATTTGTGGACGTGTTGCAGCACTCAGCACAGCTCCCATGTGATTCTGCAATGGATTCATGAATCTTTCTGCAAATAGAAAAAAACACAGACCCCTACACACACTCACACAGTTACCTGCATAGACACTGCACATACACTTACACACCTGCTTACAGACTCATAGCATCACTCACACACCCACTCGTAAACCCACACAAACACTCACACACCCACTTACAGACACACATAGACATTCATACACCCACTGACAGAACCATAGTGCCACTCACACACCCATACACAGGCCCATACAGACACTCACACACCCACTCACAGAACAACACAGAAACTCACACACCCACTCACAGACCCACAAAGACACCCATATACCCACTCACAGACCCATACAGGTATTCATACACCCAGTGACAGACCCACACAGGAACTCATACACCCAGTCACAGACCAATGTAGACACTCATACACCTACTCAGGCACTCACACACCCACTCATAAACTCACTCACGTTCTCACACATCACTGAAAAATCCACAAAGGCACTCACCCACCCACTCACAGACTCATTCAGGTAGTCACGCACCGTTCTGACAGACCCACACAGGAACTCAGACTACCACTCAGAGACCCACTTAGGTACTCACACACCCACTCACAGACACACTCAGGCCCCACACACTCAATAATTAAATATTAATTTAAAAATAACAAAGTGAAGTTGTAGAAGTGGGCTGTAAGGAATAAGGGTGATAGGTGGAGAAGTGTATTAGCACTCAGGTACCAACAATGATACCTGGGTATTCATTATGTAAACCATCTAATACATATTGCAATCTTTTTTAAATAATTACTGAAAATCTATTTAAAAATAACAAAATAACGTTTTAGGAGCAGCGTGTAATGGATATAGGGGTAATGGGTGGGGATGTTTATTAATGCTCAGGTATCAAGTATGATACCTGGGTATTAATTATGTAATCCATCTAATAAATGCTGTATTATTTTTCAAATAATCACTGTAAATTAATTTAAAAATAACAACATAAATGTTAAGGAGAGGTATGTAAAGGCTAAAGGGGTAATGGCTGGGGAAATGTATTACTGTTCAGGTATCAACAATAATACCTGGGTATTAATTATATAATCCATCTAATAAATATTGTAATATATAGTTTTTTAACAATTTTATTTAGCATTTTGGTAGACAAAAGAGAACATGACTCAAATTTCAGCTTCATCATAAGTGTTGAAGGAGACAAGAATATTCAGTCCATACCACCGCCCAGGATTACACAAGACAGGTAAAAACAATACTCTGCGATACTCAACAATCCCCATTCCCCCAAGAACATTCATATGATAAAAAGGAAACACGCATAATTTAATCATGCCAATGAGAAATACTTTACAATAAAATAGGTTTGGACTGTATTGAGGATAGATCGAAAAAGGAGATGGATCAGAGTGGGTCACTCTCTGTGTCTGAGGGGGAGAGAACCCATATGTCTGATCCTCTCAGCATTTTAGACATGGTTATGTATTCTCCTATTCTGTGTTGTCATTGTATGTGCGTTGTGAAAGGACACCAAGTTGCACTGAATTTGGGCACCCTGTTCCTGAGGATAGAGGTAAGCTTTTCCATGGTGTATAGATTTCACTATTTTCCCCACCATAGCTTGAGTGTGGGTGCTTGAGGTTGTTTCCACGTTTGCGCTATGCATAGTCTTGCAGCTAGTAACAGATGGGAAAGGAATTGTCACCATGGAGTTGACAAGGGAAGAGTTCTCTCAGCGCAGGGTCACCCAAGAGGATCAACAATGGTACACGGGGTAAAGTGATGTTGGTAATGTTGTGTATCATGTGGAGGACCTCATCCCAGAATGTTTGCACTAAGTATGGGCAAAATTAGCAAATTCGCAGTCCCCGAGTTCGTGCCTAAGCGAATTCGCGATCTGCAAAATTAGCGAATTCGTGCGAATTTGCGGATTTTCATTTTTTTGCCTGTTTGCGGGGTTTTTCGCGAATTCGCGGGCCGCTTGCAGCGCACCGACCACGAAGTTACCCATGCGGTCATACATGGGCGTGGCCATCTTGTGCGCATTACGTATTTCCATTTCCGGGCGCTATTGGCAACCTCGCGTTGTGTGCGGCACGGTATTACCAGTTTGCGTGTGTTTTTGCGTTCTCGCGGGGAAAATATCACGTGAACGTACCCACGCGGTCCTCAATGGGCGCGGCCATCTTGTTTTTCATTCATTGCTATGGTTCTGGGCATGCTTTTCCTATCCAGCTTCAATCTTTGCCATCCTTTGTTTGTTTGAAGTTTTTTTTAATCTTTTTTACTTATTATATATCCCTCTATTTTTCTAGATCTATATTTTGTGTTTTTTTCTTCTTTTGGTTACTTTTAAAACTACTTTTTTTACCTCTTCTTTTATTTACTTTTTCCCTATTCTCTTTCCTATTTATTATTTCCATTCCTGTCCAGGACCATGGCAAAGGGAGCCGGGAAGGAGAAGGGGAAGGGGAAGGGTCCCGCACCCCATACCCGGCTCCCATGCGTGCAATTGCTGGGGGAGCAAGTCACAGCCCGGGGGATCTTCATGGCAGAGAAGGTGGCCGCACTGGTTCATTATGTGCAGCGCCGCCTCCCCAAGACCATTGCAGCAGGCGGCAGGATCGCTAGTGGGTACCGGCTCCGGGAGCGTTGGAAGCTGTGGGAGAAGGTGTGCCTGGCCATGTATAAACACTCTCGGGTCCGGCGCACCTACAACCAGGCCACGCACTGGTGGTCTGACCTCCTGGACCGTGAACACGACCTGCTCGACCTGCTAGGCGTTGAGATCCCCGGGCTTGGTGAGTAGTAGTAGATATTTAATCATTACTCTGTTTTCTCCTGCTCTATGTGTTATCATATTGCTAATTTCTTTTTTTAAGAAGAGCAATAATGCTGCCGATTAGATTGTAGTTAAATTATGTTTCAAAATGTTCTGTGATTGCATTTCAGGTGCACTGCTCTCCTGCTCAGTGGCAGTGCTACTATGCTTATTTGTTTTCAATCTTTTGTGCTCATTTCATTGGCCTGAGTAATTATGTAAGAATGTACTTTACAGAACTGCGTAATGCTAGACACTAAGGGGCAGATTTACAATTACTGGCGCATCCCTGCAAATTAGCACGGATGTGCCAGTAATTGGGCGCCACGCCTCCACCACCCACGGTGCGTCAATTTGAGAGGAAATGGAGACTTGGATACTCCATAGTAGACAAGGCGCAATACATGATTGCTCGCAGAGATTATAAAAAATCCATACTGGATACTAAAGCTTCGTACTTCTCTGCGAGAAAACTAAATGCTCACAATAAATTGAAGAAAATATTTAGGATAGTGAACAACCTATATAATGACGATAGAACAGCATCTGCTCAAGCACCCACCCAAGAACTCTATAACTACTTAAATGATTTGGTTCTGGCAAAAATAGCTACTATTAGAGCCAGCATACCCAATAGTGCCAGCTTGGATGCTCTGGAAGACATGTCTAGCAACCTCTCCACATTAGATCTCTTTCCACCTATCGACCCCTGTATACTACCTGAACTAACGACCCAGGTCAAATCTGGGTCACCCAATTACTGTTGTCCACCTCATGTCTTAAAAGACATATTTTCGGTCCTACCCCATAGTGTACTCCCTCTCCTTAATGGGTCACTCGCGCAGGGCATGGTTCCTTGCGCTTTCAAAAATGCGACGGTGGTTCCCCTCATCAGAAAACCAGGGGCTTTTCCTGCTAATCCCTCTAACTACCGCCCTATTTCTCTCCTCCCTTTTTAGGGCTAAAATATTGGAAGCATATGTGGCTAGGTGTCTCTCCAACTTCATTGAATCATCAGAATATTTGGAGCCTAACCAAGACGGTTTTAGTCCTGCACATTCTACTGAGGCCGTGACTCGGGCAGTCCTGGACACCATTAGATCAAACACAGATAGAGGTATCCATCAGGCCCTGGTACTTCTGGATCTGTCGGCTGCATTCAAAGCGGTCGACCATGCCATCTTACTGAACCGTGTCGAACAGGATGGCCTGCGAGGGCCTGCACTAAGTTGGGTCAAATCCTTTCTTGCCGACCGCACTCAGGCAGTTAGGCTCGAGAATTTCACTGCCCCCAAGCTCACCTCCACGTGCGGGGTGCCTCAAGGCTCCTCCCAGTCCCCTCTCTTGTTCAACCTATACCTTAGGCCCCTTTTACACTCTTTAAAAAACAGAAAGGTTACCATTTTTAACTATGCCGACGATCTGCAGCTAATATTTCCACTGGACTGCCCGGACTCTGTTATTGAGTTTCAGGCCACCATGCTTAACATCCATCATTGGATAGACCTGAACCACCTGAAACTTAACCCAGGTAAGATGGAATTGGTGCTTCCTGGGAAAATCAAGACCAGTTGGGGCCCGCACAACTGGCCGACAGAACTCAGGCCTTCTCCCTCTCCCTCTCCCTCTCCCTCGGTGAAAAGTCTTGGTATCATCATTAACGCAGATCTTTCACTTAGAGGACAGGTGGGAGCAGTGATCTCTTCTAGCTTCCATCAATTGCGTAAAATTAAGAAAATCGCCCATCTGCTGACCCACTCCACCCTCATAAAGGCGGTGATAGCTCTGGTACTCTCACAGCTTGATTTTTCGAACTCCATCTATCTTGGACTACCAGCTTTTTTAACTAGACGCCTACAAATTGTTCAAAATCAAGCGGCCAGACTTATCCATAAACAACCTAAATGGCTCTCGGCCAGACCCCTGCTGTCGAATCTCCATTGGCTACCTATAGCCCAGCGGGTTGCCTTAAAGACCGGTTGCGTGGCTTTTTAAGCCCTACATGGCAAACACCCCAGATTCATTAACAGCATGATCTTAAATCATGTCCCTGCTCGAAGTCTTCGATCGGCCAACCTCCACTTGCTCACCATCCCCTCCTTCAAACGGAAGTGGCAAGGAGGCTGCCGCTTCGCCTACCTTGCCCCTAAACTCTGGAATTCCCTTCCCTTGACAATCAGGAGCTGTGACAATCTCATGGGCTTCAGGAAAGCTTTAAAGACCTGGCTGTTTGAGTAAGCATATCCATAGTCACTCTGCTGCCACATTCTCTACGATTAGTGCCATGAAGCCTATGGGTGTCCGTGCACTTTAGAAGTTGTTATTAACATAACAAAACATAACATATAATCAGTCTGTGTCTACCTGTTCACCTTGGGGTCTCTCTCCCTAGCAGAACCCTTGAAAGTTTATGACTAGTAAGTTATTTCCGGGTTTCTCTTGGCCATCAATGTACGCACTGTCTCAAGCACAGTGCTTGTTCATTGTGCCTTCCTGCCCTCTCCCATGATTGTGCACTGTGAAATCCTCTGTTCAGCACTAAGTTCCACCCCAGCGTGCTGCGACCACCCTGCAGTGAGCTCCGTTATTCTGCAGAGCCCACATTGTGGGTTTGAGTGACCATTGGTTACTAGTTACATATGGTGTTGGAGTACATGATTGCAAAGTAATCTGAACCCTGGAGGATGCGGCCTCCATTTTATTGAACGAAGCATGGTCCTAGGACTTAGAATTAACAGTGTAAATACAGTGTAAACTAAATTTTGTATTTAGGCTAGAGGTAACCTGACCCCATGGGTGTGTTAGAGGGGTCGCAGAGGGATCCATGAAGGTCAAGATATTGCCTTGAAATTTGTGGACCTGTTGCAGCACTCAGCACAGCTCCCATGTGATTCTACAATAGATTCATGAATCTTTCTGCAAATAGAAAAAAACACAGACCCCTACACACACTCACACAGTTACCTGCATAGACACTGCACAGACACTTACACACCGGCTTACAGACCCATAGCATCACTCACACACCCACTCGTAAACCCACACAGACACTCACACACCCACTTACAGACACACATAGACATTCATACACCCACTGACAGTACCATAGTGCCACTCACACACCCATACACAGGCCCACACAGACACTCACACACCCACTCACAGAACAACACAGAAACTCACACACCCACTCACAGACCCACAAAGACACCCATATACCCACTCACAGACCCATACAGGTATTCATACACCCAGTGACAGACCCACACAGGAACTCATACACCCAGTCACAGACCAATGCAGACACTCATACACCTACTCAGGCACTCACACACCCACTCATAAACTCACTCACGTACTCACACATCACTGAAAAATCCACAAAGGCACTCACTCACCCACTCACAGACTCACTCAGGTAGTCACGCACCGTTCTGACAGACCCACACAGGAACTCAGACTCCCACTCAGAGACCCACTTAGGTACTCACACACCCACTCACAGACCCACTCAGACCCCATACACTCAATTATTAAATATTAATTTAAAAATAACAAAGTGAAGTTGTAAAAGTGGGCTGTAAGGAATATGGGTGATGTGTGGGGCAGTGTATTAACACTCAGGTACCAACAATGATACCTGGGTATTCATTATGTAAACCATCTAATACATATTGTAATCTTTTTTAAATAATTACTGAAAATCTATTTAAAAATAACAAAATAACGTTTTAGGAGCAGCATGTAATGGATATAGGGGTAATGGGAGGGGATGTTTGTTAATGCTCAGGTATCAAGTATGATATCTGGGTATTAATTATGTAATCCATCCGATAAATGCTGTATTATTTTTCAAATAATCACTGTAAATTAATTTAAAAATAACAAAATAAATGTTAAGGAGAGGTATGTAAAGGCTAAAGGGGTAATGGCTGGGGAAATGTATTACTGTTCAGGTATCAACTATAATACCTGGGTATTAATTATATAATCCATCTAATAAATATTGTTTTATATAGTTTTTTAACAATTTTATTTAGCATTTTGGTAGACAAAAGAGAACATGACACACATTTCAGCTTCATCATAAGTGTTGAAGGAGACAAGAATATTCAGTCCATACCACCGCCCAGGATTACACAAGACAGGTAAAAACAATACTCTGCGATACTCAACAATCCCCATTCCCCCAAGAACATTCATATGATAAAAAGGGAACACGCATAATTTAATCATGCCAATGAGAAATACTTCACAATAAAATAGGTTTGGACTGTATTGAGGATAGATCGAAAAAGGAGATGGATCAGAGTGGGTCACTCTCTGTGTCTGAGGGGGAGATAAACCATATGTCTGAGGCTCTCAGCATTTTAGACATGGTTATGTATTCTCCTATTCTGTGTTGTCATTGTATGTGCGTTGTGAAAGGACACCAAGTTACACTGAATTTGGGCACCCTGTCCCTGGGGATAGAGGTAAGCTTTTCCATGGTGTATAGATTCCACTGTTTTCCCCACCATAGGTTGAGTGTGGGTGCTTGAGGTTGTTTCCACATTTGCGCTATGCATAGTCTTGCAGCTAGTAACAGATGGGAAAGGAATTGTCACCATGGAGTTGACAAGGGAAGAGTTCTCTCAGCGCAGGGTCACCCAAGAGGATCAACAATGGTACACAGGGTAAAGTGATGTTGGTAATGTTGTGTATCATGTGGAGGACCTCATCCCAGAAGGTTTGCACTAAGTATGGGCAAAATTAGCAAATTTGCGGTCCGTGAATTCGTGCGAAAGCGAATTCGCAATCCGCAAAATTCGCCAATTCGTGCGAATTTTCATTTTTTTGCATGTTTGCAGTGTTTTCGCGTATCCGCGGGCTGCTTGCAGCGCACCGACCGCAAAGTTACCCATGCGGTCATACATGGGCGTGGCCATCTTGTGCGCATTGCGTATTTCCATTTCCGTGCGCTATTGACAACCTCGCATTGTGTGCGGCACGGTATTACCAGTTCGCGTGTGTTTTTGCGTACTCGCTGGGAAAATATCACGTGAACTTACCCACGCGGTCCTCAATGGGCGCGGCCATCTTGTTTTTCATTCATTGCTATGGTTCTGGGCATGCTTTTCCTATCCAGCTTCAATCTTTGCCATCCTTTGTTTGTTTGAAGTTTTTTTTGGTCTTTTTTACTTATTATCTATCCCTCTATTTTTCTAGATCTATATTTTGTGTTTTCTTCTACTTTTGGTTACTTTTAAAACTACTTTTTTACCTCTTCTTTTATTTACTTTTTCCCTATTCACTTTCCTATTTATTATTTCCATTCCTGTCCAGGACCATGGCAAAGGGAGCCGGGAAGGAGAAGGGGAAGGGTCCCGCACCCCATACCCGGCTCCCGTGCGGGCGATTGCGGGGGGAGCAAGTCACAGCCTGGGGGATCTTCGTGGCGGAGGAGGTGGCCGCACTGGTTTATTATGTGCAGCGCCGCCTCCCCAAGACCATTGCGGCAGGCGGCAGGATCGCTAGTGGGTATGGGCTCCGGGAGCGTTGGAAGCTGTGGGAGAAGGTGTGCCTGGCCATGTATAAACACTCTCGGGTCCGGCGCACCTACAACCAGGCCACGCACTGGTGGTCCGACCTCCTGGACCGTGAACACGACCTGCTCGACCTGCTAGGCGTTGAGATCCTCGGGCTTGGTGAGTAGTAGTAGATATTTAATCACTACTCTGTTTGTCCTGCTCTATGTGGTATCATATTGCAAATTTTTTTTTTTACGAAGAGCAATAATGCTGCCGATTAGATTGTAGTTAAATTATGTTTAAAAATGTTCTGTGATTGCATTTCAGGTGCACTGCTCTCCTGCTCAGTGGCGGTGCTACTATGCTTATTTGTTTTCGATCTTTTGTGCTCATTTCATTGGCCTGAGTAATTATGTAAGAGTGTACTTTACAGAACTGCGTAATGCTAGACACTAAGGGGCAGATTTACAATTACTGGCGCATACCTGCAAATTAGCAGGGATGTGCCAGTAATTGTGCGCCACGCCTCCACCACCCACAGTGCGCCGCATTTACAATGCAACACACCATGGGGCAAAAACGACACAGAAGCATCACGCATCTGTGCCCTAAAGGCAGCGCATTGCTGGAGTTGCGTTGCAACCAAGACGCAGCTCCAGCAATTCTCTGGGGTGCCCTATCTCCCCAATGCAGCGTCAAGCCGTACGTCTGCTTCAAGCAGCCACAGGGTTTTGAGTGACGCAGCATTGGCCTAAAAGTGACTGAGTGAAATCTTGTAGATTTCACTCAGTCACTTTTAGGATGGGTTCCTGCGCAGGAACGCCCTCCCTTGCGCCGGAACACCCCCTGATAGCGCAGGGCTTTACAAAGTGATGCATCTCCCAGATGCGTCACGTTGTTAATGTACCCCGCACCTTGGCACCTCTTTTGCACTGCCCCTGCGTCACAAAAGTCACGCAACGACGGAGCAAAAGAGCCGCAAGGGACTTGTAAATCTGCCCCTAGAGACTCAAGTCCAGTCCTTCCTTTGTACACCTGTCACTAAGAAGAGATAGTGGTCGTGGATTGATAGTTTGAGTATTTTAATGGTTATGTAGTAGGAAACTTACTTTTTAGTGTTCTCACTGGTCTGCAATCACGATGGACTTTGTCTGTCACTTCGCGTGCTGCGGAGTGCTGCCTGCCAGTCCTAGTCGAACCTTTTTGTAGTTGGTTTAGTGAGTTACATAACTTTCCAAGTCGACGGTCCGCAAATCCAGCAATACTAATATCCTAGTAGACCACATCAGATAGGTCAAAAAAATGTAGTGCAATTGTTGTCTATTTGCGATTTCTCCGAAATAATTTGCGATTTCCCCGAAATAATTTGTTATTGTTCTTTTGAAATGTTTGATTTGGTTCACAACAAACATCCATGTTTGGGTCTATCTTTCATGTTGTACATCAGGTCCCCCCAGGGGCAAGAGGACAGAGGAGGAGGTAGCGGCGCCGGCGGAGAAGGAACAGGAAGGCCAGGATCGGTGCGGCAAGGGCTCCTCTGCTGGCCCCAGTAAGTTTTCATGTTAATATTAATAATTATACTTCCCTATCTTTTAGAGTACCTATTTTTTACTAACGTTCCTCATTCGATTTTTTCTAAATCGTCTTTGATCTTCTTGTAGACTGTTTCTAAATTCTTATCCTGCCTCTACTATGACTCCCTGTGGTACTACTAGATTATTATTATTAGTCTGTCTGTGTAGCTAACTAAGCTTGCACAGTTGGCAAAAAGTGTTAAACAAAACTCCCATTCTATTCAGCAATAGCTCTATGCACGGAGTGCAGTCCTCTGGGTTGTACATAATGTCTTATGAAGTCTTCTAAATGTTTATGCTTTGACAATTCCCAACAATGAAATGTCAATCACCAGCAAGAAAGAATAAGATACTAGTTTACTTTTTGATTAGATATAAGGAAAATCCATACTACTATTGTTGCAGGGACAATTCTGCACAAACAGAACTATGGACACTAAATAGTGCATTGTTTATCAGTTATAATAGGTGCAGTTAGACTTTCCACATACCCCAGTCATAACAGATTTTGAACCCCCAATCTCCTTACTGACTAGCTATTGTGTCAGAGTCATTTAGCTCCCTAATTCATCGATGATTGATCCCCAATGATGATTATCCAACCCAGGACATAAGACTATGGAGTCAGAGTCCAGAACTGTCAGAGCTACGGACTCATGCTTGCAAATTGCAAACTCTTTCGCTCACTCACTCATGACTAAAAACCACAGAGTCTATGTAAGCTTTAAAGCTTTATTAAAAGTAAAAACATTTATTAAAATCAAGTTCATCATACAACATAAACGGTGGATTGAAAATGGAAAAGTGTTTAGTGATTTCACACATTAATTCTGGGCGAGCCCTCACCCGGTTGCAACTTCAAATCTTCTTTTGTGGTGCTGAATCGTTGCTGACTCCATCCTAGTGATGATGATCTGATCTTGCTCTTGTTCTTAGAAGGGAAGCTTCTGTCTGTTATGAGAAAAATGGTGCGTGTTAAAAAGCAGGCATTCATCAGTTGTGCCAAAAAGTGTAGAAAGACAACACCTTTCCCTGAAAAAAGGGCAATTTTTAGTTTTGACTAGACAGTCACAAATTAGTAAATTTGTTTGTGTAGTCGTAGTGACATTTTTTCCTTCCTAGACAAAATACTAGGGAGTGGTGTATATGGCATCTAAGAATCAAAAATGTATTTTCTAGGTGGAACATCGGAACAACCATCCACCGGTGCCGGGGCCAGCGCGGAGGTGGGCACTCCTTGGGCGGAGGCGGTGCAACAGCCAGCGGAAACTGCTGTGGAGGTTGCCACGGTAGTGGCGGACAGTGGTAAACTATTATATTCCTTACTTGTTGAGATTGCAGACTGCAGAGTGTGCTCTCTGCACGGGTGTATATGTTGTACAGTACAAGTATTCTATACTGTTAAGAAGACTTACAAATATTAGAACTAAGTTTTTATCAACCAGGTAGTAGCCTACTCTAAATTGACTTCAACTCAGCTGTGAAAGTTTTTTCGAGAATCCAAGTCAGATCAGAGATGAACTTCAGGGATGGGATGAACGAATAGGGAAAGAAGGGTGTAAGTAAGTGTGGAAGAACGAGCGAGTTAAAAGTAATGATGACTGGCAAAGAATGATACGTGTTTTTGAATGGTTCCCGAGGTGGCTGGGAATATGATGCATGGCCGGTTGAAGGATGAAGCAAGGATAAGTGGAAGGAGAAAGGAAAGAGGACTGCCTGGGTGGGTGAAACAGAAACTGTATGTGTGCGCAATATATCCTTTGGTTGAAATTCAAATGCAAGTCAAGCACAGATGCATGGCTTGCGGTTTCCAAAATAAAATGAAAATGTTATTTTCCCTTGAGAAAAAGTAAGGTTTGTCCAGTTGAGACATTAAGAAGAATGATTGACATTTACTTTGAATGGATGGATGCCTGGATCATGGTACTATCTGACTCATAGATAGCATATGTGTATGTAGAGAGAGTAGACGGTCATTGGATGAACTAAATGTTACTTTGAAGAGCATGTAACACCGCACCCACACGTCCGTTCCAGTGTAGGAAAGGCAAGGAAAAGAAGTTGTAATTTTTCCGAATACTACCATGAATAGTAGCAGTAGTTTGTATTGCAAGCACAGCATATATCCCGCAATTACGGGGGCCACTCACTACCTCTGTTAATAATTTTAGTACAACTCTGTCATTCATGTGTGGCCTATCAGTGTTCACTCAATAAAAAACAAAGCACCTAAAGTCATCCCATATGTAATCAAATACATATCCTGTGAAGGGATAGATAATCATATTATTTATCTTCTTCATTTTCCTTTTCTAGTAATCATTGGCACTGTAGGCTGGAAGTTAAATTAATTAAGCAGTAGCCCTTGTAACAGAGTATTCTCAGTGCCACCCGTAATAGAAAAGTAAGAGCTTCACCACCTGCATGTATTGGACTGGTACAGTAACGCAAGCCTGTGTCATCATGGCGTGCGTCTGTTTTTCTCGGATGCAAGTTGACTGTGCTGGCATTATGCCGGCTTCCAGAAGTTTACTTACCAATTTCGCTAAACAAGAGAGAAGAAGAAGAATAAGACTGGTGTACTGTCAGAGTCGACTCTAATGTAGTGAGTCCATAGTGCTCGTAGAATTGATTCCTGAAACTCCCATTAATGTTAGAGCAAGGCTGAAGAAGTGGGAGGTTAGATAGATACAGGCCACAAATGTTATGTACTGTGCTTGCAAGTTGCTAGTTCTACTGTGACACAACTTTCTGCTGAATTATTTTGTGTTAATCTTAAAGAGCATTGGTTACAGACTATGTTTTTCTTTCTTCATATAGATGCTCCTTCAAAACTGTCACGGAAGGAGCTGGCTAGACGGGCCCGGTAACGGAAACTGGAGGCAACTGTCGCCGAATATCGCCGGCTGGTGGCCCAGGAGGAGGAGGACACGCAGTCGACCTCCACAACATCCAAAACGACAGCTGCATCCTCCCCCGCACTCCCTGGGTCAGCCAGTCAGTGCAGGCCTCCAGCGGTACAGAGCCGTGGTACCGCAGCCTCCCGCCACCGCCAAGCAGCCAAAAAATCAGCTGCCCCCCACAGCGGGAGCAAGGCACGCGTGCACCGCCTAACCCTCAGGGTGCCCTACCTTGAGCAGGAGCAGAAGAAAATGAAAATCCTGCTCAAGAACCTCCGCAAGGAGCATGACTACCTGGCCAAAAAAGTACACCGCTGGCAGCATTAGAGGAGGAGAGACTGCCCCTTGCCCCTTGTTCAAAGACTTTTGGTGGGTGGGAATTGGAAGTTGGGTTTTTGGGACTTTGGGGACTTTTTATTTCATGGACATTCTTTGGGGTTAGGTAGGGGGGTGGGTCGGGTCTTGCGGGATAGTTTATTTTTGTTAGGGATATAAATAATTATTACTTTCAAATTAAACATAGCATACGTGTTTTCACTGAAGTTGAGGCTGGAGGGAGGGAGTTGTTTTCCTGAAACTTAAGTGGCTTCTTGATTCAAATTGTGTAAGTAATTGCCCAAATGTTTACAAAAGTAAGTGCCTATCACAGAGTTAGTGAATTCAATTGTCCTAGGACTTTACTAGTACTACCGTCAGTCTCTCGTCTCTCCTACTACTCTTTTATTCTTCCTCCCCCCAAACGCTTATCTTACCTGTAATTCGTGTTTGAAAATAGGGCTAGGCACAGGGCTGGCTGCATGGCAAATGGCGATTAAGGTTGGCAATCCTGGGCGGATGAAATGGCATCATTGCGGTGGTACTAGTGGTGGTACACAGTGGCAGTTGCAGCATATGAAAAAAAAGAAAATGAAACCTTTATTGGCCTGAGCGGAGCATTAGAACGGTATGATAGATAATATAGCACGTGACAGTACTCTAGAACAGTGCCATAATGTAGCCTTACAAATGCTAAAGTATTGAAAGTATAACTACTACTTGCGTGGAATTTGACATTGGCTATTACTACTAGAAATAGTACTGAAGGTGAAGGACACAGCAGCGTAATCATTTGCCACGTGTAGGAGGAGGATGTTCTTCATGATCAATCCAGTTGATGGCGCCCATGAAAATCTGCTTTGATTTGCCAATAGTCATGGGTCTGTGTCAAGCTGAGTAAGAATATATCCTCAGATTCCTTCAGCAACCTTGAAATATAATTCATTTTCAGTTCCTATGACCTTATCCTCCCCAGCAAGTGTGTGGAATTATTGCTGTCATTTACTCACACATCAATGAAAACCACACAGCCCGGGGAAGAGAGTTAGGGTTTGGAAATTGGATGGGAATGGGGTTTTTGGGGAAAGTTTTGTTGAGAGAGGAAAACAAAACACAGCATGGACAAACAACAAATGAAGATAAACAAATCTTTGGATACGAAGATATCCATAAATCTTTTAAGGGACATAAAGGAAGTGCATGCACTACTGCAGGCATGAAGTTGATTGCTAAATGGATGGTTAGGTTACTTAAACTAAGTAGTACTTTCTAATGAATGAAAGAATGCGACAGTACAGGGCTGCAGTAATTATGCGTTTTCACTTGCCTATCTCTGCACTCAGAGAAACACTTGGGTCATTAAATTATTTTGAAAAATAGCAAAGTAAAACTATACAATGGCTGGAGGGATGAATTTAGAAGCAGAGAGCAAAGACATGCAGAAATCACACTCATAGAAGTTCACAGCAATAACATTACTTAAAAGATAAGTAGAAATGAATGGATACTGTTTCTTTATGTTGTTGTACTTGTCCTGTTGAATTTGGGAAGTTGCATGCATCCAGCCATTTCTCTTATTTGTGGTACTCCTCCGTTCCATCTGACACTCCGTCGATCAATGTTGATTACCAGAAGACACCCTGTCCACTGCCTGCCTGGCGGATGCTGAATTGCGGCTCGCTAATGTGAAGCCTGACTTCATCTTTTTTTCCATTGGACAGGGTGAAAGCTGTCCTGTAAATGTTGATGGAAAAACAGGAAGTGATATTAAAACACCACTGAGAAAAAAATATAAGGCACTTACGCTGTGTAGTGCAAAAAGTCACACTTTCAGTTTCAGAATCGACAGTACAATAGTTTCGAAAGGGCGTACTCTGAGTCTCCTTTTGAAGGATAAATAAGTATGGGCGAATTTTGCGGATCTTTCCCCTCAAGCTAGGTGCTCTGTAAACTACGATTTTAGAACAAAATTAGACCTTCCCAGCAGTGCTCCCAGACCCTTAAACCCAGTCGCTAAAATGTAGAATACCCCAAATCAGACCCCAAATAACGTGCAATACTGCTACCTGTCTGAGGCCTAGTGGAAAATGATGACAAAACGTACTTTGAAAGTAGAATAGGCCCAAATCCCCCCTTTCCCACCATGGATTTTCTTCAAACCACTTGCAACCAAAATTAGACATTTCTTGACAAGTGCTCCAAGAGCAGACCCCAGAACCTAGTTGCCAAAATCTCGAACACCCCAAACACATGCAATACTGCCAACCCTAAGTCAAAAATAGTGTCAAACGCTTTCTTCAGCTAGGCCCTAACTCCCCTTTGCCACCATGGATTTTTTACAAACCACTTGCAATCAAAACTATCCATACCCAGCGTTGCTCCAAGACCCCCCAACCCCCCTCAAACACCAGGACCCCCCCAAGCAGGCCCCCGAAAACACAAAAGTGAGCGAAAACTCTGGAAAGTGAAAAACTTTTCCACCATGGATTTTCTCCAAAACACTCTTATCAGGTATTAGACCTTCCCAGCAATGCCCCCAGACCCGTCAACCCAGAAGGAAACAAGTTTAACACCCCCAAACAGCCAAAAAGCAAAACCGGAAAAACTCACACTTAGCAAATTTTGGGCCTACCTGGAATTCAGTCCAAATGCGCTCTGCAGCTAGGCCCTAACTCCCCTTTTCCACCATGGATTTCCTGAAAAACAAATGCAATCAACATTAGACTGTGCCAGCAGTGCTCCCAGACCCCAAAACCCACCCCCCAAAACCTAGAAGCCCACCAAACAGCACCCAAAGACATGCAAGTGAGCAAAAACGCAAAAACTTTTTCACTCCCGATTTTCTCCAAACCACTGTTATCCAGTATTAGACCTTCCCAGCAATGCCCCAGACCAGTCAACCCAGGCGGAACAAGTTTAACACCCCCAAACAGGCAAAAAGCAAAAATACAAAAACGGGGACTTAGAAATAATTAGCCCTAGTTCAAAAATCACTCTGTGCGCGCTCTGCAGCTAGGCCCTAACTCCCCTTTGCCACCATGGATTTTCTCCAAGCCACTTGCAATCAAAACTATCCATACCCAGCATTGCTCCAAGACCCCCCAACCCCACCTAAACACCAGGAACCCCCAAAGCAGGCCCCGAAAACACAAAAGTGAGCGAAAACTCTGGAAAGTGAAAAACTTTTTCACCATGGATTTTCTCCAAAACACTTTTATACGGTATTAGACCTTACCAATAATGCCCCCAGACCGGTCAACCCAGGCAGAAACAAGTTTAACACCCCCAAACAGGCAAAAAGAAAAAATACAAAAACAAGGACTTAGAAATAATTAGCCCTAGTTCAAAAATCACTCTGTGCGCGCTCTGCAGCTAGGCCCTAACTCCCCTTTGCCACCATGGATTTTCTCCAAACCACTTGCAATGAAAACTATCCATACCCAGTGTAGCTCCAAGACCCTCAGCCCCCCACACACCAGGAACCCCCCAAGCAGGCCCCCGAAAACACGAAAGTGAGCGAAAACTCTGGAAAGTGAAAAAAAAATTCCACCATGGATTTTATCCAAACACTTTTATCCGGTATTAGACCTTCACAGCAATGCCCCTAGACCCGTACACCCAGGCGGAAACAAGTTTAACACCGCCAAACAGGCAAAAAGCAAAAATACAAAAACGGGGACTTACAAATATTTAGCCCTAGTTCCAAAATCACTCCATGCGCGCTCTGCAGCTAGGCCCTAACTCCCCTTTGCCACCATGGATTTTCTCCAAACCACTTGCAATCAAAACTATCCATACCCAGTGTAGCTCCAAGACCCTCAGCCCCCCACACACCAGGAACCCCCCAAGCAGGCCCCCGAAAACACGAAAGTGAGCGAAAACTCTGGAAAGTGAAAAAAAAATTCCACCATGGATTTTATCCAAACACTTTTATCCGGTATTAGACCTTCACAGCAATGCCCCTAGACCCGTCAACCCAGGCGGAAACAAGTTTAACACCGCCAAACAGGCAAAAAGCAAAAATACAAAAACGGGGACTTACAAATATTTAGCCCTAGTTCCAAAATCACTCCATGCGCGCTCTGCAGCTAGGCCCTAACTCCCCTTTGCCACCATGGATTTTCTCCAAACCACTTGCAATCAAAACTATCCATACCCAGCGTTGCTCCAAGACCCCCCAAGCCACCCCCAAACACCAGGAACCCCCCAAGCAGGCCCCCGAAAACACGAAAGTGAGCGAAAACTCTGAAAAGTGAAAAACATTTCCACCATGGATTTTCTCCAAAAGACTTTTATCCGGTTTTAGACCGTACCAGCAATGCCCCCAGACCCCTGCAGCCACCCGCAAAAAAGCAGAACACCCCCAAACAGGCAAAAAGCAAAAATGGGCCTACCTTCAATTCAGTCCAAATACGCTTTGCAGCTAGGCCCTAACTCCCCTGTTCCACCATGGATTTTCTGAAAAACGTATGCAATCAAAATTAGACTGTGCCAGCAGTACTCCCAGACCCCAAAACCCACCCCCAAAACCGTAGAAGCCCCCCAAACAGCACCCCAAAACAGGCAAGTGAGCAAAAACGGAAAAACTTTTTCACTATGGATTTGGTCCAAAACACTTGATTCCAATATTAGACCTTCCGCGCTTTGCCCCCAGACCCCTGAAGCCATCCACAAAAAAGCAGAACACCCCTAAACAGGAAAAAAGCAAAAATGCAAAAACTCATACTTAGAAAATTTTCAGCCAACCAGTCAACATCGGTCCAAACGTGCTCTGCAGCTAGGCCCTAACTCCTCTTTCCCACCATGGATTTTCTTCAAATCACTTGCAGTCAAAATTATGCTATCCCAGCAGTGCTCCCAGACCCCCAGACCCTCCCCCCCAAATCTAGAACACCCCCAAACAGCCCCCCAAAAACATGCAATACTGGTATATTCAAAACATGGCAAATTGCGCTGTTCACAAAGCATTGCTGTTTTCAGCACTTCCACTACTTTGATCCTCTTGAAACTTACCTGGACAGTCACTTGTTCTAGCGATTCACAAGAATCTCAGCAAGGCAGAACAAAATCGAACCACTGCGCTCTTTGAAGAAGAAGAAGGTCTAAGACTAGTTTTTACTTAGTTTTCACCCAAACACACGCGCCCGCAAAACAACCAAAAAGGCCAAAATTCTGCCAATTCTGGACCAAAGAACACTAAACACCCTTAAAACTTTGCCAACATCATTATGAACGAGCCTGCATCGGGCCCGAGCCCTAGAATCAGCGTGAACCATACCAACTCAAACCCAAAAACCCTAGTAAATCGCACTGAACCCTAAACCCTAGATATGCTTTGTCTGTCTGTGTCAAAGAGCCTAGGTATACTACATCGGGAGGATGCTCCACTCAGTGGTGCCTGCCTTGACTGTCTGCATGGCCCTGCCGCAAGCATGGGCCAAAAATTCATTCCGCTCAAGAAGTCACGATTTTTCGGTAATTTCGCAAGATTTGCGAAATACTGAAAAACAGCAAATTTTGCAAACATAACGGATGTTTGGCCCAGGCTTGAGGCAGTGCCATGCAGAGGGTCAAGGCAGGCACCACTGAGTGAAGCAACCTGATGTAGCATGCCTAGGCTCTTTGTCAGACAGACAAAGCATATCTAATTGTATGCAGCAAGCCACATAGCCCCAATTTTACATGAACTGCTGTCTGGAGTGGACTCTGCCTGGCATAACAATAGGAGTACACTGCCTCGCCCTCGACCACTTGGAGAACCAGGCCTTAAATCCCCGGATTCACCTGCCTTGTCGAATAGAGACACGAGACACTCTGTTGAGCATGGAAGCCAGGTTAATTAGCTGTCAATGGCCATGAGGTCATCGAGCTGTTGCTGTAGCATCATTCTAATATTCTCTGTTTTCTGTGACACAGGCTTTGGGACACACATGGTGGCACAAAGACCACAGATGGCAGGTCCACACTTAAAACAGAGACAACAGGAGAAAATGATGTCGAAAACCATTCCAAGGAACGTTAGTATCTTCCATCCCTAAATGGACAGTAGTCCCCAAAACCATCCCATCACAGACCAATCTCCCGTGTCCTGATGTATAGACTCAGAGATTATATGCAATTTAGAAATGGCTTGGTATACTGTAGGGGTATTATAAGGAATGTAAATGCAGCAACTAGACCCGATCAATTTACAGACTCCTCCACGATCTGCAAGGATAATGTCTAAAACTATCCAATTTTGCAAAGTCATAAGGCGATCCTCCTGAAGTTCCGCTGTCAGATTACTCAAGGCTCCAGAAGTTACATTTATGGTAGCCTCAACAACACGAACCAGTTGTCTGATGTCTCTGCTATTGGCCATTGGGCCCCAGAAAGGAAGTAACCCTTTAATAAAGTCACCTCCTTCTTGTCCTGCTGTGTCTTTCGAATCAATAACTCCCCTACCATATCTCTTCCTATAATGACCTGAAGGAGCAGTATATGTTGGGGGAAGAAGAAAAGCCACATAACAAGTTCCTGAAAAATAAGTAGGAAGTCACGTATAAGCTCTGTAATGGCAGATAAAATAGGTGCCTTGTGATGGCACTAACGGTGAGGAGATGTGGGGTTTATAAACATATGTATGGGAACAGACACTCTTTTCCTGCCGATTTTTGACATTCTGGCCATTAATTTGCAGACAGAAATTACCAAGGGTGGGTGTAAAATCCGTTTCGCGGGCGAATTTGCGGATTTTCCGTGATTTCGCGATCCGTGAATCTCGCGAAATCGCGGTAAAATCCGCGAATCAGCGGGGACGAATTTTCAGCCAAGCAAGGGTTACAGCAGCAGGTGCAAAAGTTGAACCTAATTTCTTTGTAACCTTTTACAAAAGGGTTACAAACAAATTAACTTCAACTTGGACACCTGCTGCTAATTGCCTCCTGGCGTCTCGTTGCCTACTTGCAACTATTCTCTGACCCTGCTCTGACCATTGAAGCAGGGTCAGAGAATAGTTACAAGTAGGCAACGAGGCACCTGTCCAAGGAATTAAACCTCATCAGGAAGCACTTACAGATATAAAAAACAGGAAGAAGGGAGTTTTGAGTTGTCAGGAGGGGTTAAACTAAAAGAGACCTTTACAGCACAATTTTCATATGCACTTTGCTAAAAATAAAAAGCTGTATGTTCTGTAGGGGCAACTCAGGAATCTGGCCCTTCAGAGATCCGGCCTCTCTTTCTTTCTCTCGTTCTCTCTCTCCCTCTCTCTTTCCCTCTCTTTCTCTCTCTATCTATCTATCTATCTATCTATCTATCTATCTATCTATCTATCTATCTATCTATCTATTTATCTATCTATCTATCTATCTATCTCTCTCTCCCTCTCCCATAAACAACTGCATGGGTAACTTCGCTATGCAAGCGGCTCGCGAAGACGCAAAAAGCCCCGCGAACACGCAAAAAACCCAGCGAACACGCAAAAACCCCACGAACACGCAAAAAACTAAAATCCGCAAATTCGCACAAATTCGCAAATTTTGCGGATCGCGAATTCGCAAATCCGCAAATTCGCGGATCGCGAATTCGCAAAATTCGCCCATGCTTAGAAATTACCTCGATGAGGTACAATCCAAATTGGTGGGGATCTCCCTTGTCTAGCCTTATCTGTAAGGCTAGTAACGTAACGAGTCACATTCCAACCATCATATGCTCGTTTCTCATCACCGGGAATCTTACTAATCTCAGCAATCCTAGCCATAGCCACTATTCCCTTTGTCAAAGAACTGTGACTAAAATCTGCTCCACCACCATAGGGACTACCAGGGGAATATCGCAGTTGCTTCTGATAGACATTAGAGAACATTGCCAAATAAGCCCAAGCAGAGCCTTCATAGGAAAATGGAAGGACTAAATATGGCATCCCTCTCTCTGTATTATGGGGCATAAGCCCACAGACGCAACAATCAGTGGTATTCATTACTAATTGATGCTGATGCAGTAACTGGATAAATGAATTATTGAAATATTCTGTTCTCCTAATCTGCTCATGTTCTGGAAGTGTAAGAAACTGATGTGGGGAGGCAGTAGTAGGAAAAGATAAAGAGGCAGATGCTGAAACAGGTGCCTAATATAAACACCCCAGCTTACACAGGCTAATAAAATACATGAACATATTAAAATACATAAAATTATACCCCATGTACTAATCGTTAGTCCTGTACTTTGTCTTTTTGATTTTACATTGTTATCATTACATCTCACTTTAGTATCCATTACTCTAAGGCGTTGCTCACTGTAATCTTCCTAGATCACTTAGCTGTGGTTGTTAGCCATCCTAAGACACTGCAAGTTCTGCAGACCTATGTCACTACTCAGGTCACAGCTTAAGACTCCTACCATGACCCTGCAACTTGATGGATAGTGAAAAAGAAAATGTCTCTTAAAAAATTTGTAATCAGAAAGAGAAAAATTCAATTGTCTTTCCTCTATCGATGTTTTAAATTGTACCGAGTCTTATTAGGGATTGATTGTTCTCTAAACAAAGTTTCTGGATTCGTTGTGTTCAATCGTTGATGCGATGGTACAGCCTCTTGCAACACGTCGTCGTGTTCTTTCTCAGAGTTCGTGTGATCCAGGCGTGCACTACTGAAAGGTATAAATCAGGGTACCCTCTCGCCTTCACTATCGCTAGCGCCCTTACGAACCCATTGGTCAAAAGGTAACGGCAACGGTACCCTTTTGCAATGCACGCCGTGGACCCAGTTCTTTTTCCCAACGACTTTTACCGCTGTATGTGTCGCTATCAAAACTTGCTGCTGCGGGCCCCAACGAGATTCCAGATTCTTTTTCCGCTGGAAATTCTTCACGCAGACCCAGTCTCCGGGTTGGATGGAGTGACCTGGATCTGCAGAGGCCTCCGGCAAAGCTTTTTGAACCTGTTGATGAAGAACACGTAATTTAGTGGTGAGGTCATGCAAGTAGTCAATCAACATTGACTCCCCAGACATTAGCTGGGCCCCCAAAAACGACCTCGAAAGAACTAAGCCCTAAGCGAGAATGTACAGTAGTTCTCGTAGATAAAAGTGCCAAAGGCAGAGCATCAGGCCAAGCACGACCCGTGCTGGCCTGAATCTTTGCCAATTTAAGCTTGAGAGTCCCATTGTAGCGCTCTACCAAACCTGCTGACTGAGGGTGGTTTGCCGCATGGAATTTCTGCCTAATGTCAAGACCTGTACACTCTTTCTGCATGATTTGGCCTACACATTCACTCCCATTGTCAGACCAGACAATGCGAGGCAAACCAAACCTTGGGAAAAACTCCTTCAAAAGAACTTTGGCAGTAGACAAAGCAGTATTGTCCTTTAGGGGGTAGGCCTTTATCCATCTGGAAAAGGCACACACCACCACCAGAACATACTTGAGGTTATTACAACGAACCATATGAATGTAATTGATTTGCAATACCTCAAAAGGATACGTAGGGGGGAACGAAATGACCTGCTGGAGTTGGGGTTCCCTTTCCTGGATTATGTATTAAACAAACAATGCAATGTTTCACCACATTTTCTGCACATTTAGGAATTCCTTCATTCTGCCATACTGGAGCCAGAAGCTTGCATATCCCTTTTGAACTAATGTGAGCTGGAGCATGCGCCATCGTAACTACAGGTAATACATAGGCGTCCGGTAATAACCAACGCTGATGTTCTGACAGTTCCGTCCAACACTCAGTCGCGTCCAACATTCCTGTACTTTCTCTCCACTTACTCAATTCCTTCTCAGTAGCTTCTCCTTGAATCGTTTTCACACTTTCTATAGTGTCCTCACACATTCCTCTCTCTCTGATCCATCTTGCTGTCTCTTTCGCTGCCTCATCTGCAAAAGCATTCCCGCGACCCACATCATCAGTAATCTTCTTATGAGCACTACACTTGATTATTGCTATTTGGGTAGGCAATTTAGGTGATTCGAGAAGGTCAGTCACCAACTGACCATGCTGTATTTTGGTCCCATAGAAGTAAAGAATACTCTTTCCTTCCACAAACGACCAAAACTATGAGCCACACCAAATGCATATTAACTATCAGTATAAACGTTCACTCTTTTTCCTTTAGCCAACACACACGCTCTCGTTCAAGCAATTAGTTCAGCTGCTTGGGCTGAATTTTGTGCAATGCGTGCTATCTCCATTACCGTTTGCAAAGTGGTAACAGCATAAGCTGCAGTCGTCTCACCATTCGGAAGCTTGAAACAAGACCCATCCACCCATAGGATCCCATCCGGGTCCACAAGTGGTGTGTCTTTTTAGATCTATTCTGCCTTTCGTTTCCTCCTCTGTTCGGAGAAAACAATCATGCTGTTCTTGAATGCCTTTCTCATCCGGTATGGGCAACAATGTTGCTGGATTCAAAGTATTACACCACTTGATATGTATATGGCCAGCTAAAAGCGTCAGCTCATATCCAGACAAGCCAGCACTCGTGAGGTGTTGTGTCTTTGTCCTATTCAAAAGAGTATCTACTGCATGTGGTACCATAACAACAAGTGTGTTGTCTAATACCAATCCAGCAGATTGGCGAATGGAAATCGCTGCCGTTGCTGTAGCTCTGAGACAACTAGGCAATGCCTTGGCTACTGGATCCAACGTAGCCGAAAAATAGGCACATGGCTGTTGTCTGTCTCCAAATTGTTGTACCTTCTCTTTCGTGAACATAGAGTGTGAAAGGCTTACTGTAATCTGGAGTACCTAACACAGGAGCAGAACACAGGGCAGTATGTAAGTCAGAAAAACTCTTCTGACATTCATCAGTCCAAGGAAGAGGTTGGGGTGTGTCTTTCAGGGTAAGAGCCAGCAGAGGTTTAGCTAACAATGAAAAATTCGGAATCCACTGTCTACAATAAGAGGTTATGCCCAGAAAGGCACGCACCTCTCTTTGTGTGGATGGCACAGACATTTGCGCAATTGCTTGAATTCGTTCCGGGTTCAATCGCCTTCCCTCCTTCGACAAGAGATGACCTAAATAGGTAACCTCTTGGCGACAATATTGTAACTTAGAAGGGGACACCTTGTGATGTAGGTCAGACAAATGCAGCAACAGTGAAACAGTCACATCCTTACAGATATTCTACGAATCGGCAGCAACCAACAAATCGTCAACGTACTGAATCAAAGTGGCACCTGGGGGCAAAGCGAAAGTATCAAGCTGAGATTTCAAAACCTGACTGTAAATGGAGGGACTTTCACAATAGCCTTGAGGGTGCACGATTGAACCGAAAACTTCGGCCTCCAAGTGAGAAGTCAAAAATGTCCCTGCTCTCCTCAGCAATAGGAATGCTGAAGAAAGCATTTTTGAGGTCGATAACAGAGAACCATACCGCTGAAGCTGGAATCATAGTAAGTAACGCAGTGATATCTGGAACAACAGGAAACATGGGGACAACAATCTTGTTGACCTCCCGGAGATCGATCACAAAATGATATACTGGAGGCTGAGAAGGATCAGTATAATTAAGAACTGGTAGATCAGGACTGTTGCAAACATTACCTCTTGTTTCCTCAACCACACCCTTCTGAACCAAATCATAGATAATAGCCAACAAAGCACGTTCACCATCATTAGAAATCTTATACTGAGGAATGCGTGGTAATTTAACATCAGGCTTAATAGTAACCACGTAAGGTGGAATCTGAAGTAAACCAACATCATTCAGACCTGTAGCCCAAAGTGTAGCAGGAAGATACTGCATTTCAGGTGGGAATTCATCTGTTGATAGATACATAGGAGAAACTAGTTTCTCACCTAATGTAAGATGCACACCGGAAGGGGAACAATACAATGTCGCGTGAAGACATTTCAATAAGTCCAAACCCAACAAATTCTCTCCGCAACCAGTCGTTAGAATAAGCGGAGCTTCCAGATTGTAAGGACCAATTGAAAGAGGCAAAGGACAGGAAACTGGGTTAGCAACTGGGGCACCAGAACATCCTACAGAAACATTGGTTAAGCCAGACAAAGGTGCCCCATGGAGTTTGGAGTGAATGATAGAACTTCTCATTGCACCAGTATCCAAAAGAAATGGCTCTGCAACACCCAATGCAACAACTTTAACATAAGGCCCATTCTGATCCACTGGAACTCATACGACTCCCTTACTTTTGTCCATGGCTGTCCTAACTAGAATGAAAATCCTGAGCCTCATCCCCAACACAATAATCGTCATTGAAATATTGCGCAGACTGAGTATTCTGTTGATCAAAATAATTCAAAGAATTCTGAGGGGGGAAGGAATGCTGCCCCTGAGGCAACGCACCCCACCCTCTACCTCTAGGCACTGATTGAAAACCACCATGGCCTGTAAAACCTCCATTACGCTGCAATAAAACCAGACAATTATTCTTAAAATGACCTTCCTCTTTACAATAGGCACATTGATTAGGACCAAGCAAAGGTCGTGGAAGAAAGGCATTGGGTTTCTGTAACAACCTCTGAGGCTGGAAAGCCTGTTGAAATTGACCCTGTGTGGAACAAGGAGAATAAGCCTGTTGCAAAAGAACCTTTGTTTTTAAATCCTTAGTTTTCTTCTCGGCTTTATCTTTCTCTTCTTTATCCCTATTCTTGTAATACTGAGCAGTAGCTAATATCTGTGCATGTGAAGAAACAGCCCAGGAACTTTCTGAATCTTTCAACTTATGTGACATTTCTGGAAGTAAATTAAATACAAATGTATCCACAAATAATCGATGTCCACCTTCAGTACTCTTATCCTGACCACTATGATCGATAAACGTCTCCTCAAAACGAGTAAAGAAATCGGAGACGCTCTCATCTTTCTTCTGCTTACATGCCGCTAACTTGTCCCAGTTAACGCATAAGGCAGAGATCATCATCTTCATTAAAGCGATGATTCTGTAATCAAATTTTCTGGCTTTGAACCACCCACTTGTGCTGCATCCGCAGCAATTATATCAGCCCAACTACCACCTAAAGCTTGGTTATGGTCCTCTCTACGAATCCGAGCCCACAATGCTTGCGGAACTACATTCCCCATCAGCATATCAATATCAGCCAGATTCATGATACACGCGTCAACAGTCTGGGACAGCTCTTTATAATACCCAGCAGGGTTTTTACAAGAGTCCGGCAGAGATTGTTTAACCGCCAAAAGTTCAGCTCTTTTCCAGGGAACATGTACCCATATACGCTGGAAATGAGCAGGGACACGTGGAGCCGCACCTGCTTGCGGAACCTCTTCTCTCCATACAGGAGGAACTTCTCTCATAAGATAATTTTTCGTCCTCTGTCTAACTGCAGGATCAGGTTCAGGAATAGTCTGGGAAGAATATAAAGACCTGAAAGTGACAAGCAATTTTACAGCATCCTGAACATCAGAACCCACAATAAGTCCTTTATCAAACCTATCCTGTATATCCAATAGGCCCTGAGGAGTTAAATCCAACTCCATATCCTCCCATCCTTTAACAAGAGTATTACATATGACATTAAAAACGTATCGCTGCGTAGGCGCATTCCACTGGAGAAAAGTGTCTAAAATATCAGGTACACTATACAGTGGACATTCATCATCCATTTATGAGCAAGAGAGTCCAACATGGCTCGTTCATTAGAATCTGGCAATTGGCTACGAGATTGCCGCTGAGAAAAGACAGGAGTCATATTAAAAGACCCAAAAAGAGGAGAGAAAAGACCAGAAACAGTGTTAACCAACCGAATACGAATCCGAGAAGAAGAAGAAGACAGTAAAACTGGAGATGCAGTATTAAGCAAAGGAGGAGAAGGATCAACCGACACGAGAGAACCCGAAGATGAAGGGGACTGAGGTACAGACGTTGGTGGAAAAGGAGGTGCAGGTGGTACTGCAGGAAGAGGTAATTGTGGAGGAACCGGAGCAACAGGTTGAGCAACAGGTTGCTGAACAGGCAGCAGCAATGCGGCGCATTTGCACCTAGCACATAAGGTGGAGGCAATCTCAGTAAATGGGACATTAAGGGATCATTATCAAGATCCTTAGTCTGTGGAGAAGTAGGCAACACAGGGTAGCATCGATCTATTGCCATACGATGTTGTCTATCTGAGACCTCAATCGCTCGAACGGTCTCATCGTCTTTGAACTGCTGGGCAGCCTGTATGACCGTCATATCTTTCATTTTCCTATCTCTTTTTTCCTGCTTAACTTCTTTCTGTTTGGCTTCTTTACGTCAAAGGCGGAAAGAGTCAAACATTGCCGGCCGGGCTTTTCTCTTAAACAAAATTGCTTCCAAATTATCTAATACGTCGGACTCAAAACTTACATTTTGTGGCCAGCGCAAAACATCATCTTTCTTCGTATATCGGATCCATGCCTCGTTAAAGGCAATGGGGCCAACACCATGTTTAGAATAGAGCTCATAAGTGGGAGTTCCAACCGGAGGAATCAGACATGAGTCCTCGAGCCGGGAATCCCTTCGACAACCAAAACAACATATTTTCCTAAATCTGCTAAAACCAGGCATCTTAAGTTTACTGGTCCACCTACCAACTTCAAGGAGTAAAGACAAAGAACACAGTACAAACGTACTTACCCCTCGGCTTCGGCTGTTGCAACAGTCGGATAACAACATTTAAAAAAAAATTAAAAAAAAGTGGGCGCTACCCATGAATACTTAACTAAATGGTCTTCTCATGCCAACAGAGGTCCGTCAAACGTCTTGCGATACCAGTCATAACCAGAGGGTCCAAGGCAGGGCGGTAGTCAGGGCAGCAGTCGTCAGCAGCCACCGAGAAGGAGTAGCCACACTGCAAAAGACCTTCGGTCCACTTTGACATACAGGGGTCGCTTGACGTGGCTCGCAAATCCTCCGGAATTTTCTTGCGGGGCTTCTCACGACCCTCAGGCTGAACCGCTACCACTGAAACCTCTCCACGTTGGGCGCCAGTTGGAGAACCAGGCCTTATGGGCCTGGCGGCGCAGGGCACGCCTTAAATCCCAAGATTCACCTGCCTTGTTGAACAGATACACGAGACACTCCGTTGAGCGTGGAAGCCATGTTTATTAGCTGCAGCTAAGCTCAGTTATCCTAGAAGTTACACACGAGGTGGGTTCTGAGGAGACTGCCACTTCAATCCGTGGCGCACAGTCTTTTATAGGAAAACATATTTACAATCATTTACTCCTTTCGCATATAGAACGGACCATTGAGAAAAGTTGGAAAACAAGCTATCAGGTGTCTCAAATACGCCCCTTTCTCAGACCCCGTGTGTCACCCCTCCCAACAAATTAATCAGTGCTAGGACCAACAATCTAATTTGCAGATGGCAGGACGTATTTGTGTGTCTCAAAGGATAGTTGTGTAACAAGAGAACACAAGGAGAGAATAGCGAAGGCCAGTGGGATAAGATAATGTAAGGAAAGAATAGGGGAAGGCAAATAGTCAGTCGCGACGAGGATCAATCTGCCCAGACGTGGATTAACGAACTCGACCAGACCCTGACATCGGTTTCATAAACAAGGGCAAAGGAGTTACTCTTTACCAGGAGAGACACGTAGCAGCTGAGAAAAGCAAAAACTCTACGTTCGCCATGCTGCCTGAGTGAGGGCAACACAAAATGGTGACAAACCACAAAATGGCGGCTAAATACGAGAAGAAGTCAGAAATCGAAGAACCTCACACTACATACCACGAATAGACAGACATGTAGCTCTGCTGTAGTAGTTGTTGTAGACTGGTTTACCTGTTTGCCACTCATGAATTGGCCATAGTTCTTCTGTAAACCGACACTGATGATCCATTCATCACAGTGAGTGACTGTAAAGAAAAAAGATATATTAATTAATCAATCATCATGGTATATTGGCAAGTGAGTCCGCTCCAAGGACATTTTGCATATTGTGAAATGCAATATAGTGGCCGATGAATTTGAAGTACAATTTTAATTAAACAAGGTAAAAAAACAGAGTTGTTGACATGAGTTACAATTACTGTGTAAAAGATTAAATAATAACTAAGACAAGACATATGAATCATCATTTCATGCACATAAAACAAACAGCAATTGGTTTCATCAGAGCCAGACAGCCATTCATTGCTGTCCACTGCATGCCATCTTCTCAATTATTCATTACCTGTTCTACTTTTTGTCTGCATCTTCTTCGAAAAGTGAGGGCCCACAGGGCAGCCTCTCCTGTCAATATCAGAAGTAACTCTGTCAGCAATCAGCAAGCATGTAGTCAGTCAGTAATTTCAGTCCCACTTGAGGGGACCCGTCGTAATCCATCCATCTGCCTTGAGGCAAATGGATAGGCGGAGTCTGGAGGAGGAGTATAAAGGAGCATGATTGAGTTGTGAACTTGTGAACCTCAGGAATGCAGACTGCGGCACCTTCAAATCAATAAGGAATATAAGATTAGGACAGTGCTGCTGATGGACTTGTTGTGATTAGGTGATTAGGTGATTAGAGTTTTGTTGCGGTAAAAGTTGCAAAACAAAGAAAGACACACAGGAATAAAAGTGAATAAGGACGAAAAAAAGGAAGTCATTTTCAGTGCTCGTTGTCAGGGAAGTAGAGCTCGTCCTCAAACTTCATGAATTGAGACGGGAGTGGGTCAGGTAACAGAGAAGAAATTTGTCACCTAAGTCGGTGTCCTCTTCTTCCTGCGTGCATTCACATACTTTGTAATCTGGTGGTATGAAGTGCTGATTCATCTTGATCAGTGTTAACCTCTCCACATTTTTGTTCGAGAGACGGGTCCTTTTTGAAGTTACAATGGCACCAGCAGCACTGAAAACACGCTCAGAAGACACGCTTGCGAGTGGGCAAGACAAATAATTTAGAGCCAGGTTGGTGATCAGTGGCCATAAAGCCATTTTCCTGTACCTATACAGCAATGGGTTCTTATTAAGAAAGACCTCTGTTGGGTCATCCAGATAGGCCTGCACCATCGACTCAAGGTTCTCCACGGTTGCTCCACTTTGCGTACCATCTAAGGCCTTTGCAGCACTGTAACGAGCAAACCCTTGATAAGTTAGCCAATCCGCTTCCGACAATATTATGGCTGGGCCTGGTGCAGGTGAGGATGATGATACGATTGCTGCTGGTGTCGTTAACAGTTGTGAGGGAAAGTGACTCCCTTCGCCCACAGATTCAGAAGTGGAACTTGATGCTGGATGGCCTACTGATTCAGTTGGACTTCTGCCGGCTCCTTGAATTTTCTGCCGATCTTTTTTGAACTGAGTGGCTGGCACAGCTAGCCAATGTTTGTACTTTGAAACATCTGCTTCATCAAAAGGAATGAATGCGTTGCTGGCCACTGCCTTTTTGTACCGTGGATCCAGAATAGTGGCACAAATGTAATGTTGTTCTGTATGTAGGTTTTTAAGCCTTTCATTGGCAACTAGGCAGCTTAATTACCTCTCCGTCAACAGATATGCGTCTTGCTTTTCAACATCATCTCTGAACGTTGAAGACACCGCCTTCAGTTGAGGCTCTAGCATGACCAACAATGGGATAGCTTTGCCCAAAGAACAGTCCTCCCTGCTGACTTCACGTCCTCAAAAGGACGAAGCATGTCTGTCAGGCTTTTAACTAGCTTCCATTCCTCCAACTCTAGCCTCATGTCTTTTATAGAAGAATCTAGTTGAAAGACATACTCATTGATTACCATGCACTGCTCAGACAGACGCTCAAACATGTAAAAGGTTGAGTTCCAACGTGTTGCCACCTCCTGGATGAGTCCTTTGACTGGCACTTTACGTTCATGTTGAATGCTCCTCAGCTCCTTCCGGGCCTTAAAAGAATGGCTGAAATGTGTGCAGATTATTCGGCAGGTGGTCAGTAACTTTTTGACTGTGTTTTCATTTTTCAAGAAAACTTGCACAACCAGGTTTATACAGTGCCCCAAAAACAGCACTCTGCAATAGTCACCTTGATGCATGGCCTTAACTATATTACTGCCATTATCCGTGGAAACATAACCAACTATGCGATTTCTTGGTTGCAGCCATTCAGAGACCTTACTGTTAAACTCCTCCAAAATGTGTTTTGCAGTATGAGTTTTCTCCATGGCAAACATGGCTAATGTTGCATGTTTCTGAGTAGCTTGAAAAACTGTGTCCAGGTCAACAACTGAACTTGACTTGACTCTAACCCCTGCAAAAGACCCTGCAAAAGAGACCCAGTGTGCAGTGATACACATGTAATCAAGGGCTTGGCAACTGGTCCACATGTCAGTTGTCAAGTGGATAGTGTGAACAGCACTCTTCTGAAAAGCGGCCCCAATCACCTCCAGCACATCTTGATGTAGTGCTGGAACCGCAACTCTGGCAAAATAGGACCGGCTAGGAACCTTCCATTTAGGGCAGACTGTTGCCACTATGTGACGGGGCGGGACGCCACTGTGAGGAATACAGTGAGGAACTTGATACTTCACGAGACTGGTGGTCAGCTGTTCCCTTGTCGTCCCTTTCTGTTCCCACCCAGCAGCCTATCTCCCCTTACCCGGAGGAGTGGCCACTTGCAGACTCTGAGCACCGTTGGGGAGACGAGAACGAAAAAGGACAAGGCGCCTTTAAATCCACCTTTGAGGAAGACGAGACTCCGCCCATCTGAAGCGTCACTGAGCAAAAAGGAGGAGGATCCCGGAAGACAACATACGGCGTTTCCCTGGAGAAGGAAGGCGGTACGGAGTGGAGAGCGAGTGCTGAATCGAAAAGTAGTGAAGAAGACGAAGGAGAAGCCCCGACGAGCCCAGCGGTGGACATCAAGCCAGGAGGCCAACGTCTTGGTGAATCGCCCGCCACGTTCCCGCGGGAGGAGCGTGGCTAACAAAGGTACGCGGCGAGTGGCGGGTTGGGTAGGTCGGAGTGGCCAGCCTGTCGACTGATAGCCAGTGTATATAGTGTACAGTCTCCTTGTTCCTTTCCCCTCACGAGCATGAAAGGCACAATACCGTCCATTCTACATACGCTCCGCACTTGGTTTCCCTCACTCCCGGCCCGAACGTTCTATGCAGGACAGCCCCGTGATTGTTTTTCTTTTTCCTTTTCTTTACGGTCCCGGCCCACACTAAGGAAACCGCCTGAGAAGGACAATGCTGAAACCACCGGCCTGGCGGAAACTCCTCTCCTGCGTGGTCAAAACCCCCTGGAACTCCCAGCATTTTCGATGGGCGTAATAACGGAGCCGGACGAGTTTGCTCGGATAAGACTCTCTAACAGGAGAAGAAAAGCTTACATGAAAATAAAACCCTCCTTAAAATAATTGCTACAAATATCAGACTCAGTTCCTTCTACACCTCCTGCTCCTGGTCTGCTACTCACTAATTCTAGAAACCCCACCCCTTCCACGAAAGAAAAAGGGAGAAGGTCCAGCGCTAGCATTTTAGCCAGCTTTGCGTTATACAGATGTACCGTTGGGTGGTTGCGTTCAAATGGCGCCTCCGACCACAAAATGGTGGGCTGGATCATTTTACGTGATGATGATGATGATGATGACGTCTTCAAACCAGTTAGGCCCAGTGATGTAGTTTTTCCCATCGGTGTCTCTCCCAGACTCTTAGTGTGCCTCATACATGTTGCAGGGGTAGAGGGTGTGGGCGCTACCACTGCAGTGCTGCTGCCAGGGGTACTGGGTGCACCAGAAAAAATGACACTCGATTCTTGACTTCCCCCTGCACAATCAGCCCTTCGTCAGCATCAGATGCAATGTGAATGGATACATTTAGATCAGTTCTACTTTGTTGGGTTTCATCGATCTTACTTAGGTGCGTATACCTCTGGATAGGGTGGTGTTGTTAGAGATGACCTTTCTGGCCTCCGGTACCATAGTTGGTACCAAGCTCACCCCGACTAACGGATACTTTACAAATCGAACAAATAACCAGGTTTTCCGCCTTTGCGCTAACAGTAAAGAAGTCCCAAACTGGGGACTGGTGATGTCTGCTGGTGGTGGAGGTGCTACTTTGACTTTCAATGCCAGATGAAGTGGAGGATGGGCGTGGCTGAATTCATTTCTGTTGTTCACTTACAGCACCACTACTTGAGGTTGAGCTGGATCCGGCCCTTCTGACTAAAAAAGATGGAAGCTGTAGGTCGTGTTGGTGTTGTAGTTAACGGTGGTGGTACCAGTGCCACGCAGCCCATATCCCGCTCAGCAGCAATTCGGGATAGGGTGAAAATGTTTGTCTGCTGCATGCCCGCTGGGGCTGGAGTGACGACTGTGATGACTGGGTCGTCGCCAGACTGTTCATCAGCAGCAGAGGACACCACTTCTTGTTCGTCGCCATCACCCATAAGTGGAAGCCTTGCGGGAGCCTTCCTTTTAGGCTTAGCTACCTTTGTCGGCTCATGGCGTCACTCACTCTCAGAATGCCTTGCTGGGTTCCAATGACGATCAAGGTTATCAGAATGAAGGGGGCTTGAAGAAGAACTTGTAGTAGTAGGAGTAGCCCTCCTTGGCCTTTTTCTTGCTGGGGGACTGGAAAACAATGGATCATCATCAGGAGGAGTGGCTTCCTCGGATGATACCTCCTCTTGAATATCGATTTCCTGATTTGCCCCTACTTCTGGAGTAACAAGCGTTGTAGGCAGTTGTGCCCCTCCATGAACCTCTAGTTGCACCTCTCCATGCACCTGTCCATGCGCCTCTCCTTGCGCCTCTACTTGCGCCTCTCCTTGCGGCTCTACTTGCGCCTCTCCTTGCCCATGTACTTGCACTTCTACTAGTTGCACCTGTGTTTGTGGTTGCGGTGTGGTTGTTGAACACTCGTCAGCTGAGTTACACCCGGCGTTGATTGGATGGTACTTTCTTGTGATGAGCCAAGATCACTGGTCGATGGTGATTGAACAACCAAAGTGGCTGCCTTAGCAGCACTCATGTTCTTGGACCTAACTTGGCATGGTGGCACTGAGCCCAATGAAGCGGAGGTGCTGCTTCCAGCTTGGTCCCCGGCGGACACCGCTGCTGCTGCAGCCGTAGTTTTTTTTCCCAAAAAAGGTGTCGGTGGGCACACCGGTCTCCTTGGTAGGTGGTGCCACTTCCTTCTTCTGCTCCTTCTTACTGGCACTGGCACTGGCAACTTTTTTCACTGAGACGCTACGGACAACTTTCTTTGGGGCCATCTTCTTGAGATGTCAGAACAGCAGGCCGCAGTTGCACGAGTTGCAGAGGTGCCTTGTCTGTGGCCACACGTGACGTCACGTGACGTTGTGCTGCACACACCGCTGCAGGACTTCTTCCTGGCACTGGTGGTGCTCTTGTGCACCTAAAAACAATGGAAGCCAGAGGAACATCAGTTATACACCCCTAAAAGTAAAAAAACACTCAAAAAATCACAACAATCCAATGCCATCCATGCCCTCAATGATGTTTAAATTCAAGACACCCCACAGAAAGACTAGGCCCATGCACCACTGAGTACCCCTGGGCATAATGTTTTATTTTTGTGTTTTTTTTCCTCATTCGCCAACTTGCCACCCATTTCTACTAACGATACCACCATTGGGCTTTTTATCTCATATGCTGGTAAGAGGAAAGAGGCTTAAGCCTCACCGGTCCCTGAGACTTACTTACAAAGTAACTGAACATCCCAGCCAATTGCCTCAGCCGGTGTGACCACCTCATCCTCTATTTGTTGTCCTGGGATAATACATGTTTGACTACCAGCGAGATAGGCGGGGGCTTCATCATCGGATGTCATTAGTTGTTTGCCTTATAACACAGCCTATAACATTTACCCTTACCCAAAACACAAAAGAAAAGGTACCCAAACCCACGTTTTTTCTTGGTGTGATCTAGCATGTCCAATTTGGTTGTATACCTCATAACCAATATCCAATCCATTACTTTGGGGGAGAGCGGAGAGACCCACAATTTACGCAACTCTCTCCGAGCCAATAACATAGCATAAAAAAAGTTTTGCATTATCATTCATGCTTTTTACCTCTAAATCATATCTCCCCATTATTACTATTTCGGGGTTTACCTCAATTCACAGATTCAGAGCTTGAAAGAGACAATTACTCACGTACTTCCTGAATTGACTTATATTTGAGCAAAACACAAACATGAGTAAATCGTCCACATTGGGGGTCTTGCATTTTGGACATTCCACTACTCCGCCAGCTTTAAATTTTGCCAGTCTACAGGGAGTCCAATACGCCCTGTGGATCGTGAACAAAGCATTTCGCCTTAAATTTGCGGGTTTAACAATAGCCATTGTTACTTGCCATTGATTCTCTGTTGCGATCCTCGGCAAGCATTCTTTCCATAGGGCCTCCGGGAGCTCGAAAGGGCCATCCTCCATGTCCAATATCATCCAATACCAGATGGCCACCTCCTTCTTGAAGACCCCCTCCGTTTCAAGTTTTGACTCAAAGTCATTTTGTGTCCCAATTGAGATTTCTGGATTACTTGCCCAGCTCTGAATCTGTAAATATTTATACCTTGAAAAAACTTGCCCCCATAATTGCTGACATTGACCCCTGTCACCAACTTGCCCTCGTGAAACAAATCTTTCCATCTCTGTACTAGATCCGCCCTCTTGAGTGGGAGAGCTAAAGCATCCATCGTCCAAGGCGGAGATCCTGGAGAGTCCCATAGTGGAGCTATATAGCTAAAATACGGTAACTTCAGTAATCTCCTTATCCTGTACCACATCTCCGCCAGATCCCGAAGGACCTTAAGTCTAACCTTCTTAAAAAACTTGGGGTCTGCAAACTTGTACAAAAAAACAAAATTTTCATATCTACAGCGTTTCAACATCACACCAAATAAACTTCAGATCGGTGACATAGTCAGGGTACCCAGTAACATCCTACAATTTTTTAAGCAAAAAGCCCAATGTATATTTACAAGTCCGGGGCCGCCAGACCTCCCTTGCACAGCCTCCTCCTCAATTTCTTCCATGCAAGCCGTGACCCCTTTGATGCGCAAATAAATGAAGCTATCTCACTCTGTAGTTTAACCAACCATTCCTTTCTAAATCCAAGCGGGATAGCCTCAAACAAAAAAGTAACCTTCGGCAGGATCACCATCTTAACTAAATTAGTCCGGCCAAATAAAGACAAAGGTAAATTCATCCATCCCTTAAGAGTGGCCGAAACCTCTTTCTTTATCCAAAAGAAATTTGTCTTAGCCAAGTCACCAATGTTTTGAGTGATCCTAACCCCCAAATATCTCATTTCTGTCTTGGTGGCTAACCCTGCTGTATCCAGATTCCATGCCATAATCTCAGTTGTGTCCTGGTTTATCTCATAGCCTGAGACAGCCCCGAAATCCTTAGATATTTTTACAAGACAGTCCAAAGACTGATGCAGCTTTGATGAATAAATAATGATATCATCTGCATACAGGCCCATTTTCTTCGACCAGACACCAATCACAAAAGGGGGTATCATATTAGAACTCCTAATTTTGCAGGCTAGTGGTTTTATGTATAAGTTAAATAACAAGGGTGACAATGGACACTCTTGTCTTATCCCACGCATTATTTTGACGGGTTGAGTTAGTATGCCATTAACCAAAACTCGTGATGTCGGGGAGCGGTACAGAGGGAGGAGGGATTCCGTAATTTTTTTCTCCCAATTTGAGGTGTTCCAGTAGTGCTTTTAAGAAAACCAAGTTAACTCGGTCAAAAGCCTTGGCGGCATCTAAAGCGATCACTGCCAAGGGAAGTTCGTTTGCTGAGGCCATATCTATAATACCAATGAGAGCAAAAGTTAGTTCTTTCAAATATCGCCCCTTGATAAAGCCTTTTTGATCTTGATTAATCAGCTTAGGGATAACCATTCCTAACCTGTTTGCCAAAATTTTTGTAAAAAACTTGTAGTCACAATTTAGAAGTGATATAGGTCTATATGAGTCCATAGACCTAGGTGACTTTCCTGATTTAAGAATCAAGGAAATTGTCGCCTCGTTCCAAGAACTAGGTATTGCTGCTCTAGCAATAAAAACTTGATTAAACAGATGACATGATGTAGAAGCTAGCTCCTCTACCAATACCTTGTAAACTTTAGCAGGCAGGCCATCTGGGCCTGGTGCCTTCCCCCTTTTGCTCTCTTTGATGACCTTAACCACGTCAGCTCAGGATATTTCCTTATTCAACACCCCTACCAGATTATCAGCAAGAGGTTCCAAGCCTTGTACCCACCCTTCTATATCAGATTGTTTTGGACACAACTCCTCCCTATATATTCCTACAAAAACTCATAAAAAGCATCTGCTATTCCTCTACCATCTTTTATAATAGTTCCGGAATCCATCTTTTTGATTGCTTTTATTTGGTTCCGTAGTAAATCCTTTTTAGCTTTCCACGCTAGCAATTTACTACACCCTTCCCCATAAGAGAAGTGTGCCAACTGGCTAACATCCCATTTTTCCTTAACTCTTTGTGACAGCACTGATGTTAATTATAACTTTAATTCAAAAAGCTTATTCTTTATCTCCTCATCCCTTGCTTGGCCCCCGACCCTACTCCCAAAGTTTCCCATGAGCGGATTTCCTTCTCTAAGTCCAACACCTTTCTATGGTACACTCTTCTCTTTTTAGCACCCTGTGCTCCCAATCTCCCTCTCAAAAATGCTTTACAGGTCTCCCACACAGTCTCCGGTTTAGCTGATCCTACGTTTATATCTAAAAACACTTGTAGCTCATCTCTAAGAACTTCCAAGTAGTCCCTGTCTAAGAGGATTGTGCGATCCAATCTCCAGGTTGAAGTTCAACCCTCTGCCCCCCAGTTCTAAACTCATTTGCACCGCTGAGTGAGCCGAAACATGGGCCCCAAGATGTTCCACCTTCCTTCAACCTCACATCAATCAAAAAATAATCTATGCAGGAGCTATGGGTGTACTTCTTGTTATGAAAAGTATACCCTAACTGCTGACCTGCTTTTATTCTCCAGATATCGCATAAACCTTGCTGTTCCATAAGAAGTTTTATCCTAACCGACATTTTACCATTTACCACAGCTCTACTATTTTCCGATCTATCTAACTTAGAATCCAACACCGCGCTAAAATCTCCAGCCATGAATATTTTACCAGCAAAATCCAGCAACTCTCCAGCTAACTCATCTAAGGGAGTTTCATCACCCAGATTTGGACCATAATACCCAACAACCACCAGCACTTCCCCTGCCACTCTTAATTTCGCAATCGCCCACCTACCTTTCTTGTCTGCTACCTTATCTTCCATAACAATGTTAACCCCTTTCCTAATCAAAATTGCCACGCCTTTTTGTCACTATTTGTTGGGGTGTAAAAAATGCACTAGCAATCTAGCGTTGAGCAGGAAAAAATCCCATTACTTTCCTCTTCAGACAGGTGCGTCTCCTGCAATAAAATCACATGAGCAGGGGAATCCTCTAAATACTTCAAAATCAGCTGTCTCCTTGACCTTACCCGCAAACCATTGACATTCAATGTAAGGAACCTTAGTTCCATAGAGTTAACCCCACTCATAACAACCAACCTCTTTCTCCCAGTACCAGGCGACAAGAATGCTCATGAGGATATTTTTTCCCTTTTCTCCTTCCCCTCCCCCCTCCAAAGCCCACCCCAATGCCCCCGACACTCCTACCCCTCCCTCTCCCCCTCCCCTGGAAAACCCAACCAAAACACTGATGGCCTTGGCCTTGTGGTGGTCCCTAGTGATGGTGCACCCCTCTATTTACATTTTACTTTACACTAATATCAGTGTAGGGCAGTAATCTGACCTTCCTTTATCCAATCACCCCTCCTTGCTTGCTATTCCCCTTGACATTGCTCCAGAAAGGCATCCACCTCTTCAACTCCCCTGAAAGTATGCATCTTATTCCGCCACATTACCTTTAAAAATGCTCGGAATTTCAATTGAACTGTGGCTCCTAATGCTCTAAGTGGTTCCATACGCTTCCCTAACTTCCACTGCCTATTAGCTGTGGCAGGTGATAAATCTGACCTTATATCCACTGCAATTCCATCCAGAATTATACTCTTCTTCTTAAGGGCGGATGCCAAAATCTTCTCCTTTAAATTATAAGGCAAGAAGTTAACGAGAATCTTTCTGGGTTTAGAGCGGTTCGGATTCAACCGGAAAGGATCTCGGTGAATCCTCTGAATATCCCGCATCAATTCCTCTTCTGTTTCCTCTAGCTGTAACTCTGTCTTGAGTAGCTGCACTACATAGCTCTTTATTTCCGACCCCTCCTTCCCTTCTGGTAACTTCATAATTTTTAAATTATTCCGCCTCTGCATATTTTCAAGTCTCTCAACTCTCTTGGTTTTTATTTGAAGCTTCAAAACCCTGATGAATATCCCTCCCTAATTTTTTAAGAAGCGCCACAACCGAAGAGTCCATGCAGTCTATCTCAGGGTTCACTCGAGCTTCTTCTAGGTGTTTGTTATCTGTCAACGGGCTATCTGTTATTGTCAGAAGTGCCCCCCCCCCCGCACCACCTGCCTCCAACCCACCTCCAACTGTTGACACTATATCCAGATGTATTGGGGTGTCTGCTTTAATCTCTTCCTCAGTATCTTGCAAAACCTTCCTCCCTTCCTCCATTGCAAGAGCCTGAAACCTATTAGGAGTTATGTGTTTAATCCCTTAACCATGTTTAAATTCAAGACAGCCCCCAGAAAGACTAGGCCCATGCACCACTGAGTACCCCTGGGCATAATGATTGAAAGCAAGGCAAACTGGGTGCAGGCCTGAGCACACTGCCTTGCTTTAAAATGGCCCCTTGACCCCCACCACATGGCCAGGCCCTGCCTGTCCCAGGCCTCAAAATGGCCCCCACCCACATGGCAGGGCCCCAACAACGCCCCAAAAAGTAAAAAACACACAAAAATCACCACAATCCAATGCCATCCATGCCCTCAATGATGTTTAAATTCAAGACACCCCACAGAAAGACTAGGCCCATGCACCACTGAGTACCACTAGGCATAATGGTTGAGAGCAAGGCAAACTGGGTACAGGCCTGAGCACACTGCCTGGCTTCAAAATGGCCCCTTGACCCCCACCACATGGCCAGGCCCTGCTTGTCCTAGGCCTCAAAATGGCCCTCACCCACATGGCCAGGCCCCAACAACGCCCCAAAAAGTAAAAAAACACTCAAAAATTACCACAATCCCATGCCCTCAATGATGTTTAAATTCAAGACACCCCACAGAAAGACTAGGCCCATGCACCACTGAGTACCCTTGGGCATAATGGTTGAAAGCAAGGCAAACTGGGTGCAGGCCTGACAACACTGCCTGGCTTCAAAATGGCCCTTTGACCCCCACCCCATGGCCAGGCCCTGCCTGTCCCAGGCCTCAAAATGGCCCTCACCCACATGGCCATGCCCCAACAATGCCCCAAAAAGTAAAAAAAACACTCAAAAAATTACCACAATCCCATGCCCTCAATGATGTTTAAATTCAAGACACCCCACAGAAAGACTAGGCCCATGCACCACCGAGTACCCCTGGGCATAATGGTTGAAAGCAAGGCAAACTGGGTGCAGGCCTGAGCACACTGCCTGGCTTCAAAATGGCCCCTTGACCCCCACCACATGACCAGGTCCTGCCTGTCCCAGGCCTCAAAATGGCCCCCACCCACATGGCCAGGCCCCAACAACGCCCCAAAAAGTCGAAAAACACTAAAAAATCACCACAATCCAATGCCATCCATGCCCTCAATGATGTTTGAATTCAAGACATCCCACAGAACGACTAGGCCCATGCACCACTCTCTACCCCTGGGCCTACTGGCTAGTGAGGCTTTACAGGCACCCCAAATTTTTAAAACAAAATCTACATATAACAGTGAGCTAAAATTTCATGACATAAATGAGAATTAAGTTTAAAAAAATCACAGAAACATTTGTATCATGCACCCATGACTAACCCTTACCCTACTGGATACTGTGGCTACCCACAATATATATTTTGTTAACATTGTGAAAAAAAGTTTTAGAACTGTAGTTGCCCCGCCCTCAACTGCAATGCCCCAAACAAACAACACCATTACTTGTAAAATCTCAAGTCCAAAAGTGATCCAAACTCCAAAGTCCAAAAAGTCCTCAAATACAAATATCCAGCAGCCACAAAAAGTAATCCTTCCAGCTCCACATCCAAATCAAAAGTGACCAGCACATGGACAAAGCACTGAGAGGAGCCTGCTGGACAGGAACAGGAAGTTGGAGACTCTGGGGCACTTCCTTCCTCCCACCCCACCCCAAAAAATGGACTCCTGCACCAAAAAGTGCAGCCAAATGTCAATCTGTTATTCTGATCAAAATCATAATTCTCACAAGGTTTATGCTTCCTGCTGTGGATTTCTTGTGCAGAATTGCAATTTTTGCAATTTCGGGAACACGAGCTGTTCAAATCTCCCGCCGGAAGTCAGCTGTGCGCTGCATCTACGTGTACGGCATTGTATACTCCCGCAATGCGTGATCGCGGGCCTTTATGACGTACCCGCGTTGTCAAACTTTCGCTGTGCAAGATGGCAAGCCGCGATAACGTAATCGCGTTTGAAAAACTCTCGCGCTATCACAAGGCAAGATCGAAAATGGCGCAGCACACGCAAACCGGGAGAAAAACAACTCGGCGGACTCAGAATCACAGGAAGTCGATGCCGCTCGCGCGATATTGTATTTTTCAAGCGTGACCAAGCAAAATAATTCGTAGCTTGCGAATTTGCAGATTTTGGGGCAAATTTGCGTGATTTGCGGATCGCGAATTTGCCAAAAATCCACAAATTCTCCCGCGAAACGGATTTTACGCCCAAACTTAGTTTGCACTCTCAGGTATGCCCACCATGGATGCAAGAACATGCCACACTGCCCAAATCCTTTCCAGCAGGAGTCTGAGCACCCACACACTTTGTGGAGGCATGCATTCTAATGTCAAATGCCATTGTGTGAGGAGTTTTTAGAAAGTTTCTTTATAGCAGAGGCAAATAGAGGGATTGGAGGCTCTCTGCCATAATGCTCCCCAGGTGTCATCAGTGATGTCTATATGCAATTCCCTTTCCCACTGTTTCATGTAAGCGTATTTCTTTGGTGGACTAAGGTTGAGTATGTGGTGGTATAGCCATGATATGCCTTTGTGTCTAACATTTGAAAGGTATAATGATTCTATTGGTGTCTCCTCTCTTTGCATATCCGGGTGAGCAGAGGGCTGTCTGGCCCAGTGTAATGCTTGTCCTATCTGGATGCAGCTCATCGAGTTTGGGCGAGTTTCTCCTTCAGGTTCTCGATAGTTCTCAGGTCCCCGTCACCATAGAAGTCCCCGAACTTGGGGGATCACCCGCGATCCTAGCAGAAGGAATCACACCCGGGAGAAAGCTGGGCACAAGGGGAGTAAGGGAAAAAGGACGAAATGGGAATTGTATGTATGTATGTATGTATAGCATTTATATAGCGCACTACTTACCCGGAGGGTCCCAAGGCGCTTCGACCGCTGCGAAACCCTTCCTGGCTTCCCTGAGAGATGGTCCCTTAATGGGTATCTCCAGGGTGAGACCAGGCATCCCCGGCGGTCTGGTGGGGCCGTTAGTGAAGATGAGGCAAGCTAATGCCCAGAGTTGCCGAGTGTGATCGCTGATCAGAGTGGGCACCGAGGCAAGAGAATTATCGAGTCCGCTGACCCTGGTCCAGAAACCTGCCGCGCTGGGAATCGAACCCTTGTCCCGGGCCGTCCTCTGCTCTTGGGTCTGCCGCCTCTAACCAGTGAGCCACACTACTTCACCATTAGACTAATAGTGTGGAAGTCAGTGGGAGAGGTGGGGGATCCATGGCACAAGGTGATCTGGGAGCCATTAAAAGCTGTCCAAAGGAGTTGGGGTAAAGGCCTGTTTGACCTTCACCCAGTGTTGTCAGGATTGTAATTCCAATCTAATGAGGGTTGAAGTTGTGCCACCAGGATATAAGTGGAAATGTCTGGGAACCCTAGACCACCCCCAGCTGTTGACCGGTATAGAGTTGCTCGGGTCACTTATGGTGACTTGCCTCCTCAAACACAAGTGAGCATTTTGTTGCACATTTGTGTTGCCGTTGTTTTGGGTATGGTAAGGGGAAGGGTCTGGAAGACGCGGAACATGCGAGGCATAAAGTTTATTTTAAGGCAGTTAAATCATCCTAGCCTGAAAATCTCTAGTTTGCCCTTTCAATGAGGTCCTTGCAGAGGGCAGAGAGTAGGGGAAGTATGTGGCTTTTGTATGGAGCCTTTGCGAGTGACGGGAGTTGAAATCCAAGATACGTGATAGCTGATGTCGCCAATTTGGAGCCTACCCTCTGGAGAGGGTCATGAAGGCTACACTGTGGATCAGCCACCCCCATGCCCCACGATTTGGAGAAATTCATCTTAAAGCTGGATGCCCCTGCAAATATGTTGAGTACCCTCATTAAAGCCAGGATGGAAGACTCCGGATTGGTGATAAAACATAATATGTCATCTATGAAGAGGGACAGTTTATGCTCTCTGCTGTTGATTCGCATATCATGGATTACAGAATTTCACTGGATTTTCACTACTAAAGACTCCATGGATAGAGCAAAAATCTAGGGGGCACTCATAAGAGTGATAGCGGGCGATAAAGATGCATTGACCTGCTGGCTTCTTGAAATTGGCTTGTAAGGACGTTTTCATCTTTGGATCTATATGAGTTTTATGGCCTTATTACGAGTTTGGCGGTCCTCGTGTCGACCCGCCACCACCGAGTGACAGGATGACTCCAAGCTGGGGGTGCGCTCCCCCACTAGATTACGAATGTAATTCATGGCGGGTAGGAGGTACTGCAGCGGTTGCATGGCGGTGGTCTGTTGGGCTCCTAGGAGAGCCTTAACAGCAGACCTACACCGGGACACATTCTTGCATGGTGTGGCATGCACACTGTCTGCATGCCACACTGTACAGGAACGGGGTGCAATTCCTGCATGCACCCCCAGGCCTAGGAGCGGCAGGCGTGTCTGCCACCCTTTTCATTACAGGTTCACTACCATTGAATGAGCGGTATACATTCGGAATATGCTAGACTGTGCCAGCACAGCACAGCCAGCATATTCCTGACCATTTCCTGACCACCGGCACAGCGGGAACTATGATCCCAGCGGAGCCGGCAGTATTGCACCTTTACACTCATAATATGGTGGCTGGACAGCCAGTGTGGACTGCCATACTCATAATATGACCCTTAGTCAAGAAATTTAACAGGTATGCCCAGTCTACCCTGTCAAATGGGTTCACAGCATCCAGGGAGAGGAGGACCAGGGATTGATGGCTCCACTCTGCCGCTTTCATAAGGGAAACAGTCAAGTGGGCATTATCATTGGCCTGTTTATTGTGAATGAAGCCCAATTGCTAGGGCGCTAGATAGTCAGACAGATATGGTTGAGTCATGCTACAAGAATTAAAATGTTTACGTCACAATTAAAAATTGCAATTGGGTGATATGACGAGCAACATGCCGGAGGTTGTGAGGTTTCTGGAGTAACATCAGTTGGGATTCTAGCTTTGTGTCAGTGACTGTCCCTGATGTTTAAAAATAATTAAACACCTGTGGCAGAGGTTTAACTAGCACAGGTGCCACAGCTTTCTTAAAGATTGCCGGGAACCCATATGGGTCAGGGACCTTGCGTGTGGAGAGATTGTGGATTGCTGCCCTAACCACGTCCGGGCTAATGTTGTCTTCCAACAGGCCCAGATCTTCCTCTATATCACGGGGTACATAGTCTCTGAAATAATCATCTTAGTGCTGTTCATCGATATTTTGGGCTCAGTAAAGTGCTGAATATTAATCGTAGAAGACCGACACAATATCAGGTGCTTCAGTGTCAGTCCTCTCTTCACCATCCCAAATCGCACAGATGTGGTTGAGTGTATAGTGACTGTGTATTTTATGGACTAAGAGCTGATCTGCCTTATCCCTGCATAATAATGGCCCACATAGAGGAGTTTCCCGGCCGCCTCCTTCATCAGTAGATGCTCCAATTAACCCCTATTGCGCTGAAGACCTCTGTGGGTCCTATATGAGCCCTCATCTTCATGTCTAGACTCAGCTTGCTGGAGTTAAGGTTCAAGTTCTTGTTAGTGGAGCTTGGTCACTCTTTAAAATGCCACTGTGTGTGATAGGAGTTCCCGCCAATGACCACTTTTGCAGCATCCTATAGTGTCACTGGGGTCACGTTGCAGGTGTAATCTTGCCCCATAATGCTTTGCAGGGCCTTTGGTTGGGATTGTTTTTTTGCCCATCTGCTTGGTTCTCTCCCTAGGTTAGGGAGGACCCCAAAATCATCACCTCTCTCATTGCCTGATATATTTTCATTTTCACTTTTGTGAAATTACTATATGCATTTTAGCATGTAAAGGTAGAGTTACTTGTTATTTTACCAGAGGGATATGAGGTTTCTGTTTTATTAATTGGGATGAGATGGAACGGAGTTACAGAGCGGAGTTTCACTGAGTTTTTGTTCAACTCCACCCACCCTTAGTTGTAATGGCATCATCAGGGAAGGTGGTAACGTGGCAAGGTGGGCGTTCATCCTTCCTCCATCTTTCCTTAGTATGCCACGAGTGTGTCAGTCAATGTGGAAAAACCAATAAAATTAACACTGAGTAACTGAAAAAGGATACAGAGAAGAACAAACTAGGTGTCCCTCCCAGCCCCAGTGGAACACAAGACCCAGCAAGAAAACCTCAATTAAAGCAAATAGAGGATTGTGTGGCAGTAATCAAAGAGGTGTCGCAGGACTTCAGTGAATTGTGGTGTACCAAAAAACTCACCTTAGTGCCTAGAAACCCTAACCAACTAGCATCAGTGTCACATTAGCTCTTCGTCCTATAGCAAAGCAACCAATGATTAGACAACCCAGAACATGCGACTTCGGATATACTCAGGAATGGTGGGAAACAAGAACACTCTTTCATTATACTCTCATACCATTCCACAACAGGAGAAAAAAAGAGTCACAGGTAAGGTTAAAATATTTATTTTAACGTTGTGCTGTAAGACGCAGTACTTTTGCTAACATAAGCAAACATATGATTAGAAATAATATGATCAGCATTGTTACAGTTCCATAAAACACAAAGGGAGAAATCATATTACAATGATGGTGAAAATAGTTGTTATAGTGCCTAGTATAACACCCTCCCTAGCTAGGAACTATGCCATATGTATCAACATCCTGATTTGCGATTCTCAAATAGTGATTTTTTAGAAATCGCTATTTGACAATCGCAAATAGGGATGTATGTAAATAATCACAATTTTTTTGCGATTTCTTAATATTTCTTAATTGCGATTAGAAAATTGCGAATCGCAATTAAGGAATACTTTCTCATTCATTTCTATGAGCCAGGAGGCCCATACGAATGAATGGGAAGTTATTCTCAATTTGCGAAAACCGGAAAGATAGACCATACGCCACACTCAGAGTAGCCAGAGGTAGCGATCCATAGTATTCAAGCATCCGGTTACGAAGTTGGAGCAGCCCGGGCTGGCCGTCGCGGGGCACAGGATGTGCAACAATCTTGCATCAAGCAAATTAACAGCAATACACCGGAACCCAAGGCGAGAATTAACGTTAAACTGCCAAAGATGCAGGAAAAAATAGGTATACACCTGTTACAACGCAACTTTTACAACTACCTACTGTTACAACGCAACTTTTACAACACATACCATTACAATGCATTGCGCTGGGGGGCGCTCTAGGATAGGGAATAAGTATAATTTACTATCCAACACCTTCCCTAGTGTCCACGGGGACTGGAGTTGGAATAGTAAATTATACTTACCACTATCCAGCACCTCAAAGCGCTATGCGTTGTAATGGTATGCGTTGTAATGGTAGTGTTGTAAAAGTAGGTAGTTGTAATGGTATGCGTTGTAACATGGTACATCCGAAAAAATAGAATGAAAAAATGCCAGAATCACACCAAATATAGCTTGGAATGAAGACACAAGGCCAGAACTTACTACTTTAAAAAAGTGTGCCAGGCCCGTGGTCGAAGAGGCATTAAAGATAGTGTGAATCAACGCCCCAAAATGCAGGGGGAGATCTGTGTTTAGTAAGGCATGTCCCGCAGTACGAGTGTTAGCCACGTGAAGGTCGAATGTCTCACAAGCAAAAGTAAGGGCGACTTCTTTTTGAGACAAAAGAGCCCTTATTCGACTCATCTTGTTTAACTCTGCTTTCAAGGTCGGAATGGAAGGCCAGATTGATATATCGAGCTTCCCATGTGGAGGAGGAAACAATACATTTTTACAATAGACTACACGTTGGGAAACAGTTACTATGTATGGAATTCCCACCAGCATACCACAGCAGTCTTCATTATTTAATAATAAATAACTACCGCTTGCTAACAACGTTAAAGTCGGTGTAATAGCTGGGGTTGGTGTACCTTTTAAAATGCACGCTAAATTCGGTGCTTCCTGGTTGCAAGAACCGTCCAATTATATATTCCTACAGACCAGTAAGTGATCGGGAGTGGAAGAGCAATCTTCACCTTTTAAATAAACCTCTTTTCCCTCCCTGAGACACCTATAGGTAAAAGGAAGAGACCAAACCTCATGGAGGTATGCGCTACCATGTGGTTCATATCTGCCTATGCCATAGTGTTTCATGCATGCTTCAAAATTAAACAGCGGGAAAGGGATAGTTATTAACCCATGAATAAGCCAAACTGCAGAATTTGTCCACAGAAAATGGCAAAGGTTCTAACTTTTCAATATGCAAAAGCGAAAATGTAGCATCTTTCATTGACATGAATTGCTGTTTAACAGTCAAATTAAATGGTAAAAACAGTGAAGAAGTGTTCATATAGTCCAAAGGCACCTTCCCAGCCTTCAACGTTTGTAAAGTCCATGCAAACTGCATAAAAGAACGCAATTGATTTTGACCATGGTACAAAACTGAGACCTCATCGTTCAATTTATCGACAACAGAAGAAACAATATTATCTAATGTATATATTCTGGATGAAAGTGTGTTAATGCTATTATCTACAACTGCAAGCACCTTTTCTAAATTAGCTTGATCAATAGCTCTCAACCTAGAAGCAGCTTCAATTTGGGAGAATTTCCATACTTCATTGTATATAGCATAAATCCATCTTTTGGATCTGCCTGCAGCAGGACCTTTCACAAAGTCGTTCAAATCAATATCATCAGATAATTTGGACAAGTGCAGCTTAACTGACACTAAGGTGGAATGTTTAAGCCAGTTCTGACATAGCTTGCCTACCAAATAGGTAGTGACAGAATGGTCCCTCTAGAAACGGGGATCAACTCTGACCTGTGTATAGCCAGGAGTCAAACCCAGAAAACGATATTGACATGAATCAGCACTTTTGTGCCCCAACAGCCAACCTTGAGGATCCAAACTGGAAATGTTAAAGGACGAATTTAGTAACAGAGCTTTTAAGTCACTAAGGGACGTACTGGTGTGATTGCTCCAAATGGGGTAATCTCCCAAATCAGGAAAAGAGTGGGCATTTAATTTTTTAGAAGTCGCCAATCCAAAGCAGGTGGTTTGTGAAATTGTCGAATTCAGAAACAACATATGGTTTGGGTTGAGACATGCACGATGCAAACCCTCAGTGATTTACACTTGCCAAAGCTTAGAACCCCAAACAAATTTAAGATCAATGGTATCTTTCTACAATTCATATCCTCCTAGTGCCAATTGGTCTATAAAGGACTTTGAATACAATAATTTAGTGTGGGTAAGTCTACCCTTGGAAGAGGACTTCTCAGGCATCCTAAAAAAAATGCATCAGGGTTGGATTGATTAAAATCAGTAAAATATAAAAACATTTTCAAAAGAGTTTTGGAGCTGCCTTCAACAGAGGCCGGTCAATGTTCCCACTGTGTAAAATTAACCACATTTCTAAACGTGTTTGCTTTGTGCAGAAAGTGATTACCATAAGTGTTGATAACAGAACAAATCACCATCATTTGCAGAATCTAAATACAAATCCTCAGCATCAAAAGCAGCATATTATTTCACATCAGAAAACAAAGCCTCTAAGGCTTGGACATCCTAATCATCAGAGCGAGTATTTTGTTTAACCACATCCCCATAGAGACAGGAAGTACATTGGAGACATTAATAACCTCTGTGGGCCTGTGAATCTGAAATTTAACAGCATCCTATACAATCCCATCTAAAATGGGCCAAGTTGTGATATTCATGAAAGTCTGGTCCCTCTTCATTCTGTGTGAAGAGGAGCGGGGTGCCAAAGTTCCATCAATTAGTCTAATTGTTGTTCTTTCTTTAACATAGTGTCCGTTGACAAAACGGAAAAAATACACCAAAAATCCAATAGACATGACCAAAAGTTGAAAAAAGTACCAGCCAAATGTAAGTCGGTGGAGGAATTACATTTTTTTTTTAAACCAAACGACAAAAACAGATATTTTTGAAGGAGACTTTGATGTGGTAGAGTTAGTGTCAAATGAAAAACGTGATTGATTAGCCACACAGGTCTCTAAATCAGGCATGGATAAACCTGTGGGATAAGTGTACTCAGTATCATCAAGAGTATCAGAAACTGGTGGATTCAATAAAGGATTTGTAACTGTAGTCATCTCGATGGCAACATCAGGTCCGGCAGCAGGTGTTGGAACCAAAACAGAGTTTCACAGCATAGCTGGACAAGAGACCGCAGGTGTCATGCTAAGAAGAATCAGCCACTCTGTGTAGTTTGACATTGTCAATGGAGATGTACCTGTTTTCCTTTTGGCCAGGAAGTAGAGGTAAAATGACTGTTCTTTTACCCTGCACGCCAAGCATAGGAACTGGAGTACGATATGAGGGACCAAACTCCTTCTTGTTTGCGACCTTCTCTCAGACCAGGTCACCAACTCGGGGTAGCCAGCCAACTACCGGAATCTGCAACGCAGCATCAGATGTGGAGGGTAAATGTTCCCTTGCAAGACTGTCTCTGGTCTTTTGTAGATTCTGGAAAACAGTACAATGTTCAATCTACATCAATAGAAGTGTCAGCCGCCGCTTGGTCTAGACTTTCACGGTCCGGAACAAACATTTTGATACCAAAGAGCATTTCATATGGGTTCCGCCCACCCAGAGACTTTCTAGGGAGATTATTTAGTGTGCGCTGAACGCTATTGAGGTGGGCTAGCCTGTTCTGGCCTGTACCTAATACCCTAGCTTTCAAGGATTGCTTTAAGTCACGGTTCATCCGCTCCACAACACTATTGCCCTCAGGCCGATATGAATCAGCACTCCTTTGGGGCCACACCCACACAAAGCATGTGCAAGAGTCAACTGCTACTAAGATACACTTACATGCAGTATCAGAGGAGAAAGGACTGCAGTGATCCATATAAACACAACCAAGTGGTTTATTAGATATATACAACTGAGTCTGGGGCAGGCATGTAGCAGAAGAAGGTTTAATCTGCTGGCAAATGTCACAATGAAGGACATAATCACGCGTTTGTTTGTACAATCCACTCCATCAGTAACGCTGTTGTAGGAGAGATAGCGTGTGCCGCTGTAATCAAAGTCTGCCTGCGGTCCGCGCTGGGAATCAACCTGTCACCAACGTCGTTAATTCTCACATAAGAAACTTTATCAAGACTTAAATTATAAGAGTATTTAGAAGGGAAACCTTTCTGTTAATTGCCTCCCTTCTCTGTTGCGGCAATAGCTGCCAAGATGTCATCATCAATCTTAGCTTTGTAATGTGTAACTACTGCTACTGAATATGCTGCAACTGCTGTCTTAGCCGCTTCATTTTCAAGACTATTGCCAACAGCGTGAACTCCAACAGGCTGGTGACCAAGAGTATGAATTACAAACACAGGTGGGAGCCGTTCTTTTAGTTCAGCCACTCAAACCCAGATCATTTTGTTTCATTGTGCGACCTTTGGAGTCATGATAATCATTTTGAGTCCAAAAGAAAAAATTGTCATTGTATGATTGAACACAGTAGTAAGAGTCACTTACGACAAGAGTAGTCACAATAGGATCTGCGTACTCCAATGCAAGCATCAGAGCACGAAGCTCTGCCAATTGGGTGATACAGTCCCCTAATGAATTTGTATGCACAATATCAGACTTGAATTCACCATCCACCATTGTACCAACCACTATTGCGCAGGCCGAAGAATAGGCGTGTCTTGAATCCGTAGCCGGTTGCACTGAACCGTCTGTGTAAATGATACAATGGAAATCCTCCAGAGGCCACATGGTCAGAGGAGCAGGATGAACAAACTCATACTGCAAGAACTCTTGTGTCTGCAAAGAGGAATCACAAATGAATGTGATATCTGGAGATGTCCAGGACGTGGCCCATTGTATCTACCGTGGGTGCAAGGTTTTTGAATTCAGTACACTGGCTTTCGTCACTGCCTCTTAAGCAGGATACAGAGTAACAACCAAAATGCGTTTTCCCTTTGACAGTGCACGTTCCTTAAGAATCGCCATTTGCACTGCTGTCAAAACTTTTTCCACAGTGGAAAACCGCAACTCAGCCGAAGTGTAAAAGTGTGACTTGTAAGTGATAGAGACTGTGTCACCCTCATTAAAGGTCAGATATGTGAAACCCACCGCCCCAGGCACGATTCTTATTACCAGGTTGGTGTGGTTATCACGAGTCAGCAAGAATCTAGATTCTAAAAGATCAGCCTGCAAAGATTGCAAGATGGATGAATGTGTTGGCAGCCAGAAAGATTTGGAGAAAGTAGGTTGTACCAAAGCGTAAAAAGGCTTGATACGCTGGGCATAATCGGGAATGTAAGTACACCCGAAATTCAAAAATTCCAGTAACAATTGTAGTTTTTTCAGCGTTGAGGGAGAGCGCAGTTGTGCGCATTTTTCCAATAAGTGAGGTGCTAAACCCCGACCTTCATTGTTGAGCTCGTAGCCCAGAACCAACACTGTGTACTCTGCAATGTGACTTTTCGAAAAGTTGAATTTATAGCCAAAATCTGCAAAAAGGCAAATTATGCGGTCAACACGACATAGATGCGGCCATAATTCGTCGTCTGTGAGATAAATGTCATCCACATACAAACATGCATCTGTGTCGACTCCCTCCAAAAGAAAGACTATGCAGGCGACAAAGACGCCAGGACTGTTTTTATAGGTCATAGCCAAACGGCGGAATTGGCCCTGTTTGCCACCACTGATAACAGCTGTCCATTGACTACTAATAGAGGACAGATTATGGGCAAAAAACCCATAGGATATGTCAAGTGTGGTTTTAAACCTTTCTCGCACAAGACTATCCACTGGAAAATAACTGTGAGTATTCTGCACCGCGCACGTACGACAATAGCAGTTTAAGTGGTGGTAATCCAACACCAATCGGTATGAGCCGTCAGGCTTGGTCACAGTAAATAGAGGGTTATTCATCAGAGACACACATGTTTCAATCACACCTTGATATTCCAATTGCTCAAGGATTCTGCCATGGAAGCTTTCGCTTCACGTCGCATGAGGTATTGGGGTTGAGGCTGTGCCTTTTACCGCAATGATATCTCATGGCTGGGGGATAATTTGTCCCACCCACAGTGAGTACGGTACAAAACCGGTGCAAGCACCTTAGCCCAATCTTCTGCAAAATGCAGAGCCTGCTCCTTCGGCACTGTGTACGTGAAACTAGGGAGGATCACCTCCTCCCCTCGCGGAGCTGCTAAAACAAAAGGTGGGGGCCAATCGACCTCCGCCAACAAAATGTCATAAGTAGTAGTTAGATTCTCCCAAAATACTCCTTTTATAGTACGTTATATGTCACCTTCAATTACAAAGATAATTTTAAAAAGTCTCTCAGGGGGTGCCACTCTAGTGTCAGCTGTCTCCACTACAACAAATGTGTCAGTCGCTGTCACCTTCAGTAGTGGACGCAGCGCCTCTCGCACTATGGTAATCTCCGCCACGCTGTCCAACATCGTCAGTTCCCATGTCTGATTGCAGAGCTGCGTTCTCACTATCTGTGTCATATCTCGCTGTTAGAGCAGCAACTTTCTTCTTCTGAAACTGGGGCCTCTGTTATGGAGAGTTGTCCTGCTTGCCTTTACCGTCTGCCTTGCGGGGTGGGCCCTGTTTCGGACCCCTCCGCTTGGCGCCGTCTCCTCCACCCGTAGGTGAGACCGATGAATCCTGCAAAGAGCGAAGAGAACGTTGATCAGGAATCTGAAAATGATCAGGTGACTTAATCATAGCGCGGTCGCGCAATTCATAAGTGCGCTCAGTAGACACGTATTGATGATTCTGTTGCTTTTTCCCCTGTTTTTGTTCTTGGTCCCATTCTGTTTTGGAACAGTGGGACGATCATCTTGTCAGATTTTGCCGCCTGAGTTTGCTTCTGTTTTTGTGTGGCAAATGGCTTAACACCTAAACTATTACGACCAATGGTTTTATATGCTGCTGTAATAATTTTCAGTAACTGACGGATTTCTCTGCATCGGGGACATCGCGCAAAGCATTAGACACCTGGAAGCTTACTGCATCTCCCTTAACATTAGAAAGGATGAGATCGAAAAGTACCTCAAACACTCCAACGAGTCTCATTCCCAATTCAACAGCCACCTTCGTCCCGTGCTCATCTTGAACACGTTTATTGACGAAGGGTAGGACGGCCATTGACGATGTGCCGAAGCACCTTGTATGGACTGCCACAAAAATCATACCCCATGTGGTATGATTATTTCAGGCACTAAGTCTTTCTGCAAACTTATGGTTAGAATCCTGTGTTTCTCCACATGAGTCGTATTAGAAAATACTGCCTCCAGTTGGTCAAATTTCTCGTCAAGCGAAAAAGGCATTTCATCCTTATCCTGGGGACGATTGCCCATAACCGCATGAACCATAACGGGACTAAGCTTCAACCCGTTTGGCCCAACTGGATGCGCCGTAACACCATGGGCCCCACCCTGAATGTTGCGTGATATGTAATGAACCAAGGCCCTAATAACCGCTACTGCAGAGGTATAAAGGAGCCGTAATTCAGTTATGGAACATCGCCCCGCACTCGGGTTTGGGGTAAATCCAGCCAAAACAGGCCAAGAAGCGCCTGGAATGGACAATGGACCTAGTCTTACTGTCGTTAGAGAGTAGGGGTGGGCACAATCAAACCAAATTTGGTGCTGCCAAGCAGAAATTGGGATCTCCCTTGTCCTATAAGGAGTGTCCTCTATAGGCACGGCAGTGGGAGTGTATGTATGAAACACAGTGGTATCCGCATTAACTTCCGGAAACGTAACCCATGAGTAGAAAATCTCAAACGGGTAAGCCGCATCAGCATTCACGACAAAAACAACTGCCATGCCACCTAGGGGGACGTTGAAACCCTGCAAATGATTGCAAACAACCAACCCACTGTGTTGCGGGATATCAACGGCAGCCATAACGACACAGAAAGAATAGAAACTATGCAAAGTAATGTAGCACAACTGGGTAGTAATTTTAAATTATCAAGCTTGAAAAGACCTATTTAACTATAGGTAGGTTTATCTGTTACCACTGTCAACCAGAAACAATAGTGAGGGGGTCGTGGACCGACACAAGCACTACTTGAGAGTCTCAAAATAAGACCACAACGTTAGGTGCGCCATGTTGCAGGGATTCTGCTCCTACACAGAACTGTGCACAGAGACTCAATTACCTCAGTGAATTGTGGTGTACCAAAAAACTCACCTTAGTGCCTAGAAACCCTAACCAGCTAGCATCAGTGTCACATTAGCTCTTCGTCCTATAGCAAAGCAACCAATGATTAGAAAACCCAGAACGTGTGACTTCGGTTATTCTCAGGAATGGGGGGAAACAAAAACACTCTTTCGTTATACTCTCATACCAATCCACAACAGGAGTAAAAAAGAGTCACGGGTAAGGTTAAAATGTATTTATTTTAACAACGTGCTCTAAGATGCAGTACTTTTGCTAACATAAGCAGACATATGATTAGAAAGAATATGATCAGCATTGTTACAATTCCATAAAACACAAAGGGAGAAATCATATTACAATGATGGTAAAAAATAGGACTTATAGTGCCTAGTATAACACCCTCTTTAGCTAGGAACTATCATCCACATGCATCATTGCACCCGTTTGCGATACCTAAATTGCAAAAATTAGGGAATCGCAATTTAGAAATCGCAAACGGCAATGCATGAATAATTCGCAAATATTTTTGCAATTTCTTAATTTTCCTTAATTGCGGTTCACATTTTGCGAATCGCAATTAAGGAAAACCTTCCCATTGATTCCTATGGGCCAAAAGGCCCATAGGAAACAATGGGAAGGCATTAACATTTTGCGAATTTCATTTTGCGAATCGCAATTTGTTAATGCATTTCAAGGGTGCTGAAGGGGGTCCAAAGGACCCCCCCTGCAATCTTGAAATGTTTTTGTAAATGCAAGTTTCACACACATGTCCAAAGTACATGTGTGTGTGTAACATGATACTTTTAAAAATGCATTTTTGAGCATTTTTGAAAGATTTTGCAAATTAACACGAGGTTCAACCTCGTGTTAATTTGCTCCCCCTATTTGCGAATTCACCATTTTTAAAACATTCATGCATTGCATTTAAGGAATCGCAAAAATACGATTCCTTAAATGCAATCACATTTTTAGAAATCGCAAAAAATTGCGATTTTCACACAATTGTTTCATACATCCCAAAAAGTGATTTTAGAATCGCAAACGGCCGGATTTTGCGATTCGCACCGTTTGCGACTCCAAAATCGCTTGATGCATGTGGCCGTTAGTTTTATAAAATATAGAAGGTCTCTTAGGCTTGTATGGGGGATCCCATACCTCTAGAATCAGCAGGAATGGATCACATCAGGGTCTGCAAAAGCTCTCTGTCTCTCTGGAAAAACGGGCTTCTTCCAAGTGTCTGAAATCATGCTTACAGTGTGATATTAAAGGCGCCAGAATCACGTTGGCTGCAGTTGTGTTATGGCTAAAAACGTGAGCCGATCATCTCGAACAACAGATACCTCTCATGTGAAGCATTTCATGCAGCCTAACTTACAACAACAGTTATATGCAGTGTCCTGCATATAAAAGCGGCAAAAGGTAAAATGGTGTTTAATCTTCTAATAAGCCTATGCTAACTTAACAATGTGCACAACAAGACCGAGCCCACACTACAGAGGAGAGGTGCTCGCTCCCAACAAAGCATGGGCCACCATCTCCATTCACTTAAGTACAGTCATGGTTAGTTAGGGTGAATGAAGGTCTGTTAAGACAAGCATGCCTTTGATCGACACTTCCAATTTGTTGTAAACACATGGTCCATAGGCCATCAAGAGAGATCAGGCTGGAGTTTCATCATCTGTGGAGGTAGGTTTATGCTTCTTTCTGTCCAGGTGTTTCTGTTTGTGCATCATTTTCTTCGTTGATCGAGTTGTATAGAATTGCTAGCCTCTCCCTCGGTCCACAAGTGACAGTTTTGTTTGATTCCTGAGGAGCCTCAGCATCTGGAAGAATCCCCAGAGACTTGTGTGCCTCTCTTGGTGTACGGGCAACAATCCTCTTTTCCTGGAAGCTGAAGAGAAGGTGAACTGGGAGATCTTGTGGTCTGGAGATGTTAGGTGACATCTTTGAACTCATTGCGGTGTGTTAGCATGTGAGCAGAAATATCTTGATATATGGCAATGGCATCTCCTTGAAACATTTTGGTTACTGCTGTCTGGATGCATGCGTTACTGAAAAGGGTAGACCCAATTAGTGTCGCTGGGACCTGGGTGTATAGCGGTACAGTGAGAGAAATGGTCCCAGTTTGCGATTATTTAATAGAAACCACAATAGTTAAACACATTTTGAAAACAGAAACAATAAATATGGTACACTGTTATTTAATCACAATTAACCCGTAGATACATTATACATACATATGGAATTACTTGTTCTGATATCATTCGTGACCCAAAAAGTCAGGGGGAAAGGGATAGGGAAGGAGGAAGCGTGCTGGTGAATTGTAGCGCAAATGGATAGGTGTCAGGAAAAGGTATAGTGCTGGTCTTGTGATCCTCATCAAAAGAAATCAATACACGGCTTCTCTCAGAGCCACAATAGATGCAACAAATGTTATGAGTTTACTTAACCATGCTTGAAAGCCTTCGTAAACATATTTTGCTGAAGCGCAAGCTCGCAAGTTTGGAAGATGTCGACGTTTCCACCCCAGAGTGTTCTAGGTGTCTGAGAAACCTTAATGGGGGTCTTCCTCAGGACAAGGGGGGTGAAGAGGAGGAGGGGGGCACCTAGGACATAAACAAAAATGAGGGCTTATTGGTCTGAACAAAAGAAGTTGAATTACAAGGACTATGCAAAAGGACAAAGGTTTACCGTGAAGGAGACTCACAGCGGGGTAATCAGGGTCACATGAGCGCCTGGGCTCCACAGTGAAGAGAACGGAAATGGCATGTAAATAACCTAGAGCAGACAAATTTGAAAACTGTCAAAATGCTGGGCTGCGAAGCCTCGAGTGCGCTGGTTGAGTTAACTAGCAGTGAAGACTTACTGTGAAGACAAGAACTTAAACCTACTAGGGAGGGAATAAATCGCAAGTCCCTTCAAAGAAACAATCAATCCAAGGCCACCGTAGTTGGCCTGCCCAACGGCATCAATCTACAAATTAATAACAAGACCCAGTGTATTAAAAACCAACAACTCCCCCGGTGCATGGAACACAAACTCGCAGCCCAGTGGGTTGTCAAGAAAAGGAAGCACTTGTGGGCGGAGAACAGGGTCGTCCGATCAGTGTCGGTCAAATCTGTGAAATGGAAGCTAAAGAGTCGCATGAGACCAGGCTCTGAGGCCGTGATATAAAACAGTGGCCAAAAAGGGTCAGGAGGTCGGGCGTGTTAGAATCCAACACTTTCTGAAATGCCGAAATCCGTCCCGGAAGAAGGAACCAAATGGATGACAGAGCAGCTTTTAAGAGCAACTGATCGCTCTGTACGTGCACATAGTTCCACGAAGGATGGGAACGTGCCACGGGGGATGGTAAGTAAGTGAGGAAAGACTCTCACCCACAACTGGAGTGTTGAAAGCAACATATAGTCAGAGGAAAGACTCAAAATCCAAACTTACGGGATAAAGCCTATTGCATGTACACACAAGTGAATTTGATTTACAACAACAAATAAATAAAGGCTGATGGGAAAAGGGTTCTAATACCAAGAACGGAATGCTGTCAAACAGTGGAGCGGGAGAGGTGGTGGCCAGGTAGAGCGATTCGGCGTGGACTGAAAGAATTGCTCAGGGGTATCTAACATTAAGAGCCTTGGGGTGCCCAACAAAAGGCAACAAATGTTCCATAATTGCCTCTCTCACAAGCGGCTGAAGGCGTGTAAGGGCCAAAGCCAATGTGTTAGACATAAGTGGATAAACAGATACCTCTTGCACAGACCCAGCAGAAAATCAAAGTAAGGATACTACAACATTGAAGTCGTATACGCTGTGAGGTGCCCGGGGCGCCCCTAGTGGATCATTTCAAGAGAGCGGGCCATGCCCCTGAAAATGTCCAATGGGTGGTTCTGGAAAAGACGACTCTGGGACCCAAAGGAGGCGACATAGGCTTGATTTTGAACACAAGGGAATCCAAGTGGATGTCCCTATTGGACTCAATAAACAATGGTCTGAACAAAGTTGACAGTAGCCATGCACAATTAGCAACACTCTGTCCATGATGAGTTTAGGCTAGCATGCAACTGACACATACCTGTATGGCTTGGGCATGCCTTCCAACAACACTTTACCCTCCTGTGTTGAGAGGTACGCATCGGTTTAAAGGCATTTATGCACAACGGTACTCCTGGTCTTCTTTCTGGGCGGGAGTTATGTTAATCTATGCATAGAACAGTACTAACATGTAATCCAATGTCTTGGATATGCCTCCTACAGATGCTTTACCCTCCGGTGTGTGAGGTACGCATCAGCCACCATCTATAGCCATTACAACGCTTCACTAAGTACGATCCCAGACGCTTTACCCTCCTGTGCAAGAGGGACACGTCAGGGCATGTTTTATATGTTTTTATGAAGAATGTAGCTTGGATCCATTGGACACCCTCCATGTGCCTGTGCAAGAGGGATCTGTTTATCCACTTAAGTCCAATACAATGGCTTTGGCCCTTACACGCCTTCAACTGCTTGTGAGAGAGGCAATTATGGAACATTTGTTGCCTTTTGTTGGGCACTCCGAGGCTCTTAATATTAGACAGCCCTGAGCAATTCATTCAGTCCACGCTGAATCGCTCTACCTGGCCACCACCTCTCCCGCTCCACTGTTTGACAGCATTCCATTCTTGGTATTAAAACCCTTTTCCCATTGGCCTTTATTTATTTATTGTTGTAAATGAACTTCACTTGTGTGTATATGCACGCCAGGCTTTATCCCGTAAGTTTGGATTTCAAGTCTTTCCTCTTACTAAATGTCATTTTCAACACTCCAGTTGTGGGTGAGAGTCTTTCCTCACTTACTTACCATCCCCCATGGAACGTTCCCATCCTGCGTTGAACTTCGTGCACGTATGGGGCGATCGGTTGCTCTTAAAAGATGCTCTGTCACCCATCCGGTTCCTTCTTCCTGGACGGATTTTGGCATTTTGGTAAGTGTTGGATTTTAATCCGCCCGACCTCCGTTCTGACCCTTTTTCGCCCCTGTTTTATATTACAGCCTCTGAGCCTGGCCTCATGCGACTCTTTATCTTCCATTTCAGAGAGACGACCGACACTGATCGGATGACCCTGTTCTCCGCCAACAGGCACTTTCTTTTCTTGACAACCCACTGGGATGCGAGTTTGTGTTCCATGCACCAGGGGAATTGTTGGTTTTTAATACATTGAGTCTGTTGTTAATTTGTAGATTGATGCGGTTGGGAAGGCCAACTGGTGGCCCTGGATTGATTGTTTCTTTGAAGGAACTTGTGATTTATTCCCTCCCTAGTAAGTTTCAGTTCTTGACTTCACAGTAAGTCTTCACTGCTAATTAACACAACCAGCACACTCGAGGCTTCGCTGCCCGGCATTTTGACAGTTTTCAACTTTGTCTGCTCTAGATTATTTACATGCCATTTCCGTTCTCTTCACTGTGGAGCCCAGGCGCTCATGTGACCCTGATTACCCCGCCGTGAGTCTCCTTCATGGTAAACCTTTGTCCTTTTGCGTAGTCCTTGTAATTCAACTTCTTTTGTTCAGACCAATAAGCCCTCGTTCTTGTTTATGTCCTAGGTGCCCCCCCTCTTCCTCTTCACCCCCCTGTCCTGAGGAAGACCCCCATTAAGGTTTCTCAGACACCTAGGACACTGTGGGGTCGAAACGTTGACATCTTCCAAACTTGCCAGCTTGTGCTTCAGCAAAATATGTTTACGAAGGCTTTCAAGCAGGGTTATGTAAACTCATTATATTTTTTGCATTTATTGTGGCTCTGAGAGAGGCTGTGTATTGATTTCTTTTGATGAGGGTCACGAGACCAGCACTGTACCTTTTCCTGATACCTATCCATTTGCACTACAATTCACCAGAACCCTTCCTCCTTCTCTATCCCTTTCCCCATTACTCTTTGGGGCACAAATGATATCAGAACAAGTAATTCAATCTTTATGTATAATGTATCTACGGATTCATTGTGATTAAATAACAGTGTACCATATTTATTGTTTCTGTTTCTGTTTTCAAAATTAGTTTAACTGTTGTGGTTTCTGTTTAAATAATCGCGTACTGGGACCATTTGTTTCACTGTACCGTCTGGCTGCATGCATCAATCGTTCTTTCATATGAAAATAGTGAACTCTGGTGAGGGTGTCTGTTGGCAAATTCATCTGGTGCTGGAACACTGAGAACACTCTGTGAGTGCAGTCGAGGAGTAGCGGTTGATCATCTGGCAGTTGTAGCAAATGGACAAAGAGGGCCTGGATATGTGCTTCGAGTCCTGCCTGCTACACACATGCGGCTATACCCCTGATGTGTTTGGCCCATGGATTGATTGATGTCGGAAAAAGTCTTGGCAAAGGGACGAGATGTCCTTGTGTAACTCAGCCAACAACAGTTATATATCCTGTTTTGTTGCTGGCACCAGTGCATCAGGGTACTCTACCAAATCCTGAGCCGGTGTCGAGGGACCTTTTCCCTGCGATTGGAGGGATCAGCTTTCTGAAGCATATCCCTGATGGAGGGGTGGCACAAGACCTTGGTTCTATTCACTGCTATTCAGGACTGAGCAGTTGTGACCTCACCAGGGAAATATGGACTGGCCCCCTGTTAGTTAGCAAAGTTAAACAGCCTGTGATTTCTCAAAGCACCACTGTGACTGTGGGTCACCGCTCTGCCTGCCACTCTCAGTTATTAGTGACGGGTGGTTTCCCCAGGGGTTCAATTAACTGATGTAGGGCTCACTATCCTTTATTTGAAGAGAACACAGGGTCAACTTTATCGCCCCTGGAGGGTTCCACCTTCTCCAACACATGCAGGATCCTAATAGGCAGTGGCAGCCTGTAGTCTCAGTCACTCTACATTTGGGTACTCACAGTCCTGTCAGGAGTGAGTGGGGCCCTAATTGATCCAACTTCTGCTTTGAGGTCCCACTATATCATGCCGTTGTAAGGGCACCCATCCAGGCTCAAAGAGAGAGAGGTTGTGGATCGATTATCCTCGGGGCGTTTGTGTGGTGATCTCTAAGTTTCGCTTGATTGACCAGGCCTCTGGTTTATTAGAGTTCAGATCCAGGGGCGTGGGTGCTGCAACATGGACACCTCAATCAAAATAGGGCTCCACCCCCTCGGTTCAACACAGGTGAGAAGCCTCCTTTGGGCCACCTCACACGGAGGCCTCACCCCTTTGCCCCGTTGGACCATGCACTGCCTTTCCCACTGTGTACCTGGCCCACAACAGAGATCATAGCATGGAAGGGGCTCGGGGCTGCCACACCGCATAAGTAACTCCTGCAGATGCATCGCGATAATGCTGTATCCCATCAGGTGGTCCCAGCTGCGCTCAGCTTCTGCTCCTATCTGAGCTTTGACAGGGATCTGGTGTTCCGAGCAACACATCTTTCCAGCAATGCAGCCTCAATTCCCGCCACAGTCGCCACCATGAGGAGACTATTTCAATAATAAAAGTTTCATGGGGCCCGGAAACTCACCAATGCTGGTTCCATGTTGCTGGCACTCAGGGCTCCCCTCCGGAGGCATTTTCACCAAGATTGTCTGGATAAAAGGGGAAGAGAGGAGGGTTACCATTTGGAGCTCAGCGGAGATGTGCTGTGTCTGATCTCCTCCCTGCCCATGCCCCCTTATTGTAATATTTTTTAAATAATTATTGCAAAATAGTTTTTAAATATCAAATTAAAGTTTTAGAACTGGGATGTAAGGGTTTTAGGGGTGAAGGGTGGGGGTTAATACTCAGGGATCAACTTTGATACCTGGGTATTAATGTTATATTGTATTTAATAAATATGTTATTATTTTTAAAATAATTATTGAAAAATAATTTAAAAATAGAAAAATTACATTTTATGAGCAAGATATAGGGGAAATAAGGGTAAGGGATGGGGAAGTGTATTATTAACCAGGCATTAATATTAATACTTTAGTAATACTAATACTATCCTTGAATTTATTTTTTGAATATTTAAATGTAATTATAAAAAATACATTTCAAACATTAGAGTAATTATTAAAATATAAACCGACTTTTAGGAAAATAAAAATAAATATATTTCAAAAGCTGTTATATAAGGTTAAAAAGTGTTTTAAACCACAACAAATAACACTTTTATTTTTAAAAACATTTAGTTCTATTTCTGATTGCTCACACTTACTCTCGACCCCCGAGGCTGATACCGGCTGGCTACATCTTGCTCTTAGCAAAATTTTAATACTGTACACATTTTCCCTCTGTGTCCGTCCCCACCTACCACTCTAGCGCTATTTTACTTCGTTCACTCGTTTTTTTAAACTGTAGTGCAGAATTGTCAGAAATAGTTGTACCTGCTCTCCAAGCAGTTTATTGAATTTACCTGCTCCCTAGTGGGGCGAGGACGATCTTGAGGAGGTCCCCGGGTCTCGAACCTGCGTTTCGTGGCGGCCATTTTGGCTTGGGCGCCGGTATAAAACCAGCATAGCTGAGCAGCAGATACTGATTGCTCACACTTACTCTCGACCCCCGAGGCTGATACCGGGTGGCTACATCTTGCTCTTAGCAAAATTTTAATACTGTACACATTTTCCCTCTGTGTCCGTCCCCACCTACCATTCTAGCGCTATTTTACTTCGTTCACTCGTTTTTTTAAACTGTAGTGCAGAATTGTCAGAAATAGTTGTACCTGCTCTCCAAGCAGTTTATTGAATTTACCTGCTCCCTAGTGGGGCGAGGACGATCTTGAGGAGGTCCCCGGGTCTCGAACCCGCGTTTCGTGGCGGCCATTTTGGCTTGGGCGCCGGTATAAAACCATACGGCCATGCCTCCGCGCAGCGGACGCGTTCAGCGGACGCGCAGCGGACGCGTTCAGCGGACGCGCCGCATCAGCGCCGGAGTCGAGCCAGAGTCCAGCCCGTCTGCACCCGTCAGCGCTAAGGAGGCGCGGGAGACGGGATACTCTGTGCAATCGATGACACACCTAACCCCCCATACAGGTATGTCCAGGGAGTTCTTGCTCTCCCACAATGCGCCTCATACACTATGTCGCAACCTTTTAATCCCAGGGAATTTGGCATGGACCAGTTTGCTGTGGTCAATGTAAAATTACGTTTACCCCAGAGCCTCTTGGGGGAACTTCCTTACACCCTCCTGTCCTACGGGGAGGACTGATCAATGCACGATCGCTCTCCAAGAATGCTCAGAACATTCAAGAATTGATTGTGGAATCCAACCTAGATTGGCTTCTCATAACTGAAACCTGGTTAAAACCATGGTGCAACCCTGACCTAGCTATAGCCCTCCCACCAAATTTCCTCATTAAGCGTCTGGATAGACCTGAACAACGTGGAGGAGGTTTGGCCATAATCTATCATAAAGCCCTGAAATGTTCCACTCAGGAACTGACAGACATTAAAGAAGCAGAAGCACTTGCCTTCTCCCTGAGCGTCCACGACACGTTCACTTTTTCTCGGGCTCTTATTTATCGGCCACCTGGTCCTCCTACTAAATTTCTGGAATCTGTGGGAGATGTACTGAGTGACCTAGCCCTCAGATCCTCCCACTTTACTGTTCTGGGTGATCTAAATTTGCATCTAGAATCTCCCAATGAACCAGGTGTGAGATGTTTCCTGGACATTATTGATGTACTTGGTCTCTCCCTCCTGAACCACGAACCCACACACTTAGCAGGACATCTTTTGGACTGTGTCTGCTCTAACTCCTCCAGACTGATAGTAAAGACTCCCAGCCCCCAGATCTGGTCTGATCACTTTTTCATTCCCTTTCATATTACACGTCCAACAAATCGAAAAGGAACGATAACAAAAAATAACAAACATCCCAAGGACAATCATGTCCCTAACTGGAAGGAACTGCATACCAGACCTGAGGTGGCAGGGAAATTAGCTTGCAGCACTCTGATTCTCACAGGTTACACCTCCACTGACAATCAGAATTTTGGCAAGTGGATAGCCAGTGCAGGGGCACTATTGGGATCAGTCGGCAAAAAGAACCCTAACGCCACTAAAACCAAAAAAAGTGCCCATGGTTCACATTGGCCCTGAAACTCGAACTCGGAGCAGTCAGAGTTCTGGAACGGAAGTGGCGTAGGAATTATGATGCCACCGCCCACAACGCGTATCGAGTGGCTAGGAGGAACTACCACTCAGGAATAAAGTCAGCTAAGAAAGCTCACTTTCTTCAGGCCATTTACATCGCAGGCCAAGGACAAAAAGAGATCTTTAGGGTAGTTCAAAAATTCATGAGTCCTTCAGCTCTTTCGCAGGAGATCCCTCCCTCTCAAGATCTCTGTCATGCGATATCTGACTATTTCGATAAAAAGATCTCCGACATCGTGAACACTTTTCCACCAATACCCACTACTCAGCTGTTAGCTGTACAAACTGAAGAGAAATGGACCAACGCCCGCCTGGAGAAATTTGCAGCTATCCCCCTTGAAGACACTCACAAAGCCATTATGGCCATCAAATCCGGATCCCCCTTCGACCCATGTCCCCCTTCTGTGCTCCACACCTTAGTAGAGGTGGTCAATCCCATCATCAACAGGATTATCAACACCTCCTTGGCCACAGGAGATATACCTAGTGATTGGAAGCTGGCAGCGGTTAAGCCTTTACAGAAGAAGGCACTGGCTGACTCTACCACCCTTTCCAATCTGCGTCCTATCTCCCTGCTCCCAGTGCTGTTCAAACTGGCGGAAAAATTTGCCAACATTCAACTAACGAACTTCCTGGAGGGGAATAACATTCTACACCCCAACCAGGCAGGGTTTCGATCATATCACTCTACTGAGTCAGCCCTACTTTTCACAGCAGAGACCCTAAGAGCAGCCATGGACCAGGGAAAAGAGGCCGTCCTAATCCTACTTGACCTGTTGGCAGCCTTCGATACGGTTTCACACCATATCTTATTGAACCGGTTGGCTGCCGCAGGGGTAGGGGGACAAGCCCTGGTATGGCTTAGGAATTTCCTCAGCAACAGACGTCAGGTCACTGTGCTGGGCCCTTTCCAGTCGGAAGCAAAGGTCGTCAGCTCTGGGGTACCACAGGGCTCTAGTTTAAGCCATGTACTTTTTAATCTGTACATGGCCCACTTATGGAACTGATCGCATCTTTTAAGATCAGTACAATTTCTTATGCTGACAACACCCAGCTAATCCTGGTGCTGGACAGGGACAGGCCAGGTGCTGAAGAAAATCTAAAGGAATGCCTAACAGCGACATTCAACTGGATGACCAACAACCATTTGAAATGTAATGCCGGGAAGACAGAGATCATGCCGTTTGGGAAACACAATCTGTTCTCCCCAAAGAGGTGTTGGCCTGCTGAAGCAGAAGCGCCACCCAACACCATCACATCGGCTCGGAACTTGGGTATCAAGTTCGACGACCAACTGTCTTTTAAAAATCAAGCAGTAACTATAGCTGGGACCTGCTTTCAGATTATAAAGGCACTGAGGAAATTCTTCGATCTCCTCCCGCTGCCAGCCAGAAAAACGGTGGCAGTGGCTTTAATTAACTCCAGGTTGGACTACTGCAACGGCCTGTATGCTGGAGCTAACAAGTCAGTCCTGCACCGACTGCAGATGGTCCAACATGCCACTGCGCGCCTAGTACTATGCTGGCCATGTAGATCCTCAGCCTCAGCGGCCCTGAAGGCGCTACATTGGCTGCCTATTAGTAAAAGAATCTTATTTAAGATACTTGTCATCACGTTCAGGGCGTTCCAACAGCAAGGACCTAAATACCTCTGCAACGGGTTTAAGAAATATCACCCCACCCGCTGTCTGAGATCTGCTAGCCAGAACTTGTTTACTATCCCTCGCTTTAAGCTGACTACAAGAGGTGGCAGATCCCTCTTCTTTCTGGGCGCTAAGGCCTGGAATCAGTTACCACCCTCCCTAAGAGCATTATCCCAGGAGACCCACTTCAGGAAAGCATTAAAAACTTGGGTCTTCTCTTTAACTGATGTAGCCTGCAGAGCCTTGATCTAATAGTGTGATGTAATAGGTCACTCATCATCTTGCCCCCTACCCGTCCACCTGGGTTGGTTAAGCGCCAAGATACTCCCTGGAGTGATAGGAGCGCTATAGAAATGTGCTTTACATTACATTACATTTATTTTTTGAATATTTAAATGTAATTATAAAAAATACATTTCAAACATTAGAGTAATTATTAAAATATAAACCGACTTTTAGGAAAATAAAAATAAATATATTTCAAAAGCTGTTATATAAGGTTAAAAAGTGTTTTAAACCACAACAAATAACACTTTTATTTTTAAAAACATTTAGTTCTATTTCAAGAAATACAGTATTAATTTTAGAATTTTTCAAGCAGTAGACTTTATTCAAAATGTATTAAACATTTTTATTGTATTTTAGAAAACATATTCCCACACTTTTCCTTTCATTTCATATCTTTCTTTTATCTCTCTGTTTTCAGTTTGACGTCTTTGGTTTTGCATCTGTTTCTACAGTTGGTGGAGCGTCGCGTTCAAGATAGTACAGACAGGGTCACTGCACTCAGGTATGAAGAACATAATTTACTCTTTTAAACAGTAATGTCACATGCACAGTACTGAAAATGTGTATTCTTTTGAGAGGATTTTCGTTATCACATGCTTGGAAATATTCTTGGTTTAAGGTTTTAGTAAGTTCAAGAGAATGTTAGGCCCTAATTAGGGTTGCGGTAATGGAACCGGCCGACAGGTAATCAGCAGTCCCGCCTGCCAAATTAGGATCCGATTGCCGTGGAGGTGGTCCGAAACAAGTCTCTTTGCACTGAGGCTTGTGCTGAAGCACGGAAAAGGCATGTTTTTAAACATCCCTGCACCCTGTGGCAGGCCCTTAATGGTGGCTACCACATGGAGCATGGATATTTGTAGCGGAACCTGTGGTCCCCACCTGGTCTCATAGTGGAGGGATGGGGTCCCTGCTATGGGTCCACAAAGTTAGTTTCCGACAGCCTTTCAATGGCCGTTGGACCACCATTGAAAGGCCGTCGGAAAGGGCCATTGTAATCCCTATGGCGGTGCCTGAGCAGGTACCGCCCTCATTGTAGGGATTACATTCCGACCAGTGGGCTTATGGGCTCTTTTAGCCTGTCAGAACCGCAGTGATCGGACCAACTGCATTGTAATGCAGCGTGCCATTGGTGTTGATCCCACCGGTATCATAATGAGCCCCTTAATATCTGAGTAGGTCCTGGAGGTTACTCTCTGGGTATTATTCTCCTGTTTTTTTTAATTGTATCATTCTTCTCTAATTGGGAATTGTGGGTAGACTACTGGCAACATGCATGGGGATGTCCTGGGATACCTCCCTCAAAACCTCAAAACTGAGCCACAGGGCTTGTTGAAGGTGGCATTTTGATATGTTGTAAATTTCTCTAAGTTCAATCTCCATTACAGAAGTAGAGTGGTTATGTTCAGTGGTTCCTTCAGCCATATTGCCAAAAGTAATCCCTCTGTCTTTGCAAAGGCATGCTAAATGCTCAACATGCCTACAATGACTCCTAGGCTCACCTAACCTCTACTTACAATAAAGTAAACTATTGTAATTCAGAAGTCGGTTTCCTTGGCGTGAAAGCAGATATGCAGCTTGTTGATTTTCAATTTTCAGAAAAAAAATGTTTTAGTAAAATCTTTTCCAAAGGTTCTACTTTAGTTGTTTGGAACTTTTACTGCATCAATGGTTGTAAAAAATGGTTTATTTGTTTCAAAAATCTGTTTGGATTTAAATGTCATAGTTTAGTTGCTGGTAAAAAAATAGTTTCCTGAACTTTGTAGGGAAGCATTTTCAAGTTGTTTATTTATGAATAGTAATTTCCTTTCTTTGTAATGAAGGTTTTTTCTGTTCGGTTAGAGTTATTTTTCACTTTGATTTGTGATTTTGTTTTTTCCAGTTGAGATGGTTCCTTGATATGCTGTTATGAATTAAGGATGGAAAATAATGTTAATTTTTTAACATTTTATTGGGTAAAAAATGAAATTTCTTGTGCTGCAAGAAAATGCTTTGTTTAATCAGTTCCTGTGTGTTGGACTTGGCCTTTTTCCCCCAAAATTTTTCGCTTTTGACCCCCTTACCTAGGATGTCTCCCCTATGGGATTAAACCTGTATAGGCCATGAGTGGTGTGAGACCCCTTTTGAAACATGTAATTACCTGACATAATGTGAACACTTGTAAATATCCCCCATTTTGAAAACGCACCTGACTGAAATGTATTGTTTTTAAAATGGATGCCATGGCCATGGGTTTTGCCACCTGACTGACATAGGTCAGCTGTCTAGATAACATTACCCAGCAACCCCTAGCTTTTGGAGGGAAAGCCTGGCACCCAGGGTGCTCACCCCCTCCCCTAGAACCAGTTTAGGCTAGATTTGCTGTGAGGTGCGACCGCCACATGGGCCTGTGAGCTGGGCCCTGCACCCCTATAAACCCCCCCGCTGCTGTCCCCATGGGCCCCTGACAAGGGAGGACTCTTCATAGGTCCCTGACGCCGTGGGACCTTGAACTACGCCAGCGCTGAGGGAAAAAGGTGCCCAGAAGAGGAGGAATGCTGTGGGCTTGAACCCCCCAGGAGGTGAGGAGTGTGCCCCTGGGCTGGCTGTGGAGCTGTTCGCCCCCCCCTCCGTGAAGAGCCTACTTGGAAGCCCTGGTTTGCCTACCTAAGCGCTGTAAATGCCAAGACTGTTGCTGCCCTGGGCTGCTTGGAGGAACTGTTGCCCTTGTGAGGTACTGCCTGTCAAGCGCTATTCTGGGGAGGTTGATGCCCCCAAGGAAGTTGTGGCCCCCCCTGTGGAAGCTCTGACACTGTGAGGGACTGCCTGTAGAGCGCTGTGTGTGGAAGCGCTGGGGCTGGTGTGACCCCCGGAGAGCTGTTGGCCCTGAAAACTGTGTGGGCTGAGGGAGGAGCTGTCCTCCGAGAAAAGCGCCCCCTTCCAGTGATAGCGCTGTGCCTGCTGTGTGGCCTGAGGAAGTTGTTGACTGAATAGCGCTGGGGGAGCTTACCCCTCGTTGTGGCGCGCGCTCTGCGTGAGGAGACTGGCATCCTGTGAATAGCGCCGGTTGAGGAGGCGCGCTTGCTACCTGATTAATAAATAATAAAAGGGAGCCTACCCCTTATCACAGCTGGAGGTCACCGTCGCAGCCCGGGCGCTGAGGAAACTGTGAGGAGCCTACCCTCGTTTTGGGCGTGCTGTCCGCCACATAAATAATTAAATAAAGGGAGCCTACCCCTTATCACCGTCGCGGCCCGGGGAGTGTTGGCGCTGCCTCGCGCTGCCTCACGCTGCCAGGGAGGCCCCCCCGCGGTGGTGTGCATCGTCGCGGCGGCCCCCGGTGCCAGGAGAGGGCCGCCGATGTGAAGTGGGCCGTGCTAGGCCCTGAAGCCTGCCTGACCCGCATCACGTGACGGGGGAGGCGGACCGCGTCATCGGCCCGCCCCCGCCGCGCACGGATTGGCCTGCGCGGCCGTGACCTGAGAGGCCGCGCAGGGATTGGTTGACGGCCGGCAAGGCCAGAAGAGGCGGAATCAGAGCCCCGGGTCCCCGTGAGGAAGGAGGGGGACCCGGGTGAAGCGCTGGTGTGGGGCCCCCGTGGACGAAGGGGGAGCCCCGACGAGAGAAGCGACCGTCGCGGGAGGCCACCCCGCCGGTCTGAGCCCCAGAGTGAGGGGCCAGTGGAGAAGGCGGGGCCGGGGCACACTGTCGGTGCCAGCCCGCCGACACGGAAGAAGCGACCCGAAGGAGGAGGGAGGAAAGCCAGGCAGGCTTCCCCCTCGCGGGCCAGGTCCCTGCGCCGTCCCCGGTGGCCCCGCCGACGCCGTTTGAAAACCCCGGGCCCCTGTGAGGCAGAAGGGCCCGGGAGAAGCCGAAAGATACCGCTGGGAGGGGCGCTCGAGGAAGCGCAAACCCCTCCTTTCTTCCACCCTGATGTGAGGGTGCTGCAGGACCCGCGAGGCTCCCGGTTGGTCGGGGAAGCCCCGTGAGTTGAACGCTGTGCGGCAGGGGCCTCGAGGCACATTGTCGGTGCCTGCCCCTACCGCCAAGGAGTCCCTGGACTGCCGGTGAGTGTGGGCCTGTCTTAAGTTGGTGGAGGGAGGGGGGGCAACGGGGTACATTGCCGGTGCCCGCCCCCGGGGACTGAGTTACCTTATCAGGTGCCCCGTCTGGCAGTGGGTACCTGCAACGTTGGGCCCCGCCGGAGTCTGTGGCCCCAGTAGACTGTGCCAGTAGGAGGAGGCCGTTAGCTAGCCCATAGGGTCCCCCAGGGAATTATCGATGCCCCCCTGAGACACGGCCACACCTTATGTCAATGCTGGGTGCTTAGGTTATTGCGCCCCTGCTTATGATTGATACTACCGTTATGTACTGCCTAGGTGGTTTTATAGTTAAGGCTTTTGTGCCTCCGGGCAGGTGAAGGTGACTTTTTCTTTTGCAGGTGTGTGCCGAATTTTAAATGTATTTGGGCTGTTGTGATAAACCCACAGGGATGATGGAGTAGACCGGGTGGTGCCCTTTATTGCAGGTGAGCCCAGAGGTTGGCCTGACATGTTGTTCCAGGCCCCTAGTCCCATCCCCTGTTAAGGAGCAAGCCTTGCTGAATTGTTACAGGTGCTCCTGTCTATTCTGTGCCATGATGCCCTGATGTTTCCCTTACAGGGGTCGTGTCGGAGTGATAGGAGGTTACTGATGCTTATGCATATTAATGCTTCCGACTGATGTTTGATATCCCTAATCTGATTTATTGCAGGTGTTCCTGTATGTTGGGATTTTCTGTGATGCCCTGAAGTTTCCTTCACAGGGGTGGGGATTGGCGTTATAATACATGAGGTGTATTTATGCATAATGTTGTATCTTACATTTCCTGCCAACCCCCTAAGGATGAGAGTCTGAGTTGGCCCCGCCAGATTGGCCCCAGGTCTAATGTTTGATTAACCATCCCTTTTTCCTTATAGCTATGGACTATGGACTCAATCCCTTTTTGGTCCCATGTAAATAATCCCCCTCTGAAGTACTTGGCTCGGGTGCCAGTTGGCGCCATGTTATGATGACACTGTGAATGCATTTTTGCCTTGCAGGTTGGAGATACTAAACTGTTTAATTTTCCAACTCAGATTGGTGTCCTGCCTCTTTTGTAGTGTGCCTGGTGTGTTGACTGAGGGTACTGCGTGAGTGCTTCACATGTCCTCCAAGTTTGGCCTGCCCGCTTGATGCCATGCTACCCCCTTTGAGACTTGGGCAACCCCCAATTCCAACACTGTGGAACTGAAAATGTATTGTTAAACTAAGGCCATTTAATTATGGAATTGTTATTACCTGTGACATTTTTCCCTTAAAGTTATTGGAGTTGTTTTTCAACTAAATGAGGTAAAAATATACATCAATGGTATGTTAATATCGGATAAAAAATGTTATTTCAGTTTTGTTTCAAAATATTTTTATATGTGTTCTATGCAAGTTGGAAAATATGTAAATCTGCTACCCAGCCACCGTTCTACACCTTCTTTGGTAAGTACTTGGTGGGGTTAGAATAGTAAATATGACCCCCAGTCACTGTCCAGCACATTCCCTGTGGTAAGTACTTGGTGGGGTTAGAATAGTTAATCTGCCCGAGGTCACTGTCTAGCACCTTCCCTGTGGTAAGTACTTGGGGGAGTTAGAATAGTAAATCTGCCCTCCAGCCGCTGTCCAGCGCCTTCCTTCAGGTAAGCACTTTGTGGAGCTGGAATAGTAAATAGGCCCCCAACCACCATAAAAGTAGAATTATATTGTAAGTGTTATTTTTATACGTATTTGACCTTCTTCCCCAGAGACTTCATCTGACATCATGGTTGGGAATACAGATATACATTGTGTAGGAATTAAATTATTATTAGTTTTATTTGCGTACAGTTGTGATGCTCTTTATTGTTTTGCTTTGTGTTATTTTCTTTGGCACACATATGCCCTGCACAACAGTACATTTTATGTTCCGATAAATCTTTTTATGTATATTTAAATACATTTGAGTAAATATATGAAATTACTCTTTCTAAATTTAATCGCAATGTTTATAGTTTACATATTGGTATTGGTATGTGTGATAATGGTTAATTTAATGTAATCCTATGTATGTATATGGCAAAGGTATGCTTGGTAAAAACATCTGTGGTTATGGTATATGAGTTGCAAAGACTGTGTGGTAAAGGCATGCGTGGTAAAGGCATGCGCTTTTTCATCATCATCCCATCTGGCCCCTTTACAAGCTGCATTAAATGCAGCAGCACGGCTGGCATACAGCTCTAGAAGAATAATTCACTTTTCCCAATACTTGTCTAACTTAACTGACTCCCTACAGGAGTCAGAAGTCAGTTCAAAGTTGTCTGGATAATACATAAGGCTTTGCTGGCAGGGACAGAAAATGACTTAGCATGAAAACTGGTTATCTCAGACAGCTCTTGCTCATTCCAAAGCACCGATTCCATTCATGTGGAAACCCTATAGTTCACGAAAACAAAACAATCACCTCATATCACCTGTGCAAGTAAGAGATACAAGTTCTATTTTTTCAAATACATTTCAAGGATTATTGGAGTCAGGCAAGTACCAGAAACTAATACATGGCAAGATTTTGAGAGGACAGGAAGGTAGAGGGCCAGATGTATCAAGGTAAATTGTGTTTGCAAACGCTGAAATTTGCAGAATTTGAGCGTTTGCAATCGCAATTCAGCTGTGTGCAATGCAGGTAAGTAGAAACCCACTCGCAAAATAAGGAATCGCAACATTTACGATTCCCTATTTTGCGCAAGCATTTAGAGAATCGCAATTTGCGATTCCCTAAATGCTATTCTGGGAGCCATCGCAAATTGCGATTTTGCTGTAAGGAGTCGCAAATTACCACCAACTTCAGGTTGGTGGTAAACTGCGATTTCCTTTAAAAATGCATTTTTATGCATTTTTCAAAGTGCCATGTGGCGCATATACATGCCCTTTGGGCATGTATGTGTGCCACATGTGCAAACCTGCACATTTCAGGGGTGCAACAGGGTGTCCTTTAGGAACCCTTGCAGCCCTGAAATTGCGTATGCAATTTGCGAATACCTATTAGGTACTCACAAATTAAACACACTATTCCTATTCATTCCTATTGGCCTCTTGGCCCATAGAAATGAATGGGAGGACATTCCTTATTTGCGACTCGCAATTTGTGACTCGCACATAAGAAATGCATAGGAATGGCTAAATATTAGCAGATTCCTACTTGCATAGTAGTTTGCGAGTCCTTAATAGCTATTCACAATATATCGCTATTAAGGACTCGCAAACTTGTACTTCGATACATGTGCCTTCAGTTCCAAACTTGATCAACTGTTGCTAGTGTAAGGATGCAAAATAACAAGTGTGAACTGTGGTACCAGAAGCTAATGCACGCCAAGATTTTGAGAAGGCAGGAAGATTTTGTCCTAAACTCAATCAACTGTTGTTAGTGTATTGATGCAAAACAGTAAGCATGAACTCTAGTACCAAGTCTGTGGCTCTCTTCTCACCATGTAAGTCACTAGATGGTTATGTCGGCAGCCAAACACCTTCCTAAAAAACATCATATACACCTTGAAATTTCCCACACCTCACACCTAAACTGCTATTTATGTTAGTTCAATGCTTGCACATCACATGCTATTATAGCTAATCTCATGCTCCTATGTGAAGTGCTTTGTTACTACTTATTGCTTTGGAAAATTTAAAAAAGAAATAAAATAGATACCAAAGTTCAAGCTAGCACAGAGGAATGACAGCTACATTTAATAACTGCTGTGACTCTGCTTATTCATTAACTTCCCACAGACTCCATTCAATGTCTGGGATAATTCACCTTTTTTTGATGTTCAAAATAAACGAACCAGGGTGAAGGCACCTGCCTATCCTTCAGCGTAAAGGTCACCAAGGATTATGAGAAGCTCTGTTGCTCTTTTGGAAAGCTCATGAGGTGTGGGAAGCTGCCAAGTTCACATCAACTTGAAGGTGTTACTAGAATTAAGACATGGGTTTATTCTATTTTAGGTAAAGGTGTGCCTTAGGAGTGGAGAAGATTAATAAGCAAAATTCTGCCTGCACAGTATACGAAACACCAAAAAAGCCCTTGTGAGCTGAACAAGAGAGTAGTTCCTTTTTATTTGTTTAAGAAATTAAATGTTTCAGACACAGTGACAATGAATTAGAGACTTATCCCATAAGTAAATGGATTACACTTGTATCAAATATATATTTTTACAGTTTTTTTCTCCTCACACTTGTGTGACTACAGGAGGGGTTCCTCCCTGGTGTAACTGCTAGGTTTGAACCTGACAGAATTAGGAGTGCCGGCTCACTAGTTTCAAGTTTCAAGTTTCAAGTTCATTGTATGATTAATTAAAATCGTTACAAATATCTAAAACAGTTGAATATCATTACGTCCACAGTTAAAACCATGCTACATTAATGCTATATCCTATCAATTACAATGAGAGGATTCTACCAACACATAAAATATTTAAAAAAAATAAAAAGTACAATAGATGAAATTTAGTCCTGCGTTTCTGAGCAGGTCTAATTTACAGTTAAAATGTAGTCCTGCTTTTCTACGGAGGTCTAATTTTTTCGTCCTTTTATTGCACAACTTATTCCAAATAAGACTATATCCAGTTGCTCAGACCTCTCTGATTCCCTCCTGATCAGCTTTGAGTGATAGTTTTTTTAATTTCTGCCAGGTATTTCACTCCTCGGCAGGCCAGGATAATAGAAGAGCCGTCCATCCAGCGTATAACGGCTGCCTGCATGTGCGAATTTGGAGTTCAATAAAGATAGGTCTTAGGTAGTATCTCCTCCAAGCCGTAACTGCTAGACAAACGCAAAAAGGTGAGTTAGGGATTCATTTTGGTAGCCGCACAGGCGACACTGAGGTATTTGTTTGGGTTCTTTCCAAGACGGCCGTAGATCTTTCGAAGCGTGCAAACCCATCCTGTAGTTTATGTAAGACTTTTTTAGGTGCCAGCTAAAGTGGGATGTTAGGTGAGCTTGAGGTTTCAATACTTTGTAGGAAGAAATAATTGTCACCCGTGCCTACGTTTAGATGTTGTAATTTTGTCCTCCAGAAAGGATTTCTTTTTGGCTGCGTCATTTATCACCTTACTAAAAGTTGTTTTTTCTTGGCTTTTTTCCCAATCTGCATGTATTTCAAGGACAGCCAGGCAGGTTCTCAAGTAACTTCCCCATAAGTTTGATGGTTCTTGACACGTCTGGGGATTAATTTCCTCCCAACATAGTCTGTCCATTGAATCTGGTTCTGCAGATCGGAATTTGTGGCAGAGCTTTAGGAACCCGCTCATGCTCCGAAATTTTTGATTTAGAAGGCCGAATTCTAGCCGGACTTGAGATGGAGAGGCTGACTTTGGCAAATTAAAAACGGCTTTATACATCCTTGTCTGGAGGTCATTGAGTAGCTCCACCTCTTTACCACACCAAGTGACTAAACCGTATGACAAAGAAGGCATACTTTGTGCTGACATTACTTTTAGAAGGTGATTATTATTTGGGCAGTCCAATTTAGTTTTTAGTTGCTGGTAAGCAAAGATTAGTGACTGTGCTTTTGCTTTATGCTCCTTATAGGTTGTACCCTGCCCTATTGTGATACTGAGGTATTTATATGAACCTTGCTTTTCAACCTTCGTCCCTTTCATTGTCCATTTGAACTTAATTTTGTGTGAATCCACCAAACGGACAACCTTTGTTTTTTCTTTGTTAAGTTCCAGATTTTCTTGGTCCAGGTAGGATACTAAGTTGTTGATAGCTCTTTGAAGGCCGATGGGAGTTTTACTTAATAAAACAATATCATCCGCATACTGTAAAATGGAAATCTGCTTATTGGCCATTATCGGTGGGTGGCAGTCAGCTACTTCCATGTATTTACCAAGGTCTGAGAGGAACAAATTAAATAGGATTGGTGCTAACACGCAGCCTTGTTTTAATCCTTGCTGCGTGTTAATGCTCGCTGTCGTACTGTGTCCTTCGCCCAATTTTACTCTCGCCCAGCTCACTAGTGTGCTGTTCACATGTGCTTAATGTGCAGTGTTTCCACACGTGTACCACAAAAATTGCACTGATTACTGAAGTAGACAATCACAAGCATGAAAGACAAAAGAAGTTAAAGCGACAATCAATCAATCAATCAGGTTACTTGTAAAGCATGACTACTCACCCATAAGGGCCTAAAGGCGCTAGGGAGGAACAGCTGGTCCCCCGGAGGTGCTGTGAGTCAGTTGAAGAGCCAGGTCTTAAGGTCCTTCCTGAATTGAGGCAGTGACTGTGATTGCATGAGGTGGAGAGGCAGGGTGTTCCAGGTCTTTGCTGTGAGGTAGGAGAAGGATCTTTCTCTGGCCGAGGCATAGACTATTGATGAATATAACAGATATTTGTGATTTTTAATTCAGAATTGGTCTGCTTGTTTACAGGTCTATAACGTTTGGACAGGCACGTAAAATGTATTCTTACCTGCATGTACAAATTAGTACTCAAGGACAAATAGTAGGGGGTACCTTTGACTACTCTGATAAAGCCCTTGATCCTTCTATGAGGTATCTGACTGAGGCCAAAATATGTTTGCAAAGGACAAGTACAGAGGATGATTTAGATAGAGATTAATGGTGCTATCCTCCTTTGGTTTTAATCCAGCCTTGTGTGCCACAACATACAGGGAACACCTGGGTTTAACACACACAACAGGGATGAGAAGGTAACAATAAAAGATTAGCACCCTCTCTGGGAAATCATCTATTGGATAAAAGTGTCCTTACCCACCAATTATAGCCCTAACATCTCTTACACTGTTAAACAGTGTAGAGAGATGATAGGGTGATAGGACGATAATACCCCAATACCATCTCATTGATTGTTTTTAACCCTACCTAGTAGACCCAAAATACATTAGAAGGGATACGTCTAAGGTAGCTTTAATGATAAATTGCATGGTGGATCCCTTTCAGTGCTATTGAAACTATAAAAAAATCATTGTCCGCCTCTGGTGTTGGTTACACAGGGGTGTTGTAGCACACCCTATGATGAACCATGCCACTCTTAGTGAGTGAGGTCCCTTTTACCCCATAGATGAGTTCCTAGAATGAATGCTAATCTTTTATTTTTACTTCTTCAGCCCTTTTGTATGTGGTAGGTCTATAGTTTGGGAGGTGTTGTACCTCTTGCCCCTTATTTTACGTGTATAACTAATGGGTTTACACTTTACACAGAGATTGTTTTAAAAAAAGAATCTGGACCGTTTGAATGATTATAATAATAATTATTCTGATCTCCCTCTCAATGAGTTTGAGACCACGATTATTATCTTAACATGGTGGGACAGACTGACCGATGATGACGCATGCCACAAGTAGTGAGCGAGGCCTTTACATTCAGATCTTTCTTGCTTCTTGTTTTGTTTTGTTTTGTTCTGTTTCGCTATTCCAAGAAAAATGGACTGATAAATAATTTCCCATATTTGGCGGAGTTCTCATTTACATTGTGGAGGGTGTACGGCAAATAGATCTCTATCTCTGTTTTTGTGAGCAATTGTGTTGTGCAGCGGATCAACTGTGAGAGTATTCTCGACTTGTAAGGCACAAGTGAATTTGGCCTAAAACTAATCATAATGGTGGACGGCCAATCTTAGGATGATGAAGTGGTTACAGCAATCCTAGCAGCCCCCCCCCCACACTTTTGGGAAACAGAGAACATAGTCAATTTTCTTCACAACATGGCGATTTGGACTTTTTGGTAGAGTTAAAGAAGTCACAGGTAAAAACATTACACTGAGTCATGATGGCGGAGTATTTGAGAGGTATTTGAGCACCCTAAAAGCTAATTGTCACAAATGAATCAAAGATCTTCTTAGAAGACAAGGAGTTCTGGAAGGATTGGTTGCTAATCTCATGGAAATGCACCCCTTATTGGCTGGTGCCTCTAATGAGAACAGCGAAAAACATCCCTTGATTCAGATGAAGACAAATGAAATTGCTTTGAAACCTCTGATCACCATCTCTGTATTTAAGAAAGAAACTTGAAGAGACAAACAAAAAAGACTTAGATTTCAACGTTTTATGATGATCTTAAACATTCAAAATTCGAAAGGATTTAAAGAAGTTTTCTCATGAGAATGTATCCCTATTCAAGAGATGAATGTGTGGAAGGAGAGTAACTCATCTGAGAACTCCTAATGTAGCATTGAAACTAGTATAGAAGGCAGATATAGGAAGATGGCTCTCGAGACCACCACAAAACCCTTATGGGCTTAATATGTACCACGAGCCACTTTGGACTGGCTGGGCTCTTACGCAGTCCCTTATCAAATGAACCCACCTTTTTTTGACCTAACAGGTCCCCACAAGCACCCCTTTTTTAGGAAGAAGCAGAGGATGGGGGAGGAAAGAAAAAAGAACAGAAAAACAATTGGGAAGATACGGAACCATTGCCAAGCACCAGCAGGAATTAAACAGAAAAGACAATGCAGTACACACTTTGTGTAAAAGAACCCTAATTGAACTAGAAATGTGAGTACTGAATATGTTTTTACCCACTCCAAAAAGCAACTTCTTCAGATTACACGCCGAGATCGCTGAATTTTTCAGAACAATTTAGTCACAGGTATTTTTTAAGGATGAAGTAATACCCAACTGAGAAACAAATCAACCTTCAATCTTCCATCTACCTGCTCAGGCAATGCCACCAGGAGCCTTTTGATTTGAGGAAGCAGTCAGCAACAAAATAGAGACGCTGAAAGTGCTGAACTTTAAACCTTTCAATAATGTTGCAAAAGAAGAATGGCAGACGATCACCCAACTTGGAGAAGCTAAGGACATCATTATAAAACCAGCGGACAAGGAAGGCATGATTGTTATCCTTCCATGTGTAATGTAGAGAGGTGAGTGCAACAAATTACTGAGTGTGGAAAGAATCTATAAAAGGCTTTCAAGGGATCCTACTCCGGCTGTGGTAGAAGAAGTGAAATTCCTAGTGAATATGGAACTAGAAAATGGTTGGATAACTAAGAAAGAGGTTTAGGTTTTATATAATCCAACTTCATGGGTCCCTTACCTGTAGATTTTCATTAAGGTTCATAAGGGTGTCCGTCCTCCCCCATGGAGACCCATAGTATCAGGGATAGGTTCAGCCTTAGAATTGCTTTCCCAATTCTGGATTGGTTCTTGAAACCACTTGTTGAACAGACTAAAACCGATTTGAAAGACACAAAGGAGCTTTTAAACATCCTGTCAGATATGAGATATGACCCTGATGATGAATTGATGATCAGCATGGACGTGGAAGCACTTTACATCAGTATTCCACACGAAGAGACACTTAAGATGGTAAACTCAATGTTGTCAAATCGCCAATGGGATTTCATGACACCACTGGAATTTATAATGGACTTTGCTCACCTTGTATTAATGGGGAACTACTTTGAGATTGAAGGGGAGATCTACCTCCAGACCCATGGGATTTCATTGGGGAGTACCTTCACCCCAAGCTTGACATGCATCTATGAACACAATTTCAAAACGGAGGGGATGTTTTACAATCAGCACCCATTTATGGATGAGAACAAAATATGGAAACAATACATAGACAACATTTTTATCATTTGGCAGGGGAATATAGAGAAGGCAAATTACTTTTTTTCTTGAATAAAAAAGCACTAACCAATGTTTTAATCTACATTCATCAAAAATAAGACTAAACTTTTTGGAGCTATGAATGTTTGCTTCGGAGGGAGGCCTTAAGACCTAAGTCTTTTACAAACGCAGTAACAGAAACACATTGTTATGTTTTGAGAGTTGCCATCCAAGAATTCTCAGAGGAAAAACTACCTGTGGGTCAATTCCTATGCCTTTGGTGTAACTGCACTGAGAAGTTAGAGTATAAGAAGCATGCTAAAGAATTAACAACTAAACTCAGAGATAGGGAATACCGAGTGAAGATTATATCCAGGGCATGAAAAAAAGCAGATTACACAGATCGGGACCAGCTAATCCAGGATGGAGTACGAAAACGTTGTAAGAAACTAATAAGTGGAAGACAAAAGCAGTTAATGCAACAAAGAGAAACTGTTGATGAATACAACAGATAATTACGTGTTTTAATTCAGAATTGGTATGTTTGTTTACAGGTATATAATGTTTAAACAGGCAGGTAACACTTATTCTTACCTGCATGTATGAATTAGTACTCAAGGACAGATGGTAGGGGTACCTTTGACTTCCCGATGAATGCCCTTGACCCACTCGTCCCCACTTGGGGCAACAAATGCATGGTGAGGCAAAAAACGATTGATTTAAACCCAGATCTTTGACTGTTTGACATTGCTCAGCATTCTGTCTATCAACTGTTCTTTTTGCATTTGTTACCCCAAGTGGGATGACGATGTCCAGAAGTGAGCTCCTTGCTTGCTATGCCACTGGATTCTAGCTATCTTGGCTGATGAGGGGTGATACCCTGAAACCAGTACTAAGATGCCTGTTTCCAGTCCAGGGAGGACCTGGCCTGGAAGCGCAGGCTGGACTGTTCCCATTCGGAGCAGGGTCAATACTGATTTTCATACGGCTGGGTCAAATCTGGAATGGTGTGGTGAAAAAAAATCAATGGATTTAGATCTAGATCTCTGACTGGGGGTGAGTGTTTGACATTGATCAAGGATCCCGGCACTAGCAGTGTGAAGTCCTGGCATCAGGGTTGCAGCATGCAGCTGGAGATGCTTCGGTTCCGAAGAACTGCCAGGCTGCGATACTGAGTCTGTCATCGTTGTCAAGCCTGCCGCCAAAGAGAGATGCGAGGACCAGGGTCGAAGATGCTCCATGCCTTCAGTCATGCGTCAGTTCTAAGGACTGTGAGGGCAATGCATGCCTCTGCACCGTGTCCAATCTATGCAGCAGAGGCATCTGTGTTACGCCGCTCAGCCGAAAAGATGTGTCGGTTCAATTGGGGATGCGCCTCTCAGCAGAGAAAATGCATTGGTTCCACTGGTAAGCAGCTTAGGCCCACTTCAAAGGGTTTAGAACTGGGGTGGCACCACTTGGCAGGATAGACTCACAGATGGCAGAGTCCCGGCCCAGATGCAAGGTTGTTGAAATCCTGTTATGTCCCTTAGGCTTCAGATCAAGAGGCCAGCCAACTAGCCCTTTCAGTCACACTAGGGTCTGGGTTCAAGAGATGTAGTCACCCAGGCAAGGGGGCAGCAGGCAGCAGGCAGCAGGCAGCAGATCAGTACAGCAAAACAAAAGTCCAGCAGAGTGGCAGTCCGTTCAGCAGCACCGCAGTCCTTTTTCCTGGCAGAGTATACACAGGTCCATAAGTGTACTGAAGTGGTGGTGACTGAGGTCCAGTACCAGTACTAATACCCAGTAGTTCCTTTGAAGGGGGGGGTGATTTCAAAGACATGCCTTTGAAGAGCACAGATATCTACCCTTCCTGTCCTAGCTCCAGACTCACTATAGAGTGGTATGCAGCTCTTTTTGTGGAGACAAGGCCACAGCCTAATCAGGTGTAAGTGAGGCTGTGCCCAGCTCCTCCCTCCTATTCTGCCAAGACGGCCCATCAAGTCACATCTATACTCCCACTGTGTGTGGCTGTCTAGGATAAATACACAAAGTCCAACTGCCAACTACTGAAAGGAAGAGGTTTATCTTGCCAGATTAATAGGACAGTTTAAAACTGCATACAGGCTCTGCAATGACAGTCTGAGATATGTTTAAAGGGCTACTTAAGAGGGTGGCACAATCAGTGCTCCAGGCCCATAAGTAGAATTTTATTTACATGCCCCAGACACCTGTAGTGCACTTTACCAGAGACTTCTAAGTAAATCTAAGTAAATTATATGTGCCAATTGAAGAAAAGCCAATGTTACCACATTTTAGGGAAAGAGCATTGGCAGGCAATGGTTAAAAGTGCGGAATCCTAAAGCCAGCAAAAACGAAGTCAGCATAAGAAGGCAGTCTGAAGGCAAAACGTTTGGGGAAACCATGCCAAGTATGGCAGGTCTGCCAAGGTAGGGCTTTGCCTTAGGAGTGGAGATGATTAATCAGCAAGGTTCTGTCTGCCCAGCATACGAAACACCATAAAAGCCCTTGTTAGCTGAACAAGAGGAAATTCCTTACTATTTGTTTTTGAAAAAAACGTTTCAGACACAGTGACATTGAGTTAGAGACTTGTCCCATAAGTAAATGGATCACACTAGTACCACTAACATTTATTTATTATTTTTCTCTACAGAAGTGTGTAACTACAGGAGGGGTCTAGTTTTGACCTGACAGAATTTTTGTAAGTGCGGTAGCAGTAGATGCTCACTAGTGTGCTGTTCACGTATGTTCAGTGTACAACATTTCGATGAGTGTACCACAAAAGTGCACAGACTCAGGGGAGAGGAGTTGGCCTAACGGCTAGGGTGGTCGACCTCGAATCTGGGGAACTAGGGTCCAGTCTCAGCAATGATGCTGAACATCCTGTGATTCTGGGCAAATCACTTAATCTCCCCGTGTCTAACAAAAATGAATGTGTCCTCATGTAATGCAACTGGTGCTATGTAAAGCGCTCTGATACCCGATTCGGGTTAAGTTCGCGCTATATAAAACTCTGTAAAAAGTTTTCAAAAAAGATAAGTGGTGTAGACAATTACACGCATGGAAGAACAAAGAAGTTAATGAAATGATGCAGCTTCGCTATTCCAAGAAAAATGCAGGGATAAATATTTTGCTGAACTTAGGGCCCCATCAGGATGTCGGGCGGATCGCCACCGCCCGCATGGGTGATGTTGTAAATAAAAATAAAAAAAGAATTTCAAGCAAGTGCCGATGAATGGCAGCTACATTTAATGACTACTGTTGCTCTATGCTTATTCTTTAACTTCCCACAAATTCCATTCAGTGTCAGTAGTAATTCCCACTGAATGTTCTACTGCCCCAAAAGAGCATCATCTTTGATGCCCATGGTTCTTTTCCCTTTGTGACCCATGTATGTAGAAGAGTCTGGGAGCCACATTACAGGATGTTGGCTCAGTCGTGGTGGCCACCTGTGTGATAATAGAAGTACACTCCACGATGACTCTTAGCTTCAGCCCCTGTCTAACTCTTTGCAATGCTAGTCACAACTTATAAATGGTCAGAGACCATTATAGGATAGGGGAATCATTTCAGCATATTTTCATTTGGGAGTTGGGAATTTAGTTCAAGCTTCCCAAGACACAACCCATAGAGCTCACGTTATTTTTGGCAGCAGGAACTTGAAATTACACATAATAACTTGTTCCTTCTCACTTGTTCAAAAAGAATCCGCACAATAGTAACCCAGAAGTGGAAAAGTGGAAAAAAGACAAACTAAATAAATGATGAATAATAGGCACTGCTATGTGCAGAACGCAGACGAAATTGGATCCTTGTTTGGAATTTGTGTTTTCAGAATTATTGAAAGAATTGCTAAGGGACAACCACATAAATGTGTACATTAACATATTTTGCATCGCCTTACTGACTCCATCAAGTCAGTGTGTCAACATTGTTGGGATGAGAGCACTTTTGAAGATTCCTGTTAAACTTAATCTAAATGAATACATGGCAGCACAACAGGCAGATGTTGGCAGTGAACCACATTTCTGAGCTGATATTATCAAAGCCATTACAAGTTTTCCTTAGAACTGTATTGCTCTGAAAAATGTTGCCAGGTTTTAAGTAAAGGAGAAGTATTCTGTTTTACTGAATTAGCTCAAATTAAGATTCCACTGACATCTCTATGAGGCGAAAGTCATTCGCAGTGCAAGCGGCCCAGCTTTTAAGAGAATGTGACAGCAAACCTAATACTGATGGGCTAGGCATGGCAGACATGAAGTAATGGGCTTCCAATGTATGCTCAAGTACAATGCACATAGGTTTAAGATACAGTAGCACAGAATCAGGTTATGATGAATTCTTTTATTGCAACCCAGAGGGATATTTTGAACGCTGCATGTCGCTGTATGATCTAATGGATATTTATTTCCCTTTAAGGTTTTGACTTGCAAACCACATCCTATATCATGCTACGATACTGCTCCGGCAGCCAAGTAGAGCTAGCTGACAATCTGGCTCAGTGAGCTGAGCCTTCACTGCTGAAACATGCAGAGATCGGCCGGCCATGAGTTCGCAGAAAGGCCAACTCAGTCATGCATCCTTCTGAGGTCAGTAAATAGAGTGAAACTGAATTGGATGACAGTACCCATAATTCTCAGAAGACATCCCAGACACTGCTTGTTACAACACTTAATACTAGCAGAGTATAATGGTAGGTCATTACCCTAGATTGCTCCCTTCATGATGAAACCTTTGGCCTCATGTACAACGCACTTTTGCGGTTGCTAATCTTGCAGTTTTCCAATGGAAAATGCTTTTCTCTGCGACTAAACTCACTTTGCGAGTTAGAAAAGCTTTCTCACTATCAGAATAGGTTTTGCGATTCATTCAAAGTCACAATAAGGAGGGGACCTAAACGTGGTGTTTCCTCCTAATTGAGAGTCACATGTGTTTGTATCAATAATTTGCGACCACAATTGAGTTTACCAACGACTGATCAGTAAATCACATCTCAAATGAAGTGTTGACTGATTCTCAAAGGGGAAGGCATCTATCTCCCTGAGACATCTTTCCCTTTGTGAATTGTGTCTGCAGCCTCAGGGTGTTACTGGCAGTGGTCCAGGTGCTCAGTGACTGCTACTTCGCTCTTCCCACCCTCTCAAACGCAAGGCTTCCCAAAGAGGATTCCTTTTTTTCAAAAAACAGCAGTACAGGTTTCTTTAAGCAAAAAGGCTGCTTTTAATAATATAACTTTTCCTTTTGGGAGTTCAAACTCAGAGATGGTGCTCCACTGTTTCTTGTAGAACACCATTCCTGTCCCTTTAGCCAATTACACGGTTCAGCAAATTAGTGAATTGTCCAATTAATAATCATTAGACATTCTTTCTTTCGTCTTTCTTTTTTCTTTCCCTCCCTTACCCTGATTATACCAGCTGATAGTGATACTTTTGATTATTGATTCTGTATAAGACACTCATTTTCCCTTACCAACTTCATTTTTCTGTTTATGGCAGGCTATTTTTATTTAGGACTACATTTGCTGTGCTTATTCTTAAAGTTTTGCCTCTGATTGCTTTGTTTTTTATCTGGTGTCAATTGTATCATATTTATTGTATTATGTACCTCTTCTTCTTTTTAGCTTCTTTATAAAATAAAATTCTTTGAAATCAAAAAAAAAAAAGAAAAAAAAAATAATCATTAGACAGGTAATCCTGCGACCCCCTGTGACGTCCTGCAGCTATTCCTGAGTGTTGCATCTCCAAAACTTTATTTTCTCATGATATCCTGATGATATGCCAAAGTTGGAATTTCAATGATTTAATTATTTGGCCAGCTGGACAGTTCAATAAGTTAAAAATACGCCAGGAAAGTTAGTGATCCGTGGCCAGGCGGTATCAAGCTTCCTTGACTCGGAGCATAGAAATTAATAGTTAACAGTAGGACCTGTTATTTTCACGGCCTAGAACTGGCAAAAGTGCAATATGCAGCGCTATTTTAAAAATGAGATATTTTTGGTGATGGTACCTGCTTACATTAACTCTAAAGCAAGCAAGTGCATTGTTGACAAGATCATGATGGGCTCCAAAGTCATCTGTGATGTCATCAATGATGTCACTTGGCATGTCAGCAATTATGTAATATCTGAGGTCATAAACAGTGCATGAGAGGTGCAAGTTAAAGTTATTTCACTGAGCTATACCTGGTGAATTTCAGTGTTTTTTAGGGTTCTGTCTAATTCCTACACAACTACAATGTCATTCTAACCTTTGTTTTTTCTGTGAATTTATATATTTTTTTGAAACACGTTAAGATTTTATTACTTAACCTAACTACAACATAACTTAAAACTTTGTCTTTTTCAGGGACTTTCTATGTTGTCTTGTAACATACATTAAGATTTATTATCAAATCTACAACTATAAAATAATTTTAAAAAAATTCAAATGGATTCATTTTTTTTATCATATTGTTTTTTTTATGATCTCCACTCTATTTACACCAGCGATTTCAATTCAGCTGTGCACAACTGATGATGCCCTCCAGGTCTGCCATGGCACCATGTTATCATCTTGATCAACTTTTATTTGTTCTTGTACTCTTTTCAAATTGGTGTTTTCTCTATGGTGCATGGTGGGTGGCCCAAGTTATGGTGTGAGTTGCACAACGAGTTAGAACCAGAACTATAACTCACGTTTAAACTGTATTTTTCACTGAAGTTTGCTTTTTATGGGATATACTTTATTTTCACCCTTGGTGTGTGCACAAAGCTTGTGCATAGCACAGGTTGCCCATAGGGCCTGGCTTCTGATTAGTCCCTGTTCCCAACTATCCTTGTCTGTCCAACCCACAATGCGCATGGGGGGGCTGGCCACAAGACCTAAGCAGCAGCCCTCCCTGGCACCAAGCCTTCAGTCATTGCCTAACCCCCACTGCACATATCATTTACCTGTGCACCACAGGGGTCAGACGCAGGGCCTGCTGTTGTGGCCTTGTGTTACAGACCTTAGGCATATAACAAATGCTCAATAATTAATTGACCAGAAACTACTTTTACTTATAGAAAGGAAAACACTTTATAATTCACACACCACTTAATACAAGACATTAACTCACATTAATGTATAAGTTGGCTAGTTTAAATACCAATGGTGATATAGTGTAATAGTTGATACTCCTGGAAGGGTTGATACCTAACCCTATAATACCACATCATACACGTTGAAAATTGTATAAGGGTATACAAGTATTACATTCAGGCCTACTGGCTTTGTCAGGACATCATCATAATCATAAATGCAGACATTATACAAATGTGTGAAAATAGCAGAATCTTTCAAAATCAATATGTACTAAAAACTATGAATCGCTATTATTTTTAACAGGATCGATAAAACGTTTCATATTCCATGTGTTTATGCCTTTACAATGCTGTAAAACAGCTGTAGATACCACAACATATTACAGCAATAAGCTAAAAAGCCAAGCTCCAAGTGTATTTACAGTAAGGAAAACAAAACTTTCCCAGGGTCATACATACAGGACCTTGTGAGACATACGGTGACCAATAAGGGGTGGCGGAATGCTCAGCAATTCTCCTGGTTGCCACCTTAGGCAATCCTTGGGGGCAAACCACCCCTCCTGTTACCTCCAGTAAGTCTCACACAGTGGGATTGCTAAGAGGTCTTCAGAGGCCACGCCCACTTTGTCCACCACTCTGAAAATGTGCCTCCTGGTGCACTTCTGGTTGGCGGCTGAAGTCCACTTTACTCCAGAGGGACCTTGGAATTCCTGAGAGCTGGTCGGGGGCCCAGACCCCTTTCTCCACCACTCAAACAAATGAAACTGATGGTTCATAAGCAGTGCATTGTCGGGTGTAAGTTATAGTTAGCTCAGGTATCTATAACTGCTGAATTTCTATGGTTTTGTGTGTGTAAAACCGGAGCCTAAATAAAACATCCCTGTAACCTTTGTTTTTTTCAGTAAATTTCTAAGGTTTTTTAATTCTCTTTACTAACTGTAATGTTCTTGTAACCTTCAATTTTTTCAGTGAATTCCTATGTTTTTAATGCTATTTCCTAACTATACCATCCCTGTAACCTTTGGTGTTTTCAGTGAGTTTCTACAGCTTTGAAAGGCCATTTCCTCACTATAACGTCCTTATAACTTGGGTGTGGTAGTGGGCGTATGTGTGCACGTGGGTGTGTGAGTAGGTGGTCAGTGTGTCAATGCATGTGTGACTGGCATTGTGAGTCTGTGAGTGAGTGTGTGAGTGGCTGCATGGGTGTGTATGTGGGTGAGTGTTTGAGAAAGGCCTGGGTGGGGTTTGCGGAGTTGCACTACACAGAACTTCGGTAAGAGCAAAAAAATTCTGCTGCACTACACGGAGCTCCACAAGCAGCGGAGTACAATAGATAAAAGCTGTTCGCGTTGATTGCACAATGCCGGATACTCGTCCGCACTGTGCATTCATTGCAAACAGCACCATGCACAGAGCAAGCAGTCCCTGCTTTCCTTTTCTGCCGCTCAAGATGTTGATTTTCCTTGCTCGTGCTCACCAACTTGATTTTGACAATCGCGAATGGGGAAAAATCTCTCCAGGAGGTTGATTTTCCTTGCCCGATGTCACCATCTTGACCTTGTCGAACGTGAGCGAGGAAAAAAACTCTGCTCCATTTTTCGGAGCTCTGCGATCTGTGAGTAATGCAGAGTGAGGAAAACTCCGCAAACTCCGCGAGCGGAGCGGAGTTCACCACCCACGGTTAGTAAGAGAGTTCCTCTGTTGGTCTGTGAGTGGGTGTGTGAGTGGAGTAGTGAACCTCTGAGTGGGGGTGAGCGTGGCTGTATGAGTGTGTAAGTAAGTGAGTGAGTGAGTGATTTTCTGAGTGGGTGTATGAGTAGCTGTTTGGGTGTGTGAGTGGTTTTCTAGGTCTCTGAGTGGCTGTGTGAATGGGTGTGTGAATGGCTGTGTGGGTGCATAAGTGGGTGTGTGCGAGTGGGTGTGTGAATGCATGTGTGACTGGCTGTGTGGGCCTTTGAGTGGGTGTGTGAGTGATTTTGTGGGTCCCTGAGTGGGTGTGTGAGTGAATGTATGGATGTGTAAGTACATGTGTGACGTGCTGTGTGGGTCTATGAGTGGGTGTTTGAGTGATTTTGTGGGTCTCTGAGTGGGTGTGTGAGTGCATGTGTGTCTGGTTGAGTGGGTGTAAATGATGTTGTGGGTCTCTGAGTGGGTGTGTGAATGGCTGTGTGGGTGTGTGTTGGTATGTGAGTGGTGTTCTGGGTCTCTGAGTGGGTGTGTGAGTGGCTGTATGGATGTGTGGGTCAGTGCGTGAGAGCTTGACCGGGTATGTAAGTGGGTGTGTGAGTGAGTGTGTAAGTGGGTCTGTCAGTGGCTATACAGGTATGTGATTGATTGCATGGTTGTTTATTTTTTATTTGAGCTTTTTATTGTCATTTTAACAGTAAAACATAATAATACAGTAATTTTTTCCAGGTGCATGGTATACGTGTATAAGGCATCTTTACTCAGGATTAGCAGGAAAACATAATATATCAACCGACTACATTCAGTGAACTGATTATCATACATATACTTATGAATTCCACATTGTATCCTGTTCTTCCCACATCATTTACAGGGACCGTGACAATTTCCCACATGGAACTTAAAGGTCATTGCATATAATAAATTAACAAACATCTTCAGGCAACAACAGGGCACAAGACATCACCCCTAAGCACAAATTGGGTATAATACTCTCCAAATAAAAGAGTGTCCCATATATATGTGCTGTCACTGGAGTCGCTGCTTTCCTCCCAGCGCACATAAGGCTAATTTCCATCCCTTAACTTAACTGATTTCAGGTTCTGTTGTTTGTGAGTGTTGTATTTCTGATTCAGACTGTAGATTTAGTTGCAGCGCTATGAGAATTGAGTTCCAGCTATTGCATGGTTGTTTATGTGGGTGTGTGAGATGAGTGGGTGAGTGAGTGCCTTTGTAAGTCTGTAAGTGGGTATGTGAGTGGTTCTCAAGGTCTCTGAGTGGTTGTGTGAGTAGCTTTGTGGGTGTGTGAGTGGGTGTATGGATATGTGAGTGGTTATGTGGGGATACAAGAGTGTATGAGTGGGTCTGTGAGTGGGTGTATTTTTTTTAATTGCTATCAGGATTCGTGGAAATGCTGAAGATTCACACAGTCATTATCAGTTTGTGGCCAAACGCACCTGTTTTAAATAAAATAGGTGCGTTTGGCCACAAACTGATAACGACAAAAGTGTGAACCTGAAAGAATAAAAGATAGAAAGAAGTATCTACACTAAATCGATGACACGTGCAGGTAGCATTATAGAAGAATGATCGAACAATAAGTGACCCTGTGGACCGGCAATAAGCTGGAGAACAGACAAACACAAAAGAGAGAGCCCTGAAGAGAACCCGAAAATTGATGTCATTGGGTTTGAAACACGTCGGCATATTAAAAGAGACTGACACTAATTGTCTAGTAGACCAATGAATTTATTTGTGGTCCTTTGAATCTCTTTTTTTCAATCTCTTTTTTCAACATTAATTTGCTGTTGATTGAATATATAGCTTAACATGACGTAGCCCTGTTGTTGGTGTCATTAAATAACACCTCACAGAATTAGATGTTTGCTGGTGAAAATCGGATATAAATTGTATATTGTATATATATGTATTGTGGAATTGTATTGTATGTATGTGGATTTATATTGTATTTATGTGTAAAGTGTATAGTGTTTTTCTCATACATTGATAGAAATCAAAATAATTAAAAAATAATAAACTAAAGAGGTGTGAATAAAGGTACCTAACAAACTAAACTGATACTAGTTTGTTCCTCTCAATTTTGAGGTAAAAAGAAATGTGTAGTTGGTAATCTTGTATATGATTGAGAATTTGATGGTCCAACCAACTGCACGTCCCAGGACCTAACTCCTTAATTTAACAAAACAAAGATTCACACAGGGCAGTGTTGAGCACCGTGGTGGATCTGTGGATCCTCACGTGCCCCCCAAAATGTTTTTGGGTAATTTCTTGCCCATGAATGTCCCCACACAGACCCCTCCATCAGTCCCATGGGGTAGGGATACCACTATCCTGACACCCTATGTCCTTTTAAATGTTTTCCCTTCTGGGGACCGTGTCACAATTCACAAAATGGCAGCCACAACTGTTCCCCTAGGTTGCAGCCAGCCAATCATGGCATTGCATGGATCCACCACTAGATATGTGTTTCTTGATGTACAAAAATCTTTTTTTTAATAACTCCAAAACTACTGAAAAGATTTATACCAGATTATAAAAAGCAGTCTTTCTGGACCAAGATTTAGCTTTCTGCCAAATTTGGAGCAATGGAATTCAGCGGTTTGGGCTATAGTCCTGTCTAAAATCTCTATGGGAAAAATGTGTTTTGGGGCCACTCTTTTTCTCTGCCCCCACTTGACATATGACCCTGAAAGTTTCCAGACAGCAGTTGAAGTGAGTGGGAAACTAGTTAAACAAACTCATGAAGATTCATCAAACAGTGCCAAAGTTATTAGCAAAACAACAATTCTTCTCTTATGGAAACAAGGTCCTCACAATAACTACCTACTGGTGATCACCAGTAGGTATCTATATGTATATGTATATATATATATATATATATATATATATATATATATATATATATATATATATATATATATATATATATATATTACCTACTGGCGGTCGCCAGTAGGTATATATAGTTAGGATTTTTTCTCTATGGGTTTTTTGAAAATTCTATGTCTAATAACTTTGGTGTTTGTGGACGGAATTGGCTGAAATTTTCAGGAAAATGGAACATTTTGTTTCTGAGCAGCCCCTGACAATTTGGGGGGGTTTCATCAAGGGGGGGCCGAGAAAAAAGGGGGGTCCCAAATTGAGTTTTTCCCATGTTAATTTCCATAGGGCGGTTGGCCTCACTTTTAGCTCGAACGGCTGAATGGATTTGCACGAAACTTGGCAAAATTGTAGGGACTGTTAGCCCGATGTGCCTTTGCTAGGTCTCAATATATGTGCTCCAGTGGAATTTGAGTAATTTAGGTTCAAAAAAAGATATATATCTGGGCGGAGCCTAACCACACATCTGATCTGATTGGCTGTCAGCACTTCATCCAAGAAGTGTTGACAGCCATCTTGGGACCAATATACATGATAGCACCTCATTAAAAAGCATTGTAGTTAATAGAGGGTTTTAGGACTTTAGTTACATTATAAATCATTTGTTGATGGTACCATACTCGTTTTAGGAATTGTGGTGGGTTCTAAGGTGATTTTACCATGTGAAAAAACCTTCTGCTGTGATATCATGAATATTGTTTGAAAGAAAACTAATATCTCATGATTTTCCCACAGTGGTTTGGAAGGGGATCTATAAGCTAAACTGAAAGCATATTTTCTGTAAATTCACATTATCTTTCTCAGTCATGTGAAAATGAAGTCTGACATTCTCAGTAAAACATGTACATCCAACAAGGACAGAGACTGTCAGTTGATTCCTTTGTGTTCTACTGCAGCCTCCTAGAGTGTTCTAAAGAACAACTAGAGCGCTAACAGTCCTACTTATAACAAAGGTATGGCACACCTGAAGCCATCTTGATTGGAATAAAGTGGTAACTCTTAAAACATTTATTTAAAAAGAAACAACATGAGGGGGTATATTTGCCATAGAAAGTATGATTAGTGCTGCAGAATGAAAAATTAGGGCACATTTTGAGTGACTTCTCAAATCCTTTTCTATTTCATTAAAACATTCTGACATGCAGTCTCCCAAAATGGCCACCAGAGACAAAAGAGCCCAAATGTAGCCCAAATATCACCCAGATGTAGCCCAAGTATAGCCCAATGACAGAATGTCCCAGAGTGTTCTAAAGAACAACTAGAGCGCTAACAGTCCTACTTATCACAAAGGTATGGCACACCTGAAGCCATCTCGATTGGAATAAAGTGGTAACTCTTAAAACATTTAATTTAAAAAGAAACAACATCAGGGGGTATATTTTGCCATAGAAAGTATGATTAGTGCTGCAGAATGAAAAATTAGGGCACATTTTGAGTGACTTCTCAAATCCTTTTCTATTTCATTAAAACATTCTGACATGCAGTCTCCCAAAATGGCCACCAGAGACAAAAGAGCCCAAATGTAGCCCAAATATCACCCAGATGTAGCCCAAGTATAGCCCAATGACAGAATGTCCCAGAGTGTTCTAAAGAACAACTAGAGCGCTAACAGTCCTACTTATTACAAAGGTATAGCACACCTGGAGCCATCGTGATGGGAATAAAGTGGTAACTCTTAAAACATTTAATTTAAAAAGGAACAAAATGAGGGGATATATTATGCAATAGAAGGTATTATTATTGCTGCAGAAAGAAAAATTAGGGCACATTTTGAGTGACTTTTCAAATCCTCTTCTATTTCATTAAAAAATTCTGACATGCAGTCTCCCAAAATGGCCACCAGAGACAAAAGAGCCCAAATGTAGCCCAAATATCACCCAGATGTAGCCCAAGTATAGCCCAATGACAGAATGTCCCAGAGTGTTCTAAAGAACAACTAGAGCGCTAACAGTCCTACTTATTACAAAGGTATAGCACACCTGGAGCCATCGTGATGGGAATAAAGTGGTAACTCTTAAAACATTTAATTTAAAAAGGAACAAAATGAGGGGGTATATTATGCAATAGAAGGTATTATTAGTGCTGCAGAAAGAAAAATTAGGGCACATTTTGAGTGACTTTTCAAATCCTCTTCTATTTCATTAAAAAATTCTGACATGCAGTCTCCCAAAATGGCCACCAGAGACAAAAGAGCCCAAATGTAGCCCAAATATCACCCAGATGTAGCCCAAGTATAGCCCAATGACAGAATGTCCCAAAGTGTTCTAAAGAACAACTAGAGCGCTAACAGTCCTACTTATTACAAAGGTATGGCACACCTGAAGCCATCTTGATTGGAATAAAGTGGTAACTCTTAAAACATTTAATTTAAAAAGGAACAAAATGAGGGGGTATATTTTGCCATATGAATTATGATTAGTGCTGCAGAAAGAAAAATTAGGGCACATTTTGAGTGACTTCTCAAACCCTCTTCAATTTCATTAAAAAAATTCTGATATACAGTCTCCCAAGATGGCCACAGGAGACAAAAGAGCCTAAATGTAGCCCAAATATCACCCAGATGTACCCCAAGTATACCCCAATGACAGAATGTCCCAGAGTGTTCTAAAGAACAACTAGAGCGCTAACAGTCTTACTTATGACAAAAGTATGGCACACCAGAAGCCATCTTGATTGGAATGAAGTGGTAAGTCTGAAAACACTCAATTTAAAAAGGAACAACATGAGGGGGTTAATTTTGCCATAGAAAGTATGATTAGTGCTTCAGAAAGAAAAATTAGGGATAATTTTGAGTGACTTCTCAAATCCTCTTCTATTTCATTAAAAAAATTCTGACATGCAGACTGAAACATGCACTTTGAATACCAGCAGCAGACGTCCTTGGTGAGCAGTAGCTTTACTACAGTGATCTAATGTGCAACTAGAGTGCTAACATTCAGAATTTATGGCAAATGTGTGACACATCTGAATGCCTTCTTGATGGAACCAAAGTAAACAAGCATTGAAAATGCAATAGATCTCGCCCTCGTTTAAGTTAAAGCCATTCTGTTTGTAATGAGGTGGCTTTTTAGCTTTGCTTTTATTAGTGTTTTTTCAACTTTCATGTAAATAACATGCATCTGTATGCTAAAAGTATATGTATGCATGCATTTATGTTTGTATTTATATAGATATACAGATGATATTTGTTTATATATGTATGTATATATATATTCACTGAAAAAACCATAGGCTATAGACCATATATAGTTAGGAATTAGCATTTACAAAACCTTGAAAATTCACTGAAAAAACCATAGGTTATAGACCATATATAGTTAGGAATTAGCATTTACAAAACCTTGAAAATTCCCTGAAAAAACCATAGGTTATAGACCATATATAGTTAGGAATTCGCATTTACAAAACCTTATTTTACTCACACAAAACCATTGAAATTCCATATATAGTTAGTTGCACTAACTATATATCGCGCACCCGCAATCCACTGCTGATGATGTCACATATTACATCATTCATGACATGGTCAGTGACATCACTGATGACATCACTGATGACATCTCAAATGACATCACTGATGACATCACTGATGACAACATCCAGTGACTGTATGTTTCTGTAAAGTTAAAATATGTCTTACATATTGAAGAATGAGTGGCTGTATAAGTGTCTGGATGAAGGATTTAGTAGGTGCATGACTGACTGTATGAGTGAGTGATTAAATTTGTCTCACTGAGTGCATGGGTTAGTGACTAAACTGTCTTAATTTGTGCATCATTATGTCTGTTGTTCTGTAACCTGTTGCATGTGTTGATAAGTAGCTATATGAGTAACTATATGGGTTATTGATTGGTTGCCCAAGTATTTGTATGGGAGACTGAGTGTGTGTGTGGGTGGCTGGGAGGTGTATGACTCTGTGCATAGATGTGTGAGCAGTTGATTCACTAGATGTATGGTTTCAAAAGTGCATGTGGAAACAGCTGTATGGGCGGTTGACTGTGTGCATGAGTGTATTGGTGAGTGAATGGATATCTCAGTGCTACATGTCAAAGTAAGTACATATGTAAAACACAGTACATGTGAGAGTTGACATATATAAATAACTGTGCATAAGAGCCAGTGAATGTGTGAGTGGCTGTATGGATCATTGTGGACTTGTATCAGGGATTGTATAAGAGAGTAAATATGTGTTAGTATATGTTTGAATAAGTAAAGTTTGTATAACTGTATAGTTGAGGAAATGGAGGTGTGATTGATTCTTTGCATGACTGACTAGGTGTGTGAGTAACTCCATGGATGAGTGACAGTCTGTGAGTGTCTGTTTACACTGATTGTATCTGAGGTTATATTAGAGTCTGAAGAGGTTCATCGTATTATCACATGAATGATATCATCAGTGATGTGATCAGTAATGTCAAATGAGATGTCATCAGTGATGTCATCAGTGATGTCATTTGAGATGTCATCAGTGATGTCATTTGAGATGTCATCAGTGATGTCATCAGTGATGTCACTGACCATGTCATGAATGATGTAATATGTGACATCATCAGCAGTGGATTGCGGGTGCGCGATATATAGTTAGTGCAACTAACTATATATGGAATTTCAATGGTTTTGGGGGGGGAAAATAAGGTTTTGTAAATGCGAATTCCTAACTATATATGGTCTATAACCTATGGTTTTTTCAGTGAATTTTCAAGGTTTTGTAAATGCTAATTCCTAACTATATATGGTCTATAACCTATGGTTTTTTCAGTGAATATATATATATATATATATATACATGTATGTATATATAATATATGTATATATGTGTGTGTATATATATATATATATATATATACATATATATATATATATATATATATATATATATATATATATATATATATATATATATATATATATATATATATATATATATACATATATGCCATCTATGCGCACGCAGTTAGTGAGAAGCAGTCCAGAATTAAAGACCCCAGGTAGCTGGTTGACAAGCAGGCAAGGATTTTTCAAATGCACCTCATGCCGGGCGTGCAAATTTGGGGTAAATACATCTGAATATCTCACCCATTTTAGTCCCACTGCCACCAAGATAAAGGGCAACTTCGGCTGTAGAACATAAAATGCCGTGTATGTTCTGACATGCACTTGTAGCTTAAGATATGTGGGAAGTACAAAGCTACAGGTGCATGTCAGAATCCTACAACATGTGCGTGCCATAGTAAACAATGACCCCATGTACCGAGTGGCGAGGCATTTTAAGGCAGTACTAAGCATGAGCGAATTTTGCGGATCTCGCGTTCGCGAATTTTGCGGATTTGCGGATTCGCAATCCGCAAAATCCGCGAATTCCCGCGAATTTGCGGATTTTTTTTTTTTTGTGTTCGCCCGTGTTTCTGCCAGTTCGCGAGGGTTTTTACAATTTCGCAATTTGCGAACTTACCTGTCGGGTCGCAAGTTTTGCGAACTTGTTGTTTCTACGTGTCCAACCTGTTTGGGACACTCTTCTTCATCACTGCCACTCTCTGTCACCACTGCCACTCTCTGACTACTCATGCCACCCTCTGGCCCACCCATGCCACCCTCTGTTTCATCACCACACCCTCTGGTTGTCCAGTGTACATTATTTTCGGCAAAGCAAAGCACACCTTCCCTGCCTCAAGTGACCTGAATTAATTTGGGGCTGATTAATGTGTCACAGAATATTTTTTTAGCTGGCACCTGCTTCCTTAGTGCGCCCTGATTAGTGATCTTTTGCACTTGCTAAGTGCTTTCATTGTTGCAAAATTAGTTACAACACCTGCCCTGCCCCAACTGACAATAATGAATTAGGGGCTGATTAATGGATTTTAACTTCCAGCCTGGCTCCTGCTTGTCTCCCTTAGCTGTAATTCATGACCTTTGTGGCATATGTGTAACTATTCTGAGGTTCAGAGCAGGGTCACATAATAGTTTCAACTGGCAACTGAACTCTGGAGGGGCCCCTCAGGAAGCACTACAGGAAATGGCTACTAATGATGTGCCTGAACTTTTGAACCTGGTAAGTAGTTACTTTCAGTTTTGCTTAGATCGTATTTCTGCAATTTCGCACTTATTCGCGGGGCGCGAACTCATGCGAACAGTGCGAGCAGTGCGAGCAAAATCCGCTGCTCGCGGATTTGCGGATTTTGCAGGAAATTCGCAAATCTCGCGGATTGCGGATTTCCCGAAAATCCGCAAAATCCGCGAGCGGAACGGATTTTCCGCCCATGCCTAGGCAGTACATAACAACGACCGTAACTGTCTAAGGTACTTTGTCATCAAAGCTGTACCAAAACTGCGTAGAGGTGGCGATAGAGAGAAAATGTTACGCAAACTTGAATCCACCACCATTTTGGAATTAGACAGCAAGATACCTAATGGCCTCAACAACACGGAGGATCTCCATTACTTTTTATGAAAATTAGATGAATCACCCTCCCTTCATGCTACCAAGGCCTTAACAACATTGGGAACTCTATGAGATATTCTACTCATGCTTCCTAACCAACAGAAAATTATTACCTTGCTGATAATGACATTTCTTTGCATTTATGCTGATCAAGAAATGATAAATACGCTTCTTTGCACTTTAATAATTAATTTATTTAATATACCACGCTTACACTAGGTTTTACATTATTTTTAAAAAACTAAATAAAACAAATTGTTTTAGGTAGCACTTGCACTTTTTTTTAGGGTAATACTATATCTATATTTATACATGGTTTTAACTCTGGAATTACATCCTTAGTTTGTGATAGAAAGAATATAATATGTATGCTATTATTATATATATAATATATCTTTTTTAAACATATAGGGCCATATGTAGGTAAATCCCAAATACCGATTCCTAAATACCGATTTTTAACTAATTTTACCGAATCGGTAATCAGAAATCGGTATTTGGGATGTAGGTAAAAATTTGCTTAAAAATACCGATTCGGTAAAATTCGGTAAAGAAATACCAAATATCCAAAACAGATCGGTAATTTCCGATTCGGAAATTACCGAATCGGTGAATACCAAATAGGAAATTTAAAAACAGAAACAATTAAGGAATCAGCCAATCTGGTGCAACCACCCCTCCTCCCAACCAGGAAGTGGCCACGCCCATGCAGGTGCACTCAATCTGAAGCTGCTGGAGAGGCTTGCAGAGAAGAGAAGAGTCCGTAAGCCCTTTGGAAACTTTTTCTGCTTGAAAACTGCAAAATAACAAGCAAAGATACTGACTGGGAAGGTGGAGAGAGGAAGAGAAAGCTCAAATTTAGCACCATGGAGCTGCAGGTCCTTGTGGAGGAGGTTGTAAAGGAGCACCACAAGTTGTTTAGGAGGCAGTCCCTGCAGGTTGCAGAATCTGCCAAGAGGGAAATCTGGCTGGCAATACAGGCTCAGGTCAATGCAATAGGAGTGACCCCAAGGGACATTGACGACCTGAAAAAGAGGTGGTATGACCTCCGGAGAGTGACTAAGAGGAAGATGGCTGAGCTCCACAAAGAGGCAAACCTGACAGGAGGAGGGAGGAACAGGGCACCTGCCCTGACAGAGCTTGAGGAGCTGGTGGAGTCCACCATTGATCCCAGCATCTGTGGGAATGGGGATGCAGACAGCTCAGCCTGAGCTGCAACCAGAAAAGGTAAGAAACATGCACAGCAATCCCCCCCACCTCTTCCCCTTCCCTTTTCCCTTCCCCAATTTGGTAGTGTCAACCCCACTCCAGTACAGGTTTTGGAATATACCAGCAATGCATTATGGGAGAAGTAGTTATTGAAACACATACCATGTCAGACAGCACACCAAACAACAAGGCATGCGACACACATCAGTGAAGAGCAAGCTGAGGCAATAGCGACAGTTAATGTTAGATTTTCTGTCCACAGGCGAGACATCTCGCAAGCGTCCAAAGTACAAGGAAGGGAGTGCACCACGGAGGGAAGACACATAGGAGGCGAGAACAAGCGCAGAGCAAACCACCCAGGAAACTGCTGCTTCAACAGCACAGCCAGCCTCCCAAGACCATCCTGCGTCACCACACCTGCAGGCCTCCCAAGACCCTCCAGCATCACCACAGCTGCAGGCCTCCCCAGACCGTTTTGGCTCACCTGAACTAGTTGCGTCACCAGCTGCAAGAACACCTGCAGTCCAGAAAACCAAAAGGCATGTCGTGGCCACACTAATGGAAATGGAGTCTTCTGCAGGTACACGTTGGGGGTGACAGTACAACCGTGGCAGTGTAGGACAGCAATGCCAATCAGCAGTCCACCTCCGAGGGGGCCCACACAGGTGTCTGACGCCGCAGGGCCAAAGACAGCAGTCAATCACGACATGGCGAGGGTCCTGGTGTCTTCTGCGGACTGGAGGCCAGTATAGTGAAAGTGCAGCGGATGCAGGGGAAGGCCATCCAGTCTGTCCAAAGTTAGATGCGGCACCTAAATGTCAATGTTGAAAACATTAATAAGGGCATCATCTCAATGGCGGTGGGTGTGAGGGAGATGGCTGCGGGCATGTGGGACATGTCCTAGTCTGTGCTGCTCTTATGCAGCAAGTTGGACGAGGACAATGCAACAAGGCGGAAGGAGAGGCAGAGGGCAGAACAACACACAAGGGCAGTCAACCGCCTAGCCACTGCCACTTCCCTGCTTTGCAGGCGCTGCGTGAACATGCAGGAGGGACTGGCACACAGCAGCAGTGAAGTCTCCAGGGGCCTTGTGAGGGTGACAAGTGCAGTGGAGGTGCTGCTGACTGCTCAGTAAGCTAATACTGTTGCGCTGGATGTGGTGGAGAGCAAGGAGAGCACCAGTAGGCCCACACTGCCAGTGAGGACAGCCAGCCATTGGCATCGAGCACCGGTAGGTGTCCGCAAACGCTAAGGATGCCCAGACTACCTGACCTGGAATGGGTTAAGTAACCCAGGACTTCCATAATGGATGGCTACAATTGGACTGCCACATTTGGGACTTTTTTTGTGTACTGGTGTAGTTCCACATAATTAAACTACGTCGTGTACATTCTACAACTGGCTGTGTCTCCTTACTAACTTAGAAATAGTTGCGTGTGATCTCTGCCCATCTCTGTCTCCCATATGTTGCTTGCAAAAATCCTGCTGTGTTGGGCTCAGGGTGAGCACATTCATCATCGTCATCCTCAATATCTGTCAATTCTACTGCTGTTCCTTTCTTAGTGTGAAGGTTATGCAGCATTGCACAAGTTGCTATGATTTTACAGCAGATGAGGGGTGAGTACTGATGTGCGCCTCCGCTTTTGTGGAGGCAGCGGAACCTGCTTTTTAACAGTCCAAATGTGCTCTCCACAATATTGTGAGTAGATTTGTGTGCCACGTTGTATCGTCTCTCACTTGGGGTTGATGGGTTCAGGTAGGGTGTTAGGATGAACGAGCGTACGGCATATGCACTATCGCCTATGTGGGAAAGAGAGAGCCATTAGTCACATGCACAACACCCACATCTCCAGTTTCTATTAGGGTGTGTTACAGTTTTTACCTAAAAGGTATCCTTCTCCAAATTCCCCCGCTGTCAGGCGTGTGTAGATCCCACTGTTCTGGAAGATGTAGGAGTCGTGGGTGCTTCCTAGGAATTTGGCCACTATGTCTGTGATTATGTTGGCAGCATCACAGATTACCTGCCCATTTATTGAGTGTCTGGACTTTCTGTTCCTGTAGATGAACTCAGTGGCAGCAGGTGGGCAGATTGAGATGTGTGTGCCATCTATGCAGCTGATCACTTGTGGAAACTGGGCCATTAGGTAGAAGTCAGTCTTTGTCTTCAGCAGTTCCGCATGTGTGTCAGGGAAGCAGATGTAATGATGCATTCTCTGCATCATGGCCTTAAGGAACTTCCTGAAGAAACAGGACAGGCAGCTCTGGGACCCCCCACCTCCCGCAGCTATCACCCCCTGGTAACTGCCAGATGCAAGCAGGTGTAGGCTACAGAGCACCTGCACATGTGGTGGTATTGCGTGCGCCCTTGGTGTTGGGTGCTCCAAGAGTGGGTGCAGGTCCCTTATCAAGTCCAGGATGGTGTGGGGGTGTAGCCTGTACCTTTCATGGATCTCTGCCTCCTTAAGTTGGAAGAGTGTGATCATCTGTCTGTAGACTTGCTCCTCCTGTCTCCAGTGCCTCTCTCCTGCTGCCTGTAGCCGTATCCGCCTTGCTATCATGTAAAATGCCGCCATTGTGATCACACTGTTGCATTTTGGGGCCTGTTTTATGGTGTGCACCTGGTTACCACCTGCTTTCAATCCATGGTAATTACAGACTCTTAAATATCGAATTTCATGAAATTCGGTATTTTAGAAGCTACCTACATCTCCATTCTCATTTTTACCGTTTCTTATTTACTGATTCGGTAAAAATGAATTTGGTAATTACCGATTCGGTAATTTTGGATTCAGTAATGATGAATCGGTATTTACCGATTCTACTTTACCGAATCCTTAAATTTGGCCTCCTACATCTCAAATGCCTAAATACCGGTCGGTAACGGCAAATTTACAGAATTTCGTCCGTTACCGACCGGTATTTAGCTACCTACATTTGGCCCATATTTATTTATTTATTATATATATGTAAATATTTATTATCGCATTGTTATAAATTCTAAATCAAGTATTTTACTGTGATATTGAAAATAATGTTATGTAAAGCATAGGATCAATGATAGAAAACAGACTACAATAACATAATGTGCCATTATGGCGATAAGTATGTTTTCGGTGTTTATTAATCACGTGGTGTAGAAATGCAAATTTAAAAATGGCGAACAGCTTCCTTTGTGTCAGTTGATCAAGAACTGGTAAAGTCTGAAACGAGTCACTGAGGAGAAAAAAAACATCTGAGCCAAACCTTCCTGTGGTCCGTGTCTCTCTTACCCTTTGAGGGGAAAGCTGGAGAGTTGTTTGGTGGTGATAGGCAGTAAACATCGCTCTGTTTGCGGAGTTTGTGGAGTTTTCTACACTCTGCACTCCGCGGAGCTCGCGAAGTGCAGAAAACTCTGCTTCGCGATATGCAGCGGGGTTTTTTCTAGGCTTGGGTATCAAATTCTGTTCCACTTGCGGAAATTGGGTAATTTTGCGTTCCGCTGAGAACGTGGAATTGCCATAAATTCAGCACTGTCCCAGAATATTTCGCTAGTTCGCGTTTTTGCAAAATGCGTGTTTGCGAGATATTTCCCCCCAAGCTCGCAAACAGCATTTGCGAACAGGAAAAAAGCTTTGCGTTCAGGCGGAACAAGCAATTCTGCGTGTTCACTGAACTCTGCGTGCTCATGGAGATTTTTTAGTATTTCGCTGAGCTTTGCATAGCGCGCCTACGCAAAATCCGCCCACCCCTAGTTTTTTCCCTGCTCACGATCGCGACATGTAACTAACTGAATTTCTACACAAGCGGCAGGAATACCAGCACAAACAGCAGTTAGCACTGCACTCCGCCACTCGTGGAACTCCGCAAAGTTTTATTGTAACTTCGCGGAGTTCCTCTTAGCAAAACTCCACCAACTACGCCCAGGGCTAGTAATATATATATGTATATATAATATGTATATATGTGTGTGTGTGACACACCCGCTGATCTGGAGGTGACAGCATATTCCGGAGTGAGGATAATTTGAAGATATATATATATATATATATATATATATATATATACATATCTTCAAATATTCCTCACTCCGGAATATGCTGCCGCCTCCAGATCAGTGGGTGTGTCATTGTACAGAGACCTCCGTAGTCAGGTCTTCAATGTTTTCACCTCTCCCATGTAGCAAAGCACGAGTTGATGACACCATGTGTTGTCCAAAATAATTTATTTCTAAGTCAGCCCTTCGGAAACGTTTCGCCTGACCAGCAGGCTTGTTCACCGAAATTTTACATATTAGCAGTCGCCATTTGAACTGCTGTGCACCACCAAAACAATCACGTGAAAGAACTACAGAGTGAGTGTATACGAAGACAGACTCGCTGTTTCATGGTACACAGAATAATAATTTAATGTTTCAATACAAGTATTTAACGAAGCGCATTAAACAGAGCCAGTTAAGAAAGATGATGAGCATTTTGCGGTTAAGAACGCAATAGGTTATAAATTAAATTCGCTCTCAGTTTAGCGCAACCATTCTTGCGGATGAAAAAGCGTTTTTTTGTGTTACCCTAAATCGGTAACTTTATTAGTGCCGCTTTTTGTCGTCTAACGGACAGCAATGTGTAATGTCTGTCCACAAATTCTCAACGTGTTTCTATTCAATGGCTACTGTGCGTTGTACCATGGTTAGAATTTGCATACTTCATTACTTCATTAATTTTGCCCAAGTGGGCTATTTCATATATATGCAACCTCGTCTCCTTCCTACATAGTGCCCCAGTGGGCATTACCCTCTCTCAATCTTACACTCTTCTTATAAAACAAAACACCCTAAAACAGTGAAAATAGTGCAAAAATACATAAATACATAAAACCCTGAATTGCTGCCTACTCTCATCTTCTTTTAAATTAGCATTTCACAGATACAATTGGAGACCATTCAAGATATGTGCTCAAATCCTCTTCCACGTTGAGCTCCCCCGGAGCCCTGGTATTAAGTTCTAAAATATACTGTGATTAAAGGTGCCTCAGTTTGTTCTCTCTGTCCCCACCTCGGACACTGAATGGGATAAAGTCAATTACAAAGTAACTGATTTGATTTAGATCTTATATAGCGCATACTGTCACCCTACGGGTATCCTGGCGTTTTCAGACTGACAGACTATGACCAGAGTGGAACAGGTCGCAACAGAGAAGGATAGAGGAGCCGAGACTTAGGCCTTGGGAAAAAGCTAGTTTTTTAGGTTCCTGTGGAACTCTAACAAGGAGTTGACTTGTCCAAGGTTCTGAGGGAGTTCATTCCATAACCGTGCCCCGGCTACGCTAAATGCCCTTCCTCCTAACCTTGAACGTTTAAACCGGGGAATCGTCAGCAGGCAAGCACTGGAAGAGCGGAGCTGCCTTGTGGGGCGATACCATGTGAACCTTTCCTGAAGGGGAACGAGGCCTAACTCATACACCGCTCTGAAGACCATACACAGAGTTTTGAAATGGACCCTCTCCCTGATAGGCATCCAGTGAAGCTCTCTCAAGGCCACGGCAGAGGAGGAGCTCCGTGACCTACCAAGGGCCAGTTTAGCGGCTGCAGACTGGATTCTTTGCAGTCCCTGGAGAATATATGCAGGGGCCCCCAAATATAGGGAGTTGCAATAGTCCAGCCTGCTTCCCACAATGCTACTTACCATGAGAGAATGAGCCATTTCCGTAGCATGCAAATTAGGGCAAAGCAAACGCTGGCGGTCTTGCTTGCCTGTGATTGCATCTGTAGGTCGTCATCAAACATCACCCCCTGATTGTGAGCCTTCCTGACCGGGATTAAAGGTGCCTCCTCTGGTGTGAGTCTAAAGTCAGAAGGAAAAGGTCTAGACATCCTACCCGCAGAGCAATACACTACCTCAGTGTTTCCGCAGTTAAATTGCAATGAGTTCCTCCTGAGCCAATCAGTTGTCTGCAGCATGCATTCCTGGAACGAGTCTGGAGATACTGCATGGTCCCCTTCCAAAGAGAAGGCTAGTTGCGTGTCATCAGCATAATTGACTAGACAGACCCCGGAAGACTTTATAATGGAAAGTAGAGGTTGCAGGTAGACATTAAATAGGATAGGGCTAATCGTAGATCCCTGCGGCACCCCATGGGCGACTGAAGATTTACCAGAGGAGAATGGTGCTAGGGTTACCACCTGCTGTCGACCTTCTAGATAGGATTGAAGCCATTGCAACGACCGGCCTTTCACTCCTATCCTCTTCAGTCTTTCCACTAATATGGGATGGTTCACCGTGTCAAATGCGGCCGACATATCGAGAAGTACTAAAACAGTGACATTCCTGTTGTCGGCTCGCATACGCAAATTGTCCATCATAGTGGCCAGAGCCGTCTCGGTCCCGTGCCCAGGGCGAAAGCCAAATTAGTCTTTGTCTAATAGATTGTTCTCCTCCAGGAAGCACGACAAGGAACTACTGACTGCCTTCTCAAGTATCTTTACCGGATAGGGGAGGAGAGAGATGGGTTTAAAATTTGCCGGTATTGACGGGTCCAAAGAAGGTTTTATAATCAGTGGGGACACCACTGCCAATTTCCAGTACTCCAGGACAATTCCTTCTTCCAAAAACTGGTTGCATATCTGCCTCAGCCATGGAAAGGTATTTTGCCCGAAACATTTCCACATTTTGTGAGGGAGAGGATCAAGAGGGGAGCCAGAGGATACATTATCTCCCAAGCAAACAAAAGCTGCTTCTGTTAAAGCCTGGAAATTATCTAGATATACAGGCTGTTGTGAAACTGCCTCAATCCCTTGTTCAGGATTAAGTTGTTCACCCTTGTCATTGACATGCAGGTTGCTCACGATTTTTGCAATCTTATCCTGAAAGTGAATATCTATTTCATCACATAATTTTTGGGAGGCTACCACTATATTTTCCATGCATGTAGGGGAGGAGAGGTCCTTGATAATTTTGAAGAGTACTTTAGTACTATTCGGTGCCTGTATAATAGAGCCGGCATAGAAATCTGCCTTGGCCCTGAGGATTTCCTCTTTGTATTGCAGTTGTATTGGTCTAAGATCTTTCTTGTCATCCTCATCATAGCCTTTTCTCCATTTTCTTTCCGCCTTCTTTTGCGGAGCGCGCAGAGCTGTTTCAGCTACTCATTGAACCACGGAGCCGACATTGTGCTTCTGTTTTTATATCCTTTATGGGGATTACCTGGTCCAGGATATCAGCTATGTGTTTAGTGAACGCATTATAGTTTTCTTCTACGGTCAGCGTTGGTTCAAAGTGGGTAACGACCAGGTCAGATATTTGAGTTCCAGACTTAGCTAGTTTAGCCTATTCCCTGCCCCTCCTATAAGACCTTTGCTGACCAGCACTATCCCCTGAATTTTCCAACCTAATGATGAAGTGGATAAGGTAATGGTCAGACCAGGTCTGAGGTGCTATGCTATGTTATGTATGTTATATAAGCTTATAAAGTGCCTTGTTAAACTGTACTAGTGTGTCCCCGCGCTGCGGACTGCTCTGTGGTGAGCGAACTACTGCAGAATGTGGCCCCTAAGCATGCCCTAGCTGAGCCTAGCCCTGCTGTTTGGGGAACAGGAATGTTTTCAGCTTTTTGCGGAACTTGGACTCTGATTTCTCCAGCCGGAGTTCCAGAGGCAATTTGTTCCAGTGTTGGGCCACCAAGACCCGGAAGCAATGGCCTCCCATTCTGACTCTACTGAACTTGGGCGCCACCACCATCCCTGTCCCGCTAGATCTTAATTGGCGAGCTGGGTGGTATGGTGCAAGCAGGTTGGGGAGGAAGGAGGGTCCTTTTCCTTGCAGGATGTGGTGGCCAACACAGAGTGCTTTAAAAGCCACTCGTTCTCTAATTGGGAGCCAATGCAGAATACTCAGAGCTCTCCTGGAAGCGGCTTTCCTAGGCGGCATCAGAACCAAACGTGCCGCCGCATTTTGCAAGCTCTGCAGACTTTGTAGGCCTCTGAAACTGGCTCCCAAATACAGGACATTGCCATAGTCCAGCCTGAATGTAATTAATGCATGGACCATGGTCTTCCTCACAGTCATGGGTACATAGTCCAGAGTCTTCTTAAGAACTCTCATTGTGCCATAGCATGTGCCTGCCACTCGTTTGGTGTGGTAATCAAAAGAGATCTTATCATCGATCTACAGCCCAAGATTTCTCACTTGGTTGCTGGGTTTAGGTAGAGGACCCAGTACGGTGGGCCACCATGCCGAAGTCCACAGTGATTGGTCTTTGCCCACAATCAAGACCTCTGTCTTATTACCATTTAATTTAAGACAGTTGTCGGCCATCTATGCCGCCAATTCCTGCAGACAAGAGCGAAAATTATCAGCTGCCTGTTCTTTAGGCTGGGTCAGGGCCACCACCAGTTGTGTATCATCTGCATAAGTCACGACTTCCAGCCCATATTTTTCTACTATCTTGGCCACTGGAGTTACGTATAAGTTGAAGAGGTAGGGCTTAGGGTGGACCCTTGGGGTACCCCCTGCTTCAAGCCAATGGGGTCAGATCGAAAAGTGCCCTGTGCCACCTGGAAACTACGATCCAGCAAAAAGGACTCCAGCCATTTCCATGCCCTCTCAACTACCCCTCCCCTCCTAAGACACTGTAGTAATGTGTGATGGGCTACCGTGTCGAATGCGGCACTGAGGTCAAGTAAGATCAGCGCCGCTGTGTGGCCTTCGTCTGCATGTTTCCGCAGGGTTTCCGTGGCCAGCAGTAGTGGTGACTTGGTGGAGTGAGATGCACGGAAACCCGACTGAGTGGAATGGAGCAATTTGTTGGCCTCAATATGGGCTGTCAGCTGAGTGTTAACTATCTTATCCGCAATTTTAGCTATATACGGTAGGAGAGAAATAAGACGCAAATTCTCCAACTGCGCCATGCCGATGTTGTTTTTTTTTTCAAGGGGAATACCACGGCCTCCTTCCAAACTTTAGGGACCCTACCTTCCTTAAAGGAGAGCTCTAGAAGATAACTTATATAAGGCTCCAGTGTCTCCACGCAGGCTCTCAGCGTTTTAGCTGTTGCGGAGTCTTTCGGAGAGCCTGACCTGATACTGCCTGCTATGGAGCAGATAGCCTCTCGAGAAGGAACAGTAAAGGTTTTGAGGCAATCCATGCTGGCTACCCTGGTAGCAATATCGCCTCCCGGGTGGCCTTCTCTGGCCATTGCCGGAAAGGAGGAATAAATCTTCTCTACCTTTTGTGAGAAAAATTTAGCTATTTTATTGCAAGACTCCGTCGACCCGTTCACCGGGCCCAACGTAGGCTCGAGATTGGAGATCTCTTTATAAATGGAGAATAAGTCCTTAGCAGAGTTGGCTGCTCCCTCGATCTTGTTGCAAGAGTAGGTTTTGCAGGTTATCCTAATTAAAGCATGGTATTCTCTCAGCATTTTTTGTAGGCTACCTTGTCTCCCTCACCATACCCTCTCCTCCATTGCCTCTCCAAACGTTTGCAGTTTGTTTTCTATTCCCTCAGTTCAGTTCGGAACCATGGGGCAGACTTAGACTGCCTCCTCGGTGCAGTGTTAGACCGGGGCGCCGTGCTGTCCAGTGCCTCCGTGATGCGCTTATCAAGTGATGTACATGTTCCTCAATTCCCCGACCTCCTGGGGGTCCCCCTTGCATTAGGGCCTTATTAAGTGCCTCAGTGGAGAAGTTTGACCACTTCCTACTTCTAATCGTGGTACCCTGCGTGCTCCGGCTGGAGATTGCGGGTGTTCCTATCTTAAAAGTGATAAGGAGGTGGTCGGACCATACCACCTGTTTGGGGGGCTCAATGTGCAACATCTCCCAGTGCCACCAGTTCCTGCCTAACTTCTTGCGCCTCCATGTTGGTGATCTCATCAAAATGGAGGTTCAAGTCACCCAGCACCAAGAACCTCTCGTATCTAAGCGCGGGTTGGGTGACATTCTCTTTCAGGCTAGCCCCAAAATGTGCCCCTGGTCCAGGTGGTCAGTAGACCAGGAGTCCCTTAAGAATGTGATTCTTGGATGCTGAGATCGTGAAGAGACCGGATTCGCTGTCTGCGACATCCCCCTCCTCTAAGGTACTTTGGATCTCATGATTACATATAATGGCAACCCCCCCCTCTGCCCGTCTTTCTATCAATTCTGCTGATTTCATAGCCATACGGGAGAGCTTCCAGGATTTCGGGTGCCGAGGTGGCGTCAAGCCATGTCTCGGTAAGAAATAGAACATCCACCTGTTTATCCACCAGATGGTCGTGTATATCCACTGGATGCTTTCTTAATGATCTGCAGTTAATCAGGGAGAGATTTAACGTGTGTCTCCTCTCTTTGCGGTCCAGTTTGCGGTTTAATGTGAAGGAACAGTTGGCGCAAATTTTGTCCTGTTTTTCCAGACTGATCCTTTGCTTACACTTCTCCCCCAGTCTAGGACACAACTGTCGAAGTTGTTGAGTGTTATAACAGATGACTGGGGTAAAACAAGCAGGAGTGGTGTCCCCTGGCCCCGTCCGGTCTCGGACAGGCACGGCGCACTGTCGGCGCACCCGCTGCGCACGTCCGCTTCGTGCTCTGACTGGCATCCGGTTTTTATGGGAAGGCAGGCCGCACTAGCGCCACCCCCCCCCTGCCGCCAGAAATGCCTCCTCCCTCCACAACAAACTGGATTCTCCCGCGGGGGACCGGGGAAGGGAAGGCCAGGACCAAATCGTAAGTGCAGACAGTTCAAAGTAGACCTAACAGTGTATAGTTTTACTTTAAAACAAAGGACCAATTTAAAATTGGTTATTTTAAAACATGTGCCAGTGGTAGATTGGTGATGGTTTCAAGAACATTTTAATAGTGTACGGTCCCACCTGGAGGTCTATAGAACAGCAGTCCTGTGAGGAGATTCCAACTGGAAGAGTGTAAATGTAAATTGATATGTAAATTGATACTTGTATAGCGCACTACTCACCCGCAAGGGTCTCAAGGCGCTTGTACGAATACCGCTGTGGAACCCATCCTGGCTTTCCCTGTGAGGCGTCCACTCCTGGGCACCCCCCCCCCCAGGTGGAGGCCAGGCATCCTTAGCGTTGGTGGGGCCGTTGTGGAGATTAAGCAAGCTATTGCCCGGAGTTGCAGAGTGGGACTCCATGATTGGAATAGGCACTGAGGCGAGAATTATCAGGTCCGTGGAATTTTGAGCCCAGGACCCGCCGAGGCGGAGAATTGAACCCTGGTCCCGGGCTAGACCTCTGCATCAGGGTCTGCCGCTCTAAACATTGAGCCACACTTCTCCACAGTGTAGGGAGAACCCCAACATTTCTATCCCCTCCACATCATCTACCTGCAGGAGTCTAAGATCCAGCTCCTCCTTGAATATCACCCCCACACCACCTCCTCTGCCCGCATATCTGGGCTTGTGAAGAATTTTATAGCCAATAGGGCAGGCAAAACCTATATCTACATCTGACTGTGCATTAGTCCATGTCTCTGTTAAAAACAGAGCGTTGAGTCTCATATCCTCTATCAAGCCTGATACCTCAGTAGAGTGTTTAACCAGGGATCGGCTGTTAATCAGTACCCCGAAAAAGGTCTTTCCAGCCTTTCTCACACAAGCCAGGACTGGGGTCGCTTTGCAGTCTACCTTACCAAGCTTCAGCAGTTGTTCTCTGCCATATATTAGACGCCCTTGGGTTCTGGCCAAACTGGCAGCATTACCGGACCAGGGCGCCTCAGGGGCGCGGACTGGAGCAGACGGGCTTGCCTCTGGCGCACCTCCGGCGTGCCAGAGGCGCGCCCGCTGCGTGCGCACGATGCGCGCTTGCATCCCCCACTTAAATATGGTGTCCTGTAGGAGCTGCCAGACAACTACAACGCTTCTCAAAATGACGCCCACGGATGTCAGCAAGCCTGACCCTCCCTCACACAAGATGGCGCAGCAGCCACACGGGAGTTCTAGCCACACCAAAGCGGCAGGTGATCAGGTAAGTTTCCTTTTTAAAGTGCGGGTATGCGAAGTATTATGCTGTAGTGTAGTGGCAGCAGTCTAAAATCTTTAAAACAATGAGGTATCAATAATGAAATAAAACAACGAACGCAGAGATTAAAAAGGGTAGAAGACCCTATAAAGTGCTCTGAGCGTCCTACGAAGCCATGCAGTTCTGTAACCTAGCTCCTTCTCTTCCTCCTTGTGGAATGGGAGTCTAATATCCTTCACTGGAGTCGTTACATTGACGATTTATTTTTAGTGTGCAAAGGGTCAGAGGAGACTGCTCGAGCCTTCATAAAAAGATTGCAGAATAACACCCTCAATCTAAAGTTTACGAGCAATATAAGTGCTACGTCCATCAATTTTCTAGACCTGACAATATTCGTCAAAGACTCCAAACTCCAGTCCAATCTGTACAGAAAACCGACGGCAGGAAACACGCTGCTTCATGCAGCTAGTTTTCACCCGCAAATCCTCATATTGAGCATACCGTATGGGGAAAGCCTCAGAGCTATACGTAATTATAGTGACCCAGAGAGTTTGATTGCAGAATTCATTACATTAAGCTCATGGTTCAAAGAGAGAGGGTATACTCAAGAAAACATCAGGAGTTCAATCTGTAAGGCAAAGAAAAGAAGCAGGGAAGACATACTGTTTAACAAAAACAAATCGTATGGTAAAAACAGGACAGAAGGCAATCAAGTGAGGATGGTTACCACATATAGCCGCAAACACAGAGAAGTCAGGAACATCTTAAATAAACACTGGCATCTAATATATAATGATCCAGTGCTACAGACTCTAGTTCAGAAGAGACCAGCAATAACATATACAAAGGCTAGATCCTTTAAGCGAATGCTGGTCTCCAATATGCTTCCATCAAAGCAAAGTGCGAGCGGTTCCAATTGGTTGAAAAGAAAACCAGGATTTGTTAAATGTGCTAAGTGTAAGACATGCAGACTGGGGAGAAAAACGCAGTCTTACACTCTTGGTCTGTCTAAAAGAGTAAAGCAGATAAGAGGCTTCTTTTCATGCAAGACAAAATATGCCATCTACGTACTTCAGTGCCCGTGTGGCCTGAGGTACGTGGGTAGCACGATTCACCCAGCACATGTTAGGATCCTTCAGCATATGAGAGCCATACCTAACGCTGACAAAACGTACCCAGTGGCCCGCCACTTTGAGATTAAGCACAATAAAGATGAGACAGGGCTCAGTTACTTTGTAATTGACTATCCCATTCAGTGTCCGAGGTGGGGACAGAGAGAAGAAACTGAGGCGCCTTGAATCACGGTATATTGTAGAACTTAATATCAGGGCTCCGGGGGAGCTCAACGTGGAAGAGGATTTGAGCGCACATCTTTATTGGTCTCCAAATGTATCTGTGAAATGTATTAAAAGAGACTTGTAGGGTCGATGATGGTTCTTCACTTCTTCTTTTATTCAAGTAAAGATAATACAGCGGCACGAACACAACAGCAACCTCCACCCTCTCCTTCAGCAACTGCCTCTCCACCCACTACATTCTCCCAAGCATACATTTCACACCTTCCACACGTGCACACACATACACGCGCTAACACACACACGAGACATACCACGCGCACAACACTACATATATAACCAATACCACACACCCTCCTCCTCAATAGCCTAAGTCACCACCAAAAGAATTACCCTAATTTAAAATCAGAAAACCGGACAGGCATCTTCCTTGTTCTATCACCACGGCGTAGAGTCTCACCTCCAACACCAATATTGGTACAAGATGAACCAACATCAACAATATCTCCAACATCACTTCCTGTGTCACATCTAGTACTACAACCACCCGTACTATCAGTTGAGGCCACATCCTTCACTAATCCAAAATCATCACCTAACATATATCCACTACACGCCCCTTCATCAGCACCACCAGATCGTAAACCTACCACACCATTCCTCTCATTGCAAAAACTTAATTGCCGAAAATTCCACTTCTTACCATCTTCTAATTCTACTGCACTACCAAACACCTTCATTACTCTCAAAGGTTTTGACCATACACTTTCATCCTTCAACACTATCCTAGGATTCTTTACTCTAACCATTTGACCAGATGCTTTAAAAATCAAATGGCTAGCCTATATCAGGAATTTCTTCACCGACCTCGGAGTAGAACAATACTACTCTAATCCTGAAAAAATTAGAGAACTTACAAAAAACAATTTAAAAACACTAGCCTTGGGACACTTGGAAAACCTGAGATTACAATCAGAAGTAGGGAAACAGTCCGTCCAACATGCAGTAACGGTCCAAACCACCTTTGCAATTCAACCCTACCTAACTCTCAATATTGGTATTTTTGATCGCTACCTTCTGATAAGATTCAGATTAAATATTTTCCACAAGCTGGTAGCTTTTCCAACCCCAAACGTCTGGGATCCAAACCCACCTTTATGTCCTTGTGACGAAAAATCAACACAAACCACCCTCCACACCGTTTTGTTCTGTAAATTCTATCAGGAACATCGTAAAGTTTGGTTATTGACTCTCCTAAGAACTTGGGGCCTTAGACAATGTCGACTAGCCATGCTGAGTCTGCAGCTTTTGGACACTGAAGCCACATGTTACCACGTTCTTAACTTCTTGAAGTGTATATACAGACACAGAAAAAATCTTTAAAAAAACTGTATTGAACAAATTAATTGATTTTTTAAATTAGATATGTAATTTTCACGTTATTTGTAACTACTCTGCACTGCAGATTTTACTATGTACTGCTTTTATGGATTTCTAATTTCTGAAAAATCCGAATAAAGTTTATTATTATTATTATTTGACCAATCTTAACCAAAGGCCAACTACATTTACCTCCATGATACTGCTGATTACGATCTTGATACTTTTTGACCTCAGATCTAATTTCTTTATCAATATCATTGTGATTTAACATGTTGAGGGGTATACAACTGTTACAACGAAGTTTTTACAACGCACTACCCTTACAACGCAGGCATTACCACGCATACCATTACAACGCATTGCGCTGGGGGGCGCTCTAGGATAGGGAATAAGTATAATTTTATATCCAACACCTTCCCTAGTGTCCACGGGGACTGGAGTTGGAATATAAAATTATACTTACCATTATCCAGCACCTCTAAGCGCTATGCGTTGTAACGGTATTCGTTGTAAATACCGCGTTGTAATGGTATGCGTGGTAAAAGTATGCGTTGTAACGTCATAAATCCTGTTGAGAGAACACAGCACCAATTCCATACCCAGACGCATCCACAGACAGAATACATTCAGCAGTTGGCAAGAAGGGTTTCAAACATGGTGTTGTGACTATTTCTTTCTTCACCTTCTCAAAACATATTTTTTGTTGCTCACCCCATGTAAACACTACACCTCTTTTTAACAATGATCTTAACGGTTCAACTTTCGAGGCATAATTCTCAATAAAACGTGAGTAAAATTCTGTCAATCCCAGGAACGACATCAATTGTTCCTTATTTGTAGGTTCAGGAACAGCTAAAATAGCATCAACATGACTGATTTTTGGTCGAATACCATCTTTGGATATGACATGTCCTAAATACTCTACTTCAGGTGTCCCAAACACACACTTTTCATTTTTGATAGTTAACCCACTATTTCTCAATGCATCTAAACAGCATATAAACTTTCATCATGACATTCCTTGTTCTTTCCATAAATCAAAATGTCATCCTGAAATACCTTAGCATTTTTAATGCCTTGTAAGATCCTGCACATTTCTCTTTGAAAAACCGCAGACGCGCTTGCAAGACCAAATGGCATATGTTTATATCTAAACATTCCCTCTGTGGTAATGAAAGCAGTGCAATGTTTAGAATCATCCTCTAAAACAATTTGGTGATATGCACTTGTCAAATCTATCTTGGAAAACCAAGAAGATCCACCAACGGAAGATGTAAGCTCCTGCAAATTTGGAAGAGGAAATGTATCAACCCAAATAGCTTCATTTAAACACCTTAGGTCGACACATAAACGCAAATCGCCATTGGATGTAAGAGAAATCACGACTGGCGAAACCCAGTCTGAACTCTCAACTGGTTCCACAATTCCATCTTTACACAATTTCTTAAGTATTTCACCCAATTTTTCTCTATAGCTAATAGGTACGTTCGTAAGTTTTTGTCGAACAGAACACGCACCTGCTCTCAAAATAATTCTATGCTTGAATCCAACCATCTTACCAATGCCATTAGAAAATACATCAGGACATTTTTCCTGAAGATTTGAGTAACTATCCATCTCAAAACAATCACTCTGAATGGAATAAACAGGACAATCCAAACTAGGATCAATTTTCATACCTAAGTCAAATATGTGTGGCCACCCCAAAATGATTCCGGTCTGGGAAAGATATGGCTGTTGTAGTTCGGACTGGACTGTTCCCATGGGGCACAGGGTCAGAGCTGATTTGCATAAAGCCATTATCTGACCCAGGGTGGTGTGGAGTGCAAAAAACGATGGATTTAGGCCCAGATCCTTGTACTGGGGTGAATGTAAGACATTGATCTACATTCTGTCCATCAAATTGTTTTTTGTAATTTTCTCCCTGAGTGTACTGGGGTAGCTCAGACGTGGGTCCCAGAGCCTCCACACCACTGGAGTCAAGCTAGCCGGGCTGATGAGAGGTGTTACCTCGAAACCGGTCCGGTCCTCGGATGCTTGATTCCGGTCTGGGAAAGATATGGCTGTTGTAGTTCGGACTGGACTGTTCCCATGGGGCACAGGGTCAGAGCTGATTTGCATAAAGCAATTATCTGACCCAGGGTGGTGTGGAGTGCAAAAAACGATGGATTTAGGCCCAGATCCTTGTACTGGGGTGAATGTAAGACATTGATCTACATTCTGTCCATCAAATTGTTTTTTGTAATTTTCTCCCTGAGTGTACTGGGGTAGCTCAGAAGTGGGTCCCAGAGCCTCCACACCACTGGAGTCAAGCTAGCCGGGCTGATGAGAGGTGTTACCTCGAAACCGGTCCGGTCCTCGGATGCTTGATTCCGGTCTGGGAAAGATATGGCTGTTGTAGTTCGGACTGGACTGTTCCCATGGGGCACAGGGTCAGAGCTGATTTGCATAAAGCCATTATCTGACCCAGGGTGGTGTGGAGTGCAAAAAACGATGGATTTAGGCCCAGATCCTTGTACTGGGGTGAATGTAAGACATTGATCTACATTCTGTCCATCAAATTGTTTTTTGTAATTTTCTCCCTGAGTGTACTGGGGTAGCTCAGACGTGGGTCCCAGAGCCTCCACACCACTGGAGTCAAGCTAGCCGGGCTGATGAGAGGTGTTACCTCGAAACCGGTCCGGTCCTCGGATGCTTGATTCCGGTCTGGGAAAGATATGGCTGTTGTAGTTCGGACTGGACTGTTCCCATGGGGCACAGGGTCAGAGCTGATTTGCATAAAGCCATTATCTGACCCAGGGTGGTGTGGAGTGCAAAAAACGATGGATTTAGGCCCAGATCCTTGTACTGGGGTGAATGTAAGACATTGATCTACATTCTGTTCATCAAATTGTTTTTTGTAATTTTCACCCCAAAATGGTTGCACCTTTGTTAGCCACATAAATTTTACCTTGACACGAATTGTGTCCAAAACTTATCTTAGCTAATATAAAACCTTCTTAAGGTATTTTGTGTCCAGTATAACTCCCAGGGTGTACATCCGGTCCCAATAATGATCTGTTGGGCCAAAGAGATTTAAACAAATCCATACTCATAATGGTATACCACCCACAAGAGTCTACCATAACTTTTACCTCCAGACCATCAATGTTGACAAAGCACGATGGTAACTTTTTACCTTACTCGTCCCTTTAATGGACTCATCATGTACACTACATATTTCACCTACTACATGAAAAGCATTGTCTTGACTATCTAATTGGACACAATTAATGTCATCTTGCTCATCATCTTGGAGACAATTGACCTTAGCTTTAAAGTTATGACACACTCTAGTGAAATGTCCCTTTTTTTTACAGTTAGTACATATTTTGTCAAGAGCAGGACACCACTTATAGTTTGCTAGATGGTTAGAAGATCCGCACCTATAACACGCAAACTTCTTTTGCTCATTACTTTTCTCATAACTTTTTTCATTGCTTTTCTTATTAGGATAGAAAGAATAACTAGTTGATTTATTATCATTCTTGAATTTTGATTTGTCACCCTTATTTATCACATTAACTGAACCAGACTCGGAATCATTTTTCTAATTTCTGACTTCGCGAATACATTGGTCCGAAATCTCTACACCTCTAGCTACTTCAATAGCATTTTTTAATGAAGTACTCCCTGATGACCATAACTTTTCTTGAATTTTTTTTGATTTAGTTTTCATAAGAATTTGATCGCGTAAAACTTGGTCATAAGTCATACTTTCAAACTCACACGTAACAGCTAGACCCCTCAAAGCTGAAACATACTGGTCAATTGACTCATCCACTTTTTGAGCCCTCGAATAAAACTTAAACCTCTCCATAACAACATTAATCTTCCTCCCAAACCTCTCCTGCATTTGTTTACCAGCACATTGATAAACACCCATGTCACCAGCATTTTCAATTTTAGGTAAATGTTTGAACTCCCTTAACCCTACAGCACCAAGTCTATGTTTAAGCAAGGACACTTTTCTTTCTTGAGAAGATTCTTCTTCAGCTAAAACTTCAACATAAGCTTCGAACATGTCAAGCCATAAATCCCATGCATTAGGTGGTTCACCGGACTCTGCCAAAAAGAACGGTGGTGGATGAATTGAAGACATTTAAATTAAACGAAAAAAAAATAATTACAGTCAAAAATGACAATTAAAAATGGAAAAAAAAATATTTTCCTTATAAGTGCAATTCTTCCGCAAAAAGTTCTCCAAAGTGCAAACTTTGTCAATAGTTATTATCCATATTGAGCAAAATGTTCACCAAAGTTTGTAGTTAGATTCTGTCAGAAGAAGAACACTTTGTAAAGCTGAAATAATGCAAGTTCTAAGAATTCACCTAGAACTCTGAGTCGATAAAAAGAAAACTTACTAAATATGTTCAGCAATAAACAGTAACAGCTCCTTAATGCAACGAAGAAAATTAAAGAAGAAATTGGAGAGTTGACACCACCAGCGTTGAAATCGGCACTCGAAACTAAATGTTAAATACGAAATGCTTGTTGCTAGGATACTGTAAATGAATTCAAGATGGCCGCCACGTTGTGTTATGGTGCGTAATGACGATGCAGTGACATAAACAATCCACTACGGAAACCCAAAGGAATGTTTTTGATTACTCTGCAATAGAACACGCAATGAACGCAATAGAACTGCGCGCTGATTGCGGATAGGGTTGACAGTGGCAGTGTCGCCCGTTCTGCTTGATGACAACAGCTTGCATCAGCTCAGGTACACAGTAACGAGCTTTTAACTGTCTGAAATCAGGAATACTGAATAATTTTAATAACGTCATTGGTTGATTTTAAAACCACTCGTTTCTGCCTCATACAGTAAAATCTGTTTTGCATGTTAATCAGTGTATTGGGGGTGACTTAGAAACTTACCTGCACTGGGAAGTCGGCGCTCGATGCTGTAGCCTGCCCGCCCTGGTCCGACTCGGCAATTATTGCCGTTGAGCGGAGGGCGGACAGGTAAGAGCCTGACGAACTACCTCACTTCCGCCAGCCCTTCGGTTAGCGGTCTAGCCTCCCACAAGGAGGGGCTATTTAGCCCCCTCGTCGCCTGAGCGCGCAGCGGTCGCGCGCAGGGGAGCGCCGGAGGACGCGCCGGAGACAAGCCAGAGAGAAGCCCGTCTGTGCCCGTCCGGGCCTGGACGGGGCCAGGGGCAGGAGACCATGGCTGTCCCAACTACCATCACGAGAACCCCTGATACTGCCCATCTAACATACTCATCACAGGTACTATGGGATCTACGTCCCAGTATAGGTTCCACATGTGATGTTACTTTTCATTCTAATCTTGAAGGCCCATTTACATGCCCTGATTGTTATACACATTTTGGCCTTGAGGCTGTGGATAACATTCCTTTGCGAGTTCCAATCAAAACGCTATGCTCCACACATAAAACCGGCCCAGTAAAAACTACCAAGGATCCCACCCCCATAGGAAGCAAACATCTACTATGTAATGTGCGCTCATTACCAAAGCATGCATCACAGGTGTGGGACCTGATATCTACAGAGAAGCCTGATCTCTGCTTTTTAACAGAGACCTGGCTCAAGCCTCATTTAATCTCAGCTATCACTCTGGGCATTCCAATGGGCTATAAGGTCTCTAGACTGGACCGTCCACACAAAATAGGTGGTGGAATAGCCATTGTTTATAGGGAGGAACTAATTGTCACAATATTGGAGGAAATCAGCACCCCTCTGATGGAACTAATGATTTTTAAATTTAGCTCCGCCTCTGGGGAGAATAGAAGGGGTGCGGTTTTATATCGACCCCCAGGTTCAAGCGTGGATTTTTCGATCTCACTTATGGAGGTTCTTGCGCCGTTTATCCTAAATGACCAGAACTTCTTATTAGTGGGAGACTTCAACTTCCACAGTGAATTAGAGACATGCTTGGAGGTCAGAACACTTCTTATGGACATGGAACACATAGGTCTTAAAAAGATGAATCAGGGACCCACACATGCGGCAGGTCACACGTTGGATCTGGTGTTCTCCAACTCATCTTTAAATATGTGTACACCCTACTCTCAAGTAGAATGGACAGATCATTTTATTTTAAAATTCTACACTAAGCCCATGGGTAAATCAAATGTAACGACCACCTTAACGACCAAGAGAATACCTTGGCACAAACTAACACAGGACACTTTCCGAGAAGCTTATCATGCCCCTATGATTAATGAGCATGAGGGAATGATGTCAACTGAGCTCAATCGGTTTGTAAATGCTGTCAATGAAGCAATTGATGGCATTATTCCGCTGAAAGTGTATAAACCCCGTCAAGCAGCCAGACAAGAAGTCTGGTACTCTGAAGACCTGAGACATATGAAACAAAAGTCCAGGAAGCTGGAAAAAGTGTGGAGACAATCCCGGAGTCAGGAGGATAAACGTTACTTAACATCCCTTAGATCTTATCATAAAGCCATAAGGATGGCCCGGAAAAGTCACATTGCTATGCAACTTGCAGAGGCTGGGAAGGACTCTAAAGTTCTTTTTCAAATCCTGCAAACTTTCACCAAGCCTGTAGCATGCGAGACGGTGGAGGTTGCTTCACAAGAATTATGTGATGGGATCTCACACTTTTTCATGAACAAAATCGATTCAATTTATGCAAAGATACTGGCCGCTAAATCGACTAAAGTAGCCGATCTTAATACTCCCTCTCACAATAGTCCGCAGCGGAACACACAGGCCAATCAACTAAAATACTTTCCCCATATTTCCTTAGAGGAAGTCATCGCCCTTACAAAAATGATTAAGAGCGGTAGTCCGCAGGACACTGTTCCCGCCCGTATCATGCCCATGTTGGCCGAAACTCTTGGTCCTGGTATCCAGAAACTAATTAATCTATCGTTAAGTACGGGAGAAGTTCCGAGAGATTGGAAACGGGCTCTGGTAAGACCGCTAGGGAAAAATACCACCATTCCTTGGACGGATCTTGCCAATCTACGTCCCATCTCTCTTCTCCCTTTTATGGGCAAGATGATAGAGAAATATGTTAACAGACATCTGTCCAGGTTCGTTGAGGATACACATGGGCTGGACCCCTCCCAATCGGGCTTCAGGCCAAGCCATAGCACCGAGACCACCTTGCTGTCAGTCGCAGACGATCTACATATGTACCAGGATGGGGGCTACTCCGTCATCCTGGTTCTATTGGATCTGTCTGTGGCGTTTGACACCGTGTCACATGACATCATGACTACCAGACTTGTGAACATCGGTCTGGAAGGTGGAGCTCTGGCATGGTTAAGGAGTTTTCTGACTGACCGCACCCAGACAGTCATCCTGGGTCCCCACCGGCCAGAGGAGTTGGAGATCTCAAAGGGGGTGCCACAGGGTTCTTGCTTAAGCCCGACCCTGTTTAATATCTATGTGGCCCCCCTGGCAAACTTCATGAGATCTCATGGGTTCATCCCTATGTCATACGCGGATGATACCCAACTCCTCTTCCCGTTCAAACATCTTACAGAGACGGTCAGGAACTCTTTCTCCTCGGGGATGAAGGCAGTGGCCCACTGGATGGCATCTAACTTCTTGCAATGCAACGTTGCAAAAACGGAAATGATGCTGTTCGGTGAGGCAAAGCTCCTATGGTCCCCAGACTGGTGGCCGCAAGATCTAGGCCCAGTCCCAGAGCCAAAGCAGGTGGTAAAAAATCTCGGCGTGCGCCTGGACCAGGAGCTCTCCCTGAAACAATACAGCAACCAAGTGGTGAGCTCATGCTTCCATGTGATCGCCATGCTGAGAAAAGTTTTCCCTATGCTCCCTGACTCAACTAGGAGAACGTTAGTGCAGGCCCTAATACTGAGTCGTCTGGACTAATGCAACGGGATGCTCCTATCAGCAAATGAGGGAGTTATTGCGAGATTGCAAGTAGTCCAGAACACTGCGGCCCGTCTTGTACTAAATCAGCCCCCCCGCACACCATCGAAGCCTCTTTTGAACACCTTACATTGGCTACCCATTAAACAAAGGGTGAAGTACAAGATTGGATGTACTATACATAAAAGCCTCCAGAATAGAGGGCCTGAGTATCTAAACAGCAGATTCTCCCTCTATAAACCTGTACGGTCCCTGAGATCTAGTGACCAAGCTCTACTACAGGTCCCAAGAGCTAGAAAGACCAGGCAAGGTGGAAGGGCGCTATCCATAGCCGGACCAAGGTTGTGGAACAGCCTCCCTCTCTCTTTGAGACTCTGCCAGGATTATCTCCCGTTCAGAAAACAGTTAAAAACCTTCCTATTTTCCAACTAGTGATACCTGTGTACCTACTGCCACAAGCTGCAAAGGTTTTCAAAGGCGCGGAGATACTCCTTCGGGAGGTGATCCTAGCGCGGTATAAACCCGTAAATAAATAAATAAATAAATAAATCCACTCGCGCAGAGCGTTCATGCACTATCAACTCGCGCAGGAGTCCACTCGCGCAGGAGACGACTTGAAAAATGCACAACACAACGGGTAAGTGTTGCCGAAGATGAATGTTTCGAAAATAAAAATTTTACCACTCAGAAGTTCCGCTTAAAAGTTCAATCATGGAGGCATCAAAAGTACAAGTCAAATTCAATTTCCAAGGATAATAGTTCCTTAAGTAGTGAAAAAAAATATATAATAAAAAAAAAAAATTGATGAAACTGTGCTCAATGCCGCTACGAAATCCCGCTCGTCGCCATGTATTGAAAGAGACTCGTAGGGTCGATGATGGTTCTTCACTTCTTCTTTTATTCAAGTAAAGATAATATAGCGGCACGAACACAACAGCAACCTCCACCCTCTCCTTCAGCAACTGCCTCTCCACCCACTACATTCTCCCAAGCATACATTCCACACATTCCACATGTGCATACACGCGCTAACACACACACGAGACATACCACGCGCACAACACTACATATATAACCAATACCACAAAATGCTAATTTAAAAGAAGATGAGAGTAGGCAGCAATTCAGGGTTTTATGTATTTATATATTTTTGCACTATTTTCACTGTTTTAGGATGTTTTGTTTTATAAGAAGAGTGTAAGATTGAGAGAGGGTAATGCCCACTGGGGCACTATGTCGGAAGGAGCTGAGGTTGCATATATATAAAATAGCCCACTTGGGCAAAATTAATGAAGTAATGAAGTATGCAAATTGTAACCATGGTACAATGTGCAGTAGCCATTGAATAGAAACAGGTTGAGAATTTGTGGACAGACATTATACATTGCTCTCCGTTAGGCGACGAAAAGCTGAACTAATAAAGTTACCGATTTAGGGTAACAAAAAAAACGCATTTTCATCCGCATGGTTGCGCTAAACTGAGAGCCAATTTAATTTGTAACCTATTGCGTTCTTAACCACAAAATGCTCATCATCTTTATTTACTGGCTCTGTTTAATGTGCTTTGTTAAATACTTGTATTGAAACATTAATTTATTATTCTGTGTACCATGAAACTACGAGTCTGTCTTCGTATGCACTCACCCTGTAGTTCTGTCACATGATTGTTTTGGTGGTGCACAGCAGTTAAAATGGCGACTGCTAATATGTAAAAGTTTGGTGAACATGAGAGTAGGCAGCAATTCAGGGTTTTATGTATTTATGTATTTTTGCACTATTTTCACTGTTTTAGGATGTTTTGTTTTATAAGAAGAGTGTAAGATTGAGAGAGGGCAATGCCCACTAGGGCACTATGTAGGAAGGAGATGAGGTTACATATATTTGAAATAGCCCACTTGGGCAAAATTAATGAAGTAATGAAGTATGCACATTGTAACCATGGTACAACGTGCAGTAGCCATTTAATAGAAACAGGTTGAGAATTTGTGGACAGACATTATACATTGCTGTCCGTTAGACGACGAATAGCTGAACTAATAAAGTTACCGATTTAGGGTAACACAAAAAAAGCTTTTTCATCCGCAAGAATGGTTGCGCTAAACTGAGAGCAAATTTAATTTGTAACCTATTGCGTTCTAAACCGCAAAATGCTCATCATCTTTATTTACTGGCTCTGTTTAATGCGCTTTGTTAAATACTGTATTGAAACATTAATTTATTATTCTGTGTAGCATGAAACTACGAGTCTGTCTTCGTATACACTCACCCTGTAGTTCTGTCACATGATTGTTTTGGTGGTGCACAGCAGTTAAAATTGGCGACTGCTAATATGGAAAAGTTCGGTGAACAAGCCTGCTGGTCAGACGAAATGCGTCCGAAGGGCTGACTTAGAAATAAATTATTTTGGCCAACAAATGGTGTCATCAACTCGTGCTTTGCTACTTGGGAGAGGTGAATATATATATATTCACTGAAAAAAACCATAGGTTTCACACCAGTTATAGTTAGGAATTAGCATTTAAAAAACTATTAAATTCACTGAAAAAAACATAGGTTTCTCACCAGTTATAGTTAGCTGGAAATTTTATTGACATAAAACCATTTAAATTCCCACGTTATTGTTAGTTGGACTCACTATAACTTGCGCGCCTGCAATGCACTGCTGATGACGTCACATATTACATCACTCATGACATGGTCAGTGACATAAGCCAAAAGAGCACATTATCTGGGAGTTTTTTTCAATCCCAAAGGACCTCAAGAAAGTAAATGCGCCAAGGGTTACTTGTCTAATCTGTGGCACTGTACTTTCCAGGGGGAACCCTAACAAAAAGTACTCTTTTGGCAATAACACCATGATTCCGCCACATGCAACGCCGGCACCCTAACAACTATGCTGCGGCAGAGGTCCGAGAAATGACCAGGAACTTTCCCCAATCTTCACCCAGCACCTCCAAAAGTAAGCAACCCACTCCATTGGGTCCAGAGACAAGGGAGATGGTTCCAAACATACAAACCCAGTTTGGACAATACAAAATCAGTTATATTTTTTGTGGAAAAACAATTACCTATGGTGAGCAAAGCATTACACTCATCAACCGTGCTGGTGACAACCACAATTGCCCAGAAAAACCTTAATTTTTTCCTGATTTTTTTGCTCCAGTTGAGCCGCTTACAATTCCCTGTTTTTTGTTTGTCCCCAATAAAATAACAAAAAAATATAAAATTGTTCATAAAAGCCAAAAAAAGTACAAAATGTTCAAAAAACAATAAAAAAATATAAAACAACAAAAAGAAGAAAAAAAACAGTTCTTTTTAGAACTACCTCCAATTTATAAAAAAATGCTAAATTTTTTTAAAACTCTGTCATTCTTTTTTCCCTATGGTACGCTCCCCGGTTCGCTCCCCGGTGCGCGTACCGGGCGCTCCCCCGCGCAAATCGGAAAAAAAAAAATTTTTTTTTGCCCCGCGGGACCCTTTTATGGCCCCCACATCAAACCTAGGGGGTCAGGGGGGGTCTACTCTGCACCCTTTTGGTCATTTCCCTCTTTTTTTTGGCCACCTCTTGTGTCTCGATCCTACCGAGACACAAGATGGCGGCCGCTCCGGACTGTTTGGAATGTTGACAGACACCCGAGAGCCAATCAGCTTTCCGTGCGCGAACTCGCGTAGCGCGCTGGTACGCGCCCCGGTGCGCATACCGGGGCGCGCTTATAGATATATATATATTTTTGAACCTAAATTACTCAAAATCCACTGGAGCACATATCTTGATACATAGCAAAGGCACATCGGGCTACCAGTCCCTACAATTTTGCCAAGTTTGGTGGAAATCCATTCAGCCGTTCGGGCTAAAATTGAGTCCAACCGCCCTATGGAAATTAACATGGGGAAAACACGTTTTGGGACCCCCATTTTATCTCGGCTCCCACTTGACGAATTCCCCCCAAACTTTCAGGGAAGGAGCGGAGCGCCGCGAGGCAAATTTGAGGAAAATTTCAGGCAGATCCCTCAACCGGCGCTAAAGTTATTCCCAATAGAATGTTGTGGATTTTCCCGCGTGCACACTTATTCAGTCAACAAACCCGTTTCGGCATTGCCGCCTTCGTCAATGTTATATATATATATATATATATATACATATATATATATATATATATATATATACCAGCAGCCCGTCCCGACGTTGTCCGGGTATGAATTTCTGCCGGCCAGTAGTATTGTTTTGTAGGATTTCTTTTTGATAGCATTTCTTATCTGTGACAGGCCTTTGAAACGCTCCGATTCAGAGTGCACTGCTGATGCACTTAAGAGTGCGTGTTCAGTAGTGTGTGAACTCGAGTTTCCTTACTTTATTTTTCCTTGCAATATTATATAGCGCGAACTCGAGAATATGGCATGAGCACAATTTACATTACAGAAGAACACATTCATTTGTGGTATGCACGGGGAGACAAAGCGATTTGCCTGGAATCACAGGATGTTGAGCGTATACCGAGATTCGGACGTAGCTCCCCAGCTCTAAAGTTCGCAATTCTAGAACTTGTGTTGGGAGGTGTGTCTAAAAGTGTATGTCGGTGCTGGCCGTCAATGAAAGAGACCTGTGCATTTTTCAAATCGGTGGTGAAAAAATATGAGTATGTTGCTGGAGATGTGGGCCGCCGTGCCGCCAATGTACTTACCGGGGGAGGGTAAACACCCATTATTCCGCAACTTTCTTTCCGCATACCATCACTTTGCATACTTTCATTGCGAAAGTACCATGACTACGCAATGCCATTACAATGCATGGCATTACATTTTATATGCTTTTACCATGAATACATTTACAACGAAATTCGTTGTAAATGCTTGAATGGTAAAAGCATGATTATTTTAATGTTTAGATAAGGTAAGTATGGGTATAGGGGTATATGTTTTGGGGTACTGAGGTATATGTTTTGGGGTGTTTGGGTATTTTAAGGGTTCAGATATAGTTTTGGGTTATGGGGTACAGGGGTAGTTTTAGGGTTTAGGGATAGGTATGGGTTTTGGGGTACAGGGGTATTTTTAGGGTTCAGGGCTAGGTTTGGGTTTTGGGGTATAGGGATATTTTTAGGGTTCAGGGGAAGGTTTGGATTTTGGGGTACAGGGGTATTTTAAGGGTTCAGGGCAAGGTTTGGGTTTTTGGGTACAGGGGTATTTTTAGGGTTCATGGCTAGGTTTGGGTTTTGGGGTACAGGGGTATTTTAGGGTCCAGGGCTAGGTTTGGGTTTTGGGGTACAGGGGTATTTTAGTGTTCAGGGGTAGGTTTGGGTTTTGGGGTAAAGGGGTATTTTTAGGGTTCAGGGCTAGGTTCGGGTTTTGGGGTACAGGGGTATTTATAGGGTTCAGGGCTAGTTTTGGGTTTTGGGGTACAGGGGTATTTTAGTGTTCAGGGGTAGGTTTGGGTTTTGGGGTAAAGGGGTATTTTTAGGGTTCAGGGGTAGGTTTGGGTTCTGAGGTACAGGGGTATTTATAGGGTTCAGGGCTAGTTTTGGGTTTTGGGGTGCAGGGGTATTTTTAGGGTTTAGGGATAGGTTTGGGTTTTGGGGTACAGGGTATATTTATAGGGTTAGGATGGGTTAGTGTTTAAGGGTGTTGGGGTATTTTAAGGAGTAAGGGTGGGGTTATGATTATGGGGTGCAGAGGTGTTTAAAGGGAGCAGGGTGGACATCCGGAGCTGGAATGTACAGAACCTGGGAAGAAAAGACAATTACATTTTGGGCACAACGCTGGCTTTTTTTCCGTAATCCCGCGCCCTGCACACGCCCACGCCCCAAGCACACACCCACAGCACACGATATGAGACATGGCATGAAAGGCGGAACGTACCACATCCCCCCAGCGTTTGTCACGCCCCCAGCACACGCCCACAGCACAACTCAGACACGCCCACAAGGGACTACTTTGCTGGCACGGTTCTATTACATTTTAAATGTATATGGTGAGCGTCTGCATAGCCTATGTCCTTATGCTGCAACTGCCCTTTCCAACGCTGTATTGGGTGTTGTGATTGGTGCTGTGGTTCCTGAGATTACCCGCCTCAAAGGTTTGGGCTCTCTCTTTATTTTATTACTAGCAGCCCGCCCCAGCGTTGCCTGGGGCAGAAGGGGGCTGGGAGCTGCATTTTTACCCCGGGGCAGAAGGTGGCTGGGGCAGCATGTACTCGAGGGTTGCACCCGCCGACTCCCTCCCGCCCCCCCCAACCTCCCAACCCCCCCAGCCCGCCCCGCCTCCCACCCGGACTCCAGCAACATCCTTATGAAGTTAAGTAGCAGCCACCCCCCCCCCGCCCGGCCCGCCTCCTGCCCGGACTCCATCAGTTTTAAGGTAGGTAGCAGCCCGCGCGGTGCACCCGCTGACTCCCTCCCGCCACCCGCCTCCCGCCCCAGCAACCAGCAACGTACCTCTCACTGCCACTGCTCGTTACGTTGCAGCCCCGCCCGCCCGCCCGCCTCCCGCCCGGACTCCATCAACATCAGTTTTAAGTTAGGTAGCACTCCCTCCCGCCTCCCGCCCCAGCAACCAGCAACGTACCTCTCATTGCCACTGCTCCTCCGGTTCTCACAGCTCCTACCGGCGTTGTCGTCCTCCGCTCTTCCTGGTTCTGCCGCACCTCCCCTCACGCAGACGTCGCTCATGTCGTCTGCTCTTCCTGGTTCTGGTGAAAGCCGCTCCTCCCCTCACGCAGACGTCGCAGCTGGCGCTAGTTGCAAGGGACTACTTTTTTAAATTTATTAATATTTTAAAAAACGTTTTATTTTTATTTTTATGTAGCCTATTTCCTTCTGCTTGCCCTAAGGTTTTCTAAAATGTCTTGGGTGTGTAGATTGGCGCTGTAGTTCCCGAGATTGCCTTGCCCAAAGGTGCAAGTTCTCTCTTTATAATAGTAGTATAGATTATATATATATATATATATATATATATATATATATATATATATATATATATATATATATATATATATATATATATATATATATATGTATATATATATATATATGTATATATATATATATATATATATATATATATATATATATATATATATATATATATATATATATATATATATATATATATATATATATATATATAAAACACCAGGATTGCCTCCAAACAAAGACACCACACACGGAGGGTTTACGGCACACAACACCGCAGGTAGCAATGCTTGAAAAGAGAAGCATCTTTCTCAATCGCCATACGCGTTTCGAGCCTGACGCTCTTGATCACTGGCTGGCTTGCAAACAAGAGGCGAATTGATAAGAACATGTGATTTATTTTGTAACAAGCTCCGCCCCAGTGGGCGTCGACTGTGGCATTCTGGTCAATGTAGTCAGCAATATGCCACCAAGCTTGTAAAAGTTAATTCACCAAGTGGATTCGCCGCCTCCATGCAAAGAAAATGTCATTCCCCATCGGGTGAGAAGTTCTGCCATCTCTGATGCAAGCATGCAGGTACGTCCCAGCAGTGTAGGCCCCCACCGTTCGTAAGAGTGCTCACGTCTCCAGGCACTCAGGACCCGCTTTAAGAAGCAGTGGGGCGTCTTCAGAGTCCGGGCAGACCGCAATATAAAAAACACCAGGATTGCCTCCAAACAAAGACACCACACACGGAGGGTTTACGGCACACAACACCGCAGGTAGCAATGCTTGAAAAGAGAAGCATCTTTCACAATCGCCATACGCGTTTCGAGCCTGACGCTCTTGATCACTGGCTGGCTTGCAAACAAGAGGCAAATTGATAAGAACATGTGATTTATTGTGTAACAAGCTCCGCCCCAGTGGGCGTCGACTGTGGCATTCTGGTCAATGTAGTCAGCAATATGCCACCAAGCTTGTAAAAGTTCATTCACCAAGTGGATTCGCCGCCTCCATGCAAAGAAATTTCATTCCCCATCGGGTGAGAAGTTCTGCCATCTCTGATGCAAGCATGCAGGTACGTCCCAGCAGTGTAGGCCCCCACCGTTCGTACGAGTGCTCACGTCTCCAGGCACTCAGGACCCGCTTTAAGAAGCAGTGGGGCGTCTTCAGCGGCCGGGCAGACCGCAATATAAAAAACTCCAGGATTGCCTCCAAACAAAGACACCACACACGGAGGGTTTACGGCACACAACACCGCAGGTAGCAATGCTTCGAAAGAGAAGCATCTTTCTCAATCGCCATACGCGTTTCGAGCCTGACACTCTTGATCACTGGCTGGCTTGCAAACAAGAGGCGAATTGATAAGAACATGTGATTTATTTTGTAACAAGCTCCGCCCCAGTGGGCGTCGACTGTGGCATTCTGGTCAATGTAGTCAGCAATATGCCACCAAGCTTGTAAAAGTTCATTCACCAAGTGGATTCGCCGCCTCCATGCAAAGAAAATGTCATTCCCCATCGGGTGAGAAGTTCTGCCATCTCTGATGCAAGCATGCAGGTACGTCCCAGCAGTGTAGGCCCCCGCCGTTCGTACGAGTGCTCACGTCTCCAGGCACTCAGGACCCGCTTTAAGAAGCAGTGGGGCGTCTTCAGCGGCCGGGCAGACCGCAATATAAAAAACACCAGGATTGCCTCCAAACAAAGACACCACACACGGAGGGTTTACGGCACACAACACCGCAGGTAGCAATGCTTGAAAAGAGGAGCATCTTTCTCAATCGCCATACGCGTTTCGAGCCTGACGCTCTTGATCACTGGCTGGCTTGCAAACAAGAGGCGAATTGATAAGAACATGTGATTTATTTTGTAACAAGCTCCGCCCCAGTGGGCGTCGACTGTGGCATTCTGGTCAATGTAGTCAGCAATATGCCACCAAGCTTGTAAAAGTTCATTCACCAAGTGGATTCGCCGCCTCCATGCAAAGAAAATGTCATTCCCCATCGGGTGAGAAGTTCTGCCATCTCTGATGCAAGCATGCAGGTACGTCCCAGCAGTGTAGGCCCCCACCGTTCGTACGAGTGCTCACGTCTCCAGGCACTCAGGACCCACTTTAAGAAGCAGTGGGGCGTCTTCAGCGGCCGGGCAGACCGCAATATAAAAAACACCAGGATTGCCTCCAAACAAAGACACCACACACGGAGGGTTTACGGCACACAACACCGCAGGTAGCAATGCTTGAAAAGAGAAGCATCTTTCTCAATCGCCATACGCGTTTCGAGCCTGACGCTCTTGATCACTGGCTGGCTTGCAAACAAGAGGCGAATTGATAAGAACATGTGATTTATTTTGTAACAAGCTCCGCCCCAGTGGGCGTCGACTGTGGCATTCTGGTCAATGTAGTCAGCAATATGCCACCAAGCAACACCTGCGGTGTTGTGTGCCGTAAACCCTCCGTGTGTGGTGTCTTTGTTTGGAGGCAATCCTGGTGTTTTTTATATTGCGGTCTGCCCGGCCGCTGAAGACGCCCCACTGCTTCTTAAAGCGGGTCCTGAGTGCCTGGTGACGTGAGCACTCGTACGAACGGTGGGGGCCTACACTGCTGGTACGTACCTGCATGCTTGCATCAGAGATGGCAGAACTTCTCACCCGATGGGGAATGACATTTTCTTTGCATGGAGGCGGCGAATCCACTTGGTGAATGAACTTTTACAAGCTTGGTGGCATATTGCTGACTACATTGACCAGAATGCCACAGTCGACGCCCACTGGGGCGGAGCTTGTTACAAAATAAATCACATGTTCTTATCAATTCGCCTCTTGTTTGCAAGCCAGCCAGTGATCAAGAGCGTCAGGCTCGAAACGCGTATGGCGATTGAGAAAGATGCTTCTCTTTTCAAGCATTGCTACCTGCGGTGTTGTGTGCCGTAAACCCTCCGTGTGTGGTGTCTTTGTTTGGAGGCAATCCTGGTGTTTTATATATATATATATATATATATATATATATATATATATTCACAATGAAATAACTCCTGCTACTTTCAGTGCGGCGAAGAAGGAGAGACGGACCCTGCATACAGGCAAGATGTTTTATTTAACCCAGTTTTTATAGTTAGTGCTTCTAACTATAGCTGGTAAATCTTTGAGTTTTTTAGTTCAAAACAATGTTGCCATTGGCGTTACTTTAACCTTTGTTTTTTCAGTGAAAATATATATAAATACATATATATTCATACATATATATATATATATATATATATATATATATATATATATATGTATCTATATCCCTATATATATATTTATATATGTATATACAGATATAATTCACTAAAAAAACAAAGGTTACAGCGACAATAGTTAGGAAATGGAATAAAAATTCTTAACAATTCACATAGAGATGTTATAGTTAGCCTCAGATTTTGCATGTACAAAACCATTGAAATTCAGCAGTTATAGTTACCTGAGCTAACTATTACTTATGACCCCACAATGCACTGCTTATGACCTCACATAATACATCACTCATGGCAATGTCAGTGACATCACTGATGATGTCTCAAAGGACATCACTGATGATGTCTCAAAGGACATCACTGATGACATCACTGATGACATCATCATCAAGCAAGTGTAAGTGTTTTTAAGAGTTTATGGGTACTAGCCTACTTCAAAAGTTATATGAGTATGCTAGTTGTACTACTAATGAGTGATAATATCTTTAACATTTGTAAAGTGAGTTGGTGTGTGACTGTCTGAATCATTGTGTGACTGACTGGGTGAGTGGCTGTATGGGTCTGTGATTGCATGCATGAGCGACTGTATGGGTGAGTGAATGTATTTCTAACTGGGTCTGTAGGTGTGTGAATGGTTGTGTCAGTGGTTGTATGGGTATGTGAGTGGGTTTCTGATTGGTTGTATAGATGTATGAGTGAATTATTTCATGGGTGTGTGAGTGGCTGTATGGGTGTTTGACTGGGTGTGTGAGTGGCTATATGGGTGCATAATTATGTATCTGGGTATCTGAGTAGCTGTGTGGGTGTGTGAGTAACTATGCTGATGACTTATTGGTTGTGTCTGTGGCTGTATCCATGAGTGAGTGGCTGGGTGAGTGCCTGTATGGGTGAGTTAGTGGGTGTCTGAATGGCTGCATGAATGAGTGACTGGGTGTGTAAGTGGCTCTTTGAGTGAGTGTTTGGTTAAATGAGTTAGTGTGTGAGTGGCTCCAGTTGAGAGTGAGTGTCTGTGAATGACTGTATGGGTGAGTGAAGAGATATGGGAGTCATTGTATGGGTGGGTGAATGGATATATAAGTGACTGGGTGGGTGTGTGAATGAGTGCTTGTATGGGCGAGTGAGTGGCCGTGTTGAGAGGCTGTATGGGTGTGTGAGTGGCTGTACAGGTGAATAAGACTGTGTATGAGTAGCTGTATGGGTGTGTGTATGACTGTGAGTGGCAGTATAAGGGAGTGACTAGTTGTATGAGTGGCTGTATGGGTGAGTGATTGATTGTATAAGTGACTATAGGAGTGAGTGAGTGGGTGTTTGAGTGGCTCTATGGAGGAATGAGTGGGTGTGTGAGTACTGGTATAGGCCTATGAATGGGTACGTGAGTGGTTGTGTGAGTGGGTATACAAGAGGTTGTGTGGGGAGTAAGTGAGTAGTTCTGTGGATGATGCCATCAGAGATGTCATCCGAGATGTCATTTGAGATGTCATCAGTGATGTCATCAATGATGTCACTGACCATGTCTTGAGTCATATAATATATAAGGTCAGAAGCAGTGCATTGCGGGGCATAAGTTATAATTAGCTCAGGTAACTATAACTGCGTATTTTCACATGTTTTGTATGAGTAAAATCTGAGCTTAACTTTTAAAATCTATCTACTAGCTATAATGTCCCTGTAACCTTTGGTTTTTAAGTGAAGTTCGATGCTTTTGTAACTACTAGGCATGTTTGCAGAGTAGTGGAGGAAGGGGACAGGGCTTTCAACCAGGTCACAGCAATCCCGCTGTGTGGGATTTCCTACTGGCAGCCGGAGGGCTTACCAACCTAGATATGTGCCAAGAGGCATGTTTGCAGAGTGGTGGAGAAAGGGGGCGGGCCTCTGACGATCTCTCAGCAATACTGCTGTGTGGGACAAACTGGAGACAACAGGAGGAGTTGTTGGCCCCCAAGGACCCTCAGCATCTAAGGGGACTTCATTCGCCAACCAGTAGTGCACCAGGAGGTACGTTTTCAAAGTGGTGGACAAGGAGGGGGCTCTGATGGCCTTTCAGCAATCCTGCTGTGTGGGGCTTATTGGAAGTAACAGGAGGGGTTGTTGTCCCCAAGAACCCTCAGGAGCCAAGGAGACTTCTCCCCCCAACCAATAGTGCGCCAGGAGATGCTTTTGCAGAGTGGTGGAGAAAGGGGGTGGGTTTAGGGCTTCTGATGACCTCTCAGCAATTCCACTATGTGGGACTTGCTGGAGGTAACAGCAAAGGGACTTCATTCCCCAAACAGTAGTACGCCAGGAGGCCCCTTTGCAGAGTGGTAGAGAAAGGGGGTGGGGCCTCTGATGACTTTTTCTGGGGCTGGCCTTATTGTTTTGTCTTTCTTAGGGGAGGGGGTCCGCCCCCCCTTCCCCAGATCGATTTCAGTCCCGGGGACCCTATCTCTCAGGGCCCAGCCACTTTAAAAAAAATGCGTTTTCATTAGGGGAGGGGCCATGTAGCCCTCTTCCCAGGCTGTTGTTTGCCCAAGGGACCCTATCCCCCAGGGCCCAGCCATTTAAAATAAATACATTTTTATTGCCGCCCACCTCTCCGGACAAGATTTTGGACCTGGGGACCCCCATCCCCTGGAGCCTGGCCAGTTAAATATGGGGGAGAGGGCCTGCGCAGTCCGCCTTCTGGGCCGATTTCATCCCCAGGAACCCCATCCCCTGGGACCTGGCTATGTCTCCTGGATGCCCCCAGGGCACACAGTCTCTATTTGGACTGCACAGGGAGACTTAAGGTTCCCGCAGTCCCTGCTGGCTCCCTATCTACTGCAGGAGCCAGAATTGCTTTCAGACACAGGGAGCTGCTAAACATTCAGCTCCCTCTGTCTGAAAGCAATTTGTCTGTTTTACTGCTCACATGGCAGCGGGCAGAGAAACAGATTGATGCTCCACTTCCAGCAAGCGATCACACTTTCACTGGTCTTGCTTGATGTTGCTTGGTGGGAGCGATAAAGCTCCCGCAAAGCCACAGCAACAGCACCCTGTGACATAGCAGGAGGCGACCCTTGGGGGAGGCGGTCTCCAAGGCCGTCTTTGGCTCCAGGAGGGGGGTCACCCAGCTCCCCACCATTTTAGGTCTCGGCCTGGTGAAAGCAGCGCATGCGCTGCCCTCATCATACGAGGGCTTCTTGGAATCAATACACATTCCGAAGCTCTCGGAGGTGGAGTTGAAACCCCGCCCATCTTCCACATTCACTGGCGCCATCCTCCATGCAAAACGCAGGCTCACGATTGAAAAGGAGGCTTCTTAGACCCTCCTTGTAGCCGCCTTGTCTCCTTTTGGCCCCGCCCACAGGGATTGAATCTTTTTTAGTCATTCTGGCTGGCGCGAGTGTCACGCTGTATACTTATTGTCATTCATGCTTTGTCCATTTTGCCTTTACACCCTCCCTCCCCCCCCCATCCTCGGCAAATTTTCCCTTCCCTTTCCCATCCTGACCATGAAGCGCATCCGTGCCTCAAGCACACATAACAAAAGAGGAAGCAACATCATGGGGCATGCTTCCTGTTGCTCTCCTTTGTTGTCCATGTTGTTACAGTGAAGCGAGTTGTGCCTTAGCAAGTTGGACGGAGGCAACATTGCGGCCCGCTGTGCGTTTGTCTGCTCAGGTTCCCTGCTCTTACCTCCATGTGGGCTCTTTTTGGTGATCTGATTCGTTAATGGGGGGGGTACTTTTACTTTTGTTACCCGCACAATACTTTCTGTCCCAGTCCGACCCTGAATGTGTCAGGTTTGGGCAGTGCAGCTATCGCGAAAGGGGGCTTCTGGTTTCAACTCCCCAGTGAATTCTGGTAAAAAAACAATGAATCTATAAAATTCACATAGGTAACTTCTCGAAAGAATGCAGTGTCAATTTTACAAAAAAAAGGACAGTGCAGCAAATATATTAATTAGAACGAGCCCTTATGTGCATGCCTTTTGTGGCACCTGGCAAAGGGAGTCTGAAAAGAACCACGCTGCCAGGCACTCACCCTAAATGGCCCCATTAGTGGGGGCACATTCCTCTCCACTTGGACCCCACCTTAACCACTTTTCTTTTTCTGTTGCTGGCTTGCACATTCACGCCTGCCTGTCTAATCATCCTTCTCATCACATACCCTTTCCAAGCAGAATGCAGCAAGACTCCGACAGCCCAGGAGGCATCCGAGACAAGCACGGAACAAAGGGACCTACTTCATCAATTTCATAAATGTATAACGGTAACCGTTATGTAGCGCGCAATACCAACCGACCCGCCTCAAGGCACTCCAGGGCTATTATCACTATATTGAATGCACCGCTATTTCTAATGAAAGAATGCAGGTCATTATATATGTCTGTCTATTTAAAGCACTGCTAAGTATGTAACAGTAAATTAACAGAGACGCCATAGGGCAGACATGGCAGCAGGGCACAGTGTCAGTGGTACTTGAGATATGGAGTCACTTCATGACATGTATGCACCAGGGGGCAGGGTACCGGTCTTTCGGTTTGGTTTTAGCTGAGGGGAGGGGCGGTGTCTGGTTTCTCTGAGGTGGTGTATAAGCCACCTTTGGGTCAGGGTCCTAATGTGGAGACTGCAGTGGGGGGCTGATAGTTTATGTATTGGTCAAGGCAAGTGGTAAAAGTATTCGAGTGACCTTTGCACTGCTACACCAGGAGAATAGGTAGGGACCCTCAGCCTCCCTCCCTTCCTCCCGGACTCCAACTATATGTTACTGAGAGTGACATTTGCATATCAGTGCTGCTCAGAATAGCATGAAAAGGTTACCTTATCAATTTCGGCACTTTATTCAAATCATGTGATTTGGGACAATTGACTTTACTATTCCTTCGTGCGTAAAACTACAAACGTAAAACTTCATCAAATGCAAGTGTACATTTTTGAAAAATAATTGCAGTAACACAATATATATTGTATGGTCTCTACTCACCTCCACACACCCCAGAGAATGAGAGAATAAAAATAAACCTTGTACTCCAAGCTATAAAAGCAAACACGTTAATAAAATAAATAAGCATGGTACATAACGATCCACGCGCAACAAATTAACTTAATCCACGAAGGTACGTTTATGGTGCCATAAACAAATCTACTTCACATTTTTAGGCAGGATGCGTAGAATGCCGTCGCTACTGTGAGACGTTTAATGGGTGAGAGGATCGTTGGCGCTTTTTTGGAGAGGTGATCCTAGATCTAATGCGAATAAAAACAAGCATTGAAAATGCAATAGGTCTTGCCTCTGATTAAGTTAAAACCATTTGCTTTGCTAATGGTATTTTATAGCAAAACAAATGGCTTTAACTTAATGAAAGGCGAGACCTCTTGCATTTTTAATGCTTGTTTACAGTAGGGCCTGCCCTGGGGAGGTGGTGGCCCCCGGCTCCAAAAATACCCTCTCCCATTTAAAAAATAATAATTTTGCAGCAGGGAGGTTGTGGTCCTGATGCCCCAATTTCAAATTAAATAGCCCGTGGAAAATAGCTTTGCAATAACAGGGTGGGAGCACTTCTCCTGCCCTGTCATTGCAAACACTGCTTTGAATCAGGAAACCTGCTCTAGCTTCCACGAAGCAAAGCAGCTTACTTTTGGACAAGGGGAGCTGCATGTCAGCAGCTCCCCTTGTCCAAAAGCAATGCCAGCTCCCGCAGAAGGCAGGGAGACAGCTGGGCCGCAGGGGCAGCGGGGCTACCCCCGCGGTCCCCAAAGTGAGGGCTGGTCCCAGGAGACGGGGCCCCGGGCCACAATTGGCCTCAGGTGGGAGGCCACCCGTCCCCCCTCCAAAATATAAAAATAACAAATCAAGGCTGACCAGATCCAGGGGGATGGGGTCCCCAGGGCCATAATTGGCCTCAGTAGGAAGACAGGTGGCCCCCTTCCAAAATAAAAAATAAAAAATGGGAAGGCTTGCGAGGCCTCGGGGGGTGGGGTCCCTGGGGCTAATAGTAGCCCCAGGGAAGGGGGGCCACATGGCTTCCCTCCTGAATATTTATTTATTTTTAAACGAGGCAATGCCCCGGGGAATGGGGTCCCCATACCCGTTAAAAAAAAAATCTCAGGCCCTAGGGGATAGGGTCACCAGCGCCCATACATAATTAAGAGAAGGGGGCTACAGAGCCCCTTTTGCCCCCCAAAAAAGCAGCCATCTTGCCGGAGGCCAGCCCCCTCCCTGCACCACTCTGCAAACGCGCCTCCTGGTGCGTTCTGGGTTGGGGATGAAGTACCCTAGAATCTTAAGGGTCCTTAGGGGCCAACTAGCCCACCAGGTACCTCCAGTAATCCCCACACAGTGGGATTGCTGAGAGGTGGTCGGAGGCCATGCCCTTTTTACTCCACTCTGCAAACGTGCCTCTTGGTGCACTGCTGGTGGGGTGATGAGGTACACATGTGTCCTGAGGTGCTCAGGACTAAAGTGGACTTTATCCCCCAAGCAGCAGTGTGCCAGGAGGTGCGTTTGCGGACTGGTGTAAAAAGGGTATGTGGCCTCAGACCGCTCTCAGCAATCCAGCTGTGTGGGGATTACTAGAGATAACAGGAGGGCTAGTTTGCTCACAGGGACCCTCAGGAGGCAAGGGGACTTCATCTCCCAACCAAGACCGTGCCAGGAGGTGTAATTGCAGAGTGGTGGAGAAAGGGGCATGGCTTGTGTCTACCCCTCAGCAATCCTATTATCTGGGGCTTACTAGAGGTGTCCGGTAGGCTAGTTGGCCCCTAAGAACCTCCAGCAGCAAAGGGGACTTCAAAGAACCCATCGAAGAGCACACCAGGGTGTGCGATTGGAAAATGGAGGGCAAAGGGGGTGTAGCTTTCTATGAGAACTTACCAATGCTGCTGTGTGAGACTTACTGGAGGTAATAGGAGGGGTAGTTGGCCCCCAAGATTGTCTTACTCCCATCCTGTTAACTCCAGTAAGTCCCACACAGTGGGATTGCTAAGAGGCCTTCGGAGACCATGCCCCCCTTTCTACACCACTCTGCAAACACACCTCTTGGCACACTATGCATTGGGGGATAAAGTCCACTTTTCTTTTGAGGGACTTTGTGGGCCAAGAAGCTCTCCTGGTACCTCCGGTAAGTCCTACGCTGTGGAATTCCTGTGCACTGGTCCGAGGCCCAGCCCCGTTTCGCCACCTCACTGCAAACGTGGCTACTAGTTAAAGAAGCATTTGCAATGTAATACATTTCACATTTGGGAGAGCTATAGGCGTTGTAAAGCGTTTTACTAATGTTTCTTGGAGTGAACACAACCTGCCCTTGTCTGGCTTCTTTCTGCACCCTTGTTGTCACTTTCTGCCCTCGTCTTCCCTCTTTATGCACCTCTATTATCTCTTTCTGCAACCCTCTTGCCTCTTTCTGCACCCTCTTGCTTCTTTCTGCACTTCTCCTGCTTCTTTCTGCACCTCTCTTGCTTTTTTCTGCACCCTTTTTCCCTTTTTTGAATCCCTCTTGCCTGTCTGCAGTTCTTTTGCCATTTTCTGCACCTCTCTTGACTCTTCATTGCACCTCACTTGCCTCTTTTTACACTTCTCTTGCTTCTTTCTACACCTGTGTTGCTTCTTTCAGCAATTCTCTTGCTTCTGTTTGTACTTCTCTTGCCTCTTTCTGTACCCCTATTGCCTCTTTCTGCACCTCTGTTGGTACTTTCTGCACACTTCTTGACTCTTTCTGCACCCTTCTGCCCTCTTTCTGCACCTCTCTTGCCTCTTTATATACCCCTGTTACCTTTTTTGCAGCTCTCTTGCCTCTTTCTGCAGTTCTCTTTTCTCCTTCTGCACCTCTGTTGCTGCTTTCTGCACTTCTCTTGTGTCTTTCATCTCCCTCCATGCCTGTTGCTGTAATACTGTTGGCTCTTTCTGCACTGCTGTTGCTTCTTTCTGCACCTCTCTTGCACATTTCTGCACCCCTCTGGCCTCTTTCTACATCCCTCTTGCCTCCTTCTGTATCTCTGTTGCTTCTTTCAGCACTTCTCCTGCTTCATTCTGTACCTTTTTTGCCAGTTTCTGCAACTCTCTTGCCTCTTTATACACTTCTCTTGCTTCTTTCTGCACCTCTCTTGCTTCTTTCTGGACCCCTCTTCCCTCTTTCTGCACCCTTCTTCCTTCCTTCTGCACTCCTATTACCTTTTTCTGCAGTTCTCTGGCTTCTTTCAATACTTATCTTACCTATTTCTGCACCCCTCTTGTCTCTTTCTGAACCTCTGTGAGTTCTTTCTGCACTGCTCTTGCTTCTTTCTGCACCTCTTATGCAAATTGTTGCCAACCTCTTGCCTCTTTCCTTACTTCTCTCCCCTCTTTCTGCAACTCTCTTGCCTCTGTTTGCACTGCTCTTGCATCTTTCTCTACCTCTTTTGCTTCTTTCTGCACTTCTCTTGCCTCATTTTGTACCCTTCTTGCCTCTTTCTACACCTCTGTTGGTTCTTTCTGCACTGCTCTTGCTTCTTTCTGCATCTCTCTTGAACATTTCTGCACCTCTCTTACCTATTTCTGTACTCCTTTTCCATCTGTCTGTAACTCTCTTGCTTCTGCACCCCTGATTCTGATTTCTGCACCTCTTTTGCCTGTTTCTGCAACTCTCTTGCTTCTTTCTGAACTTCTCTTGCCTCGTTCTGTACTCAAATGGGAAGTGCAAGCTGTCAAGTTTAAAGGTATGCGTGCTGTTGTGACTGAGGTATATGTCTACTTGTACATGTATTCTTACATGTGTTATGCATCTGAAGATGGTAGCGTAAAAAGAGGGTAACTTCTGCTATAGGTGGTCAAATCTTCTCAGTTCTGTTCTGTCATTTGGTTGTACAGGTAGACATGTCTTATGTGGCTATCTGTTATAGAGCCCCTCAAATATACTATTGAATTCACATGTGCCCTGTATTGTGAGCAGAAAGAAATGCATACACATTTTTGTACACACATTAAGAGTATGCTGTTTGAAACAGAGGTATTCAAGTATTTGTATGTTTATTTTCATTTAATATTTCACTAGGTAAAAGCATGAACAAGCATGCATACCTTCACAAACTTAGTCACACTTACAACAGTAATATACTTAGGATTGGTGTTTTATATTTGGGAAGCCTAACATTCTGAGGAGTCGATTAACAGTGAACTTTCAAGAGAAAAGTGAGGTTTAAGACATCTTGGGTGAAGGATTAGTGATTAGGTTACTTTGTAAGAGTCTGTTGTAAGGTACAGTCAAAGGAGGCCTCTTTCAGCACCTATATTGGTTCTTTCTGCACCTTTATTCCTCTTTCTGGACTTCTATTGCCTCTTTCTGCACTTCTCTTGCTCTTTCTGCCCCTTTCTCCCTCTTTCTGCACATGTGCTACCTATGTAGGCATAGTTAAACATTTGCTTTTAAAAAAACCTTAGAAATTCAGTGAAAAAAACGTAGGTTTCAGGGACGTTATAGTTGGGAATTAGCATTTTAAAAACCTTAGAAATTCACTGAAAAAAAAGAGGTTTCAGGGACGTTCTAGTTAGAAATGAGCATTTAAAAAACCTTAAAAATTCACAGAAAAAACCACAGGTTTCTGGGACGTTATAGATAGGCTGAGATTTCACTCGTATAAAACCTCGTGCCCCAGCAATGCACTGCTGTTGCTGTCACATATTACATCACTCATGGCATGGTCAGTGACATCACTGATGACATCTCAAATGACATCACTGATGACTTCACTTTTCAGACATACAACATAAACTTAGAAGAAAAAAAATACCAAGAATAAACAAAGGCAGCAGAAATGGTTACTCTCAAAGTCAGCCGTAGTACTGCCAAAGGTATTTTTTTCATTTTTTGAGTGTCTAACATGCTGCCTAGCAGCATCTGAGAGCAACTCACTCTCTTGGTGTTCAAGAATCATTCAATGTAGGACATGTTACATTTCATAGGTACACAGCAAGGGGGTGAAGTTCGACCTCAGTTTTTCTTTTAGTGGGCATATCTCCAAATAGGATGAAGCTGGAAAACTGGATCATGTAGTGGAAAACCTTCCTTGCACGTAGGGTGATGACAAATGGACGAATTAGTGGATAGCTCATTGGCATGATCGATAGGATTGATATTCCACTGCTGGACTTACCATGTCAGGTAAAAAGTTTCCCTGACTCAACTATGATTTAAAGCAATCACAGACCAATGTTGGCAGAAGTGGGTTGGTCCTAATCGTGCTTTCTTCAAGGATTCATCTGCTGGCCATTGAGGCTGCCAAGGATGAGGATGTCATCTCCATGGCCATTACTGAGTATACTAAGAATGTAGTTCACATTTCCATGGTGGCCTCAGCCACTGGTAATTAGGGCCACAAACACCATACATACTGGCTGTAAGCATAAAGACCAGCTACATTGCCATTTTACTGGGTGTCAAGCATGGTGGGTCCAATCCTAGTCTACACTGACCTCATCCACTATCATTGGCAGCCATAGTCACTGACCTAAAATCTCATTATCCTGATTGTCATGCATGGTGGCCTTGCCCTCTTTCTTAGTGGCTACAGCTGACATGACTGCCAACCTGCATTGCCAGTATATTCAATGTTGGGCACAGTGGCATTTGCCTTTATCCAAGGCAGTTGAGTTTACAGCTGATGGCATTCATGTGTACTATGGATATGGACTGTGGCTGCCATGACAAAAATTGAATGCAATGACAATGTAGCTTGCGAGTCATGGTGGCCACAGCTGCCATGGATGGTGAGCAAGGACACCATTGATAGTGTCCATGGTCAACAGGATAGGATGAACACATTTAAAGAAAGGGAGCAGTCACAGACATAACATTAAGTCCATAAGTTGTCACTTTGAAAAACAAAAATCTATTGAGCAGATGCAGAAAGAAAATAAACAACCATAGATAAAAACAGGGAATTTTAAAACCACAATTTGACCGATATTCATTCTTAAACATACAGAACATTCGAATACAGCAGATACTGTAAAGTGCAGTCTGGCATATTCCGCCAACATCCCAGTTGAATACAAATCTTATAAAAATACACTGGTTAATGTCCCTAGTTAATACTAAAGTGCAGTGCTAAAGTGCATCCAGTGCAAACTTTCCTTAATCTTCCTAGGCAACTCATGCTAAGTGCAGCAATCAAGTGCATTTAAAAAAAATGTATTTATTTATTTTTTGTTAAGTCAACCCTCTTCCATTCTGAACAAGACTTTGCAATGCAATATGTGCTTCTTTTCCCTGCGAAGTTTCTAACTTTGCCATGTATTTCCAAACAGCAGTAAACATTTTAGTTGCACCCACTCTCTTGAATACACCTCTTCAAATTTCCTTGTTCATTTAATTTTATTTAGCCATCCCACATGAGTAGGTATTTTTGAAGACCTACAATTCAGAAGAATGAGGGAGCCTACTACAAGGGAGGCAATTGCTATAAATGTCTCCTCGCCTAACAACGGAAGCATCTATTCTCCAGTTCTGGACATATTTTTTGAAGTGCTTTAGGTGTATATTATGCCATCCATCGAGACAAAAAGGCCATTCTTTTAAAGTTAGCAGGTATTAGGGCATTACTACCTAACTTTAATATGGCATGCCAACACCAATTCGAGAGTGTACATTGTGTCGCCTGGGTTACTTTTTCTAGGAATTTCTTGACCAGCATTGATTCCCCCTGGGAGCATAAAAGCCAATACCAGTTCCCCACCCCTCTTAGCTTTGCTCCCAGTAGGGCAGTCACAAGCTTAGTTGGGGCCGGTGCTTGAAGGGAGATTACATTTATTAAAAAAAGACATAATCTGTATATATTCAAAGAAGCGAGGCTTTCTCTGGTCACCACATCTGTGTTGGACCTCTTGTCAAGTAATCACTCTATTTCCTTCTAAAAAATGCCCCAACTCTTTCAGACCACAGTTATTCCAGCATCTTAAATGGCTAGTCTGAACTTGAAGACCCAGCCTTTTGCATTCACCTAATTTTAAGTAGTAAAACCCTGTCCCAGGATGCCTGTTTCCGGTCCAGGGAAGACATGGCTTGGCGTTTCAGGCTAGACTGTTCCCATGCAGCACAGGGTCAAGACTGATTTACATATAGCTGTGTCTGAGCTGGGGTGGCGAAGTGAGCTAAAGAACGATGATGGATTCAACCCAGATCTGTGACTGGGGGTGAGTGTCTAAAAAGTTTCAGCGCTCCATCCATCATCTCCTTGTGTAAAACCCTGTAGCACCTACTTGCTTAAAAAAGTCTGTAGTCTATAAAAATATTTCTGCAAAGTCGTGCACTTAGTTTTTTTTAGAGAGTTTTGCTGTTTTTTGAAATGTCGGAATCTGGGAGCCAGTCTACTGCACCATTTTATCCAGAAAAAAATAGTCTACTGATCCATTCGAGTCCACTAAACGAGCTGTAAGATCTAACATAGCGGCTTCATATTAAGTACGAATTTGAGGAAGTGCAAGCCCCCCTGGATAACATCCAATTGGAGCACCGAGAGTTTGATCCTGGGTACCTTCTTGCTCCAGACAAACATTTTAGACATTGTTTCAAGCTTTTAAAATAGATGGAATTAATTTTTAGCGGTATAACTGTGAAAAGTAAAATAAGCAAAGGTAGAATGGACATTTTGATAAGGGGCGCACGGCCTATCAATGTGAGGGGCAATAATGACCAATCGTCTATTAGTTTTTTAATTTTATTCTGCATGGCTTCATAATGTAATGCATAAAGTTACAAATATTGATTTGTGACATTTATCCTTAAATATCGAATTGGATCGGGCTTGAGGGTTTGTTGTTTAAGATTTTCGGGGAGAAAATGACTCTGCGTGTTGATGGTTAAAATCTTAGTCTTATTATGGTTAATTTTATACCCCCCAATAATTTCAAATTGACCAAAATCTGCTAATACTCGCTCTATATTCTGGCTCTCTGGACTGAGATAAAGAATTATGTCATCGGCGAACAACTTTAATTTTGCCATGCCTGATATTGGTGCTCTAATTGGCATATTTTTGCAAATTTTTGTGGCCATGGGCTTGATTAAAAAGGTAAATAAGACTGGTGAGAGTGGGCACCCTTGTCTGGAACCCTGATTCACATTTACTGTCCCTTCTAAGTTTGCATTAATAAAAGACCTGAGCCTGTGCCATCTGGTAAATATTCCATATCATTTTTGTGACCTGGAGGGAAACCCATACCTACCCAAACCATAAAAAAGAGCCACTCAATTGACCAGATCGAACTCCTTTTCTGCGTCTACCATCATGACAAGTGCAGGAGTTTGATTGCTGTTCATAAAGTCGAGTGCCTGTAAAAAAAACTCTGTATTTGCGGACATTAACCTCCCTGCGACAAACCCTGTCTTGTCTCAGTGGATCACTTTTTGTGCCAGAGGGGTTAAACGCAGTGCCCAGATGTTCATTAAGATTTTATAGTCCGAGTTGAGAAGACTGATTGGTCTCTAAGCATTAATATCCTTATGATTTGGTCCCCTTTTTAACAAAACTAACAATGATGGATTATTTTAAAGTTGGGGGAACCAAACCACCCGCCTTTATATAATTAGCAAAAGCCTTATAGAATTATATTGGTAGCCAATCATTTCCACAGGCTTTTGCTCCCACCATTGTATCTAGGGCTGCCAAGATTTCTGCTCCTGCTATATTAAGTTAAATCTTCCACACATGGGTAATTGAGAAAAGGGGGAGATTTACTCCTTTGAAATAATGCTGAATTGACTCTTGCCTGACCCTGTACTTAGTTGCAGATAGCTGCTCATAACGCTCCAGGAATACTTGGTCATTCCTATCCTTATCCATCACCCTAACTCTGGTCCTAGGATCTATAACGTCAGAAATTAAGGCTGCTTCATGTTTTACATTGGTTTATCAAGCTAGAAGTTTGCCTACCATTTGACTTTCTTCAAAAGCTCGCTGTTGAAAGGTTCAGGAGCTATTAATTTCTCCTAGCAAAAAAAACTCTCTTAAATCCTTTTTTGCTTTTTCAAGCTGACTTAAAGCAGATGCATCACCCCTTAAAGAGGCTTTCTTCTGGATCAAAGCAATATCAACTGCCAGCTGGAGTTTGGCTTCTTGTATGCTTCGATTTTTGGACTGAGTAAATGTAAATGTGTTGTATTTGTATAGCGCGAACAGTAACCCGTAAGCATCCCGGCGCTTGTACTCCTACCACAAGGGAACCCCTCCTGGCTTTTCCTTGTGAGGTGTCCACTCCTGGGCATCCCATGGTGAAACCAGGCATCCCTTGTGTATCGGGGGCCGTTGTGGAGACTAAGCAAGCTATTGCCCAGAGTTGCAGCGTGGGGCCCATGCTTAAATTCGGCACTGAGGCGAGAATATCTGGTCAGAGGAATTTAAGCCTGATCCCGCCGAGGCAGGAATCGAACCCTGGTCCCTGGCCAGCGCTCTGCATCAAGGTCTGCCGCTCTAACCATTGAGCCACACTTCTCCACTGAGCCACACTTCTCCAGTGGCCATAAAAGCAATCATTTGCCCACGCTCTGCCGCCATTAAAGCCCCCTATACTGAAAAAATTATGCTGTTCCCTCATTGACTCTAAAAAGCTCTTGTATCCATTCCCTTATGCCTACTACCCATTGTTGATTTGAAAGGAGGAGTCGATCCATCTGTCACCTGGTTCTTGTCCTCCTTCCCTCCTCAATTTCTAGATCTAACTTGACCAGAGAATGGTCTGAGAATGAGTTAGCCCCTATTTCTGAGTCAATATATTTCAGGGAGTGAAATATTATAAAAAAAAGTCAATACGGGATGCGGTTTGGAATTAACAGGAATAGCAAGTATATTTGAGGGCTTTACGCCATGGGCTAATTAACTGATGATCTTGTATTATTGAGTCTAGGATTTTCTTAATCTTTGGCTTTAGTTGCTTCTTATTTTTATTTGAAGTATCCTTTATCAATTCTTGAATGTAATTAAAATCCCCTCCAAAAATAATCTGCCCTGAAGCTCATCTGAGTAATTCATTAAGCTTCATCATGGATAAGGGATCGTCAAAAATTAGACCATAATATTTGACAAAATTTAACGTAGACCCCTTTAAATTTACAATTACCCATATTCATCGTCCATGAGGATCCCTCTACACTTGCACAAACTCCCAGTCCAAACCCATACAAAAATATATGGCTACTCTTCTCATTGCCAGCCCTGCGGAAGCAAAAAACACTTTCAAAAACTGCTCTTGGGATGAAAAGTTTTGGTGAATTTGTTTCCAAATGTGTTTACTGGAGAAAAAGTACTTGTGGTGCAAAGGAAGCCAGTCATCTTATTAGCCCTCCATACTTTTGTTTGTTTAAAACTCCATTGACATTAACCACAATAATTTGACATTTAACACCCATTTCTATGATTTGTAGTAAAAAAAATGATAATACTGGTTTCAAAACCCTGTTATCCTCCCACCTCTCCACTATGCGTCTGCTCTTTTTAATCCTGTACACCCCCCTGATCCCACCCTTATTGCCATCCCTTCCCCCGAGAGATGTGCAAGGACCCGCAAGCCACATCTTGTCCTCTCCTACTGCTCTCTGGGGTGCCCTGGTGCTGCACCCTGGGTGACCAGCTTCCCCTACCTTGGAGACCCTGTATGACAATCTATAATTCTATTCTATTTTACAGAAGAGATTTCTCAAAGCAGATCCTGGCTTCCTCTATATTTGGAAACATACGAAACTTGCCTCTCACAAGCACTCATAGCTTCGATTGCTGAGCTATTGAAGCCTACACGCCTTGGGCCTTGAAAAGATAGAGCAATTTAACAAACTCTTTACGCCTGCATGCAGCTGCTACCGACATATCAGCAAAAAAACAACAGCAAGAAACCTCATTGTTCGTAATTTGCCTCTGCCGGATTGCCTCAGTTAAAATCTTTTATTTGATACAGTAGTCACTAAAGTTGATCAGATTTGTACGTGAACATTTTGAATTTGACAATGGGTGTGTGGGGACTCAATGTACCCTTGTTATAGTGAGGTCTCCAGTAAATTCAGGCAAGACACTCTTCTCTATAAAAGTCTCAGCCCATTGAAATGTTTGGGACCCGTAACTCCCCTCAGGCACCCCAGCTAGGTGTAAATTTGCACGTCAAGAAGGATTCTCGATTTCCTCAAGTTTACTCTCTAGGGTAATATTTTCCTTTGTTGCTTCATTAACTTTATGGTGCATTGTGTTCATTTGATCTTCCAGATGGGCAATCCTTGACTCCGCTTCTTGTGTTCTAGCTGGAAAGCTAGCACAGACTCCTTGAATCTTCTGAGGCGTTGGTGGAGGGAGGCTATTTTGTTCACTTGAGATATCTTCATTTCTCTTATTTCCTCTAAAATAAGATTCAGCATGGTCTTTATGTTCATTTGTTGAATGGTGTCTTTTATCTGGGATCTGTTCCGGCGAGCTGTGTTGGGATTTTCCATCTTTCTTCTGGTTCCCAGCTTGCTGTCCTGAAGCTTCCGATCCTCCTTTGCTAGTAGACTGGGGCTGGGGCTGAGGCTGATGTTGAGTTGGCTGCTTCGGTAATCCTGAATCTTGCGGAGGAGTCTTTAGCTGAGCCTGGGCCCGTGGCAATGATGGTAGTGGCTTTTCCTGGGTTTGGACATCCATCGAGGTACTCTTGACCTCATGAGGTGTTTTTTTAAAGCTTTTTCTTCTGAAATAGCTTCTTGTCGTGCGAGTGCTTGCGCATTTGGAGAAGGGTTAATTGGTGCATCCTCGAAAGACCCCTCCAAGGGTCTTTGTTGTTTTGCCGATAATTTTGCAGGTATATAGTGAATAGCCTGAGGTGCCTCTCCCGTTGAAAATAATGGGAAGTCTTTAAAGATTTTTATGCCCTCCTCTCTTCCCCCAGCAGCTAAATCAGATGTCTGCACTTCCTCCAGTCTCATTTCCTCTTATGATACTCCACCCATTCCCTTCTCTGTCCCGGGGTCTTTCGCTCCCAATTCCTGGTGGAGTTCTGTCACCTCTTACTCCGAGCTCTCAAACCTCAAGTTTATGCCAGGTCAGTTTAAATTGTACTCAGCTCCGGCCGCGGTTGACACAGCCTTTGATTGGGCCAATCTTGTTTTAGCTTTTAGACCTGTTGCAGAGTCAATTTAAAAAAAAATGATTTGTGCACAGCCTTATAGTTTAGGAGAATATAATGTCCTTATACTGCTCTTATGGGTGCTACAAAGGTAACGCCTCGTGTCCTGGGCGTCTTGTAGAATTACTCAAACATGTGATTCCAACCGGCAGTTGGTCCCATCCCTCTGTGCACACCTACTTGTTGTTGGGTGTGATTCCAAGAGCTCCACAATAAATATTATTGATACGTTTTCAAATGATGTTCAAAAATAAAGTTTTATTTCATGACTTTTGTCAAAATAATTCATTTGAAGTTTTTATGTTCTTTTCACATAATTATGTCATTGGAATGCATCCGGCTTCAACTCCTATGCATTTCGGGCATAGAGCCCTTCTTCAGGGACCATCGCTAAGGGAAAACAGATATATATGCATGTAACATCGTGAAATTTTCTCTTGTATTGACTCTATCTATGCATTCTATTATGATGCACTCGTTATGATTGTAAGCAACAAATTCACTCAGTGGATAGTATTGAACTCGTGCCACCGTTAGTGATATGTGTAACATGCTTGTGTCAACGAAAAAATTCAGTGCTGATAGATATAACTTACATGCCAGACTCATAGATTATAGGCATTCATTGGAAGTTGTAGGACTGTAAACAAAAAAATGATGATCGGGTAAGCCTTTGAAGAAGCGTTACTAAACCAAAAGACAACTAAAAAATTAAGGAATAAGCTCTTCTAATCAGAAGTCACTACTTACAAATGAGACGCTCGTGTCCCTTCTATTCTTTAGCGGTCTCGAGTGTGTGCTGTTCAGGTTTGCTGCGTTTACATCGAACCGGTTTGTATTTACGTGTGACGTTGTGTGAGGCGCCCTGATAGGACATCCACACCTGATCACGTGATAATAGATCTAAATGACGGACTATTGTAGAGTGTAGCTGGGAATTGTGCCATTGTCTACAAAGATGGACAGTAACAACAGACTATAAAGCGGGTTCAGATAAAATAAAAAGATAAAGAAAAAATCTGCAATCGCTAAAAAACGATTTTCAGTGTATGTATGTACAGGTTATAGTGCGGGCACAAGAATTAAACAGCTAATATGTATAGATTGAAATTCATTATCCTCCTTCAATCAAAGAACAAAAGCATCAAGTATCGTTATACATCAATACATATTTCAGAATTTCATTTACAGATAACATGAGAATTCAATCCGGTTGTTCAGCCCATAGGGCTTCATAGAGCTCATTTTAAATATCCAAAAGTTCTCTCTTTGCAGCAAGTGCTTGTTCATACCCGTACTCTCTCTTTGAGTCTCAGTTTCCAATATAATGAACTTCAATTGTGAAACATTATGATGTTCTTCTGCAAAATGTACTGCCACCGTGGATTTCTGATTATGGGTACGTATATTGGATTTATGTTCATTCAGACGTGTTTTAATTTTCCTTTCTGTTTTTCCAATATAAACTTTCCCACAAGGGCATTGCAGTAGATATATGACATGGGTAGAATCAAATGTGGCATTCACTTTCAATTTGATATTTTGTCCTTTCATCGGGTGTGTTATTACAGTGCTCCTTATGATATTGTTGCAATTTCCAGAGTGCATACAGGGACGAGTGCTCTTGTAGGTTTTGTGTTCATCCGACTTAGTTTTCAGTATTTCACCCCAATTTTTTCCCCTGGTGTAGGCAAACAATGGTGGTTTATCAAACAATGTTTTAAAATCTGGTTCAATTTTCAAGATCGACCAATGTTTTTGTATAATCTTTTTGAATTGTGCACTTGATTTCAAAAATGTTGATTTGAGAACCATCCTGGTGTCTTCATCTTTCTTCAATTTGGTCAATAGATCAGTTCTTGGAATCAGATTTACTCGTTCTTTTGCCTTGTTAATTGTGGTTTGTGGATATCCTCTTTCAGCAAACCTTTTTGCCATTTCTTTGATTCTTACTACTGCTTTGTCGGGGTTAGAGGTTATTCTCTTCACTTGCATCATTTGTGATGTAGTTAAATGTTGTTTAAGGGCTAGCTGAAGAAAGCTTTTGTAATGCAGTGTGTTATTCTTATCGGTAATTTTTCTATATATATAGACCCTTGTCTGTCTGGGTAATTTCCACGTCAAGGAATGTGAACCTTTGGTCAGAAATCTCTCATGTGAGTTGAATACGTTCGTCAGTTCTATTGAACTCCATTAATGCCTCTTCTAGTTTTTCTTTTGTGTTACTCCAGATGATGAAGATGTCGTCGATGACCCTCACTATCATTTTGGTGTTTAATTGCCAAATAGGTTTACTTAAAATGTTCTCCTCCTCATATGCCTTCATGAAAATATTAACATATATTCTCGTAGGTACCATAGAGGTACCTACGAGCTGTTGGTACCAGTCTTGTTTATATTTGAAGTCATTTTGATATAATGTAAATATCATGAGTTCCATCAAAAATGTTTGCATTGGTCGATTCAGATTTGTTCCAAGTATAGCCTGTTCCATTGCGTCAATGCCTGACGCATGAGGTATTGATGTATATAGCGACTTCACATCAGCCGTACATAGCATAAGATGTTCATCAGGGTTCACTGTAATAGTTTGTAATTTGTTTAGGAAGTCCGTAGTATCCTTGATATACGTATACATTTCCTTTACAGTTGGTTGCATATACTTATCTAAAAATTGACCTATAGGTTCGTGTAGACTCCCTTTTGTAGAAACAATGGGTCTGAGCGGTGGATCATTCAAATTTTTATGCACTTTAGGTGTCATGTTGAAATTAGGGCTTTTAGGATGCTTTTTGATCAGAAATAGTTTTTTAGCGATTGCAGATTTTTTCTTTATCTTTTTATTTTATCTGAACCCGCTTCATAGTTTGTTGTTACTGTCCATCTTTGTAAACACTGACACAATTCCCGGCTACACTCTATGATAGTCCGTCATTTAGATCTATTATCACGTGATCAGGTGTGGACGTCCTATCAGGGCACCTCACACAACGTCATACGTAAATACAAACCGGCTCGATGTAAACGCAGCGAACCTGAATGGCACTCACTCGAGACCGCTAAAGAATAGAAGGGACACGAGCGTCTCATTTGTAAGTAGTGACTTCTGATTAGAAGAGCTTATTCCTTAATTTTTTAATTTGTCTTTTGGTTTAGTAACGCTTCTTCAAACGCTTACCCGATCATCATTTTTTTGTTTACAGTCCTACAACTTCCAATGAATGCCTATAATCTATGAGTCTGGCATGTAAGTTATATCTATCAGCACTGAATTTTTTCGTTGACACAAGTATGTTACACATATCACTAACGGGGGCACGAGTTGAATACTATCCACTGAGTGAATTGGTTGCATACAATCATCACGAGTGCATCATAATAGAATGTATAGATAGAGTCAATACAAGAGAATATTTCACGATGTTACATGCATATATATCTGTTTTCCCTTAGCGATGCTCGCTGAAGAAGGGCTCTATGCCCAAAATGCATAGGAGGAGTTGAAGCCGGATGCATTCCAATGACATAATTATGTGCAAAGAACATAAAAATTTCAAAGGAATTATTTTGACAAAAGTCATGAAATAAAACTTTATTTTTGAACATCATTTGAAAACGTATCAATAATATTTATTGTGGAGCTCTTGGAATCACACCCAAGAACAAGTAGGTGTGCACAGAGGGATGGGACCAACTGCCGGTTGGAATCACATGTTTGAGCAGAGTCAATTTTAGCCATTAGATTTGACTGCTTTAGATGTTTTCCCATTTTGTCTTTGAGATCTGGGAATCTCTTTCAGCGAGAGTACTATATCTGAGCGAGGTAGTCTTTAAAGCCCAGACTTATGTTCAATATCTCTGCCCAGCTGCACTTAGCTCAGTTCTTGTATTGCACGGAAAGAACTGTGAAGTAGTGTGGCTCACTGGTTAGAGGCGGCAGACCCGAGAGCAGAGGACGGCCCGGGACCAGGGTTCGATTCCCGGCGCGGCAGGTTTCTGGACCAGGGTCAGCGGACTCGATAATTCTCTCGCCTCGGTGCCCACTCTGATCAGCGATCACACTCGGCAACTCTGGGCATTAGCTTGCCTCATCTTCACTAACGGCCCCACCAGACCGCTGGGGATGCCTGGTCTCACCCTGGAGATACCCATTAAGGGACCATCTCTCAGGGAAGCCAGGAAGGGTTTCGCAGCGGTCGAAGTGCCTTGGGACCCTACGGGTAAGTAGTGCGCTATATAAATGCCTATACATTTACACATTTACATTTACATATAACTGGCTTCTCTCCTACTGGACCTTTTAAATTGTTATAGTGGCTAAGAAAAAGCCACAAGGACCAGAGCCAACAATCAAACAGAAGAAGCCAGGCCCAATGTTTCTTGGTTAGTGCCCCACACTGTCAACAAGCAGCCCTCCCTCACTGCTAGCAGTGCCTCTCCTGCTTTTGCCGCAAATGCAAGGGTTGCCAGGCTCACCTTCTCATTTAAGCTTGCCACCACTGAGCACCTTTGTTTCTTCCTCTGAGTTCGACAATTAATTACCAGCCGCCTTATACCCACAGACTTCCTGGATGTAGTTTGGTTTCAGCCAGATGCCATTAGCATCTGGAGAGCGTGAAGAATATTAGCACAACACGAAATGGATAACTCAGCATACACTTTTTAGGTTTTTTGTTTCCGTGCCTTCTGCCCCTGCACACTCATAAGTCCAAGTAGCTTGTTTAGGGCCTTATTCAGTTTATTCAACTAAGAGCAGTCAGCTGATAAAATCCTCCAGCTCACGGCTCCAGGCAGGCAGAGAAATAAACAGTGATGTTCACTGAAGAGCCTCAGCATGCACGTCTTCAGGAAGTCAGCCCAGCGTGCTCACAAAGCCTCCAAAACAGCCGTACGGGTGTCCCCGCCTCCCACAACCTGGAATCTGACTTTGCTTCGCTCACAGCTTCTCTCGAGCAGGCGGGGGGTCAAAGCATGTGGAGAGGTTTAAAACCGTCATTGGCTGGAAACCTAGGCCCCTGAGCGGAACACTGATAATTAGAACAGTGCAGATGACAAAGAAAAAACATTCCAGCCGGGAAGCCACCTAGTTGCAGACGCTCAGGTACGTGGATCAGCGGTCTCCATTGCAGGAGGAGGGGCAAGCGATCACCCAAGACTACGCGTCGATACTCGCCGTAGCCTCCATTTTAGGTTTCACCCGTCACTGTTTCTACTTGTTTTGTTTCTCTTTATTTTCTGGCATTACTTGAGGGCTCAGATGCACAAAGCAGTTTTTCAGCCTTAAACGCTCTGATTCGGAGCTTGAGATCGAAAAGCTACTTTTAGCAATGTACTAAACCCATTTTAGGAGTCAGTAAATATTTACTGACTCCTAAAGTAGGTTTGTAAATTAATAATGAATCGCTATTTGGAAGGGGCGTATTGTAGGCTTCCCTTCCAAATAGAAATAATTATTAATGTGTATCAATAGTGAAGAATGGAAACAGCTATCTTAAATTATTGAAAAATTACCATCACCCAAATTGAGGTGGCAAACCATTTGCAAAATGTTCCATGGACCCTTCGGGCCCTTCCCCTTGGTGAATGTTTAAAAAAAATTTAATTGAGTGTAGTCAGTGATCCACAAGGCCACTGTAAATTCTAAAACAAACAATGAAAATTCATCTTTTCTTTTTAAATGCAGCATGTAAACATTTACAATGCAATAGATCTCGCATTAGTTAAATACAGAGCTATTGGCTTTGTAAATGGAAAAGAAATGCAGCCTCCGCCTGCCATTGTTTCTTTATTTATTGACTTTTGTAGCAATGGCACCAAGCCGCGCTTTAGGTTCAGATGTTTAAAGCTAAAGTACAGAATGCCGCCATTGCTACAAAGGTCAATAAATAGAAAACAAAAGTTGTTCTGCTGCCTTTTTCTTTTTCTTTTCTATTGTACCAATCGTGGGACGCCGTGCCGTAGGTTTAGATGTTTAAACCTAAAGCGTGTCATACCGCCATTGCTATACAAGTAAATAAATGGAAAAGAAATGCGGCGTCTGCCCGCCTTTGCTTTTTCATTTATTCACTTTTGAAGCAATGGTAGCACACCGCACTTTAGTTTCAGATGTTTAAAGCTAAAGCGTGGCATACTGTGATTACTACAAAAAGTCAGTGCAGTGTCGTGCAGGTCAGGAGCAGCGTTGGAAGGATGGCAGCAAAGACGGGAGGGAGGAGATGCAAGAGAGGAAGCAACAGATGACCAGAGATGGCCAACAAAAAAAAACAATTTGTGATGTCAGCTGGTAGGGAACCAAGCATGCAAAGGTGGGACATATGGACAGTATTAACCAATCAGAGTAAAATAATTTAGAAATAAAATCCAACTAACCAACTGGATGCGCACGGCGTGTTGAATGCCCATATTCTGAATACAGCATGTCTCGAAAAGACAGCGCAAGCGTTGCATAGGCGAGACCTAAAAGGTTTATATTACTAAAAGGCCATCATAGACATGGTGGTCCGCTGTGATGGCCTCAAATCATAGTGAGTCACAATATATGACTCACCTCATTGATGTTCATGAGGTAGATCGGATTGCGACCCACTACGATTCAGACTTTTAAGAACCGACCTCAGTCGGTTTCTAAAAATCTCGAATGGATACAAAATACTGTTCTCAATTTGTGACCAGTTTTTTGTGACCAGATTTTCATACATCTGGACATTTATTCACTACTTCTCCTTTTATGGTTATCAATTTATTGCACTAATGTAAAAGCGTGGATCAAACATCCCTGACTCTTACTGCATTATTGTTTAATATTCAACCAAAATTGTTACATTCTTTATTAACTCATATTTAGTGTAGAAACAATACCCTCAATGTTTCACTTCTTTCAGGTGCCTCAAAATGTAGAGTATTATCCACATGTTCCATTATCTCCTACGACCCCTCACACTGAAAGTCAATTCGATGCCCTTTCAAGTAATCCACGGGGTTCTAATCAAAATTCAAGTTATGTGGGAGATTGACCAATTATTGGATATGAATGGAATAGTACGTTTAACAGAGCTATAGCAATCGTACTCTATCAAGTCTAAGAGCTATCTATTTTAAATATCACCAGATCAGAAGCTTTTTTGTCACATACAAGAAAGATAAATCTGGGGGTTTTGTGGCAATCATTTGCCTCACGCTCTATATGGCCTATGTAGTGCAAGTTTTTAAAAATGCAGTTCTTTGTTCATGAAATTATAAATCTCATTAAAGTTTGACTTTTTCATTATTATGTTTGATGAATTCTTAAAATATTATGTCTTTTCTCTGCTTCCTCCCACTGAACTTTTCACAGTATACATAGAATCTTGTTAGGGCAATAATTCTTGAAGGACTCTATGACTGATGCACCAATATAATAATTACAAACTTTATGGCCTACAGTAAAGTTTGCTCTTTCCTTGTCCATTTACTCTCCACATAAGTCTTTTGGTTCAAATGACAGAGGCCTTTATTTGGACCAAAATACATTGTGCATGCAACTTTCCACTGTAAACACCTTAGCAAGGGGAGGCGCTTCCTTTCCTTGTCTCCTGATCTTAACATTTGAGGTAACTCATTGTTCTACCGCCATATTGACCTAGGTCATGTCCTTTTGATTTCGCCCTCGCCTTTATATTTAATGCAAGCTGCCTTTATAGTGATACCAATTACTTACTCAGAATATGAACTGTGTTTGAATAGGTCTGCTGCAGTGACATTTCATTTTTCTTACCTTCAATTGGGGCCAACCTTTTAAGAGCCAGATCTGGTGTCTCATCAGATTTATGCATCCACTCCAGTAATCTGTGAATTCACCTCATGGTCATAGGTGTTGAGTTGGGCAACAATAAACATCTGCTATTCAGCACCAACATGTCCCATTCGATCAAGGTACACCTTACAAATGCACTTTTTATGATAGTGGGTTTTGTTTTGTCATAATTAATAACTGAGGGCAATGGACAAGCTGTGGGAATGTTAAACAATCTAATTAACAAATGTGTTAAAAATATTAAAACATGTTCTGTTCATATTAAAAGGTAAATAGACCACCTGGAGAAAAATTGATTGATTTACCAAGTGAATATTACGATAACTCTCCCCATGGTGTGACCTGAAATCTAGTTTGCAGTTGCAAATGTAGACATTAATGAGGCTGTAGTCCATGCCCTAAGAGTGGGATTTACGACAAATCTGGTCTGGTCAACCCCCACCTCGTTGTTGCACACACAGGGAGATATGTACAATGAAGTGGCGGAGCGTGTCGTTAGCCTTCTGGGCTTAACAACACGCTCCGCCACTTCGGAAACGCAAGGCAGCACCAAATTTACTAGAATGTGGTTCAGCCTTGCGTTTGCCCCTACAATGGCGCTAAGTTTATGCAGGGTGTTTGCGTGCAGGGGAGGATTGGTTATGTGTAGGAAGGTGACCCATCCTGCACATAAACTATCCTTAAATGCCATTTTCTAACGTGAAGCAGCACACATGAAAGTTACAAAATGGTATTTTTTTTAAAAGTGTGTTTATGTACAGGTAGGGACACCATCCTGTTCATAAACAAACGATAGCATTTTGCTTTTTACATGTGTGCTGCACAAGGCAGCACACATAGAAAAAGCAAAAACGAGAAATAATGCATTTCTCCTCATTTCGCCAACTTACGACCAGGATTTTACTGGTCTTAATTTTGACGCTGCCTCCTATGTACGCCACCCTTGTACATAGGGGGCAGCGTCAAATACAATGGGTGTCGCGGTGAAACGCCCACCGCACCACCCACTGCCCTCCCCTTTCACTGTAAACATAGCTTGAAAGGGTGCCTAATGTACAAGGCAGCGTTAAACTACGTTAAGTGGCTTAACGCTGCCTTGTTCAGGCAAGGCCCCTATCGTCACGAGAACGTCACAAAAAGTGACGTTCCCATGGTGATATGGGCTTGTACATATACCCCACAGTTTTACAGTGAAGCATCTTGCACTATTTGTTTCATTTTTAGATCTTCCAACATTGCATGATATGCTTTTGCTCCTGAAAAACAAGCTGTGCAAATCTTCCTTAGAACAGGTAAACGCTGTATATTTTTTCTATCTTTGGATGCTTAGGAAATTCTTCCCCTAAGAGAGGCAAGATGGCGTCCGCTCGATCGAAAGTCTGAGCAGGCTGCTCCCGGGTGCTTACAGCCCCACGCTATGGCTATGGTGATTTGATCGACTGAGAGAGAGAGGAGGTGAAGGAAACGAGAAATAACTTACAGGTGCTGTTCCCTCGGTATGCTGAGCATTGCAGCCGCAGTAATCTCGGCAAGGCTGCGCCATTTGCACTGCTGTTGTTGGAGGAGTTTTGCCCGGAGCCAGCTTTGGGGTTCTCTTCCTGCTCCTGCACACCACGGTGGCCACAGAGGGGAGGATCCGTTTGCTCTAGCAATGCCTCCGTATTATCATGAAAATTAATTAAATGAAGAATTGAAGTAAAATAAAGTTAGGTTTATTCCATGAGAAAGAGCACATCCATGCAGATCTTCTGTCAGCATCCACAGTGAGTAACTGTCCTCACAGCGATTACATCATGGAACATAGAACACAGATAATGAAATGAATACAAGCCAGTTAAAGGGGAAATGCATAACACATAATAGAAACAACGCAAGATACTACATACTCCCAAGGCAGTGCGAGGGAGGACTTGCCCTCATGTGGATAATGCCGGTACTGGAGCTGGGGGACCTAAGAGTACAGCGAGAGGCTCTAAAACAGCTGACAAGGATTCTTTGGCAAAGGGAGGAAAACTGACGGAGAATGTGTGTAAGCGCACCATCCCGCTATTATTTTCTGCCGACAAAGTTAAAGACAAAGGGAAAGATACCCAATCTCCCCAGGGCATGTCTCCTGCCACAGTAACAGAGCACAGGAGCACCGTGGACCCTATTTCAGAACAAGATGGGATAGAGAAAGAATGTATTCTCAGTGACACTGGTAATCTCAATGCGTGACAGTTATCTATACCAGGAGTGGCCCAAGTTAGAGAATTGGGCGAGGATGCAACTGGGGGGTGGGGGTGAATTCACCTGATAGTCCATGCAGGGCCCCTACCTCGGATAGCGGTTCCAATGCCAATCCTTTGGATGTCAACGATACCGGTGTGGTTCTAAAAGGGGACGCAAAAGGAGATGCTACGAGCCTCAAATCCTCATTGCAAGACATAGAGTCTGGGGACTACTTCTTTTGACTTTTGGACCATTCAAACTCATCAAGTGATGATCTTGAGTCTATACTTATGGCTTTAGCCATGACCGGTGCACCGGGTGACAGAGGCAGTGATCGCAGGAGTATACATCTAAAGGACACCGGTGATATATCAGATGGTAGTCTTCGGACAGTTCGTAAAAGACCAGATTTGAGAGATGGTACCAAACAAATGAAGGATGGTAATGGAAGTAATGCCCCACAGTGGGACTATTCCTGATCAACTGATTTAAGCACTGAGAATGGGCACAGCCCAGGGACTGCTACTGAACTGCCAACTAATGCATCCGAGGACATATCACTTGCTCTGATGTATCAAACCATTGTTACCCACAGGGAGGAGGCACAAGTAGAGAATCAGAGAGTCCAGGGTTTATGACATTAACTACAGAACTCAGTGCGGCGCATAGCTAAGAGCTGCACAGAGTTTACAACTAGGTTTAATGAAGCAGAACAGAGAATCTCATGTCTTGAAGATGAACTGGTTGCACAGAAGGCTTTGACTGAGTCTTTGCGGTCTCTAAAAGATGATACCCAATGGAATCTAGCCGATCTAAAAGATCATTCTCGCAGGAACAATCTTAGAGTTCTGTCTGCAAGTTCCAGAGGGGGTCGAAGGACAGGACCCTCATAAATTCATTATTGACCTGTTTACAGAAGCCTTTCCTGAGCTGGGAAAATGGGATTGGCAGAGAGAGCACATCGCTTTCCATTTGTTCTTCGTCCTAGGTCTGGTCAAACCCTAGACAGACCCAGAGCGATTCCGATATCTCTTAATAGCTTTCTGGCTCGAGAAGATGTGTATTCCCTGGCACTTCCTGATAAAAAAAGGGCAGGGAAAGGGCTTGAGTTCTTTGTTAGGCCTGACTTTTGTCATCTAACTGTGGAAAGGCCCTGGCATCTACGCCAGCTTATCGCACCATTTCAGGCATAAGGGGCTCAAGTTTTCCTATTAAACCCAGACAGACTTAAATTTATTGCTAAAGATCAAGCCCGATTGTTTTCCTCTGAGGTACTAGCGAAAGAGTTTCTACAATCTCTGTAAAATGTGCTTAACTTGGGTGGCAGCGGTTATAATTGCTGCCAGGGTCAGAACCAAGATGTAGATTCGTAACTATGTTTGCTATTTCTTTTTCCTCTCTTCTCTTCATTTCATGTATTATCTCACCCTATGTGAGATTGGTGTAATTTAAATAGGATAATTGGACATTGGCAACACATTTGGTCTAAGAATATTTTGAATTCTTTTTTATCTCTGTTTTCGTGTATCATCTATATGGCGAGGGGTGTGTTGTGGGGATGATCACCTGGGTGGCAGGAGCTTGTCATCACAGGGACCATTGGTCCTAAAGCCTCGTGGAAGGGTAGGGGTATGGTGGGGTGGGTGGGGTTTGGGGGTTTAGGTCGGGTAAAATAAGGAAAATAATCCACAGTATTGTTAAGATTTTGAGTCTGACAGATCTAATGTCTTTTTCTAGAGAACTGAGTATTAGTTTGCTACCCTATTTTTCTAATGGCTACATTTGGACTTCGAATATGTTCCCTAAATGTATGTGGCCTAAATTGCTATAATAAGAGACAAAGGTTGGCCGCTGAACTTCGGGTGATTCAACCAGACTTTGTCTGTTTACAAGAAAATCATTTACCTTGGAGAAAGCAGAAAATGCAATCAGAAATGGGTTTTGTTCTCTTAGCTGCCTCTCAACAATCTTTAATGGCAGTGTTAGCCAAACCTGCCATACAAACTACGGGACGGGTTTAAGCAGATTAGTTGAGGAGATGGCTTATTGTGTAATGTATGATATGGGAGAACAAAATTATGCTCTGCACTGTTTATGGCTCCAATCTTGATGAAGCCAGGGTCTTGGAACAACTAAATATGGAGCTTGCACTTTGGCTTACCCCCCTGGTGCTGTGTGGAGATTTTAATATTAACATGATTAATAAGGAACTTCAATTGGGTATGCAAACCTACAAAGGAAGGAAACCCAGGGTCTTCAAGGCCCTATATCATTTACTGGTGGGTCACGGCTTGGTCGATGTATGGGATTATCTTTGCATGCATGATCCTGGGTTCACATTTTATTCCCACCCCCATTAGAAGCTGGTACACCTTGATTATTTTTTGTATCTCCTTTATTATTTACTGAAGCCAAAATCTGAGTATTCCCAAGAATCACTTCTGATCATTCACCAGTAGTTCTGGATATCCCCACATTGAGCTCTTGTATAAACTCAAGAACTTTTACTTTTAATATGAAACTTCTTCTTGATAATAACTTTACAGATCATATGAAGATTTGGATTAAGGATTTTCTTCAAAATAATTTGCATTCCACATCGGTGAGGGTTTTGTGGGATACTTTTAAGGCTTGCTTCAGAGGGGAGGTCCTGAGCTACGGATTGTACCAACAAAAGAAAGCTAAACTCATAATGCAGGAATTGTATACCAAACTTAAGACTGCGGAAGAAAATCTGGCACAGGGGATTCTGCTTAAGAAGAGTATCGCTGAATTGGCTCAATGGTTAGAGCAGCAGACCCTGATGCAGAGGTCTAGCCCGGGATCAGGGTTCAATTCCCCGCCTTGGTGGGTCTTGGGCTCAAAATTACACGGACCTGATAATTCTCCTCTCGGTGCCTATTCTAATCATAGAGTCCCCCTCTGCAACTCTGGGCAATAGCTTGCTTAATCTCCACAACGGCCCCCACAACGCTAAGGATGCCTGGCCTCCACCTTGGGGGTGACCAGGAGTGGATGCCTCACAGGGAAAGCCAGGACGGGTTCCACAGCGGTATTCGTACAAGTACCTTGAGACCCTTGCGGGTGAGTAATGCGCTATACAAGTATCAATTTACAATTACACACTGATGTTGCTAGATGTAAGGCTAACATCAACCTATCCTGCAGCAAGGAAATCGCAGCTAAATATTTGGTATACAAAAAGGCCTGTTATGAGTATGGGGAGGCTGTAGGACGCTGTTTAGCTAACAGGTTATGCTCTAAGGAGGCTGCTCATAGAATGGCCGGCATGAAGAATGTATTAGGCTACACGGTATATGATCCCCTAGAGATTCTTCAGATTTTTCAAAAATGTTAAGAAGACTTATATATGGAAAAAGAGTCGGGCTGCATATTAGGAACCCAGGGATACAACATTTAGTGGAGCAGGTTGGTCCGGTGGAGGTAGAGATAATGGAGAGCCCTATTACCATGGAGGAGTTAGAGCTATCCATAAATATATGGTGATTGGTAAGGCAGCGGGCCCTGATAAGCTCCCTTTGGAGGTTTATAGGGCCTTCTTTCAGAATATTAAAACAGACCTCTTAGCCATCTTCCAAGCAGCCCAAATGGGAGGGGGGGGGGACACAATCATGGGAGGAGGCTAATATTGTTTATATTTAGGAAAATAGATAAGCCACTGGATTTGGCAGGGTCATATCGCCCAATTTCTCTTGCTAACTGCGATGGGAAGATCTACGCCAACATTTTAGCGAATAGATTGGCAAAAGTTATCTCTCCTCTGGTCTCCCCAAAACAACATGGATTTTTTCCTGGTAGAGGGACTGTAAATCATATTAGCAGAATCCAGACACTCCTCAATATTGCTCAGGTTGAATCTAGGGACCTAGGATTGATTCTACTTGATGCCGAGAAGGCGTTCGATCGTGTCACCGGGTACTTCCTTTTGGGGGTTATGCAGTGGATGGGGTTCGGTCAGGAGTTTATCGAGGCTATACAAGTACTATATCGATCGCCCACGGCCAGGATTTGCTCTATGGGTCTTGTATTGGATCCTATAAAAATTTCTAGAGGCACCTTGCTCCCCCCTGCTGTTTGCCCTATATATTAACCCTTTTTAGGTTTTGCCTGAGCCAGCGCATGCGCTGCTCTGGCGAGACTTTAGTAGGGCTTCAGAAAATGCTACCACTGTGGCCTAGAGCTTGCATGCACGCGCGCTTGCAAGCTCGCAGCCGCCAGCTTTTAACACCCGAGGCGCCATCTGGAGTGTGATCACTTCCACTTTTGGTGCTGCCGTGTATGCACCACTCGTGTGCTTTTATTAAAATTTCCTTTTTGCGCACGTGCATGCACACAACTTGATCACCTCTCGTGTATTTTTTTCCGCTCACGCACACACACAACTCCTGGGCTTGCGGTATCATACGGTTATGTTTAGCGTCTTCATGGCTTCAGCCTGAAGTACCGTCTTATGAAATGTTGCGAGCCCGGTTTTATAATATATATAATCTAGAGCACCATGTGTATTCTGTTGAAGGATCAAGGAAACGCAAATTAGGTATCTATTTATGGGGGCAATGATTGTTCATATGAATTGTTGAAATTGAAATTTAATTTTGGTATAATTGAATGAAATGAATTGCTTTTATGCCATGTTATTAGATCTGTATGTATTTATTGATGTGTTGATACTTTGAATAATAATTTTTTTTAAAAAGAACATGTAAATCGCTCAGTGGAACATTCTAAAAGTTTATCAAGATGCAACACTCTGGACTGTCATATTGTGTTTGATGCCATCTGCAGTAGATTCTCAGACGAGGAACAGAAAGCTATATTTTTCAAGCAAATCATACTCTAGCACAATTTTCGATGTTTGAACGTCTACAACACGCCCCACCTTTATTCCCTCTGTGTGAAAACTGGTACATCAGTACTCTAGTGTATTCACGTTACTGACAACTAACTAAAATGCTTAAGAGTCTGCAAGTGGTGTTGCTCAAACAGTTAAGGACCAGAATTACGATTCACCAATTTGCGCGTCGCAAATTGTGAGTCGCAAATTGCAATGCACAACAATGTCTGAGCCACTCTTTGCGATTCCTAATGGGGTCGCAAATTGCAGGCCTCATGTATATTAATGAGGCTGTCGCAATTTGCGATCCCATAGGGAATGGCTGGCACTCCCAGGGATGGTAGCCTGCTGGGGTCAGCAGACCACCATGTCTGGGACTGCTTTTGCTTAAAGCAGTTTTTAAAAAAATGTATGCAGCTCAAAAAACGGGATTCATTTAAAAAAATAAAAATGAAAATTTCAGTTTCATTTTTTAAGGGGACCACTGCCTGCCCTTAAAAAATATTTTGAGAGCCACTCACAAAGGGGAAGTGGTCCCCTGGGGACCCCTTCCCATTTGTGAGTGGCTTACCACACTTGTGTGAAGCGTGGTAAATTGCGACTGATTTGCGACCGCAACAGTCATACATATGCCCTTGGAACGCCCCTTCTTAATAGCGAGTCGCTAATCCTATTTTGCAAGTAGCAAATTGATTTGCAACTTGCAAATTAGGATTAGTAAATGGGACCCCCCCCATTTTTTGCTGTTGCAAACAGGTCTAAACCCCATTTGCGCTTGCAAACAACATAGTACTTCTGGCCCACAGTCCTAAACCGTTCCACGAAAGTAGTGTCACGTGCCAGGTACACGCTTGGTCAAGAAGAGTACATTCCAAATGTTTGTAATGAGTAATAAAAAGTGTGAGTCTATGTTATGTTATAACCTACGCACGAATCACCCCGGGAGGGGTATCTCGGAGAAGATTATCTGTCTATCTGTCCACCTGCCCGCTCATCCATCCATTTATTCATACACACGCACGACCTAGAGTTTGATGGCAGTTGGTCAAACAACTAGTGGTACATCTTATATGATTAATACAGAGAATGATCTAATGGTGAAAAAGAAAAGTTTTCAGACTAAAGTTATCAGATTTGAGTTGTGAATATAATGGAAAAACTTTCCAAAGAGGGGCAGAGGAGAACCAAAATCTATAATTACTGCTTTTGATTTGGAGAAACTTCGGCTCATTGTTCAGGAACTTGAGAAACAGGGTGAAACGTAGCTGCCAATTATAATAAAATAACTAATGTAACAGAGCTGCAACATATCTTCGATAGCCAAATATAATTAAAATCTCAATTAGATTTTTTGCATCATGTTATTTAACATGTTATTTTATTTTTGGCATGTTATTTAACGTTATTTTATGTTTGGCACATCTATTTACTGAACCCCCGTCTTGAGGGTGGACATAAGAATGCTTAATCGGAGGTGATGTACATTTATGCAAAAAAGGCACACACTGTCACGCACGCACCCACGCACGTAGCCATCTTTATGTCATAGCTGGGTACAAGCCATTAAAGGTTGTAGTGAGGTACAGGCACTGGCAGGTGAAGAGCACAAGTATAAGAAATCTCTTTTCTGAGTGCTTACATTAATCAATTTATTCCGGTTGTTTTAATTACTTTACGTGGAAGACTACATTTTCCCTTCTAATCTGTATGTCATTTTCCTCTGCAGAGTCTTCGTTCCTCTACATCAAAGGAGTCAGTATTTGCAGCTCAGACCTATGTTTATACTGACTACACACCAGGGGGCACTGTAGGCCTCCCCTAGCGTGAAGCCCACCCAACTGCGAACGTTTAGCAATATACCAATTTTTGTACTGTTTGTTCTTTTATCTTCTGCCCATTTCAGACTATTTGGAAACATTTTCTTTAATTAAATTCCAAATGCTGTGTGCAAGGATGCACTGAATCGAAAACGTACAATTACGTGAAACTGATTTGGAACATGATAACTGCTTCCAAGTTCCTGTTGGCTAAATAAGTGACATGCATCGCCTGTATATCTATTTAAGCCAGGTGATATCGTTTTGGGTGGGCCCAGGCCTGCCATGTGGCAGTTATACGTACGTCAGCAGCGTTTAAGTGAAACGAATCCTTCTGTGAAGTGAACTTCGTGTTAAACACACCGCTGAAGCAAAGAAACATGCCTGACATGGTATCGCTTGCTGTCATCTTATCTCAGTGTCTCACTTTCGACCCATAAGACTTGGGGCATATTTACAATGGCATTGTGCCACGGCAACGTCACTTTTAGAGACGTTCCTATGGTGTAATACCCTTCTCCATATTTACAAAGTGGCGTTAAGCCACTTTTTGTGGCTTAACGCTGGTTTGTAAATAGGGTTTCCCTTTCACTCAGGTATCTGCGTGAAAGGGGGCTCCAGACTCTGCGGCAGTCCCGCGCCGCTTACCCGCACTGTACCGAGTCTCCCTTGGTCCACTGAGGCAGGTGCCGTTTGTGCGGAGGGGACCAACTCCGCCATTTATTCCTCACAATCCTAGCGTGAAGTTAGCGCTCCAGACTCTGCGGCAGGCTGGCCCACTTCCTTGCAGCCAAAATGGAGTGCGCTGAGCGGACGGGCAGCCGACAACAGACACTGGGAGGGTACCAGGCCAGAGTCTCAGACTCAGTCAAGGTCTGACTCCTTGTGTTTTTTAATCTTTGTTCTTTTTATTCACTATTTTTGCCGCTTACCTGCACTGTACCGAGTCTCCCCTGGTCCGCCGCGGCAGGTGCCGTTTGTGCGGAGGGGACCAACTTCGTCATTTCTTCCTCACAATCCCAGTGTGAGGTTAGCCTCCAGTCCACTCCCGTCCACTTCCTTGTAGCCAGAAGGGAGTAAGCCGAGCGGACGCGCCAAAGGCAAGCCCGTCTGCGCCCATCTGCGCCCGTCCGCCCTGACTGCTGCCGGGCACCAGCCACTCTGCCCATTTTAGATGCAACTATCTCTCGTACCTTCTCCATATTATCACCAGTGATGACTATCATCCAATACACTAGTCAGGAGCTTTACTCCTTAAATAAAGCCTACCCCCTGGAAACAAGCATCATTCCCCCCTCAATCACCAGGTCTCCCTGCACCCAAGAGTGTCTTCCTGTCACAAAGCAAGTCTTATAAAAAACACACACAAAACCGGGGTCTGAAAAGAAAGAGCCCGACAAGTCAACTCTTAGACGTCTAGGACTCCTTATCAAGTGAGTCAGGACACAGTTCCAAATCTAGCCTATGAGAACACCACGGCAAAACAAAAAATAAGGAAACCCAAAAGATTGTTTAACGAGACCCAGTATATGACTAATGGATTCCCATCAAATTAATTGCGTGATCAATTTATCTCATCTGGTCATCCATGAACAGGGATGATATGTCTCTTGATCACTGAGACTCATACCCAATGTACTGGTACCAACTGGGTCTGGCCCCCAATCACTATCTGACCATGAAAATAAACGATGAAATGTATGGGAAAATAGTGCAGTGCAAGAAAGTGGTGAATAAAATAGGGTGAAAAAGGCAAAAAATGAAGATTTTTAATGAATAATGGCTCTTCCCCTAATTAAAAACAAGAACAGTTGCAAGAAAAAGCAGTTTCAACAAATAGCTGCTGACGGGCCAACATGTTTCAGCCTAAGGGAATAACCAATCCCACGGCTTTCTTCAGGGCCTCTGTTCTACAAAGCTTGCTTCTGCGTATTGTGCCAAAAATAAACAATTTTTCAGAAGAAATAAACCAATATACAATAAAGGATATAAGTAAATAAATCACATCTATTCTTATTCCTCCAGGTCAAACCATGGTGTATCTCACATCTAGAAAACAAACATATAAATTCCCAAATTAATGTTGAGCCCTCTGTTACTCACAAATCCAATTTTTGAAAAACATTGACATTTTTTTTGTGTCACTCACCCAGATTGCCCGGGGACTAGACCTCACCTCTCCTGGACCGAGCTCAGGAAGTAGGAGGCCCCGCTCTGTGGGAACAAAGTAGTGCGGTACAAGGAATGAAGAAGGAGGTATTCTAGCCCCTCCTTTCCTTCTAACCTACAAACAGACCCACCTCTAATGTTGCTCTCACATGAAGCCTACTGGTATCATAATTCTATAGTCATGGCCCTCAATTAGTCCCATCTGAAAACATTCACTATAACTTATTTAAAAAAACAGGGTGATATTTACTTTTATTTAACCCTCAAACCCCAGCCCATCAAAATAGTGGATACTAGAGTTGAGAGGGGGGGCGATTGGAGTCTTCTATAAGTAACACCCAAGTTTATCCGTCAAACAGGCCCCTGATAGTCCTTCCCTCTCTGTCGTTGCCTCGAAACAGGTCCGGAGTCAAGGAGGAGGCAACGACGGAGGCAAAGTCCTAAGTTTTTAAAGGGGAGTTTTAAAATAGTGGGAGGAGTTTGTTAAACCTACCCCTTCAGCTGGAAATTGTGCACATCTATTGTTCATTGTTCTATGCACCGGATCAATCGCGCTCTTCTCAAAAGCCGGTAAACCTCGTAACCGGCGCGACGCCTGGACTACAGAACTGAAGAACCGGGCCTAGAGGGGCCTGGCGGCGCAGGGCACGCCTGAAATCTCCGAGTTCACCTGCCTTGTTGTACAGAGATACGGAATACTCTGTTAGCGTAGAAAACCAAATTTATTAGCTGCAGCTATGCACAGTTGTCCCAGAAGTACACCAATAGTAGGTTCTCAGGAGACTGACACCTCACTCCGTGGCTCACAGTCTTTTATAACCATACACACCCACAGAAAAAACACTCCCCATGCACCAAATTTTAGCCAATAGAAAAAACATTCAAAACAAGGTACCAAGTAACCAGAACGTCCCCCTTTGTGTACTTCAAAGGACAACTTGAGAAATAGGATAATGCAGGGAAAGAATACCGAAGGCCAACAGATAAGATAAGGCAGGGAGAGAATACTGAAGGCCAACAGATAGTTGAAACAAGTATTGGTCAGTCTACACAAAGATTAGTTAGTTTGGCTAGTTCCTGAAATTGGCTTCACAACAAAGAAGGGGGGATTATTTGACATATAGCAGTACAAAGGGCAAAAACACTTGGTTTGCCAAGCTGCCTGAGTGAGGGCAACACAAAATGGAGACGAAATACAAAATGGAGTCGAAACTGAATTACTTCAGAACCCATTGGGATCATGGGTAGTGTGGTTCCAGAGGCGTCGATATCTCGCGAGGCCCGCAGTTCGAAGCTATTCTCGCGGGAGGAAATGGGACCTTTCCTCCTCCTCACGAGAGTCTCCAAAGAAAACTACAAACCCGCCCCCATGGTCGCTGGGATCTGTAGTTGTAATCAGAAAACAGGATTATTTTTGTATTTAAAACCAGAGTACCACCGCAGACTTATAGATCATAGTCTATGTCAGGGAATGTTCAACCAATGCCTCTTAGGAAAAATGAAAAAAGGAAGAAAAAAAAATATATATATACAATATATATATACAATATATATATATATATATATATATATATATATATATATATATATATATACATACATACATACATACATACATACATACATACATACATACATACATACATACATATATATATATATATATATATATATATATATATATATATATATATATATATATATATATATATATATATATATATATATATATGGAAAAGCATCCCCACATGATGACAACTCTTCTACATATGTTTCAAATAGGAATGCACATTCTATGTCAGACGTGTGTATGTATTTAGAAAGGACTATATAAGATGTTAATCTATATTATCTACATCCAGGCATTCTCTTGATGATCAGGCAGAACCCCTTCTTAAGTCAAAGGGGAGACCAAAGCACTATTTGTGGGTCACAAACTTGTCCAGGGTATGTCGTCATTGAGCCCCCGAACGTCCGTAGATAATTTGTAAATCCACTTCTGCTCAATCCTGAAAAGGTACTTGGAAACGTCCCCAAATATGAGTTGGGATAAACGGTTTCTCAAGTACTGTCCATGTGAAATCGCTTTCTGCATGGTTCAATTCTGCAAAATGCTTAGTGAGACTGGTAATGACCTTCCTGCATCTAAACGCACTTTTATGCTCTAACATGCGAGTCTGTACTTTGCGGGTTATCATGCCAATATATTTAATACCGCACGGGCACGTAAGTTGGTAAATGACATGGGTGCTACTACAGTTAGTGAACTGTTTTTGCTCCCAAGCTCTATCGGTGCCCACATCTATCCGTGTGGTGTGCATAGTCTGCGAACAGACCTAGTTAGCCCCACATGGATAGTGTCCAACCACTGCAGGTAGGTCCATTAGGGTGCCTACTGCTCTCTTCTGTGCGTCTTTGGGACGAGTATGTATAATCTGGTCCCGTATGCTTGTTGCTCGCTTGAACGCGAACAACGGTAGTTCAATCTTTTCATTAGTGCAGTTAAGGATTCGCCAATGATGGCAGACAATGCGCTGTATTTGGTTAGACTTGGTATTAAAGGTGCTTACAAAAGTCAAACGATTCAAAGGTTGCTTCTCAACTGATGGCTCAAGAAGAGCTTCCCGGGGGTTATTCAGAGCCCGTTTCATTGAACGTTTGATCAAGTTTTTAGGGTAATGTCGCTCCTTCAATTGTTGAGATAAACCTTCAGCATGCTTGACGAACGTGTCATGAGTAGAGCAGTTCCGCCTAACCCTGAGGAATTGCCCATATGGTAGGTTCTGAAGCGTGATATAGATGATATCCTGGTCGTGTGGAGAGGGGATAAAGACTTTCTTCTATTGTTCCATCAATGGCTCAATACCAACACAACCAGGCAGACATTGATGCAGGCACTAACACCGTGACACATCCAGGCACACACTGAAACACCCAGGGACACAGTCATGCATACAGTGACATACCCAGGCACACACTGATACAAACACTGACACACCCAGGCACATACTTATTCATACATTGGCATACCCAGGCACACACTGATGTACAAACTGACACACCCGGGCACAGATTCATGCATACCCTGATATACCCAGCCACAAACTCATGCATACACTAATACACACAGGCACACACTGACACATACACTGACAAGTCCAGGCACACACTCATGCATATACTAACACACACACAGGCACACACTCTTGCATAAACCCGCATGCCCAGACACACACTGACACATACACTGACACACCTGGGCACACATTCATGCATACACTGACATACCCAGGCACACACTCATGCATAAACTGATATACCCAGGCACATACTCATGCATACATTAAGACACCCAGGCGCACACTGAAACATACACTGACACTCCCAGGCACATATTCATGCATACGCTGACACACCCAAGCACACACCTATGCAAACACTGACACACCCAGGCACATACTCATACATACACTGGCACACCTAGGCAAACACTCATGAATACACTGGCACACACTCATGAATATACTGACACACCCAGGCACACACTGATACACACACAAACATACCCAGGCACACACTGATATATACACTTACACACCCAGGTTCACAATCATGCATACACTGGCACATCCAGCCACATACTCATACATACACTGACACACCCAGGCACACAGTCATACATACATTGACATACCCAGGTGTTTGAGGATTGTACCACTTGGGGAATAATCTTTGCTGCCGTTTATGTCAGAGTACCATTTACCTCTTCCTTAGCAGTTGTTCTTGATGTATTAAAACAGATGCAGAACGAGTACAGGACACGACCTGCCCTGGCCATACACCACCGCCTAAGGAAAACAGTTCCTATCAATAGGGAGCAAGAATTACCAAAAATTATTGAAGAAATCTATGCTGCATTAGGTAGAGATAATTTGGGAACCAAAGCCGGGAAGCCACAAATGGTTGTCCTGACAAAGACAACTCAAAGCAAGCACCCACCTACTCTAAAAAGAAATGAGAAAACATAAATTCCCCCCCAAATAATTCAGAAAAAAATTCACGATCATGGGTGGGTCTCCCCAACAGGAGTCCTATGAAAAGAGGTACAACCTTAGGAATCGTGATAACATTAGAAAACCTGATAGGTATCAGGACACTGATACACATTCCTTTCGTTCCTTACAGGGTCATCAAAAAACTCAGAGAGGGACAGGCGATCAGAATAAAAGCAGGAAGATCGACCAAAGACAAAAAGGGAAACACATCGGAATTCAGATTATATCATCAAACAGGAAGAGCAACTTAAAAGATTGCTTCACCTGTAAAACTTCTGATCGCTTCCATGGGAGATGTATCCATACTCTTTGGAAATGTGGCAGGATCGGTGGAATTTGAGCAGCATCACCTGGCATCCACACTGGTGGAACTTCACGCATAGGAAACTGACCGGACGCATCTAACTGCCTCTCAACATCCTCAACAAACAAAGCTTGAGGTATAGGAGCGGGACGGAAAGATAACAACCGCTCAACAGCACGTCGAACATTAGTATCCACTATCAGTCCATTCGAGAACTGAAGCTGTAGGTCAGACAAAGCGGTCAACACCTCGTCAGGTGCATCGGCTGATATCTGATCACGCAGAACTTTGCACATTTCTTCGAACACGTATCTTTGTGTCGGTACATTGAATTGGCAAAACGTGTCAAGTACAACACGTGGAGGATTTCTAAGAGGGTGCGTCATCCAACCCATCGCCATATTATATAGTGAAGCACGTTCCCTGTTACCGGGAAGCTGACTACGTCTCTGAGGACCATCTGAACCAGCGGACCCAAAAACAGGTCCGAGAGAATGAAAGAAGCTAGCCGCAACAGGAGAAATGCGACTGCGAGTAGATGGAGAAGTATAACACAAAGGACTAACAAGAGAAGGGGTAGAAACAGAAGAAACAGCAGGAATAAGTAAAGCAGGAGCAGTAGCGGGAGCAGGAGTATGTGGAAGCGGAGGAGCAGTAGGAATAGCAATAGGCAAAGGAGCGGGAACAGTCGGAAGAACGGGTGCAGGTTGAGGAACAGGTTGAGGAACAGGTACAGGGGGGACCACAGGAGCTGCGGTACCCTGCACGTACGGAGGTGGCGACTTCATAAGATAAGACATTAAGGATCCTCAACTGATTCGTCCTTCTTATCCAACTCCGTAGGCAAAACAGGATAGCATTTATCTATGGACATACGCTGTAGCCTATCAAACACTTCCTTTTCCTTATCCTCCTTATCACGCTGAAACTGCTCAGCTTTCTTTACAATGGTAGCAACACCATCTCTCTGATTACGTTTAGTCTGTCTGATCTCTTTCTGTTGGGCTTCTTTACGCCACAACCGAAAGGCATCAAACATGGCCGGCCTTGACTTTCTCTCAAACAATTTAGTCTCAAGATTATCTAAGATTGTTGTCTCAAAACTACCATGAGGTGGCCAACTAAGGGCACCATCTTTCTTTGTGTAGCGGATCCAGTAATCATTAAAAGTAATCGGGCCTAGCCCGTGTTTGCTGTACAGCTCATAAGTTGGAGTTCCAACCGGAGGTATCGGACACGAGTCCTCCAGTCGGGAATCCGTACCACAACGTCTGAAACAACTAAACAAAGTACTGCGACCAGGCATCTTGCACACTAGTCGAGTTTCACAAACGTCAAGGGTTACGGGATTTACCAAGTCCCTGCAAAGAGCAAAAACCCTCGGTTTTTGGCGACTGCAGGCGTCAAATATCACAACAAAGTACCAAGAACTACAAATGCAATGGAACCATGCAACAACTAAGTAACCACAACCAAGAACTCTGGGAGCGACCCACAAATACTTAACTCAAAGATCGATGGCGTCACCAGGAAGGCCCGTCAATCGTCTCCCTATACCAAGGTCTACGCCAGGCGCCAAAACAGGTCTACAGTCAGGGCAGCAGTCCGTCGCAGCCGTCAGGAGGCGGGAATCTTCGCGGGAAAAGTCTTCGGGCCACTTATTTCGACAACAGGATCGATGAAGCGGAGTGCACCTTCCCTCGGAGATTTCACACGAAGTTCCTCACGATCGTCGGGCTTGGACCGGTACCACTGATGCAGCCCCACGTTGGGCGCCAACTGAAGGACTGGGTTATTTAAGACCCAGCGGTGCCAGGGGACAACACCTGAAACCTTCGTGGGTAACCTGCTCCGGCGTACGAATGACAGAGACACGGGACACTTCCTTCGGCGTCAAAGATTCAAGGTTTATTTACTGTAGGGAAACACAGAAGTCACAGGAAGTACAACGAGTGTAGTTCGGGGAGACTGCTTCAAATTGGTTCTGTGGATCGCTCCTTTTATACACGATTTTCCCATAGGGTTACATGGTACACAAAGGTTTACGACTTGGTTCCCATAATTATCCCCAAGAGGGGTCGCTTTGGTCACTTTGATACATTCAAGGTCCGAAACATAAGTGCGGAAACATTTGGCGGTTCCCAACTGTAAAAACCCATCTTCCCACCATTAGTACATTCCAGTCAGCAGTAAAACAGATCGAAGAAGGAACAAGAACAGGTGTGGAGGAAGATGGAGACAGTGAGGAGATCGGAAAGGGTGTAAAAGGGGTGGTATCGGGAAACACAAGCCACAGGCATCAAAGGGACGTGCCTAATGAGATGCACGGCTGAGACAATAAACCGACACGGCAAGATGAGCCTCGAGCAGGGCCATCTGCCTTACAGTATCATCCCCCTCGTCATAAAGACACTTTCAAAGGACATGTGTCTTCCGCAGATATCTTGGGAATCCCAGGGTCGTGAAACGGACAACGTCCGTTCGCTGGCTACTTGAGGGCAAGAAACAAAATGGATGCCGTATCTAAGATGGAACCCGTGGGTACAGATAAGAAACCCACGTAACAAACGAACGGTTTAAGTTAGCACCGCGAAACTGCGCACACTTACTAAACTCGTCATTTGCGGTTCATAGATACCAGACTCGACCATATTCGTGGCCGGCCATCGCGCTGTTGTGACGGGACCCCATTGCGGCCCCTCTACGAGCAAGTTAAGGCTCGCACGGAAGAGGCCATTTTTATTGAGTGCCCTGCGTGGAACCGACCCCCGGTTACGACTACACCCCCATATAAACTACAGTCCGTTATCGAGCCCAGGCAACACGCTAGGCTCCACCGGTTATGAATAATTCGACCGTTGTTGGCCGGACTTAGTCTTCATTTCGATTCCATTGAATCGTCAATCCGGCATTACCAGTAATCGGAACTGATCGGAAGCTTGTCCATCCACGACTGGCCCATCCAGCCCGGCTCGTGGCTCACTTGACAACCCAGGCAAAATCAATTCTAGTCCTGAAGATGATCCCACTATATTATTGGAGATAGGGATCGAAACGTTTGTCGACTGTTTTGCAGTACTGCTCGTTATATGATCTTTAATTTGTCCGGCAGTTACTGTGGGTTTGTGCTTATTCAAGAACCTCTTGCATTGTATTATAAGCCACCCTGTTCTCCTTGTTTGCCTGTGAATTCTTTGTCCTTTTCCTTCTGTATTGTCTCCCCCTGACTTGGTACAGGCTTGTGCCCAGTTATTAATGTGCGAAATGTTTTCGCTTCATGCTGATTATCTTTACTACTTTGAAAATAAATACTTCTAGGTCCGGCTGGACACTGAAGCAAAAACACAGTCTTTATTTTTAGCCTGTGCAAATTAATTCTCTAAATATCATTACAAACCTAGGACCTTTGTAAAACAAAATTAGTAGTTTAACCCATGGTCCTTGGCCATTATTTTGGGTTCCCTTGTACACTAAACCTACATGGAGTAATGGTCCAGCGCGGATAGCACAGACTAAATTGGTGAAGAGCTGGTACGAGGGGGGAATCGCACTGCCCGATCTCCAACTATACTACTGGGCATCACAGCTAAAGGTTATTAATCATTGGATCCACGTCGCACGGGAGGACCCCGCATATAAGGCGGATTGGTCACAGCTGGGGACGGAGGGCATGCTTTCGGTGCTGTACAACTACCCGCAAGTGAAAGCCCTACTTGGCCCAACGCTCCACACAGCGACACTCTGGCACGCGGCACAATCACGCCTAGGGTGGAAGGGTAAACTCACCAGGCTAACTCCGTTGTGGGACACTAAAACACTGGGTAACCTACGGACTTGTAAGGGGTTTGCGAGGTGGGACGACATAGGGATCTCGGTGGTGGGGGATCTCTGGGACAAAGGTACGGTCATTCCCTTCCCACAGCTCCAACAGCAATACGGCCTGAGCCCCACTGAAACATACCGGTATGTACAAATCAGGCATGCTCTAATACAAGCAATCCCGCCAGACACCACACTCCCAGAATCATCGCCACTAGAGGACAGGCTCCTCACCGAATTCATGGAGCAGAAAGCGACCTCACTCACGTACAAAAAACTGATTAATAACCTGCCAGATCCCACACAAAGATTTAAAGAAAAGTGGGTGGGAGAATTGGGTGACATGGATGAAACGGAATGGAATGAGGCACTGGCCTCGCCGCGGGAAGAAGGCATTTCGGCTAGATTCCGTCTAGTGCAACTCAAGGTGTTACATCGCACCTACTACACCCGCACACTACTACACAAAATACAGAGGGCACCACACCCATACTGCCTCAGGGGATGCGGGGAGGAGGGGACTCTCCTCCACACGTTATGGGAATGTCCGCTAATCAGGGAACTATGGAGGCAGATTATGCGTACAGTCTCACAGGCCATCAATGTATCTGTCCTGCCGGAACCTCGTAAGTGCCTGCTGAACATCTGGGACCCTACGGACTTAAACAGGTATGGACAACTGTGGGTCACACTGGCAGTGACAGTGGCAAAACGAGATATTGCACAGAGATGGGGCGCCCCGGAGTTGCCGACGGTGGCAGGGTGGATAAGAAACATGGACCTCCTCATGGTGAAGGAAAGAGCAGTGTATGTGTTAAGAGCTTGCCCCCGCAAGTGGAATCAGGTATGGACGCCATGGAACAAATACAGGGGCGAGCCGTGTGAGGCATTACCGGAGGGTGAGGACTCGGAATCAGAGGGGGACGAGGACTAGTGACAGAGGATGTGCCAGCATAATGAAGAGGGGGGCCGGGAGGCGGCGGGTGCACACCGCCGACATAGGTGGAGTGTTGAACGACTGAGCCTGTAGGACATAGTATGTAAATGAACTCATTCAATTGCACAACGATGACCACTTTTGGGTTTAAATGTTTGTTTTCTTTTTTCCTTTTTGCTTTCTCTAAGACCTCATGTAGTTGATGTCGGACAAATGTATCAGAATTACATTATCGGGGTATTCGTTATGGACAGGGGGCAGAATTGGGCCGTGATATGCATATGCTTGTTTTACTCCCTGTTCGACTACTAGGCCGTCACTGAAACTGATAGTTGCTGCTGTAAAATGTGTTAAGTTTTTACCCTCTTGGGGGCACATGCTGCTGAGGTGTAACTGCAACTAACGAATGACAATGTGAATATCTCTTTTGTACTCCTGACAATAAAGAATGTTTAAAAAAAAAAAAAAAGCAGTCTAACAAAGGGCAGAAGGGCAGAAAAACAAGGGAAAAACGAGTCTAACAGAGGGCAGAAGGGCAGAAAAAACCGGTCTAACAGAGGACAGAAGGGCAGAAAAACAAGAGAAAAACAAGTCTAACAGAGGGCAGAAGGGCACAAAAAAACTAGTCTAACGGCGCAGAAAGGCACAAAAACGAGTCTAACAGAGAGCAGAAGGGCACAAAAAACGAGTCTAACAGAGGACAGAAGGGCACAAAAACAAGGGAATAACAGAGGGCAGAAGGGCACAAAAAACGAGTCTAACAGAGGGCAGAAGGGCAGAAAAACAAGGGAAAAATGAGTCTAACAGAGGGCGGAAGGGCAGAAAAACAAGGGAAAAACAAGTCTAACAGAGGGCAGAAGGGCACAAAAAACCAGTCTAACAGAGGACAGAAGGGCAGAAAAACAAGGGAAAAACGAGTCTAACAGAGGGCAGAAGGGCACAAAAAAACTAGTCTAACGGGGCAGAAAGGCACAAAAACGAGTCTAACAGAGAGCAGAAGGGCACAAAAAACGAGGCTAACAGAGGACAGAAGGGCACAAAAACAAGGGAATAACAGAGGGCAGAAGGGCACAAAAAACGAGTCTAACAGAGGGCAGAAGGGCAGAAAAACAAGGGAAAAATTAGTCTAACAGAGGGCAGAAGGGCACAAAAAACGAGTCTAACAGGGGGCAGAATGAATCCCGCCCTGCGTGTTTGTCCATGAAGATGCCACCTTTTTGTGCAATACCTCTACTCAACTGGAGTACTTTCTATTGTCTAATCAGTAAGTGCTCCCTCGTTGGCTAAATGTATAGGGGCAGATTTACAATAATTGGTGCATCCCCAGGGATGCGCCAGTTATTGTGCGCCGCAGCTCCGCCACCCATGGTGCGCCGCATTTACAATGCAGCGCACCATGTGGCAAAAACGGCACAGAGGCGTCACGCATCTGTGCTGTAAAAGCAGCACATTGCTGGAGCTGCGTCGAGCTTGCGACGCAGCTCCAGCAATGCTCTGGGGGGCCCTATCTCCCCAATGCTGCATCAAGCCTTGCGCCTTCTTTAAGCAGGCCTAGGGTTTTGACGCAGCATTGGCCTAAAATTGACGGAGTGAATTCTTGTAGATTTTACTCAGCCACTTTTAGGAGGCTTTCCTGCGCAGGAACGCCCTCCCCTGCGCCGGAACGCCTCCTGATGGCGCAGGGCTTTACAACGTGACGCATCTCTCAGATGCGTCACGTTGTTAATACCCAGCACCATGGCACATCTTTTGTGCTGCTGCTGCGTCACAAAAGGTCTCGGTAGAGGGTGGGAGTGATGAACCAGAGGGTGGCAGTGATGAACCAGAGGGTGACAGTGATGAACCAGAGGGTGGCAGGGGTGAACCAGAGGGTGACAGTGCTGACCCAGAGGGTGGCGGGGTGAATCAGAGGGTGGCAGTGATGAACCAGATGGTGGCAGGGGTGAACCAGAGGGTGGCAGTGGTGAACCAGAGGGTGGCATAGGTGAACCAGAGGGTGGCAGTGGTGAACCAGAGGGTGCTGTGCCCATACATGACCGCATGGGTAACTTCGCCATGCAAGCGGCCCGCGAACATGCAAAAAGCCCTGCGAACACGCAAAAAAACAAAAATCCGCAAATTCGCACGAATTCGTGGATTGCGAATTCGATTTTGCGCTAATTTGCAGAGCGCGAATTCGCACATTTCTCCCATACTAAGCAAGAATGACAGAATTATTACAAATGTGCGATGAGGAGGAAGAGTCCTATGTAGATTACATCTATCTGAAGGACGATGGATTACTTGAATATTTGAGCTGGGTGAATAACATAATTGTGGGATTCGCCAATTTGGGCTACAAATTTAATTTCAGGTAATCTAAAATTGCCCATATCAATGTCCTGTTTTTGGGATATGATCTGTCAAGTGAAGACAAGAACCTGGCTGCCAATTCTTTGGAAAGGTGTGCGCTGCTCTAACCTCCAAAGAATCTAAAGGGTTTGCAATCCATTTTAGAATTCCTAAATTTTTGCAGAACATAGCATTTAGATTACGCAGAAAAAGTAAAACCTTTCTACCATTAAATGAGACCTAATTTCAGACCACATCAGTGGACACAACAACACACAGATAATCTATGTTCAGTCAGCCCGACATGATAGAATCTAAATATTTGCACACAGATGTGAATATCACTAACTTGGTCATATAGGTGGTCCCGGGTTTATCAGGATATACCTACATCACTTTTAATGAAGGTGAGACAGTCCAATCGCACAGAAATCACATTTGTACACAAATGCTGAAATTCTATTTGCAGCAACAGAAAAAAATATTAACAGCAGTGAGAGAAAGAGCACAAGCACAGGGGAAGGACATAATCGTTGTTACTCCGGTACCAACTTTAGAAGCTGTTATCAAAGCGAGCATTCCGAATGCGAAAGAACTGCATCCACAATGGTTATAACAGGCTAATTCTCTCACTTCAACAGATGTAGATTACAAATACGATTCTACACTGAAAACACAAGCGTTCCTACAGTACAAACAAGAATACCCTCTCACGAATGAAATTTTGCCTATAGAAAAATATGAATACATCATTTATACGGATGGTCCTGCTCAGCCTGCCATAGGATGTGAACAACAGTATAGCGCAGCATTTGCTATAGTGAAGGGATGTATGTGGGATGGTAAATTTCATCCCAGCAATAGGACTACACAATCTCCAGGAGATTGTACAGCACAACTGGCAGGGCTGAAAGCCCTTATACTGGAACTATAATATACGGATCGCCAATTAGCCACACTGATAGTGTGTAATTCTTTCTACTGTGTGCAGTCTTACAATGAATATCTTCTTTACTGGGGCCAGAATGGGTTTAGAACTTCCAAGGGTTGCATAATTAAACATAAATTGTTATGGGAACAAGTGACAAGGCTGAAAGCATGCCTGACACAGACTCAAGCTATTCCCACCTTGAGTCATCAGCGTGTTGGCATACACGTTGAAGTGAATACACTGGCTGATGAAGCGACAATGTGAACTGCTGCTGTTGCTGCACTCACTCATTCTAGCACGAGGATAGACGGAGACATACTGATAGCTGTCAATGCCTCGAAGAATGGCTCTGCCATTTTAAAGAGCCTTCTACTCAAATATTCCTATAAGTTAGATGTGCAAAACATATCGTATGCTCAAATTCCAGGAGTGGTAACACAAAGGTCTGGGCTTTACACATGCACGAGTCACCGCTACAGTTTCATTACTAAAGTGGTGATTCTGGTGGCCACATTTGTCTAATCAAACAAAGGCTTATGTCTCAAAGTGCAACATCTGTCATCAGATGAAAGTTTCCACTGTAGCACGGCCACCACAAGCACCAATACTCATTTCAGACAGACCTCTCGCATGTGTCTAATTGACTCACTGCGGCCCCTTAAATTCAGGCAGGGCTTACAAATACATCTTGGTAGCAGTAGATTCATGCTCTAGATTTCTATGGGTTTGGCCTCAGCGCTTTGCTAGCGCTCAACTGTTATAAAGGATTTGCGTGTCTTAACCAGTACATACGTAATTGGCACTTTACATTCTAACCGTGGCCTGCGTTTAGCTCTCAGGCTTACAAGGAGGCCAAGGAAAGTATGGGTATGGCTTTGCAGTACTCCTCCCCCTACCATCCTGAGGGAAATTTGGTGGTGAAGAGGAAAAACCGAGACCTAAAGCAATACTTAACAGCAAGGGTATTAGGTACGGGCAGTAGTTGGGTCAATCACCCACATTGGGTCCAAAGGGCACTAAACAATATACCAAGAAAATCCTTGGGAGGACGTACCCTGTTTGGGACAAGAATGTGGGTACCTGACCTCGACAGTGGCAGATGTAAAACCATTTGCATTGAATGATCGTTTGGCTGTTTCACAGGAACTCAATGAATTCCGGGCATTTAAAAGCAACATCCAAGTAAAATGCCTCGCCACTGGGGAAGTGAAAACAATTCCGGCAAGACTTGTCTGGGTTCCAAAGACTGGGGACCTGGTCAGAGAAAAGATCTTGGACAAGAAGAGTTTGGGGCATCCTACAGAACACCTGTACCTGTCTTGGTGGTTCAAGGAACTAGAACAGTACCTCTAGTGCCTCTTGCCAGCCGAAAAGAAGAAAGATTAATCTACATTGATCTGATCAAACCACACTATGTGGCCGATTCTCAACAGCAGGCCATGTGGAATCCAGAGTAACTGCAGATCTCCTCTCACTACTATACAGGAAATTCAGATGGAAAGACTCATATCATTTCAAGACTCCTCTGCGCACGATGCAGGTGTAACAAATAACGGAGTACGACTTACACCTGTTGAAACAGAAGAACATCCAAATGAAACTGAAATGCAAATTGCAATTCTGCCCAATAATAAACTTTACATCAATGTGCCTTCACATGAAGCAACTGCCAGTTCTGCAAACACTGCTAAGCCCCCAAAGATAGATCGAACTGCATCTAGCTACTTCATCAACTTCGATTACTTTTCTTCAGATCCAAGTGAACCTGAGCAGAAGCCACCGATCTCTGAAAAAGAACAATTTCGACAATTCTATCTCGGGCTGAAAAAGACTTACTTGTTGTCCCCTTGGTTGCATCTTTGCTTTGCATAAGGGATCCTGTTCCTATTAATTTGGAATGGCATAGTAACTGTCTTTTTCCTACTACTGAATGGGCATCATTACCTCCCACAACGCTCTGCAGTACAACCTGTGAACTTGGTCTTGAGACCACGTCATCACACTGTGAACAGAGAGACCTGTCCCTAGTGAACTTTCAGCAGTTCCAGTACTGGATGGTATAGTTTGGAATAGTTTTATATGATGTATTTGGTCCTACTGAGCATTTGAAAATTCTACATGTGTTTAAAATTTCAATGAATGATTACATTACTCCGAGTACACTCTCTGATGATTGGGACATTGAGACTGTAAATACTATGTTCTCAGATTTAGAACAATCTGACGCATATTCTTACTGGGAATTGTATGGCGATATACCTGATTCGACAGTATGCATTGTTCCCAGCACTAAGGTCATCACTTTTTGCTCAAAGGCTAGTGTTCAATGCACTGTAAACACATACCATCAATGGGAACATTGCCAGACACCACCGAAGGGTAGTTCTACCACATTTGCGCAGACATTTGCATACTTTTCAGGGTTTAATACATCAGACCCAATGTCATACTAGTATTAGTTATACTAATGTACCTGCGAAGAAAAAGACAAATTCCAAGCTCATATATTCAGCACCTTTTATCTCCCAACTGTCTATACAAGGTTTCAACCTTGTATAGACAAGGGACACAATAGCCTCAAAATCCATCTGGGGGATGAAACATAGTCTGCTTCAGGGAACAGAGGCTTTATTTAGAGCTTCCCTCATATGTTACAGATAATATTTCTGAACAGAAGAGTGCAACAGACTACCTGCTATGGGTTTGCAAAAATTAAAGACTTAGCAAAAACACCACGCATCCCCTTATCCATATCTATTGAAGGTATATCAAATGATCCACAAAGTAGTGAGGAAGTATTGGGTGCAATGATACAGAATGGTACATACAATTTCTCAGCTCCCAATTGGAAGGGATGGTTGGTTTAGCCTAACAACACAAATCAGTGTCAATCAAGATTCAAGGGTACCACCAGAGGGTTTAGTATCCATAGGCCTGACCCACGTTATGTACACACAGACGACCCAGCGGTAGTGATTTCTTATAGTGTTGATAAGTTGTGCCTAGAATGGCTAAATACCTCAACACTACATTAATGAAACAACACTTGTTCCTTCTAGTTGACAAAACGGATCTTAGGGATTTCTTATTAGGTCCCAAAAAACCACTTAATAAATGCTTCTTATATGTCATCTGCAATGAACTGTGGAAAGTCTGCCTACAGGATGCTGCTGAGAGATTACGTAAAATTGATAGGATTAACTTAGAAAAGGCCCTGGCTGTGGTAGACAATGGTATGACCACACTTTATTCATGTATTTATTCACTGGGCAACATAGTGTCCTCGGCAATTGACATAATGGAACACGATTTGTCTATTCTTCAACATGGGCAATCTCAATTGCACTGAATTATGGTTTTAAGCTGGCCGTACATTAACAGCACAAGATTGTTCTTTGTTTACAATCTGACTGACAGACAGTTGACTATGGCATGCAGAGATGCAAAGTACACCATGCTGCTCACTGAAAAATTTGAGAAGCTACCTGTGAGGGGGCAGGTTCCCCGGTGGAGGTAAAGATCCCGAAACTGGACTGGTGGTCCGCCAACCCACTTTTACCTGCTTCCCTTCCCTCCTTACAGCAGCCCGAATCAAGCCTGCAGGAAGAGTGGGCGGTACGAGACCCTGAACACTGGTGGAGCGACGAGGAGGTAGAGGTGCCTGTCCCTGTAAGTGGGAGTATACAACGGACGACGCCCCGCCGTCAAAAGGGGAGAGAACCCAGGAAGCGACGGACGGCGTTTTTCCGGAGGAGAAAGGAGTATTCTACACTGGAGAGGAGAATAAGGACGAGGAGGATCGTGCGGAACAAGCCCTGAAGACAAGAGGAAAGTCGGAGAAGCCCGGAGGCCACCTTTTCCACGTGTTGCCCAGCCACACTCCCACGGGAGGAGCGTGGCTCCAACAGTTACGGGGCAGAGTGGCGGGCTGGGTGGGAAGTCGGGCCCAACCTAAGAAGCAGCCTGTATATTTGTATAGCCCCGTGTACAGTCCTCAGATCCTCTCCCCTATACCTGGCATGAGCACTCCTACACTTTGGCTGTATAAACTCACCGTTTGCACTAGGTTACCCTCACTCCCGGTACTTGCTTTACCCGAGTTCCAAACCCTCCACTAATACGTCCCTCTCTCTCCTTTCATTTCGGTGGCTGTAACCTGAAACTTCGGGACAAGCGGATACCGGACCGAATCGCAAGCTGGAGTCCTTACGAAAACCTATCATCGACCCTGCCGCCGTAGCTCGGGAAAGAATCACCAGCCGAAGGAGAAAGCCCTATATGAAAATAAAGCCTTCACTTAAAACCTTCTTTAAAGCCTCGGACTCTATTTCTACATCCCCTTCCCCTCCTCTCTCTCCGTCCCTCACCAAACCGGGACAAGTGGTGTCAGAAGTGGGATTTCCAGCTCAGTCTACCTGTAGCAAAGAGATGGACACCCTGATACAACACCTAATTAAAGGGCAGGAAAAGCACAAGTGGGCTGTGGAGCGGCAGCTGTCATCGGCACATGAAGACAGGGAACTATTTAAATCAACCATATCCGCCCACATCGAAAGCCTGAAAAATGTGCCGCCTCCAACCCTAATTTCTTCAGGTGAGGCCCGTGTACATACCCCTAACCCCTCGGGCATTGCTCTCCAAAAGTACGGGCATGGTGAGGATCCTGATGCCTTTATGATGAACTTTGAAAGGGCCGCCCGCGCTTTGGGATGGCCCGAAGAGAAGTGGCCGTTCTTCCTCGCCCCTCTCCTCACGGGGAAGGCGCAGTCTGCCTACCAGGCTGCCAACCCCTTGGGAAACACCCCATATACCGTAATTAAGGAAGTTATCTTGGACCATTTGGGGCTGGATCAGGAAGCATACCGAGTGCGTTTTCGAAAGGAGAGAGGGTACCCGGGGAGAATCCCAAAACCCTTTTCTTTCGTCTGAAAATGGCCGCCAATAAATGGTTGAAGCCGGAGTCGTGTAGCAAGGAGGAAATCTTGAACAAAATTTACTTTATGGACGCCCTCCTGTACGCCTCTCAGAGCTGGCTGCGCCAGCATTCTGGACTGGACATAGGACAGGCCATCAAGATGGCCACTACGTTCTACCGAGCCCAGCCCCGGAACCCCAACTGGGAAAGCGAGAAAAACATCAAACACCCCTCACTCCAGAAGGTGGAGAAGAAATATAAACCGAGTGGGGAACCAACGCGTCCCAGAGCTCCAGGAATGATCTCTCCCATGGTGAAGGGACCCCAATGATTCGAATGTGGGGAATGGGGGCACATCGCTCAGACATGCCCCAGAAAACAACCTTCTGAGGAGCCAATGGAAGTGGGGTACCTACCCAAGACTGTTCTATACTCTGCAGAAATGGGTGCTTCATTTTATGTAAGTATGAGGATGAATGGCTGTAAGGTAAGGGCCCTCCTAGATTCCGGGTGCAGACAGTCATCGTGCAGGAACGGTTTGTCCTCCCCAGCCAGTACGTTCCAAAGGCAATAGTACACATATGCTGCATCCATGGGGATGTAAAGCCCTACCCCCTGGCCTCGATTACCCTAACTTCCCCAGATAAAGGTTCATGTACCGTCAGGGTGGGGGTGGTGGATTCCTTACCCGAGGACATGATCTTGGGGGTGGATAACTCTGAGTTTCTATCCCTCTTTCAGAACTCCCTAAATCGACACCAACAACCTGGGAACCGGCCCATTCCTGCATACCTAACCCCTGAACCCTGGACAACGGACCGCAGTTTTAAATTCACCCAGGGCGAAGATAGAACCCTATATAATGTGTGGGAAAGCGCCCATGCTTTCCAAGGAACCCAAACCCCGACCTATCCCCGGTTTATCATTAAGAGAGAATTGCTATACAGGGTATCCCAGGAGGGAAACAACCCCAGTTGTTAGTTCCCCTACCCTTCAGGGAGCAGGTGCTCTTCTTTGCGCACAGTCATCTCACTGCTGGACATGCCGGGAAAGAAAAGACCACAGAGAGCATAATAAGACATTTCTTTTGGCCTGGTATTTATAAGGATGTACAAGATTACTGTGCAAAATGCGAAATCTGTCAGAGACGAAACACTCACCGACCTCTCGGGGCACCCTTACAACCGATGCCCATCATCGGAGTCCCATTTTAACGGGTAGACATGGACTTAATAGACCCCTTGCCTAAATCTTCTAAAGGGAATCTATACGCTCTTGTTATAGTGGACTATGCCACCAGGTTCATTGAAGCGTTTCCCTTGAGAACCCCCACCACGGCTGCGATTGCTGGAAAATTTGTAGAACTGTTTCCACGCGTTGGGTTTCCCAAAAAAGTGTTGACAGATCAAGGTACACCATTTACCTCTAGACTGATGAGAGAGGTATGCAAAACGTTGGACATAAAACAGCTGAAAACATCAGTATACCACCCCCAAACGGACGGCCTGGTGGAAAGGTACAATCAGACCCTAAAGACCATCCTGAAGAAAATGTTGACATCCGAGGGTCCAGATTGGGATCGGCCGTTACCCCTGGCCCTTTACGTGCTGCGTGGCCAGAAACAGAGTAGTCTGGGATGCTCATCCTTCGAGCTCCTGTACGGACGCCTCCCGAGATCGCTGCTAGAAATGACCAAAGGCATGTGGGAGTTGGAAGAAGCACAAGAACAGAGGTCCGTGCTAGAGTATACCATGCAATTAAAGACTAAAGTAGGTAAACTAAGAGATCTTGCTTTCTCAAATTTGGAGTATAGACAAAAACAACAAAAGAAGAACTATGACAAAGGGAAAAGATTGAGGCGCCTTTCGGTGGGAAAGTGGGCATTGGTGTTGTTGCCATCAATCAGCAGCAAGAACAAAAACGAATGGCAAGGACCCTTCCAGGTATTGGAGATGATAGGAGATACCACCTACCGATTACGCCTGTCTTCAACCAAAACCCAGTGCTACCACATCAATCTCCTAAAGGAATGGCTGGGACCCGCTCCCAGATGGACCCATTGGCGGTACCCTCCGCCGGAAGAGACTCCTCTACATTGGAACATCTGGTGGTGAATCCAAACCTATCGGAGCGGATGAAAGAAGACCTATCGAACGTATTACTCTCCTTTTCGGACGTCTTTTCTGACCTGCCCGGGAAGACGACACTGGTTGAACATCATATCGAAACCCCTCCCGGGAAGGAAATAAAACAAAGACCCTACCGAATCCCCGCGGGTAAGGCTATTGAAACGATACCCTTTCCGGCAAACAAAAGAGACCTGAGAGCCTTCTTAGGCCTCATAGGCTATTACAGAAGATTCATACCCAGATTTGCTGAGGTGGCCGCTCCCCTGACGGACCTGTTACGCAAGGATGTGAAGCCCAGAGAACTAAACCAACCCTCCCTGGAGGCTCTAAGTGCTTTCAAGACTCTAAAACGCATGATGGCAACTGCCCCCGTTCTGGTGTTCTCCAGACTTCAGCAAACCCTTCGTCCCCGCCAGGATGCCTCTAACGTGGGTATAGGGGCTGTTTTGTCACAGAAGGGCACAGATGGGCTGGAACACCCAGTTCTATATATCAGCCGGAAATTGTTTCCAAGAGAGAGCAGGTATTCCACCATAGAAAGGGAGTGTCTTGCAATTAAATGGGCGGTAGACAAGCTGCAATACTATCTAGAGGGGAGGCCATTCATCCTCCATACTGATCATGCCCCATTAAAATGGATGCACCAAAACAGCAGTCATAATCCCAGAGTACTCCGTTGGTTCCTGTCTCTCCAGCCCTACTCCTTTTCGGTACTTGTATAGACAGGCTTTTGGCCCTAGTTGGCAGTGATATAGACTTTAATCTTGCTCACATCTAGGATATGTATTCCTAGCTTGTGTTGGCCCTTTTAAGCCCTTTCTTTCAGACCTAGAAGAGGCCATCTATTGCCTATTGGCTTTGGCCTGTCATTATTGCTTATAGTAGAGGTTGGATCCTGTGATCCTGACTTTATATTACACATTGGTATGGTTTATGTAGGTACTCTGACAGAGCTAAGGGTTATTTCATCCTTCTCAGGCGTACAGGGCCCAGAACTAGAGGGACTCCATTTTGATGGAGCTGAGAGGCTTCAAGGGAAAAGGTAATATTTTGGTTTTGAGCTGTTGTTCGCCCTAAGCGAACCAGAGAGAACCGGCCAGAGCTGAATCTAATCAGGAAGTGTCTCTGGGCTCAGGTCTCTAGACGAAACAAGCAGCTGGTCACTGTGGGAGCGTCTAGCACAAGGAGCCTGGTGCATGGGATCGGTGGGAGGAAGCTGCTGGCTGGAACTTTCCATGAGGAGACAGCATTCTATATTAGTGAAGTGCAGAGGCGGAGTCAGTTCAGTTTGGGGTCAGTGCAGTTTGGTTCTTGCAGAGGAGAGAGCAGGATGTCTGCTGGAGCTGCAGAATGCAGTGCAGTTCTGGAATGGAGAAAGAAGGCAGATGATTGCTGAAGCTGAAGAGAGAGCAGTGCAGAGAGCATCAAAGCAGATGGAGGAGCTAAGGCTGTCAGCTGGAGCAATTGAACCAGAGGCGTGGTGCTGTGGTGACGGAGGGAGAGACAGTGAGAACCCTGATCCCACCAGAGTCAGAGAGAAATCTTCCTTCTAATAGGTGAGGTAGTCTAAACTAGTCCCCTTTACAATTACACCTTAATCTTGTCCTTATTCCCTAGGCTATTGTATGTCTAATCCTTTTCTTTCAGCGGTGTGTTAAAAGTTCCTGTTACCCCGCAGATAACCTTGTACTGTATGTCTAATCCTTTTCTTTCAGCGGTGTGTTAAAGTTCCTGTTAGTCATAGAGACCCGCAGATTTGTGTATGTGTATGTCATCATTGTTAAAATAAAGAGACCCCAGTTCTTAGTGAACTAGTGTGTATGTGTTGTTTTTATGATAGAGAGCGTTGTTAGAGACTTCCCAACATAGAGACAGAGAGCTGAAGGTATTCATAGGAAAGTGGTCGTCATTGGTAAGTGGAGTTAGTGAGAGCACTGATTGTGGTCAGTGTGTAGGTCTGCCGGATTGCGGACCGTGTGTGAATGAGAGCACCTAAGACAGAGGGGTGTGTAGGTCTGCCGGATTGCGGACCGTGTGTGAATGAGAGCACCTAAGACAGAGGGGTGTGTAGGTCTGCCGGATTGCGGACCGTGTGTAAATGAGAGCACTGGGACTGCAGGCCCGTGTGTGTAGACACGCTGGATTGCGTGTCGAGTGAGCACTGAGGGTGAGCAGTGTGTATACCCGCAAGATTGCGGCTTGAGTGAGCACTGAGGGTAATCAGTGTGTAATGGTAGATAATCAGAACTGCCCCAGGGTAGATTAGTCTGGACCCATGAGGTCGCGAGACTATGAGGTATGAGTGTGGTGTAGGGCATGGATGTCCTTAGTAATCAGTGAGTATTCTTAGTATCCCTATAGATTTAGTGGTGTTTCTGATGATATGAGCTTGTATATTGCGAGTTCCCCATCCTCAGGTAGGTACCCAGGTGCCTGGATAGATGGTCCTGAGGAGGGAGGTGGTTACGTTCCGGCTGGGTTAGAGGGGCTCTCAGGAGCTGATCCCATCTGGTCCGAAAATCTAGTCGGTACAGTACTCCATAAGAAAGGTATTGACAATGGGAATGCGGACTTTCTATCCAGAGTATTTCCTCTCCCCAGTCAGGAGAATCCAGGGGGGGAGGTGTGTGACAGGGCGGGTTCCCTGGAGGGGGTAAAGACTCCGAAACTGGACTGGTGGTCCACCACCCCGCTTTTACCTGCTTCCCTTCCCTCCTTACAGCAGCCCGAATCAAGGCTGCAGGAAGAGTGGGCGGTATGAGACCCTGAACACTGGTGGAATGGCATGGAGGTAGAGGTGCCTGGTCCCTTTAAGTGGGAGTATACAACGGAAGACGCCCCGCCCATGACGAGCGTCCCAACGTCAAAAAGGGAGAGAACCCAGGAAGCGACGGACGGCGTTTTCCCGGAGGAGAAAGGAGTATTCTACACCGGAGAGGAGAATAAGGACAAGGAGGATTGTGCGGAACAAGCCCTGAAGACCAGAGGAAAGTCAGAGAAGCCAGGAGGCCACCGTTTCCACGTGTCGCCCTGCCACGCTCCCACGGGAGGAGCGTGGCTCCAACAGGTACGGGGCAGAGTGGCGGGCTGGGTGGGACATCGGGCCCAACCTAAGGAGTAGCCTGTATATTTGTATAGCCCTGTGTACAGTCCTCAGATCCTCTCCCCTGTACCTGGCACGAGCACTCCTACACTTTGGCTGTATAAACTCACTGTTTGCACTAGGTTACCCTCACTCCCGGTCCTTGCTTTACCCGAGTTCCAAACCCTCCACTAATACGTTCCTCTCTCTCCTTTCATTTTGGTGGCTGTAACCTGAAACTTCGGGACTAGCGGATACCGGACCGAATCACAAGCTGGAGTCCTTACGAAAACCTATCATCGACCCTGCCGCCTTTGCTCGGGAAAGAATCACCAGCCGAAGGAGAAAGTCCTATATGAAAATAAAGCCTTCACTTAAAACCTTCTTTAAAGCCTCGGACTCTATTTCTACAGCCCCTTCCCCTCCTCTCTCTCCGTCCCTCACCAAACCGGGACACTACCCTTCACAGTAGCTGAGTCACCGTCTACTGAATGGTTAGTTCATGGCTAAATCACACTGCCAATCATGACATTTCATTTCCAATACTACCTTAGATACATCCAAGTGGGCAGGGATGAAGCATTGGGTGAAGGGTACATACAGCAAACCTGGGAGTTACCATATAAATATAGGTGCAGAAATAAGGGCACTGAAGTTTTCGTAAGTGATACTGACGGCGGGAAGGCTTTATGTGGGTCTTTAGTGTGCAAAGAAGTGTCGCTTCATGGAACTTGTAACTCATGAAACAAAAACTTGTCTTGCTGCTTGAGAGGCTACCCAGCTGATTCATCCGGTTTTTAATTGCTTTCGAATAGAAGTTATGTAGTGCTGAATGATCAAGGCTGTTGTGGAATGGCGCCAGGCATCGTATATCTAGTCACAGTAAACTTCAGGATTGTTTGCTGTAAGCAAGTATTGTTTCTCCCAGCTTGCACAGTTAATGAGTCACCACTGTGGCCTTCATTGAATGTTTCCAGTATAAGGTTTGATTAGCTGAGCAAACGGAAAGCTATATTGTTTCAACAAAATGTGGCCTTAACTTCAGCCCGAGAGACTTCTGATCTCCAGGTTGCAAGGGCTTCTGCAGAGACACAGGCTCTGGTCTGAACTAAGTTCCCGATACATTTCAGCTAAATGGTTCATCGCATCTTTAACATGTCTAATACGAGTGGGATCGTACACTTATTTAAGCAACTTGGACCAGGTTTCTTAACCACCTTTTAGACCATCTTCGCAGTAATTCCAGCCTTCATACATGCAGTACTTGGAAGCATTATTGGAGGGCTTCCTTTGGTCCTGCTATCAGTAGTGGGCATCCTGATTTTAATCCTATTGCTTCACATTGGACGTCTCAATCCCTCAAGACATGGAGAGAACACTGCTCGAACAACGTTGTCAGCATGTGGTGTTCTACCTGACTACACCTTGGCTTCAAGAGCTGAGTGAGCATTGGTTCCTGTCTTTCAGACCGGTCTGGCAAGACTGAGTCCTGCCTGTGTTCCGTTGCCTCGTCTGCGGATTTGGCTGCGTGCTGGACCTGTGTTTGACACTTCCATCGGTTGTGCTGCCAGACATAGACGTTCTCCTGGAGCCCTTGCAGGCCTTCTTGCATTGTTTTCCCCAGCGTATTCCCATGCTGATGATGGTATTCTTGGAGTCTCCATGGGAGGCTAATCCTGGGTGTAGTTCGCTAAGTAGCGCTACGCGTAGCTACGCAGAGTGCACTTAGCACTATGCGAGCTACGCAAACTGCGTAGTGCGCTGTTCGCGATGATTGCACAGTGCTGTATGCTTGTCCACACTGTGCAGTCATTTAAAACAGCATCCTTTACAGGGCGTGTTTTCGTTTTCTTCCGCTCAAGTAGATTTTTATTCGAGCAGCAGCTTTCTCAATGCGGACTGGTAGTTTCTCACTGCGAGTGGTTGTGAGCATACGTGACCACTCGCAATGAGATATCTGACCTCCCCGCGCTGAGAATCTCGCCGGGAGGTTTATTTTCCACGCTCGCGATCACCAACTTGATGTTGCTGATCGCGAATGAGGAAAAAGTCTCGCCGGGATGTCATTTTGCTCGCTTGTGGTTGCCAACTTGACTTTGAGGACCGCGAGGAAGCAAAAAATGACTGCTACACTACGTGTGTTCGCACTGTGCTACGTGCAATTCATGTAGTGCGAAGTAGCGCAAACTTCGCAAGCTACGTGAGCGTAGCGTAGAGTAGTTGTCCGCCCAGGGTTAGTGCAGGCATCTAATTCTTCCCCGACGGCTGCTGTGGGAACAAGAGATGAACATCTTTGCTTACTCAACATGATAATGGAAGTTCTAGGGGGATTGCCACCTGCAGGCACGATGTTCAGTCTTTAGTGCAGGATTCATGAACAATGTGGCCTCTCCTGTGCTTGAGCCCATTTGGCAACTTTTTAGACATTTACCAAATTGAAAGTCGAGTATGATTTTGTTTTATTTTTCTTCTCGGCTCTAACTGGGCTTCATGGATTTCAAGGTGCTCAGTGCAATATTAATAACTTATACAAGTTTAGAGGACCTTTTGAACACTTTTTTAGGGACAAATGACTTTTCTTTTATGGAGATTTTTTCAAGTTTTTAAAAGTGCATTTTAGTATTTTTATTGTAAATAATACGTTTTATGCTTTTTAATGACCTTAAGCTTTATCATTATCTAGCTGACCTTGTTGACCTTTTGATGAGGAGTGGGTGTCATGTCTTATAGGCTTGTCATGTATACCACTATTACATACATTTGTCCCATCCACACACCAATAACAATTCTAAACAGGTGACCTTTTACCTAGTAGCTTCCTCCTGTTTCTTCGACACCAGGCTCTTAGTATTCTATCATAATCCCTGTACCTTATGTAAATAAACATGTCCCCAGGCATGGCAACATTCTTCTGTATAAGGGTCACCACTTTTTTCATCCTTGGCCAACAGCCAGCTGTGCATTTGTTTAGAAAAGCTAGGTGATTGTTTTCAAAACATTTATGATTGTTTTAAAAACATATTGATTCTGCAAAAAACCTGGAGTGGCTACTTTAGAATAAAATACCCTCACTCCTCCCTACAAATTAGAGGAGAATTCATTCCAAGCTGACACAGGGTCCTGCATGCTGAATCTTCGACACGCAGCTGTCTGACATCCCTTGCGGGGTGTCATCCTTGAAGCAGAGATGGGGTCCTTCATTCTCAACCATCAGGTGAGGCGGCTGGGTCTTCCCTAGGGGTTACTTGGCTACACACATATATACATATACATGCTACATATACAGATCTAGGCTAGGTACATTTAGGCAAATTACTTAGGGCACACATTTTAGGAATATGCAAGTGCTACTGTTTTAATCTGAACTGCTTATGTTCATCTTATTAGCACTATGGTAGAAATGTACCTACTTTTTACAATATTGGTACTTGCATTCTCTTTTGTATGCTTCTGTCTCCTGATTGTTGCAGCAAATATGTTTTACACAAGACTGACGCTGGAACAGTAAATACTTATTGAAACGTCCTAATCGCCATCCTATGTATTTTCTGGGAATAAGTGAGTACGAGTGACTGAGTGAAAAGTACTGTACTGTTTTCCGTGATCCCTGAGGAATCTGTCATGTTCAGTGGTTGTCAGAGACTACCTACACCACTGTATAATACAGGGGGGTGATAGTGGCACTGTAGAGGTAGCTGGTCAAACGGTTGACATATCCTGTGGGGGTGTCTGGAAGCGGTGGGACACCAAGCCCTCAGTTTAGGTCATTCAAAGCACGCAGGTCCTGAGGGGTTCCTAGGAACTACATGACAACGCAGGCACATAGTCATACATACACTGACACACCCAAGTACACACTGATACAGACACTGACTCACCCAAGTACACACTGATACAGACACTGACTCACCCAGGTACACACTTATGGATACATTGACATACCCAGATACACACTAATGCATACACTGACATACCCAGGCAAACACTCATGCATACATTGATATAGCCAGGCACATTGATGCATACTCTAACACACCCAGGCACACACTGGCGCAAACACTGACACACCCAGACGCACAGTAATCCGTAAATGGCAGCTAAAATGGCTGACGGAGACGGACCTCTTCCTGCTGACTCCTGAGTTAAGGGATCGCCATCGGCGTAAATCCCTGCATAACTCAGCCCATCAATCCATCCAAACCAAGTAACCAACAAAAGGAGTTTTATACTCTGCTCCTTACCTTCGACCTGGATTCCCTGGACCCTCAAAGCAAAGGTTTCAGGCCGTCACCACTCTGCGGTGTACTCAGATCTACACTGGAAAGTTGCCTCTGCGGGGATCCCCAAGGCTGCACTCTCTTTCTCTGGAACACGGAACTCAACGTCCCCAGCGAAGATGAAACCAGGGAGTAGCCTGGCACTATGAAACGCCTCCCTCACCCAGTTCCCTCTGCCAGCAGACCAGGGGTTGGGCTGGGTCCGGCACCGAACCCGGACAACATGCCGGGGACCACCGCACGGAACATTTGGGCGCTGGATCTGGATCTGGCTGCGCGCTGCAGCTGGCTGATCCCTGTGAGGACCCCATCACCTTCAGTCTGGCATGCAGCCTTCTACATCATGGGCCTCTGGCAGAGGAATAAGCCCTGACAGGCCTTCAACGCCCGTTGCCCTCCGAGGTCAGTCCGAGAAGCTGCTACCGGATAAGCTGCTGGGCTCCACCTTACAACGGACCTCCTAGTGGTGCTGGAGCCTAGCAAGATCCTTCCAGCCCCAAAGGCCCATTGCCTTCCCAGCCTGGCTTGCTGCATCCCTCGAGGTTAGGCCCCTTGTAATGATTTGAGCCCAGCGATGCCCTCATCGACTGGCGCCTTATGTGGTGGCCCTGGGGCTCTACGGTGATGGGCCACTTCCACCTCGTCTCATCTTTGGAAGCCTGACTATGTCGGAGACCACTATTCCGCTGAGTTGAGGTATGTGGGAGCTATCCTTCTTAGGTGTTGCCCCCTGTCCACGATCGCCAGGGTACACTTTCCTCTGCCTGGCACCCCCTTTGCGGTCTCCAACTGCTGCAAGCTCTAACAGCCCGCCATATCGGATCCAAGGTGGGCTCCAGGATGCGCACTGAGCTCTGCTCGTAGCTCCGACTGAGGCCCCTTACATCAAGAGATCCTCAACACTGACCCAGTTTCTAATCCAAGCACGCTTACCACGCATCACCGGATCCGCACACCCCTCCTTCCAAAGCTAGCCCTGAAAGGCAGAAGGCTCTCCCGGTACCCTGCAGCTCTAAGCTACACGGAGGCCCTGTTGTTCTAATCGACTCTTGCCATTCTTGCCTGGCGATGGTGGGGATGAACACGAAATCATTGTAGATGGGGATTTTCAGGAATTGATATGACACAACACAGCACACATCGTGCCAGATAGGCACAATTCATCTCATGACCTGGGTGAGTACCTTAGGAAAGTAACCTCAGCCATTTTTCTTACAGGCCATCCCTCTCTTATCTACCAACAGTTTAATTGGCTGAATCTATTTTTCTTTTAAAACAACAAAAGCAAAAAAGGACTAACCATCACATATTGAAAGTATGGTGTCGACACATACAAGTGGCAGCCTTCTTGTAATGGCTACCGACTCTGGGGCAGCCATCTTGTAACAGCTCCCTACTGCTAAACTGGTGACCCCCTCTGATGCACATGGAATATTACACAAGGACTGCCATTGTGTAATGGCCCCCATCCTATGACTTATCTGCTGGTCCCCTATAACTGGCCGACGGCTTGTCCACAATCCCCAAATATTACTGTTCTCTCCCTAGAACTGACTGCGCTCCTCCAATATTTGTTCTGAATTTTCCTGAGGCGACAACTGCTTTATCCTCCGTGCCCAATCCAAAGGTGCATCCTCAGGCCATATTAGTCTTCCGCTCCCCCCATTAAGCTACCACTGAGTTCCAACATGTTGTCAACATTAGCTCACATCCATGCGTATCTCACAACTTGACCTAGCTAATCTGACCACGCCTAAATTAAGGTGCACCCTCAAGTCATACCCTCAGGGAGGATCACTCTCTTTACCCCTGCACAATCCTACCTCAATACCTAACCACGTATACTAAGCTCCTGCGCTCTCCTACCTCACTACCTAACCACATATACTAAGCTCTCGCCTCCATGACCACTCTTACAAAGTGCAGTATGGACTCCAGACTTGAAAAGTCTGGATCTAACAGCTACACAATTAACTATCCTTTTATCCTCTCCAAAAATGTCATCAAAACTCTGAAACATAGACTCCTCAAAGCCAATCCAGAAACCCTTATCTCTGACCCCTACCTCTGCCCAAAAAAAGGTACTATTATGAGTAACCTGACCTACTCAAAAAGAAGAGCTCAGTGGAGATTTACATTACACTCCCTACTTAGAATTACTTCAACCAAAACATTCCTGCATGGTCTGTGACTTTTGGTCACAAAGTCTCCCACTTTTAGAGCAAATGCCACTATATCCATCTACAACAATGGGATTATACTCACCGATCGCAACCTGGACACCTTTGATGACAGGTTTCACTCTTTAACCCCTTGGTTGTGGCGGAAATTCCGCTGCGGTGCTGGGGGTAGGGGGGCCGTGCGGCGCCTCCATGCTCGTGACGGAACCACTCCGTCACGAGCCACGGACCCACTGTGCTTGTGAAGGAGTGGTTCCGTCACGGCCCGCCCACTCAATAGAACGCTCAGCGCAGGCGCGGAATTGATGCTGCGCAGGCCCGGGGGCCGGGCTGTGACGGAACCACTCGGAGTGGTTCCGTCACCAGCACACAAAGGGTTAAAGGATCTCTGGTCCCTAGCGACACCCCTACTCAATCCAGTTAGGAACTTTCCCTTACCCCATCTCAGGAGGCCCCAGATCCCTCTTTAACAGATCACAGCCTGAAGACTGCCTCTCCTACCCCGATCAACACACACTGGACCAAAGCTCGTCCAACACCAGGCTCCCCTAACTCACCCACCATGCCACGACCTGACCAGACTTTGGCCAATAATCACGGTGCACTTCTTATCCCTCACACCGTTCAACACTTACCCCCCTCTTCCACTAGCCCTCACCTACATAACTCCCTCACTAGTCAGTGGGCTTGCCCACTTTCCAACAGGAACTCATTCAACCTCCCTTACATCGCCCACTCGCCTCACGCGCCAGTACTTCGGAGAGGGAACTCTCCATTAGTGGACTTCCACTACCCCTCCCGTTCACCTGCCCTGATCTCCCCTCAGCCCTCCCCATTGACCAACCCTCCTCCTCCCATCCACGTGAGCCATATTCCACACTCTGATCCTGCTTCTAAACTCAAGAAAATTAACCTGGAACTTCTAACTCTCAAAACTGTCATCCTTAAACTCATTCAGGCCACCGAAGAGCTAGCCCTTGATCTCTCTCCCAAGATGTCCACACTTGAGATCCCCCATCTCTCTTCCACCATACCAACACTTGAGATCCCACATATGAAACCCACTGCCCAAAAGTCAAACACCACTCCCTACCCTAACCCCCGTCTAGACCTGCCAGATCCTTAAATCCATATTCAGAACCTGATACGCTCTCACTCCGCCTTGAGTACACCTCTCCATACTCAGAAGCTGATATTGTCTCCCTCCTTCTTGAGTACGCCTCTCCTCCTTCGGCCATCTCAGGCCCTGCTATATGCTCTCAAACAGCCCCACTAATTGCACCTAACTCGACACTCCCTAAACATGGTAATGCGGATCCCATCCAAACCATCACGCCCAACCCTATGGGGCGCCCAGACTCAATGCCAATTCCATAAACATTAATAACCTCTTGCAGATCCCCACTACACATCCCATGCCCACAGACACCCTGCATATCTCACACCTGAAAAGCATGGTACTTAACTGTAGATCAGTGGTGTAACATGCCCCAGACCTTGCCGATCTCATCCTTGCCCAAGATCTGGACCTCCTTATCCTCACAGAAACTTGGCTCAATGACTCCTCTGGCCCTATCCTTGACCTATTAGTCCCTCTTAGTCACAAAATTATCAGACTCAACCGAGTTAAGAAATTGGTAGGTGGCATAGCCTGTATCTTCTGCAACTCTCTCACAGCAAAACAGTCCCCTTCAGCTAATCTCTCCTTCTGTGAATACCTATGCGTGGATATCACTAGCACACACAGACTCTTAAGCACCCTTCACATCTTCTATCACCCCTCAGGTGATAACCTCTATCTAATCAAAGAAGTTATGGAAACCATCTCCTCCAACCTGGGCCGACACACCCCCCAGATCTTCCTTGGTGACTTCAATCTCCACTGGAATGACCCACACGAGCAGGCGGTTACAACTCTCAAAAACTTCCTAACTGACATATCTCTGACCCAATTCTGCGACAGCCCCACTCACAACTTGGGCTTGACACTGGATCTCATCATTTCCAACCCCAACTCCATTTAACTTGAATCCATTCTCCCCTGTGACTGGTCTGACCATCATTTTTATCAACTTTGTGATACCTGAAAGTTGGAACCACAAAACTGCTCAACCACTGAAACTAAAACACTGGAAAAGACAGTTCCATAACACAAGCGTTAATGAGCTCATACAGCAATGCAATCTCTCCCTTCCGCTGTCTTCTAACATGATTGACGTTCGCAAACTCACCAACCACTATAACAATAGCATGCTATCTGCCTGAAATGATACGACCCCCCCCTTCAACTAAAAATATTTCCCACAAAAGACTCCAAACCGTGGTTCAATGACAGACTAAATGCTGACAGATGCAGTCTTAGACTAGCTAAAAGCAAGTGGAGATCCACTCTCTCCACGGATCTTCTAAAAACTCTAAGATCCCACAGAAGTAGATACAACAAACTCATTAGATCAGTGAAAGCCAACTTCCTCAAATACCAACTTGACAGAGCCAAAAATTGCGTGAAATGACTTTTTTAGCTCATTAAATCACAATCCAACAACACCTCTACCTAATCTCAGCACCCCGCTCATCGGCAACCAAACTGTGATGCAGTGGCTGAATTCATCCTCAAAAGATTAATTAAATTGAATCAGATCTAAGGTCTGCTGCACTCACTCTCTCGCTCTCTCCTGACTCCTGTGTCTCCACAACCCTGCCCTCACCTCAGGGTACCTCACTCAAAAACAATGCGTCATGGAGTCATTACACTCCCCTCAATGATAATACCATCCTCAACATTATCTCTACCCTTAAACCCTCAAATCACTTTAATGCCCCCCTACTCCCTAACTTCTATAAAGAAATGATAGCACCACTCTGGTCCAAGATCATCAACGCCTCACTTCTTCAAGGTGAGATCCCGGACTGCTTAGAGGCAAGCCCTGTGCTCCCTATTCTCAAAAAACCCTCGGCTGACCCTGCTGATCTGAACAACTACCACCCAATCACAAACATACCCACCCTGGCTAAACCTCTGCAGAAATGTGTTCATGAACAACTATGCAAACACATTGAGAAATTCCAGCTTCTCAATCTATTCCAATCGGGCTTCCGCATTGGCCACAGCACTGAAACGGCCATCAATCACATTGTGGACAACGTTCTCACTTTACTTGACCAAAATGAAGCCTGCTGTTGAATTCATTAGCTGTAGCTTAGAATGTTTCATGTCAAATGTTCTGTCTCTCCAAGTACCTGTCTCCATGGTATTGAGTGCATTTAGGAAGTTAGGAGACTGAGGATTGGAGAGACTGGCAGAATCAAGTTGGCGGTGTCAAAGGAAATAAACTGGACTTCTTAAGCATACAGTGTTTATCTTATTTTAACCTTGGCACTGACGGGAAGCTTGTGGGGGACAAGCGGATTCACCACCAATTCCCCCATGAACCCACAAATTCTTATCTGGATCAAGCTGTGCTGCCAAACCAGTATCCTCTTTTCATGAATACATCTCTTATTGGATTAATTGAATGACGGACTGGATTTGGGAATTTGCTAACTGTGAATAGTTTCGTCTGACTTGGCGCTGTGCCTGATTTCACATTTCGTCTTTATCCTGGATGTGCTTTATGAAAATTACTATGGAAATGTTGTTTACATGACGTTGCAAGCAAGGATTTAGTGAATGGCATACTTTGAATGTGTGCTACAGAGCTTGCTTTGAAAATGCTGTTTATTGACATTCCTAGCACAGATTTTGCATACAGCATCCTTTCAACGTTGATGTTTACCGGTCTAAGCTCGAGCGAGCTCCAGTGCGTGTTTCTTCTCGAGCTTTCGACGTTCTTGATACAACGCAGACAACGCTGATGCTGATGCTAACGTCTTGACACTGATGCCGACGTGCCTCCATTTTGTTTATTGTTTCCATAACAACGCCACAAACAAACTAATTTCAATTGTGGATTGCCTCACAAATTCTTCTCGCACAAAAGATTTTCAGATTTTTGGCATTTAACAAGTGTTTAACACCTGTTTAAACCTAAACTGTTTCTGCTGCACTTCTATGCAGATTATGGTGTAAAGTATACACTTTAACATGGAACTAATTGAATAGACTGCATTTAATTAACAGTACCCATCTTTGCTTAGAGTTAGACAGTTAACATTATTAATCTTGCTTTCTTTCTAACCAGTTTTACCTCTGAATATTCCACCACCATGTTCTCCACTTCTATGAGCCAGCCTCCTGCTTTCTTATGTGAGAAAGGTGAACCCCTGCTCCCATGGAAACCCTGGAAGAACTTTTTTGATTCATACTTAGTGGCTATAGGTGGTGAAAGATTTTCTGCTTTTAGAAAGCAAGCGATTCCTCTCCACAATTTAGGTGTCAAAGGTCGCAACATATATGACAGCATTGATGAATTGCCTATTGCTGAGGGTTCTGGGCAACCTGCTGATATTTTTGAAAGGTTCATGAAAATGCTAGAGAATTATTTTGGTCCACGCATAAATGTAGCATCTTTAAAGACTTTAGCGAGAACTTGCGAATTTGGATAATTAATTCGTGATCAACTTGTACGATGTACCAATAGTCCTAGAGTGCAGGAAAAGCTCCTATCTAAAAATTCCTCTTTAAAAGAAGCCATCTCTGTAGTTGAAGGGGTCGAAAACACTTCTGGATGGGTGAAAGAAATGAAAGAGCATAAACCTACCACCGACAGTACCTTTACACCAAGTAATATTCATGAGATTTCCACCACTAATATCCAACAAAATGTTGGTGACACTGTATGTAAAATAACTCCTAATTCCAAAACAAAATTTCATTTTGAACGAGGTAAAGTTAAAAGATATAGATGTGGAAGTACCAACCTTTCCTCCAGTTTTCCCAACTGTTTTGCTAAATCTGCTACTTGTCTTAAATGCAGTATGAAGGGTCATAATGCCAGACTCTGTAAATCTGGCAACAAGGTGCATAGTATTGAGAATATGGAAGAGTTATCCATTAACCCAAGAATGACTGTGTCCAGTAAAAGGAATGATGGGGTTATAGATGCTGAGCCTATCTTCATGCCAGAGTGTGGTATTCAAATTGGTGATACATTTTTTGTTGTCTTGGCGGATTCTGGATCTCTTTTCACCATGGTTGGTACTGAAGTGTGGAACAAAACTTTTCCTAACATACAACTACTCTCTCCTGATATTAATCCGATCAGTTATGGAGGAGCACGTATTGATGTATTGGGTACACAGTCATGAGGATAAACTTTAAGGGCAGAGAAACTATTGGTAAGATATATGTGGCACATCGAGGTGGCAACCTTTTGGGATGGAGGCACAAAAGGGATGTGGGAATAATTCTTATTCCAAATGCCCTTAAGCCTTCAGACCAAGTAATGTTAATTGACCACAATTCAAGCTCCAACAAATTCATTGAGGAGTTTCCTCAAGTCTTTTCGGATAAGCTTGGATTGTTAAAAGACTTTGAGCATCGCATCATCCTTAAGAAAAATGCTGTGCCCTGTGTGCACAAAGTCAAAAAAGATCCTAATATGATGATGGCTTCATTTAAAGCTGAACTTGACAGACTGATTAGCCTGAATGTAATTGAAGAGATTGAGTCATCGGAGTGGTTGGCTCCGGTGGCTTTGGCTTCTAAGGATGGTGGGAAGAACATTAGAATGTGTGTGGACCTCTGGGGTCTCAATAAATGGATATGGGTGGATCGCCAACCCCTTCCCAATATTGCTGAATCAATTACTATGTTAAATGGAGCAAAACCTTTCTCTGTATTGGACCTGTCTTCGGCGTATCACCAAGTTTTGCTTCATGATGACTCCAAACACTTTACGTCTTTTGTAACACCGCTGGGGGCTTTCCAATTTGTCAGGATGCCTTTCGGTTTGGTGTCCGCCGTGGCGTGTTTTCAACGTATTATGAAGTGGATTCTTGGTGATATGCCGAACATCCTATTCTTTCAGGATGATATTCTTGTTTAGGGTACCAATGACTGTGACCATGACGTCACATTAAGGAAAGTATTACAAAGACTATCTGACAAAGGTCTTACTGTTAACAAACAGAAATACAAAATTGTGGGTCCTCTGTCACATATCTAGGTCATGTGATTTCGGGCGAAGGTATACACCAAAGTTTGAGCTTGCAAAGAGCATAGTTGATGCACCTACTCCTCGTGATAAGGAACAAGTAAGGTCCTTCCAAGACCTAGCTGAATTTTATGCTAAGTTCATCAAGGGGTTTGCATCTGTGGTTGAACCAATCAGGAACTTATTAAAGAAGGGAGCCCATTTCCAATGGAATAAATATTGCAATGATGCTTTTGTATCTGTCAAAAACACCATCAGTCGACTTCCCAGTCTTGGTCATTTTGATGGGGGAACATCCTTTACAACGCAACTTTTACCACGCAGTACCTTTACGACGCAACTTTTAGAACGCAAACCATTACAACGCATTGCGCTGGGTGGCGCTCTAGGATAGGGAATAGGTTTAATGTACTATCCAACACCTTCCCTACTATCCACGGGGACTGGAGTTGGAATAGTAAATTAAACTATTCACTATCCAGCGCCCCAAAGCACTATGCGTTGTAAAGGCATGCGTTGTAAAAACTGCGTTGTAAAGGCATGCGTGGTAAAAGCATGCATTGTAACGTCATACATCCTTTTGATGCTAAAAAAAACGCTTCTCACTACAGATGCTAGTTTATCAGGCCTTGGTGCAGTTCTCTTCCAAGTAGACGCTGGAGTAGAAAAAGTTATTGCTTTTGCCTCTAGAGCATAAAAAGAAAATGAACAACACTATTCTTGCATAGAGAGAGAGGCACTTTATTCTAAGATCGAATCATCGACCCCTTTTTCGTGTATTTTCTTGCATGGAGAGTGAAAGGTTAGCTCCAAGATTGAAACGTTGGAGAGAAGGTTTGGAAGAATTCAATTTTCAGGTGGAATATTTTCCTGGATCATCAAACAAAATAGCAGATTGTTTGCAAAGACTACCTTTAGATGTTCATGATGATTTTGATGATTTTGAATCACCAAGTGTCAATTGGGTCAGAGAGTCTGCAATCAGTCAAAAAGAGTGGGCTGTTCATGATTCCCTTGTTCCCTTAGTCAAAGATTTTGTGATCAAGGGCTGGCCCTCACACAGCAAAGGTATTGATTCTGACCTTATTCCTTTCTGGTCTGTTAGAAATGAATGAACTCTTTTGTATGATGATTTGGTACGAGGAGAAAGGTTAATACCACCATCTGATTTGGGATCCAAGTAAATTAATTTGGCACACGAGGGACACCTTGGAAGGAGTCTCACTAAATTAAGGTTACATGAAAGATATTGGTGGCCAAATATGGACTATCAGGTAGAGCAAGTAGTTAAACACTGTCTTCAATGCTCTTCAAATGATAAATCCAAGAGTGTCAATTCTGCTCCCCTGTCACCAGTAATAATTCCCAATGAACCTTGGATAAAGTTGGGTTTGGATCTCATGGGTCCTTTTGAATTGTTGCCCCCTGCTGAAAGATTTGTGATGTTTCCAGTTGACTACACTTCCAAATGGGTTTCCACCAGATGTGTCAATACAATTAATACTAAGGTTGTTGTCGATTTTCTTTAAGATGAGTTTGCGTGTGATGTATTCCCATGGACCTTATTACAGATAATTGGGTACAATTCAATCTAAAGACATGGATTTTTTTTTACTGACTTTGGAATAACTCATTTTAAAACTGCTCTTTATTCTCCACAGGCCAATGGCCTTGCAGAACGTATGAGCCATGTTGTTAAAGGTTGTGTGCACAGAGCTTTAGAAACGAAGTCTCCTCTAAAAGATGTTTTAAGTGATACATGTTGGACCCATCGCACTACTGTGAATTATATAATGAAGAGTTCTCTTTTTCAAGTATTAAGGGGGAGGCAAGCTCATTCCAAACTGAATCCTTGGTGGTTATCTTCTCAAGCCATTGTTCCTTTGGAAAGGAAGGAAGTAGAGTCTAGGATTCAATCTTATCAAACAAAATATAAAGAAAGGTATGATTTGAAGAATTCTGTCAAAGTCAAGTTTTGGAATGTTGGTGACATTGTTTTAGTTAAAAAACCAAGATTGCATAAAAAAGGGATCTCTGAGTACATGGGTACTTTTATTATTGATTCTTTTCACAAAAATGTGGTAACCATGCAGAATGGTTGGAAGTGGAATATGTCTAGGTTGGTCAGATTTGATGGTGATGTGTCTACATTTCCTCCTAGCTTTGAACGTAATTCTCTTGCCTCTGGATTATCCAGATCTACTGATAATTTCTCCAAGAGATTTCCTCAGAGATCTCGTCATGTTCCTTCTCGTTTTAAAGATTATGTGTTGAATGCATCCTAATTTCATGTCATGCCTATTATCCTTATTTCATTGCTATTGTTCTTTTTAATTTTTGTTTTATTTTTCTTTTAATCTTGACTTGCATGTTATTTCCCTTTAGTATAGGGGATGTGTTGTATTCATTAGCTGTAGCTTAGAATGTTTCATGTCAAATGTTCTGTCTTCAAGTTCCTGTCTCCATGGTAATGACTGCATGTAGGCAGTTAGGAGACTGAGGACTGGAGAGACTGGCAGCATCAAGTTGGTGGTGTCAATGGAAATAAACTGGACTTCATAAGTATAAAGTGTTTATCTTATTTTAACACCTGCCTTTTAATTCTGCTCAATCTCTCATCAGCATATGCCACTGTTAAACATTACAATCTACTCTTCCTCTTGGAACGTGGGATGGGGTTCTCAGGCATGGTCCTTAAATGGGTTACCTCCTTCCTCAACAACAGAACACAAAGAGTCAGTTCAGTTCAGTTCATAAATCTTTATCGAATTCCAAGAATTCATAAAAGCACAATCACAAAATTTACAATAATATTTTAAAATCCTTATAAAAATTTCACACAATTGATTGGGTACACCATAATAAACACCAAACAATTTAGCAAGGCTTCCATACAGAATTTTAAAATAGTCAGGGATTGATCATCATCTTCAGGGCTCGGTGGGGACGATTCTCAGGAAAGGGCAAGTGCGAAAAACTATTTCTTAATTTTCTAAAGAAAGCAACATCTGATAAGATTGTTCCAAGGAAACAGGTCTATGGGTTTTTTTTTAAAAAATGGGGTTAGAAGCCATTTCACATATTTTAAATAATATTTACAAAAAAAGAGAAAGTGCAAATCAGTTTGTGTGCTCACTCCATCACAGGGGCATGATGTATTTACGAGGTTTGGCCGATAGCCAAGGGGGAAACATAACAAAAATGTTACAGTTCCTGCTCTCAACCGAAATAAAAGGCTCCTTTCCCAGTTAGTCATTGGCATAGTAAGGTATGTTGGTAGGGGATACCTATACACGTCTTTGCACATGTAACTAAAAATGGAGGATTTCTTAGATTCCTTACTGATCCTTTCTGAGTTGTAAAGTGTGTAAAGTGCGTTTTTCAGGTCGTTCTTGTGAAATGGTCTAAAAAGAGACTGCCTTTACCAATGCTACATAGACTCTGATAGACCCCCGAGAGCCAAGGAATGTCCATTCCTCTCTCACACTTAAGACAATCGCTTATAATTTCTTGCATTAAGGATGCAGATTTATTCCTCCACACTGAGAGCCAAAATAGAGCAGGGCGAGCGCTAATAACATCACAAATAAAATTTAAGTTAAGTTCCCTATGGCATATATACTGGGCAGTGGAGATTGGAACACCCAGCAGCTTTCTGTAAAACCGATTTTCTTCCTGCTGGATGCAATGACTCTTCGTCAACCCCCATATCTCATCCCCATACGTGGCTACAGGAACGCATTGAAATTTGAATTTTTTTTAAATAGCTGGAATAACACCTGTTTTCTTCGGACATGGAGACTTAAAATAGAGTTAATGGCCTTTGAGAACTTGCTTGTGGAGTGAGCCAGATGCCCAGTCCACGAGCCGTTCGCAGCAAAGACCATCCCTAAATAGGGGAAAGTACCAGTGGAGGTTAGTCTATCATTCCCCACCAATATAGAATTAGGCTGGCCGTTCCCTGGTCCACATGAAATGATAAAAGATGTTTTAAAGTTTACACGTAAATCCAGACCGTCCATGTACTCAACAAAGGTCTTAAACAAAGTACGCAAGGAGTTTGGTGTGCGACCTATAAGGACCGCATCATCTGCGTACTGGAGTACCGGTAACAGTTTGCCATTAAGTGTCGGGACGTCTGGAGTTGACAATTTCAAGGAATTACTCAGCCCATTGATATAAATAATAAAAAGCAGGGGTGCTAAAACGCACCCCTGTCTGACTCCCCTTCCTACCTTGATGGGTCCCGAGACCTCACCACCCATACCAATCCTGACTTGTGCTTTGAGATCTGTGTGCAAATATGCCAAGAAATGTACCAAGGACTCATCCAAACCATAATCCAATAAAATAGACCAAAGCTTAGACCTATTGACTAAATCGAAAGCGGATGATAAGTCCATAAAGGCTAAATAAATTGGGGAAGATCGGGCAATGTTGTATTTACTGATAACCAAATTAAGATTTAGACATTTTTCAGTGGTTCCGACCTTTCTTTGAAAGCCCAGTTGACATGGCTCTAATATGCCACTTTCCTCTGTCCATTTTAAGACCCTATTGTATATAATTCGGCCCAGGATCTTTAATGTATTATCAAGCAAAGAAATGGGTCTGTAGTTAATGGGTTCCGATCTATCGACTTTTTTGTAGATTGGGACGATGACACTCGTGGCCCAGGTGCTAGGCATAGGGGCTTGGGGTAAGGTATTAAAAACATTCAAAAGGAGTGGGGCCCAGAACTCTGGTTTCCATTAGATTAGATCTATAGGAAGCCCGTCTGGGACGGGGCCTTATTATCAAGGCTCTGTGCAATCGCCTCTTCCACCTCTAGGAATGTGATTTGCAGGCAACACAGTTGACCCTGCACATAATGATCTAAACCGTGTGGCGGAGTGGCATACATTTTGGAGAAGTGGTTCTCCCATGACTCGCTGGAAATAGTACAACTCACTGGTGTTAATTGCTGGCCCATATTGTGCAAATCTCTAACTGCGGACTAAAATATATTGGCCTTCTTTCCACCAGCTGACTCTGATAATACTTCCAGCGTTCACCAAGGAGGACACCCTTCCGCTCACTTATTACAGTATTATACCTCTTCTTTGCTTTTCTTACATCTACCCAACACCTTGGTTTGGAGGTTAGAGCCTTGCATAAGTTCCTATTGGCCTCTGAACATTCGTGATCAAACCACTTAGGTTCTATTTTGTCTTGAGTGAAAGGTACCGACAAGAGGGATTTGATCACTGAGCAAAGTTTGATGAAATCTTCAATTACCCTTGAATGTAATCCTTCAGTTGATAGACATGAGGAGATTAGGTGCGTGTACCCCTCTGACAAAGTCTGAAGTAATTTTCTGCTATCAATCCCCCTCCATTTCAATCTTAATTTATCTGTTGATGGAGTTAGATCTCTTGCTCCACAAAAGGGGGTGTACACAGGGCGCGTTTCTAATCTTAATACCACTTTGAGGGGATTGTGGTCCCCAAAATCTGTTACATGAACCTCAGCGGTCAATAAGCGGTCTGCGAGGCAAGGAGAAACAAAAATAAAATCAATAATTGAAGAGCAATCCCTTCCTCTAAATGTGTGTGGCTGCTGGTTTGTGGAAGAATAGATAGATTCAATACCAGCAATGTCCATTACATTAGTAAGGATATGCTCACTCAGAAAGATATCTAATTCCAAACCCCTTCGTGTGGCGGAATCCACGTGGGGTTGATTCACACCATATGGTTTGGTTGGAAGTTTGGCATTAAAATCCCCACCTAAAAGATTCAAATAGGCTCATCTGAGCCTTGCTGTCTGTCTAAATTGGAGAGGTTACTAAAAAGCTCAATAAAGTTCCTATTTGGGACAGAATGAAAGTCATTATTATAGAAGTTAATTAAATAAAAAGGGACTCGTCTTTTATATTTCAATATTTGAATATTGGGACTGTTGGTGGGTATGATCTTAATACTCGCTCCAGATATTATACTAATCCCAATAAACAAACCCCCAGGTGCGCTGCCAACATCGGGCTTAGGTGCAGGTAAGCTAAAGCAATGGAACCCTTTTATATGTAAATCATGTGTGGCCCATGTTTCCTGGAACATTATGACATCTTGGTCAGATATCATATGCAGCCAGTTTGCGTCAGCTAACCTTGATTCAAGACCTGCAAGATTCCAACTCAGGACGTTAAGGTCTGTATCAATTTGACTTCTTTTAAGCTTGTGGACACTATTAGATATGTCAATGCAAACAGTTGGTACTATATCACCCTCTATCTATAATTGATGGTCAGCTGATGCAGGTAAATGCGTGTCCTTTACTTTCAAGAACATCTAACTGCTTCATCAGGGTGGGTAATCGGGAGCCTGATGTATCCTCTAATATATTTCCCACACATTCATTGACATTAACCAACCTATGTAATTGTCAGTCCTGTGCGTCCAAACCTGACAGGGCCTGAAACCTATTACTGTCATGCAAGGAAGGTTGTACATTAATAATACTAGGATGTTGTGGTCTATGAGGTCTATAAAAAAAGCCTGCTGTAATGTACTAATACTAGTGTCTTGCAATACAGTTTGCTCCTGAATGCCTCATATTCGTCGTACCATTTGGGGGTTGCGTAAATTAATTACAATGCAATCGCCACCAATACTCTTAGATGAGTAGCCAACCCATCATACTCGTCTTACCATATGAATTTCGTACAAGTCTGAATCGTGGAATCTTTTGTGCTTCGCCAATCAGTCAACACATTTATTGTGTAACTCTGCCCAAGACTCCCTCTGATCCTTAGTAGGATGTGGTATTCCAGCTAAGACCAGTACATATGGACAGGAACTCGGGGTAGATTTAAAATATCTGCATAAGGTCTTGTGCGGTTGTCTCCTGTATGGCTAGGGACAATTATACCTCTACTTTGATTAGATGCATTTGGGCCTGCATTTATACCAGGTAACGAGTGCCTGAGGAGGCTATCGCTATCTGGTTTGGTATCGCTGGTTCTTGGTATATTTTGAGCCAGGCTTACAACAGAGCAGGACTGAGGAGGATGGGGATTAATATAATCACCATGTGCACTACAAAAATTGGCTAATGTGACATCCTTATTCACCAAAGGTGGCTGTGTCATATCCGGCCTGGAGATTGTGGGGGTTGATGCTAACAAACCACCCCTACCCCCATTGCCGGTGGAACAATACACTTTAGGGCCACCATGATTCTCCATATTAGAGTCAGTTCTGTTAAGTCTTTCCCAAAGTTGTTCAAAGTTCTTATTAATCTCCTCTTTGAGTTGAGATAAGGCAGATTCTAAAATTTCCTCCACCACATTAACTATCAAAGTTTCCACATTAAAAGTGGTCTCCCTTTAGGCCACATAATGGTTGAAAATTACATCAGTCTGTGTGCGCCTGGAATCCAGGACCAAGTCCTCATTTAAGGTAATAACTGTAGAGTTTGCTGAATCGTTAAGAGTGAGGCGCTTAGCTTTTAAAATTTCCCATGTGCACTCTACTCTCTTGCTTTTGCTTACTGATGCTTTTATTTTAAAACTCCCGCTGCTTTTGGCCGCCTGCGCCCTAGTATTAATACGGGCGCCCCTATTGCTGCGGTAGTGAGAGCGCCAACCTCCAAGGCTTCCTGGGGACTAACAACAACGATCTTCTCGGATACCTGGAGTATGCATACAGAGTCCGAATCGAATGGTGGCAAACAGGGCTGCAACAAAGCCGGATCCAGCGACAAGCGGCGTTCAGCAATCTGAATTTCTTGAGTTATCAAACATTCTGCCCTCAAAAGGAAGGAATCCAAAGTACCCACAACTCCTTTTTTCTTACTCATGTTGGAAAAGATAAAACAGTGTACCGGCCCAACCCACTAAATGGAGATACAGTCCAGGGTAGATTGGAAATAATGTTAAGTTACCAGTGAACGAATGAAACCTTAACAGTACCTTATTATTCCTTTCAAATAGGAGCAGATGTCATGGGGGTGGCCCAGACCGGCCTCCGATGGTCTCCAACGGGCGCGGACAGGCCCGCCCTTGGCCCGGACATGCCCATGAGCATCCTGCACCGCGGGAGCCCACACGAGTTCTTGTAGCGCCTCCTGGCGCTGGCGCTCTGACGCGGTGCTCAGCGTCTGCTGGGGCCGATGGGGATTGTAGTCCCCGCTGCTGTGTGCTTGGTCGTTGCAGTCCCCCCCCCGGGACTGATTAGATGGCAAGTGGATCGAGGTAGGACCAGTGGCATTTGGCGTGTGGCGGCAAGTAAGACGGGCGTCGACAAAGAGTCAAATCCAACCAGTCTCTCTCCAACTCGAGTCACTGCACACTTGGTGTCCCCCAAGGATCCTCACTCTCCCCCACACTCTTCAGCCTTTTCCTAGAACCACTGACTGTAATTATTAAAGCATCCAAAATACAATATCACATGTATGCGGATGACACCCAACTCTACATGAAAATCTCCTCACCCGAAGACATCAAATTTTTCAACGGAACCCCGCTCAAAACCTCAAAACCCTTAACTGGCTAACCTCCAACCATCTCAAATTAAACGCTCTCAAGATGGAATTCCTCCTTATTGCACCCGCTAGGCAAATCCCCACTGTGGTGAAATTTCTCTGTAACCTCACCACCCTGAACTACACACCTCACATCGTTGACTCCACTAAATCACCGGGAGTTTTGCTAGACAAAAACCTAAAAATGCAAGACCACATCACATCATCGACCAAAGGAGCGAACTTCCAACTCTGCATCCTAAGAAAAATCAAACTCTACCTTCCCCATGATAACTTTAAATTGGCGGTGCAAGTCTTGTCATTTTTAGACTAGAATACGGCAGTGCGACTCTTTGAGGTCTGCTGAAACTCAGTTTAGCACCTATCAGAGCATCTTAAAATACTGCTACTAAACTCATCACGGGTTCTAAGAAGACGAACCACATTTTACTGGACCTTAACTTGCTCAATTAGCTTCCTTTTGAAACAAGGATTCAACTAAAGATCACTTGTATGACCCATAGAGCACTACACTTCAACACCCCACTCTACCTGACAAACAAGCTGGAACTTTCGGGTGGCGCCAGGTCCACAAGGAGCACCGGCACACTGCTGCTCAAGCCCAAGAAATTGAATAAGCTTAAAACGTACAATTGTACATTCTCTAGCCTTGCCCCGAGAATCTGCAACTCCCTTCCAGTGGAAACAAGACTGATTCCCTCTACTCTTTCCTTTAAAAGGGAAGTCAAAACGCTCCTAGTGAACAAACATTTCTAATGAACAATGCGTTGAACTTGATGCTGTGCTCCTATTGTCTCTAAGTGACAGTATTTTGTCTGGTTTGCTCTTGATGTATATTGCCCTACTTGTCGCTTTCACTCATCCTGCTTCCTATGCCCACCTCAATTTCATCTTGCCCCTGTTGTATATTGTCCCACTTTTTCCATGATTTCTCTCCCCTAGCTGTTTTCCTTTGTCTATCTAAACTGTATGTAAAGCGCTCTGATACCGACCTGGGTCATGTTTGCGCTACATAACACTTTAAATAAACTGGCACACCCAGTCACACACTGATGCATACACTAAGACACCCAGGCACAAACTAATTCATATACTAACACACCCAGGCACACTCTCATGCATACACTGGCATATGCAGGCACACACTCATGCATAAACTGACGCACTCAGGCACATACTGATGCCTACACTAGAAACACACTTATGTATATATTGACATACCCAGGCACACACTCATGCATGCATTGACATACCCAGGCATATACTGATGCATACACCGACATATCCAGGCACACATTGACACACCCAGACACATACTGACACATCCCTGACATACCCAGGTGCACACTGACACACCCAGGCACCCACTGATTCATATGCTGACAGACCCATGCACACAGTAACATAACATATATACATTAAAGGAATAAAAACACAAACACAGCTCTTGTTATGATTAGATGTTTGAACAAGGACCTTTTAAAAAAGTAGTTTTACATTTGTTGTATTTTTTAATATCAATGCAACAAAACAAAACCAGGTACAAAACTGTAGGGAAAGAACCACAATGAAAACTAACGGGCTTTCTAACTCAAAAACATATTGGAAAAAACTTGGATACCAAAATATATATTTTTTTTACATGAATTGATATTCATCGCATCAAAATATTCTGCAAATGATTTTGGATTCAAACCGACTGGCATGCGGCATCTAAGGCAGAGGTTTGTCATGTGTCCTAAATTAGGACACAGAGCAGGAACAGGGATGGTGTCTGAGGTTGAGGAAGCAGGCAAAGTGGCTGTAGATGTAGAAGCAAAAGCTCTAGTTTCCCTTTATGTACCTTCCTTAAATAAGATCTTTCGTGGACGGTCTTAAGATGCTTGCACATTGAGTTGGTACTGTGGCTGTATTTTTTCTGTACATTAAATTGTACATTTCACAATCCTTGAAGAGATTGTAAAACATTTCCAAACCTCACTCTGTCTCTAAGCTGGAGAGGTATACTGTTCGTCATCCTACTGGATAAGGACAGGATCCTCTTCTTCCCTGGAAGGGTTTGATGCAGCCATTATTCCCAAAACTGAAGTTCTTAGCAGCTGAAAACCTGAAAAGCAGCAGATCTATGTGAAGCAGTTTTTCTCTCTGAGCTGTTCAATAAGAAATAACAGGTTTTGGGTAGGGTGTGTTTAAAAAAACAAAAGGGGTGGTTCTTATCTTGCCCATCAAAAGGGCAAGTTGGGCTGTGTTATTGCCTGAATTCACAGTTCTGTCTGTAGATTTGTGAGATCACAAAAAAAAATAAACCACTGAGTAATCTTAAAAACAAATATACGCTGCAATATACACAAAAATAGGTTTAAACATTTCTGACAAATCCATGATTATGAGTTTGTGGATACATTGCGAATGCATGAATAGAATAAGATACCTTAGAGTTCTTGTAGTTCAGTCTTGGTTTTCGACCCCGTGGATGAATCGCAGAACCAAAAAATATTGAAAAAAATATAAATTATTAAAACGTATTTTAATAATTTACTGCATATTCTTCTCAAAATACTTGCAATTTTACTTTTTATTAAAAAAATGCAATAATTGTAAAAAAATATTTTACAATAACAAATACAAAAAAGATTGCACAAACAATGGTAAAAACATGCTATTAGAGTTTATAGCATAAAAAAATTGTTATATTTAAAAAACAAAAAATATCAACAAAAAAGATAAAATGGATAAACATTTTAAAACTTTATAAATAAATATTCAGAGAAAGCCTTCAAAATTCTGTAAAAAATATGACTAAAATGTTATAGTTGCATGACATAAACTTAAAAAACACCTTAAAAATTCACTGAAAAAAACAAAAGTTACATGGGCGTTATAGTTAGAAAAATAAAATGTGAAAAACTTGAGAAATTCAATTCATTTAAAAAAAACAAAGGTTACATGGATGTTACAGTTAGGAAAATAGAATTTAAAAAACATTAGAAATTCAGTGAAAAAACATAGGTTACAGGAACATTATAATTAGGCTCACATTTCAAACATACAAACCAATAGAAATCCAGCTATTATAGTTACCTCACCTAACTATAAGTTACGCCCCCACAGTGAGCTGATTATATCCTAACATGTTTCATCACACATTACATGGTCAGTGGCATCAGTGATGACATCTCAAATGACATCACTGATGAGACCACTCTTGCACTCACTCACACACCCATGCAACTGCTCACACTCACTCACACACCCATAGAGTCACTCAAACACCCACTCACTCACCCATACAGCCACTGTCACATCCACTCACTTGCTCATACACGTACACACACAACCTCTCACTCACCCATACAGTCACTCACAAATCCACTCACTCAACAATACAGCTACTCATTCACCCACTTATTCACCCACACCACCACTCACTCTCCCACTCATTCACCCATAAAGTCTCTCAACAGAACAACTCACTCAGTCATGACTGGCATGACTTGAGAGTGGGGGGTCTCGCGGGGAGGGGGTAGCACGGGAGGAGGTTTAATTTTAATTGTTTTCAAAAATTGTACCTTAGCCGGCCTGATGTCTCAGCTCCTCGCAGGAAACAGGCTGCCTCCCTTCTCTCCGCTAAGCCAATCATAATGATGCAATTGCAGCATTCTGATTGGTGGGAACCATGCCCAACCAGTCGCCATTGGGGATGCCATTTTCTCCATGAAGGCTGGAGAAAATGGCAGAGTGCGAATTACTGGTTGGGGCTGACAAAACAGCCAGGGCCCGTAACATTGGGCTATCCACTTCTCCCCTGCCCTGTTGCAGGACGAAACAAACCAAAACCTTCTGCTTTCTCGCAGTGCGAGAAGCTGAAATATAAAATGGTATTTATACCATTTTAGGTTACTGCTTCTTGCACTGTGAGAAAGCAGTGGGTGAAGCTCCTCTGCCCACATGGAGGAGCCGCCCCTGCACTCACTTACCCATATAACCACTTATGTACCCATTCACACATCCACAAAACCACTTATATACCCATTCACACATCCATAGAAACACTCACACTACTCATTCACCCATGCAGCCACTGACACAGACACTCACTCTCCAATACAGTCACTGACACACCCACTCAGTTACTAAACACCCACTCAAACAGCCCATACAGCCACTTATACATTCCGTCACTCATCCATACAGCCACTCACACAGCAACTCACTTACCTTTACAGCCACTCATACACCCACTGACTCACCAATATAGCCACTCACACAGCCAGTCACTCACCCATAGATCTACTCACACAACCACTTATTCACAGATACCGCCACTCACACATCAGCTTATTCACCCATACAATCAGTCATACACCCACTCACACACAGATACAGCCATACAGCCACTCAGATGGCATATGTTAAAAATAGTATCACTTAATAGTAGTACATAAAGAATAGTAGCTTATGCAGTAGCTTAGTATATATCTTTAAGTCTCAGAAACATTTGTGGAACACTTACACTCACTGGATGATATCATCAGTGATGCCATCACTGATATAATTTGAGATGTCATCAGTGATGTGATTTATGATGTTGAAGAAATATAATCCTCCTTTAGTGGTTCATTGATACACCTGGTTCTTTTAACCAACAAAGAAGAGATTGACACAGAAGCTGTAGTATTGGGTTCCCAAGGCCTACATGTTCCGAAGATAACCCAATTACATTCAAGAACTGTTGGCACGGAAACTGTAAAATTCAAAGAACAAGTTTATTAAGACCCCATGGGGTGGTGGTACATTCCTACAGCACCCTTCGGTAATGCAAGAAGTATCACACCGAACATCGGTGTGACTCGTTCTTTTATACAGTTTACAGGTAATAAAAGATAGGCGGCACAAAGTTACAAAGCGTTATGTACATATAAGGTCATCTTTTGGAACACAGCCAGCTCATTGGAGGGTTTCAACCCCGCTGGTCAGTTTGGCGGCACATTCCTGAGGGGCGACTGGTCAGTGGGGACTGCGCATGTACGGGTTGACCAATACTAAAAATAGCCTGTTGCTGGGCAAACTTGAGTGGTCAGTGGTACGAACAACGGACTAAAGGGCACGCTAGCCACGAGGCCGCTTATGGTCTAAGATGGCCGCCGTAACATACAAAATGGCGGTTTCATGTATAGTCAATTTAAGCGGGAAAACGTGTAGCATAGCTAAGCGCTAACTCGGCCATTGTCAAATTACAACAGACGACCCTTTTAGCGTTTAGCTGATGCTACCTCATAGTGAACATAGTCAGGGTGTTCATCTTCAATATCTATCAACATTATCTGAGTTACTTCTTTATGAAGCATCATTTTGTCATGGGCAAGAGCTCGTCTTGATGGTACACAAGCTGATAAACACATAAAGCATAAAGCTGGGCCACATTGGATACACAAGCATGCAAAGAACAGTATTCCAACAATGATGCATAGAATCGTTAGCAGTTTCCAACCCCAAGTGGTGAGCATTGACCAGAACCATCCTGAAAGTGTCCAAGTTCCATTGTCCGGGTGTATTTCAGCAGCTATCTTATGTAGCTTTGAAATGGCATCATAAACAGATGGAGAATTGTCAGGTATATAAACACAGCAGCTACTTCCGATAATTCTGCATGCCCCCCCACGATCAGCTAGAACTACGTCTAACACCATTCTATTTTGGAGCGTAACGATCCTAGAAATCTGAAGTTCTTCAGTGATATTTCCAAGTGCAATAGCAGTATCATTGGCTACAGCCTCAACAACACGTGTCAGTCGCCGTATTTTCCGACTGTTCAGGGCGGCCCCCACAAAGGAAAACAGTCCCAAATTAAAGTCTACATATTGCTGTAAGGCAGTATCAGTCTGGTCAATGTCATCTAAAACAACGGAACGTTTAACACGATTTAGTACAAAGTCATGATACAAAATATAATCATTATGATACATTGGTGGGGCAATGAATACAGGGGGTAGTACAAAGGATACATAGCAAGTGCCCAACCATCCCAACGGAAGCTGATGATAACCCTTCGTTCCACAGATAAAGTAAGTATTGCGAGATGCTACAAATGATATGTCAATTGGACTGTCAAACGTGAGTGTGGTGTTGCATTCACTTTTCCCAACCGAAATTGTACCTTTATTGCGTATACACAGATCAGCTTTTGTAGCAATAACATTAATGACATACGAACTGGATACGTTGATATTCCGCTGATTACTGTAAACACGTGGGACAGACACATTATCGGGGCGGTACTCCTCCCATTCAAATCGAGTACCCTCAGCTCGTGGATACCCATCCCGGTCATGATAGCAAATTTTGTTCAAACGGAAAAGTACCCCCCCTTTTGTTGGCCATCTCAAAGTGAATAAAAGAGTGTACCAGGCATTGCAGGATCCATTATGCGAAAACGGGAGTGGAATGAGTGGTGTACCCCCTTTCTTCTGATGCCCACACACCCAACAGTTGGACGTATTTGTCATATTATGCGTATGATGTAGGATCTGAATAAAGCTATTGTTCAAATAAGTCTGTCGGTGCCGTTCTTCATGGTAAGGCAAAGTGAAGTGAAAATGTTCAGATGGAGCTGGGGTAGTCGGCAGCAAATGTTCGCGTGCAGGTACCACAAGTTCAACTACCCAAGCCATCACCGCTATTACCACAATGGTCAAGACAAAAAGGATGGCACCAAGTATTCTTTTATCTCGTGCTGCAGATGACGCCATAGTTCAAAATGTTCTCAAATAGTTCACAAAGTTCACAAAGTCTCAATGCACGTATGCATATACCTAAAAAAGAAAAATACGGTGCTGAGCTCCGAGGTAGCCGTTGTTTTCTTCTCCGGGCCAAGACGGGTGTCGCTACACTTGGCAGAACTGATCCCCCCCCCTTGGAATTCCCGGTTTCCGTTTCACAAACCCCAGAGCGGTAACCAACCAGTCTCGAAAAACCAAAAAAAAATCTTCTTTATCGTGGCCGCAGATTATAACGCTCTCGCCCAGAAACAGTATGGTCCGGGAAGGCTCCCTCAACTTCGGCCGATGTCACAGCTGGGCTCTTTTCTTTATCCAGAATCTCTTTGTAGTCAGTCAGCACAGCAGGATTCACCAGATCAGGAGAGACACGCCGGCAGTGAGTTGAATGCACCCACCGCTTCCTATTGGTCACTCGTACTGCTGTCCGGGTCGCCAGAAGGACCTGCTCAGGGCCCCGCCACCTCGGTTCCAAGCTGCTCGCCCTCTCAAACGATCTGATCATAACATGATCACCAGGGCGAAGATCATGGCCCTCTCCAGTAGAGTTGTCAGGGAGCGCTTCTCGAACCTGCTGATGAATAGAAAGCAAATCATTTGTTAATCGTGCCAAATAGTCATTCATCATTATACAAGGCACATCATGTATCAATCGCGGCTTAGGCACTCCCCAAATGTTCATCGGCCTTCCGAACACCACTTCATATGGTGTGAGGCCTGTTCGGGAGTGAGGTACTGATCTAAGAGAGAGTAATGCTAGCGGTAAGGCATCCGGCCACTTCAATGACGTGGATGCCACAATCTTAGCCAGTTTTAGTTTCAACGTGGCATTGTACCGCTCGACAAGACCTGCTGACTGAGGGTGGAACACAGCATGAAACTTCTGCTGAATCCCTAACCCCTTCAGTACATACTCCACAATTTTCCCAACAAAATGAGGCCCATTATCGCTCCACAGAAATTTGCAAACTCCAAAGCGAGGAAAAAACTCCTTGAGCAACACCTTCGCTGTTGTCAGAGCTGTATTGTCTTTCGTGGGGAAAGCCTCTACCCATTTGCTAAAAGCACATACCACCACTAAGACGTACTTCAGATTGTTGCAACGCTCAAGCTGAATGTAATCCATTTGGAGTACCTCGAATGGTGCGGAAGGTGGAACGAACCCTCCTTTCGGAGTATGGGTCCCCTTTCCAGGATTGTGTTGCAAACACACCAGGCAGGTCTGCACTACTCTCTTGGCAGTATTAGCAATCTCGGTATGTTCCCAAACTCGTGTTAGCAGTCGAGTGATTGCGAGAGCTCCCACATGTGCCAACCCATGTGTCATCTGAACCATCGCCTGCAAGTAAGCTGCAGGCAATTTCCATTTCTCCATGTCCTTGCTTCTCCAGCAGCCTTCATCATCTAGTACCCCATCTGTTGCCCATGCCGCGAGTTCTGATTCAGTAGCTGATTTTTGAATATCTAAGATCTCTGCTCTAGCATCACTCCATCGCTCAGCCTGTGATTGTGCCACGTACATGGGGGAGTCAGTTCGAGACATAGCCGTTTGTCTCGCTATGCTGTCCGCAAAGGCATTTCCTTGACCCACTTCATCAGTAATCTTTTTATGGGCACTACATTTTATTATCGCCACTTTCTTTGGGCAAAGCAACGCATTTAGGAGATCACGCACTAGTTCTCCGTGCATAATGTGAACTCCATGAGAAGTCAAAAACCCACGTTCTTTCCAGAGTAGCCCGAAGTCATGCGCTACTCCGAAGGCGTACCGGCTGTCTGTGTAGATGTTCACACATAGGCCAGCACTCAATTCGCAAGCTCGTGTTAACGCTATCAGCTCTGCTGCCTGAGCCGATTTCTGTGGTATTCTAGCTGTTTCTACCACTGTCTTAAGTGTCGTGATCGCGTATGCTGCGGAAGTCGTACCATCTAGCAGCCTCAAACACGATCCATCAACCCACAGTTCCCCATCCACATCTGGAAGTGGCATATCCTATAAGTCGACACAACCCTTTGTCTGTTCCTCAGTCAGGAAAACACAATCATGATGTTTTTCTTCCTGACCCTCCTCGACCGGATAGGGCAATAAAGTGGCAGGGTTCAGGGTAGCGCATCTTTTCAGTGTAATGTGTGGCGCCAAAAGTGTAAGCTCATATCCTGTCAAACGTGCACTCGTGAGATATTGGGTCTTTGTTTGATTTAACAGGGCATCTACTGCATGGGGGACTAACACCAATAATTTGTGCGATAACACTATTCCCTCACTCTGCCGTATAGCTACTGCTGTTGCTGCCACTGCTCGAAAACACCCAGGTAACCCTCGTGCTACAGGATCAAGAAGGGCAGAGAAATACGCACATGGCCTCTGCTTATCCCCGTGTGTCTGCACTAACACTGACAACGCGCACCCATCTTTCTTGTGCACGTACAATGTGAAAATATTCGTGTAATCTGGTGTACCTAACACGGGTGCAGAGCAAAGGGCCTGTCTCAATTGCTCAAAAGCATTCTGACATTCATCTGTCCATTCAAGGGGCATTGGAGTAGATTTGGACAGTAATGCTAACAAAGGTTTTATAATGTGTGAAAACCCCATGATCCACTGTCTACAAAAGGACGTTAAACCTATAAAAGCACGTACATCTCTCTGCGTGCGGGGGACTGGTGTGTCTAAAATCGCCTGAATTCGATCTGATGTTAATGCACGCCCCTCCTTAGACAAAAGATGACCGAGGTAGGTCACCTTGGGTCTACAGTATTGAAGCTTTTTCTTAGAAACCTTGTGATTATTCTGTGCCAGAAAAGAAAGCAACGCAATCGTACTCTCCTCACATTGTGCATAAGAATCTGCAGCAAGCAGAAGGTCATCCACATATTGGATAAGGACAACCCCAGATTGTAACTCAAAAGAATCCAGCTGTCTTTTCAGAGCCTGGCTGTAGATACTCGGGCTCTCGGTGTAACCTTGGGGAACACGACAAAATCTATACGATTTATTATTTAACGTGAAGCCAAACAAATATCTACTATCAGGATGGACGGGGATGGAAAAGAATGCATTTTTTAAGTCAATTACACTAAAGGTCGTTGCTGTTGGTGGTACCAGTGTAAGCAAGGTCGTAATGTCGGACACCACCGGGTATTGGGGAATGACAATTTTGTTAATTTCTCTCAAGTCAATAATAAACCGATAGATTTTGTCATCAGTATCTCTCTTAAGGATTGGGAGAATAGGGCTGTTACAAACATTATAAGGAACCTCCTCCACCACCCCCGCAGTCATAAAATCTTGAACAATATGCGTCAGGGCAATTTCACCTTCCTTCGAAATCTTATACTGTGGTACCCGTGGCAGAGAGGCTCCCTCCTTAACAGTAATATGAATAGGTGGAATACGCATCTCTCCTACATCCGTGTCTGAGGTCGCCCATAACGTGTGCGGGAGAGAGGCCAATGCTTCAGCATTCTTAATCGTAAAAATCTGTTCGGATCTGGGTAATTGTCATTTAGAATAACCCGCACCCCTTCAGGAGCACAGCGTATTGTTGCTCGAAAATATTTAAGCAAATCAATGCCCAGAATATTATCTGGGGTATAAGGTGATAACAAAAATTGGCCAAAGCTGAAAAATTTATCAAGACAAAGTGCAAGAGGCTTCGATAATGGGCTAGGAGTGGGTGTGCCATCAAACCCTACACATGTTATCATATCGCCAGACAGGGGAGCCCTCGGAACCAAGTTTTTAGACAAAGCGCTACGAGTAGCTCCTGTGTCAACTAGAAATTGATCAGTAGAACCCAGAATACCCGCTGATACATATGGACCACTCTGATCTACTGGCACTTCAACTGATTCCGTACCCCATCCTACGCAATCCTATGCATGTACATAATCCTGATGTTCCACATTCTCGCCTTCGGATATCTGATACTGATTCCGTCTATCAAACGTATTACGTTCATCCTGGCCACGGCCCCTCTCTTCAAACCTGCTACGATCACCTCCACTACCTCTTGCTCCCGAATAACCTCCTCTTCCAGGGGCAGAGCCAGCACTAGTGGCGAAAATTTCGTAGGACGCAGTTTTGCTGCTTGCTGCCGTCGGATTGCTCCGGACTCGCTTCGCTCCTTGGACCCCGGATTTCCTCATCAGCACCTCGCGGTTCCCGCTTTGCGGGACCCGCTTCGCTCCTGGGACTCGGTGAAGAGAGAGGCTGCAAGGACTGACTAGGGCGCAGAAAGGGCTAAGCAGGGCTGCGAGCAAGTGCAGGGACTCAATGTACCAGGAGTCCCTGCCGGCCGATTGACTACACCTGGCCCGCTCTCCCTGCTAGCCCCGCCCCCCTGAACACCGGGTGATTGAAAGACCCACCTTATCCTCTGCATAGCGGGACCCTTTGTTTTTTGTGCAGTTTTGCTGCTTGCTGCCGTCGGATTGCTCCGGACTCGCTTCGCTCCTTGGACCCCGGATTTCCTCGTCGGCACCTCGCGGTTCCTGCTTTGCGGGACCCGCTTCGCTCCTGGGACTCGGTGAAGAGAGAGGCTGCAAGGACTGACTAGGGCGCAGAAAGGGCTAAGCAGGGCTGCGAGCAAGTGCAGGGACTCAATGTACCAGGAGTCCCTGCCGGCCGATTGACTACACCTGGCCCGCTCTCCCTGCTAGCCCCGCCCCCCTGAACACCGGGTGATTGAAAGACCCTTTTTTATTTGTTCAAATAACCTTTTAAGTGGGTCACGTTACCGCTACGCGGGAGCGCGCGGGTGTGCGCCGGGCTAAGCCCGGGCAAAGGGCGGGCCCTCTGTGGCCCTCAGAGGCCTGAGGAGCCTGGCCTGGGCCATAACCCCTGTTCGTTTACATACCGCCCAAGGGACAATTGGACACATGAACTGTAAGTTGATTGCAATCCCTGATTAGCGTTTGTGGACTGTTATTCATAAGTATCATTTAACTGTTACATGTTTAGGATCTTTATTACCCTCTATCCTGTGCATTAAGGCCGCTTGAAAATCGGTGGTGGGGATTACCATGAACTGTCGGGAAACCCGGAGCATGGCAGTCGCAGAAGCAAAAAAATTGACTGGTACCCTAGATGATTTTATTGTCCGTACACATGCACTGATTGACGAGGGTATAACACTAATGGACAGGAGGGTGTCGCAAGATTTGGCTATAGCCAGGAGATCTTCTCTAGGCCCAATTGCCCAGGCTTGTACGCCTAACCCCGAGAGCCGCCCTGTAAGCCTTGCCTTGGTACACAATTCTGGGGACACTGGGGATCTTGATGCCTTAAACTCGCAGCAGGATCTGGAGGCCACCCCCAACCTTGACCTTATAACAGTAAGCGTCCCAGACAGGATAGATTTAGTTAACCCTACCGGGGCTAGTGATATACACCAAAAGGGGCTAAAAGAAGGAGCAATCCCCAAGCAAAAGGTAAAAAAACCCACTTCTACTAAAGGGAAGAAAGCACAAACGGTCAATAAGCGTAACAACCCCTTCTTAGTCCCATCAAACACAAATGGGGCAGTCTGTGCAACTGACACTGGGGGGGCACATTCTACAAACACCGGCTTGCCTCTAAGCCTCCCAGACGACACCATCATAGATAAAAGTCTGGAGGAAATCATGGAATTAAGTGGAGAAATTACTAGCTCAGCTCAACATAGTCAGGAGGGGTGTGGGTCAAATATGTTTGACAATAACAATATCTTGAACATATTAAAATCTTTACTTGAACCCATGGAGGCTAGACTGCGCCGCATAGAAACCATCTTGACCAATATTCACAAAGACATCAGTGCCCCTAGTCTCACCACGAACCCCAAAACATTTCACACCACTAACACAGCCTCCAAGTCTTCTTTGGCTGGCAAAAAAGCCACTGTGGTTAGTAACAACTCTTCTAATAGCACAAGTAACACCCCTGCTGTGGAAGGCACTAAATCTAAAACCACAGTGTCAAAACAACCTGAGACTTCATCTAAACCTAAGCCACCCCCCCAGGTTAAATCAAATGACCCTATTCCACCGACCCCAAACCCGGTATCGATAGCCGAACCCAAGGTAATGGCCCGTAGAAACATCCATCTTCCCCCAGATGCATGCCCCTACGTAGTGATTCTCACCGGGGTTAGTGTAATTTCACCTTTAGAAACTGAATCCAACCAGGCCCTAAAAAATAAAGTGTGCCACTGGCTCTCTAAAAATTATCCCTTACCGCCTAACATGCCAAGCAACATTTTAATGGTGGAAAGAGCCCCATGGGTGGGAGGAAATAGGAAAAGTCTGCAAGGGGACTGCGTGGTGGTCACCTTTGAGAATACACAGGTGGTAGACTTAATTTGTAGAGGGACCCCCAGATACCAAGCTAGTACTGTCACCGCCAGGCCCCTCTCTTACTTCTACCTACCTGGTAACCAAACAGATAACAGATGGAGCTGGTTAAGGGGCCCACAGGAGACAACAACAATTCACAGGCAAAACCACCCTTGGGAGGCACACCCTGCAGGCTGGGATGAAGGTGTTAATGCGGGTTGGAACTTGGCCAGGCCTAGAAGAGGAAGACCGCCTTATGGGGGCTCTGTGGCAGGGCCTTACAATAGCCACCCACCCCACTACCAACAGTTTGCTCAGGGATATGACAATTTTTTCAATTTCCCCACCTCTAATCGATATGATTATTTGTCAACTTTAGATGGGAATGATTGACAAACACAGGTCTCTCCCTGTATAGAAAAACCTGAAAACAACCCCTCATTCTCTAGGCAAATGGATAAGAGCATTTTGGACGGGCAGATGTCCTGTTCAATCACCATTAATTGTGAGGGTGGGGAAGGAAGAGATCCTCTTAATGTAAAAACGGCTGGGCCTTGGAGGGGTGAGGATTTGTCAATAGCCACTTGGAATATTGCGGGACTCAAAAATAAAGTGGATAATCCAATTTGGCGGGACCAAATAGGTTCCATGGACCTAATAGCCCTGCAGGAGACCTGGGATACTGAAAATCTACTGACTCTGGACGGGTTTACCACCTTCTCAACCCCAGCAGTTGGATCTTCGAGGGGGCGTGCCAGAGGGGGTTTGGTTACTCTGATTTCTGCCAAAATCCCTGGGACATACACGCAAGTAGCCACTGGTTGTCCTTACTGTGTTGCTGTCTTAATCTCCTATAGGAATCATCACAACGTCTTGGTCATAAATTTTTATAACTCATTTGACAGGGACAGCCCAGTAAGTAATTTGATGATGTTAAGTGCTTTTCTGGCCAACTTTAAGGAGTCGGCAGAGCATGACTGTACCATTTTGTTGATGGGAGATTTCAATATTCATAGATGTATGGAAAACTGCCCCCCCAATGTGTTATTTGGTACCCCGGACGAAGAAAATACCCATTTTGAACACTCAGAGCAGGGTACCTTTCTGGAAATAATGTTGGCTGAACATGGGCTTATTTTACCAAAGGCGGATGATGAGGATATTCCCACTTTCACGGGCCATGGTAGTGGCTCTGTGATCGATTATATTTTCCTCTACAGTACTAATGGAGCCCAAAGCAGTAGCTACACAGTCTTAAGGTCCCACTTCAGTGATCATAACCTTGTGGTTTTAAAAGCAAAGAATATATTTGTCATCAAGGATAGCTGTAAAAACCTGACAGATAAGCATGATCTGCGGTTAACGGATCAAGCACGCAGAATCAGATGGTGTAGAGTAATCCCAGATGAGTTTTTTTGTAACTTGTGTGAGAGTAGTAGGGATGACCTGATGCTGTGTTTGGATGAACGGGCTGGGGATGGCGAAGTAATGGAGGCGTATAAAAAGGTCTGCATTGATATTCTCTCCCAATTGACTGTTCATGGTAAAAGTAGAACACAAGGGAATGACGGCTGGTTCGACAAAAAATGTTCAGCAGCAAACCGTAAACTTATGGCTGCCCTCAAATTAGAACCAGTTGACAGACGGTTAGTAGCTACCCTTAGGAGAGATTATAAAACAACAGTTGATGAAAGGCGGCGCGAGATTAGGGAAGACGCTTGGGCTGATCTAACCTCTACAGAGGTATTAAAAAACAGCGCCAAGTTTTGGGCGGTGGTAAATCAACCTTACTTCTCGGATTCCAACAACAATGAATTGGATTGTGGTATCCAGGAAGAACGATGGCACACACACTTTAATTCAGTTTATGAAGACGAGACCCAGGTGGTAGAACGCCTGACCGCATTCCCTCAATTACCATACACCCTATCTGTGAATGAGGAGGAGGTGGCAGTGGCCATTGGTTTGATGACCAGTAACAAAGCCCCCGGGCCCGACGGCGTCCCCTCTGACCTTTTTAAAGCTGATACTTTATTTTGGTCCAAAGTTTTAACTAATGTTTTTAATAGAGTCTCTAAGACGGGCATTCCTGAGTCATGGTCACAGTCGGTAATCGTGCCAATTTACAAAAAAGGGGATAGGGGGGACCCTGGTAATTACCGACCCATATCCCTTATTGACTCTGCAGTTAAGGTTTTGGGGAGGGTGGTTTTAGGTAAATTGACCACCTGGCTAGAGGAGACAAACACACTTTCACCTCTACAGTACGGCTTCCGCAAGGGACGTGGCACAATCGACCAAAGCCTAAATTTACAGCTGCTAATTGGGAAGTACACCTTAGCTAAACCAGGTTCATTGTTTATTGCTTTTATGGTTCTGTCCTCGGCGTTTGACCGGGTAAACAGATCTAAATTGTGGGACCAGCTCCTTAACATCGGAACAGACCCCAATATAGTTTACTTTCTAGCAGATCTCCATAGGGATCTTACTGCAACGGTCCGCTATGATAGAAAGAGGCCGTTCCTTTAGCGTCCTTGGCCCCAAATTGTGGAATGATCTCCCCCTTAGCATTCGTTCCATAGATTCCCTCCCAGCCTTCCGTAAAGCAATTAAGACTCACCTCTTCCCCGCTCCCTAGATTCCCCTTCCCCCCCTCCCCCTCTATCCTCAGTCTGTGTGCCTGTTTCTTAGCGCCGGGACACCCCATTGCTGGGGCAGCTGCTGCGCTTCACCAAATCCAGAAAATAGAAATAGAAACTGCACGGAGAAAATTAGCATTATCAATGGCGTGAGACAGGGGTGCATCCTTGCTCCCCTGCTTTTCACACTATATATCAACGACCTTGGCAAAGCTTTGAGTGGAGCCTGTAAGGATATCCCGAAGGCTGGGAAATATTTGTTGCCTGCCCTACTGTATGCGGATGACGCTGCACTTCTAGCCAGAACCTCATTAGGACTCCAAAGCTTGCTGAACTCTTTTTATGTCTTTATGGATAATCTTGACCTGAGTGTTAACTTTGGGAAGTCTCACGTCATGGTAGTAGGTCACAAAGCCAAGGCAAGGAAAAATGTGATGCCACTTTTTTGTAATAAACACAAGCTGTCGCGAGTCTCTAGATTTCCCTATTTGGGGGTGGTCTTCGATGAGGGCTCTACGTGGAACCCCCAACTGGTGGAGAAAAAAACCTCCTTGGCACGCTCGACCTCCGCAGTACTAAGATTCTCCCGTAAACTAGGAGTGAAACCCATTGAGGCAGTACTAAAAGTATACGCTTCTAAATGTATTGCAATTGCCACGTATGGGGCCGACTTGTGGGGCTTCAAACAGGTCTCATCGCTCCAAGTCTCAGAGGACAATTTCTTAAAAACTCTTCTTTCCCTGCCTAGCTCTACCGCAAACTACATAGTTCACCAGGAGTGTGGAGTAGGCTATCTGGAAGACAAAATTGCCCTGGCCCCCTTATTAAAATGGTTGGCAGTGTGGCTAAATCCAGAGCTTGATGTAAACCATGAAATCCTAAAAGATTGTCTAAGCCTGGATCATTGGGACAAAATCACCTGGTTGAAGTACGTGCAACAAATGTGTGTAAAACTGGGACGCCCAGAATTGTTTGATAAACCTTCAAGCTTGGTGAAAGGGGACATAAAATGGGCCAAAAACACCTTCTTGCTGAATAGAGGAATGGACAGAGAGGGCAGGGAGCTGCTTAAATCCTCTGTCAGGTCCCATCAGCTGATTGTTTCACCCGACCCCGAACCGGAACTGTACCTTAAAGTTGTTAACAACGCTAATCATAGGTACTTGTTAACAAGGTTCCGTTTGAATAAAATACATCTCTTAATTTCTGGCCGCCCCGCTTGGACTAGAAGTAAGGATTTAGTATTATGCACATGTGATGGTTGTTCAATCATGGATACGGCTCATTTTCTGTTTTTCTGTGACCACTTCAAAGGTATTAGATTTAAATTTATTATACCATTGCTAAAAGGAAAGGGTTTTAGGCAAGTGAAGCCAGCCTTGCTGTACCTCCAACTCTTGGCAGAGATCTGGGTCATTTTTAATGTGGCTAAATTTTTAACTATCGCAATGAGACTTAGCAAAAAGATTGCTTGGCCTTAGAGGACTTTGTATAAACATAAAATACCGTCCGAAACCTTAATCAAGGTCACTAATGTGCACATTGTTGTTTTTAAAAGGAAAAAACTTTACACTCTGTATATTTCTGTTTTTATCCATGTTAGCTGCTATATTTTTTTATGGGCGGACTATGGACTGTTTTAATGCTTGTACACTTTTATGGTTTTTGTGATTTAAACCGAATAAAGTATCTTTTGAACTTTGAACTTTGAACCTCCTCTCGACCTTCCACCTCCTCGACCACGCTGACTACGCTGTTCACGCAGTACCGGACAATCATCAGCCCAATGCCCAAACTCCTTACAGTAAGCACATTGATCCTCTGCTATATCCGTACGACCATACGACGTAGTGCCTCCACCCCGTCTACCTCTATCATACCCTCTACCCTGTGTTCCACGAACCTGTGCTAACATCACCTTCGTTTTCAATTCTTTCGCTTTCTTATCAATACTTTCTTTAGCCTCCAACTCCTGCCGCTCATAATACTGAGCCATAGTTAACAAAGACGCAGGGGTCGCCGTGGCCCAGGAACTTTCACTCGATTTCAATCGCTTTGCAATCTCCGGTAGGAGATTAGCTACATACTTATCGACAAACAAATGCCTACCCGTATCCTCTGTTAACGATTGGCCACTGTAATCATGAAACGCCTCTTCGAAGCGTGTAAAGAAATCTGAAACCGTTTCATCTGGCTTTTGTTTGCACGAAGCTAACATAGTCCAATCGATCTTTTTAGAAGGCACGAGCGTTTTTAATTTAATCAAAATAGCCGCCGGGAGTTCTAAAATCAATTGACAAGGCTTACATGCCGGTTCCCTATCTAAATCGGCTGCCGTTATTTCTTTCCAAGTCCCCCCAAGTATCGTTTCATCATTATTTTTACGAATCTGTCTCCACATATCAGGTGGAAGAATTAACCCAAAAAACAGATCTATGTCAACAAGAGTCATCACACAAGATGAAATAGCCCCTTCCACCCCTTCATAGAATGCCGCTGGATTTTTACGAAGGTCAGGTAAAGAATTTTTCAACGCCATAACATCTGCTCTGTTCCAAGGTGTATACACCCAGTTATATATAAAATATCCCTTCGCATCCTTTGACAATTTATCATCATCTGTACCTGCCCCTTTTGGTGGAACATACAAAGGTGCGGCTTCACGCATAGGCATGACATGCAGCGCAGAACTCTTATCTGAACCCCGGAGAGAACACTCCTTAGACTGGACATTAGACTCTGGCTCGGACTCCTTATTCTTTTTCCGCTCGTTCCGCATTCTGGTAGTCTCATCTCGCAGCCGGATTAGTTGCTTGTAAAAGGTATCAACATCTGCAAGATCAAACAAACCTTTATCCAGATTCTCACGGTGAACTGACACATCTTTAGATTCTAACGTATCTGAAAGTTGACGATATGCGGTAACAACTTCATCTGCCAAACTAGCTAGAAAATACAATAATTCATGATCCGTCCAACTACCCCTTTCCGTAACAATTTCAGACTGAGAAACATAGTTCGTATTCACTTTACGAGCCCAACTACGTAAATGTGCGGATCTTTCCGCAGAAAACCTGAGAGCAGATACACCCTTCTTTTCCGGCTTATCCTGTCCATCATCCTCCGAATCTGCAGCTGGAGCCGTAGGCGAAACGTACGGAGTCGGTGACCGATCTAGCAATGAAAAATCATCAATTTCATTATTAAGGACAGGATAAAGCGGTCGGCGAATAGGGTATTGACCAGTCGTTTGCAATTTACTTTCCCGTTCCTCCCTCTCTTTCTTCTCCTGAGCCTCTTCTTCCTCAAGCTGTAAAGCCTTATCCCGAGCAACCTTGCGCTGCTCTTTGTCCGCCAAGGCAACTTCACGTTTCATTCGTTCACGCACCGCTTTCTCCCACATTCGCACACAATCAAACATATTTTGTCTAGACCTGCGTTGAAACAAACATTGCTCCACAAACTGTACTTTTCGTAAATCGAACGACCCATGTAGAGGCCATTGCAATTCAGGATCGGATTTCGTATACTTATGCCATAATTTACTGTACATTATAGGGGGAAGGCCAAATTTAATGTACATATCACGGTTTGGTGTTCCTTCTGGGGGAGCCGGCTGTGCTTCCGCTAACCTAATTGTGGTACCATTTCCAAGACAGCACATCCCTCGGAGTGTGCTTAAAACAGGCATGTTCAAAAGGTATCACGAAAGCGTGACACCGTAATAAATGGCACTTACAGTACTTCACACAAATGTGCCGCTCAAAGGAAAAAAAAGTTAGAGAAACATCTCTACATGCCTGCCTATGTGAAGTGCACTACACATATAGATTCAAAGATCACAAATTCACAAACGTTAGCTAACTCAAATCAAATCATAGGTCATAGAACTCCGGCAAGCGTCCGAAGACTACCTTACCGATCACAAATCATAGGACTTCAGTAAGCGTCCGCAGACTACCTTACCGACCACAAATCTTACCCAAAGTCTCAAAGGTCCAGATTCCAACTGCCAAGGTCTTTTAATCGAATCAGCCAAACGGCACTCATCCAGCAACGCAGACGATCAAGTACTCAGTCGGAGACCGGCGCCACCTGGAAGGTCAGATCAGAAGGAAAGGAAGAAACACCACGGGTGCCAAGACTCGGGTCACTCGGTGGCAGCGTACGCGTCCATGGCGAGTTTCCAAACCTTCGTCACGACCTCTCCTTCGGGCATCCGAGTCGCCGATGAGTCCCTTCGTGGTCGCCAATTTGTAGTATTGGGTTCCCAAGGCCTACATGTTCCGAAGATAACCCAATTACATTCAAGAACTGTTGGCACGGAAACTGTAAAATTCAAAGAACAAGTTTATTAAGACCCCATGGGGTGGTGGTACATTCCTACAGCACCCTTCGGTAATGCAAGAAGTATCACACCGAACATCGGTGTGACTCGTTCTTTTAAACAGTTTACAGGTAATAAAAGATAGGCGGCACAAAGTTACAAAGCGTTATGTACATATAAGGTCATCTTTTGGAACACAGCCAGCTCATTGGAGGGTTTCAACCCCGCTGGTCAGTTTGGCTGCACATTCCTGAGGGGCGACTGGTCAGTGGGGACTGCGCATGTACGGGTTGACCAATACTAAAAATAGCCTGTTGCTGGGCAAACTTGAGTGGTCAGTGGTACGAACAACGGACTAAAGGGCACGCTAGCCACAAGGCCGCTTATGGTCTAAGATGGCCGCCGTAACATACAAAATGGCGGTTTCATGTATAGTCAATTTAAGCGGGAAAACGTGTAGCATAGCTAAGCGCTAACTCGGCCATTGTCAAATTACAACAAAGCTGTAATATAAAAAACATATTTAATGACCTCACATGAGGGAGACTGCGTCACACAGTACCCTCAGGCCATTGTATGAGACAGTCTAAGGAGTACAGAGAACAGAGGCCTTATATATGAATAGGTGTACATAGTCACCATAAAACCAAGGGGAGGTCCTGTCTCAGATCAGCATGCAAATTGACTAATATGGGTATACAAAATTTGCTTGTTCTACAAAGTGGGAGGAGAGACATTTCTCCTTACATCAGCAAAATAGCCTGACAGTTCTATACTAGGAGCAGGTGAATTCTACTAGCTAGGCCCCTCTGAAAATGTGCAAGGCTCTGGAAGAGGGAAAAAGCACATGGCAAACACATGGCTAACTAAAATGGCTGACAAGTAAAAAATAGTCCTTGGTCCTTTGCCTAGTTTGGGGGGTGATGTGGTGAGGGAGGGGTGGGAGGGAGGTAGTAAGGGGTGGAGGGTTGGGTGGGGGACGCATTCTAAAAAACAGCTTGAAAAAATTACTTTTTGTCATGGCTTTTATGGTCTTATGTTAAGAATTACTATAATTGTGATGGTTTTTTATAAAAGTCTCAATGGCGTCAGGTAGAATACGTATAGCCTCATTGAATGTCTGTGGTCTGAATAACGGGATGAAGCAGGCCTTATATTCACGTGTTGTCCAGGTCCTCCATTTAGAGGTATTGTGCCTACAAGAAACCCACGTGCCCTGGATTAACCGAGATTATTTAAAAATCCCGGGTTCGATTTAATAACTTGCTCCCGGCAGACTTCAATGATAAGGTGGGTGGCCATACTATTAAAACGAGGGTTGGCCTCATGTTTGAGAACTAGTCAAGATGCCGGTGGGAGATGGGCAATTGCTGAGCTTCTGATTAATGGTACATCTTTGACGGTCTGCACTGTATATAGTTCAAATTTGGATGACTCTGCAGTTCTAGATTATCTGAATCTGAGGCTCTTTGGCCTCATCCTATTTGTTTTTGTGGCGATTTCAACATTAATTTATCAGCCAGTTTTGATTTACTAGGAGGGCAGAAATATGCAGGCCAGAAACCTAGAGTCTTTAGGGCCCTGCAAGCTCTGACCCAAGAACACTATATGACGACCTTTGGTTTCACCAATGTAAGAACTTAGATGGCTATATGTACTTCTCTGCCCCCCATAAAAAAATGGTTTGCTTAGATTACTTTTTTGTAGCAGATCAACTTGCTGACACTACCTCAATCTCAATTCTTCCTAGAATCATCTCAGATCATAATCTTTTGACTATTGATTCAATCCTGAATAGCAGCACAAGAGCCCCCAGACCCTGGACTTTCGAGAGAAAATTGCTATTAGAACATACATATCTTGACCACATGAGACCATGGGTTTCTGAATTTTTGAACATTAATAGAGGCACAGCTCCCAGTAATATTGTCTGGGATTCATTCAAGGCTGCAAGTCGTGGAGAGACTAAAAGCTTTTTATTTCTGCATCAGAAGTTAATTCGGGAACAAACTAAAGTGCAGATTGAGGAACTATCCCGTGCAGAGCTCCGGCATGTATGTGTGATTAAGGATGGAGGCGATATAGCCCAAGTTCAATTACAAGTTGCGCGTGCCAAAGCTTCCCTCCTTGAGTTCCTTGGCCAGGACCTCTCCGCCAAATACGTACAGTTTCGCTTGACGATGTTCGAGTTTGGCGAAAAATCTGGCAGGGTCCTCGCCAAGCGACTCCAGCAACGCAGCTTGGCTAATCGCATCAATAAGATACAGGACTCCTAGGGCTTCATTCATGATACTCCTGAAGGGTTCTTGATGTTTTTTTCAGATTTTTATCAAGCTTTATATACAGAAGAAGTCAGGGAGCTTAATAAAGACCATCAATTTGGAGCCTTTGTTGAAGAGATCAATACTGCAAAAATCTCGGATCGTTAGAATGCTGCTCTTGAGGCACCCATAGAGTGGGATGAAGTAGAACTAGCATTACATTCGCTGGCTAAGGGCAAGGCAGCCGGTCCGGACTTTATTCCATTGGAATTTTACTGTTAATTTCGGTCAAGAATTCGAGAGGACCTTTTAACAACTCTTAGGAATGCTCAGCTCGGTGGTATTCCAGACTCCTGGTGCTGTACAACCATTATCTTGTTTAAAAAAAAGATAAGCCAGAGCTGGATCCTGCCTCATTTCGCCCAATATCACTGATCAACACCGATAGTAAAATCTTTTCGAAAATCATGGCCACAAGACTGGCATCGGTGATATCCCCATTGGTATTGATTCACCAGCATGGCTTCATTCCCGGAAGGGACACAGCTGACCATGTCCATCGTGTTAAAGCACTATTGGACTGGGCTCAAGTATCAAAGTCCCCCCTCGGAGCGATCCTGCTGGACACCGAAAAGGCGTTCGACAGGGTTGCCTGGGGGTTTTTGTGGAAGATTCTGCATTGGAAGGGGTTCGGTCCTAAATTTTTACATGCCCTACAGTCACTCTACATTGCCCCCTAGGCAACCTTGTCAGGGATGCTTTCAAGACCGTTTGATATCGGCAGGGGCACCAGACAGGGTTGCCCCTTGCTCGCCCCTGTTATTCGCTCTCTATATATATCGTTTTTTAAACAAAATAGAGCTCTCTTCAACTATATCCCCGGTTAAGATCAATGTGCTGGAATTTAAAGTCCTGGCGTATGCAGACGATATTATTGTCTTATCTAGCAACGTGGCAACTTCATTTTTCGCCATTAAGAACCTGGTGGAATTATATGGCCAATTATCAGGCTATAAACTCAATGTCCAGAAAACTCAGGTAGTCCAATCTACTATTATGGGTTCCTCTGATGCGTCAGTTGTACAAAGCGCAACTTACTTAGGGATTAAAATTACAGTGGCAGTAGAAAACATGGCGGAGATGAACATTCTACCTATTATTTACACGGCTAATTCTACCTTGCGCAGGCTGGATAATTTACATCTTTCTTTATTTGGTAGGAGGAATGTATTAAAAATGTTAATCTTACCAACATTTTTATATGCTTTTAGGACCATACCGTTGGAGTTTGCCCAGTCCAGCCGGGGGGATTCTGTTGTCGGTCCTTGAGCCTAGTTATTATAAAAAAATACAAGTTCAAGGTTATTTCCTCTATGTATTCAGTATGGAGGAAGGTAAGTCGGAAATGGGTAATCCCTAACATCAATTACTATACACCTTTGGCTGCTGCTAGACTGCTACCCTCAATTTTTCAAGATCAGATCACAATTAGGTGAAGACTGCATGGCATTTTGGTTTTGGGTGATTTATTTCATGAGGGCAATATGGCTTCTTTTGCATTCTTAAAAGACAAGTTTGACTTAAGGCCACACAAATTTTTTTAATATCTACAGATACGCAGTTTTCTGGATAGGCATCTTCATAATACCCCCACAACGCTTGCTAAAAACACACTTTTGGAGCTGATCAGGAGGAATGCACGAATTGGGGTTCTTTACCAAAATTTAATATCAGGTCTTCCAGATGATCTTCTGTTTCAAAATACTAAACTGGATAACAAGTTAGGTAAGGTGGATACAGATATCTCTGTAGCATTGTAATTATCTAACTCAGTGCTAATCTCCGGGAGCCTTCGCTCCAAAAGTTATATGTCCCTGCTTGATCTCTATTATACCCCGGCCAAAATATCAAAATGGGGAGGTAGTGGCGGACATGGCTGCCCAAGGTGTGGCCTAATAGCAGCTAACGGCGTAGACATGTTTTTTATTTGTCCTAAACTGGGTGTATTCCTTCAGGATGTTCAATCATTTATTAACGTCTGTCTTAAAATTCCGGTGGTTTTATCCCCTGAATTAGTAATAACTGGCAGTGAATCAGATTGTGCGTTGGATAGATCAACTCATGTTTCTGCCTTTCTATGTATTGTTATGGTGTTAATTCGGCTGTGTATAACATCTGAATGGATCAGTCCAGTGCCCCCCACCTTCATAAACTGGAGAGCAAGGATTCTGGCTCTCCATAACTTGGAATCAGCTGTGTTTCTAAAGGGGGTAAGAGCGGGCGGGAGAAAGGATTAAAAATATGGGCTCCCTTTACACAATGGTTGAATAATTGAAGGTAGGAGCTTTGGGGCCATAAAGTGCGTACTGTACTGTACAAGTACTTTTCGGACAGGTGCGGGTTTCATTTCCTTTTTTTTTTTTCTTTCCCCGAATCTGCCCTGCACCTTAAAGATGGTGAGGGGGCCATGAGGTAAGGTTTCACCTGGGCTGAAATCGGCCCAGGTGCCATGCACACCCACCTCTACCTAAAAATAATGGCGGTTTCTGGGGGATGAGGTGCCTGGGGCTGAAACATTCCCAGGATAGGGGCCACATGTGCCCCCTCCCCTGATAATAATGTTGGACCCCAGGGTATGGGGTCCCCAGGGCCAAAATAGGCCAGGGAGGGATATTACACATCCTTCTTGCCCCTCAAAATAACACCAGGCCCTGGGAGATGGGGTCCTCAGGGCCTAACAAAGCTAGAAGAGTGGGTCATGTAGCCCCTCCTCTTTATTTAAATGCATTGCCCCAGTTTATGGGGCCCCATGGCTGATAACAGCTCAGGGAAGGAGGCTACATGGCCCTCCTCCTCTTAAAGAATACACAGCACTGGGGGATGGCATCACCAGGGACTAAAGAGGCTCGAGGATCAGGGAGGAAGTCTGCGTGGCTGTACTCCCCTTTAAAAAAAGACCTTTTGGGGATGGGGTCTCCAGGGGCAGGCATTGTGGCCAACCACTCAGTGGGGTTGGCTACATGTAGGGATTGGCCACAGGGCCTGGCTTGAGTGGTGTCATCAATGATGTGATTTGAGATGTCATCAGTGATGTCATAAATGATGCCAAGATGTCATCTGTGAGACCATAAGCAGTGCATGGTGGGGCGCAGGTTATAGTTAGTGCTTCTAACTATAGCTGGTAAATCTTTGAGTTTTTTTAGTTCAAAACATTAATGTTGCCATTGGCGTTACTTTAACCTTTGTTTTTTCAGTGAATATATATGTATATAAATACATATATATTCATACATATATATATATATATATATATAGATATATAGATATATATATATATATATATATATATATATATTTATGTATCTACATCCCTATATATATATTTATATATGTCCCAGCTCCAAACTTTCCTCTTATCCTTCAGGAAAGAAAAGCACTCACGAGGATTCTGTAGCTCAACAGAAGTTTATTCAGGACAAACGCGTTTCGGATTTACATCCTTCGTCAGTGTCGTAAGTTCTAAACAAAAAAACTGGCGGCCATATTTTATTAAAAACATCACATGTCACGTGACATGTGATGTTTTTAATAAAATATGGCCGCCAGTTTTTTTGTTTAGAACTTACGACACTGACGAAGGATGTAAATCCGAAACGCGTTTGTCCTGAATAAACTGCTGTTGAGCTACAGAATCCTCGTGAGTGCTTTTCTTTCCTGAAGGATAAGAGGAAAGTTTGGAGCTGGGATTTATATCGCGGTACGCCACCGCGTTTACTGCACCCGACCAGGAAGTGCCCCGCCTATGGCGTACGGAGGAGCGAGATATTTATATATGTATATACAGATATAATTCACTAAAAAAACAAAGGTTACAGCGACAATAGTTAGGAAATGGAATAAAAAATCTTAACAATTCATTGAAAAAAACAAAGGTTATATAGATGTTATAGTTAGGCTCAGGTTTCACTAGTACAAAACCAGTCAAATTCAACAATTATAATTAGTTGAGCTAACTATAACTTGCGCCCCCACAATGCATTGCTTATGACCTCAAATATTACATCACTCATGACATGGTCAGTGACATCAATCATGACATCTCAAAGGACATCACTGATGACACCACTGATTACATCATGATGTGACAGTGAGGATTTTTTTAAAAAAAGTTTATGAATGTGTATTGGTGAATCAGTGAGTGTATAAGTGCCTGTATGGATTATTTAGTGGTTGTGTGACTGACTGTATCCGTGAGTGATTAGGTGTCTCACTGAATATATGGGTGAGTGACTGGTTGTATGAATGTCTATATCAGTATGTTAGTTGGTGTGTAAGTTGCTGAAGAGGTGTATAAGTGGGTTCTTGAGTTCCTCTAAGGGTGAGTGAATGGTTGTCTGAGTACCTGTATAAGTGTCTGTGTGGGTGGTGAGGTGGTGTGTGACTGCCTGTATGGATGAGTGAATGGGTGAGTCAGTGGCTGTAAGGGTTAGTGAGTGCATCTGTCAGGGGTTGTATGGGTGAGTGAGTGTGTGTATGGTTATGTTGGTTACTGAGTGCATGTGTCAGTGGTATGCCGGCGAGTAACTGCATATGTGATAGGCAGTATAGGTGAGTGCTTGAGTATATGAGTGGCTGCATGGGTGAGTGTGTGCTTGTGTCAGTGACTGCAAGGGTGAGTGAGTATGTGTTAGTTTCTGTATGAATAAGCGAGTGGGTGTGGGTATAACTGTATAGGTGAACAAGTGGCTATTTGATTGACACTATGGATGAGTGAATAGGTGTGTGAGTAGCTTCATGGGTGACTGACAGTGTGAGTGGCTGTATGAGTGTATGAGTGGATATATCAGTGGATGTATTAGTGATTAAGTTGGATTATGAGTGGCTGTATGGGTGACTGAGTGGGTGTGTATGTAGACCTATGAATCAATGAATGGGTGTGTAAGTACTGATATGGGAGTGTTAATGGTTTTGAGAATGGTAATGTGGAAGTTGGAGTGGGTGTATGAAAGGTTATATTGGGGTCTGAGTGGGTGCATCAGAGATTCTTTGAATGATCTTATCAGTGATGCCATTTGAGATGTCATCAGTGATGTCATTTGAGATGTCACTGACCATGTCATGAATGATGTAATATGTGAGGTCATAATCAGCGTATTATGGGGGCGCAAGTTATAGTTAGCTCAGCTAACTATAACAACTGAATTTCTCTGGTTTTGGACAAGTGAAACCTGAGCCTAACTATAACATCTCTGTAACCTTTGTTTGTTCCAGTGAATTTCTAAGTTTTTTTAAATGCTAATTCCTAACTATAGCGTCCCTGTAACTTTTGTTTTATTCAGTGAATTTCTGAGGTTTTTTAAATGCTAATTCCTAACTATAACGTCCTTGTAACCTTTGGTTTTTTTCAGTGAATTTATAAGGTTTTTTAAACTAGTAGGTGCCTTTACAGAGTGGAGGAGAAAGTGAGATGGGCCCCCGACCAGCTCTCAGGAATCCAGCTGTTTTAGACTTACAGGAGGTACCAAGAGGGCTTCTTGGCTCCCAAAGGTCCTCAGGAGTAAAGTGGACTTCATCTCCAAACTCCTAGTGCACCTTGAGCCACCTTTGCAGAGTGGTAGAGAAAGGGGGCATGGCCTCTGAAGACCTCTTAGCAACCCTCGTGTGGGATTTATGGAGATAACAGAAGGGGTAGTGGGTCTCCAAGGACCTCCTTGGGGACAACTACCCCACCTGTTTAGGGTGACCAACCGTCTGTAAATTTCACAAACCATCCGTAAATTGGACCTCACGTCCGTTGTCCATGAGGATCCCCTTTACAGATGACTTTTGCCCATAATTATGGCCTTGCAGAGAGCAGCACTGCTGCCCTGAGAGAAGCCTCTGCCCCCTGATGGGGCCACCTTGCACTCACCCTCAAGCAGAAGAGCAGCCGCACCCCGCCCATTGTCATTCTGTATGGAGCTGATGATTGCCACATACAGAATGACAATGGGGCAGTCTGGGCTGTTGTGGTCGCCTCCTCCTGCCTCAGTGTACTGCGTGAATATGAGCTAAAATAGACAGGAAAGTTGTACCGTCCCTACAGTTGAGGGCCAGTCCCGGTTTTCCACTCACCACCAGACAGGAAAAAGCCTAATGAAGTAAACTTCTTCCATAAGATCATACCAATGTGTGCATAACTAAGAAGCCCTGATGAGAGCCCCTGGAGGTCCCCCGAGGCTTGAAACGCATCAGCAGTCGCATTAATGCCTTTCACATTAATAGACATTTGCATTAATACTGGCATTGTATTTCATGCTGAGGAACTTTAAGTGAAATTGATTGATTTTTGTATATATTGTTCCCAGCTTGTGATGGGTTTTTCCTTCATTGGACGGACCACAGCTGCGTTCACTTCAACTACAAAAAAAACATGACCCACCACCACCCACAACCAATCCCCTGCAGAAACTGGAACAAAATTACCACCGACCAGCTCTTCACATCGCTTTACCAAAACCCTCCCGCCAAATCATTGGACCAAAATCAAGCAGCCATCAACCTCACACAATGGATCACTCACAGCGCAGACGAATTAGCACCCTTGAAAAACCATCTAACCAAGCAAGGTAGCAAAAAAGCCCCCAGGTTCAATGACGACCTTAAGAAATCCAAAAAGATCTGCCGCACCCTCGAGAAAGCCTGTCGAAAAAACCCAACCACTGACAACATGACCACCTTCAAGAACGCCACCCGCAAACACCACCAGCTGATCCGATCCACCAAGAAATCAGCATTTAAGGATCGACTCGACAACAACGCCCACAACAGCATGGAACTATTCAACATCGTCAAAGAATTTACCAACCCCACCGCCGACACCAACGACATCACTCCCGCTCAAGACCTCTGCGACTCTCTAGCCTCGTTCTTCCACAACAAAATCGCTGGCATACATAACAGCTTTGGCGACCAGTCAACCCCCCTCACCTCCGAACCAAAGCCCCCCTCCGACATCCTTTGCGCCTGGAACCCAATCAGCACTGAAGACACCATCCGCTTGATGAACTCCATCCACTCCGGATCGCCAACCGACCCATGTCCCCACCACATCTTCAACAAAGCAAACTCCATCATCGCACCCCCTCTCCAAGATGTCATCAACTGCTCCCTCAACACTGCTACCTTCCCGGAAAGCTGGAAACATGCCGAACTCAGCGCTCTCCTGAAGAAACCCACAGCAGACCCCACCGAACTTAAGAACTACCGCCCCATTTCGCTCCTCCCATTCCCTGCCAAAGTCATTGAGAAAACCGTCAACAGTCAGCTCGCCGCATTCCTCAAATCTAACGGCTCCCTCGACCCATCACAGTCCGGCTTCCGAGCCAAACACAGCACCGAGACCGCCCTCATCGCAGCCACAGACGACATTCGAACACTACTTGACAACGGAGAAACAGCTGCCCTCATCCTACTGGACCTCTCCGCAGCCTTCGACACAGTCTGCCATAGCACCCTGACACAATGCCTCAGCAACGTCGGGATACAAGGAAAAGCACTGGACTGGATCATCTCGTTCCTCGCCGGAAGAACTCAGAATGTCCGCCTCCCCCCTTTCAGATCGGAGGCCACTGAAGTCATCTGCGGCGTACCACAAGGATCTTCACTCAGTCCCACCCTCTTCAACGTATACATGAGTCCCCTCGCATCCATCGCGCGCCAACACAACCTCAACATCATCTCCTACGCAGACGACACCCAGCTGATCCTCTCCCTCACCAAAGACCCAAACACCGCCAAAAGCAACCTACACGAAGGGATGCAAGAAGTAGCCAAGTGGATGAAGAACAGCTGTTTAAAACTGAATTCAGACAAAACAGAAGTCCCCATCTTAGGATCATCCCCCTCCGCTTGGCACGACTCATGGTGGCCACCGGCCCTGGGCATCGCACCCAAACCAACGGACCACGCACGTAACCTGGGCTTCATCCTGGACTCCTCCCTCTTGAGGACCAGACAAGTCAACGCCATCTCATCATCATACTTTAACATCCTACGTATGCTCAAAAAAATCTTCCACTGGATCCCCACTGAAACAAGAAAGACGGTCACCCAAGCACTTGTCACAAGCCGACTGGACTACAGAAACACCCTTTATGCAGGAACAACAGCCAAATTACAGAAAATACTCCAACGCATTCAGAACGCCTCAGCCAGACTTATCCTAGACATCCCCCGCCAAGCTCACATATCCGGTCACCTGAGAGACCTCCACTGGCTCCCTGTCAACAAGAGAATAACGTTCCGTCTACTCACCCACGCACACAAAGCCCTCTACGACCTAGGACCCAAATACCTCAACACGCGCCTGACCTTCTACACCCCCCCGCCAACTACGATCGTCCAATCAAGCCCTCGCCGCGATTCCACGCATCCAAAGATCCACCATGGGAGGAAGATCCTTCTCATACTTAGCGGCTAAGACCTGGAACTCTCTCCCCACCCACCTCCGCCTTACACAGAACCACCTCTCCTTCAGAAAACAACTCAAAACGTGGATATTTGATAAGTAACGTTACCCCCACCCCTCCCTCAAGCGCCTTGAGACCCTCTGGGTGAGTAGTGAAGTATACAAATTCTAACTTGACTTGACTTGACATGGTTGCTGCCTTTTTATTATAAGTGTCTAACAACCATTGACAAAGCCATTAGTCCTGGCTTGTTGTTGGTGTAATAATAAGTACACCTGAGAAGGGTTTTTAGGTCAGGGATTGATTCAGGCGCTCAGCTGATATAAGCAAATGAGTATAGTCTCACAAAATAAACACAATATGGTGCTAGCTAGGCAAGGAGATAAGCCCTATAACCCTTTAATTAAGTACAGGAAACCCCACATCAAGCGAACAAAAACAAACGCCTAGGCACACATAAAAGATAATCAAGTTCATGTAAATAGCAATGTGCAAGAGGCAAAAAGTATCATCCAGATGGAAGGAAAAAGTTTTCAGGTGATTCGAGTATGGGGTTCAATCAAGTAGACTTGTTTTATTCCTTTTCAACTGTAAAGGCGTTGGTGTAATGATACTTGCTGTATTATATATCTGGATGCAATGACAAAAACAGCATGATTCCAATCGGGCGGAACACTATGCTAAGCACAGATTTTTAGCTTAGGTGTTTAAGCCACACCCTTAATTACATAAAACACCCCCTATGAAGAGACCCCCCCAGTTTTTTTATACCACTTAAAGCCCTAGAAACACCACCATGTCACAGTCACCTTATGTCCTGGCACTCTGCATCATGCATGACTCATGACTTCTAAGTTTTCAGGTTGCCTATGTGCAGGGGCATAGTAAACCCTCAACCACTGCACCCCTTGCTTTCAGAACTATAGCAAGGGTGAAGTTCTTGATGGGCATCTTCTATCTGCAACACTGCAGACAAAGGCTCCGCTCATCATGTGAAAAGGTGAGTGAGTAAATAAGTGAAGGAATGGGTGAATGGCTGGATGGTTTAGTGAAAGGATGAATTAAAGGGTGAATGGATAGACAATGAAAAAGGATGGATGGATGGGTGAGTGAGTGGAATGATGGATGAGAGAAAAGGTAACTAGATGGATGTATGGGTGGAAGCGTGGATGAGTGAGTGCAAGGATGGCTGGATGAGTGAAAGAGTAGATAGATGAGTGAATGGGTGGATGGATGATCGAAAGGATGTATGGGTTAATGGATGAGTAAAAGGATGGATGGATTGATGAATTAATAAGTGAAAGGGTGAATGGATAGATGGATGAGTGAAAGAGTGGATGTAAGGATTGATGAGTGAGTGAAAGGGGGTAGACAGACAAAAGGATGGATAGATGAGTGAAGTAGTGAAAGGGTGGATGGATGAGAGAATGGATGGATGAAAGAAAGGATGGATGAGTAATAGGGTCAATGGACGGATTCATGAATGGATAAGTAGATGGGTGCGTGGGTGGGTGGGTGGGTGGAAGGATGGCTGGATGGATAAGTGAAAGGGGGATGAGAGAGAAAGGGAGGATGAATGACTGAAAGGGTGAATGGGTGAAAGGACAAGTGACTGGATGGATGGATGAGTAAGTGAAAGAATGGCTGGATGGGTGAAAGGGTAAATGGATGGATGAGTGTACGGATGGATGGGGTGAAAGGGTAGATGGATGAATAATGGACAGATGAGTGAAAGGGTTGATGAAGGGATGGATGAGTGAAAAGATGGATTCTAGGATACACGGTGGATAGGTCTGCGAATGGTTGAATATGTTTGGATATAGATGGGCACACAGATCGAAGGACAGAATGAATGGTGAAAGATTTAATGATAGATGAAAGAATTACACCTTGTAGCACCCAATATCTTAAGTAACATTTCCTATACATTGACTTTCACATTTATATGATTCATTGTCTCTATATAATTTGAGTGTGTAATGTGTTGTACTCCGAAACCCTGCCCTACATACTTGGGATGAATAACACTATAAAAGAAATGAAAGACTCATGGGAGACAGTCTATGTGAAGACGAGGGGCATCATTGGAGGGTGGTGGCAAGATGGGACTGGCCGGATCGGGGATCAGGTGTTTCCCTTGGAGGCTGGAAAGGGGGGTGGGGTGGTTTAGTTACTGGGGGCTGGCACTGCAAAGTTCCTTGTATATCCAGAAGTTTTCAATCAACAATAAAAGCGGCCTCACTTATATTCAGGTGTGGTTTACCATTGTCTGATGACTATTGTACCTGCTGGAGTGAGATGCAAGTTGAATCGTCTAAGGTAGCAAGCTGTGGGCATACTGAAAAACTGTGAAGTTCACGATTGTCTCAACCTAATATAAACTTATTTTGACTTGTACATAAGTGGTTGTCTATTTACTTACTCATATACTTCCTCTGATGTGCCTGTAAAACTTACCTTTTGTCCCGAAGTTTTGTCCGGAATTTTGACCTGTCCTAAATTTTCAACCTGAATTTTGACCTTTTGTCCTGAATTTTTACACTCACCGTCCTGAATTTGCACCCATGCCATTTGGTCACCCTACACCTGTTACTTCCAGTAAGTCACACACAGCAGGATTGATGAGAGGTTATTAGAGGCCACGCCCCTTTCTCCATGACTCTGCAAACATGCCTCCTGGTGCACTACTTGTAGGGGGATGAAGTCCCCTTGGCTTCTGAGGATCCTTGAGGGCCAACTAGCCCTCATGTTACCTCCAATAAGACTCATACAGCTGGATTGCTGAGAGGTCATCAAAGGCCATGCCCCGTTCTTCACCACTGTCCAAACTCGCTTCCTGGTGCACTACTGGTTGCGGTAAGAAGTTTACTTTAGTCCTGAGACCCTAAGGAGTACAGTGGGATTCATCCCCCAACCAACAGTGTGCCACGAGGTGCATTTGCAGAGTGGTGGAGAAAGCGGGCGTGGCCTCCAAATCCTCTAAGCAATCCCAGTGTCTGGGAGTTACTGGAGGGAACATAAAGGGTTCCAGGACACTGCAGATACTCAAGCCTACTTGAGTGCTGGTATTAAGATAAGCAGAAAGGAACATTTTTTAAGGTTACGCTTGGGGGTAATTGCAATGAAACCCCATCTTCCACCATGTGAAAGGAAAGGAGGAACCATGTTGTGGTACAACATAACATTTATTTACACATATGCAATCTGCGTACAACCATCTTTTGTTTGCAAAACTTGCCCATTCGACTGGCGAATGGATCTATGCCTTGCCAACATCCCAACAATCTCTCCCGATATCCAGCAGGTATCTTGAAAACCATGAACGTGATTGTTGTGGCAGTGGAGAAATAGCGAATGCATGGCAAAAAGGTATCATGGTGCAATGGGATTTCTGCACAGCCGCGAAAGATCTCCTGCAACGTGCAACGTTTCACAACATCGCATAGAAATTGCCACTCCAACATTCGAGGAACATTACTGTCCCTTCGAGGTTATGAATTGGATCACTTTGCTTTTCTCATACGATGGCAAAAATAGCCTCTTGGAACATTACGCATCTCAAGCACTTCTGGACTGCAATCTTCAAGACTTGTAAGAAACTCATGTTATTCTTGGATAGATTTTTCCCATCTTTTTTTACTTTTTACTTTAAATGTTTTATAATGCACTTCAATTCTACTACTTTGATATATTAACTTTCTAAGTATACTCAGACATTTGAACTCTGTCTTCATTATTGCCCCTTACCTCTCTACTCTAACCAGAGATCGGTGATGTATGGCCTATGCAAATACGCTATTTACTTGCTAAGTTAGCCTAAACCCCACGCCCATTTAGAAACCACGTCTATTCTTTGTGCACGCGTCTCTCTGCCTGCCTGTTATTCACAAAGCCATTTGACACAGATTTACTCATACTCAGCCTCTGCTCACAACCTGACAATAAAAATGAAAAAAGACGACATTGTTCAGGAACTGGTCAGCACAGTGTGGTAATACTATGATACCTTCATTTTCATTATACAATTTAGTCATTCATTTTTAATAGCTATTGTTTATGTCACATAGAACTGTAACATGTAATGTGGAATTCAATGAGGCAGGAGATTTGGTTTGAATACAGCAGAAGCAGTTGGAGTTTGTCTCAGCTCAATGCCTTTGCTCTCTACACAAGAATGTTTTTTTGAAACAGCTGAAGACAATAATATATGGTTTGACTAGAAAGGTACCGAATGTGCTTCTCAGAAGCGCAATGTTTGTATTCTTCCTCAAAGTTCCAATGTGGGTAGAACTAGTACCAATTCTGACACGCACCACGTTAAATCTACTGTACAACAGATTGCTGACTGTTCTACTGTTGATAATTTTGTGTTACAAAAAAGCAGAACCAGGGTACCTAAAAGGTTTGATGATTACATTTTGCAATTTCTTTTTTTTCTTTCTTTTCTTAAAGGAAACATGTGATAATCCTATCCTACCTTTATTTTCCTTATGGAATTTAGAGTCATTCAAGTCTAATAGATATTGTCTATGCCACATGGCATTGTAACATGTAATATGGAATTCACTGATGCAGGAGCTTATGTTTGAATACAGCAGAAGCGGTTCAAGTTTGCATCAGCAGGATGCTCTAGCTCTTGGGTCCAAATATGGCACTTCAATAAAGACACTTTCTATATAATTTTCAAACTCCATCCCTTTATTACACACAGCCACTTTCTTAGACATTCCTCATTTCACCATTTGTCTTCTGTGGCATTGCTGCATTCTGCATTATATTCTTCAGGATTATTTCTTTATTCCTGCTTGCTAAAACACTACATTTGAGCCTTCAGACCGGTAGGGATGAGGATGAGTAGTTAGCTTCCCACTTCCTGTATAGTCTAAACGCATACTATAACTACTTACATAGGTATGCTACAGCGGGCAGTATCCTACAGTGCCCACAGCACATCACTTTACAGCAATCAGCTCATGACTTAAACTCACAGTTTCATCCCCGAGACTTCAGACCGGTACCAGTGAGTAGTTTGCTTCCCACTGCCACAATACTCTAAACGCATACTAACACCACCTGCACAGCTGTGCTACAGCGGCCACTATGCTACAGCGCCCACAGCACATCAGTTTACAGCACTCAGCTCACACTTTAGGCACATGCTTTCATCCCCGAGTGTACTGGCACCTCACCTCAGTACCACCTCACATTGGGCAAAACAGCACTTTCACACTGGTAATAGTAAATACTTTGCTTCGGCCAGTATGCTACAGCGCCCAGAGCACATCAGTTTACAGCACTTAGCTCACGGTTTAGGTGCATGCTTTCATCTCAGAGTGTACCGGCACCTCACCTCAGCATCATCTCTCAGTGGGCAAAACAGCACTTTCACACCCGTAGGGGTAAATACTTTGCTTCACACTCCCTCTATAGCACACCCTAACCATCCTACAGAGCTCACAGAGCTCCTACCCTCCTCTTTCCTACTCTTTTTGCCCTTTTTTCCCCCTTAATCGCTTTAACAGAATCACAAAATGGCGGCCAACACTTCCTAGTTGCAACCGCTCGAACCGCTCGCAGCCAATAAGCAGCAAGCTTCTGCTCATAACGCCTCAGCCAATCAGATGGCAGAATTCCCAAATATCGATAACTATAAATTTCGTTGTTTCTCAAAATCTACTAAACGGATTTACACCAAATAAACAAACGCGTGCTTTCTAGACCAAGACCCTTCTCCCTGCTAAATTTGTGGTAATTCCGTTCACCCATTCGACCTGTAGCCTTGTCTAACGTTTCCTATGGAAATTAACATGGAGAAAGCACATTTTGGGACCCCTTTTATCTCGGCCCCCCTTGACGAATAACCCCCAAACTTTCAGCATAGGAGCTGATATAAACAAAGAATTCGTTTTGAACTTTTAATGAAGATTCAGCAAACTAAGCCAAAGTTATAAGCAAAACAGAAAATGCTCTTCCTATAGAAACTTGGTCCTAACTATAACTACCTACTGGCGACCACCAGTAGATTATATATATATATATATTATATATTATATATATCATGTGACCAAGGCCACTGGGACGGCCGAAACGCGTTATGACTACCTGTCTAATGGCTGAATAAAATGAGAATGCTGAAAAAAGATGGTCCTTGCCTCGTGTTTCTCCAGGGAAGCGTCGCTGCTGCGAGGTATTTGCAGATATATATATATATCCAACAAAAAGAGTTACCCCTACGGAGGAGCCCACGACAGGTAAGTGTTGCTCAAATCATATTTAATGAAGGCTGCAACGTGCGGGGTCAGGTATTCCACGCATATTTTCTCAAAGTCTTAAAAGCTTGACGCGTTTCGTGAATAAATCACTTCTTCAGAGGCTTAAGAACAAAAGTACAAGTTTCAGGTGCCTCAATTATAATCCAATCTCCTCGCCAAAATGGGCGTAGCCGCTCCCCCGGCATTCTGGGATTTGTAGTTCATTTATACAGCTACAGTGAGCCGGCACACAAGCTTGTTACTGTATCACCAATTAATCCACAGTGGGTTGCTGGAGTCCGTTCACAACACACGCTGCACCTTATTGCCTTCATCATCAGCGCCTGTCCCCATGTCGCACATGCCGGCTGGCACTGCGACGGTCCGTTTCACTCGGCAGGGCTCTTTCCACGGCTGGGTCAGCCGTACACATCCAACAAAAAGAGTTACCCCTACGGAAGAGCCCACGACAGGTAAGTGTTGCTCAAATCATATTTAATGAAGGCTGCAACGTGCGGGGTCAGGTATTCCACGCATATTTTCTCAAAGTCTTAAAAGCCTGACGCGTTACGTGAATAAATCACTTCTTCAGAGGCTTAAGAACAAAAGTACAAGTTTCAGGTGCCTCAATTATAATCCAATCTCCTCGCCACAATGGGCATAGCCGCTTCCCCGGTATTCTGGGATTTGTAGTTCATTTATACAGCTACAGTGAGCCGGCACACAAGCTTGTTACTGTATCACCAATTAATCCACAGTGGGTTGCTGGAGTCCGTTCACAACAAACGCTGCACCTTATTGCCTTCATCATCAGCGACTGTCCCCATGTCGCACATGCCGGCTGGCACTGCGACGGTCCGTTTCACTCGGCAGGGCTCTTTCCACGGCTGGGTCAGCCGTAAACATCCAACAAAAAGAGTTACCCCTACGGAAGAGCCCACGACAGGCAAGTGTTGCTCAAATCATATTTAATGAAGGCTGCAACGTGCGGGGTCAGGTATTCCACGCATATTTTCTCAAAGTCTTAAAAGCCTGACGCGTTTCGTGAATAAATCACTTCTTCAAAGGCTTAAGAACAAAAGTACAAGTTTCAGGTGCCTCAATTATAATCCAATCTCCTCGCCACAATGGGCGTAGCCGCTCCCCCGGCATTTTTATACAGCTACATCAGTGATGTCATTTGAGATGTCATCAGTGATGTCATCAGTGATGTCACTGACCATGTCATGAATGATGTAATATGTGACATCATCAGCATTGGATTGTGGATGCGCGAAATATTTAGTTAGTGCAACTAACTATATATGGAATTTCATTGGTTTTATATCAATAAAATGTCCAGCTAACTATATATGGTCTCTAACCTATGGTTTTTTCAGTGAATTTTCAAGGTTTTGTAAATGCAAATTCCTAACTATACATGGTCTATAACCTATAGTTTTTTCAGTGAATATATATATATATATATATATATATATATATATATATATATATATATATATATATATATATATATATATATATATATATATATATATATATATATATATATATATATATATATATATATATATATATATATATACATATATACATATATATATGTATATATATATACATATATATACATATATATATATATATATATATATATATGTGTATATATATATATACGGATGGTGCCGGACAGTAGGGATGAACGTCCCCCTACTATTAATAGACCACCAAAAGAAATTATTGTCCGCACTCGCTCAATACGATAGTTTGGGTTTATTTATTTTATTTATTTATTTTATGGAGTTTGTAAAGCGCGCAGCTACCCCCGAAGGGGTGTCCCGGCGCTAAAATCCAGGGGTTACTGAGTGGAAAAGGGAAGAGAAAAAAATGTGATGCAAGGGAATCTAAAGTCCGGAGAAGAGCCAGGTTTTGAGTTTGGCTCGGAAGATGGTTTCAGAGGGGCAGAACCTCAGCTCAAGTGGAAGGGAGTTCCAAAGTCTGGCAGCAATGACACCGAAACCTCTGCCTCCGGTTCTGGAAAGTCTGAAACGGGGCGAGATCAGGAGGCGGAGGTCATTGGACCTCAAGGATCTGGTGGAGCAGGATATCGAAACCCGATTTTTCAGGTAAGTAGGGCCGAAGTTGTTGACGGCTCGATAGGTAAGGGTGAGAACCTTAAACTGGATGCGGCTAGCCACAGGGAGCCAGTGGAGTTGCCTTCGATATGCAGAGACAGATTGACGGTAAGGGATGTTACCGATCAGTCTGGCTGCAGCATTCTGGACAATCTGCAGTCGACCAATCAGGTACTGCGGAGCCCCTGCATAGAGGCTATTAGCATAGTCCAGGTGGGACGTAATGAGGGCCTGGGTGACTGTGCGGCGGGAATCCGTGGGAAGGTACGGGAGGATCTTTTTTATCATCCGTAGTTTCATGAAGCAGGCGGAGGTAACCTTATTGATCTGGGTTTTACATGACAAGGAGTCATCAAATTGGAAGCCCAGATTCCGCGCCGAGCGAACCGGGGTTGGGGCAGGATCGAGAGCTGTCGGCCACCACCAAGAAGAGGGAATAGAGGTTTTCTGATTGAAAAACAGGACCTCCGTTTTATCTGCATTCAATCTCAAGTGGTTCTTAGTCATCCAGCCGCTGATGTTATTCAGGCATTGGCGAAAGTTGAGGAATGCGGAGTCCGAGTGGTCCCGGAAAGAAAACACCAACTGTGTGTCGTCGGCGTAGGATACCACCCTGACTCCGTAGGACTCAACGACGTCAGCCAGTGGGGCCAGATAGACGTTGAAGAATAGGGGGCTAAGGGCGGAGCCCTGTGGCACCCCACATGACAGAGGTTTTTCCTCTGACTTGAAGGGGCGTAGCAGAACTCTTTGGCTTCTGGATGAGAGAAAGGACTCGATCCAGCCGAGGGCAGAGCCACCGATGCCTATCTGCCTGAGGCGGTCCAGGAGGATGGGGTGAGAGACCGTATCGAAAGCTGCGGACAGGTCGAGGAGAACCAGCATGGCCTCCTCGCCCCTGTCCACACACTCCCGAATGGTCTCAGATACCTCCAGCAGGGCCGTTTCGGTACTGAATCCTGCTCTGAAACCGGATTGGGATCCATGAAGCAGAGAGTGGTTTTCTAAATAGTCCGTAAGTTGGAGCTGTACTGCTTTTTCCAGGACTTTGGCAGGTTTAGGAAGGAGGGAGATGGGACGGTAGTTAGAGAAGACAGTGGGGTCTGCGTCTGCCTTTTTCAAAATAGGGATCACCAGTGCCTCCTTCCAGGTGGTGGGGAAGAAGCCATGGTGAAGGGAGGCATTCCAGACGGTAAGGAAAGGGCAGGCCAGTGAAGGTGCCAGTTCTCCCATGATTTTGGCGGGAACAGGATCAGAGGGGGCGCCAGATTTGCAGGCGACGAGCAGTCTAATAGCCTCGTCCATGTTTAGTTTGTTAAATGCAAGGAAAGATGGAGACTCAGGGGGGCTAGAAGTAGGAGATGGAGTGACTGACTCAGTGGGGAAGGAGACACACAGTTTGTTTATTTTTTCTAGAAAAAAATCTGAGAGTCCCTCACAAAGGGCCTGACTGGCGGTGTTCTGGGGGGCTCTAGCCGGAGGGTTAATAAAGTCTTTGACGACGCTAAAGAGCGTTTTTGAAGAGTTTTTGGCTTTATTGATTTGAGCGGCAAAGTGGTTATTAAACAAGAGACTCACATACAGCCCCCTTCACCTACGCGTTTCGACCGCAGGTCTTGTTCACAGTGTTGCCACTAGTCCATTCTCTCTTTTTAACTTATATACCTTGCCACCCATTAGCATGTAATGATGCATTCTGGGTGAGGTAGTTTTTAATAACTGTTGGAAAGTTAAACGTTTGTAAAGCAGTACATTCATTCACAGTTTGCAATTCTATAGATCACTATAAGTCTTATTAAAGACTAACAGTCGGTCTAAACAGTGTCCCTGGAAGTCAATATGCATCGATTTCCACGATAGGTACATCCTATCGTACCTTAGTAAAGGTTGGAAACGACAAACAATAAACAGTCCATCTTATAGTTGAGACGTGTTTGCTATTGATTATAATGTTTGTTAAATATAGGCTAAGTGCCTTAGCGACTCCGTTATTAGACCGACTGGTTTGTACTTGTCTTTATTTCAGGGCTAAGTGCCCGTAAAGTCTGTAGGTGTGATCTATGCAATGTTTTGGCATTCATGGTTTTTGAGCAATCAATCATAGTTCATATTAAGTCCCTTGCATAATTAGTTCACAGGTGGACGTAAATTTCTTCGTCCATGTTCAATCCTCTTGGCGTCTTAGTTTGAAATCTGATTATTAGGAGTGACTCCAGTCGTCAGTTGCAATTTTCTATTCCCGCCTCTCTCATTCGGAAGCATGGTTGCTATTCCGCTGAAGCGTACATCCTTCCATATCTTTCCTGTATGTTGAGACATGTGTTTTGCTATGGCATAGGACATGTCCCCATTTTGAATGGCTCTGATGTGTTCAAGAATCCTTTTGTGTAAAGGACAGGTGGTCATGCTAATATCACTATCGTATTGAGCGAATGCGGACAATAATTTCTTTTGGTGGTATATATATATATATATATATATATATATTCTAGAACCTTTTTCATGTCACCAGGCATCACAAACGGACTACCTTATCCAGAATGCCGTGTAGAAACGCCCACTGGGGCGGGACAGTAAATTGAATAAATTAATGGTTCGTAACTCACCTGTCCTCGTCATTCATACCAGCCAGTGAACAAGAGCTACTACTCAGCTCGAAACGCGTATGGCATTGCAAACAAAGGCTTGGGGGCATGCTGTTTCTTCCCCGCCTGTGGTGCGAGTGCGGCAACTTCTGTTCGAGTGGCGAATCCTTGGAGGGCAACCTTGTGGATACAAAATATATATATATATATATATATATATATATATATATATATATATATATATATATATATATATATATATATATATATATATATTCCACACAGCAACTCGAGCCCGAATACGTGAATGTGTTATTTATTATTCAACAAAGGCAAATGAACACTCGACGCGTTTCACTGCAGCCGCACCTTAGTCATGGGTAATTTTGTTTGTTCACAACAAAACTTTAAAGTGCTCAATGAACATAACAATAAAAGTAGGACTACCTGTCCCAAAAACAAGTAATTTCATTTGCGCATGGCAGCCATCTTTAACTTTCTTTTTCTGGGAATTCGTTATCCAAGTGGAAATAAGGAATCGTACTTTGCAAATATAGAAATCACAGTTTTTCAGTTCATTAACAAATTAAACATTGTTGTTACTTGTATTTACACATATGCTTCAGTTGTCTGATTATTCACTCATTATTTATAATTCAGCCCCAGTGGGCAAAGTAAACTGAATCTAATCATAAAATTTAGATGTTATTCATGTAATTTTAGTACATTCCATTATTCAATATTTAAACAAAAAATCATACAGTCTATTCTTTTCAATCAGGCTTTCCTGCTGTTCTTTCTCTTGTTTAGCTGACAGTGCATCTCCTACAAAAAATAAAAAACATGTGTGACCACTGTGAAAAAGTACTAATATAAAAACAAACCTATAGCTTCTCATAATGACACAGTACAGTACTATATATACATCTAGACACAAAATATACAGCAATTTGTCAAAGATCATTTATACTGATTCAGCCTAAATGAATTGACATCTCCTCGTCCTTATTCAATCCTAACGGTTGAACTGTATCCTACTTTATGATCATTCTCGACTCTAATTGTCGCAACTCTCTTACTCGATCCCCGCCCCTTTCTGATTTAGAAATCCTGTCAAATGCACAAAATTGCAACAAACTGACATTTTTTTGATGAAATTTCTTAAAATGTCTCACAATGGGATATTGTTTATCCTCATTGACGATTGCTCTGGTATGTTCTAAAACTCGTTTTTTAACTTGATGGATTGTGCTTCCAATATAAACAAGAGAGCAAGGGCAACTTAAAGCATAAATGCAAAAATCAGATTTGCATGTTAAATGCTTTGTAATCATGAAAGGTTTCTCAGTTTTAGACAAGGAAAGTTCCTTCCTATTTACACTGTTCTTGCATGCCTTGCATGATCTACAAACATAGAAACCTTTTATTCCTTTCAAATTATCCCCATCTTTTATTGTGCTACTACACAAAAAATCTTTCAATGCAGGACACTTTCTGATGGTAATATTAGGTTGATTCCCTATTGCTCTTTTCAAAATTGGGTCAAGTTCTAAAACATGCTAGTATTTTTTAAGACTACGTCTTACTTGCCATGACGAGCCTGAATACACTGTGATGAATCTAATCGGTTGATCCTCCTTTTCACTAGGAAGTTTTGGGTTGAGTAGATTTAACTTTGACACAAGCCTGGTCAATAATTTTGTTCGAGTACCCCCTCTCCCGAAATCTGTCACACATATTGATCCTTTCTTTCTCAAACTCTAATTCCAAGCCGCAATTTTTTTTAGACCGTAATAGCTCCCCATAGGGTATGCTCCAAACCAGATTCTTGGGGTGGCAGCTAGCAGCATGCAAAAGGCTGTTCCCAGCCGTTGGTTTGCGGAACAACTTACTTACGAGTTTATTCTGTTCTACCATCACGACCACATCTAAAAATTCAACCATTTGTTTATCCATGGTACTGGTAAAACTTAAATTGCAGTCGTTTGCATTTAACTCATTGACAAACTGCATGGCTTCACCTTGCTCACTCCTCCAAATGCAAAAAACGTCATCTATATACCAGGCCCAGAAGACCACATTCTGGGTAAAGGCCAAGATGTTACCAGCCACCTGCTCCTCCCACCAGCCTAGTAGGAAAAATCCTGCATAGCTGGGGGAAAATCACAATTAAAAGTACATATATATCTATGGCTGGGGAGGATTCGCGCATCCTGGGCACCGTCCTGATCACGTGCTGAATGCTAATTGGCTATCAAGTGGTGTCAATATTCGAAACCAGGAAGTGTTGGCAGCCATTTTGTGCCTCAGTAGAAGCGAGGGTCTAGAAATCAGTGGAATAAGTGTTAAAAAGGAATAAAGGGGCAGGTTAGAAATATTTTGACACTCTAGACCTGCTTAGGGGGTCCCACAAGGATCCCTAGGGTCTAAAATGTGCGCTGGGTGCATGGATCCGCTGTCAAAAAATTAAAAACAAAGCGCAGGATCCTGTGCTTGTTAAAAAATTAGCTGCCTGGGGGGCCAAATCCCGGTGTCTAAAATATTACATTTGATGGGGGTCCAGAGGTACCGTGTAGCTTGGGGACCGCCATCCCTTGGTGCTACAAAATAAACGGGTGGGGGGCTCAAAGGTACTCCCCTAGTAAAACACTTGGGTATGGGGGGTTTAAAGGCACCCTCCAGCCCCACGGACCTCTACTCTTCGAGCTTTGAAAAAAATGGGTCGGAAGGCTTAAAGGTCCCTCTAAGCCTCGATGATCACCACCCTCCGGGGCTTTTTATATTGTGGGAAAGTGGCCCCCATTCTGAAGCAGTCGAGGGTCCTGGGCAACACTACTCCCCAGGACCGGCTCCTGCTGTGTCTCGGGGTGCGTACCCCCCCCCTCCCGGGACACTGCTGTTTGGTATGGCAGGGCGGGAGTCAAGGTTCCTGCTTTGTCATAGCAAACTTGAAAGCATTTTAACAAGGGGTATTTTGTCGTATTTTTTAAAAAAAAGCAAAAATGTGGTGAAAATGACATTGCCCTGTTTACAATTTAGGCGTATATACAAGGTTGGGGATCGTGGGTGGAGCCCCAATGTATCTATGGTCCTAGCCAGCTCCCCGCGTCCTTTTGAAGCCGCCATTACTTTTCCACTTGGGGACCTGCTAATATGCAGCTCCCCTTGGGGAAAAGCAATCTGATTTGCATTTTGAAAGAGTGAGCAGGTTTCCCTGTTCTCTCTTTCAAAATCCAAATCAAGGGGTATATTAGCAAAAACCTTGTTAAAATTATCTACGTTTTAGCAGCAGGAAACTGCTGCTAAAACGCAGATAATGGGCTTGCTAATATGCGTTATAGAATTGCAATAGAAGCCCAGGGTAGCTGTCCTACACATTTAACCTGGGCTTCTATTGGAATACTATAATGCATATTAGAAAGCTCATTATCGCCGTTTTAGCAGCAGTTTGTTGCCGTTAAAGCTGATATAATTTTAACGCCGTCCTTGTAAATATGCCCCGAAGTTTTAGAATGTCGACAATCCTGTGTTCCATTTAAGTAGCCACAAAGTTTTTAGTGAAGTGGACACTGTGAAACATGAAGCAGCAGTGTGTAATTGTGCATTGTTGAGTACAGAGTAGGCAAATTGTACATGGGGTTTTGTAACGCCAGTGGCTATTGCTCACGCCCTCTCTTGGGGTTAATTTGAAGAGTTGTGTACTTCTTTTGTTCCTAATGTACACAGTGTTCTGTCGTCCCATTTTGTTTTCTACTCTGTCACGTAGAGTACTGTGGGTAAATATGACAGTTTCTGTACAGCCAACACCTTTGAACCCTACCCCCAAACTGCTTACTGCCTGTTACCATAGCAACAGTTCATGGAACACTTAATTGCACACAGGTCACAAGTTCAGTACACAATGTTGCTAATCCAAACAGCAAGTGTGCTTGACTCATAAAACATTTCCATAGGAACTGTTAATCGCAGCTACAGCCTCTTGTAAAGAGCTGGTAAATAGTTATCCCCGGTATTACACTTCTAGTTATGAACATCATTCTTTTCTTAGTAGAACCTTGCGCCCCGTCAGTTATTCTTTTACAAATTGAGGGGTGTAATTTTAACAGCTTCTTTGTAAATATGCCCCCAAGTATTGTGAAGTCACATGTGAATTGGACGCGGTAGGGTACAGAGACGTTTTGTAGTTTAGGTAATGGGCACCTTCCAGAGAATTATTTACTAATTGTTCGAGTAGTTCGAGGAAACTTAAGTCTGGGAATTGTCATACTCAGGATCTTTATTTTAATATGCAGTGTGTGCCTCTGCAGTCTCTGAAGCCTCTGTGGTGCTAGTCAAATAGTGTTAGAAGAAGAAGACGCGTACACTCTGTTCTTTTTGTATTATCCTTTATTAAAACAAAAATAAATAAACAGAAATGTAACTTTAATAGATCAATATTAAAACCAAAACGCGAGATGGAATCCAATGGTAGCAGCATAGGTAACCTGCAAAATAAAAATGAAATATAAGTATGTGTGGTGTGTCAAAGAGGTAAAAATAAGCTAGTTCGAATTAAAGGATCATAGTGAAAATGGAAGGGAGGGTAGTGGGTGGACGTGAGAAGGGTAGATTGAGTTAAAAGTAGAGAGGCAGGAGGAGATAGAGCAAGGGCTTATTGCACTCAGTCTTTAGTGTTTACTGTTCGTCATTCGTTTGTCTAGGACACAGGGATCTGCGAGATAGAGTTTGGTTTAAGAAGTCCTTAAAATTAAATACATGAAGCAAGAGATCGCCGTTGTTTGATAATATACTCCTACATTATTACTTACTGGAAAATCGCTTGTATGCACCTGTGCACCCAGAGTGTTTCAACCCAGTCCCTACCCCGCATTGTGCTCAATTGTAGGTCTTACACACTGAGGCTTCACAGCTCACCTGCTACCACTGGTGTGTCCAACGAGCAGGTCTCCACAATGGAGCGGTGTCTTGAAACTGCCATGAAAGGTATTAGAAGGCTCAGGGCATCATTGCAGGTGAGAGCTCCCGCTCAGCCCCTCTCAGCCAATTAATTTATCTCTGTAAAGAGATAAGTAATTTAATGGTGGAAACATTTGCAGGTAAATGAATGTTTATATTATACTTGGTAGGAAATAGGAGTTGAGTTCATCATAAGTTTTTGAAGTATGATTAATCGTTAGTGATAATCGTGTTCAAAGAGGAGTTGGAAGGCACGAGAAAACACAAGTTTAAATTATAATATATCATGTTAATGATAATATACATAGCAATAGAGCGTATACTAGAAGCTTCATGTTTGCATGTAATGCAGTGGAAGGAGCCTGTGTCCATGTACACTCAGTAAGTATGTACCTAAAGTGTCCTAAAAGCTAACGTCACGTGAGCTGGCTGATATCTATAGTACAGTCCAGTAGGTCCTTAAAATTACATTGATGTGATTGAATGAGGTGAGAGATAACATAATTACGGAAGGCAAGATCGTTTTTTCTCACATGCACACTCAGGGTCGTGTACCCCACCCCTCTCACAGAATCACCCTCAAGAGGAGTCTGTAAGGCAGCGCTGGCCTACCTTATGGTATAGATGGTATTTAAAATGAGACGGAGATGTGACTGAATGAGGTAAAAGATCACAGATTAACATAACACTTGGCACTATTGCTTATTCGTACATGTGCAGTGTGCTTGATACATCCAACCCCTCTAGTAGGCCCGCGCTGAAGAGGTGTCTGTAGGAAATTGCCTGCTGGCTCAAATCTACAGTGTGGTCCAGCAGGTCTTTACAATGATTCAGAGATGAGACAGAATGAGGTGAGAGATCAAGTCATTATGCAGGACAATAGCGTTTGTTTGCAGCGTGTTTAATTGGAGGCATTGTGTATCTAGGCCGCTCTGCTTACCTTTTGCAAACAGTGTTTTTAGCAGGGCTCACAGCTTGAATTCTGTGTTGGATCTATACTGCAGACAGTGTAAAATTCAGCCTTGATTTATTTATCTGCAGTGTGGACAGCAGCGTTCATAACTAGAAAAGAGAAAGAGAAACAGTGGGAGAGAGAGAAAGAAAGACATTGAAAGTGTTAGAGAGAGAAAGTAATAGATGGAGCAGGAGAGGTAGTGTTGATACCGTAGAAAATCTTCGCAGCTCACCTTTTTGCCTCCGGTGTGTGTCCAACCACGTGCCGGATCATAGTGCACCCTCAAGTTTAGTGATCTGAAAGATAGTAAAGAATTAGTCATTGCAGAGTGCATATAACTGCACATGTATATTTCTGTGATACGCCTTTGCACACCGAGGGTACTGTATTACATCAACTCCCAGTGCAAGGAGGTGTTTGTGCGCTCTTTTCCTCCCAGGGTGCTATACCCCTTCAGGGAGTTCTCATTACTACACACCCAGACTGCTGCACCCCATCCACTCCCAGTGTCCGGAGGTGAGTGCCCGTTCATGCGCACCCAGACTGTTGCACCCTATCCACTCCCATTGCCCGGAGGTGATTGTACATTCCTATGCACTGAAGTTGCTGTAAAATATCCACTCTCCCCGCACAGAGGTGACTTCTCGTTGCTTGAGAAAGAAGTTTCTCTGCTCACCTTGTGTCACCGGTGTGTTTCAAAGAGGGTCCACCATGTGTCGAAGCAACCTTCTCAGGCGTTGTTAGGATGGCCGCGCATCATCACAGATTCCTCAAATGTTGAGCTTTGGAGGTGTTGGGAGGGACACTAAATCGTGAAACACGACCTGTTAGATAAAAATGAAGATAATATTGTGTGTCATGAGAGAGTGAGAGAGTGACTCTGAAAAGAATATTCGCAGCTCACTTTTCTGTCACCGGTGTGTCTTCCACCATGTGCCGGGACAAAGTAAACCCCGAAGCACCACATCAAAAAGATAGTAAAAGAAAGATGTTATGATTCGTAATGACCCACTATCTTAATGTGGAGTAGAATAACATCGCTCTTTCACACACTTTTCCTCCCCCATTAAAAATACAACCATTTGTACGGTTCCAACATGTTTAATGGGCTTCGCTTTATGAACAATTAGTAGAGTAGTAATGTTTTGCATCCGGGTATAGAAAACAAGGGGTGCACAGTCATATACATGGTTTCAATCATCACACTTGTGTCTGGGCACAATAATTGAAACCTCATGTGGTATTGGAGTCTATTACGTGCAGCAAACGCGTAATAGATACCAATAGGTCATGGACGGAGCAATGCGCCCGTCTCTGGCCAATTGCATGCAGTCTTTTAGAATAAGTCGCACGCAAAGGCTAATGGTTTAGCACGTAAGGAAACAGACATGTACAAGCGTGTGAGATTCGTAGGTTAGGTTCATATCCCTGTTTTTTTATATAGAAAATGTTTTGTGCTGCGTGAGCAGTGCTTTGCACTTCAATGAAGGCAGGAGCTGTAGTGCGCCCAGCAACGGAGGCGCGAGTGCTAAATGAATTGAGAAAGGAAAGGTTGTCAAAATAAGATCATATGATTCTTTGTACATAGTATAAAAAAAAACTCATTTACTTCGCTAAGCATGTAGGAGCGACGGACATTTGACCGACTATAAAAACTTTCCTGCTATAAGAAAAAAAATGTATGTGTGCCGTTCTGACAACTAGACCTGGAACTAAGAAATCACTACAATGTAAATCTGGGCCATGTAGCATATGCCAGTGGTGCGCAAGGTCTGAACAATGACTCCAGAGCAATAGGTGTGGCTCCGTTGTGAGCTATATGAGAAATCAACTGATTCTGGTGTCTGTGTTGTAGTGCTGCTGTCACTCTGGTCTTAAACGCAAATGTGTCATTATGTCTGTGAGGTATCACAACATGGCCAACATGGAAGGTACGGGGAATCACTGATCCTACATTTATCCATAGTTCCACACATAAAAGATGGTGGACATGACGCATTTCTGCAAATATGAATGTTTTTTGTACATTCAGTGGAGTGTTGCAGCTTTAGTAATACACAGCTATGAAACCTTTAGATTGCAGTTTTTGACACATGAACGGCAGCTAATACATATACGTATGTGGTCATTCGGGTATATTGTAGAACTTGGTGCTGGAAATCTGTGTTCGAGCTTCGAAGTCGCGTTCACATCCTGTTATTGTAGACAAGTCATGTAATGTACGCATGCCTGAAAATGTATGATACAGTTTTGGGTCGACTTCTCGTTATATAAATATGCTACAAAAAAACAAGCTTGAGCAATAGCATACACTTATAAATTTGCTTTACACTTTACTTGCAGTATTGTAATGATCCAGTTTCTACGTTCGTATTTGTAGAATGAGCGAGAGAAAGTTATATAACCAAAGTTTTTGTTACTGCTAGAGGTAAGATGGTTGCATACGCTGTTTACAGCACAATATAATGTGGTAGGGCCCAGGGGCAGCAATTTACAAACATATTGAATACACAGACACAGATAGATAGATGAGTATGTGCACATTCGCTCAACTCCATTTTATTACATTGCTGTTGGTAACAAGTACAATAGTAATCATCATATCATACACAGATATTCCATCATCTACAGTTAATGCCTTCTGCTGTACAAAGGTAGGAACACTACATGTGAAATAATAAACAGAAGATTCTATCATAAAAGGTTACTAAGTTGTGGTGCCCTGAGGTTGGGGCAGTTTGTGTGGAGGCTGCGATGATGCGTGGTCCAGGCAGACCGCACTGGTAACAATGTCTTTTGACTACTGAATGATGATGCGTGGTCTGAACGGGCTGCACTGGAAGCATTGTCTGCTGCCTACTGGCTTGCATCATCTGTAATCATGATTCAAATAAAAGACTAAACATATATGGAATACGTTGTCGAAATATGAAGGTTTCAGGGACATTATAGTTCAAATTGTGACCTGTGCTATCCGCAGTGTACACTGCCACTCACTGTTCTTTTGCACTTGCAGTGTGAATTTTGTTATTCAACTAAACCTAGAACTGATATAAAAGAAGTTTGTGAAGGAAGGCTTCTAAAGGGATATTGTATAGGTTTGAGGGGCATTATAATTTGTTTGGTACTGCACTCTGCAAATAATGAATGAAGAGTCTATTTAATTGTGAGCTCTGATGACCGCAGTGTAGGCAGGAGGCAGCAGATAGCAAGGGCCCACAACCACATGGCGTTGAGGAGAGGTGCACAGTATTGGTAATTTAGCGTGTGTGCAGCCAGCGATTATAACACTGAGTTAGTGGCACTTGAAGGAAGGTTAGTTGGAGCCTGCGATGATACGTGGTACAGACAGGCCGCACTGGTAGCAATGTTTTGTGCCTTGTGAATTCTGCCTTAATAAGGCCACGTGAAGATAACTTGTGGTGCAGTGAGTTAGTGGTACCTGAACAACTCAGCGTGTGCGTACCCTGCGATGATTCGTTGTTCGGTACAATGTCTCTTGGTTACTGGAATGCGCCATGTGCAATCGCCATTCCACCAGAATTGTGAGCCCTCACAATGTAGATCGAAGGCAGTAGTCAGTACAGACATTGAGGAATGTTTTTTGTTACTTCCTTTATCAAAATCTGAGGATATAGAGTACAATTGTCTCTGCCTTAAAGAAAGCAAGGCTAAATTTCATGCTGTCCATAGTGTAGATCCAAAGCTGAATTCAAGTTGTGAACCCTGCTGTCCGCAGTGTAGATTGAAGGCAGTAGTCAGCACAGACATTAAGGAATGCTCTTTTTAAGATCCTTTAACAGAATCTGAAGACATATAGTACAATTGTCTCTGCCTAAAATAAAGCAAGGCTTGATTCAATGCTGTCCGTAGTGTAGATGCAAAGCTGGATTCAAGTTGTGAACCATGCTGTCCGCAGTGTAGATCGAAGGCAGTAGTGAGCACAGACATCGAGGAATGTTTTTTGTCACATCCTTTAACAAAATCTGAAGACATAGAGTACACTTGTCTCTGCCTTAAATAAAGCAAGGCTTGATTCAATGCTGTCCGTAGTGTAGATCCAAAGCTGAGTTCAAGTTGTGAACCCTGCTGTCTGCAGTGTAGATGGAAGGCAGTAGTCAGCACAGTTAGAGACGAATGCTTTTTGTCACATATTTTAACAAAATATGAAGACATACACTACAATTGTCTCGGCATTAAATAAATCAAGGCTGAATTCCCTATTGTCCGTAGTGTAGATGCAAAGCTGAATTGAAGTTGTGAACCCTGCTGTCCGCAGTGTAGATCAAAGGCAGTAGCCAGCACAGTTATAGACGAATGCTTTTTTTTTTGTTTTTTTATCCTCATTTGCGTACTTAGCTCCAATCTGTCAAAACAAAAAGCAGTCGCGGAACAGAAAATCAGGCAGTGCCTCTATACTGACTCGATTTACAAAAGGGGGTGGTGATGAACAGAGTGTCTGAATTGAGCAGACCACTCTTACCCAGTCCAAAGATCAGGGCTTGATCCATCACCGTTATTTATCTCACTGCCCCATCCCAGCTCAGAACCTGGCTATATGCAAATCAGTCTGTCCCTGGCCCAGTGCATCATGGGAACAGGGCAGACTAAACTACAAAGCCAATTCTTTACCAGAAAGGAGACAAGCTACCGGGGACCGGTTTCTGGCATTTCAGCCTCTTCGGCCCGGCTTGCTTGAATCCTGATGGAGCAGTGAGAAAGGGACTCATGTCTGAGTATACCCTGCCACACCTATAGTGGCCAAAATCGATTTACAAAAGGGGGTGGTGATGAACAGAGTGTCTGAATTGAGCAGACCACTCTTACCCAGTCCAAAGATCAGGGCTTGATCCATCACCGTTATTTATCTCACTGCCCCATCCCAGCTCAGAACCTGGCTATATGCAAATCAGTCTGTCCCTGGCCCAGTGCATCATGGGAACAGGGCAGACTAAACTACAAAGCCAATTCTTTACCAGAAAGGAGACAAGCTACCGGGGACCGGTTTCTGGCATTTCAGCCTCTTCGGCCCGGCTTGCTTGAATCCTGATGGAGCAGTGAGAAAGGGACTCATGTCTGAGTATACCCTGCCACACCTATAGTGGCCAAAATCGATTTACAAAAGGGGGTGGTGATGAACAGAGTGTCTGAATTGAGCAGACCACTCTTACCCAGTCCAAAGATCAGGGCTTGATCCATCACCGTTATTTATCTCACTGCCCCATCCCAGCTCAGAACCTGGCTATATGCAAATCAGTCTGTCCCTGGCCCAGTGCATCATGGGAACAGGGCAGACTAAACTACAAAGCCAATTCTTTACCAGAAAGGAGACAAGCTACCGGGGACTGGTTTCTGGCATTTCAGCCTCTTCGGCCCGGCTTGCTTGAATCCTGATGGAGCAGTGAGAAAGGGACTCATGTCTGAGTATACCCTGCCACACCTATAGTGGCCAAAATCGATTTACAAAAGGGGGTGGTGATGAACAGAGTGTCTGAATTGAGCAGACCACTCTTACCCAGTCCAAAGATCAGGGCTTGATCCATCACCGTTATTTATCTCACTGCCCCATCCCAGCTCAGAACCTGGCTATATGCAAATCAGTCTGTCCCTGGCCCAGTGCATCATGGGAACAGGGCAGACTAAACTACAAAGCCAATTCTTTACCAGAAAGGAGACAAGCTACCGGGGACCGGTTTCTGGCATTTCAGCCTCTTCGGCCCGGCTTGCTTGAATCCTGATGGAGCAGTGAGAAAGGGACTCATGTCTGAGTATACCCTGCCACACCTATAGTGGCCAAAATCGATTTACAAAAGGGGGTGGTGATGAACAGAGTGTCTGAATTGAGCAGACCACTCTTACCCAGTCCAAAGATCAGGGCTTGATCCATCACCGTTATTTATCTCACTGCCCCATCCCAGCTCAGAACCTGGCTATATGCAAATCAGTCTGTCCCTGGCCCAGTGCATCATGGGAACAGGGCAGACTAAACTACAAAGCCAATTCTTTACCAGAAAGGAGACAAGCTACCGGGGACCGGTTTCTGGCATTTCAGCCTCTTCGGCCCGGCTTGCTTGAATCCTGATGGAGCAGTGAGAAAGGGACTCATGTCTGAGTATACCCTGCCACACCTATAGTGGCCAAAATCGATTTACAAAAGGGGGTGGTGATGAACAGAGTGTCTGAATTGAGCAGACCACTCTTACCCAGTCCAAAGATCAGGGCTTGATCCATCACCGTTATTTATCTCACTGCCCCATCCCAGCTCAGAACCTGGCTATATGCAAATCAGTCTGTCCCTGGCCCAGTGCATCATGGGAACAGGGCAGACTAAACTACAAAGCCAATTCTTTACCAGAAAGGAGACAAGCTACCGGGGACCGGTTTCTGGCATTTCAGCCTCTTCGGCCCGGCTTGCTTGAATCCTGATGGAGCAGTGAGAAAGGGACTCATGTGAAATGCCAGAAACCGGTCCCCGGTAGCTTGTTTCCTACCCAGTGTAAGAATTGGCTGTTGTAGTTTGGTTTGCCCTGTTCCCATCATGCACTGGGACAGGAACAGACTAATTTGCATACAGTCAGGTTCTGAAACTGGGTTGGTGCAGTGAGCTAAAAAACGGTGTTGGATCTAGCCCTGATCTCTTGACTGGGTGAGAGTATTCTGTTTAATTCAGAGACTCTGTCCCTCTCCACCCCTTGTTGTAAATATCTATACTGACTCAGCATCAGCTGGCAGAGATAGCGTAGGAGGGGTGATGACCAAATCTCTTCAGTATCAGTGGCAGGCCATGAAACTCTAGCACGCGGGCTCTTCTGTTAGACAATGATGCCCGGGATAGCAGGGCCCTTTAAGCATCGCCACTTTGAAGCGGAGCCAGAAGGTGAGTCAAGTCCGCGTTAATCATTGGACCTAGGGAAATAAAAATAAAAAATAAAAAAAAAACCCAGGTGTCAACATGACCTCTCTAGCTGCTTCCAAAAGGCTCTTTTTCCCTGATTCCCTCCCCTTGCCAAGTCGAGTTTCGAAATCTGGTGGATTGAAGAACGCCATTCATAAAAGGTGGGTGGCAAAGAGTCTTTCCAGTGTCTACAAATTTCCCTGCGTGCCCCCAGAATGGAATAGAACACTAAGTTAGAGGCGGCGTTGCGGGTTTTTCCACTCAGGCCAAAAATAACTAACCCCAAATCAATGGTGACATGAAATTCCAGGATCGAGGACAATTTACTACTTATGGAATCCCGGAAAGACGTAATTTGTGGGCCTTCAAAAAACATGTGAACGTCGGACGCCGCCACCAGACCACATCTTGGGCAAGAGACCGGCCCTGTTTGGGAAAATTTTGACAGTCTCTGCGGGGAGTAGTAAGCTCTGTGTAATGTGAATACATGGTTCCTTCGTAGCCAAGCGGGCTTAACCAAATCCCACAGTACCTTACATGAGGTTAGCCAAAGTTCTTCCACATCTTTTCCTGGCATCGACTCAGCCCACAATTGCATTGGAAGACAGAATTTACCATCTGATTCCTCTAGAATCATGTTGTACCAGAGCGAGATCTCTTTTTTTAAAAGGGGTTTGTCAATCAGGCACGCCTCTAGTGCACTCCCTCCCCCTTTAGGAAGCCTGCTGTTGCGCGAGGGTTGTGTATTAAGTGCCTGAGCCCAACTTGAAATTTGTAGATATTTAAATCTTGAGAGTCTCGGCCCGACTTTATTGGTCAAATAGTTCCATGAAAGCAGAGATCCATCAAAAAATAAGTCTCCCCACGATATAATGCCTGCCTCTTTAAGTGGTGGGGCTAATGCGTCTTCTGCCCAGGCTGGGGGCGCAGGTAAATCCCATATTGGAGCTCTGCTTGAATAATATCCTAGATTAATCGAGTATCTTACTCTACACCACGTATTGGCCAATCCCTGTAGTACCTTCAGCTTTATTTTTTTTTTTAATTTGGGATCACCAAATTTAAAGAAGAAACTAGCCTGCCCAACTCCCTCACAGCTCAGCAAAGTGGAAAGCATAAGGCCCAAGCCTGTATCAGTTGGTGTTTTAAAGAGCATGCGTGCATGCGTTAGTTGAAATGCCCATGCGTAAGCCTGAAGATCTGGGCCAGCCAACCCGCCCTTCTCCCTCCGACGCCTTATCTTATTCCAAGCAATTCTTGTATTCTTGTTATTCCAGATGAAAGAGGATATCTCGCTCTGCAGCTTTAAAATTAATTTAGGGTAAAAAAACATTGGAATTGTATTAAATAAGAATGAAATCTTTGCCAGTATGGACATTTTAACTAAATTTACCTTCCCCAAGATTGTAAGAGGAAGATGTGCCCATGCTCTCATCAGTTTACGGCACTGCGCTGCAACTTTTATAAAATTTAGAGAGGCTATCGTATTTATATTTTTGTCTATGACTATCCCCATGTACCTACGGTTGACCCTTGATGTCGCGCTATGTGTATTTAAGTTAACGTTCCATGACATTGATTACGTTTTGGAGGCATTCACCTCGTATCCTGACACCTTTCCAAACTCAAGGGCCAGATCTATAACCACTGGAAACGCTGTATTGATATCTGGTGTAAAAATCATGATGTCATCTGCATAGAGGGCCACTTTTTTGATCCAATCGCAGGAAACAAAGGGTTTAATTTGCAAGTTTTCTCTCAGTTTCTGCGCGAATGGCTGGATATACAAATCGAATAGTAGGGGGGACAGGGGACATTCCTGTCTCGTGCCCCTCATTACCCTAAATGACTCAGATAAGCCCCCATTGATCAGGATAGAGGCCGAAGGGCTTCCATAAAGCAATTTTATTGCTCTACAGAACTTAGCCCCCACATTGAACGTCAACAAGGCCTCCGACAGGTATTGCCAATTTACCCTGTCGAAGGCCTTGGTGGCGTCCAAGGTGAGGACCGAGAGGGGCAGAGTCTCCTTTGTCGCCAGATCTATAGCTCCCACCAGATCGTATGTGAGCTCAAACAGCTGCCTCCCCTTTACGAAACCTTTTTGATTAGGGTGCAGTACATCAGGGACTACCTGACCGAGCCTTTTGGCCAATATTGCCGCAAATATCTTATAATCGGCATTTAAAATTGATATTGGCTGATACGAACCACAGTCAGATGGGGGCTTTCCTGGCTTCAGGATTAGTGTTATCGAGGCGTTGTCCCAAGATGTTGGGGGGCCTCTCCTTCCCTCAAGATCTTATTAAACAGTTCCGCCAGAACAGGAGACACCTCCAGAAGCAGGTTTTTGTAAATTTCTGCGGTAAACCGTCTGTTCCTGCAGCCTTACCTCCCTTGGCTCCCTGTATAGCCTGCTCTACCTAAGTCTTAGTTATTTCCTTATCTAACAGTGTACTCTGTTCATCCGTCAAAGATGGTAAAGAGAGATCTTTTAACCAATTGACAGCATCTTCAGAAGTGACACTTAGGTCTTCCTGATATATAGCTTGGAAGAAATCTTTAAAGGATTCCCTAATATCAACATCTTTTGTAAAGGTGCCACTATCAGTTGTAACTGAATCAATATGGTTTCGCACCCGATCCGATTTTATTTTCCAGGCCAACAACCTGCCAGCCCCCTCCCCATATTGGAAATGAGATAGTTTGCTAGCCTCCCATCTCTGCAAGATACGTTTATCTAATACTGATGTCAATGCATTCTTCAATTCCGCTAACTTTGCGTGTTTCTGGGATAAATCATGATTGCTATCATCACTACAGTTTTCAATGTCTGCCTGGGTTGCTGTTATATTCTCTTCGATAGAAGACACCTCTTCCATATACTGCCTTCTTCGGTATACGGTCTTGTTCTTTATGATTCCTCTTAATGTACACTTAAAGGCGTCCCAAATAACACCTAATGATGCTGAACCTGTGTTAATTTCAAAGAACGCCCGAGCTTCTGATTGTATATATTCTATATCTTCCAATGACGTAAGGAGGGATCGATCGAAAGACCACGTCCTTGTAGGGGGCTTATCTCCCCACTCAAGTACCAACTTCATGGCAGAATGATCGGAGAGATGTGAAGGGAGATAGTCTACGTTCTTGACTGAGTTAACCAACTCTCGGCTAATTAGGATAAAATCTATCCTTGACCGATGTCGGTATTTAAGATTCCTAAAAGAGAATCCCTGCCTCTGCCCTGCTCTTACCCTCCAGATGTCAACGTAGCCGTATTGACTCATGCATCCAAGTAGACAATTTCTAGATTTTGAGAGAGGCTGCTGCCTACTTGTTGGAGACTTGTCCAGCATAGGATTCAGGACAATGTTAAAGCCGCCTGCAATTACGACAGGCTCTGGGAATTGCAAAAGATGGAAAAATAAAGATTCTAATGCCGAAGGGTCATCACGATTCGGCCCATAGTAGCCGACTAGTGTTAAAGCTACACCTCCTATCTCGACAGCCACAATGACCCATCTTCCTCCAGTATCTACCTTTTGCTGGGTGATTTTCATAACCATAGATTTTTTGAATAAGATAGACACACCCCTTGTATTCAGCGATTGGGAGGTAGAGACTGAGGTGTCGACCCATCTATTCTTCTTTACCAGCTCGAGCATTTCTCCCTCAACTAAGTGTGTCTCCTGCAATATAATGATGTCCGCATCAACATCCCGCAAATACTGAAGAATTTTATTTGCACGCGGTTTGGTACGGAGACCATTAACATTCCAGGAAAAAATATTAAGCTTCATCATAACCCCGGGAATAAGTGATAATTAAAAATAGCGCCAAATTGTACAATACCCTGTTTATCTGCTGCTTAGGATTAGACTCCCTAATAAATAATGATTGGCGCTCTGTTGAGAATAAATATTTTTTTGCTTTTTCACCACACCCCTCCTCCCCTCTGTGCCCCCCCCGACCCTCCCTCCCTCCCATGGGAAACCCTTGTGCTCACTATCCGGAGAACCGGAAGCAAGTGCCCCAACTCCTCCCGAACCCCCCTATGAGTGCCTCAAATTATATTTTGTTGTGTTCCTTTTCGCTCCCTTTTTGATATCTTTTTTTTTTTAATTCTCTCTTTTTTTTTGTACATACACTGTTCCATCTTTGGGAATTAATACTATACCTGGCTGCACAAAGCTGGAGGTTGATCGATTTTAAAAAATTCTCCTTTTTTTTTTTTTTTTTTTTTTTTTTACTCGCTCCCCTTTTTTTTTGTATTTGATTACATGGTTTGCTTCCACTTAATCAAAAACCTGTTATAGTAGAAGATTTAAGAGGGGGGGACTTATAGATCCTATGAAAGAAAGATACTATTCAATATTTTACCCTATTAGCCCTGCATTCTCCTACTTTCTACTTCCCAGAGACAATAGCAGCTCGTCTGCAGCCTGAACTGATTGTATGTTATGCATTCTATTGTCATGCATTATTTTAAGGGATGCAGGAAAGCCCATCTGCACCGTGGCGCCCAGGCTTCGAAAAGCATCCATTCTTTTACCCAGCTCCCATTGTTTGTCAAGAGTGAATCTGGAAAGGTCTGAGCGTCTCTCATAGTTGAACCCCTTGCCTGGAATTGATTTTTGTTTTAAGGCTAGGTTCAAGATTTGCTCTTTCAAAGTATAAGTTTGAAAATTCACCAGGATCTTCCTTGGCTTAGTTCTCTGCGGGTTACGCCTAAATGGGTCCCTGTGGATACGTTGTATATCAATAGCAAGATCCTCGTTGGAAAGCTGAAGGTTAAGAGACTCTTTTAGCAGCGAGATAATAAAGCTTTTGATATCTGTTCCTTCACTCCCCTCCGGTACATTTAAGATTCGGATGTTGCAACGTCTGGCATTGTTTTCCACAGTCTCCAATCTCTCTGATAGTGCCGTATCTTCTTGTCTTAGTTTTAATATATTGTCCTGGACGCTCTCAGCGCGCATAGATATCTGTCCAACAGTCTCTTCTAAGGATTGTGTTCTTACGGAGAGGCCAACAATCTTTTCGTCCAGGGATTCACAAAAGGTTCTAATATCTCTTTGATTGGAAGCGGACTCCTCGAAGCCTCGCTTAATCTCCGCCGATAGTGCTGCAAACATCAGCTGTAATGAAGCCACAGAGATGGGAGTGGAGCTGGGGTCCGGGGCCCGAGGTCCGAGGCCCTGCTTTCCTCGGGGTTAAGGAATATTTCCCCATCAGTTGAACTGGGGGCAAAAAGAGATCCGGGAGGTAATGTCCTATCTGCTACCACACTACTCTTGCTACTTGTATTATCTGAGTCTGTTGTTTTTATTATCAAATGGTCTTTACCCCAAATTTCATCTAGGGAGGATGAAGGCGGGGATGGAGAAGATGAAGCAGTAGTTTGAGCTGGTATGACAACCGTTGCACTAATCTCTTGAACCGGCCCCCGGGCTGGTGAAGCTATTTGGCCCTCCTCGGCCCCCACATTAAGGTGTAGAAAAGCGCCCGAGTCTCAATCCTGCGACTCCCCCACTGATCCATTTGAAAATTCCTTCTCCAGATCTAGCTCCTGGCTTTGCTCCGTTGACGCCATTATGCTATTCACAATCAGTGGTTCTGTGGGACAGTTTTCCTTCTGTGAATGCTCTTGACCTATTTCCAGCACCTGAGGGATCACCTTAAAATATGAACGCAGAGAGGGGGTAATCTTTGAGGAAGAGACTGGCAGAGGTTTGACCGCCTTATTGCAGTTTCTCCCCCTCTTAGGCTTTACCTCAGTTGAGAGGTATGAGGATGCTTTTTCTGTATTAAAGCTGGAGGGTAAGCGAGTAGAAACTTGAGAGGGCCCCCCAGATATCGAGCCCGGTACCTCTGAGGAATTTGAGGCTACTGATGCTCTCCTTGATGACTTCTCTGAAAAAGGTGCCTCTGTTCTTTTGCCTTTCTTCTTTCGGGGACACTTTGCCTTCCCCGGACCTTTAGTAGAGTCCTTGCTCTGGCATGAACTTTCCTTAGAAGCACTAGCTGCTTTCATTAATTTAGGGGAGACCGCCGAAAATTTCTGTTTGCTCCCACCTTTCTTCCCACCTTGCTCCCCCTTTACCTCTGTTTTGGATCTTTCTTCTCCCAGCAGCCCACTCCGAAAATATCCTGTGTCCTTCTCCGTTACCAAAGGACTTGGTGCAGAACAAATACCGGCACTGGAAACAGGCTCCCTCTCACTGTGTCCACCAGCGTAGGAGTCCCTGCGGAGACTCCGTACGTGTCTGGCCCTGCGGATCTCCAGGGCGGCCTGACCCCAGTGAAGCAGCTCTGGCTCCCGCTGCTCACTCGCTCTCACTGATCTTTCCCGGATCTTGGTCGCGGCGTTCTCTGCCTCCGCCTCCTTGCCGAGTCTGAAGCACATCGGGGTGGAGCCGATACCAGAGCCGCGCTACTCTGAAGCCTCACCGGACGGGTGGACACACAAAATCCCCACCAAGAGCATTTTGCAGCCAAATCCGGGAAATGTCAAAAACGCGCCGCAATCAGAAGTGGCATATTGCTTCCAGAGCGAAAAAAGGACAAGGTAAGAAATGTAGCACTCACGCGGGGTTGGAGCGGAGCACTACGGCAGTCAGCCTACTGCCGCCATGTTTCCCCCCTACTGCCGCCGGCATCCTAGACTAATGCTTTTTGTCACATCCTTTAACAAAATCGGAAGACATATAGCACAATTGTCTCTGCATTAAATAAAGCAAGGCTCGATTCAATGTTGTCCGTAGTGTAGATCCAAAACTGAATTCGAGTTGTGAACCCTGCTGTCCGCAGTGTAGATCAAAGGCAGTAGTCGATACAGACATAAGTCAGCGGTGCTGTGGCGTTGAGTTCGGAATGTGCCTATATCGAGGAGGCACGTGGTCATGGCTGCAGCCACGCAGCAGGATGAGAACCATTGCTGTGCCAGAGTCTTTTGTGTTTCGCACAAGTGAACCATGCCCAAGGCGTAGCCTATGTATTTATACTCTTACGCTGGATTTCATACGTTGGACCAGCTCACTCCGCTTCTGCTTCGGGGGGGGAACAACCCAGCTACATGACCGAGATATTCCCCAGTGTCTGAGATAATATGGTTGCGTCCACTGTGCAGTACACTACATGTATCAATACTATATCTCCACATGGAAAAGTTTTTTGTTTCTATAGTGAGTTGTGTATAGCATATCACCGGTACACTTGGGATTCTGTAAATTATTGTTGATGAGCGAATGTACTCCCTTATACATAGTTGGTTGCCACATCTCTGAACATTTAGCTATTGTGCGGCTGAGAGTATATGGTATCTTGGGGAGGTCTGTTGTCCTGTTTTGCGCTGCCTATGAGGTAGTAGGGGGGAGGGGTCTGGGGGGTGGCTGTGGTGGCGCAAGGTGTTATGATTTTGTTGGGTGTTGGAGGTGAATGATTAGTACCTCTATCACATATTCGTCTTTAAATATGGGTGTGAGTTGGGTGTATTCACGCAGCAGATAGTCGACCTCCTTATAACAGTTAAATGTTGATGTTGATTTGTTACTGGTAATTGGAGCTATTGCCTGTTTTTTACATCATTCATCATTACATCAGTGATGTCATTTGAGATGACATCAGTGATGTCATCAGTGATGTCACTGACCATGTCATGAATGATGTAATATGTGACATCATCAGCAGTGGATTACGGGCACGCGAGTTACAGTTAGTACAACTAACTATAACTGAGAAATTTCAATGGTTTTGTACGAGTGAAATGTCCAGCTAACTATAACATCCCTGAAACCTATGGCTTTTTCAGTGAATTATATATATATATTGAGTGAACAAGGCTGGGTGTCTCCGGTCGAAACGTGTCATGGTGACAGGGTGGTAGCACAATAAAACCACTTTAATCAATTTGGGTCTGCACTTGCCTTCTTCGCGCAATAGGAGGATCGAGGCAAGCGTGGTGCAATATTATATATATGCCGGTGGTGCGTACAGAGGACCCTCTCACATAAGCAGGTCACAGAAACATGGGAACATTCTGAAGTTAACCGAGGTATCGGATAAAGCTGTGACCCACCATTGAAACCTACAAAGCACCGAAGTTGCTGTGAAAATGGCTGGTCAAGACGGCTTGACGAGACGCTGTCACTGGATTTACGCCTCGAATTTGGTGCCTGTTTGGTTTTGATGGGCGAGAGAAGGGGACATATGGCGAGTGAACTTTTAATTTCATCACGTTTCTCCACCAGCACTGGATACCCTAACGCTGCATTGTGGGACTGGTAGTCCTCGTCATTTGCGCAGCGTGAAGATGAACCCAGCGCAGGTGAGCCTCATTCCACTGAGAAGGAGGGGCTACACATTAAAGACTATTGGTGGGAACGCCACGGAGACTGCTGGTACTGAAGAAAGCTACTTGCTGAAACTGGTCTGCCTAAAATCATCGAATAAAGCAGCCTTTGAACCCCAGTGATACCCCTGCAGTGTCCTTTGTTTTTCTCCTGGATGCCTGAGAAGTGTTTGAGTGGATATTGACGCGCTGCCCGTGGTGCGCACAGTGGACCCTCTCACATAAGCAGGTCACAGAAACATGGGAACATTCTGAAGTTAACCGAGGTATCGGATAAAGCTGTGACCCACCATTGAAACCTACAAAGCACCGAAGCTGCTGTGAAAACGGCGGGTCAAGACGGCTTGACGAGACGCCGTCACTGGATTTGCGCCTCCAATTTGGTGCCTGTTTGGTTTTGATGGGCGAGAGAAGGGGACATATGGCGAGTGAACTTTAAATTTCATCACGTTTCTCCACCAGCACTGGACACCCTAACGCTGCATTGTGGGACTGGTAGTCCTCGTCATTTGCGCAGCGTGAAGATGAACCCAGCACAGGTGAGCCTCATTCCACTGAGAAGGAGGGGCTACACTTTAAAGACTATTGGTGGGAAACGCCACGGAGACTGCTGGCACTGAAGAAAGCTACTTGCTGAAACCGGTCTGCCTAAAATCATCAAATAAAGCAGCCTTTGAACCCCAGTGATACCCCTGCTGTGTCCTTTGTTCTTCTACCGGTGGGTGAGAAGTGTTTGAGTGGATATATATATATATATATATATATATATATATATATATATATATATATATATATATATATATATATATATATATATATATATATATATATATATATATATGTATATATATATATATATATATATATATTTTGACTCCACTATCTCCACCACGGAAGACACATAGCCGCACTCACATTGATGTCCGCATTTATTAATTATTTCAGCATGGGCAATCGACGCGTTTCGGTCTTCACGACCTTCTTCCAAGGTAAGCCCCGGCACTCGGAAACCCTCCCACAAGTCTGATGCTCTTCTTTGAATGTCCTCCAATGGACGTCATCTTTGACCAATTGTTGCCATCGAGCATGCTGGGACTTGTAGTGCATTTCCTCATTGTTCCACCCTCCAATGGGTTGCCGTTTCAATTTATTGTTTGTTTGTCGCTGTATTTGACATCAAGCTCCGTCGCTCACCCATTTTCAAGGCAGCACAGAGACCAAAACCGGAGTAAGTCTTCGGCGGCAACCAACTATCCCTTTAACTTTTCAGCGTCTCACACATTGGTTCAAGGCGGGATAGTCCTGGCGCACTTTGCTGGTGGTGCGTCGCTTGCGGCAGAACCAAGCCGCTAAACATTGACTCCACTATCTCCACCACGGAAGACACATAGCCGCACTCACATTGATGTCCGCATTTATTAATTATTTCAGCATGGGCAATCCGACGCGTTTCGGTCTTCACAACCTTCTTCCAAGGTAAGCCCCGGCACACGGAAACCCTCCCACAAGTCTGATGCTCTTCTTTGAATGTCCTCCAATGGACGTCATCTTTGACCAATTGTTGCCATCGAGCATGCTGGGACTTGTAGTGCATTTCCTCATTGTTCCACCCTCCAATGGGTTGCCGTTTCAATTTATTGTTTGTTTGTCGCTGTATTTGACATCAAGCTCCGTCGCTCACCCATTTTCAAGGCAGCACAGAGACCAAAACCGGAGTAAGTCTTCGGCGGCAATGTATATTTATACACACGCTCAATGTTTTTGATACAAATCCTTCAGTTGTAATTATACCGTAAAAGTCTAATATACGCATCACCTTTAAATTAATATAACTTTATGTATTGTTTAGCTGCAACCAAAGTTAAAGTACACAATAATTAAAATGTCTTACCTTCTACTTATACCTTTGGCTTGAATGTGTATTTTACACAACACCTTCAAATTATTATATCTCACCACATCTAAATAGAGTTTATTCAAATCTGTAGCCACTCTATATTAACTATAACTCGTGCCTTCGCCATGCACTGCATAGGCAGTTTTATATTATCTCATGTATACCATGTAATATAATAGTAGGACAGTTATGACATCGCATATGAAAGTTTTTGTGAGAACACAGTGCATGATAGAGTGACAAGTGTTAGTTTATGTAGTGGTGCAACTGAGTTATGATTGGCTTGGAACCCGACTCCTAAAAAATAAAAGAATATAACATATAAGGGGGCAGGGACACCCTGAACCCCTCGTGCCTGTAAGGGGGATCCCCTCAGGGACCACTGCTTGGGTTAAATTAAAAAAAAATGTTTCTTAGAGGAATTTAGTAGATCCACAGATCCATGCGACATCCAACGTGACACCTATGGACATTCTCTGATGATCCTGAAGGCAATGTGTGGAATGGGGTTGGCTGCCTGCAGGCGGTTGGGGGCAGACCCTGCAACCAACTTCCCTCTGTGAATGGCCAAAAGACATATGCAGCATGAGGTTGGTTTTACGTATTGTACTAAAATATTATTTTACCTTACCCTCCAAATGAGTTATTGTTTGAACATGTCATGTTTTTTTGCATCTTCCATTTCCATTTACAGAACCTCTTTTTTGCATGTTCCCTAATGAAAGTGAATTGGCGACGAAATAATTTAAATTGTGAATAAAATGTAAGGAAATTGTGTTGACATATGAAAAATATACATTTACCGTCTATATAAAATAATTTGGTATGCAGAGCTTATACATTACTATATCCAGAGTTAGTTACGTTAAACACGGTTCTTTAATAAAACAGCAAAATGAATTACTCTTCTTGTGTGGGTCACAGAAAAACGGACATACTCTGGGAGATGTAAAATCGACCTACAGTGATTAGCAAACGAATCTTCTCCTAGTTTATAACCCATAAAGAACTGACCACACCATTTGATTCTCTCGATATTTCTGTGGTAACGTGTACCCATTATACTGTTCAATATAACAGTTTCGCATTTATTTTAGTTCGTGTTTTGGCACATTTATGTATTCCATAGTCCAGAGTTGAACGCATACATGTCTATGTGTAAGTGATGAATATTGCGTTTTCACTGGTTGTTGAGCACAGAGGATATTTCTGGTTCAATAGCATCGTACATGGTTATCATTTTACATACTATCATTTTCTAAATTTGTAGGACACTTAGACCAGGAAAGTAAAATATTTGTGGTTAAACAAGCAATTAATTATATACTTCTTAAGAACAGAACCTCTTACCGTGTGTGTATATATAAACGATGATGAAATAACTTTAAAACACAGAAAAAACTTCAGTTTAAAACTCTGTTGACAGGCTTTCAAATATAAAAATAAACCAATGGAAGGATAAATAAGGTGTTGTGTACTCCTTAGTTCTCCAACTTTGGCAGCAGTGATGAAATCATTTTTCAGCTACTTGGTCGGTCTGCTGACGAGCGTGGCGAAGGGTTCTAATGAAGTCTTGCCCAGCAGCATGTCTGTCATTGCTGGCACACTCTGTGAGCCAGACAAGCACTTTAGTTCATTATTAGAATGCTGTGGTCTATTCTGGCAGTTCTTGAGAATAAAGAAGCAGTGATGTGTGTGTTTTGATTAAAGTGAGTCTAATTTCAGCTTCTGGCTTTGAGTCTTCCTGATAAATGCATCATGTTGGTTTTGTAGGGCTGTCCAATTTCAAATGCAAACTACTGGAATGCAGGTTCAGATAAATAAACCTCTTGCCTTGTCCAGGGGGTCCAGGGTGTCAACCCAGACAGATACAGAAAAGACAAGACTGTTCTCTAGATCTTAGGTCAACCCATAAAGTGTTCCGCGTTAAATATGAAGTATTGATACTCTTTAGCATTAAAAGAGTTCATATGACCATCTGGGATCTGGCCACCATATGGGTGCACATCCCTAATTGTGTTAGTGAGTGCCCTCACTAGCAGCTGCAGACACATACCAGGGAAGTTAGGTGCAAACCACCAGACTTAGAATATGTTTGGCAGATGGCAGATTCGTGAATTGTCCATGTAGATCTCCTTCTGTCTCTTTCCCTCTCTCTGTTGCCCCCCCTATATACTTCCTTTTTCTGACTGTGGGCTTCAAGGAGGGTGTGGTTAGAGACTGGATGGGTGCTTGGGAACCGGCAGGACCAGCCAATTAAGGCTGACGCGCCAAGTATAAACATAAGGGTCTTTCTTTGGGCACTTGCTGTGATTGCTGCACTCCCTTTAGGTCCTTACATTGGTAACGATGGGTCTTTATTAGTTGATTCAGTCTTATCTGAAGTTTGGGCGGATGGCTGTTCGTAGACAGTCCCTGGGGTCAGGGAGTTATCCCACGGGAGATTTTATGTTGTTAATTTTTTATTTTGCTTATGGTTGATACAGTCCATTAGTTATGTCTCACATGTGGGTGGAAGGGCCTTGTTACTGGGCCCTGCTGTTTTGGGTTGGGGGTAGGTGTGTGGGGGAGAAGTTGGGACACATTGAACAGCAATGGTGCAACATATACGGTAAAAATACTTACCTGGAATATCAGTGGTATGTGCTCCATGGCTAAGCTTTATAACATTTATAATTATTTGAAGCACCGGGGGGTGCAGCTTGCTCTGTTACAGGAGACTTACCTGACGGACACTGCAGGACGGTACGTGCTGGTGGAGGGAAGACTATTGGGTTGGGAAGTGACCATTTGCTGTTGTTAAGTTCCCAATCATGAACAATTGATACACCTGACTTCCCTCTCGGCCCACATAGCGGACATAACGATGGGGCAGTTGGTGGTGGAGGGTGACTTTAAATGGGTTGCGAACGTATACCCGGACCGATTCCACCCACCCCTGGTGAGAGCACAGATGCAGAGGACAGCAGTGGGTTTGTGGGAGTGGATGGCCCATTGGGACCTTCACAACATATGGCGTTTGCAGCATAGCGGAGATAGAGAATACACTTACTACTCACACTTACATCAACTCCACACTCGGATCGACTCATTTTGATGCTCACAAACAAATGGCTCCCTCGGCCGTACATTTTCGGACCACAGCCCACTGATGTTGACTCTCCACCCTCTGAGGCGTAGACCCTCGATACCTGTGTGGCGCCTTTGTCCGGTGGCCTTAGAGGATGCGCCTTTTGCGGAATCACTAAGTGTGGTAGCAGCCATATACTTTACTGAAAATGCGGGCACTCCATCCAAGTCCCTAGTCGAATGGGAGGCCCTTAAGGCGGTTGTGCGGGGACACTGTAAGGGGCAGACTGTAGGGACACAGAGGGAACTCCACAGAGTGCTTACCGGAATTGAGGAGGATCTACGAATCTTAGACGATGCGCAGGTGCCAGATCCTGGAATCCGTGAGGAGCTGTTGGCTAAGGGCAAGCAGTATGATGAGGCCCTGGTAAGGGTTCGATCACATGACTATAGCGCATATATGGACAGAGTACAGAGTGAAGAATGGAAGGTGGGGCGCTTATTGGTGTGGCTTATTAGGCCCAAGTCTAGGGGATCCTCGATTAATCAGATTAGCTTGGCGGAGAACAGGGTTGAATATGATCTGGATAAGATTAATGGTGCCTTTCACATGTATTACGAAATGCTTTACTCGGCTCCACCGGGCCCGCCACAGGAGGAGATCGCTGCTTTCTTGGCCCCCCTGGCACTGGTTGAGGTAGAGGAGGACATTGTGGAGGATCTGGGAGGCCCGCTCACACTTCAGGAAGTCAGGGGAGCTATATCCCAGCTGGCTGGTGGTAAAACACCAGGCCCAGATGGCCTACCTGCTGAATTCTATATGAAATAATGGGAGGTGCTAGCCGCCCACATGGTAACCATGTCTAATGAAGCCCTTCAGTTGGGTCGGTTGTCGCCCTCCACACGATTCGCCACTGTGATACCGCTCCCCAAAACTGAGTGCTTGGAGGCCGGAGTGCGGGACTATAGACCATTGCCTATGCTTAACACCGACTTCAAGATACTTAGTAAAATATTAGCGCTCCAACTGCTCCCCCACATGAAATATCTGGTCCACCCGGACCAGAACGGGTTTGTCCCTTCCCGCAACACGTCCTCCAATTTATGCCGGTTGTACTCGGTCTTGTATTACTCCAAGTCAATAGATCTCCTCCGGGCGGCGCTTCTCTTAGCAGACCTTGAGAAGGCATTTGACAGGGTTAATTAGGACTTCCTTTTAGAAGTAATGTGGAAGATGGGGCTGGGCGTGGGCTGGCTGAAGTGGGTCCAACTGTTGTATACGTCCTCGATGGCACGGGTTAAGATGGGTGGCACCATATCCCCAGAGTACGCCATAACCCGTGGGACAGTTCAGGGATGCCCCTTATCCCTGCTGTTGTTTGCGCTAGTGGGAGAATCACTTGTGGCCCTTTTTCGAGTGAGTGGGGAAGGATTGGGGCTGGAGCTGAATGGTAGGACCTACATAATTTCCTGGTATGCAGATGATCTGCTGATTTATCTTAATGATGCTAACAGAGGGTGGACTCTGCTTTTGCGTTGCTTGAGAGGTTTGGAGGCCTGTTTGGCTTACGGGTGAACCATCGTAAGACACATTTTTTCCAAGTTGCTGGACCCTCCCACCGACCCGAGGATCTCCCTGCCAATTATAATTGGACACCAACCTCCTTCTGGTATTTAGGTATTCAGATCTTCCATTCCCTGGAGGATATAAGGGAGGGTAACCTGGGGAAGGCAATGCGGTCCCTGCGCTCTAGTGTGGCTTTCTGGAGTTCGTTACGGTTACCCTTGAAGGCTAGGATCTCCCTGACAAAGATGGTAATGTTGCCCAGCTTGTTATATTTCTTTGCCAACCTGCCGGTTATGATGTCTGCAACCTGGTTAAGCCCTTGGACGCGCTGGTGCATGATATTTATTTTTGTTTGGATGGGAGACGCAGAGTTGTCCTGCAGACACTGCGGCGTCAGATGGGGAGGGGAAGACTGGGCATGCCGGATTTTGAATTTTATCCGCTGGCTGCGCAATTGCCGTGGCTGTCTCAGTGGTTAGAAGGGGTGAACCAGGAGAGCACCTACTTAGCAGAACCTGGACAGCACCCTTGATTATTGTTGGCCAAGTTGTTGAATCCAGCCATGAAAGTACCCTACACATCGACCTTGCATATCCCCGCCTTGAGGTACTGGAAGTGGTGCATGGTCCGACTCCCGGTTGGTCCGAGGTACACCCCAGTGCTGCCATTGATAGAGTTGCCCCACGGAGAGCCACAAGCGATCCTGGGGGTGGAACAATTATCTGCTTGGATTGAGTCTGGGATTGATGCGACCGGGTATTGCTTTCGGGACAAATGCCTATTCCCTTTTGCAGGGCTGGTTGCCTCCTGGCCAGTTCCTTGTATATGAGACACTGGTAAGGACATTTGAGCAGCTGTGGGGTGCTGGACGGGAGGAGCCGGCGATGCATGATGTTCTCCACTCTGTGGTTACGCTGAGTACGGCAGGGCACCAAATTAAGTGGTTTTATACATCACTCCTGGAAGCATTCCTGTCTCCATTGGCGGATCTCCAAGGGAAATGGGAGAGATGCTTTAATAGACAACTCACTGATGCTGAGTGGAGACGTGCAGTTTGGGGTCCCCAAGAAGGTTTCCCGTTATTCCCGCCTCACATATTTGCAGTTTAATTATGTCCATATGACATACATGACCCCACATCACATACAGACGGCATTTGGAGCTGAGCCCAGGGAATGCCCAAGATGTAGGCAACTGGATGCAGAATTTATCCACATGACTTGGAACTGCACGATTGTACAATGGTTTTGGAAGGTAGTGATGACTAAACTCAATGACACACTGGGCCGTGCGGTAACCCACTCAGTGGAAGTTTGCTTCTTGGGACTCTATCCAAGACCGCCTAAGCGCAAAGTCGAAAGTCCGTGAAGATAGACCTATTGCATGCCAAATGTGCAAGACGAGAAGTCTGGTTAAAATCAATGCTCGGTATGATAGGCAAACTTGAGAGTATGTTATGTAGTAGTTCCAGTCGACTTCTGTAGCGAAATGACTGGGTAAGATAGGAGCATCCACTGTTTAGGTAGGTGGGGTCGGTAAAGGTTCATCAATTGGATTCTTGGCCGGTGCGACGGAGAGTGAAAGCAGGACGAGTGCTCCTGCCGTGGTTCCGGGTGCGGACCCGGAACTACTCTCAAGTTTGCCTATCATACCGAGCATTGATTTTGACCGGACTTCTCGTCCCAACGTCTACACTCACTGCACCTGGTCTCGAGCGGGGCCAGGTTGGAATTATCACTGGCATAGCGACCTGTGGCCAGATACTCATTAACTACAGCCCTGAGGAGTCGCCAAAGTTTTGTAACTGCTTGGCGACGAAACACGTGTCGGCTGGCTATCCATAACCATTAAAGAGGAACCATACTACAATTCGTCCTCTTTCTTCTACCAATGTGGACATTTGAACCTTTAATTGTCCATTGAGACCACATTTCTGTACTTTCCATTTGGTGTGCAATAGGTCTATCTTCACGTACTTAGTGTGTGTCTCGGCACACATGTTTGGAGGGGTTTAGGGCCTTTATCCCCTCACCTATTTGCACCCTCACCTATCCATACCTATGATACACCCGTGAGCAGTGCGCCTAACATTTCCCTCAATGAAAATCCCTGGCCTCAATTGTCTCATTGCAAAGATGAAAGTCGGTTCATTGATTAGGCTTTGGCCTTGGCCAAGCGGTGGATTGCGATCTCTTGTAAATTGTGATGGGGCCGCAGTTTTGGACCTGGACCCTGGAGGTTTGCTCTGGGCTTCAGCAGAGGGTAGGGCACTGCACAAGGAAGAATTGAAGGGCATATGCAGGCACCCTATCGCTGAAGCTTGGAGAGAGGTTCTGTTCAATTGGGAAAATCAGAGCCCCCCCAGATAGTGAGGTGGAGGGGAATGAGACGGCCCCAGCATGGGAGAACTAGCTGGGGTGTGGCGTGGTGGGTGTGGGAAATGGTTGGGGAGGTGGCGCCACAACTCATAGCATGGGCTTGGACTGATCCTGATCGCCTGCCCTGTTCATGTTGCATCCCCTTGTCGTGGGGATCCCTCCTGGTTGTTGCTCCGCCTGTCTTCCCCTCCATGTGCTCCCCACTTCCTGTCCCCTCCTCCCCTCCCCTGCCCCCCGGTGCAGCTGCAGACTACCAACAGACCCCGGGAGTGGTACTGCCCCGGAGGCGGCCGGGCAGCCATGCTTGGGTGAGCCAATAGTAGAAACGACCCCCCTATGTAGAGTATAGTAGGATCGAAAACAGCGCACATGAGGACTGGTTTCATTTATTTTTTCCGTTCGTATGTTAAGGTTAGTGGGTTTCATTATGTAATGGCATGTGAATGTGATTCTCAGCAAGAGGGACTAATGATGTCTCTTTCTTCTTGAGGACTGTCAGGCCCTAGTGATTACAAATAGATGAAAGATAGATATGATTATACAGCAGATGAAAAGGGCTCACCCGGTCTGCACACTAGAGTGGAATACGTAAGGTAACATGCATGCAGGCTAATTGTATTGCACGATCATTTGCTTATCTCTGTAATATATGGATTCTACTCTGCCAAGGGCCGAATGCCCGAACAGATAGGCATTTGACTAACCCTGAATGAAGTACTACGCTACGCTCGCGTAGCTTGCGAAGTTTGCGCTACTTCGCACTAAGCAAATTGCACATAGCACACTGCAAACACGTGTAGCGTAGTGGCCTTTTTTTGCTTGCTCGCAGGCTTCAACCTCAAGTTGGCAACCGTGAGAGAGCAAAATGACATCCAGGCGATACTTTTTCCTCGTTTGCGATCAGCAACATCAAGTTGCCGATCGCGAGCATGGAAAATAAACCTCCTGGAGAGATTCTCAACACGGGGAGGTCAGGTTTCTCATTGCGAATGGTTGCGTATCTTCGCGACCACTTGCGATGAGAAACTGCCAGTCCGTGTTGAGAAAGCTGCAGCTCGAGTAGAAATCTACTCCAGCTGCAGAAAATGACCCCTTGCACTGTGCAAGGTGCGGTTTGCACTGACTGCACAGTGCCGACAAGCATCTACAAAGCACAATGGTTCAGCACTCCACAATGAATAATAGTGAGCCAAAAAAATTTGAAGAATACGTTCAGTAGGGCTTAAAAAATTATTTTATTCTTATTTCTTCATACATACGCTTTGTATGAAGAAATAAGAATAAAATAATTTTTTAAGCCCTACTGAACGGATTCTTCACATTTTATTGGCTCATTATTATTCATTGTGGAGTGCTGAACCATTGTGCTTTGTTGTGATATTTGCAGTGAATGCCCTTGGAAGCCTAGGGGTATGTGGCTTCAGGTCTTGGCACCCAGACTCATTGTACACAAGAGACCAAATTGTAGATAAGTGCGGTCATATTGCCTTGTACCCTTGATGCTTTATTGTTGTTTGTTAAGCATCCGGCACTGTGCAATCAGTGCAAACAGCATTTTGCACAGCGCACTAAGCAGTTCGCGTAGCTCACGTAGTGCAAAGTGCAGTTGAACTGATTACCTACTGAATCTTAAAACTCTTCATGTAAATGATCTACTATATGGTTGTAAATGTCAATAAATGATTGATGAGTCTGTGAGAGCATCGCTTCATAGTGATCCTTGAAAAGCCCCTCCAATCCTCTGCATCCCAACCTTTGAATGTAGGCCCGGGGTCTGGAAATGTGTCCCCCCATGAGGTTTCTGCCGATTCATATGCCTCTGCTTTACGGCTCAGGTGCATGAGAAAAGGCATTCCCATATTTGCATGTTGCCTCGCTCCCATGCAAATACCACAAACAACACTTTACATTGCAGAAGTGCTAACTTTGAGCTCACGCAGAGGGTGTTACATGTTTTGTAATACCAAAGAATTCGCCAGAAAACCAAAAATAGATGTAAACTCTTTTTGCCCTCCATGTATTTTTGTCTAACAGGTCTGCAGACTAATCGTGTGGCTTATTTGAAAATTGAATGCACAACTGAACATTGTTGTGCCAATTAATAAATAATGCCAATCTGAAAATAACTCAAATAAAAAAATCCTATCATATCACAAGGCAGAAGAAGTTCTAGCAAATATATATCCTGTGCCACAATATTAATCATTATAGTGTCAGAAAGCACGCTCATCAGAAATGTTGTGCTGTAGAACATGTCCTTTAGAACAGCTGTGCACAGACTTGCTTTTAGGAATACAATTGCAATGTAGATGCCTCTATTGTGCCAATCAGAAATACTGTGCCAGGAGTGCAGCCTAGTGAGAGGTCATGCTAGTTGTTCGCATTGTGTAAGGCCATACAATACATTCCCTTACAAAACTACAGTTAAAAGGGCAATATAGTTGTCAAGTTAAACCTAAAAAGGACTGACATTTGCAACTTACCATAAGTTGTGCAAATCATAATTTTTCACACTAATACGTACTGCTGATGAACCAAGGTATAGTAGATCAATTACCAGTTCATTTTTTTGCAAACAAGCTTAAATGAATCTCAGTAGATACACTTCTTTTTATTCTCTCTCTTTCTCTCTTTATTTTCCGGAGTATCTAGGAGCTCCCTGAGTAACTAGTCCTGTTAATGAACGTATGAAATAACCTGCAAGGTTGACACGTTGATAACAATACTCAGGCAAGATCCTTTCTCCACTTCCAAGACACTGTGCTGATTTGTACATAAACACACACCACCACTTATCCTTGTCATTTATTCTCATGTGATGATTGTAGGCACTGAGCATTTTATTCTTCCGTGTTTTAAATATTTCTAAGTTATATTCTTAATAAATTCTTCTGCTTTGGCTCACTTTGTTTTTTCCTCATCTGACATCAATAGGTGTATAGGGGCTTGGTTAGGAAGATCAAGCAAGCAAGTTCGAATTGTTCTCCCTAAAAAAACAGGGCCAAGACTTTCATTTATGTTGCACTCTAAACCAGCTCTACAGTCACTTTATATAGGGTGGGTATTTGGAACATGTTTCTTTGGGCCCTCATGCACCCAATTCCCCTTCCAAAACTTTAGCTATTGATATCTTAATCACAGTACACATTTCTCATTTTCCCACCAGCTCCACCCTCCATGTTCTTAAGATTTTGTTTCCCAGACATTCCATGTCTCCCAAAAGTATGATTTTTCATCCAATGAGCTCTTACGTTCCAGAGAGCTTATCCTCTAGACAAATAATATCCATTCAGTTTTTGTTGGAGGAGTAGGCAATACTCATTGTATGCACATCTCCCTTCTTGCCAATAAAATTAACACAGTCAGTACAAATGTTGTTTTCTGAGTAACTTCACAGGTTTATGGCTCCCTCAACAACCCCAAATATTGCCATTGCTATGCTTACCTTAATGTCTTTATCTATAACCTTGTTGAACATATTACCCACATCTTGCCAGAAGGTCTCTATCAGAGGGCATCGCCAAAACATATGGATATCGTCCACTTTATCCTCTCTGCACATTTCTCCCAGCATAGAATAGGGTTTTCACCCTGCCTCTATCAGTGTCCAATACCACTTTGACACTTCTTTCACTTGAGGAGGTCCTAATTGATGTTTTACCTCATAGCCCATCCTTCCTTCCCCTACTTTCCCCAGTACTCTTGCCCAGCTTGACAATTGGTAGTACTTGAACTTGGAAAGGTGTCCTACCGTTGTTTTCTTTAAAATTTCCCAGGAAATTAATGTTTTCTCCTGCAGAATTTGACCCCACTTCTTTATTCTTGCTTCAGCCAGCGGCACTGCCAAGTTATCTGAAAGACGTATAGGAGGGCCTGGGCCATCCCAAATTGTGGCAGAAGTACAGTAATATGGTATTGCCAGGGACCATCTTATTTGATACCATGTCTTACGTGCGGCCTTCAGGATCTTTAGCCTGACCTTTTTAACATATTTAGGATAGCCAAATCTATACAGAAACAAATCTGCCATCTCAGCATGATCCTTTGTTAAGGATTTAAAAAGTGAGGTACAAAACTCATTTTCCAGAAGGAGAGATCTAAAGGTCTTTAACTGAAAAGCCGGACAATATATAAGAAAATCAGGACTACCAATGTCCCCATGTATTTTCGTCTGATGCACTTCTTCCAAGCAATCAATACTCCTTTAGCATAGCAAATAAAACTGCTTAGTTCACCTTGTAATTTCTTAAAAGCATCCAGGTTGAAATCTAGGAGGATTGTGTCAAAGATAAAAGTAAACTTTGGCAGTATGAACATTTGTAAGGTTATTTGATCTTTGAGAGGGAGACTACTCCAGGTTTACAATAACGTTTTAGTTTTACCTTTTGCATTAGTAATATTAATCTGGGGCAAATTGTTGAAATCTTGTACCACCTGAATCCTTAAATAACTGATCTCATTTCACCAATGAGCTAAAGCACTGTTTATTCGTCTCCATAATGTCATTCTTTTGTTGGTTGACTGAATACCCTGATACTTTTCCACACTCCTTGAGGGTATACAAAATCTGTGGGAGGGATTTTTCCTTTTCACTAGTATAGATCATTAAATCATCCGCATACAGACCCATCTTTTTTATCCAATCTTTGCATTTAAATGGGCTGATGTTTATTTACATTTGATCTTATTTTATTTGCCAAGCATTCAATGTATATATTAAAAAGTAAGTGTGACAAAGGGCAACCCTGACGTGTCCCTCTTTTGATTATTATTTGATCTTTAGGATTGTCATTCACTAGAATCCTAGTGGTAGGGTTTCTATAGATCACTGACACAGTTCTAGAAAATTCCTCCCCCAGATTGTGTTGCCTAATTGTCAATTGTAAAAAAGGCAAGCTAACCCTATGAAACAACTTTTCTGCTTCAAAAGTGAGGACGTCAGGGGAATTTTATCTCATACAGACAAGTCTATTGCTCCAATTAACTCATGTGTAAGATCATGTAGTTGTCACCCTCTAATGAACCCCTTTTGGTCCATGTGTATTAGCTGCCCAATAACACTCTCCAAATGTTTTGCCAAAATCTGAGTATATATCTTGTAATCACAGTTTAAGGAGGATATCAGTGTACATGATTCGCATAACTTAGGTTTCTTATTTGGTTTTAAAATGATACTAATCGTGTTCATAAGTTTTACTTTTGACATGTGGCAAACATGAATAAAGAAAAGGGCTCTCCTGTTTCCTGGTATCTGCCGAGCAGGGTCGGTACTCCACTGGTCACTGTGCCTGGGATGGACAACAGGTTTGTTTCTCAAGGGACAGGCCCATAGAGTTAGCAGCCGAGGGGTGGTTATCTCCTCATGTTAACAATCCAACCAGCACTATGGCCATCTCACCCATTCACCCAACCCCATATCTCACTGACTAAGCTACACCATTCCTCAAATTCCTGCGCTTTTCATGTTGATCTGGATTTCCTCCCCACCCCTTAGCTCATCCATTGTATCACCAAACCCTGCCCAACAGGGGTTTTTTTTTCTTGCTCCTAACCTGTCACACCCACCTGCCACTCTGTTGATCGCATACCTTCCCGCTCAGTCATATTCTGTTTTGAGAATCACATTTTGTATACCAGTGGGAAATTTTAAAGGTACCCATGACTATGGCTAAAGTGTCCATGGCAAATTTCTGCAACTATCATGTTGTATTTACTCCTTGACATAAGGGGCTCACCCATGCGAAAATACTGACCTTGGTACAGGGGAAGTCATTTCTGACTTCTGATATTTGAAAAACCTGGCTCTACTTCTAGGAAAGTGTGTGCAAGAAATAGGGGGTACCCCCGACTAAAGTTCCTAATTCGGGATAAATCAAACAGTTGAGAATACAATAAATTAGGAACAGATTAAATTATGGACTAGGACTGACATCAGACAATAATGAATGTATCTAAACAAAAAATCTTGGTACAAAAATGTGTATTCTTTATTAGATCATATTTAATTATAAAAGAGTAACCATATTTAGCTACTATAAATATATATATGCGATGAGCTATCTACATATATAACATACTGTAGATTCCAATTCATTGGTATTTGTATTACATTACAGTAGTTGTCTAAACCATGCCTAAAGGTTACAGTTTACTACGCGCGTTTCGGCTGTGAGCCTTCATCAGGAAGCCATGAGTATTCCCAGAGAACCTATATAAAGAAATATATATACAAAAATACATATCAGTGTCAGTCTATATATATCACAGTATCAGTCTATTGTCCTATACAGAAACATTCAAAGGAAGCCCTTAAAAGTGTCTATCTATGTACAATATTTACAAATGTTTAGTCAACGCAAGTGGGACACAAAGCTGCCTCACTTTCCTTATTTACATATATACAAATATACATGCATACAAAAATACAATAATACAAAAATACAGTTCCTGCAACTTGGTGCGCATCCTGGCTAACCCTTTATAAAGATTGGTACTAGCCCTGGAATTTAAGTGTACCCTGACGAAAAACCGGGGGATGAGGGGGGGGAAAGAAGGGGGGGGAGGGGGTGAAAGAAGGGGGGGGAAGGGGGAAGGGGAAGGGGAGGGGGGAGGGGGAAAACAGAGGAAGGGAAGGGGAAGGGGAAGGGAGGGGGAAAGGTGGTGGGGGGTGAGTGTTAGAAAGGGAAGTGGGAGAAGGTTATGGGGATGGGGGTGGGGGGGAAAGAAGGCGGGATTCGGGAAAAGTATTCATTGTGATAAGAAGACATAGGTACCTGAGGATAGGTAGATGTTACCGAGTGCGGCCTGAGTGGGATATAATGGTGTGAGGCAATGGTATCTGCAAAAGGGAAATGGAATTGGATATCAATTGAGCCAAACAATTAGATCAAGGTGTTTAGCATTTAGAGAACTCTGATATAATGAAGGTATAGAAAAGATCTAAATACCTTATTTAGAAAAGTATGAAGCTACCCGGGCCATTCATGTAGGTGTAGCTAGAATGTTAAGTTGAAGTTGGTACTAGGAAGAAAAACAGAGGAAGGTTTGGTATCTTCAAAAATGGCCAAATTGTGTGGTCACCAGCTGGTACTGCCCTAATAGAAATGAATACCTCCGTGCTGACTGTGTCACGTTGTCCAATATTGGGGTCTGGTGAGTAGGTAAAGCAGTCTACCAGAGTAGATGGCGGTAAAACGTCTGTGGCCGTTTTTATCTGCAGATAGAGTGGATATGTATATGAAGCGTTGCTGATTTTAATAAGATAACTGCCTTAAAACATATACACAGATTTGCGTGTAAACTTGATGGTGAAGATGGTAAAAAAAACATTAGAGGTCCCTGATTGGGCAATCTTTTGGAATGTTCTATGCGGGGATCTGTAGATAGTGGGCTGGGATTGCAGCCTGTGTTAAGTCGGGAGTCCGTAATACGGTTATCTGAAAAAAGTCGGGACAGGGTACAGTCAAACATGAGGCGGACCCGCTCGCAAACAGTCTCAAAATAGGGGCTTAGCTTTATGCTATTGGATACGGCGTGAGCGGGAATCGGTAAATACCTGTTCATGGGGTCCCGTAATCGATCCTATGATGGGGTCTGTAGGCGCCTCGGTGGTGTGTCCCGGTCGTCCGAGAGCGTAGAGAGAGTGGGCAGTGTTTTTAAATGCACATTTCGCGCGCAATGTGGCTGGTGGGAAGTGACGTCCCGCTGTTGGGTGGTCGAAAGAAAGGAAGGACGCGGTCTGAAATGCTGGATTATCGTCTGTTGGGTATCGGACATCTTGGAACTGGTTGGTGTTGTTTCATGCAGTGTGGTCGTGTACCCCAGGGGACATAAGTTTCAGAAATGCCGGTATGATACATGGCAGCGTGTTTATTATATGAAAGGGATATGTTTTGTTGAAAATGACGAGATGTTACCTAAGTTTCAGAGATACCGATATGATACATGGCAACATGTCTATTTTATAGGAGGGATATATGTGTTGGGAAGGACAAGGTATTACGGTGGATGGAAGGGGGACCTGATGTGTTAGGACCAAGGTGCGGAGAGTGTGTTTGAAGGACTAAAGGTAATGGGTGGAGCAAGGGATACTGATGGGATGGAACTACCACTGCGTGTGGGATAGCTATTTGAGGGATGGCATCTTGGGACGGCCGGCGAGAGTAGTGTGAAAAAGATGGACCGTGGATGATAGAGGACTGGTTCAGCCATAGTTGTATTTGAGGACCTGGTCCCAGGGTATTTCGTTGTTTAAACCTTTGATGTACGTATCCAGAGTGAAAATCCAGTATACTTCTCTGCATTTTCGTACTTGTGTGCTGAGCGTGCCTGATGACTTACGTATTTTTTCCAGGATGTGCCAGCGTATATCATTTGGATTGTGTTTTGCCTCAATATAGTGTTTAACTAATGGGGCTTGCATTTTGCCCGTTCGAATGGCTGATCTATGCTCAGACAAACGGGTGGACATCATGCGGGCTGTTTCGCCTACGTATCCCATGCCACAAGGGCATAGCAATAAGTAAACTACATTTGTAGTTTTACAATTTGTTAGGGTTTTGGATCGCAGGGATTTTTTGTTGAACATCCATTCTTTGGTCTCTATAGCAAAGTCACAGGCAGTGCAGGAAAGGCATTTGAAATTGCCCACTACCGGAGTCATGCCAGTGAGAGATCGTTGGGTGGGGGGATTGTTTGTTGGCTCCATTCTTGATCGTACAACTAAGTCTTTAAGGTTTTTGTTTTTTCTGTAGGCAAAGACTGGTTTAGGGAGCTGATTGTCCTTGGTTTTGGTGGCATTCAGAATGTGCCAATTAGCAAAAACTATCTGTTGGAGTTTAGCATTCATGGTTGAATGTCTTGTCACAAAGACTAGTTTGGGATTAGGTTCTTTGATGCGTGGTGTCAATAGATGTTGTCTATCAAAGAACCTCGCTCTTTTATAGGCATCACGAACTCTTTTAGGGTATCCTCGAGATACAAATTTGCTTTACATCTCGGCTGCTCTCTTGTCAAAGTCTGTTAATGAAGAACAATTTCTTCGGACTCGAAGGAATTGGCCGAAGGGGATGCTGGATTTTTGAGTTTTGGGGTGATAACTGGTATAATGTAGAAGTGGGTTGCGAGCGGTGGGCTTCACAAACAGGTCTACATTAAGATGGTTATTGGTGCTGAATATATTGATATCCAAGAATTCTACCCGTGTTTGGCTTGATGTGGCCGTGAGGTGGATGTTCTCATCACATAAGTTAAGCCAAGATACAAAGGTGGAAAGGGGGGTCGTTTCTGAGGTCCAAATGAAGAAAATATCATCTATATAGCGAGCCCAAGATGTGACGGACTCGCTAAAAGGGGCAATTTCGTTATATATGAATTTGGATTCATATTCGGCCATGAATATATTGACTACTGTAGGCGCACATGATGCCCCCATGCTTACGCCTTTTGTCTGCTGGAAAAGGGAACCATTGAAGTCGAAAGTGTTCTCCGATAGGACTATTCCCAGGCAGTCAAGGATGAAAGCTTTCGGACAATCTATTGCATAGGTGTCAATGAACCAGGAGACTGCAGAGATCGCTCCTGATTGGGGAATGTTAGAGTATAAGTCCTCTATGTCCATAGTGACCATCCATTGCATAACTGGATTGAATGGCAGTGATTCTACGACATTAATAATGTCTCTAGTATCTTTTATGTGTGAGGGAATCTTCGAAATGTGCGGTCTGAGGATGGTATCAATGTATTTTGATAGTGGCTCAGTTATGGACCCAATAGTTGTAACTATGGGTCTGTATGGGGGATCATCGCTGTTTTTATGGATCTTGGGAACCCCATATATTGCTGCCATTTTTGGTTGGTGGACATTTAGAAATTGCCATTCTTGTTCACAGATAACATCATCATTCAATGCCTTGGTTGGCAAGGCAAGAATGGCGGACTGTACTTTTTTGGTAGGGTCTTTTTTGATCGGGATATAGTGGTTTGGGTCACTAAGAAGTTTTTCCATGTTTGGTATGTATTGTGTAGAGTCTAACACCACAATCCCTCCGCCTTTATCGCAACATTTGATGATAATGTCTTTATTCGATTTAAGGGCTATCAATGCTTGATGTTCATCATGTGAAATGTTGAAACTGGGCTTTTAGACAACTACTGTAATGTAATACAAATACCAATGAATTGGAATCTACAGTATGTTATATATGTAGATAGCTCATCACATATATATATTTATAGTAGCTAAACATTATTGCTATTTTATAATTAAATATGATCTAATAAAGAATACACATTTTTGTACCAAGATTTTTTGTTTAGATACATTCATTATTGTCTGATGTCAGTCCTAGTCCATAATTTAATCTGTTCCTAATTTATTGTATTCTCAACTGTCTACTTCTAGGAAAGGCCAGCCTTCCCTCGTGCACCATGGAAGTACTGGAATATTTCATGAATGCCCTTTAAGTGTCTGTGGTGTTTTAGCAAATTTGAACCCAAAAATTTCAAGTGTCAGGGGAGAAGCCCACTCTTCTTCAAACCACATACAAGAAATCTGTTTACTCATTTTGCTCGCTGAAAGTATCACACCCCATCACTTACATCGATCTTTAGCCTGCACTAATGATCAAAATGTGCAGGGTGTAGAGGGGAAAATGTAAAAGAAGAGTGCATACTGTCTCTGCAGAAAGGACAGGAGGAGAGTTTGAGCAACGAAATAAAAGCATTCTCTAATTGTTAACATGAATATCCTTGCTTACATTTAAAAAAAAATGGCTAGGCCTGTCACCCTCTTAATCTACCTGTATTTTTTCCCATTTTTTTCTTCTGAAAAACACTCCACAAGTAGGTAGCGGGAAAACTTGACTGGAGCCAGGAACACTGTAGTAAAGGAAGATCAGGAGTCCACTTGATATGTTAAGATCCTTTATTCAGGTTCCTTCCAGGTTAGACAGATAGGTTACTTTATAATGTAGATAGATAGGAAAACCCCACCAGGAGCTCGCTGTTGGTAGCTCAGCCTCAGGTGACCAACTGCCACAACAGGGAATAGAGAGGTACAATCAACTAGAGAGACACCCTGGCATTCTATGATGTCATAAGTATAGTAGTATTGTCTAGCCAGAGAGGAACAGTGGAGATAGTGTTTACTACATATCCTCTCTCTTTATAGAGAAATAACAGAACAAAGGAAAACTCAGTAACAATACCTCATATGTCTCAAACAGCAAGGAAGTACACATTTTAGAACAACGAAAGGTAGTAGTGTACAATAAAAGATGACTCTAACATGAGGTATTGTTATTCGAGAAAAGAACAAAGATTCAGCATTATGACATCAGAATTATGACATAATACACCACATCCCCTCTCCTTAACAAAAGAGCGAGGTTTTAAGACAAACCAAGACAACCCTCAACACAACCCTTGATGAAGAAATGTCAACACTTAATGTATGACAAGAATGTAACTCGAATCTTACCTAAATGAAGCCCTGGCCAGTAGCAACAAGAAGGTAGACTCAGATAAAACATAGTGTAAACACAATCTTTATCAATAACAGGAGAAGGGTACTCTGCAGGACAGCATGGTTACACTGCAGGACAGCATGGGCATTGACTACCCAAAAAAAAACAAAGTTTCCCCTAGATAGGGTACACCGCAGAGCAGACTAAATATCTCTGGGAACAAGGCATGGAGTAGCCATTAAAACTTAAAAACATACTATGGGCGTTGACTACCCATCAACATCCCCAAACAACCAACCATGGCATGGACTACCACAGACACTAACGTCCCCAGACGAGGGTACAGCGCAGAGTAAAGACTATAACCCTGGGACAAGAGATGGGTATGGACTACCCACTAATACCAACATCCCCAGAAGAGAGTACAACCATTGGTATGGACTCACAAACACCAACATCCCCAGAAGAGGGTACAACCATGGGCATGGACACACCTTGTGAATTGGTATGGACTTGGACTACCCACAATGACACTACACCCACTCAAATAATCGAAACAAGACCAAACCCTACATGGAATTCACTATGAGGTACTCCATAACTCTAGAAAAATGATTTCGTTAGAGTTAAAAACTGTCAATCTGATCCCACATGCAAGCGATAGGGCAAACACTGAAGAGACCATTAACAACACAAAAGATTATGCTGAAAACAATATGCAAGATAAACACTTCAAAATAAAATAGTAAATAATGCCAGCTCCGGTGAGCGACCTCTCACCCGAGTTCCATGCACTCAGCTTCTTGTAGTCAGCGCTGAAACTTGCATCAAAAACGGAATGTTACCCAGTCTTCGAATGTCAGGCAGTCTTGTAACTAAAATATGTCAAAGATCAAATGGCTATACTCTTCTGTAGCCAGACAGAACAACGTTTCTCGAAACCACCATGCCGAGATTGTTAGGAAGGACGAAATACAGCAAAGTAGTAAAGATGTTAGGCAAGTTGAAGTATTGTCAAAAAAAAAAAACTAAAATGGCGGCACGCCTCTTGACGCTGTGCCGAGAGGTTCAAGGCACGTTGGTGCACTAACGTGTTGCCAGGCAGCTGGAAGGCAAGACGTCACAGCGAAGACAGAGACATGACGAGACCGGTAAGACTGTGACCGGTAAGAGCGTGCGTGTAGAAAGGCTCGTGACATTTTAAAAATGCGGCGGTTCGACTCTCATGAACCAAACTGCATTGAGAATCGAATAGAAAGTTAATAAAAATGTCCTCCACTCACAAGCAAAAATACTGTTCATAGTTGCGCCGAGTCTTCTTTCAACAAGCACTCTTTTGAGCAGCTCGCACTTGGTAGGAAAGCTAAACTTCCAAACTGCTCCGGAAGATTGAGGCTCTCCGTGTTCTCCGTGTCCACTGCAATGTGCAGAAACGCACAGGAAAGCCATAACAACCCTGTAACTTTACATAATGCTGCAACACACCTACCAGGAAAAGTCTCCACTTGTCTTGTCAGAGGTTCCTCGCAAAGCAGAGCATCCGCAGAGCGTGCGAGAATGTGGACACAGATGGTTCTTGTTAACCAGTGCCACAAATCACCCAGACAGTTCCTCTGAGAAAGGTTAGAAAAGTTCACCGCAACAAACTTCCTCACATACGCATCTACATAGCGCAGGCTGTGAAGAAAATCCCAAGTTGCAAGTTGAAATGCACAGCCATCCTTTTTTTTTTTGTACTTGCCAAAGTATAATTAGCCAGTTGCTGTCAACACTTAACGCTTCCCACACTGGATGAAGGCCAGACGAAATGGGTACACATTGTAGGCCTCAGGAAATAGTGTTGCTGGTGAAACTTTTCCCAGATATGAAGAGCATGTAGACAGGCTAATTAGTAACAAACGCTCCGGTTACAGGTTGACCATATACACGCAGACATAAACATAAAGACGTATGCCCAGGGTGTAGGCTGTCCAGGTGTGATAAGACACTGGTGGGGTGAGCTGGGCATTACTTTTTGTCATATGTTTAGTTTTCACAAAGTCTTTAGTTCCTTATCCTTGAGTTCCTTAGTTGTCCTTTCTCCTCAGTGCACGCAGAGGTTCATCCTTCTTAAGAAACGTCGCCAAACTGTAGTAAAGGAAGATCAGGAGTCCACTTGATATGTTAAGATCCTTTATTCAGGTTCCTTCCAGGTTAGACAGATAGGTTACTTTATAATGTAGATAGATAGGAAAACCCCACCAGGAGCTCGCTGTTGGTAGCTCAGCCTCAGGTGACCAACTGCCACAACAGGGAATAGAGAGGTACAATCAACTAGAGAGACACCCTGGCATTCTATGATGTCATAAGTATAGTAGTATTGTCTAGCCAGAGAGGAACAGTGAAGATAGTGTTTACTACAAACACCATGTACAGCCAACATACGTATTTTACAGTACAAACTGTAGATCACTGCCCAAGCATAAGCATGAAATTTTTAATCTCCTCACTGAAGAATGTCCTAGCGCCGTCTTCCTAACCGAGACATGGCTACATGACAGCGCTGGCCCAGATGTTGCCATTGCCCTCCCTGACAACTACGCCATTGCCAGACTTGATAGGGAAAAACAGGTAGGGGGCGGGATAGCCATCATTTTTAACAGAGAGTTCAAATGTACTTTGGAATCTGTACAAATTCCAGATTGTGAAGCGGGTCTTTTTAAAATTACCTTGAACCCCAATTTCACAATGTCAGGCCTTCTGATCTATCGTCCACCAGGTAACCCCTCTCAATGGGTATCAAACTTTGCAAATCTTATTACGCCCTACTATATGTCATCTAGCAATTTCTCTCTGCTGGGTGATCTAAATCTACACCTGGAAGATCCCACCATCCCCTCATGCTATAATTTTCTGGAAGATCTAGCTGCACTGAATTTACCTATTATCAACTCCAGCCCTACTCATATAGCTGGCCACTTGTTGGACCCCATAATATCTAACGTCAGTGAACTCACGCACATCGCCACCATACCTTCTGGCTGGTCCGACCATCATCTCATCAGCTTTAGCATTTCTTTTCCACCCTCCCCGAGTGTGAAACAAAACACTATTGCCACTAAGAGAAGGAACTGGAAGTCAGTCGACATCGATGCTTTAAATGCGGCACTCAAACAAAACCCTCCTAGCCCTAACTCCAACATGGACCACGTAGCAATTGAGACCCAAAATTGGCTAACAAATGCAGCAAATAGCTGTCTGCCTTCTACTCACACCAAAGGGAGTAGGCATCGTCCCCCGGCCCCATGGTTTAACGACAGCCTTAAAACCGAAAAATCAAAATGCAAAGCATTAGAACGTAAATGGCGTAAAAAGTACGACCCTAATGCCAAAAAATGCTATCATGAAGCCAGAAACCACTATCATGCGGCGTGTACAAAGGCAAGAGCTGCCTTTGTCTCAAAAACAATTACCGAAGCAACTAACATGCCCAAAACTCTTTTTTCTAAAGTTAAGGAATTGGCGGGCGCACATACTACAGCCGCTGCACCCCCCCTAAGCGCTCAACAATGTCAAGCGTTAGCTTGCTTCTTTACTGAGAAAATCGACAAAATTATCTCAGACATCAATACTAAAATATCTGACGCTGACCCACCCCCTCCATCTAACCCTATCCTGCCTCAACCCACTGCTTTAGGCGAAAACCTGCTGGAATCCTGGCCGAGTCTCTCATTAGAGATTCTCAAAGGAATCCTAAAATCAGTTAAATCTGGCTCCCCTAGGGACCCCATCCCTATTAAAATTATAAAAAAACTGGATGACCAGTCCTTGAATATCATAGCCAACCTCTTAAACTTGTCCCTCGACCTCGCCACTGTCCCGGCCTTATGGAAACACGCTATGGTGACACCCCTCTTGAAAAAGCCAAATGCTAACCCAGAAATACTGGCCAACTATAGGCCTATATCTCTGCTTCCTGCTTTTTCAAAGTGCCTCGAGAGACACGTTCACTCCACGTTAGCCACTTTTGCAGAGGAAAACTCCTTACTCCATCCTTCGCAATCTGGTTTCAGGGCTGGGTTCTCGACGGAGACCGCCCTGTTAGGTGTCACTGAAAATATCAGGAAACTTCTTGACCAAGGCCAGACGGTAGCACTCGTGCTATTGGATCTAAGTGCGGCGTTCGATACCATCTCCCACGAAACGCTCATTAGAGAACTACACACAAATGGCATAAGAGGAAAGGCTCTGGAGTGGATCAAATCCTTCCTGGCAAACAGAACCTTTCAGATCGCATCAGCACAGGCCGAGTCAGACACCTTACCTGCAGCTCATGGAGTGCCGCAGGGGTCCATCCTGAGCCCTCTGTTTTTTAATATCTATCTCAAACCGCTGGTAGAACTTGTTGAAAAGCTAGGGCTAACGCTCATGAACTACGCCGATGACACCCAAATCATTTTTTCCCTGTCGAATTCTTGTCCCCACTCCCCGTCGTTACTCAAGGAAGGATTACTAAAAATATTGAACTGGATGACAGCAAACCAGTTAAAACTGAACGGCGACAAGACGGAAATTCTGATTTTGGGAAAAGACAAAGATCTTTGGAACCCCGCGCATTGGCCAGAACAGATGGGCATCCTTCCTACCCCGGTGTCCCATGCTCGAAATCTGGGCTTTGTACTAGACAACGCCTTATCCATGGACAAGCAGGCCAGTAAAGTTACTGGATTGTGTCTCACCATAGCTAGATGGTTGAGGAAAATCCTGTGGATGTTGCCTATGTCAACACAGAAGACCGTAGTCAATGCCCTTATCACATCAAGGCTTGACTACGGCAACATCCTATATTTAGGCGCAAATAAATCTGTCATTGGACGACTACAAGTAGCGCAAAACGCTGCGGTCAGACTCCTGTGTAAAATTCCTAGGAACGCTGGAGTCTCGAACCATCGCCGGGACCTTCATTGGCTCAGGATAGAGAGTAGAGTTCGTTTCAAGGCCTTGAACTACATGTTCAAAATAAAAACAGGAGGAGCCCCAAAATACCTCCAATCCCTTGCTTGCCTCTACACGCTAAAGAGAAACCTCCGGTCCCAGACAGCAGCATGCTTCTGTATACCAAGGTTTAAACGTGCAAGATCAGGGGGCAGATCTTTTGCCTATCTTGGTCCCTCCCTGTGGAACACGCTTCCACCAAGCATTCGGAAGGAAGATAACTACCATAGTTTTAGAAAGCTTGTAAAGACCTGGCTGTACGAACAATAACCACCTCAAAATCTCCCTCCGTTTCTGTCTTTTTCTAGCTGTGTCTAGGCGCCGGGAAACCCTTCTTGGGTAGCTGTTGCGCCCTATAAATTGACAAAATAAAATAAATAAAATAGACCTGATGTCTGCCTTGCTTCAGGGTAGGCTGACCTGCAGCTTGAAGAGTAAACAGTGGTCAAGAGACCTTAATATGAGACAGGATATCTGAACAGGGAAACCTGATGGTGGGGCTCAAAGCCAGAATAACAGAACTGCTAGAAGAATTCACAGGAAGACGTGTCTTCCAACAACAGTACCTGAAGTGGCAGTACTTTAGGATATCCTGATGCTTTGGCAGAAGAGTTGAAGGCCCCCACACAGCCTGGCACACATGCATTCCTTTTAACACTCCAAATAATTTTAGACCACCAGGCTCCCCATGAAAACAACCCCAGTTACTCACTTTAAGCCTCATGATCACACAGTACTCCATCAAGGCTGGGAAAGCTAGTAGGTCAGTACAATCACTGGCAGAGCCATGTCCAGCTCATATATGCAAGAATATCCTCATTGGTAGCTCAGCAGCCAATCCCGCCGGAAATATCATCAACTCCTTGGCTAAAGGTCTATTCCCAAAAACTCCCTAAAACAAAGAGGCTTTCATACAAAGGGTCCTTCTAACTTCTGGTCAATAGCTAATTGCTTCTAGACAAAAAGATTGAAAGATCATTTTTAAGACAAATATCTACATTCATTGAAGAAAGTAACATTCTCTCAGACTACCAAAACAGATTCTGGTATGATTGCGGCACAAATGCAGCACTGACTTCCACATGGATGATTCAAACACTGCAATGGATTTCAATGGAGAACCACGACTCCTATCCTTGACCTCTTTTGTTGCTTTGATTCTTTTCATCTCAATGGGGAGTTGGACCAATCTTTCTTAACAAATAACTTTGCATCTGTATTCCAGCTAGACCTCTACCATTGACCCTGGCATCTCTGCCCATAAAACTCCCTACTTGGCAACTTTTGCCAGCTGATCGATAACAACCTTGTGAATTTCTGCATGGATGTGCCTCAATATACTACACATACAGGAACTGCTCAATGTGGCATGGTAACAATAACTATTGGATTTGTATTTAGTGTAGCACAGGTGTATGACTTTGCATTTACAGGCAGCAATATTACAAACTCAGTCCACACAATTACCTCAGAGAATAGGGAATGTGATTTTGGGAAATGAATCTGTGGTTTACCAGTTTACACACCCCAAAGTAATGTGCATTTGCCCTTGAAGCAATTCTTAATTTGTAAAATAATAAATGCAGTGGCCCAAAGTGTTGCTCAGGAGCCTGTACTCGGCAACGTCAAATGCTGTGAGAGCCCAATACCAAGACTGCTTAGAGGTTATTCAATGTGTGCCACTTTCATCCCCCCACCATGCACTCCTTGTCCTTGGTTCTAACTCTTGCAAGTTATTATTCATCTTCGATTTCTTCCATTGTCACAATTTTGCCATCTTTTCCTTCCTCCTGTCTCCCTTTTGTGTAAAATCTGATGAGGAAAATATGTGCGGGACCCTGTAAATGAGTATCAATGGGCTCCACCTGCTAATACCGGCTCAAATTAAGTACTGGTACTAAGCCTATTATTTTGAGACCTGTACGTAAGGGCAAATCCTCACCCATCAATATTTTAAAGCATCTTATTGGGTAAGCTAAACTGTATCTCCAGTAACAATGGGTCAGGAGTATTTTCTCGACTTGTAATGAGTTGAAGCCAAGAGACAATATCAAATCGACAAAAAGTATGTTTGTTATAATATAATTGTTTTCCAACATATATAAATTGCACAATTTGTCACTTATTTTTCCTCATACAATGGCTATGAGGTTACCTCTGACCCCATTTCTGGAAATAATTGTCCTGCCCCATTGTTGGGTCTGTTAGTCCCCTCCCGAAGTTCGGGTCTAGTTGCACTGCCATCAGCATTACACACAATTTGTTTAAACTACAGTATACACTCGCACAGCACAGTTCCACAATGCCCGCAAGTCCAAAAATGTGTGCTGTTAGATTGCCTGGAAATAGATCAAGAGTAGTGGGCAACGTCACAAAATGCCATTTCTAATTTTCAGAAACTGGTTAACACCACACACAATCCAATAATTAAAACACTGACAGTTTATTGGGAGAAAGAAATCACTGAAGCTATAAAAACAATATGTAGGTAATGTTGGACTCTAACACACACACCCAGTAATAATATGAGACAAACGTTCAGCTTGCAATTTCTGGCTGCCTCTTTATACAAGAAAAAGCACAGTGGCATGGAGAGACCAGCAGGCAGAAAGAGTGCCAGTGGGGAAGAAATACTACATCAATGACGTCGGGAGCAGCAGATTGGATTACCTTAAATCATCCTATGCTGGGTCACTGCTCCTCAGAGATGACCGGAAATTACATTTCACCTGCATTGGCCATTTAAGGAGGTTGCTAAGAAGAGTCACATGAAGCCAGCAAATGGTATCCAATGGCTGGGCAACAAGCCCTGTTGGTATACAATAGTGTTCGCAAGCGAGACCCATGCGCTAGCACATGCATTTGAAGGCTCGACTTATAAAATAAGTCCCAGCACCTCTGACTCTTCAACACCTCGCACCTCAAGAATTTGCCTGAACAGAAATGAGGTAGCTCTCCAGGTTGAGCAAATGCTGCAGAAATCTACATGCAGACAAGATTGACTGTTTAACACTTTCCGATCTACTGAAGAGCGTTGTGTTCACAATCTTTATTCAGTGCCTTCAGTCTGCTGTTTGTCACTATTCCTACATCAAAGGCAATTACGGCCTCAGCAGAATCACAAAACACCATAACATCACCATAGAGTAGATTACCAGTGAAATGTGGCACTTAAGGTGTTGAGAAGGTCTGCACGCCAAAGGGAGGAGATGCACTTCCTATTCTGTCCAAACAATCTTTTGTACAAAGGACAGTTAGTGCCAAGAATCGAATTACAAGTCTGTTAACTGATTAAAAATGTGAATAATGATACATCAAGGTGGTTGTCCAATGGTATTTTATTTTAAACATTTTGACTGCCCATGTTCTGAATCAAATTGATTGACAAACGGGGCAGTGAAAAACCTTTGACTCAAAAATCTGTGGACTACAATATAGATATGCAATTAATCAAATTATGATTTATTCTATTACCATACTTGTAATACCGTTCTTGAAGCATTCCACATCAGGCAGTGTACGTTCGAAAATCCTGAAAGTCACCATTGCTAGAGTGGACAAGAGTACTGGGGCGGGCGATAGAATAGTCCACTGGTCTGGCCCAGTCAAACGGTCGTGTTAGGTGGAGCTGGGCTTTTACCACCAGCCTTGCAATTAAACCTCTGAGAGTCATCAGTTATGATCAAAGTAGGGAAGTAAGGCACTGAGGGCAGCTCCAATGGACCACTGGCAAAGACAGGCTAGCACGCATTGAATGGCCTCCAGCCTCCACAAAATCATGTGTAGCAGTGGAGCATACTGGGCATGTCCTCATTTTAAGTGCCTGGACTCCTCCATGAAGAAGAATATCAGCTGTGGCTTGTGCAGGTAAGAGCGGGGGTCAGTGGAGCCAGGTGGGGGCGGATTTCAACAGACAACAAGAAGGGCAAATTAATTATTTATTTAATTTTCCCAGATCATCGTCTGTCAAAAATGCTAGGACACACAGAACACTGCGCTTTAAGCCCAGGATATTTTTCAGTGGGCCTGCCAGAGAGCTCCCTGGTCCCTTAAAAGAAGTTCCCTGTGGGTCTAATGACACACACAGGCACACATAAAAAATTGACTCACTTATTACCCAGTTTTTATCAGTGCTCATGTGTGAACTGAGTGCAAATTAGCCTCTGTTGCTTTTAAATAAAATTGCAATTACAAATCTCAAAATATTCTCCACCAGTTCACTTATGCTTGTCTATTTGACTTATAATGCTTAAGCTATTTAAAGAAGTTGTAATCATATTATTATGACCAAAGATCTTCGGAAATCACATTCTGATTTATAGCACTTTAAATTCTGTATGAAGGCGACGTAGACACCTGCTCAGTAATCTTCATCGAAGTGCTCACGTCCTTTCTTTTGCAGGTGTGTGTTTTCACAGCAGATACATCAATATCCTTTTGTGATTTTTTTCTTCTAGATGGTTTAGTGTCTTGAATTCTCACATCAAGTCGACGTTTGACATTGCCTGTGGTGAGATTTAGAATCAAGAGCAAAGTAATTGTGTGAAAATTAAGTAAGATTTCCAGCCTTTGCCTGGTGTGGAAAACTGGTAGCCTTCTGCAACGCAAATTACATTCTTCCAGACAGGCTGCCTTGAACAATGCGTGTGTTAAATGACTAACGGCCGGATGTATCAAGATATAGTTTTGCGATTTCTAAATAGCGATTTTTTGCGAATCGCTATTTAGAAATCGCAAAACGGTATGTATGTACAAAATCGCTATTTTTTAGCGATTGCTTATCATTCTTTTTTTGCGAATTCGCAATTTGCGAAATCGCAAATAAAGAATGATTTCCAATGCATTCCTATGTGCCAGGAGGCCCATAGAAATGATGGTGCAATAATTCTCAAATTGCGAATTCGCAATTTGCTAATCGCAATTTGAGAATTATTACAAGGGTGCAGGGTTGTCTCAAAGACACCCTGCTGCACCCCTCAAATCTACATGTGTGTGCATGTGGCACACAAACATGCCCAATGGGCATGTATATGTGTCACATACCACCCTCACGAATGCCAAATAGGGCATTTTTATGAGAAATCGCAAATTACCACCAACTACAAGTTGGTGGTAAATTGCGATTCCTTAACACAAATTTGCACTTCAAAAATGTATCATACATATCATTTAAGGAATCGCAAAATTTGCGATTCCTTAAATGCTATGGCAAAATAAGGAATCGCAAATTATTGCGATTCCTTAAATTGCGACTGTATGATACATTGGAAATAATGCAAAAAGGCCATTTGCGAATCGCAAAGGGCGAAATTCTGCGAATTTCGGCTTTTGCGATTCAAAAACGGCTTCATACATATTGCCCTAAGGGCCTTATTTAGAGCTTGGGGGACAGGATACTAGATTACCCATCAATGGTATTTACAGTCAGTGTACAGTATCCAAATGTTAATCATATATCCTTAAAACAGCAATAAACAAAACAAATGTTCTCGATTGCCATTTGTTAACACTGAATATAGCATCCTGCTGTATGCTTGCTTAGAAAACTAGCCTTTTATTATTTTGCAGTTTTTCTTTAATTGCGAGTAGCATACCAATCATTTTTAACAGGATTTTACAAAATGGGATGAAGTTCTCTAAAAATTCTTCAACAACGTTATAAATAATTACACTTGACTACCCAACACCCAGGAGCGACTGCATGCGCGGTGCACACAAGACGACACTCAAGGACATGGATGTTTAAAAAAATGGTTCTACAAATATTTTCATAAATCTCTCCAATAAGTGCTGCACCGTTTTAGCTATACAGAGTAGCTCACAAGTAGCCTGACGTTTCTTCTTTATTTGCAATGCCTTTCGTTGTTGTAAAGAGAACATGTCTTCTGTTATGTTTAATGGAGCTCTGTCAAATGTGTGGTGCTGGTTAATGTGCAGCCTGGCAGTGTAACTTTCCTGAAGAAAGTCCAGTTGGCCAAAATAGAATAAGAAAAGCTCACGGAGGCACGCCTGAGTTCTGAAGCTGCTCTTTGAGGTTAAGCCAGTTTCTCTTCGCCCATCCGCTGCTCTCACAAACAGGAAATAATGCCACATGAAGTTATACTGTGGTTCAGGAAAATAAATATATATATCGACGTCTCAGCGGGTTTGAGCGGGTAATTTACTGAGAGCTCTCTACGACAACCACACAGGGGAAAGACATTGATTTTTTTGGAGGGTCTGGACATGGAGTGGATTCCTTTGGAATGTCACAGGTGGAGAGATCCCGCTTCTCTTCACATCCATCATGAGGTACTTTCCACTGCATGACACACAGGAAAAAGGTAAGCATGCCAAGGGAGAAAATGCAGAATTTTTGATTCAATCCACTGACATTCATTAATCTGTTACAAAGTCAAACGTTTCCTATATTCGCGGACGGATTGTATGCCACAATATTCATAATAAAACCATGGTCTGACTTAAATACTGTAACTTAAAAGTAATGTAAAAAGCACTTATATAGCGCAAAAACTGTCACCCTACGGGTATCCTGACGCTTTTTGAAATGGTGATGGTCAGCACGTTACCAGCCCGTGATAGGCAGTGAGAGAACTAGTTATACATCCTAGGAAACAACCAGGACCGCTGCTAGCGTGAGGAAATCTATCGCCCGCTATCGCTGGCGATAATCTCCATGTTATCGTTGTATTAACAACACTTAACGCCATAGAGATATAAATCCCAGCCATAGCGGGGATTATCGCCGTTTTCAATGGAATATCGCTGGTTTTCCATCGATATTCCATTGAAAATGGCGATAACCTTGCTGATAGGGCAGGACAATCTTAGCCATGTAACCCACCTCCCAGTGGATTACATGGCTAAGTACAGGTCACAAGCAGGCGTTAGGAAAGTAGCGTTAACTGTGGTTAGCGCTACTTTTCCTAACGCTCTGCTTATTAGCGAGCAGCTTGATAATAGGAGAAATGTCGCTTAGTGACATTTCTCCTATTATTTTGCCCTGGAACGCCCACTCTGCATCTCATTAGAGATGCAAAGCTGGGCGTTGTTGACAAGGGCGCAAAATCAGCAAAACACGCAATAGCGTGTCTTTGCTGATAGGGCAATGAAATTATCGCCGCTTTTCGGCCGAAAACGATCGCAAAAGCGGTGATAATTTCAAATCGCCTGCCTTGCTAATATGCCCCCCAGGTTTTCAGAATTTTTCTGAAACAGGTCCATGAATAGGCCTGTCTGATGGTCTGGGGCAGATCATTCCGTAGTCGTGCAGCAGCCACCCCAAAGGCTCTGCCCCCCATTCTGGTTTTCCTAAACCTAGAGAACTTGATCAGGTTTGCGTTCGAGGAGTAAAGCTGTCTTTTTGGATTGTGCCATATAAACCTCTCCTGCAGTGGAATTGGACCTCCTCATGTGCCGCTTTATACACAATGCAGAGAGATTTAAAGCAGATTCTCTCTTTGGTGGGCAACCAGTGTAGGTCCCTTAAGGCTAGGCTTGTAGAAGACCTTCGTGGCCTATTTAGCGCCAACTTAGCTGCCATAGACTGGACTCCCTGCATGCTTTGTAAGATGTATTGTGGGGCACCCAAGTACAGAGCGTTGCAGTAGTCTAGTCTGCTGAGTATTACGCTCCTCACTACCATTGAGCGGGTTAATATTTCTAAATATTTCTTCATTGAGTGTATCTTTTCTATTATTAACTCCAATGGGGTGACATTTTTGTAATTGATATTCTGGAGTATTTGGGGTCTATTCACAATGGTAAGTTATATGTGTAGGTGAGCTACATGTCGTAGACATTAGCATATCACACAGGGATGCTAATTCCAACTGCGGAACAGTCACCTCCAAACTGCACTCAATTCAAAGGTCCCTCTGTAAAATCTCCTACACCATCCTTCCATGAAGGTGTACCTCTGCTCATCTCTCTATCATCTGAAGGAGAGCACAACCCTGCTGGGAAGCATATATTGCCTAAGCATGAATCGCCTCAAAAACTCCCAGAGGCCACTTTCCATGCTGTTCAACCTGCTGGCCATGCATATACATGCATTAGAACAGGAGTTTGGCACAGGCCAATGCCACTTACAAGAAGGAACGGATTTACCAACAAAAGACCAATGTGCATTAGAATATTCATGCAATGAGGGCTACTCTCTGTGAGATGGCTGACTCCTTTAAAGGACTCCATTAGAAAAATAGTTTACAAAACGGGGTGACCCGGTGTCCCTCAGAACCTGGGTATATAACAGTTCAGCAAAAATTGGTTCTGTTGGGTAAGACAGGTTATTTGTACAATGCTCATAAATGCAAGTAAACACAAAACAGCTCTCTGATACAAGGAATAGTGTTTAGTGAGATATCAATTACTCAAAACACGGAGGAACGCAGTTATCTGTTCAAAAGTCTTTGTATTATACACATTAATACATGTTAGCTACGAAATTGAATTACGTCATTCGTAAATTATTTCATAAATACATAGCAAGACCGTGATAAACAATTTTGTGACTTTTTGTGAATATGTGCTCAGTGAACAGGATAATATGTACAGTGCGGGAAATAAATCTATACAGATGTATATTGTGGGAATCCTGGTGATTCTTTCTCAAGACAGAGGGGGGTGGGGCGGTTTGAAGATCAAAGCAGGGATGTCCTTGGATTGATCATGGATGGCTCAATGGCCTCTCGCTTCTATCGCGTTAGTCTTGCAATCGAATCTCGCTCACTGGCGTCTGAAACCGCATGCAGTCCCCCCCCTCTATCTTGAGAAAGACCCGCCTGACAAAAAGTCACAAAATTGTTTATCACGGTCTTGCTATGTATTTATGAAATAATTTACAAATGAAGTAATTCAGTTTTGTAAAGAAGCTAACATGTATTAATGTGTATAATACAAAGACTTTTGAACAGATAACTGCGTTCCTCCGTGTTTTGAGTAATTGATATCTCACTAAACACTATTCCTTGTATCAGAGAGCTGATTTGTGTTTACTTGCATTTATGAGCATTGTACAAATAACCTGTCTTACCCAACAGAACCGATTTTTGCTGAACTCCATTAGAAAAATGACACACTGACCTGTGCCTTGCAAAATGTAACATGGCATGGTTAACATGCACCAAGAATATCTTTGAAATTCTAGAGAAGAGATTGCAAGCTACTATGCATTGGCCATGAAGATAATAGAGGCAATAGGGAATAATGCATATATCAACATGCATGACCAACAGATGCAGCAGAATATACAGAGACACCTCAGAGTAACGATGACAAAACAACTACCAACCTCACACTTTATTTTTATCAACTTGTAATTTGCACAGCTACCCCGAATGGTTTTCCGGGGCAGGGGGTTCACAGATTTGCTGATCCAAAAAGAAGGTTCAAAATAGCCAAGATTTCAGCATCCTATGGAGGTGAGAAATGATTTACAGTTCCTTAAGCCATCTGGTAGAGAGTTCCAGAGCTTAGGACCCAGATAGGTGAAGGAGTGGCTCTTCATCCGTGTTAAGCAAAACCTGGTGACACCGAGGACCTAACTGGCCACGTGGGCAGAAAAAGGAGATAACAGTTCCTGTATGTAGCGTGAGGCCAAATTTGGGCTTGAACATATTGCACAGTGCTTTGAATTCAGTACGTTTGGCCACCTTAAGTCAATGAAGTTCTTTAAGCAAAAGAGAAACAGCAACATATCTGGGTAAGTGGTAAAGCAGTCTAGCAGCAGCATTCTGACTAATTTGTAGGTGCTGTATAGATGACTTATCAGCACCTAAATACAGCGCATTGCTGTAGTCCAGCCGGAAAATAACCAATGCACGAATAATGGTCCGCTGAGCCGCTAAGGGAATAAGCCATAGAGCCATAAGCCACTTCTCCAAACTTCACCTACAACTCTTCCACCACCTCCACCACCAAGAACAAAAGCACAGTCTCAATCATTCTTCCCATCAGCATTTTATAGGTGGAACAGTAGGATAAAACCCCCAAAATAACTGGGTTCTATCTGTATCACTAACACATTCACTATCACCATTTTTCATTAATAAACTTCTACACTTTTTACGTTACAAACCTGTGTCAACCATTTACTACATAGGCTAGTGTTATGTATGCTATCTTCTTTGTTAATTTTCAAACTGTAATGCACTTAAAAACGTTATTGTGAAATAGAAAGCATCTTTTAAGTAACCAAACATTTCCTGTGACTGACATACAATGCATGATCGAGTAATATTTGGAAGCTCAAGAAAGATATTTTTGTTTCAGTTTGAAGTAATTTTTTATGTATATGAAAAATTATTTGAAAACAAAAAAAGATATAATTTGGCACAATGAAAATCTGACCTTGGGAACGGGGCCAATTGAACATAAATGTAATATTTACTCAGTGAGAAAATGGTAACTTGAATGCGGTTGGGCAAATAATAAAAACCTACCAGGAAGCGTCATGGCAAATGATGAATATGCAAGGGAGAAATAAAAAAGACAATAGGCGATCAAGGGTGCAACCAGGAGTCCACTATCTGTCCAAAATTATAATAAAGTCAGACCCCGAAGTCACAGGGTGTGTCTGACTCAGATTCCTGGCTTTAGGACAAATGTTACTGGCCATCCTTGCTCACCGTTTTGACCATGAAGTGGAAATCCTCCTATGACACGGATGTCAAATGGCTGGCCATGGCAGGCCCAGACACTCCATGGAAAGAGTGAAACAGAGGGATAATTGATCACAGACGAACTGGGAGATGGGACTAGAGAAAGTGAGGCGGGTTGGGGAGGCAAACGAGACATAAAAACTGATGTCAATGAGATCATAAGGCCACATAAAGTTTGAAGCTGCTCAGCAACCATTAATCACAGCAAAAGAACCTCCCCAACTGAGCCCCTGAGAGATATTCTGAGACTTCGCACCCTGAATGTTTTGGGGATAAAAATCTCTTTGAAATCCTCCTGCCTTATACTGATGGTAGTGTATCGGCCCCCTAGATCTACCCTGAACTTCAATTAATTTTTTCCGGAGCTTACTACTGATCTTTGTTCCAGATATAAACGCCTCCTAGTAGTGGGGGATTTCAATTATCACTGGGACAAGACACAAAGAGAGCCTGCAGAGGATCTATTTGAGACTAATATGACCTCAATGGACTTGCAGCAACTGGTTAAGAGTCCCACCCACGTAAAAGGTCATACTCTAGACCTCATTTGGTCTCCACAACCGCGGGCACAGATAACTGATATCAGTCCCTGTGTCTGGTCGGATCATTCACTGCTAAGATGTTGAATCCCAAGGGATAGGCCACTTTTGCAGCCCCCACCTTTGTGGAGGAAGGTTAGAATGTGGAAAAATGTTGAGGCAGATCTTTTATTAACTACGCTACACTCAATTCCTTCCCCTGAGGTGGGAGAGGACAATTTTGACCACTAAAGTGAAGCCTTATTTTCTCGGCTACAGCAGGCCGTTGACATAGTGGCACCAGAATGGAAAGAAAGGGTTAGAGACAAAGGGAAGGGGACCCCGTGGTTTGATGATATATTAAGGGAAAAAAAGCAACTCCTCCGCCAGGCCGAGAGGCAGTGGAGATATAACTATGAGTTAGCAGAGTTAAAAACCTATAAAGCCCTCTTCGCTATGTATAAATCAGCTATCCTAGTTAGGAAAGCAGCATTTTACGGAGAAAAGATTGCTTTGGCAGGAAATAAACAAAAAGAGACCTTTGCCATTCTAAAGGAGCTGAGTCAAAAAAGGAAAAAAAAGTCCACAATCGCCTCTCCAAACTGCGATAGCTTCCAGGATTTCTTTCTCCAGAAAGTTATGGACATTATCTTAGAAATCGCCACAACCCCTATTGACTTTTGTTCCCTGGATCAGATCAGCTCCCCCTGTCCTATCAGTCAGCTGTCTAAATTCCCAAGTTTCGATTCTGCTACTCTGGTTGCACTAGCAAAGCAGATAAAATCAGGTTCTCGAATGGACCCTTGTCCTCCGAGGCTTTTCCAAATTGCTTTGCCTGGTTTGGAAAGGCAGGCCCTGAGATTACTTAATGAGTCTCTAGACCTGGGCTATCTACCAACTAATCTGAAGGAAGCAAGGGTCACCCCCCTGTTGAAAAAACCTGGCGCGGATACTTCAGCCTTAAAAACTATAGGCCTATCTTGCAGCTCCCCATTCTAGCAAAGATTTTGGAGCAACATGTCTTGAAAACTCTTGCAAAATACCTAGATGACCATCAATTGCTCCACACTAGACAGGCGGGCTTCAGAGCACACCATAGTACAGATCTAGTGATGGTGCCTGTCTTGGACGAGCTCAGAGATAGGGCCGATAGTAAACAGCCAAGTGCTCTGATTTTATTAGACCTGTCAGCAGCATTCGACACTGTTAGCCATAACATTCTGCTGAACCGTCTTTCAAAACTGGGTATAGAGGGGCAAGCATATCAGACAAGATCCTTCTGGTCTGATCGCATTCAGAGAGTTCAATTGGATGAGCAGCTGTCAGACCTGGGTTCCCTGACCTGTGGAGTACCTCAGGGTTCTGCATTGCCTCCGCTTCTTTTTAATATCTATCTGCAGCCCTTGGTGGAGGCTTTGCCACGTAGGGACTGCCAAGTCTTTAACTATGCCGATGACACTCAGCTTCTGGTCCGGCTTTACAACTCTGGCCAGGCTCAGGAGTCAGTAAAAAATCTGCTTAGGTTTACTGTTAATTGGATGGCAGCCAACTCCTTGAAGATCACTCCGGATAAAATCGAGGTGCTTATTATTCCAACTCAAAAAAGCCCTTGGTGTGAACTTTTTTGGCCCCCAGAATTAGGAGTGATCCCAGTCCTAGTGCCAGTGGTAAAAAGCCTGGGACTGAAAATTGATTGGGAATTGTCCATGTCCTGCCAGGTTTCCTCGGTTGTGGGAATCTGTGTGGGCATACTCAGGCAGCTACGGAGACTTGTTCCCCTCCTTTCCATATCTGCATTGCAATCAATTGCTTCCGACACTGTCATCTCTGGGCTGGATTATGGGAATGCCCTTACTTGGGTCTTCCCCAGAAACTTTTCAGGAGTACACTTTGTACAAATGATGCGGCTAGGCTCATTTTTAGACTCCCCAGGAGGACGCAAGCCACCCCTTTGTTACATAAATTGTACTGGCTGCCCATTGAACAGTGCTTGCAATTCAAGAGTCTCTGCATAGCCCATAAGGCTATTTATGGTGCGAGACCTAAATATATAAAAGATCGGGTGAACAAGTACGTTCCCGGCCAGGTTCTACGTTCATCTGAGGCCTGTAGGTTAGCCTCATCCAGGTACAGCTTTAAAACTAAAGAGAGCAGAGCATTCTTAGTACTCCTCCTACAGATCTGGAATGACCTACCGGAGAACCTGTGAAACGAACAGGTTTTGCTTACCTTTAGGAAGCTTGTAAAGACCTATCTTTTTAGAAAGGCACTGACATCGGTATAGCTCTGTTTCCGCTGCCGCTAGATATCCTGCTCTAGCGACCTGCTCACTTGCCCTAGAGGCGCTTAGAGACCGGTTGGTGATTTGCGCTATATAAAAATAATATAACATAACCACTCCAATTGGCCTCAGAACCTCATTGAGGGCATCCAAGGACACATATTCAGTGGGTAGGGATTGGACAGCAGAAGAGGGATGAGGGGTGTCAGGTAGAGAATTTTCCCTTTAACACCTTGGCTGCTGCTTGAATTTCCCCCCTGTGCTGAACAATGCAGGATAGGGTGTGGTCGTGACGGAACCATTCCGTCATCAGCACAGCTCAACCGTGACTGATGACGGAATGGTTCGGTCACCAGCATCGAAGGGGTTAACTCATGTTCTTCTGGGTGGGCACTAGGAGAACGATGCATGGGCAGGGATGCAACTGGAGGCTTGATCTCATTTTTCCTCTTCTGACTTTGACCCAAAGCAAGAAAGAGTGAGTGAGAGAGGCAAAAGGTGGATAAAGGAGGAAGGGAAAGGAAAACGGTGACAAAGGAAAAGAGCAGGGGTGAAAATGAAACTTCAAGGGTGAGATAAAGAGAGTGAAAGAGCAGAACAGTGGAAGAAAGAGACATGACGTGGAATCAGAACTATTCAGCTATGCTGTTCAGTGACTTCAGCATTCCGCATTGCATTTAGTGGGGTACTAAGAAAATGTTGGGCCCATATTTTTGTCCTACTTAAGCACTGTTAGCAGTTTCAGTGGCACCGGGTCCCAACAGTACGAAGTGTCCACTGAATCCCAAATGTGTCTTTCCTTTAATACTCATCTGAAAGACTAGGCATACATTTCCTTGCTTTTATTTGAAGCCTTTGCTTTGTGTATTGGCAAACACCCGTGCTCATATATGCAGGGATATTTGCTTTTATGCAATGCCCCAGTGCGAGCCAGCACATTTGTTTGGCAAGAGTTTCCAGAGGTAAAGGGGACTGAAAACGAGTTTTGTTGCGAAACACTGGAGCTTTGTGCAAACACTGCAGCTCAAACAACGCTGAACTCAAAGTAACCCCCAGAGATGCAGTCTGATCAGTTTTCATAAAAAAGAGAACTGCTCTAAATAAAAGGCAATTTACAGTGATGTTTGCTTAAATCAAATCACAGCACTTTCATGTTTTTACTTGTAATCCCGTAATTACCAGGTGTAATGCCGGATCTTGAAGGGATAACAGGTATTAGAAACCATATAATGGTGGATAATTATAATTGTGCAAGGAATGGGGGAATGCCAGCAGTCTGATTGATGGCAGTGCTACAGTACTTACTTGTAGGCGGCTGCTGATGATGGCTTTTTCATATGAAAGTAACTGAATCCAATCCCAGAAGGAAATGAAAGAGAGGTGTGTATGTTTTAAAAGCAGGAACAAATCAAACTGTATCATCTTAATCTGAGAGATGTAGACGTTTCCACTGGCACACCTGCCCGGCCCTCTCTTTCCTCTCCAGGGAGTAGTTGTAATATTGGCAAGGTATGTGTTCACAGGCTCGTGTGCACACATGCCTCAGGAGCAGGAAGGTGGGCTACAAGTGTTCAGAAAATAGTTTATCCTCAAACCAGCTCCCGATCTCTTCCTAACCACAAATTAGACATTGGCTGCCTGGCCGCCACATTCATGCATAAATTAAAATTCTCAAGAAATGATAATGTTAACAAGTTTGCAAAGCTGCACAGCAGATGCTTATATTTCTGGAGAATAGTTTGGGTTGGACAGCAGTCCTAGCCAAGTTCAGTTAAATTCTGCCACAGCTACAGAAACGATACTGTCAGTGGTTTGCAGAAAATGGTTACTGTGAATTGAATGGAAATACCGATGGACAGGGCCTTTCTGAATCGAACAGCCATATTGACTTCTTATTTCTTAAACCCAAGTACGGCTTTTCATTCCCCATTAACATACGCACGCAGGTAAACAGCCCTGTGTAGATATAAAAAATAGCAAACATCCATACTTCGATATTTCCCTTTCATGACTACAGCATACGGTCTCCAAGAAGACGTTTCATAAAACCCCTGATCGCTATATTTCTTTTCAGACTGCTTTCCGTCTTACTGAGGTGAATTGAGAAATAAAGCAGTTACAAACCATAGAGCCCCCCCCATCCCCCCCCCCCGTCCACCACCAGTACGTCACTTTTTGTGACGTCCTGGAGGTGCATTTCACCTCTCCATATTTAAAAAGAGAGGAAAAACCACCCTGTGTGACTTTTACTCTCCTTGTAATATGGCCCCTTCACACGCAGCAGTTTGCGTGGAAACTCCCTGTTTCATGGGTGTTGCTGCGGGTGTTTCCACGCAACACATTTCCAGATTTACGAGCAATCGTAAATCTGGAAATGCGTGTCAATGCTACGCCACCCCAGGGGCGGGGTAGCGAGGCGCAACGAGGAGAAATGTTTTCATTTCTCCTTGTTTTTTCCTCTTTCAAAGCGTGCTGCATTCTACAGCACGGATTGAAAGAGGAAAATGCCTGTAGTGATTGTTTTTGTGCAGGATGGGGCACCTTCCTGCACAAAAACAATCTCCCCATGACGCAGGCATCCTTGCACCATGGTGGAAGGGTGCCTGTGCTGGGGCATGGCTGCAGATTGTGCGCCAGCGCAGGGGAGAGCACAGGAATGCAACATATTATTGTAAATATGTCACATTCCTGTGCTTCAGAAGTGCTGCAGCGTGGCGTAGCCAAAGCGCTTGCATTGCCGCGCTGCAGCACTTCCTTGCAGATCTGGCCCTAAGTCCTATCTGACACAGGAACAAAAGTACCCAATAAAAAAACACTTGTTTTCTCTTCTTTTAGGTCTGGAGTCAGCCAAGACTTTTGATTTTACTAGATTTATATATAACACACCTATAGGCGCTTTGATGCAGCCCTGTTCATCCAGTCTGTTGTTTTTTTCATAAACAGTTTTATTCGCATACAGCATGGGGCAATGGTCAGGATCAGATTGGGAATGTGGGCGATCGGCTGGTGACCGAGGCCCGAGGCCAGATGTGGGCCCTCACACCCTCCAGACTTGAGGCTACAGCAGTCCCAAACCAACCTAGCATGACTGTCGGCCGGTCCTTGGATGTTCTGTGAGCTGGCTCATTGCCATTGTGAACAGAATCATAATGGGCCAGCCCAAGCAGAGAGAATGTGGGAGAGGATATGGTCTCTCGGCTAGACTGTCGGCTTTGGAGCTGGTAAACCAAGGTTTGTGCCTAGGGGTTGACTCCACATCCTGTGATTCTGGGCAAATCGCTTAATCTACCCCTGATTACCAAAAAAATGGATGTGTCCTTGTGTAATGTAACTGGTGCTCACGTAAAGCCTCCAATACCTTCGGGTTGAGTTTGCGCTAAATAAATCTGCCAAAAAAATTAAAAAAGCAGGCGGAGCATGTGGTGCGCCCGCTGCCATCCTGGCCCTAGGGCATGACAGCGAGGCCTCCCCATGGGAGATGCTGCTGAGTAGCAAACCTCACTCTTCTCTTGCAAAGGGAAGTGGTGGTGGCTATCAAGGGAGCTCTGCTTTTGTAATCACAGTGGATGCCCACACTCCCATTCAGCCATTCCAATTCATGGTGGCATCGTTTTCGCCCTATCAATCTTGGAACTCAAATCCAAAATTAAACTGAAAAGCAAAACTTACCTTTGTCTTGTAGATTTGCCACATAAATGGAGATGCTTTGCCAACAGAAGCACTCAGACGTGTATGCGGATCCTCACGGCTTACTGAAGTTGAACCTTAGTGAAAAGTGGGCCCCACAGAAAATATTTAATATTTGCCAGGGAGATCAATTGTCATTTGTAAGAAACCCATTCAAACAAAGCGAGTGCAACTGAAAGTGTGTACTGCATGCAGCCTAATAAATAAGTCAGCACAGCAATTCGGGTGCACTCTTCAGGTTTGTGTTGGTATATCCTACAGGTCTTATTTTTGATAGGGCCAACTCAACTATTCTTCTTTCTGAGGTATAAAAATGGAGAATGAATTAAAAACTCACGTTAAGTACAATGGCAAGACAATGTTGTGGAATGAACTATGTAACAAGACAAATGGTATGCACCTTTCCTTTCTGTCTCTTTCAGCAACACTCTGCCTTTTGTATCTGTTGCACTAATGTTTGCATCTCATTTCTTTCTTCCTCACTGAACACATCACCATTCTTTTATCACAACACCAATACACAGTACTTACTTTCTGCAGTTGGTTGCCAGTGGTTGGCACCAGCACACGCTTTTGGGACCATGGCCTATCTTTTGTCATGAGACTTTGACCAAAACAAGAGAAAGAAAGGAAGACTATGAGTGGGAAGAGAGTGCTAAGAAAGCACTAACAAAGGTAGAAAGGAGGTATGACAATAAACTTGCAAGAGTTAAATAAAGAGACAGGCAGTTTAAGATGGGAACGAGGGATGTGGTTGAAACTAAAACTACGCTGCCTTCCTATTGATGGTCTGTTTTTTTTGTTTCTTCCTCTAGACAGCCAGTGGTGAGCGCCTCTCTCTACCAAACTTTTTTTTTCCAGGATGAAGGTTTGTTTCTTCCACTCAGCACCCACAATGAGCATTTGTTTCTTTCTTTCATTTGTCCATGGTAAGAGCCTGTGCCTTTTTTAAATTAAAAGTGGGTAGATCTTTGAATATAGAGATTATATAGGGACAAGGGATTGGTCTTCAAATCTTATTTCAATATTGACACCTCTCTCAATATTTCTTCCGAATTGATGATTTGTTCCTGCCAATTTCAAATATGTAAATATATATAATCCCCTCAGTCATTCAAAGTAAGAAAATCACTTCTATCATCTCAACTTTATTACTCCATATACAAATATAATCCATATAATCCATATATTTTGTTTCTGTTAGGTAAACTTTAGTACAGGGCATATCTATAAAAACGAATATACTATCTCAGGCATTGCTTCTCATTCATGCAAATCTATTGGTAAGGAGGGAGAAGAAACACAAAGCAATATGAATTGTATACAGTGGTCTACACTCCTCTCCAGTCACTTTTCCAACAATTATCGCCTTTGTACACAAAGTTTTGTCTCATCATTTACTGCCTTCAACAGGATAAATAGCATAGATTCTTTAAGCTAATAATACGCATATATCATACATTTTGCAATGTGTTCATTTATAAATGAAATGTATGCTGTCCCTGAATTAATCTTATCAACTGTGGTTAGTTCTTCATCTAATGATATAAAATTATCCTGATAGGTGGAGTATATAGTATTTAGTCCTGTGGCTGGTGTGCAGACTCATTGTTACTTCACATCACCAATCAGCATCTTAGTTATTCTTGTCTTGCAAAGGGAGATATGATGTCCCATTCAAGATGTTATTTTTATTCAATTGCCTCTGATGTCTTTGGCATTGAGCTGGAGATAAATACCTTTTCTAGCCCTGTTCTTTGTTTAAATTTCTATTCTCGTTTCAACTGGGTATGGGTCTCACTTATCTTTCCTTTTTCCTATCCCCTACTCAGTAGACACCCACTATATGAAGGTCCCTAAATGTTTTTTGATAGACAAATGTGTTACACTTGTAAAAAAAAGTGCCTAAAATGTCTATGTATTCTGTTTGTGCATGAAGCAATAAAGATGAAATGATGTCAGGAGCTTTACATCCTAATAGACAGTAGGGGACTCAGATATGAGGGGGCCGTGGACTAATGAAGATTCATTGACCTACAGATGAGTATCAGAAGACCAGTGAGTGAGAGTCATTGGAATAATTTCAGTCTTGACTAATTTTATTGGCAATACAAGCTATAAAAGGCTTTCTTCACTCTAGAGTTCTCCTAAATCAGTCCTGTCATACTAAAGAAGGCATTCTACATAAAAGGTCATGATCTGCAAATAAAGGACACTTTTTCTTTGTGTGCTTGGGCCTACTTTTAATCCCAACTTGACTCTGGCAATGGTTCAGTCCTCTTCAGCTATTGTTTAACTTCACTGTGAGTGAGGTATTCAGCTCTTTCACAAAGAACACATTCACACAAATGTGTTCACTTCACTACTAGGGGCTGCAATGACAAAGTGCACTTTGTGAGGACAAAAACGATGGCAAAACTAAACAAGCATTGACAAAGGCTATAGGCTAGTAGCCAACACGAAACATATTAGGTTTTCCGGTGCTTGTTTATTATTGTGTATTTTAAAAAGGAACAAGAAAACAGAGAGAAGTAATTGGTCCATAAAACAAAGGATTTCAGTGGAGAGTGTCTCAAGGAGACTATTGTTTCAAAATATATATGCAGAGCATAATATCCTGAACATTTGATATTTGCAAGACGTTGCTTCACTCATCCCGCTGTATAAAAGGACACTGCTGTAGATGAGTGTTGTCATGCAGGGGTGCCCGACCACCTTCTTTTCTCAAGCTGTCTTTCAATTCAAGGCTGTCGCTGTGCCACTTCAGAAGAAGAGACACCATATTTGGACAAAATATCGAGTTGTAAATAGTGGGAGACAGAAATATAAAAAAAATATTGTGAAACAAAAATATTGTGCTTCAGAAATATCATTGTCAAGAATATAATTTTTTCAGGTAAGTAATATCGTTGTTAAGAATATTGTTGTAGTAAATATAATTTTCAATGATATAGTTGCAAAGAATATCGTTTTTTAATTAATGCAATATGTATAAGCTGCTATATTAATTTTGTGTGTTAGTATAGTTTGTATCATTTTTTTAAATATAGTTTATAATTTTAAGTGATTTAGAACTTTTAATTTAATTTTTGATAGTAATTTATAGTGTTGTAGCAGGTTTTTGGTTTGTAGGGAGATAGAGTGGGAAGTTAATTAAGTAATAATTATTAATTAAGAAATAATTTTTAAGTAAGTAGGTGATTGATATTTATCATGTGTATTATGTAATATTGATTTATTTATTATATAATCATTGCAGCATTGAACTCAGAGAACACTGCTTTAAACATAAGCATCACAATCTTTATTCACCGTGCATATTGCAAATTTAACCCGAAAATTGCAGGCCCGGTAATGTTGTGAACGTATCTAGGACCCTAATTAAATATTCCCGATTTATGCCCTTATGTGGTTATAACAAATCATATCCTTATAAAGGCATAAGAATCATATCCATATTTAGTAATAGCCAATGCAGTCCAAATACGGCAAGGCTACTTCCTTAGACTCCTAGAAAGTACAACGAGTTCTTTAAACAAACCAAACCTCCAGCAACACAGGAATTCCCCCTGCTTTTGTTTTGATTTGTCCTAGAACTCCTGCGAGTCCTGAAAGAACTGCCAGTTCTTAGTGACAGTTCTTATTGACGTCTTATGTCCACCCTTACGTCAAACACGGCACCTTCCAGGTATAAATATACCAGCATTTGCCTTAAGCAACACACAGTGGTTTGGAGCAGAGCGGCTTTCTACTTACCCGAAGCCCAGCTGATGCGAGTGCCGAAGGAAGCCGTCCCTCCCATTTGACGCACTGAGAAAGACGCTGTCTTTTCTCCTGCCGAGAAAATCCAGCTCCAGTGTTTCCAGTCACCCTTGCGGGTTACTGGGAGATCGAGTCCTGAGAACGAGATACAAGACCTCCTTCATTCTAAAACCAAGGTACGGAGCTGATTAGATCCTTAGAGAATTCTTGATTCAGATTCTTGGCAAAACTAACTTAACTTAAACTGCAACTCCCTAACTCCTTCCCACGTACTAGGCTTAGGTTAGGTACACTGGGGTAGGCGTATCTTAGAAGCACCAGTTGAGTACGTTTAGTCAACTTTTATCATTGTATATCATTTTATATATTTTATCCTTTTTAAGTATCATATGGCTCAGAAATCATATCAATGCTTTTACAGTATTATTTCATTATACTCCTTTTACTGTACGCACTTTACTTTATGACAAGTATTCCAATTGTGGCATTTCACTTCTCTTGCATGAGAAAGAAGACTGCTCAATAAATAACACCTATTATTGAAAACGCCTGTCTCTCTATTTCTCTGCACTCTGGTGAAAGTAAGCATGCACTATTGACTGAGTGAAATAGCTATCTATTGTTTTCACACGACTGGAGATATACTCCTTATTCTGGAGGGAGCAAAGTTGTCATCTTTATGCGGTTGTCCGAAGCTAATCCCTTCTTGTCTAATCAGTGAAGTTAACTCCTCCCTGTTCATTCGAGAAAGTTTCTAGTGACCTCTGAGCTAGCTGGCATACCTAATTACGTCTAACATATTCAGTAGAGACCTAGTGGTCCTCAGGCCTAAACTGCCGTTTATGTTATTCCAATGCGCAGAGCCTATTGGGAATATAGGAACTACACTACAGTAACAATCTCGAGGAAGTGCACAGGTGACTCTGTATAAAACCTGTGTTCTCTGCCCCTGCATTACTATGGAATGCTATCCAGACTACTAGATACTGACTATAGACAACTGATTGCTGCTTCACTGTTTTTATCCTTTTGGTCTCTCTGCAACTCATTGTCTAACTTGTAGTTTTTAGCAGCAACACTCATTTTCTCTTTATATATGATTAATTGTTTTTAACGATATTCTGCTGATATGTGGTTTTAAAATACGCAAGCCTATTATATTTTGGTCATTTTATTCTCTCAGTTTTGTATACGTATGGTATGTATGTTCGGCTTTTATGATTATACTTTTAATCAAATAAAGTTCTTCTTTCCATTGATTTATTATACTTTTCCTTTAGGTGCATGTTTCTACATTTGTAGGGGTATAGGGTGAGAAATTTATTTGGTGATAAGTACTTAATTTATCATTTATTATTAATTAGGTTACTGAATATGAATTATGTGAATTGTGTAACAGTCATATATTTTAGCTTTATCTTTTAGGGGCAGGCTGTTCGGTTTGTAGGGGTATAGGCTGGGAAGTTAATTAAGTAATTAACAATTGATGAATACTGTATCATTAATTATTGAATTGATTATTATTAATCTACGTAATGTAATACTGATTTTTTTTAGTTGTGCATTGCTAGATTTGTAGAAATATAGGGTTGGAAGTTAATTAAATCATAATAAAAAATATTATTATTAATGTATAGTTAAATATTTAATTGATTCATAATTATGTCAATTGTGTAATGATTCTATATTTCAGTTACATTTTAGGTATGGGTTGCGGGTTTGTAGGGTTGCAGGACGGGCATTTAATAGTAATGATTAACAATTAACTATTAATTGTTAATTAATTATGCTAATTGTGTTATATGTATTCATTTTCATAATATTTTAGGTGTGGTTTGCTGGATTTGTAAGGGTATAGGGAGAAATGTTAAGTAATGAATAAATAGCCATTTTTTATTAAAAATTAATTATTTCATTGTCCCTGAATTTCTAAATTAGATATATTTTTTAATTAATATGTTATTTTAAGTAATGTTTATATTTTGTGTTTTATATTTTTTGAAAATTAATAAGTTTATTCAAATATGTAATGTGTTTGAAGTAAAATAGCTTACCTACCATTGCGTGGACTGGATTGATAATAATAAATGTAACCCTTCCAAAGTCCAATGTTTTCCCTACTATAGCACAGAATGGAAAAGGAATAGTAAATTGTAACCCTCTAAAGTCCAACACTTTCCCTACTGTTGCACAGACTGGGGTAGGAATAGTAAATGTTACTCCTCCACACTTGGAGCTTGATTTATAGGTTAGCAGGCAGCGTACTCCGACAGAGTACCATATCTACCAAACTCTCAGTCAGCCTACCTCATTTAGAGGCAGGCAGACCCTAAGATTTCCATTGACTGAGCCCGTACTGAATCCATCAGCAGAAAGCATCACCTGACTAGCCGAAGGAGTAGAGGCCATCAGAAAAGGGTATTATACCATTCACCTTATTTTGGGTGAACTATATAATGTCCTTTATTTTTCTGCTCTTCACTGCAAGGTAAAAAAATGACGGCGAAGGACAGAAAAAAACAAATAATGACCTCAATACCTTTGGAATAAACTCCCTGGCTGTGGGGTAATTTTTTTGCTTTTCAGATACAAAACAAACTTTGGGAAAAACAAAGGAGCTTGGTGGACCTCTGTCAAAAACGACGGTGGCCTTCCACTAAATGTTTTCCTTGAAGGGTACCAACATGGTGGTGGTGTGCTTCTAAGTACAGAGATGACTGCTATGCTGGTGGTCATCTCTAAATTTTACAGATGCAGTATTGTTGAGATGGTCGAGGTAAACTTGTGCACCATCCAGGTGGACACTGCTCCACTGGTCAAACAGTAAATCAGGCCTATGGCTATATAGATGGGCTTTACGTAAGTACATATGAAGAGATTGGGTTCGAGAGTTCTGTGTCCATATAATTTAGTGCTTGCTTGGTTTGTATATATTCACATAGACCCTTGACAGCTCGAAGGTTTGAGGTAGTGCAGATAGCATCTCAGTTTTTCGTAACCCAAGTTATACAATTTTCACAAATATTTGAAGTATTGCACCTTTTAGATACCAGGAGCATCTTCAAGACCCACTCGAGCACATCTCTGCAATTCAATTAGCTCATGAAAGTGCACTTGACATCTCCAGGTATGCTTGAATCAATTACACTAGGATTTCGCTACAGGGTTGCATTACTTTTGTGGTGCAGCCCAAATGCAAAATGATTATTGGCATTTACTAAGCCATGCAAAGCCACTTTACGATCTTGGCGGACAGGGTTACTCTGTCACAAATGTGACAGATATCCCGTCCGACAGATTACAATTCCATTATAACCTAAGGAATTTATAATACGTTTGTGACTGAGTATCCTATCTTCCAAGATCATAATCAGGCCGTTTGTGTGGTCTAGTAAAGACATTGCAATGCAGCGTCATGCATAGTGCAGCCTTGCGTTACCTTGAGTTGGGAAGACATTCCAAGGGTGCAATATGGGCATTCTCATGCATCCACCCATACATTTTGTCACATTCCCAGATTTATTAAAGATACTAAACTGAGAATGTGGAGAAGTGTGGCTCAATGGTTAGAGCGGCAGACCCTGCTGCAGAGGTCTAGCCCGGGACCAGGGTTCAATTCCCCGCCTCGGCGGGTCTTGGGCTCAAAATTCCACGGACCTGATAATTCTCGCCTCGGTGCCTATTCCAATCATGGAGTCCCACTCTACAACTCTGGGCAATAGCTTGCTTAATCTCCACAACGGCCCCCACAACGCTAAGGATGCCTGGCCTCCACCTTGGGGGTGCCCAGGAGTGGACGCCTCACAAGGAAAGCCAGGATGGGTTCCACAGCGGTATTCGTACAAGCGCCTTGAGACCCTTGCGGGTGAGTAGTGCGCTATACAAGTATCAATTTACATTTACATTTACATTTACAATGTGTCAAGATGCTACACCTTCACCAATGAGACGTAATGAGGAGAAATATGTTTTTTTCCTTTGTTACTTCCTCTTTCTATGTGTGCTACATTCTACAGCATACAAAGAGGACTACGCCCCTTAGCCTTGTTTTTGTGCAGGTAGGTAAATTTTCCTTTCCCAAAGAAATCCTGCCCATAAAGCAGGCCCCCTTGCACCATGGCACAAGAGTGCCTGCATTGCTGGTAGGCAGCTGTAAGTGTGGCAGCACATGCAGGGAGTTGAGGAGCGCTATATCTTAAAAGATATGTCACTGTTCATTTCCATCCCATTTACGCAATGCAGCCCAGCAAATTGACTTACTTCACAGCATTGTGCGAATTCCAAGTAAATCTACCCCAATGAAAACAGTGATGGATTACATTTACTTTTTGTGTTAATGGCATTTTTATGATGCAGCCTATGCCCAGAGGAGCATCAGAGTTCTTATTAATAACTAATTGGGTCTAGAAGACACCCACTTAGACTAGCCTTGTAACATCTGAAGGAACAACTCATAAACAGAGCAAGAGACTTAGTGGGTTACCAAGGACATAGTTGACAATTCATTAGAGTTTGTAAGCCTAGATATATAATATTAAATTCGATTTTTTAGAATTATTGCTGTACAACATATGTCTTTTTCTGTATAACTGCAGAGATAGTTGAATTTGAAGTGCCAGAAATTGGGGGGTCTTAATTACAGTAGTAGGTCCTAATCATACAAAACAGCAGTTGATGGACAGAATGCAGAACAATGTCATACATTCACCCCAGTACAGAGATCTGGGCATAAATCCATTGTTTCTTTGCACTCTACACCACCCCAGTTCAGACATGGCCATATGCAAATCAGCCTTGACCCTGTGCCTCATGGGAACAGGCCAGCCCGAACTGCCAAGCCATGTCTTTCCTGGACCGGAATCAGGCATCCTAGGACCTTTTTCTGGCTATCAGCCATCTTCAGCCAGGATAGCTTGACTCCAGCGGTGTGGAGAGCATGGGACTCACGTCTGAGCATACCCATCCCACTCGGGTTGACAAATGTAAAACAACAGTTGATGGACAGAATGCAGAACAATGTCATACATTCACCCCAGTAAAGATATCTGGGCCTAAATCCATCGTTTTTTGCACTCCACACCACCCCAGTTCAGATATGCCATATGCAAATCAGCCTTGACCCTGTGCCTCATGGAAACAGTCCAGCCCAAACTGCCAAGCCATGTCTTTCCTGGACTGGAATCAAGCATCCTAGGACCGGTTTCTGGCTATCAGCCATCTTCAGCCAGGATAGCTTGACTCCAGTGGTGTGGAGAGCATGGGACTCACGTCTGAGCATACCCATCTCAATCGGGGTGACAAATGCAAAGCAACAGTTGATGGACAGAATTCAGAACAATGTCATACATTCACCCCAGTACAGAGATCTGGGCCTAAATCCATCGTTTTTTTGCACTCCACACCACCCCAGTTCAGACATGGCCATATGCAAATCAGCCTTGACCCTGTGCCTCATGGGAACAGTCCAGCCCGAACTTCCAAGCCATGTCTTTCCTGGACCAGAATCAAGCATCCTAGGACCGGTTTCTGGCTATCAGCCATCTTGAGCCAGCATAGCTTGACTCCAGTGGTGTGGAGAGCATGGGACTCACGTCTGAGCCTACCCATCCCACTCGGGTTGACAAATGTAAAACAACAGTTGATGGACAGAATGCAGAACAATGTCATACATTCACCCCAGTACAGAGATCTGGGCCTAAATCCATCGTTTTTTTGCACTCCACACCACCCCAGTTCAGAAATGGCCATATGCAAATCAGCCTTGACACTGTGCCTCAAGGGAACAGTCTGAACCGAGCTGCCAAGCCATGTCTTTCTTGGACCGGAATCAAGCATCCTAGAACCGGTTTCTGGCTACCAGCTGTCTTCAGCCAGGAGGGCTTGACTCCAGTGGTGTGGAGAGCATGGGACTCACGTCTGAGCATACCCATCCCACTCGGGGTGACAAATGCAAAACAACAGTTGATGGACAGAATGCAGAACAATGTCATACATTCACCCCAGTACAGAGATGTCGGCCTAAATCCACCGTTTCTTTGCACTCCACACAACCCCAGTTCAGACATGGCCACATGCAAATCAGCCTTAACCCTGTGCCTCATGGGAACAGTCCAGCCCGAACTGCCAAGCCATGTCTTTCCTAGACCGGAATCAGGCATCCTAGGACCGGTTTCTGGCTATGAGCCATCTTCAGCCAGGATAGCTTGACTCCAGTGGTGTGGAGAGCATGGGGCTCACGTCTGAGCATACCCATCTCAATCGGGGTGACAAATGCAAAGCAACAGTTGATGGACAGAATGCAGAACAATGTCATACATTCACCCCAGTACAGAGACCTGGGCCTAAATCCATCGTTTTTTTGCACTCCACACCACCCCAGTTCAGACATTGCCATATTCAATAAGCCTTGACCCTCTGCCTCATGGGAACAGTCCAGCTCGAACTGCCAAGCCATCTCTTTCCTGGACCGGAATCAAGCATCCTAGGACCGGTTTCTGGCTATCAGCCGTCTTCAGCCAGGGTACTTGACTCCAGTAGTGTGGAGAGCATGAGACTCATGTCTGAGCATACCCATCCCACTAGGGGTGACAAATGCAAAACAACAGTTGATGGACAGAATGCAGAACAATGTCATACATTCACCCGAGTACAGAGATCTGGGCCTAAATCCATCGTTTATTTGCACTCCACAACACTCCAGTTAGACATGGCCATATGCAAATCAGCCTTGACCCTGTGCCTCGTGGGAACAGTCCAGCCGAACTGCACAGCCATGTCTTTCCTGGACCGGAATCAAGCATCCTAGGACCGGTTTCTGGCTATCAGCCGTCTTTAGCCATGATAGCTTGACCCTGTGCCTCATGGGAACAGTCCAGCCCGAACTGCCAAGCCATGTCTTTCCTGGACCTTAATCAAGCATCCTAGGACCGGTTTCTGGCTATCAGCCGTCTTCTGCCAGGATAGCTTGACTCCAGTGGTGTGGAGAGCATGGGACTCACGTCTGAGCAAACGCATCCCACTCGGGGTGACAAATGCAAAACAACAGTTGATGGACAGAATGCAGAACAATGTCATACATTCACCCCAGTACAGAGATCTGGACATAAATCCGTCGATTTTTTGCACTCCACACCACCCCAGTTCAGGCCATATGCAAATCAGCCTTGACCCTGTGCCTCATGAAAACAGTCGAGCCCGAACTGCCAAGCCATGTCTTTCCTGGACCGGAATCAAACATCCTAGGACCGAGTTCTGTCTATCAGCCGTCTTCAGCCAGGATAGCTTGACTCCAGTGGTGTGGAGAGCATGGGACTCACGTCTGAGCAAACCCATCCCACTCGGTGTGACAAATGCAAAACAACAGTTGATGGACAGAATGCAGAACAATGTCATACATTCACCCCAGTACAGAGGTATGGGCCTAAATCCATCGTTTTTTTGTACTCCACACCACCCCAGTTCAGACATGGCCATATGCAAATCAGCCTTGACCCTGTGCCTCATGGGAACAGTCCAGCCCGAACTGCCAAGCCATGTCTTTCCTGGACCGGAGTCAAGCATCCTAGGACCGGGTTCTGGCTATCAGCCGTCTTCAGCCAGGATAGCTTGACTCCAGTGGTGTGGAGAGCATGGGACTCACATCTAAGCAAACCCATCCCACTCGGGGTGACAAATGCAAAACAACAGTTGATGGACAGAATGTAGAACAATGTCATACATTCACCCCACTACAGAGATCGGGGCCTAAATCCATTGTTTTTTTGCATTCCACACTACCCCAGTTCAGACATGGCCTAATCATGACACGAGATAAATAGCATCATTTCAATCTAGTGTTGCTGTTTCTGGGCTTGCAATAATTTTGTTTTCAAATATACGGACCCTAGAAATTTTGAAATCTTCTACTAAACTCAAGGGATTGGGCCATGAATTAGTTTATACACTAAGAAAACTATTTCAAATTGCTGACACGTACAAACACATACACACAATGTCCACAAACATGCACACACACTCACATACACAAACACTCACATGCTTTGTGGTGTATTGTTAGAAATTGGCTTCCTGGTTGACTGCGGTATGAGCCCTGATCAAGCAGTAACCACAATCCTAGTCAAAATAACTCACAAATAAAGTGCTCACACTCTGGTACCTTCGCACACAGCAGTCAGAGTTAACTTTAGAGGCAATATGTAAAAGTATTTGTGCAACACTTTAAGCAGTAAACCAGTGAAAACACCACACAAAAAGATTCCACTCCATGTTAGAACAATACAGTATATTTTTATAAACAAAATGACCAAAATTCAGTAAGTAGAACTGTAGGTTTAAAGAATATATGGTAAAATAGTACTTGGAAGCATAAAGCGCCAACCGGGGATATCTGGTCGCGCTGGACTGGGCTAAATCCAAAGGCTCTTGCTGACTGCAATGGAGCAGGGGTTGCATACAGTCCCAGATTAGTCGAGCTGAAGTTTTAACTTCTCAAGTTTTTCTGCCAAGTGTCCCATTCGAGGGGAAGAAGCAAGGAGAGCGTAGCTGAGAGTGGGCAGCGGGATGAGAAGAGCAGGCCCGGTGTCACGGACGGATGGGCAGGAGCCTTGCGGTGGCGATCCACGTCAGCAGATGATGCTTGCTGTTCGAAGAGACAAACTGGCGATGGCATGTGCTGAATCTTTGTGCAAGTGACGTGGTTATGGTACGAATGGGTCCATTTGCAATTTGCGAATGGCCCAGAAGCTTGAGTTTATGAGCTGTATATCCACCCAAGGGGCCAGGGACCAGAGAAGTGCTTCTTGGGGGTAATGAACTCATCGAAGACCGGGCCAGGAGCTGTGGGGTGCCTGGTATGTCCCCGATTCTCAGATCAGGAAGCCAGCAGACTAGCCCCTTGAGTCCCCCTGGGGTCATTGGTTCCAGATGGATTTAAGGTCCAGTTCTTCCTCTTCAGGCAAGCAGGTCAGCACAGCAAGGCAGAAGCTCCTTCAAAGCAGCAGTCCAGCAGAGGGACAGTCCATTCAACAGCACAACGGTTCTTCTTGGCAGAGTATATACAAGTCCAGAGGTATACTGAAAAAAGTGGTTTTAAAAGGTCCAGTGCTTATAACCAGTTGTGCCTTTGAATTGGGGGAGACTTCAAAGACATGTCTTTTAAACTGCACAGAGTCCCTATCCTTTTTGCCCTGACTCCAGACTCGCTACAGGGAGATAAGCAACCCTATGTGTGTTGGCCGGACACAGCCTATTCAGGTGTAAGAGAGGCTGCTCCCAGCTCCTGTCTCCCATCCTGCCAGGATGGCCCATCAGGTCACACCTAAGCTCACATTGTGTGTGACTGACCAAGAGGTATACACAAAGCCCAACTGTCAACTACCCAGACATGTGATCAGGGACAGGTAGCAGGCCCAGATGGTTATGGTAAGAAAATTCCAACTTAGTAAAAGTGGCATTTTCAGAATTACAATTTAAAATCCAACTTTACCATAACTTGTGATTTTAAGTTGTGATCCCTATGGCAGGCCTGAGATGTGGAAAGGGCTACTAAAGTGGGGGACACAATCAGTGCTGCAGACCCACTGGTAGCATTTAATTTACAGGCCATGGGCACATGTTTTGCACTTTACTAGGGATTTATAAGTACATTAAATATGGCAATTGTGGATAAGCCAGTGTTACCATGCTGTAAGGAGCGAGCCCAAACACCTTAGCACTTGTTAGCAGTGGCAAAGTGCACAGTGTCCTGAAGCCAACAAAAACAAATGGAGGAGGAAGGCAACCAGTTTCGGGGTGATAGTGCAGAAAGGGACGTTTCCAACATGCATTAATAACAAATCCTTTAACAGTGAACCAAAGTGAAAAAAGAAAAGGGAAAACTGCAAACTACCAGGTGTGCTTGTTATCGATTTTCATTTAGGGAGAACATAAATAGGCATGAACCTTGACCCAACCTGTTCCATCTATCTCTTTGTTCCGCAGTGCTCCACTTCCTTGTGCTACTTTGCATTGAGGTGAGAGCCAATATCAGAGACGCCAGATCTTTGTTTGCCTTCGGCTGCCTTCACATCTTCCGCCTTCTGTGGAATCAGTACTTTGTAGTTGGCTTGCAGTACAAACAGAATTGAAACAAATATGAATAGGAGAATAAATCTTATACAGGACAGATCCTGGCAAAACTCATTAAAAACAGATGTATTTATCATGCTGGCAGAGAAAAGGCAAACATGTAACACCCAAAAGATCCATAGTCTGACAGACAGTGTGTGAAATGCATATTGTTTGTTTTCTTTGAGTCACCACATGTCGATGAAAAAAATGTAATAGCAAGTACAGGTGAGTAATGTTCAAAGTTTTCGCAATACACTTCACTTAACCTGGCTTTTAACTGTGAGGTTTACAAACAATAAATTAATTACGGCGCTGTGTAATATTCAGACAAATTCTGGAAGGTGGGAAATGTCACTTTAATTTATTGTGTTATTACACTTAGTTTTGAAAATCTGAATTGCGTAAAACATGTTGACATGAGAAATGTTACGTATGTCATGCATATGAAGGTCAATGCATTTTAACTATTTTATTGATAATTGTGCTCAGATTAAGCCACATTTTGAGAAATAATACATTTCTCTTCAGGCTTAGATAGGGCTAGCAGATTTCAGACAAGATCTGGTAGTAGTACTGGATATTATCCCTTATTTGTGGAGGAAAGGACGGCAGAATCCTGTGGACCCTAAAATGTTAGAGTTGCTTGTTAGGAGGTAATAGGTCTCCAAAGATCTCAGCTCTCGGTTTATGTGTTCTTTTAGAAGTACTCTTTTTTCAGAAACCTCCTGAACAAGAGGTAGTTCTGCTCAGAACTCGTGGATGGATGGCAGACGCTGCTGGTAGGAATCTGCCCAAGATCCAACCTGAAAGAATAAAAACGAAGGGCCCCAATAGGATGGCGGGCGGATTGCCCCCGCCGGGCCGGCAGTAGTCACCGCCGACCTGACAGGGCAATCCGCCCGCCGTTCCCCCCAGAGAAAAATTCCCCGCCATATCACAATGGCTTGGGGGTCCGCGGCGGACGGTAAGACCGTCCGCCGCTTTTCCGCCCTTGTCGACATGTCGACCAGGCAGAAAGGGGTTCAATATGGTGGCAGTGTCTGACAGACACCGCCAGCCATATTAGAATGTGAGTGTTGAAATGCCGCCACGGAAAGGCATACAGAGTCTGCTTGGGGGGGGGCGTTGCAGGCCCACAAGTTCTCGGGGGTGGGGGATGCACATGGGGTGTACCTATGGTACACCCTTGCACTTCCATGCACTACATGGCAGGCACCGTGCGGTGCCTGCCATGTTGTGCATGGAAGTGCACAACATGCCTTTCTGGCATTGTGGCGGGCGATGCTGTGTGCACCGCCCGCCACAATGTTAGGAATGCAGGATGCGTCCGCCACTGTGATGGGCGATCCTAATGGCACACACGGGACTCCCGCCCTTATGGCGGGCGGTCCCTTTTTCCGACGGGATGGCGGGCAGACAAAGTCCGCCCGCCATCCTAATGTGCCCCTAATAGTCAGTTGGAGCGCAGTCTATACGATGCTCCATTATCAAAAGAGGTGATGTATTAGTTCATCCAATCTATAGACTTTCCTAATCTCAGAGCAAGTTCCAGCATGGCAGCAAAGCCAATTGTGCTTTTTGAATACCTTAAGGCAATTTATAATATTGTAGTGTGCAGTCCCCTTGTTGGGGAGTATACCGGTCCTTTGAAAGGAGGTCGCTGGGGGAAAGACCTTATTGTAGAAAAAGTGGAAGCAGACAAGGATGTATAATCATTTGCTGTAGAGAGGAAAACCTGCTAGAAAATCCAAGAATAGTTAAGGAAGTTAGAAGAAAAAAACTAATAACATCCTTTAACCCACTCTGCAACCTTTCTCTTGATCTCTTTTTCAGGCCATGAGTATAATTTTATATAAACATTCTCCTCTGCATTGCGAGATGCATGTGGTATACTCTTGGTGTCTCTCATCATTATCAGGGGTCGTTGCGGGCCCACAAGTTCTCGGGGGTGGGGGATGCACATTATCTATGAACATTATCCTGTTCATAGACTTTCATTTTTTTTATCTCAACCACCCCTTATACATGTGTACATATGTGAATTTATCTCACTCGCGGAAGTGATGTAACTGTCAGACCTGACATCCTTGTCCTGGTATTCCCCCAAACTGATGGTCTTCACCCCCTTACATTGCTGACATCTTTTCTGTTGGCATTAGAACTCTGTGTATGTTACCCCTGCTAACCAGTGCTAAGGTGTATGTGTTTTCTCCATAAAGCATGGTACAATTGGCCAACACCTAAAAGGCACATTTAATTTACTTGTAAGTCCTTTGTAAATGGCACTACCTGTTCTCAGGGCCTATAAAGTAAATGCTACTAGTGGGCTGCGTCATGCAGTGTGTCACCTACTAAAGTAGCCTTTTAAAACATGTCTCACGCCTACAATTGCAGCATGTAATGCAGTTTTAGGCTGACCTGGGAACAAAATAAAACTATTACCAGACCTAAACCTTCCTTTTCTTTACTCATAAGTCACCCATAACGCAGGCCCTAAAGGTTCAAAGGGCAGGGTCCATGGTATCTAAAAAGTAGGTCATGTGTGTTTAAGTTTTATGCACTGAGAATGGAAAACTCCTAAAGTCATTTTTCACTATTGTAAGGCCTATCTCTCCCATAGACAAACAAAGAGTTACATCATTACATTTAATATGGGCTAATTTCCGATTGAGAGCTGATAGAGAAACTATTTTTATACTCTACTGATTGTAATTTTTATTTTAAATCATCTTTAATAGTGAAGTCTGATTTTAAGTTACCATTTTAAAAATCCAATTTTTAGAAAGTTGGTATTTTTCTGCCCATATAAACTGTGCCTTGCTGCCAATGGTCTTAAGCACACGAAGGGGAATTGCACTGCTGTTGTGGTTTATATATTACTTCTAGACAGTGTGACAAAGAAAGTCTAGGTGTTAGGGGAGAGGGTTTTCCTGACAGGATGGCTGGGGAGGATCTGTACCCTTCCCTGACTGCAGTTCAAAGGACCCTGTCTGCAGCAGACGAGAAAGAGCCTGACAGTCTGGAGCCAGGAAACGTGGAAGGGGAAGAACAGACTGTAACCATTTTTGAGGTAGGTCAGGGAATTCCACTGCTGAAAGGCTGGCTCTGGTTATAACAGTGGAAACATCAGAACCTGAAATGTTTCACCCTGGCAATTCAAGGCAGTTTTGAACTTGTAAGTCACTCTATATAGATATATTGCAAGGTATGGGAAAAATATGCATTTTAGCTTGCTGAGGCACCGTTTGTGGCAAAACAAGGCAAATAAAAAAAAAATGTCAGACAATAAATTACTCCTACAACCAGCCAGAACGTACAGGCTTGTCAGACCAACTCTTATGGCACTGTCAGATTGCCCTACAGGCCAGTCCTGCCCTGAATCATATCTACGTAGGGAGAGCTGCATACATCCAGTGGCGGTCTGTGCAGGTAAGCGCAGTGGGGCGGGAGGGGGGAAAGTCGATAGCCGACGGAATAGGGAAAATTAAATATTACCTATTCTGTCGTTATCCCTCCCGCCCCTGTCCTTCCCCACCACACTTACCTGCATGGATCGCTGCTGTATACTTCACCATTACTGTTCCAGCAGCAACTATCAGAATACCTAACTATGAGCCATATTAGTATGGCGGACAGATTGCCCCAGCCGGCCGGCGGTGCCCGCTGGCCCAGTGGGGCGGATTCGCCCGCCATCCACACTTCAAAGACCCCCAGCCATATTAGGATGGCTGGGAGGTCCACGGCAGATGGAAAGGCTGTCCGCCGCTTTTCCGCTGGTTGACTCGTCGACCAGCGGGAACATGGTTAATATGGTGGCAGTGTCTGCAAGCCACCGCCATCCATATTAGCATGCAGCTGATATGTGCCTTTCCATGGCAGCTTTGCCACCATGGAAAGGCAGGTTGTTTTTGACTTTGGGGTCCCGTAGTGGGCCCCCAGAAAGTTGGGGGAGCGGGGGGTGCACAGGGGGGTACCTATGGTACCCCGCTGCATTTGCATGCACAGGGTGGCAGGCACCACGAGCTGCCTGTCACGTTGTGCATGCAAATGCATGACGTGCATTCCCAACATTGTGGCGGGCGGTGCTCACAGCCGGGAATATGGTTTGCCACCACAACGGTGGTGGTGGCATCCTATTTTCAAGTGCGGGACCGCTGCACCCCTTGCGGACGGTCCTGCATTCCGTTAAAGTGGAGGGCGGACTCTGTCCGCCCATCATCATAAAGGAGCCCTACAAAAAATCCAGATCAGCAGTCCTATTACACCTTTTACTGCACGTTGCAATTACATTTTGGGAAGGGCATGGAGTCAGTAGACAGTATTGGCCCAGTTTCAACAAATATCTCAACAAGACAGACAGCAAATCACTTCTCTATATGACCACTGGAGGAGGACCTGTCAGCTGCAAGTTCATCAGGCAATTAACCCATATGCATCAGGGAAAACGTGACGTGTATGGGTCAAAACAGTGTGCTGCCCAAATAACACATGCATAGGTTATGTAATGGGGGTAGCAGCACTATGCAGCTGCTGAGACCACAATCAGCAGTACATACTAATGTCACATATATCACTGCACATTGTGGTTGCAATCTAGGAAGAATATGAAGTGAAGAGATGTGAGTGGTTTCTAACCAATCTCTGTAAGTATCATCTAGGTGGATACTGGTAGGATGTGTTGCATGCAGCTCTTGAGTGTGGACTCATAGTATGCAGGGTTCACCAACACCTCAGAGAAAAGATGTGTTGTGAAATATCTATGCAGTCTCATCTAAGTGTATATTACTTGGTTTATTGTGGAGTACAGCCAGAGCATAGTTCTCCCACACTAGTCAGGAACCAACTGCCTGGATCTGGAATGTACACACAGAATTAACGGCCAGATTCATCAACGGAAAATCGGCTCGCAAAGGGCCAGATTCTGAGAATCTGGCCCTTTGCGAGCGCAATTTTTGCATTTGGGATTCATCATCCCAAATGCAAAATTCGCTATTATAGAATTCGCAAATTTGTGAGGAATTGCATTTAAGGAATCTCTATTTGAGATTCCTTAAATGCAATTCATGAAACATTTAAAAATTGTGAATTTGCAATTTTGGGCCGTTATTTACCGCGAAGTCAAACCTCGTGGTAAATAGCGGAAACTTTGAAAAATGCACTTAAGTGCATTTTTCTAAGTTGTAGTGTGCGTAACACCAGTATCCAATATCGTTTCAGGGGTGCAACAGGGTGTCCTTTGGACACCCCTGCACCCTTGAAACCGCAAACTCAAAATGAGAATTGCTAATAGCGATTCGCACATTGATATGTCTTCCCATTCATTCCTATGGGCCTAGGCCCATAGGAAAAAATATTGCGATTTCTACATGAATCCCGTTTTGCGAGTCTGCAATAGCGATTCCTTAATAATCGCTATTACAGACTCCCAAAACATGCCGATGATGAATCTATGTGTAAATCACTCAGGGTTCACAAAGGACAGCAAATCACCTGTGAGGGTTTCAAGGTGCTGGAGTTGCTAGCTACTTCACGGTACTCTATTAATTTGAACATCAAGGCCTTTCTTGAGTCTTTTCCTGAATTCCTGAACTCTCTCCCACGCTCCCTCAGACTGGAGCCCAACCACCTGACATTCAGGAAAAAACTTAAAACCCTTTTGTTCCCTAAATAAACCCTCCACCTCTCTCCCCCTCAGTAGGACTCAATGTTAACAGCGCGGGGATGCCCTCGGGTCACCAGGCGCTATACAAATTGCTAAATAAATAAAATAAATAAATAAGGTGGTCCTAAGATGCAGGGAGAGGTCATTCCAAGCTTTGAACGCCAGGTGAAAGAATGAGTGCCCTATGTTGTTGCCTCGGTCGATCTGGGGGGTGCCTGCGAGGAAGAGGGAAGCGGATCACAGGTGTCTAGTCAGTTGGTGGAAGGCCCTTCGTTTGTTGATGTATCCTGGTCCTTCATTGTGCAGAGCTTTGTATGCGTGGCCAACATCTTGAACTGGCATCTCTTCTGGATCAGGAGCCAGTGTAGCTACTCGAGGTGTGGTGTGATGTGGTCCATCTGGAGAGATCAAGGATGAGTCTTCTCGCTGAGTTTTGTATCTCCTGTAGTCTCTTCAGGAGGCGTACGGAGATTCCTAAGTAGAGTGTGTTCCCTTAGTCCAGCCTGCTGGTGACAAAAGCCTGCGTGATGGTCCTTCTGGTGTTGACTGGGAGCCACTTGAAGATCTTGCAGAGAATGCATGTGGTGTGCAAGCAGGTGGATGAGACTGTGTTTACCTGTTTCTTCATATATAACTTGCTGTCTAAGATGATGGCGAGGCTGGGGCGGGGTCTGGTGAGGTAGTTGTTACAAATCCATGAGAGGCCACCAAAAAGATCACACACTATGTACAGTTTTCTCTTTGACACCTCTCTCTACATGTGTCACAACTGCACAGAGTACCGGGTAACTATTGCCAGCACTGTATCAATGCTGCTACCAGATAGATCAATTCAGGACAGTATAAGCTGTTTTTTGACTGATCTTCATAGGGCAGCACACCATGTGGCTTCTAAATGTCATTGGGATGTGTGATGGAATTGGAGGATCTTAATCCCCACCCAGAAAATTTGATGGTACACATCTCGACATAAAACAGGCCTCTAGCCTCCCTTTGTTCACTTTTCCCTCTTATCTGTGTGAGAACACACAAACTAGCTGATGGATACTAAGAATAAATGTATTACATCTAGTGGGTTTTTCGGAATATTTTGTATACATTGTTCCTCCAATTTGATCTCCCTTTAGTTCATGTTTGTAGCTTTGTTCTGGGGTGCCGTGGTGAGCAAAAGAATGATGGATTAAACCCAGAGCTTTGTGACTTGGGCTGAATGTCTGCATTGTTCTGCATTCCATCCATCATCTGTTCCTTTTACTTTTGTCGCCCTAAGTGGGAAGGGTTTGCACAGACGCGGGTCCTGTAATCACTGTACCACTGGATTCAAACTAGCCTGGCTGATGAGGAGTGATGCCTCGAACCTGGTCCCAGAATGCTTGTTTCCGATCCAGGGAGGACCTGGCTTGGCAGTTCAGGCTGGACAGTTGCCATAAGGAATAGGGTCAAGACTGATTTGCATATAGCTGGGTCCAAACTAGGGTGGCGTGGTGAGCAAAGAATGATGGATTAAACCTAGATATTTGTGACTGGGGGTGAATGTGTGCATTGTTCAGCATTCTGTCCATCATCTGTTACTTTTGCTTTTGTTGCCATAACTGGGAACAGTATGCCCAGATGTAGGTCCTGTGCTCAATGCACCACCGGATTCAAGCTAGCCTGGCTGATGAGAAGTGATGCCTCAAAACCGGTCCAAGGTTGCTGGTTTCTGGTCCAGGGAGGACCTGACTTGGCAGTTCGGGCTGGACTGTTCCCGTGAGGGACAGGGTCAAGACTGAGTTGCATATGGCTGGGTCCAAACTATGGTGGCATGGTGAGCAAAAGAACAATGGATTCAACCCAGATCTTTGTGACAGGGGATGCATGTTTACATTGTTCAGCATCACGTCCATCATCTATTCCTAAAACTTTGTTCTATTCAGACACAACCTGACACTGTGATAAATCAAGAGAGGATGATTGTTCCACAACTCTTCAATGATTGCATTGCATGCCTGCACTGAAACTCTTATTGATCAGTGCTCAGGCTCTGAACCTCTGCTCGAATAATGAAAGTAGTGCAAGCTAAGATGGTTGGATTGATCAGTGAAGAGTTAACAGACAGTAAATCTCTTTCTGGTCAGCGAATAGAATGTAGACTTTCAAGTTCCAGTGATGAGCATGCAGATTCTCATTGAATCAATAAATGTTTGTAACAACTGAAAGTTTTGTGTGTTACTGCCAGGCCCTGGTGCTCTGATCAATCAGTCATTGTTGAGCCGACTACAAATCTCTGATCTATCACTGAAGCTTTGGTAGAAGAGAGCATGTTGTTTCTGAGGGAACCATGCCAAAAGCCCTTGTTTAATTCAAAAAATGTACTTTCAGAGGATTCATTTGATTTTCGGAGCAGATTTAAGACTTTTTGGAGATGTTAAGAGATCCCCAGAATTACTGCAGAAAACATAAAAGCTGCATAGATTTAAAAGAATGCTCTGGCTTTCTAAAAAGTACTCATTTAAAATGTCTGCAAAGTAAAACATGGGTTTGAGTAAATCATGCATAAATTTACATTTGGGCATTTATATTTTGCCAACATGAAAGTATGATCAGCCCATTTCCTTACAATCCTTTGAAATATGGCTGTGTTACTCTCCATTTCCCTCTTGTGAAATGCCCTTTTAAATGAGTAGTTTTATTGAGTTTCTAGAGTGATAAGCTACCTCAACATTATGTCTCAATAACCATAACTTTATGGGGCCTGTAGGTGTTTACTGTCTTTTGAAGGGCCTAATACACCTGCAAGGCCAACACCCAATCCTAAGGCCTCAATTCCCAGTTGTGTATAATTGTATCCCTGTTGACTTCCAAGTTCTATTGGTTGTGGAAATGTACTCAATAAAATCAAAGGTATTTCTAAATATAGTTTCCTCCTGCTAGAGCAGGAGGAAAATATATTGGGAAACATGCCTGGAATTAGGATCCATATGCACTATTGGACCCAGTAATTTCAGATCCAGCATTTTACACCCCAATCTGTGCCTGATTTCTCAACTCATGATGGCTGGTAACCGGGTATCAATACCAGCTGGAAAAGGTAACTCTGGAATGGTATCAGCCATGGCTACTGTAAACAGGCATGAGGAGCATAGCACCACTGTTCATGAGAGAGGAGAGACAAGATAGGAAGCAATACAGGAGCTCGGCAGCTCAAGGACTCGCTGGCTGTTCTATTGTAAAATGGTCAAGATTGTGTTTTTTTTACCATGGTGGAGAAGTACGCATGTGCTGGACGAGGGTCTCTGTCATCCTTTAGCCAAAAACAATGGTAGTTACATCAGGTGTCAGACGGGGCCTTGTTTTAGCCCCTTCAATCTCGTCTGCCTCAGGGCACCCACTTATGTGGCTTTGGGTGGGGCTACCAAAATTCCATAGAGAATGAAGAACTGAGGTAGGGCAGACTGGCCGAGTCAAGAAGGAGTGTGCGGTTGTAGGCTCCTCCCCTCCTTACGTTTTCATCAATGATTCAAACTTGGAAAGGAGGAGTCACAGCAAAGACTGTCTGTAGCTCTGAGACATTCTTCGCTCATGACAAATAGTTTGACTACTATACTGGTATAGAGAAAGTCACTTTTTTGGTCATGCCATACTGGTGAGTGCACTAAACTTTGTTGTCATGCCTGCTCCTGTCCTTTTTGCCAAGGCATGGTCCTTTATTCCCATAACTTTGATCATTTACTGAAGCGTAAGTGTCATCAAGAATTTCTTAAAATTAGCTGAAGGACAATCAATGAGAGTCAGAAGGTTACATTAGGCGAAAGACTGTATTTACAATATAAACATTGCAGCAACCATCAAGACATGCACATTGTGGTGAAATACCCTGCGCTTATTGTTCCAGCAGGGCTCAATTTGCACCAACCCCTGAGTACCATCCAGAGCATCCCTGCAGCATTGATGGAACACATTGATAAGCAGTCATTGTTAGCACCTTCTCCAACCTGCCGTCGTTTACCTAGGGATTTATCCTTGATTGTATTATTGCCCTGCCCTGGGAATCTTACGTATTCCCAGGGGGTACTTGTTATTTTCAGAGATGTAGTTGTGTCAAAAATTACCACACACTCCTGATTCGTACTTCTTGAATATTCATAGTAATTATGGTTGCAAACCCCCTAAAATGAAATTGCAAGATTCCTCTACCCTAGATTTAGAAACACAAATTCAATATTGGGGTGCACTTCATTCAACGTATATCAGAGGTGACCAAAAAAATCAATCTTTTGCATGACTGTCTATTAAAAAGGCTTCTTTTTATTTTACATTTTAAACATTTCTATTCTTATTTTCTTTCTTTGCTATCCATCCTGCTAGCTATAACTTTTGAACGATATTCATTTCCTTGCAATTTTCTATTTAGTATTATTATATCTTTTGACAAGTATAGATTAATGTTTCAAACTGTACACTTATCGCTGACTCTGCACATTTTGTACTTAATTCGCAATTTGGGTAGCGTTTTTATTGTGAGAAGTCTGGGAACAATGGATAGTAGGGCAAATGTTGTTCCTACAGTTTCCAGAGGTTTCTGTAACAGAAATGTGAGTCAAAAGTTCACAACCTGTGCAGAGATGGATAAGACAGACTGTCACTGTTTCCAGATTTAAGAGCCTATGGCGGGTGCTGCTGATTTCCAGTCTTCCTCAATAGAAAGGCAGCATATTCTTGATTACAAATCATGTCTATTTCTTTTACAACCCTAAACTTCGGTTTCTTTATCTTAGTCTTGCAGGTTCTTTTTAGGTCTCACAACCTATCAATGCGCGCAAGCGCATTGAGCGTAGCGAGAATTCATGTCCTCAAAACGCTCGTGAAACCAAGGGTTTAATTCGTGCGGTTTTGTTTAAGTTCACGTGAATCACGTGACCAAACAAGCACGCGCATTCGCAGCCGCACAGCACATCAAAGGGCTTCGCCCAGCGTGCGCTCTGCGGCTTCTCCTCCCCTAATTGAATCATGGTCAGCCGCAGGCCGGCCGTACTTTCAGTTTCCCGGCCGGCCGCTCTTAATTGTTGTTGTCTTCCATTCGCTTCCCTGCCATCTTCTCCTCCCCTAATTGAATCATGGCCGGCCGCAGGCCGGCCGTACTTTCAGTTTCCCAGCCGGCCGCTCTTAATTGTTGTTGTCTTCCGTTCGCTTCTCCGCCATCTTCTCCTCCCCTAATTGAATCATGGCTGGCCGGCTGTACTTTCAGTTTCCCGGCCGGCCGCTCTTAACGCTTGTTTTTCATTCTTGTCCTCGCACTCTCCCCGCATTAGCCTCTTGTCTTTTTATTAAGCTCTGTTCAGAGTTTGCTAAGTAAAATATATTTAAACAAATAAAATCATGGCATCTATAACAATTGAAAACACTGCATTCCATGTACAGTTCTGAGACACCATAAGTTGTGTGTTTGCATTTCCTCCATTATTAGATCTGAAATGTCCCTTCCGCAGGCTCCACATCAACCCGGCAACCACCCAAGTGTTCATTTAAATGGGTTTCATGGACTAGAGCTTGGCAGGGCTCTGCATAGGGCCGGCCCTTCAGCCCTTGAGCACATATTTAATTTTAAGCATGTAAACCTACGCTCTTTACTGTACCAACAAAGATCGCGCCGGCGTCGTACTCACAGCGCCTCCATCTTCTTGTGTTGCCCGGGAAAGCTATAACACTTCACCGGCTATAATTAAAATGATGGAGCCCCATGCAGGGCCGCATTTAGTTTATTTGCTTGAATGGGAGGCGCGGCGCTTCTCTCAGGGCATATGTTTGCATAATGGTTTTAGCAGAGTTGTGCATGCCGCTTCTACAGGTAATCACCACCAAAATCATTCATTCCAAGAACAGCAGCAGACTGGTACTTACGGAGCCGATAACATTTCTGCTTGGACATCTTCACACAATTAGTTGGCTAATTAAGGGGGCAAGCAGAGTATCCGCAGTGCCCTACAGTGCCACTCACAGCCCGTCCCCTCGGGCTCGGGCGTCACTCGCCTCCATGGGGCGTGCACATATCCCAGAGATCGAGTGAGCGAGTGAGGGAATGTGTGAGTGAGAGTGAGTGTGTGTGTGTGTGTGTGATCCAACCGACTAAATGCAGATATTGTAAAGTCACGAGCTGAGAATTAAAACTATCTTTTCATTATTGACAGTCTATAGTAATGTTGTTTTTATCATCCAATTGCTAAGGAAACCTCTATTTATGTTCCAGATATGATTCGAAGTTAACCATTAAGGAGCGAAACATACGTAAAAAAGATATGAACCAACACGAACCACGCCCAAAAGATCGATGACATACTAAACTAACCTATACCTGTTTTCTTGAAGCAGAAGCACGTATGACCTGCTCGAGTACACACACACAACCTTGCCGCTTTGTGCACAAGTAGCTACGAGTGTTGTGTAGAATATGTTATAGAACACACACAATCGTGTCGCTTATTGCACAAGTACACGAGTGTTGTGTACAGTATGTGCGAGAGCACACACAACCTCGCCGCTAGCTGTAGAAGAAAGTATAAATTTTCAGTAAAATATCTTTGCGTTCAAAGAAATACATCCATGCCGCTTGCTGTACAAGTAAGAGTATACATAATAAATACTGAACAATGTCAAATAATAATGTGAAGGTTACTTAGGATGTAAGAAGGAGAAACAAACTCATGACACCTAATGAATTACCATCAGTTGTTATTTTTGCAAAAAATACACAATAAAATACACTGTAATGTACATATCACAACGTGAAGATTTTTAGAAAAAAGGAAGGGGATGAAAGGGGGGGGTCCCAAGTATAAAGTGTGAACCAAAGGAGTGGTTGAAGCACATAGAGAAGACAACAAGTGACAATATGTGCACGGTTTCAACAGGGGTGTATTTACAAGGAATTGGGAAAATGACCAATTACACAATATTCAATAATTTAAACAATGACTATTAAATTCATAGACATTGACTGAGAGGTTCATTCCCAAAGGGCGTCGACGGCGTTTCGACCCTTTACAGGATAGAGGGTCTCATCAGGACAGGGGCAGTGTGGGACATCTTTAATGACGGGCTTGTGGTGAGAAGGTGCCAACCATGCGTGAAAGGAAAATTAATTGTACTTACAGTGAACCCTGCTGGGTACACTGTAAATAGTTAGATGGAGCACAATGGAGTTAATCTATATCGAGCCAACACGCAGTGCATCCGTTTTTGAAACGTATTGCTCAAGTGCTGCGATGAGCACGAGTCCGGCGGTGACCAGGAGGATACCTGTTAGTCACCGCGATCCTGCTACCGTTCGAATGAATCGATTCATTCGAACGGTAGCAGGATCGCGGTGACTAACAGGTATCCTCCTGGTCACCGCCGGACTCGTGCTCATCGCAGCACTTGAGCAATACGTTTATAAAACGGATGCACTGCGTGTTGGCTCGATATAGATTAACTCCATTGTGCTCCATCTAACTATTTACAGTGTACCCAGCAGGGTTCACTGTAAGTACAATTAATTTTCCTTTCACGCATGGTTGGCACCTTCTCACCACAAGCCCGTCATTAAAGATGTCCCACACTGCCCCTGTCCTGATGAGACCCTCTATCCTGTAAAGGGTCGAAACGCCGTCGACGCCCTTTGGGAATGAACCTCTCAGTCAATGTCTATGAATTTAATAGTCATTGTTTAAATTATTGAATATTGTGTAATTGGTCATTTTCCCAATTCCTTGTAAATACACCCCTGTTGAAACCGTGCACATATTGTCACTTGTTGTCTTCTCTATGTGCTTCAACCACTCCTTTGGTTCACACTTTATACTTGGGACCCCCCCCTTTCATCCCCTTCCTTTTTTCTAAAAATCTTCACGTTGTGATATGTACATTACAGTGTATTTTATTGTGTATTTTTTGCAAAAATAACAACTGATGGTAATTCATTAGGTGTCATGAGTTTGTTTCTCCTTCTTACATCCTAAGTAACCTTCACATTATTATTTGACATTGTTCAGTATTTATTATGTATACTCTTATCTGTTCCACTGGAACCATTGTTTTTTGATATAAATATGCACCCTGGTTCCTTAGAAGGTAGGGTTTCCTTGTTGTAAGTGTGGCTTGCTGTACAAGAACATCACTTTTGTGTGTACAATATGTTTGAGTACACACACACCCTCGCCGCACAAGTATATCAGTGTTTTGTGTACAATATGTTTGAGTACACAGACACACATCCATACTGCACAAATGAATCAGCGTTGTGTACAGTATGTTCGTGTACACAGACACACATCCATGCTGCACAAATGCATCAGCGTTGTGTACAGTATGTGTTCAAGTGCACAGACACAGACCCTCGCCGCGTGCTGCACAGGCACGCCTCACATAAATATGAAAGTTCATGGAGGTGTGCTGCAGCGGGGAAATAAATACGATCTGGAGGTTTTCCATGAGGACGAAGGGCTGTCTGTGTCAGTGTGTCTTACATCATTTTTGTTACTTTTGAAAGTTTCTGTCGTCACTAGTTTCGCTCGTACAACGAAACGCCTCCGGTCTCTATCTCTCTATTTGCTGTCTATCCAAGTATGCGTTTTCTGCCACACATTCACGATGTTTCACACGTAATATGCTTATAAATACAGGAGTAGAGTATTTTGAGGTTGTGTGTGAGTGAGTGAGTGTGTGTGTGTATACATATATATATATATATATATATATATATATATATATATATATATATATATATATATATATATATATATATACATATACATATACACACACGCACTCAAGCAGACATGTGTGTGTCTAGACCTGCAAAGTGTAATTTGATATTTTAGGTCTCGCGACCAATTAAGTTTAAATTCTCACTAAAATATACCAGGGCTCTGCCCATTTGTAAGGGGTTTTCATTGCTGACTCGACCGCTCTAGCTGTCGTAAAAAGGGAACATTATCCGGCGGGGGCGAGGCGAGGAGAGGGGGGGAGGGAGATGCCGGGGAGGAATGGGGGGGCAGTTTAAAACACACAAAATTACTCTGGTTTCACTGCACTCCATCCAAACACCTCACATGGTAATGGAAGGCGTTTTCAACACGAATCCTTCCAAACCAACAATAACAACCCGGCCCTCTGGCCAAACTGATCAGGGACGTAGTGGCATGGTCATTAAGACCGGTGGGGGGCTTCAGATATCCTGACAAACACGCTGGCATATACTGTTAAAATAGATTATATGACCAGCAGGGTGCTTGACAGAGGCCTACGGCGCGATGGAAAGGGAGAGGAATGCGGATTGGTAGGGGCACTAAGTAAGAGAAAATACAATATTTCGCAAAATAAGCTACATTTTTAAGGAATTTCAAAGCAAAGGGAGAGAGCGCATGGTACATTTGTGTCTGCGTGTATGCAAACATTCCTGGTGAAATCCATAAGACCAGTGGTCGAAGTGGGATAAAAACAAGAACTGGCGTTGCCAATAGGTCTCGCAGTAGGAAAATTGGAGCTATTACAATTGCAAATAACAATGCCTTTTATTTTTGTTTTTATTTTAAAAACATAAAGGGCTTTGTCATTTACAAAACCAATAGCTCCAACTTTCCTACTGGGAGACCTTTGGCAACGCCAGTGCTTGTTTATCTAGGGTTTCTACTTCTGTCATTGTTTTCCAATTCTCTTTCTCCTTCTTTCTACCTTTTCAACTTTTCTCTTGGTCAAAGTCTGATAATGAAAAATCTATTGGGTCTGCAAAATTCACGTAATTTGCTTTCACGTATTTTGTGCAAAATGTCAGCAAAGTTGCACAACATTTTATGTAACCATATTAAATGCAAATCCATATTTTTGCTCTATTTTTGATTATGAATTGCATCCATGCATCAATTTTTTGGCAGTGTAAAGTATTTGAACAAAAGCACTGCGTACAACAGCTGCTCACCTTCCTGTGTTAATGGGGTGCGAGGGGGTGGTGAAAGTTTATTTACACAATAGGATAAACCACATCTCTGTGAAATAAAAAAGACTGGTGCAATCGAAAATAAGTAGACAATAAAGTAGCAACTGTAGATACCATGCAGTGCCATCACTGGGGTGGAGATCTGAGTGTAATATGTTGTTGGATGGTTGATGACTAATAAACAATGTACTTAGTTTCGCCAACTTGGACTGAGATTCTATGTATCGGGACTAATCTCAGGAGACAGGCAGAGCAGATGGCAGAAGAGTCACCCTTGATGCAGAGCCTTGTACTTGCTTTGTCTTGTTGGAGCTTGGTGGGTGAGGCAGCTTCATCTGGAAGAGAGGGAAGGCAGTACTCTCCTAGTCCAGGCTCAGAGGCATGTGATTCTAAGTACCGGACAACGGTTAGACCATGAAGCGGAGCATGGCAGACTTGTACAAACATACTGGACTCCACTCCTACTGCTGAACAGAGCGCACTGCCCACAGACCACAGGTCAGTAATCGCACGGGCAGGAGAAGGAAGCCAGCCAAGAGCCTTCTGCTCATGTCCCATTCAGCCCCATCAGAGCTGTCCATCCCAGGCAGTACAGCTACCTACAAAGGAAGGCGTCCCAGCTGAAGGCAAGCGATGAGCAGGCTGCACTGGTGGAGTTACATCAGCAGGTTGGCACAGCATGAATGCCTCACTGGAAGACTGGCAGCATCACCCGAGGACATTTTTTGATGGAATCTCCACCCACGACGGGACAAAAAAAGTGACAGTCCCACCAGATAAAGGATGGCGTGTCCCAACGATGACCACCAGCTCAAATTTACTACTGCAGCTGACCCATTGCATGGCTCAGCCAGGGACGGTTGTTAGGCAGCAAGGGTAACAAACATAAATGGTCATGTTATAGGCTGCAAGTCTTACTTTTTTGCATAGTGAAAAGCTCCTGGTTGTGTTCTTGCTAACAGCCTGTTTTTTGGCACACTGTGAAAGGTAAAAGTTCCTCATGATAAACTGTAGCTACTGAGCTTAAATTCTGAGCTCCGAAAAACATTGTCAGAAGCAGTAGATCTACCGTTCACACAGTGTATACCTTGACAAAGCCAGTTCACATAACTTGTTAGCAGTGGCCAGCCTTATATATTTCTGCTCTAAGCATGCTTAGGGCTATTTCTGTTTTTACGGTTAGGGCATGCTAGTGTCCAAATTGTCAAATGGTATTCTGCAGATAAAAATAACTGACTAAATTTGGGGAGTTTGTAGCCCTGGTACTTTATTTGCACTCTGGTCCTTTGATAGGGGGGTTTGATTAGGAAATCCCACCTGAGATCATATATATATTTGAATTTCATGTGGTATTTCTAGTTGTGTGTGCATTAAACTACTGTTCGCTTTTTAACAAAAAGCACTGACTATACAATTATTTATAGAGTGTCATTTTCTGTGTTGCTGAGGTCTGTGTCACCTCCCTGGTGCAGCCTTTGACTGCTCTGCCTCGTTGCTATGAGAGTCAAATGTACAAAGACAATCTTGGTTCACAGTTTGACAATCCACAGCAGGGAGGTTCCAACACAGCAGAAGTGAAAGACGTCCATTGCTGAAATTGAAACTCAGTAATTTCTGTTTGCTCTGAGACTTCCAGAACCCTATTTCTCAAACTTACTACCAACTGAATGCGTCCAAATCATTTTACCACCTTACCTTAATCGCTTCTATTACACAATTTTAATTTAAGTCAAGAAATAGGTATTCAAATTATTAGTTCATACTCACTGCCTGCCCGCTGGGTTGTTGGCCTATTGGCTGTGTAGACCTATAAATAATAACCCGCTGCTGGCCCCAGGGTTGTAAACAACTGGCTGTGTTTGAATGAGATGTATGCAAACAAAAAAATAGGTATATTTTGCATTTTATCAAAATTATACTTTTTGCTTCTACAGTAGCAGTGGTGCTAAGAAGTACATTGAAAACATAGAATACGTTTTCAAAGCTGTCAGCTGAAGAAATATGCGTGAGTGTGTAACACCATGCTACAGTTGCTTTGTGTTGCACTTTTACTAGAAACAAGAATGCTGTGAGGGTTTTCAGACATCATGAAAAATAGAATTTCTCCAGCTTTGACATTACATCACAACCTGAAAATAAAGGTCATGATCTAGTATGTTTTCTGTAATTTGGTGCAACTTCTCTGTTAAGTCACTTTGCGCTTTCCTGGCACTGGACAGAAATTCAGGATATATGCACATAAGAACATACATCATCAGATTGCTGGAGTCCATTTTGAGGCATCCGTCCAAAATAGGGTATGGTGAATTAGACAATACCAGTCTATGCATCAAATATATTGTATATTATGAATTATGCCTTTCTCCTTTATGAGCAAATATTGGCAGTTTTTGAATAGAAAACATTCGATAATGCATAAAAGAAGTAGGTCCCACTGCTGTTAGTTTTTATCTCCTTTTATTTGAACTCTAGATTGATAATTGTATACATTCTGCTCTAGCAGTATTACTGATCTTTTCCAAGCTTACCTCGCTGCGACTCTCTGTGCCACCTACCAGAAAAAAGCATTAATAACCTGCAGAGGAGTAAAATATAACGTTTCCGAGTGGGGGAAATGGAGCCATTGCTTCCCCAAACAGCTCACACTAACAATTCCCTTTATTGAGATGGATTGGCCGCTGCCTCCCTGCCCATGGACACGGTTCATTTATATCTATTTCCAAGTGTGAAGCTGATAATGGACAACGTTATTATGTTCCTTTATGAGCAGCTTCTCTGGCCCCTTGAGCGTTGCTGTAGCCAAATATTCCCAGCACCGGTTGGAGATCGAAGGCTTACAGGGCCATTAATTGTATCTGATCAAATTTCGGGCAAATCTAAGATTAGAATGATGCAACACAATATGGTATTTTCAGTTTTAAAAGAGAGTCATCCGCTTACATCTTAGAGCAAACAGCGAACATTAGATTTGCTGCCAAATACTTCTTAAAGTCTAATATATATGTGTTATTGTTTTCCAGTCTACCATTTTGTACAGACATCCTGCCCAAGGGAGTGGAGAAATGTTTGTATGAAGGTGGCTGGCATCAAATAAGCGTATATTATCTATCAAGTGCCTGTTTGAAGACAAATGTCCAGCACTTTTGTAAATACTGAATGACAAAACACCCATGTCAATATAGGACAACTGTATCCCAGGAAAAATTACATTGCGCTTCAATTCAGGCTGTAGGCCATTAGCGTGTGGTGGACGTGCCACCAAGTGCACTCCACAAGCATGTTACCTTTTCACAGGCCAGACCGGCTTAGGAGGAAAGCACAATTCCATTCTAAATTCACATCAAAGGACAATGGGCCTTATTACAAGTGTTGTAGCATTTACCTACTGGGCGCACAAAAACTGTTATCTTTATCTTTTTCTATTAATAAAACTTTCTTCTAACACTCCTGCTACCCAATATTCTTAAGGGATCCTCTTATGGATCTTGTATTGTGCTGAAAGGGACTGGATATTCGCAGGATGAGCAATTATCAAATAAGGACCAGGATTAAAATAATAGCTATATTCAAATTACTACTGCTATCCTACCAAAATATCAACCAATAGAGATCAATCAAAACATTTACTCACAGAGAAATAATGGGTCAGAATCTGTAGCTTTTAGTTTAAACCTTCAGGTTTTGGTATTTAGTTCAAGGAAAAATACTTAACAAATGACATTCAATTCTTTAAATTAAGAATAGTTTTGGTTTAATATAAGCAGCAAAATCCCTGCGAGATCCAAGAATGAAAGGGAATAATCTTCCATAGCCGAGGGATATTGTAGATTTCAAAAAAGAATAAGAACCTGTTTGAGCCTCATACAAACCCACTTCCAGGTTGTTAAGGACAAGAATATGTCCCAGTTCTTTGCTGTGACACCAAAGTCACAGCAACCTGACGTGAACTCTTCAGCCAAAAAGGTTCCACTGCACACCAGCTGGAAGCCAATCGCAGTATTGCGTCACAACTTGTCCTCGAATGTTCAAGCAGTCAGTCGAAAGCTGCAAAGTGGCTGAGCGTCTCCTCCTTCCGAAATCTGTGCAATTATACTCTATAAATTCCGGGCTAACACCCCTTGACATCATTAGGATTATTATAAGACTCTGTCCCATTGGTCGTCTTTGATGGGATGAGATGATGTAGTGGGTAAAACATTTACAATCCGTAAGTATCTAAAAGTTCAAGTTGCATACGGCCACATGCATCATTGTTGGTATTTGCGATTCCTAAATTGCGAAGATTAAGGAATCGCAATTTAGAAATCGCAAATACCTATGCATTAAAAATTCGCATTTTAATTTGCAATACCTTATTTTTCCTTCTTTGCGAATCCCAATTTTGCGAATCGCAAATAAGGAATCCGTTTACATTGATTCCTATCGGCCTAGAGGCCCATATGAATCAATTGGAAGGCATTCAGATTTTGCGTTTTGCAATTAAGGAATCGCAAAATGAAAATGCAATTTCAAGGGTGCAGGGGGGGTCCAAAGGACCCCCCCCCCTGCACCCCTGAAATGTACCTGAAAGTGCTTTTTTCACACACACATGCCCAAAGGGCATGTGTGTGTTTAAAATGAAACTTTCAAAAATGCACTTTAGTGCATTTTTGAAAGTTTTCTAAAATTACCATGAAGGTGAACTCCATGGTAATTTACCACTTCTAATTTGCGAATTCGCAATTTTTAATAATCATGCATTGCATTTAAGAAATCACAAAAATGCGATTTCTTAAATGCAATCGCAATGTGAGAAATCGCAAAAAAAATTGCGATTTCTTAAATTGCGAAAATAGCAAAAAGCTTCATGCATCCCAAAAACGGGATTTGCATTCGCAAACGGCCGAATTTTGCGATTCGTACCGATTGCGAATGCAAAAACCCTTGATGCATGTGGGCAATAGTTCCTTAAATCATTGTAATTTAGTCATACAAACTATAAGATATTTAGAAAGAAAGTGAAAATATGCTGTCATTTCTGCATTCCGCTCCCAAGTATATCTTCCAGGATGTATTTTTTTCTGTTACAAATTACAATCAATTGTACTTTATTGTGCCAAAGGAAATGACTGTGAGTTAGTACACAAGTGGCAACTGCACTAAAAGTACCTATAGGCTTCTGACTATTTAGTTCATCAGTACATGCGTAGAAAAAGGAGCAAGAATTGAGGCCTACATGAAATACAGCTCATGTCAACATAAATCACACTTAAATCACACTAAAATATAAATAGCATATGATATTACCCTTACAAATAAACACGTTAATAGGATTGCAGTAAATATCAGGATGATTTCATGTAAGTATAGGATAGTCATAAAAACTTTTAAACGTCACTGTTAAACATATTGATATATATAGGGGAAAGGGATATGTAAATCGCCTTTGCATATACATTATTAAGGCACATATATTTTAAAGGTTCATTTGAAGAAAGATTCACACAAAAAACTTTTAACTAAGCCTCATGTAGCATCTACTTTTCTTTTATCAGTGAGTTTTTGTTCGTTCTCACTCACTGTTCCAGTTCACAGGTTTTGCTTTTTCTTGGCATATATTGGTGTATTTTGTCTCCTCAGATTTCTGTATGCCTTTTCATTTATATTTGTTTGATAGTGTCCCTTCATTTATGTCAGTTCCTCACAGTAGTTTTTGTGAGCTTGAATCTTTGAAGCAAAAAGTGTTATATACTTTCTCCCATTCATTAGTTGCTGCCAGATAAGTCTACTCAGGTGCAGCGTGTCTTCGATTTGGTACCTTGGCTCTTTTTGAGCTTCTTACTGTTGGTACATCATCATCAGTAACGCTCTGTTCTGATTGACTTGAAACTTTAATAATAGTCAGAATTTGCCTCAGTTTGTCAGTTCTTTTGGGCCAACGGTCTCCATTTACAACTCATCTTGATTTGGTTGAACTGTGCGCACCAATTGGGTCAATATCTCACCTATTCAGCTATCTCTTCTCCTGACCCTCAGCACCAACAGGGACTGACTCTCTCGGACCCTTACCGGAACCAGTGCTTTGAGACCCAGTAGCCGGTGCCCTCTCTACTGTTTGACTGACCTGATTTGGGTGTCTCACTGTGACCACCGGTACATCCACTACAGCTACTGCATTTTCAAGGGGACATGGGAATTGGCAAGTATGGGCAGCTGGTACCTAATTAGGCAGACCACCATATTTGACAGCAGTTGTGGTAATAAGGATCACTTGGTCTGGCCCACGCCAACGAGGCTCCAAACACGATTTGCGTACTTGTTTCATCACCAGGACCCAGTCACCGGGACTAAGGTCATGGCCCTGCTCCTGTTGAGGTGAAGTGGCTGCTTCCCCAACCTGCTGAGACACAGAACGTACCACATCAGCCATTCCTTTACAGTAATCGAGTACCAAATTATCAGTAATATTCACTAACTGATTTGCCAGGACTGCAGGTTGTCTCATAGCCCACCCCATAAGGAGTTTGTGTGGAGATAGACCAGTTATTCAGTCTGGAGTACTCAGAAAACTCATTTACAATAAGGGCAAAGCATCAGGCCATTTCAGAGATGTGGACGCGCACACTTTCGCCAATCTGGGTGTCAGTGTTCCATTAACCTGTTCGAGCACTCCAGAGGCTTCTGGTCGATTTGCACAATGTCATTTAAGCTCAATCTGCAATGCTGCACAAACCATTCTCGGAACTTCATTATTAATATTAGTTCCTTTATCTGATTCCAAAGAAGCCGGAAACCCAAAACGCAGTATAAGCTCTCTAAGGTGTAGTTTAGCTAAAGTTTAGCTGTCATTACGCCTAGTTGGGTAGGCTTCCACCCGTAGAGAGAACAAACACACAATCACTGAAATGTGTTTCAATCCATTGCAAAGGGGCATTTCAATGAAATCAAGTTAAAGGGTCCTTCAGATCTTCCCAAAAGACTCATTGTGAATAGTGTTTTCTTTCCCACATTTTGCTGTTGACACCCTGTTGACACATCTTGCAATAGGTGACAACAAACTATCAGGTAGAACTGGTCTCCCATCTGTGTAGATCCACACCCCATCCTCTTGTTTTTGTGTGCACCATGCTTTAATCCACCCTTGTCTTTCAGTTTCTGATACTTCATCCTGTAAGGCTTTTATTTCATCCCATGTTTCGACAGTTGACAGCATCAGCCTACATTTCGTGACATCAGTTTTCTCTTTTAAGGGATCTCCTTAAAAAATGTTAATATTTAGGGCGCAATAGCACGTGGTCTCATCTGCATAGTGGTTACCGACCATTACATAATCAATTCCTTGTCGGTGACCTAAGCACTTAAGAAACGTAATCTGGGCGGACAGTGGTAATGGTAGCAGTAGGTTTTTCATGCTCTCTCCATTTCGGATGGGTGAACCCAAAGAGATCATGAATCGACGTTGAGACCACAACTTCCCAAAATCATGGACAACTGCAAAGCCATACTAACTATCAGTAAATATGGTAACTCTCGACTGTTCGGTAATGCTGCAAGCCCTCGTCAAAGCAATCAAATCAGCCACCTGGACAGAATACACTCCTTGCAACCAGGAAGCTTCCACCACTCCCACAACAGTGCAGATGGCATACACAGCTCTCAAATTTCCTCCAGCATCTAATAAACATGATCCATCCACGAAAAGCACATGATCTGACTCAGATAGTGGAACATCCGGAATGTCCGGTTGAGGTTTCGTACATAACTTTGTCACGTCTAAGCAATCATTATCTGGTTTATCAATCACAACTTTATTACCAGGCAAAGGCATAAAAGTAGCCAGATTCAGATTCATACCTCGCACCAGTGACACATTTTCAGCACCCAAAATCACTTGTTCATATTTCCATGGAGCTGGATCTGACACATCTTTGTGTGTAAGTATTTAAAATGGTTTGGCTGTCAATGGAATCCATTGTCGACAATAGGCAACCATTCCCAGGAACATACAAATTTTCTTCTGTGTGCTAGGAGAATGTATCTGCAGGACTGCAGTAATCTGATGCTGTGACACCTTCCTGGCTACCTTTTCAATGTGATGTCCTAAATAGAGGATCTCTCTCTGGCAGAACTGTAACTTCGCTGGTGACACCTTATGTCCACTTACTGCCAGATGATTCAGTAATGCAATGGTGTCACATATGCAAGCTTCCTGAGTACCTGACGCTACCAACAAGTCCTCATGGTACTGAACCAATACAGAGTAATTTGGCATTACCAATGACTCTAGGTTCTTTTTCAATATCTGATTGAAAGTAGAAGTACTCTCTGTATACCCTTGTGGAAATCAGCACCATGCCAAGACACAGTTTTGGAACCAGAAACCAAATAAAAAATTAGCTATCCGGGTGCAAGAGAATGGATAAAAAGGCTTGACACAAATCAAAGACGGTAAACCATTCAGTTCACATGGAATCTGATATAGTATCACAGTTGGAGTTGGCACAATTAGACAACATGGAATCACAATCTGATTAACTTTGCGCAAAGCCTGCACAATTCGATACTTTCGATACTTTCCATTTGGTTTCTGAATTCCCATGACAGGTGAATTACATGGGCTTCCCATAATCTCTCTCATGATTCCCTGTTCAATCAATGACTCAATTAAAAGTGTTATGGCTGCAATTGTCTCTGGGCTCAGGTTAAAGGGTGGGATTTGAGGAAATTCTGCATTTGATTTCAAATTCATATTGGAGCCACCCCTTTGATCAATTTCATGAGTATCCCTTAACTCCAAAGGTAAGTCATCACTTGTTAATTAGGGAAATAAACCTTCAGCGTCTGTCTTTTGCTTTGACATTTTGAATACAATCTCCTCATCATTAGTATGGAATTCAATTCTCTTTGGGGTACAGTAAATGGAACAATTCAGATGCACAATAGGTCTTGACCCAGTAGGCTGACCGGACTAGAATCTCATATCACAAATTTGTGTAAGTCCTCAAGTGACCGGGTTTTTACCCTAACAGGCTCAGTTTCAGGATTTGACATCAATCGATTTGAAACTCTGACAACTTGGATTCTTTCTCCCGAGAAGGGTAGGTTGGGAACTTCTGCTGTTCTCACAGTGGAACGGGTAGCACCAGTGTTCACAAGAAAAAAAAATGGTTTTCTGTTTACCTTGCCAACCACATAGTGACCACTCTGGTCCGCCTCTTAGGATGTGTCAAGCATGCATTCCTCCTCCTCCTCAAGCACCGTCTTTGTGACAAATCAGAATAGCTGTCATCAATCTTTATCAAATACTGCTGTATAATATTTGAGTTTGAGTCAGTTGAATCATTATTATGGAATCCTATGTTCACATTGTGTTTTTGAACCTGTGCATTCATGTGTGGCATAGGAGCTTTGGTAAATTTACTTTTCAATTGTTCTGCCTTTAAGTCTGCTGATTCTGCATCACATCTCCTGTTCAAGACTGTATATTTCTATTCTGAGATACAAGTCCATTCACTTGATTTTGTGGGTTAAACCTACACTTGTGCTTCCAATGCCAGAACTTGCCACAAATGTGACACAGGCTGGTCTTTTTCAACATCTCTATCAAAACACCTCTGCCTTGAGTCGATGCATTCTGTTGCTGTTCAGCACATACCAGTATTTGCTTCAATTTTTCCCTGTACAACAGCAGCACAATCAGCACCAACACCCATGTAGCCTTTCTTTGTTGCCCTCATTTGTGCTAGCATACATTTTTTTCCTTTAAGCTTTTATGCTTGGAATCCACTTTGTCTTCACGATATTTTGCATACCAAAGAACGGGTTTACTCAGTAAACAAATCAAATGCTGTTGTATCATGGCTTTTATCTCAGGTATCAACCTGTACACAAATTGATACACAAAATGCCCCATATCTTTTCCAGACACATTTTCCATACCACTATACTGCTTAAATGCCATAATATGCATGCAATGTTTCCTTTAACTCCCGTGTTGTTCTATCAATCTTTACCCAATAAGCCTCTTTTGGAGCAATCTTTCCTTTCAAATAGGTAATGAATTGATTATATTTCTTCATTACATCAGGTGAGGGTGAACCAGTCCTTGGATCTTTTGCGGCTTTTACTTCTAGACAAGCTGTTGCAATTTTACATTCATTCCAAAAATCACTAGGAACAACAATATCAAACAAAGTATCCACGTCTTTTAAAAAAAACCTGTGAAACCTTTACAAACCTTTCAACTTGCCTATACCATTCAACAGGTTTTCATCAGTTCTAGTCGAGAACATAACCTTCTCCAGGCTCTCTCATTGGATGTATGTTTGCTTCTCTTTTTTCTGTTTCCCTTCAAACATTGGATACATAGGCATTCCCTTCTTTTTAGCCAATCTGCCTTCCCATTTTTCCAACTCTCCCCATTTCCTAAGAGTAGTCAATAACTCCTTAACCCCTTCCATGCTGATGACGAACCCCAGCCGTCATGCACTACAGTGCTCGTGTGCTGATGACGGCTGGGGTTCGTCATGGCCCGCCCCTGTTCATTTGTTTACCGCACAGGGGCGGAAACGGGCCAGCAGGGAAGGGGTTAATATGCAATCTTTTACCTGAGGGTTTTAAACCTTCAAGGTCCTTATCACTGAAATATAATCACATAAGGTATATTATAATAGTGGGCGGATCGCCACTGCCTGCATGGCGGTGGCGATCAACCGCCATTACCTGCCACCTGCCTACCATTTCCCCCCACCATATTACGATGGCCGGGGGGACCCCGGTGGATGGAAAGACCGTCCACCGGTTTTCCGTCTGTCGACGAGTCGACCGGGCAGAAAAGGGGCTTGATATGGTGGCTGTGTCTGGAAGACACCGCCATCCATATCACAATACAGGTGGAGTAGTGCCTTTCCATGGCGGCAAATGTGGGTGCCTGTTGCGGGCCCCCAGGGTGTTGGGGGGTAGGGGGTGCACATGGGGGGTGCCTATGGTACCCGCCTGCATTTGCATGCACAAGGTGGCAGGCACTGCGCGGTGCCTGCCACGTTGTGCATGCAAATGCACAAGGTGCTTCCATGGCATTGTGGCAGGTGGTGGTACCCACCTGCATTTGCATGCACAACGTGGCAGGCACCGCACGGTGCCAGCCACGTTGTGCATGCAAATGCACAAGGTGCTTCCACAGCATTGTGGCAGGCGGTGCTGTGAGCACCGCCCTCCACAATGTTGTGGATGGGGTATGCCACCGCCACCGTGTCGCTGGCATCCTAATTGCCGGTGCGGGATTGCCACACCATTGGCTGCCACTCCCAGTACTGCTAGGGTTGTCCGCCTGCCATCCTAATAGACCCATAAGTCTTTTTTAGTGCCTTAGATTTTTGTAGGTTCACTCCATATATCTGTGCAGCTTCAGCTAGTTTTATCAGTATTTCTGATTCTTCTGGTAATGTTTTTACATAGAAATAGCAATTCATCATACCGATAATGAATGATTCTAGCAGGACTAATAGTACCCAAAATCATTTCTTCTAATTCCATCTACAGTTTTGCTACATCCAATGATTTTTCATTTGGTTTCTTCGCTGTAGAGGTTCCCTGAATCTCTGTACCCTTGTCAATTTTAGAAGATGCTATATCTTTAATCCAGTCATCAAGTTCCCCATGGGGTAGGCCCTATAGATCTGTCTAATACATTCTCTTCCGACCCTCCACTATCTCCTTTCATTCAAGGTGTAACATGTGTTTCTGAAGCTCGTGCACTCATCTGTAATGTCTTTCCTACTATTGCTTACGTACCTCTATGAGGAGTCTCCAAATTTCTCTTTAAGGTACCTGACAATGTGGTTAATCTCAACTTATTATGAGTTACATTGGTCTGAACCATTTCTACACTAACTCCTGATTTCTTTCCCTGATGAGAAATGTCACCATTTGAATTATCTAAGTTGGGATTTATTTGTTCCTTCCTCAATCCTTGCAAATCAATTTGTGCTCCTCCCAACCCAGTAGAGACAGTTAATGAATGTACATGCTGTCCTCAATTACCTGATTGATACAAAGGAGCCACAGGTCCTATGGTCACTGGAACCGAAATAGCATCAGGAGCATTCAGTATCATAGAGATAATAAACCCTGCTCCTTGGGGTGTTTGTTCTTCATTCAGGAAAGGATTGTGAGGATTCAAATTGTTAGGCAATGAGGGTGCATCCGGTTGAATTCTTACAAAAGGATTTGTCCCTGTTTGTGATTGCTCTTCATTATATGGTGGCAGTCGATTCATTAATAATTCATTCAAAAACTCTTCATCTATTTCACTATCACTCTCATCAGTTAATGTCAATGTCTGAGAGAGCTCAAGATGTTTTTTTCTTTTCTGTACATTTTTCTCCTTCACCCATTTCTGCAACTAATATATTTGTGCTCCTTCTGCACTGTCTTTCCTCCAAATCCTTTCTTGTGAATTCCATCTAGCCTCAACATATCTATTTATTGTATTCTTATATCTTTCCGGCTATTTCAGTTTTTCTTTCTGATGAGCAAGATGTTCTTATACACTGGTAGCTTCGAACTGCATAGGTCTCAGAGGTGGCTTAATATCATTCAGCTGTCTCCTCAAATTTTTAAGAATTCATATATTAAATATTCCATAATCTGGAAATGCCAAAGGCCCATCCTTCTCTGTTTATTTCCTCCAATTCTTTTGCCATGTCCATGCATGATAGTCTTTTTCTTTGGTCATATATAAAGCAGGCGTGCCTTCAGGTGGTTTTGGTACCCCTTCTCTATTAGCCACAGGCACATCTCCTTGTATCATTGTTTGTATACTTTTTAAAATGTTCATGGCTCTCAAAATACCTTTGATTTCCTTTACAAATGATTTCACCCAATTTCTCTAGTAAACACTTCCTTATTATTGTTTGAGCTACCAATCTCTGTGCGACTTCTCTACTTATTCGGTCAGCCAATCCCAGCGCGGTCTCACACCGACCGTACTATTGCGGCGCAACACTCTATGGCGTCAAACTACTCCTCACAGCAGCTACCTCCCCATTACAATCCAACTAGCTTTCAGCTTTGATCTCAACACAACTTATTAAAGATAGATAATCAAAACGAAACTTTTATCGGCTCCACTAAAAGAAATTATAGATCTTCATTCAATCAGGAAATCATTTAACCATACACTCCAAGCAAAATCTCGACCAGTGTTACAACACTTAAATATCCTTACAATTATTCTCAATACACCTTCGTAAAAGTCCAAATGATGTAAACTTCACACTCATACAATGTTCCCTTACCTGGTGGCAATGGTGATCACGTACAGCACAGTCGAAACAACAGCAGACAAACGTACTCAGTGTATGCCACACTGAGACACCCTTAAGTGTATACCTTAGGCCAACTTTGGACCTGATAACAACTTCAATTCAACAATGACTTACTAAGTACTAAATATTACTCTACCAATTCTCCCTAATTTACACATTAAGCAACAGTATTGCACAACCCGATTAATACTCACACCACTTGTCTCGTTGTTTTCGTTGTTTTTCTTCAGAACAGGCACTTGGTCAAATTTCACTGAACTTGGGGTTTGGTTACATCTATAGGGAATTCCATATACATTCCCCTTATTTCCCAGTTTTGTCAGACAAGTAAACCATCCAACACACTACCAGAAAAACTGTTGTAGAGTTTACATACTGGCCCACAAAAACTGTTATCTTTTCCAGTTCATTGATTTTAATAAAACTTTCTTCTAACACTCCTGCTACCCAATATTCTTAAGTGGTTCTCCGAAGGATCTTGTATTGTGCTGAAAGAGACTGTATATTCAGCGGATAAGCAATTATCGAATGAGGATCAGGAATATGATCATTGCTATATTTAAATATTTAAATTCCGCCCCGGTCGCAAGGCGACCGGGGCGGAAAAGCGGCGGACGGTCTTTCCGCCTGCTGCGGTCCCTCCCGCCATTCTAATATGGCAGGGGGAATTCTGGAGATGATGTCGGGCTGATTATCCCCGCCAGGCCGGCGGTGGCTACCGCCATCCTGGCAGGGGCAATCCGCCCCACATCATAAGGGGCCCCTAAGTCTCTTATATTGTCACTTATGATTTATGAACATCTTGCACATCTTGTTTTGCTCCAATCATGAGCCAGGTGTCAAATGTGCGTGGTTGACATACTATATAATTCTGCACAAATCATGATCTGGCTACATATGGTAGGCTGACATAGTCTAAACTTTGGCACCTATCAAAACATAAACAATCTGTCTCTACAGATCCTTTGATCGGTTTTACAGAGAGTCGGACTGGCCTGTAGGGCGATACGGCAGTGCCCGATGGGCTATTCTGATAGATCAGTGTTTTGTTTTGTTTTTTGCAGTTTTGAGGAAGTTTTATGGAAAGTTGGGCACTTTTTACAGTTGAATTCCCATATATTACAGCTTTTTTAACTATATGCTTCACTAATGTGGCCACAATTATTTTGATGCCTGTGCCTATTTTTTTCCCAGTCTGACCGTGGCTTTGCAAATGTAGCCAATAAAAAAATGCAACCAATTGTTATCTGAGTTGAATCGAGGTGGAAACCATCTTACAAGTATTAAGGTACCTAATTGAAAACTATAAAAACACCTAACCTATTTCTGTGGCATACATCTTTGAAAGTATTGATGTATTTAGTGAGAAACTTCACTGACTGCTATGCAATTGGTCCAAGGCACAGGATTTGTGTATAAATGACCTGTCCTATGTATAGTAGGCAAACAGACACACTCATCGTTGAGAATCAGGAGAGACTGGAGCATACCTGTACTATGTCTCTATTTAGCCTGGGCATGAGAGTTCATTCTGTAGTCTGTGGCTCAAGGTCAGATTTTAGCATCTTGAGGGTATCAAGGGACAAAACATTGAGAGGTGTGTATAGATTTTCTATGCTTAATTTCACATATATGTACCCGGATGATGTATATATCTTCAAGGTACATAAATGTGGAGTTGAGAATAGTAAATCTATACTTCCTATACTTCCCTCTGTGCACTAACCTTGTGATATTTTGTCCCTCAATTTTTTGTCCATGATATTAGTCTTCCATGACATTCTTGTACACGATATTGAAGAGTACAACTAGTGTGAAGACATCTTCTATTTTCCCTACTTTACTTTTTCCCTGTTCCACCTTGTGCCAATCTGCTTAGCTTTTATTGTTTGTTGATTGTATTTGGCACAGTCTTTCCCTTCACAAGACTGCCTTGTTTTCTTGATGCATGTTTACCCCTCTCATCCTTCCAAGGGATGTATGTTTTTTGAGCAATGCAGGTCTATTTGCAAGCCTTATTTGCAGCCTGTACTGTTGCAGCCATTGCCTTCTTTTAAACTTTGCATTGGTCACTCACTGTAGTTGGGCTGCCAGACCTGCCACCGCCACTGCCGCCATTGACGCGAGGATTTGGCTCCTGCTTGGAGGGGGGCCGCGAGAAGCACAGACTACACTATCCGGCACTCACTGGGGCACGCACACCAGATACAGATGCTGCAAGCACCAGGAGGTGCATAAAACCACGCCAGTGCTCCCGCAGCGCGGGAGTCTTCTACTTTTAAACTTTGCCAGGGTTTACTCACTGTTGTTGGGCTGCCGGACCTGCCACTGCCGCCATTGATGCAAGAATTTGGCTCCTGCTAGTAGGGGGGGCCGCATGTAGCACGAACCACACTTCCAGAGACTCACTGGGGCACGCGCATTGGATACAGACGTTGCAAGCACCAGGAGGTGCATAAAGCCATGCCAGAGTTCCCGCAGCACGCGAGACTTCTTCTTTTAAACTTTGCCAGGTTTTACTCACTGTTGTTGGGCTGCCAGACCTGCCACCGCCACTGCCACCATTGACGCAAGGATTCGGCTCCTGCTTGGAGAGGAGCCACGTGTAGCACAGACTACACTTCCCGGCACTCACTGGGCACGTGCACCGGATACAGACGCTGCAAGCGCTGGAGGCGCATAAAACCATGCCCAGACACGCCTGGGCTAAGAGCGGGCCCGTCTGTGCCCGTCAGAGACCGTAAGAGGCCGGGCAGGGCCACCTTAATAATATTCAGTGTCTTACATCTATATGACTATTGTCTTTGCTAGGGGGGTCCCTGTTTGCAGGCTTAGGGGTTTTCATCGGTATCAGTTGATAATTACTGTTTACCATCTGTTATAGATTGCTGCCCTCGAGTGTATTGACAAAATGAACAAACGAAAATCACTCACCGGACAGGGAGTGGTGGGGACCTTGGATGCCTTTTTGTTATGCGCTGAGTCAGCTCTCATCCATTAAATCACTTTAACAGAGAGAAGACTGTCCTTAGAACCAAAACTCCCCCAAGGGAAGCTTGACTTGCTAGAGCCCCCAAATAACACTGATTGTCAATAGAGTATTTCTCCAAATAGTGTAGGGGGCTGTCCCCATGCTGACTGACAGAACCAGGGAACATTGGACATCCCTTAAAAAGAAAGCACTTTCCTTGCTAAGTTCGAGGTCTGGATTATCCTCCCCACTCAATACAGAATTCAAAATGATTAGACGGGTTGATTGGATAGGTAAATCCAAAAAGTCTCTAGAGGGTGATTGTGTGGTGCGTTTTTTTGGGTCACCTAATCTCGTGCAAACATTACTTGACAGGGCGGGAAACTGGACTGTAGAGCAAACAGGGATACATATGCTTCCACTGGGGTACTTCTATAAGCCATCTGGCTATATGCAGCCTTTACAAGGGTTGAATAGAGGTGGGGGGTGGAATCTACCCAGATACTATATACCAGTGAATAATTACTATGCAGTCCTAGGTTCCTTGGAGGACAATGACTGACTAGAGACACCGACTGTTGAGTTAATTGATAGAAGGGTGGCTACAAGAGGCTCCAGACAACTCAAATTAACTAGCCCTCGCATGGCTGAACAAGAGTCTGGAGTTCCAATGTCCCTGCTTTTGCCAAATTCAAGGGTGTCCCCTGTCAATTTTACTGAGACTAGCCCCATGGCCAATCAACGAGGTACAGCTAAGCTGTTGATTATGGACAAGGTACTTGTCCCCACTGGCAACCCCATGCCTCAAGTGCAAGGACCATTAGAGGCCGGGGGAGTTGGAAGAGCCGAAAGGTATGAGATACTTCGAGTACCTTTCCTCCACAATAATGTAGAGCCACTGCCGCAGACTTATAATGTCCATCAGTCGGTGAACCCATCACTGAGAACCATAGAAGTGAACCAGCCCTCAGCTAATAACGGCCATTGGCTTTTAGATAAGGAACCCGGAATCCTTAGCAAATCGTCAAATGACTCACTGAAGCTCCAAATACTATACTGGAACATTGCAGGACTCCGCTCCAAAGTAGACAACCCGGAGTGGGGTGCCTTTACCCAAGATACTTATGATATCAGTCTGAGGTATGTAGTATATTCATGATGGGCTGTAACGATTGATCGCATTGTCGATCAGGTTATTTATGCTCAGCATTGTTTGAATTATTTTTGTTGTAGAGGCACAAGACTTTTAAGAGCTGATTCTGGTTGAATTTAGTAACAGATTTTCTGCATTAGTGAGTACTATGTCTTCTGTCTTGCGTTCGATGTTATCTAGCCGTGACTCGGTTCATGGCTTTTTTTTAAAATAGAGGGCAGTTTGTTATAAAGGTCTATGGTTTCGTTTATTACCACCACATTGGGTCTTTTGGGACTTTTTATATGTGTGAGCACATCACTGCGAAAGTCTGCCAAGTTAATGTAGGCTTTAAGATCACAAGTTGAACTTGAAAATGATTTAGAAATGTTACTTATTTAAATTTGATCTGCAATGTACGCTGATTATTATTATGATCTTTTTCATTTGCAGCTACACCCTGAAGAAGGGACAAGTTATGTCCCGAAATGCATTGGGTTTTTTATTGTGAATTTCTGTTTAACAAATCATAATATTCAACTAGAATGTTATTTTAAAAGTAGAATTGTTAAAGGTTAAGCAGAACACACTGTGTTTTGTTCTGAATAAATTGCCTTTTGAATTATTTACTCTGTATGGATGAAATAGCTGAAGAAAGCTCAAGAGTATTTTTGATTAGGGAGTATTGTTTGTGAAATATGAAGTAAATCTTTTGAAGTAGTGTGCAATTGAGTCCTGTTGTCAGTGGGACGTCTGGCCATCTTTTTATTTACCCAAGATAAGGAAACCTGGGCCATGGAGGACAAACATTGACTTGGCTATGCAACTTTTAATTCACCAGCCACATCTGGGGGGAAAGGTAGACCATTGGGGGGTCTCAGTATTTGGATTGCATCCCATCTAGGTTGCAGGTAGAGACATCTTCTGGTGACATTCTCGGTGTCATTTTGAGTTTCCCATACAGAACAAGTATAGTGTTTATCAATACCTATTCACAGCCAGTAGGGTATGGTCAAGAGTCCCCCACCCTTGAAAAATTATCGTCCTTTCTACCCACAGTCATTGACAATGCATAGTGATCCGGCTGGCGATCTAAACTTTCAGTACGAACCACTGAAGGACATGGAGGCAGGAGACCCAAATGAGGAGGACCTGCACTGAGCTATTCCAATGGCTAATGTCCGCCAACTCGGGCCTGGACACCCTTAGTTATACAGATGAACACCCTTGCCTTGAATAATTCTCTCAGGGCGTGCAGTCGGCGCTCCAAATCTGACTGTCCAACTAATTTTACTTATAACAGACTGGGCTGCCCCTCGATCCTAGACTATATTCTGGTGAACACTAAATATTGGCACTGGATGATTGATTTTAAGATTTCCCCCAGATATGACAGTGATCATAATGCCCTGATTTTAGAATTGGACTCTCCATACACTGGGGAAGCCCTAAACGGCTAATCTCCGAAAACACTAGGGCCTACCCTAACTGGCTGTAGTAGGAGAGTAAGATAGGGTACCCTATGCGAATCTCAAGATAGACTGGCGTCGCTTTACCAAATAATCATACCATATCTGGAGGTTGCAAATCAATTGAGTGAGCTTGGTGACTCTACTCATCCACTCTGTGAAATTACAGAAAATCATCAAGGCCTAATGACGGCACTGGCTGACAGCTTTTCGTATGTATCACGATCAAAGGAAGGCAGTGCACCCAGACACCCCTGGTATAATGGCAATTGCCGAAAGGCTAAGAAAACCCTGCTCTCAGCTATAAAATCTAATGATAAGCTGGTAATAAAGGCTGAAGCTGTCTCACTAAAATACAATTAAGCTAGCTAAAAAACACTGGGAAGAAGAAAGGTGGGAGAGCCTGAGACATGCCCTAAACAATAGGTACATGAGGACTTTCTGGAAAATAATAAGTACAGACTCCAAAGAGGACAAACAAGCATTCAAACTGAATTTAGGGGCTGAGGTTTGGAGGGCTCACTTCCAGTCACTTTATTCTAAGGTGGAGGGCGTCCCAGGGCAATTAGCTAGACATTGCCCCCAGCCACACCCAGCCCATCTGGATACCCCAGCAATTTCCATAAAAGAGGTAACGGCTACAATTGTCCGAGTAATACCCGCAAAATCTTCAGGCTTAGATAAGAACCCATGGAGATCTTTATCTCGGTGAAACTAGCTCTTGGGCTCCGTACCTTTGGAGCATATTCAATGCTATTCTTCAGGGAATGGAGATTCCTATAACATGGTTAAGGGCGGAAATCATTCTGATTTTTAAGAAGGGTTCACCCCTCCATCCTGTAAATTATAGGCCCATTAGCATTATTGATGTCGCACAAATAATCTTTGCTCAAGAGCTTCTGGACCGATTACAGAACTGGATGGAGGAATTTTCCATTTTCATTCCTTACCAGGCCGGTTTCAGAACAAAAATGTCAACAATCTATCAAGTTTTCAGGTTACAACACTGGAAATCAGTAATCCTAGAGGGTGGTAGTCTCTACATGATCTTTGTGGACGTAAAATCGGCTTTCAATTTAGTTCCCAGGGAGAAACTATGGGCTATTTTATTAGACTTGGAAGCGCCCCCGTACTTAAGCCACATTCTGAAACGATTACCTGACCCTAATTTCGCCTAAATCAGATACTGGAAAAAAAGGGAACCTCAACGATTGTATACCTATAGAGAGAAGTGTATGGCAAGGGTGCGTTCTGGCTCAGACCCACTTTTGTATCTTCATCAATGGCTTAGTAGTAACCCTGAAAGCAGGAAGGGACATAGATGTTCCTAAGATAGCGGGCCGCAAGGTACCTGCCTTGATTTTAGCAGATGATACCCTCCTGCTGTCGAGGTCACCGATGGGCATACAAAGGGTTTTTGACATCTTTTACTTATTTTGTAAGAATAGGGGCTTGGAAATTAATACCAGAGAAAACAAAATACATGGTTTTCAATGCAGGGCGTTCAATCAACCCAATCAACAATTAGCTTGGGAATCCTTAGAGAAAGATCTGTATGTAAATATTTGGGATTGTCCTTTAATGAGAAAATGGAGTGGGGTATTCAATTCAAGAAGGCTGGTCTTAAACTGGCTCAAACAACAGGGGGGCTAGCGCAACAGCAGAGGAAGTGTGTACATAAGTTCTTGGTGCCTGTGCTGGAAACATATAAGGCGCAAGCCAGAGGAGCTGCTCTATATGGAGCAGAACTATGGGGTCATCGGTCACCTGAACAACTTGTTAAGACTGAAAACTCATTTTTTAGATCACTTTTGGGACTTCCTAAAAGTACATCACTAACCCCACTCCGAATGGATCTTGGAGTTAGCCCAATGGCACTGGAGGTTGCCCAGCCCTCAGACCTCTGCTATACTGGCGCCGCTTATGGAGCATCCCAGAATTATATATGTATAGAGAGGAACTGAGGGAAGTGGCAAACCTCAATGGTGCAAGTAAAATTTCTTGACTCACTTCATCAAGAATTCCTTGCTATCCATTGGAATGAGAGATCTGTGGGACAGTGGTCAAGATAGATGCCTCTTAAACTCCTAGGAAGGCTTTGATTAAGAATTTTAAGGACTACAATCTTAATCTACAACTGAGGGGCCCCAGGACAGAAACACATATAATATCCTTTCTTGAAGTCAAACTGCAATATATTTTAGAATCTAGCATAGATGATATACAGCCTTCTCTTGCCCCAAATCTTTATTTGCAGTTTAGGCACGGTGCACTTCCCTTATGTGCTGCTACTCACAAGTGGGGGGGCAGTTCCACTAAAGATTGTCTTACTTGCAAAAATTGTACGTAGACAGACCTACGTGTACTGTTTTTTTGCTCAACATATAAGGTAATAAGACATCGCTGGCTATGAACTTCCGATTGCTCACAGGCCTATAGGATCCTAAAATATGATAGCAGTATGCCAATTGTTTTTTCAATGTCCCGTTATCTGTTTTCAATGAGTTGTGTACACCGAGCAGTTTTAAAGAAAGAGCAAGTACAAACTGCCCACCCTATGTCTCCATCATGACCTGGGACTCTGCTTCTTAACTCCGCCTTTTAACTTATGAACTTGCATTACATGTCTAAGATACTCGGAGCCTCCTTAGGATATTTACTATACCTTTCAATCTTTTTAATGATGAAACCTCTTAACGTCTATGCACTATTTTTATACTGAAATAGCTGTATCGATTGAATTGTATTTTTATAAGTTTTAACTGCTTTTATGGCCGTATCAGGCCGAAATAAAGTATCTAAAAGAAAGAATTTTTTTTTTCCTTTTCAATGGCCTTTCATTTCAGTCTTTTCATCATTGTAACACTGTTTTAGTTGTAATTTCTTGAACTTTTGTTCTTTAGCCTATGACCGTTAAGGCTTAATATTTTATAGCTGTTGATACTTTTCATGTTATTTAACACACATTTTAGGACTTGATTTCTATATTGCAAACTGAAAATCTGACAAGTTTGTGCCAGTGATCTTAGGCTGGCAATCTATACTTCTGGGGCAAGTGATATGAGAGCTGCAAAGTAGGAGTTGTTCTCTACAAACTTCAGAGGTTGTGTCTCTGTTCTATTCTTTGCTTTGTATAGCTCCGTGAGTGGGTCATTATCTCTCTTTTTCCTACACATTTCAGGAAGTGCATTCCACTTATTTGCACGTCTGTCTTCTTTGAGGGCTGATCTTCACATGTTCCTTTACTCAAGGATTGGTGCATCTACATGGGTTGGGGGATCAATTGCAACTGCTTCTGAGAGAGCCCTGTAGTCCTCAAAGTCAAGCATAATTGAAACGTTACATTAGTGTCTTAGACATGAGTCAATTATTTATCACTGTGTTGCCTACAGCAGAGACTCCCTTGACACTTGTTTGAACTAATCAACTACTATTTACACAACCTTTTGATTTTGGAATATGAGGAATTAGTTATTTATTGTACAAATTAGATGTTTCATAAGTGTGTCCATATTTTAGCTTGAAGTCACTGGTTAACAGAATTTTACAATGGGCTTTGTCTTGCAATTCATTCGTTATGGCTTATTTGAACCAAATCTCATTCTTTTAATACGAAACCCTACAAAAAAAGGGACCTATGATGAGACTTTTTTGACATAAATATTTATTCATGCTATCATGTTACACCCTCTACAGTTCTACCTTGAACTGGATCTATAATTGATATTTTCAAGGCAATCATACAAGTCAGCTGGCATTTCAGAATGGCCTTAGTCTTTAACAATTTATTTGCAGATTATTTAGGCAGAACTGTTAATCGCTTGTTTCCATGGATCACATAGAAGTTATTCTTTTTATGTTTAGGTGTGGAATATGAAAGAATGGCACATATTCCAGAAGAATATGTACCATATTTAGTAAAACTAGAGGTAATTGAAGGCAGTAGATCTGTTAAGCGACCTGACTTGTTTGACAAGTAGTAAGACTTCCTGTATCTTTTGAGTTTTCCTTTCACTAAAACTGAGCTAAACACTGCAACACTGAATTCAAGCTATACCTGTCGGGACAAGAGGAAACATCACCGAAAGAAGAAGCAGGATTTTCTAAGAGAGCGACATATTGTGGGGCTGTGTTCCTTAATGTCCAAACACATTTCGATCAGGAGATTCTCAGTGGAAAGAACTCATGACTAATATTGTGGCAGAATTGCAGTCTTCAGAGGTGCCAGTATCTAAATCAAAATTTTTTGACACCGAATTGTAACTGTCTTTTTGCACTGTGCAAAATGCATGAACCTTTTGTGTAGTCTCAATGCTCAACAGCTGGGAAACAAAAACAATAAACAGCCGGAAAATGTTTGGTTATCATAAGGGGACTGAAGCACAAACATCATTCTGACAACTGGCTCCTGATCAGATCAGCCAAAGCAGGCTTTGCGACCCACAAGCCTTACCCAAAAAGTGCTACTAAACATGAAATACTCTAACAAACATCAACAAAGCAAATATTTTGTGGCAGTGAAAGCTTCTGGCTTCGCCAATGCTTTTTTGTTTTATCCACCATGGATGCATGCACATTTGAAAAGATTTTTTTAACATTTCAAATGCATTCAATGATGGTAGCCTTGGAAGTGTGTGCACCCACAGAGGCCATTTTGAATGGATTTCAGATATTTTAACAATCACTCAGAACACATTGGGACAAAAATGCTCCTGGGCGGACAAACACACGAACAGGGAGGAAATCTATAAAATTAAGAGGAAACAACTGAAACAGACTACAACGCTATTAAGTATTTGAATAAGGGGCTGGCCAATACACCACTAAGTGGCTTGTAATTATGAGTAGTTTGGAGTTTTCTGACCCCTGCTCAAACCCCTAAATGTAGATTGGGCAGGTAATATGAGTTGTGTTATATGTACTCACTGGGTTTCACTCACTTTGCTGGGTGTATTTTCCCTCTGTATTGAATCATTTTCTTCAATCTCAAAACTTTGGTTGAGAGTTTCACTAGATGCTTCTCTTTATCTTTCATAGGCAAACTCGTTTCCTTTCTGAGAAAAAATGGGAGCTACGTGAATTACCACTCATTAATACAAAACCTTTTTTCTAGTTTATAAGTTTTTGCTTTTGATTGTTCTTCCAACGGCTAGGTTTTGCTACATTACCAAAAATGAATTACTTTGGGTACACCAGCTGGTGCATGCCACAAAGGCAGTAAATACTTTTGGTTGCAGTAGCATTAGGATAGTACAAGGGGCACCGTTCCTCACTTTAGCAGAGAAACAACAAAGTGCAAGAAAGACAGCAGGGCCCCCCTGATGCATTACACAACATATCTGTGTAAAGCAATCTGTGATGAGCAAGACATGTCAGAGCGAGATGCTCAGTTAAATTTGAATGCTTATCTTTTTCTGAACCCACTCGAAGTTGCTGAAACTCCAGTTGTTTCAAACAATAATACTAACTTCAGCCTTCTGGGCCACAGTGACAAAATACGACCCACTTGAGATAACATTGTATACATATTCAAATGGTGTATCTCTTAACACATTATATGAATGAAGTGGTATGGACATTGAGTCTGGCCCTGGCTGACCTTTTCAGGAGGCCCAAGTAATGTGTGGGCTGGTGTTTGCATCTGGAGCATAAACAGGCCAGGAGTGCTTTGAAGACTGCTGCCTCCCTCTGAATAGAGCTTGTCAGGCCACTGACAGCTCGTGCAGATTATGTCTATTGTGTGTCCTCACCACAGACAAGACATGTCTAGCTCACGTTGTCTGTATATTCACAATGCTGTCAAGCCGGAATGAAAACTTGCCCTTTACGAAGCAAATGTTTCAAAATATTGTGAACGGAGAACTCAAGTGCATTGCATCTGAATAAAAAATACACATACCGCAATGCTGACAAAAGATACACTGCAGAACCTAAACATATTTGCTACACCAAAATATGTACAGTTCACGATCAGCTCTGCATGAGTTAAACATACATTTTCTATGAAAGAACACTTTACAACTTTGATTTAAAGCACACATCCCTTCTGAACTGAGTCTTCTAAAGATAATTTATGGCCACAATGCTACTTGGGCGCCTCACAGGACAAGAGTGGGTGTATGCGAGGACCCCGCAGGCGAACTGTTTGAGCAGAAAGTAATAAATAACCTTGGAAAGAAGTTCTGTGTCCGACGAGATGCTTAAAATCGACTCGAGAAAGTACACGGAACGTGTAATTTATTGAGCATCAGCGTTTGCTTTCATACATATTCTTTTCAGGGAGAATTAATAACCCGGAGGTTCTTGGTTTAGCTCTTTCTGGGGATGCAATTGCTAGAACATATGTTTGTTACTCTTCAGAGAACATGATGAATAAATGTTATATCACATTTACAATGTAATAAATAGCTGCAGGCAACATGTACATATTTACTAAAGTTGCATGATAATAACCTTTCCTTTTCTCAAATCAAAACGCTCAGATATTTGTGCACTCCAAGTCAGAAAAGCATGTTTTATACATAAATGAGCCACACAAACTTCTGAATGGTATCTTTTCAATTAAAAAAATTGCGCATTATTTTCGAAATTCATAAAGGGGCGGCAGCGTTGTAGTCTGAAACTATTCTTGATCTTTAGTTCTCTTCTTCATTTATAAAATGTAAATATGGAGAATGTTTGCCAAAACTGATACATCTCTTTGATGGTTGCAAGCAGAAGTCGATACCTCCTTCACCCTGAAACACAACATCAGTCACATTGTGAGTATGGTCCTTCTCAATGTTAGTTACAGACAGCAGAGCCCTTTTGTAAATGTAAAACTTCTACTTTCAGCTAATGTGTGCGGTCCTGGGTGTACACATGCAAAGTCATTTTGTCCAACAATGAGCGAGGGAAAGCTTCTTATGTCTAAATGGATGAAACATAAAAATATTCTTTTAAGTTAGCCAAGATACCACCTGCATTTTCAATTGCCCTGGATAGGACCTGCGGGCCCCACTACTCAAAAATATTTAAACCTGGGAATCATCTTTAATGCAAGACTCTCTTTCACCCTACAAATGAACACTATGTACAAAGGATCAACCTGGTCTATCCTAACTCCACAAAATCCTCCCTCACCACAGGCTCATTTTATGACAGATAGACATTTCAGCCCAGATTTACTAAGATTTGGTGCAACACAAGGCAGCAAGACAACTTTCTTTGCTGCATCAAATAGAGAGAGCAGGAACACACCATATTTACTAATATGTAGTGCATTCTTGCTCTCCCTCTATGCTGGTGCACTGTGTCCTCCCTAGCGCCAACTCAGGCATCCTTGCGCCATATTGCAAGGCTGCCTAGCATTACAGGTAGAATTCATTTTGTGGAGGAAGGGACACCTTCCCATACAAAAACAATCCTTAGAGGCATTTTCCTGTTTCTATGTGTACTACAGAATGCAGCAAACGTAAAAAGAGGAAATAATGAGAAGAAATTAAGATATTTCTCCTCGTTGCACTATGTTTCGATGGCGGATCATTTTGACGCTTTCCCAGTTTTACTAGACTTAGTAAATATAAGAAAATGCCAAAACTATTGGTGGATGCATGGGAACATCGATACAACACCATGGAATGCCTTCCCAATGCAGATTATCGCAAGGCAGTGACTTGTGCTGCCTTCAGTTACTCCGGATTTACTAGCCAGGACATCCATGCAAGGTGGCTTTGCGTGGCTTAGTAAATCTGACTTAAGTGCTTGCGTTGCCTTGCATCGCCTTGCGTGACTCAATGTGATGCAAATCCTTAGTGAACCTGGGCCTTCCTCTTTGAGGCAAGATTCACACAGGCATGCCAGAGTATTTGATGGACAGATTTCAGAGACTTTAAAATCAAGTTAGCGAGATGTACGTGAACTTATGAAAATTTGACCATGTCAAACAGGTCCTGAAAATGCTCCCTTGGGTCCTACTGGAAACAGAATTAAATCAGTTGCTCTGCATTCTCGGCATGGCCTTCTAGAATAAATGACCACACTACACCCATTCTGTATTAATCTTCATGGTTCATGTACTGTGGCAAAAACTCGGGGTGTAATTATATAGTTAGGCAGCAAAGCAAAACATGCCTCCTAAAACACTTAACAGACATGATTTCAACAACGCAATTGCAAACATTTCTGACCATAGCTAGTAATATCGCACTTCTGCCAATACATTTTGGAAATGTCTCCAGCTTCCATTACATCTTTGAGCGGAGATTTGAAAATGAACGCCAGTAACACTGTTACTCCTCGTTATTGATAAAAATGTATTTTAAATGTGATGGACTTCTCAGAAGTTAATGGTAATACTGACTCAATCAATTACCCAATATTTATTGAGCATCTTCTAAATCATTGTCATTGTGGTCTAGATCTAAATTAATTTTCTTGGTCAGTTCAAAATCAATTATTACGTTATAAGGATCTAAGTAATAGAGGGGAACTACTTTTTGTAGAAAAGTGGTTTAGGGACCAGTAATTCAGCAATTATTATTAAGGTGGAGAAATCTTGCAGCCAAACCAGGATTTAATCATTTTATATAGTGCTAACATGCTGTGTTTCAGTCATTTTGGAGTGCCTTGCAAAAATAAAGTCATAACTAGGTGACAAATATATGTGTGCTAATTGTGATACAATTTAGAAGTGGTAAGTGATCAATTTGTAACATCCAGCTGACAAGCTGGCATAAATTGCTCTAGTATTCTTGATGGCAAAATGCTAATAGAGGGAAAGGGTTGGAGGTTTGCCGCACTGTGGATCAGATCCTTTTGATTGCATAAAGCTTTATTGATTGTTTTTTCTGTAGTTCTTGGATGTAATTCATTTGATTGACTGAGGTGATTTGTTTTCAATAACTTACTTAACACTGGTAGTAAGTTCTGCCTTGGTGGGATAGACTCTCAGAGCTTCGGACCCTGTACCATCAGGAATCTACTCGCTCTTTGAGGGTTTTAAACAACGTTTCCATGTTAGTATGCACAGTAGAACTCAAATTCGCATGAAATCTGCTCTGGTGCTTTACATTCTTCTTGGGTGGTTTGGAGAACTGTGAACTTGTGTAACTGTGTGTCTATATTCTTCCAGGACTGAGTGAATAATATTTAGTGCTGGTTTGATGTTAACTCATTTCCTCCAGTTGACAGTTAACCTTCCCACTTAGTTTTGAGTTCAGGGTAGCTGGGTCATGAATTGCTTAAAGAGACGGTATAGATTACTTTGTAATAATCAATTTCATCTATGTCTTCTGAGCTGGTGAGCTCCCCTTTAAGTTCTGTCTTTCTAAAGGAGTGAAGGAAGGGGTAGAAGTTGCTTTACCACAGCTGTAGAACCGACTTTTAGGAGACCCCTTTCCCACTAGGAGAGTCAAAGCCAGCGGTGCAGGGGACACCTTGAATCTATGGGTTCTTCTTGCTTAAATCATACATTACCAAAGAGACCAGAACAACCAGCCGTGGAGGGAAGTAAGTTATTTATTAGCTCGAGCTAAGGACAGGGTCCCAGAATGGTACAAAGACAATTCTACGGAGACTGCTGCTTTAATCCGCAGAGCACACATACTTATAGCGCTAGCCACGCCCACTTGCACAATACATAGTTCCACATTTTGACAAGTTCCTCATCAGACCAGTTCTTCGTCAGTTCCATGTGGTGCAATCGTGGCCAGGGGACATCTGTCTCTGATTGCACAATGTACACACACTTGTGCTTCCTTGCTCAATTGTGTGGTCACAGGGTGCAGCCTCGTGCTTCCTTGATCAGATGGTGTGGTCACGGGGCACAGCCTAGTGTTTCCTTGACCAGATGGTGTGGTCACAGGGCACAGGAGTTGGTCGTGACAGGCTGAGTTACCAACAATGGACAGGATGTGGCTAAGTCTCTGACACAACTGGGGGGTGAGGCACACAGGCAGCTTTCCGGAATCGGCTCGACCAAAAGGAGCGGGGGGGGGAGGGGTTGAGCAAGCTTCAACAGGGACGTGAAAAGCAATTCTTCATCAGGTTGCCGAGAGCATGGCAACACGAAATGGAGTCTTGTGGGTCATTTTAATTACAGTTCAACACTGTTGACTTGGGGGTGTGCATTACACATATGTGTCAACTAGTCCCACTTTGAGTAATGGTTTTGGAGCTTTTCCTAGAATCGGTGGCCTTCTTAATGATAGCTTGTGCTACTTGTTCCGGCCAGCAGAACCATTATTTTTTCTGTTCAGGTGCAGAAAATGTTCTTTTGTATAATCATATATGTGGGTCAAATATTCTGTGATGTTACATTGGTTTGACTTTTTTTGCAAACACAAATGAATCTTAGATTATAGATGGAGTGTGTCAATGATGTATGGCAGGATATCACTCAATAATCATATGTATTTTGTGTAGTTCCTAAAAATAAATATAATCTGAGCATTTGCTGGACAACATAAACTAAGGAATTGATGTCTAGACTGATTCCAGACACCCCCACAGGATATGTCAGCCTATAGACCAGCTAGCTCACAGTGCTACATAAGTTTATGGTCTGTGTGTGTGCTGGTTTTTAGGTTAGGTCTGTAAGTTCTATGGCTTTTAATCAAAGTTCTCTATGGAATATTTATTGTTGAACTGCTTTGTTCACTTGGAGGAAACATTGTGGATATTGGATTTCTCCTCTTTTCTGTGAATCAGAACAAAAGGTTGATGTACAAAACTATTTAGTGGTTGCAAACCCTTTGATTTGCCAAACCATAGGGTTTGCGACTGCTAAATGACTTTTTTTAATGCACTAAACCTATTTTGCGAATTGGTAACAGGTTACCGCACTACATAATGAGTTTAGAAGAGCATAATAAATCACTATATGGAAGGCTAATTTTTAGGGCATCCCTTGATTGGTTATAGTATGTATCAGTGTTTTACAGCTGAAATCTAGTCAAAAAACATTGACATTTTACTGACTCCCAACATAGGGTGGTGAGTCATTTGGGGAAGGGGTTGCGTTGGGAATCTTGCCACTTTGTGAACAGAAAAAAGTTTGTTGGGGAGTAGGCAGCGGTCCAGTGGACTACTATTTACTCTTTTATGAAGCAACCTATTATTCTATAGATTGGTCTGCTAAATTCCACATTGGTCGCAAAAATACTGGTTGCAATTTGTGAGCAATGTTTCATACTTCTGGCCCAAAGTGCTTCCACTTTATATGTGGTCTATGCCTCGCTATATTATTTCAGCCTATATGGGGCCTATGTTACATTTACATAGTCTAAATTGCCTGTTTCCAATGCTGTAAACATATTATGGTACTCACTGAATGTTAGGGCTTCTTTATGGTATTTTTTTTTACAAAAAAGACTAACTATGTGTAGCTTATTGTGCTGTTATACAATATGCCGTAAAACAACAAACTCTGCAAATGCATCATTGCTTTTTCACCTCCTAAATGGTGTGTTTCTGGATTACTGTGTTCAATTCCCCCCCATTTGAAAGGGCCAGTCCGAGCCACACACCTTATGTGTTATGATTAATTTCCGAAAGATATGTTTGACACCTAGACCAAAGTGGTAACATCATTCTTAAGAGCAGGAAACTAGAGCAGCTGCTTTACTGCTTGTTCAATGAAGAAAGATGAGCTCCACGTTTAGTCAATTTCACTGGGTGCACTCATGATTCTCAGAACAAGAATGAATAACGACAGAAGGTCTCGGCCTCCGTCATGAAGAAGCTCGCAGTGTTTTAAAAATCAGCAAATTGATGCAAACAGCAGTGGTTTCCCAGCAGCTGTCACTGTTGATGGATAGTGGGGCAGATTGATTGGGCCCTCCACACAGCTACTTTTCAACACTGTCTTTAGGGAGTTCATAATAACAGATTGGGTTTAAAATCACTTTCATGTCTGCAAAGGTGAAACCTTGCCTAATCTCTGTCAATAATTGCTTACAAATAAAGGGTAATATAATTCTATAAGCAACATGAAATTCATGGAACTAATGTTAATTCAGCACTTTGGTCAAAATAACACGTTAAAATGTGCATACTCATATCATGCGTTTTGTGTGTGTGTGTGCGTGTGTGCGTGCGTGCGTGTGTGTGTTTTTGTGAGCTGTGGGTTTTTAACACAGTCCTTCATCTTTGTACAAGGATATATAACAGAAAATATTATAAGCCTTGAGAGGCTGTGAGGTGGAACTGTACCCTGATTTACTTTCAGCTGACTTCAAAAGTACCCGGGTTAACTGTAGGTAATATTTTGACAGCATTATAATTCTGCATAGCTAAAATCAAATAACAAAATATTAAAATCAGAGTAAGTGAACCAAACAGTTATTTTGTGGTGGTTTTACGATTAAAACCAATGTCCCGTTTTCGATTCTTTCATAGAAAATACATTATTCAAACATTTCCATAATGGAGACAGTTGCTTTCTGATTTTGAAAATGACATTCCTCGAAGGCAATGATGTGCATGGCCAGTAAAGAAGTGCTCACCGTGTGTACAAACGCTACAGGAGTAGCTCGCCTCGTGAGACGCTGCTGCAGCTGAGAGGATTGCCCCAAAGACCTTGACCTTTCCGTGGCCGCAGAGGAGAGCGAGGCGCCGGCCCCGGGACTGCGAGGACCAGCATTCTCCACCTTCAGCTGGTCCTCTTCCCGCGAGTGCCGCGCCCCCTCCCAGAGCCACGCCCATCTGAAATTGCACAACTACTCGCGGCCCCCGCTTCGCGGGTGCCGCTCGTGATCTGTAAAGAAGTGCTCACCGTGTGTACAAACGCTACAGGAGTAGCTCGCCTCGTGAGACGCTGCTGCAGCTGAGAGGATTGCCCCAAAGACCTTGACCTTTCCGTGGCCGCAGAGGAGAGCGAGGCGCCGGCCCCGGGACTGCGAGGACCAGCATTCTCCACCTTCAGCTGGTCCTCTTCCCGCGAGTGCCGCGCCCCCTCCCAGAGCCACGCCCATCTGAAATTGCACAACTACTCGCGGCCCCCGCTTCGCGGGTGCCGCTCGTGATCTGTAAAGAAGTGCTCACCGTGTGTACAAACGCTACAGGAGTAGCTCGCCTCGTGAGACGCTGCTGCAGCTGAGAGGATTGCCCCAAAGACCTTGACCTTTCCGTGGCCGCAGAGGAGAGCGAGGCGCCGGCCCCGGGACTGCGAGGACCAGCATTTTCCACCTTCAGCTGGTCCTCTTCCCGCGAGTGCCGCGCCCCCTCCCAGAGCCACGCCCATCTGAAATTGCACAACTACTCGCGGCCCCCGCTTCGCGGGTGCCGCTCGTGATCTGTAAAGAAGTGCTCACCGTGTGTACAAACGCTACAGGAGTAGCTCGCCTCGTGAGACGCTGCTGCAGCTGAGAGGATTGCCCCAAAGACCTTGACCTTTCCGTGGCCGCAGAGGAGAGCGAGGCGCCGGCCCCGGGACTGCGAGGACCAGCATTCTCCACCTTCAGCTGGTCCTCTTCCCGCGAGTGCCGCGCCCCCTCCCAGAGCCACGCCCATCTGAAATTGCACAACTACTCGCGGCCCCCGCTTCGCGGGTGCCGCTCGTGATCTGTAAAGAAGTGCTCACCGTGTGTACAAACGCTACAGGAGTAGCTCGCCTCGTGAGACGCTGCTGCAGCTGAGAGGATTGCCCCAAAGACCTTGACCTTTCCGTGGCCGCAGAGGAGAGCGAGGCGCCGGCCCCGGGACTGCGAGGACCAGCATTCTCCACCTTCAGCTGGTCCTCTTCCCGCGAGTGCCGCGCCCCCTCCCAGAGCCACGCCCATCTGAAATTGCACAACTACTCGCGGCCCCCGCTTCGCGGGTGCCGCTCGTGATCTGTAAAGAAGTGCTCACCGTGTGTACAAACGCTACAGGAGTAGCTCGCCTCGTGAGACGCTGCTGCAGCTGAGAGGATTGCCCCAAAGACCTTGACCTTTCCGTGGCCCCAGAGGAGAGCGAGGCGCCGGCCCCGGGACTGCGAGGACCAGCATTCTCCACCTTCAGCTGGTCCTCTTCCCGCGAGTGCCGCGCCCCCTCCCAGAGCCACGCCCATCTGAAATTGCACAACTACTCGCGGCCCCCGCTTCGCGGGTGCCGCTCGTGATCTGTAAAGAAGTGCTCACCGTGTGTACAAACGCTACAGGAGTAGCTCGCCTCGTGAGACGCTGCTGCAGCTGAGAGGATTGCCCCAAAGACCTTGACCTTTCCGTGGCCGCAGAGGAGAGCGAGGCGCCGGCCCCGGGACTGCGAGGACCAGCATTCTCCACCTTCAGCTGGTCCTCTTCCCGCGAGTGCCGCGCCCCCTCCCAGAGCCACGCCCATCTGAAATTGCACAACTACTCGCGGCCCCCGCTTCGCGGGTGCCGCTCGTGATCTGTAAAGAAGTGCTCACCGTGTGTACAAACGCTACAGGAGTAGCTCGCCTCGTGAGACGCTGCTGCAGCTGAGAGGATTGCCCCAAAGACCTTGACCTTTCCGTGGCCGCAGAGGAGAGCGAGGCGCCGGCCCCGGGACTGCGAGGACCAGCATTCTCCACCTTCAGCTGGTCCTCTTCCCGCGAGTGCCGCGCCCCCTCCCAGAGCCACGCCCATCTGAAATTGCACAACTACTCGCGGCCCCCGCTTCGCGGGTGCCGCTCGTGATCTGTAAAGAAGTGCTCACCGTGTGTACAAACGCTACAGGAGTAGCTCGCCTCGTGAGACGCTGCTGCAGCTGAGAGGATTGCCCCAAAGACCTTGACCTTTCCGTGGCCGCAGAGGAGAGCGAGGCGCCGGCCCCGGGACTGCGAGGACCAGCATTCTCCACCTTCAGCTGGTCCTCTTCCCGCGAGTGCCGCGCCCCCTCCCAGAGCCACGCCCATCTGAAATTGCACAACTACTCGCGGCCCCCGCTTTGCGGGTGCCGCTCGTGATCTGTAAAGAAGTGCTCACCGTGTGTACAAACGCTACAGGAGTAGCTCGCCTCGTGAGACGCTGCTGCAGCTGAGAGGATTGCCCCAAAGACCTTGACCTTTCCGTGGCCGCAGAGGAGAGCGAGGCGCCGGCCCCGGGACTGCGAGGACCAGCATTCTCCACCTTCAGCTGGTCCTCTTCCCGCGAGTGCCGCGCCCCCTCCCAGAGCCACGCCCATCTGAAATTGCACAACTACTCGCGGCCCCCGCTTCGCGGGTGCCGCTCGTGATCTGTAAAGAAGTGCTCACCGTGTGTACAAACGCTACAGGAGTAGCTCGCCTCGTGAGACGCTGCTGCAGCTGAGAGGATTGCCCCAAAGACCTTGACCTTTCCGTGGCCGCAGAGGAGAGCGAGGCGCCGGCCCCGGGACTGCGAGGACCAGCATTCTCCACCTTCAGCTGGTCCTCTTCCCGCGAGTGCCGCGCCCCCTCCCAAAGCCACGCCCTTTCCACCTGGGAAAACTACATCACTCCTATCCATTACGCGCATCGCGGGACGCGCGCGGGTCGGAGCACGGGGCGAAGCCCGGGCAAAGGGCGGGCCGTCTGTGGCCGTCCGGGGTCGACCGAGGACGGGACGGGCCACCCTACTAAGTACCATCAATATAAGTTTCTGGTATGTACATAGGTTTGCCCACCTATAAATAACCACATTTGCTAATTGTGAGCTTATCTGAGATCTAACCCCTCTGAAAACTCATCTTAAATATAATATACACCAACAGTACTAGATAAAAGGGATCTACTACCTCCGTCCATTACCAGTGCTCAAATGGGCTTTAAGAAGTTAAGATCTCGGACAGTTTATATGAAAAGAATGGGGACTGAAAATGCAGTACGAATCACCACGGATAAGGCTGTTAAACAAGGTCGCTTAACCCATACACCAGCTATTACAGCATATTTTTCCACACTCATACCTAAAGAGATTCATGATACTCAACTACTAAGTAACGATACTAACCACGAAGAAAAAACCTCCGTAGGGGAGTTAAAACAACCAATATTTAAATCTACTCAAAGGGAAAATAGCTCACCAACAAAGGAGGGATGTTTGGATTTAGACCTAAGTAACAAACTCTCAAGCACTCCGAAAGACTTTCTTCAGTCATTTCTTGGAACGAGCGACTTGAAAACCGTAACCCCTATAAAAAACAGCGGGGGTGCAAATCTATTTAACGATCTAAACCTTAGCAAACAATCTTTTACAATAGAGAAAAAGGATCTAGGAACAACTAATAATGCCTCCTCACCTAACGTCTTGCTTGCTCCCTCTCTTGGTCCCTTCGATCTCAGGAATAAGGATAATACTACTGATAACGTCCCTCCAATATCTAGAGCTTTATTCTCTCTACAAGAGATACTGGAATCTGTTCTTTCATTTCTCAGTAATATTCTTGCAAACTCCGATCAAACATTGGATGTCCAAATAGGGATTTTAAAGCACCTGGTAGAAGAAAAAAAGAACAAAGATTACCACGTTGCACAGAAAATCAATACCCCACACAAAACTTACTTTGAATCACAGAGTATTCAAAAAGACTGCGAAAAACCTCAAAAGAAAAAAACGTGTGACCAAAATACTCAAACTGCAGGCATCCAAAAGCAAGAAATACAAAAAATTGACAGTTCAAACGATTCAGTGATATATTCTTTAAAAAAATTATTCAAAGAAAAACATCAACAGAAATCAAAACACTTTCCAATATTTTCTAAGACTGTGGCAGAGAATAAATTAACAAATAGTATTGTTCACGACATTCAGGAATCCAGAACAAGTATCAATAATGAAAAGAGTGAAAGAAATGAAGACAAACTAAACAACAAGAACCAGGGGAAAAATGTGGCATCAGGGACAAAAAATAGAAGAAAGCCTCTGAGAAGGATCCAAAAACGAAATAATCGTAAACTAAAATTTCAAAAACATGTAATCTCAAATCAAACCACAGAAAAGCAATGCGATAATAATAGAGAGTCGCAAGACGATGAAAAACCAGTTGCAATCAGTAACAACTGTGAAAAGGAGATGCTTCAACTAGACCCGACAGTAAAGGAATACATCCCTACCAAATGTTTTAAGCAATTAGATCAAAGTAAAAATATTTACACAGAAGAAAACCACAGCTATTCTAGAAAGGGGGAAGGACCATCTACTAAAATTCTACAAATTGAGGAACTCTTCCCCATCGACGCGGCTCCACTTAACAGAGGAAGGATTTTAAACCTATTACGACATATAAGGGCGCTAGATTCAATGACTAGCAATGAAATCCATCTTGTGTCCTTTCCAAAAAAACAAAACAACAAATTGACACTGGTTACCTTTTGGTCAACAGTTCTCCCAGGCATAATATTAAAAGAAAAAGAAATATTACACAAACACGGCTACGACGTAGTGGAAGCAAAAGAACCAACGGACTTTAATGCCCCAAAGGGGTATAATGCTCAAATACAGGCTATCACCAGCTCTGCAGTTAATAATTATCAGCGGAAAAATAACACGATAGAAGACCGAGATATTTCAAATCTCAAAATTCTGGTGAACAAAGGCCATAGGGCAGTATGGTGCAAAACTGATAAGAAATCTGAAGAACATACAACTACCGAGTCCTGGGCTTGGGTTTCCGAGATTTTAAATAGCAATAAAATTTCTAACCCTGGTCAACATTCTGTTTAGCACGGGACTAAGGATAACATCGTGGAATATTGCTGGCAGAACCGCAAACAAATTGTCCTTGGTTATGAGAAACCCCCCAGATATATTGCTTCTTCAAGAAACATGGGACACTGTATCTTTCACGCCTAAAGGGTATTTTTTATATGAAAATTTAGCACTGTCAACTAACCGAGGCCATGCAAAAGGAGGTTTAGCTATATTGCTAAGAGAAGACTATCTGTGGGATCAAGAAATAATAGACACAAAATCTATTAATTTGCAGTGCATTCAGATATCTGTAAAAAAACACAACACTGCTCAATTACAGGCAATCTTAATATTTAATGTCTATGCTCCTCCCGGAAAAGAAAATGACATCATCTTTCTGGACATTATGGAAACGATCTCACATATCATGGAGAACCATAACGATGCATCCTTTTTAATAGCGGGGGATTTTAACAGTAAAATCTCCAATTCAGAAATTAATAGGTGGGTAAGTTTATATGCAGAAGTAGGTCAAGACATCATAATCCCACTATTCCCTGAAGGTTTAGTAACCAATAAAAGAGGTAGATTGTTGTTATCGGCAATAATAAATCTTAATGGATCACTACTGAATGGAGCAATCGAGGGAGATACTCCTGCAAAGTTTACCAGGCAAGGCAATGGGTCTTCATCCATTATCGACTACATCATAAGCAGCAAGGATTTGTTTGATACTGTTTTGTTATTATCCAACCAATTTTGTATGGAGAGTGATCACGCAATTATGCAATTGACAACTAATTGGATACCTAAAAACTCCGAACCTAGCCATATGATTTACATCAAAAGCTCGGTATTAATGGAAAGTGTACGGAGACGTATCTATTGGAATTCTTCGACCATGGAAAAAACCTTGATAAAAATCGATCACTCAAAACTTTTGGAACAAAGATTCTCCAAAAATCCTATAGAAAATTTCGAAACAATAATTAAGGATTTTAAGAAACTTATCCAAAGTATGATTTCACCAGGTGTAAATAGCAAAATTAAAAAGAAGGAGGGAAAAAACGGATATTTCCACAAGAACTCCGAAATCAAAAAACAGTTAAACAAACTCATCCGTGCCCAATATGTGAAATCTTCAGTAAACGTCAAGAAAGAAATAAACAGATTAAAGAATCAACTGAGGCGGGAGAACCAAAAGGAAAAAAGGGCCAATGAGGATCATAATTGGGTGGAAATTCAGACCGCTGCAAAAACAAATAATCAACGTAAATACTGGTCCCTAATCGCGAAAATAACAGGCACAAAGAAAACTCTACAATCGATCCCGGTTCCCCCGAAAGATTGGGAACTATATCTTTCAGATCTCTATAAAGCAAACCTAAAAAAACCCGAAGTAAGCAGCAAAGATTTGAAATATGAAAATGCCGAGAGTTCTCTAATTCAAACTACAATCATTTCGGTGGAATACAATATACGTAAAGCAAGATCCACAGGCGCATCTGGTCCAGATGAGATCCCAATAAAGGCGCTACAAGTGGCTCCGAAAGAATGGAGTAAATTATTATGCCCTCTCTTTAATTTCATCTTTGAGACTGGACAAATCCCGAAATCCTGGCAGGGGAGCATAATAATCCCAATCCATAAAAAGGGAAGCAGAACCCAAGCTGGAAACTATAGACAGATCGCGCTCATGGACGCGGTCGGCAAAGTGTTCGCGGCAGAGGTGTTAGATCGCCTGAAAGAATGGGCCTTTACGTCAGGATTGATACCTATGTGTCAAGCGGGCTTTAGGCCTAAACATTCGGTTACGGATAATGTAGCAGTAATTCAGGTAATCTTTGATAAATATATTACACTGAAATCCCAGGTAGTCTATGCCGCATTTATAGATTACTCAACGGCATTTGATCGGGTCGATCGACCTACCCTATGGAAAAAACTTAGGGGGCTTGGAATACAAGAACAACTGTTGCAAGCAATAATAAACCTTCATACTACTACCTGGTGCCAAGTCCAGATGGGGGGAGAAAAAGGACTTACAAAAAGAATTTCAACGGAGAACGGTTTAAAACAAGGGTGCCTTCTAGCCCCGCTCCTTTTTTCCCTCTATTTAAGTGATCTGCCGAACCGATTGCAAACTGGCTCTAATTTACCGCCAAAAATCGCCCAACAAAGTGTAATTTCAATACTATACGCTGACGATATAGTGCTTTTAGATCTAACCCCTTTTGGATTGCAGACTTCATTGGATATTTTGTATCAATATTCAAAAGAAAATTACCTCATACCCAATATAAAAAAAACCAAAGTGATAGCTTTCTCAGGCAGAAAACGTAGCGCCAGGTACATCTGGAAGATCGGGGAAGAAAATTTAGAAGAAGTAGCCAATTATCCTTATCTCGGGAGGACTCTTTCCAAAAATTTAACGAACAAAATCCATGTTTCTAACCTGCAAAGGAAAGCTGATATTCATGTCTCCGCTCTTTTGAAACTATACAGTGCAACCGGAAATAGACATCTTTCTGCACTGTTGGGGACATATAGAGTGAAAATACCTCCTGTGTTGACCTATGCAACGGAATACATTCCCATTAAGCAATGGGCCTTCATGGATCTAAAAGAGGGGAAAATTCTTCGTAGGATCATGAAAGTTTCCGATGCTGTTCCTGTGCAGGCACTGAGACTTGAATTTTCATTGGTAAGCTCTTATGCAGTAGCTATCACTAACGTAATAAGATGGGCCTTCAATTTGATACATGCAGAAGAGAATACTTTAAGGTCCGCCTTAAAAAAAGAGTCCTTTTGTGTAGAGCCGAAAAAACAAGTGTTCTTGGAAAATTTGACTGTGGCATGTCGGCTGGCACACATTGATATTGAAATGTTGAGCTTATGGACTCCGGCGCAACTAAAATTGTTCCTAAAAACTTTCACCCCTAAGCTGAGTTACGAACTGGATTGCTCACACTGCAACAAACTGTCTATTTATAAGCCATTTGTGGAAAAGCTCGAATATAAGCAGACCCAAACTTATATTGGGTTTACTCTGCCACATGGAGTAAGAAGAGCAATCGCTATGTATCGGTTGGGCATTCTACCTGTCCTTGTATTTACTTCCAGATGGCTCCCAGGAGGATCTCCTATGTGTACTTTGTGCACTGGTGGAGATCAAAGTATAGAGCATTTGTTGCTTGTGTGTCCCAACTACAAAGTAACCCTAGCTCGTACCAGATATCTTAATCCAATATTTCGCTCCTGCAGAATTACTAGGGGGAGAGAACTTTTGGACTTATGTGGACAACCTTTGAATGAATTTGTTTGTTACAATTTGTATAAATTTTTAAAAGAATTTTTATCTCTGTATTAATTATGCAGAAATTTTTGTATATGAAATGTAAAATTTTATTGTGGTCCTCTGTTGAGTACCAACACAAATAAATTTTTGACTTTTTGACTTTTGACTTTGCATGGCCAGACTGGCGCTCTTGTATTTTGCCAGTGGGTTACCGCCCAGCGGCCTGCTTTCAGAGCAGGATGGCCCCCCATGACCCGACTAGGAACGCCCTCATTTCCAAACTCTAGTCCTGCAGTGCACTGTTTGGACTTTTGTGCTAAGGATGATTTTGGTTTATAGTTTAGACAAGATGGTGCAGAAAAACTGTGGAGGAAACCACACACTGTGCCCCCATAATTAAGCGGAAATGTTTAGGAACTGCACAGGATAAATGTAACTGTGAATTTATAGGAGTGAGGAGTGTGTGTGAACTTTTTAGGAGTCCAGAGACAAACACGGTATGCTGGGTCTAGATTGCAATAATCCGGGCCTTTTAGCACTGGTGTCCTGGAGTTTAACCTTAATACACAGCCCAAAACTGAGAACCAAGTTCACCCCTTTAGCACTTGACCCTCAGTATAGTGAAGTCGAGCTGACCAAAGCTCACTCAGGAAGGTAGTGTGGGGTTTGACACTCAAACTGAAAAGACAGTTCAAAAGCAATACAAACATCATTGATCAGCTAATGCACTTATAAAAAGAAAGAAACAACTTTACTTTTGCCTATATCACAATACAGTACATATAACCTCAAAAGGCATGGTGAGTGTGAGGGGAACATTCTCCACTGCTTCACTAGGACAGGATTTAATCAATAGCGTAATGTGCCAATGGATCTTAATCCTAATTGAGGGAATACCAGAGGGATCCGTTCCTGTGGTCTTCTCTGCCATTTGACTTACCCTTATCCAGGAGTTGGATTCGTTCTGTCTTGATGGAGTGATGCCTCCCCTCACTCCGAGAGTCACCATTGCACATTTTCTTCCATGTCCGGGTCTTTTTTGTGGAATGCTGTCCTGGCATACACGTGTGGGTGATAGGTGGGGGCAGCACCTCTCGAAGTAGTGTGCTTCCATGCACAGTTCACAGACCTGGTTCACTGCCTTGGGACAGCCAATGTTATTGTGGTCTGCAGTGTGTGTGAGCATAAATCTGGTCAGATGAGCATTGGCAGTGTCAGTACAGGCGGTGAAGCAGCTGTGATCAACTTACGTTGCTTGTGATGTAGTGAGTCTTCATTTCTGGATCTTCCGAGGCCAAAACACAAGCTCCCCACCAAACAAAGTTAGGAGCTCGTCCTGGCTCTCAGTAGTGATAGGCATCTATTAATGTTCTCTACGATTGACAGAGGACCCTTTCCTCCTTCACACAGGGCAGCTGAGTGAAAGTGCCAAAGGCAGTCACCATGTCCTCAGTCAGTGTCTCCCATTTTTAGGTGCTTTTAGTCTTCAGTGGGGCAGAAAACCCATGGGCTTCTCAGCGAGCACTGTAGTGACAGCCGCGCCATATAGACTTCATTCGCTTGGTTGAGCAATGCAAGTTTTACCAAATTGCACAGGCAACTTCAACTTATTATCACCTCCGCTTCTTCACTGTCCCTTCCTTCTCAGCAGTGTCTTCATCATACAAGGCCACCTACAATGCCCCTCCTTGTGAATCAGACAAATCCTTTTTTCAGGGCAAGCCCCAACTCAGCCTCTCATGGCAGGCTGTAGAAATCCACAGGTTTTCGGTCTCAAACCTTAAAGAGTGGAGTTGGCGGTTAATAACCAACCCTGGAGCATAAAAGAGTTTCTCTGTCACCTTTGTGTGGGACCCCGGATTCTGGCAGAGAAATCTTGGCACCTATAGCGTGACATTTCCGTCCCTTTTGTATACTAATTTCTCAAGACAGCATTTGTGTAATCCAAAAATTTATATCATAATGACATTTTTAAATGCAATACATTTTGAAGCTCAACAAAGAACAGAACATAAAAAATAATTCCCTAGGTAGTAACTCCAACATCAAACATTCAACATAGATGAAAGATACACACAGGCATTTCACTAAAAAGGGATACATTACATTAAGGCTTTCAGTGAATGTGTTAGGGATATAGTTGAGACAGTTTTAGGCATTTATCTTACAATTCTGACTTCGCAATACTGGTGGTGAGATTGAGAATGCACTTGTCTTGTGGGTGGTTGAGTTAGAGATGGCTAAGTTGGTGGTGTTGAAGGTAGAGGTGGTATTGGTGGAGGTGGTTGTAGCAGATGAATGAGATAGATAAGTGGTTTGTCCCAGCTAGGTTGAGGTGCCTCCGCAGAATTGTGTGCATGCATTAGCTGTGAATATTAACACTGGTATGTTTTTGCTTATTGCCTCTATCATCTTCATGACTGAGGCATGTTACTCTGCAAGCTCTTTCTTAAAACCTCATAAAATGTTCTTGCTTCATCATTGCTATATCTTGGTAGCATTTCACAATGTTATTCAAATCCCAGGTCAGACTGTCAACCATCTGAGGGAGTCTTTTAAGAGAGACAGCTATTTCATGGAGCGCAGCCCTATTGCATGACTATCCTTCCACACATTTGACTCTCAGAAAATATGAACCTCTAAGAGAACAGCATTAGCCCATGACATCCCAACCCACCCCACCACTCCACATGTGTGGCCATCGGACATGACCAGCAGGTTGCCCATCAAAGAGAAGGGTCCATCTGGGCAGTTGTAGGAGAGATAATGATGAAAGGGGGATACCTTTTACTCACCTGGGGTATTCTCCCCCTCACATGAACGACAGAAAACTGGAGATACACCGGACCAGAATACGACATCGGACCAGAATGCCTCAACTCACGACTGTCCTTCTACACCCCCTCCCGCCAACTACGCTCTTCCAGCCAAGCCCTCGCCACTGTACCTCGCATCAACAAGACAACCATGGGAGGCAGATCCTTCTCATACCTGGCTGCTAAAACATGGAACTCACTCCCCACTTACCTTCGCCTTACCCAGAACCACCTAGCATTCAGAAAGCAACTTAAAACGTGGATATTTGACAAGTAATCCTCTTCCCCTCCCTAAGCGCCTTGAAACCCTCTGGGTATGTAGTGCGCTATATAAATTCTTTGACTTGACTTGACTTGACATGAGAGGAGTGTGCAGGAGACTGTACAGACCTACCTATTAGTGAGGGCTGTGTGGAGGTGAGTATTGGATAGACTGAACACACATCCATGGCTGCGTAGCTTATATTTAGTGATAGGAAATCCTCAGATGAGATTTTGGAGGCAGACAGCTGCCAGACCCTGAAGTTGCCTTCTTGGAAATGTCCCATATGCCGGTAGCAATGTCCTCCTTCTTGTCCAAATTCTCCTTGACCAGCACCTGCTCCTCATCCTCCTCTTCTTCTTGAGCATTGTTGAACTCTGAGATAGTAGCTTGGAGAGGGATTTGACCCTCCCACAACCACCTCAGATGCATCCTTCTCAACACCCGCTCTGCCTGCAAACACGCCGTTGAACTCTAGGACCTACTCAACTCAACCTCTCCAGACGTCCCCTTCCTGACAGAGACCTGGCTGAACCCCTCCTTGGCACCCGACATCAAGATCACCCGCAGGGACCGCACCAACAGAGTCGGAGGCGAAATCACCCTCGTCCACGGAAACACTCTCAGAGTCTCGACCAATCACGATGACACCCTCAGCACCGCCGAACACCTGCACTTCCAGATCCACACTGATCCCAACACCACCCTCAGAGGAACCCTCATCTACAGACCCCCCCAGACCCCGACCACAGTTCAGCGACTCCATCGCCGACTTCATCAATACACACCCCCTCGCCCCCACAGACTACATCCTTATCAGGGACTTGAACTTCCACCTCGAGAACAACAACGACTGCAACTCCACCACCCTGAACGACAACCTCGCCCACCTCGGACTCAGACAACTCATCAGAACGCCCACCGATGCCACCGGCCATGCGCTTGACCCCATCTTCTCTGCAAGCTCCCACGTCTCCTTCAACCACACCACGAAACTCAACTGGACCGACCATCCCTGCATTCCCTTCACCTTCAGGAAACCCCCCACGCATCACCGCATCCAACAGATCTCCCGCCGCTGCTGGAGCAAAGTCAACGAAGACCAGCTAACCACCATCCTCGTCCGGAGCCCACCCGCCGACCCCACAGACCCAACACCGCTGCCTGCAACCTCAGACAAAGGATCGACGACTGCGCCAACACCCTCGCCCCTATCAAGAAACCCTCCAACAGTCACACCAGCAAGAAAGCCAGTTGGTTCACTGAAGACCTCCAAGCAAACCTGCCGAAAGCTAGAAAATAAATGGTACCATGAACAAACACCGGACAGCTAAGCAACCCACAAGAACGCCACCCGCAGACACCACCACCTAATCAGATCTACCTAAAGGGCCTCCTTCAAAGACCACCTAGACAACAACACACACAACAGCAAAGAGCTCTTCAACATCGTGAAGGAACTCTCTAACCCCAGCTCCAACACCAACGACATTCCACTTCCGCAATTCCTGTGCGACTCCCTTGCCACCTTCTTCCATCGCAAGATCGCAGACATCCACAACAGCTTCAATGTCACGACCGTACCGACAACCACTGAAACCCCCGTCCCCACGGCCACCATCCGCACCGACCCGCTGCACTCCTGGACCAACATAAACAACGATGACACCATCAAAATCATGAACACCTTCCACTGCGGATCTCCATCAGACCCATGCCCACACCACATCTTCAACAAAGCTAGCAACACCATCGCACCCCATCTCCGGAAAGCGATCAACATCTCCTTCAAGACAGTGACCTTCCTGGAAGCACGCCGAGATCAACGCCTTGCTCAGAAAACCGAAGGCTGACCCCAAGGACCTCAAAAAATTGTGACCCATCTCCCTACTCCCGTTCCCGGCGAAGGTCATCGAGAAGACAGTCAACAGACAACTGACCCGCTACCTCGAGGAGAACATTTGTAAAGCGCACTTTTACCACCCCCTTATTGTACCGCTTTTGGCCGCCATAAGTGTGGCAGGGTATGCTCAGACGTGAGTCCCTTACTCACTTTGCCACTGGATTCAAGCAAGCCGGGCTGAAGACGGCTGGAATGCCAGAAACCGGTGCTCAGAAGCTTGTTTACTGTCCAGGGAAGGCATGGCTGGGCAGTTCGGGCTGGACTGTTCCCATGAGGCACAGGGTCAGATTGATTTGCATATAGCCATGTCTGAACTGGGGTGGCAGAGTGGGCTAAAGAACGGTGATGGATTAAACCCAGATCTTTTGACTGGGTGTAAGTGGTTGATTGGTTCTGATGCTCCGTCCATTACCACCCCCTTTTGTACCGCTTTTGGCCTCCATAAGTGTGGCAGGGTATGCTCAGACGTGAGTCCCTTGCTCACTTTGCCATTGGATTCAAGCAAGCCGGGCTGAAGACGGTTGGAATGCCAGAAACCGGTCCTCGGAAGCTTGTTTACAGTCCAGAGAAGACATGGCTTGGCAGTTCGGGCTGGACTGTTCCCATGAGGCACAGGGTCAAACTGATTTGCATATAGCCATGTCTGAACTGGGGTGGCAAAGTGGTCTAAAGAACGGTGATGGATTAAACCCAGATCTTTTGACTGGGTGTGAGTATTTGATTGGTTCAGATGCTCCGTCCATTACCACCCCCTTTTGTACCGCTTTTGGCTGCCATAAGTGTGGCAGGGTATGCTCAGACGTGAGTCCCTTGCTCACTTTGCCACTAGATTCAAGCAAGCCGGGCTGAAGACGGTTTGAATGCCAGAAACCGGTCCTCGGAAGCTTGTTTACGGTCCAGGGAAGACATGGCTTGGCAGTTCGGGCTGGACTGTTCACATGAGGCACAGGGTCAGACTGATTTGCATATAGCCATGTCTGAACTGGGGTGGCAGAGTGGGCTAAAGAACGGTGATGGATTAAACCCAGATCTTTTGACTGGGTGTGAGTGTTTGATTGGTTCAGATGCTCCGTCCATTACCACCCCCTTTCGTACCACCTCGAGGAGAACAGCATCCTGGACCCATCCCAGTCTGGGTTCCGCAGCGACCACAGCACCGAAACTGCCCTCATCGCCGATAACATCAGGGCCCTGCTGGACAACAGAGAAACCGCAGCTCTCATCCTCCTGGACCTGTCAGCCGCCTTCAACACTGTCTGCCACTGCACCCTACGCATACGCCTCCACGACACTGGGATCCAGGACAAGAACCCAGAGCGTCCGCCTCCCCCTTTTCCTCTCCAAAGCCACCAACATCATTTACGGTGTACCCCACGGCTAATCCCCTCAACCCAACATTGTTTAACATCTACATGGCACCACTCGCCCATGTCGCCCAACTGCATGACCTCAACATCATCTCCTACGCCGATGACACCCAGCTGATCAGCTCCCACATCAAGGACTCCCTCACCGCCAAAACCAACCTCCACGAAGGAATGAAAACCGTCGTCGAGTGGATGAAGAACAGCCGACTGAAGCTAAACTCGGACCAGACAAAAGTCCTCATCCTCGGCTCCACCCCATCGGTCTCAGACGGCTCCTGGTGGCCGACCGCACTGGGAACTGCTCCAACACCCCCGAACCACTCATGCAACCTGGGAATCATCCTCAACTCTACTCTCTCCATGACAAGAAGGTCAACACAGGCTCGTCCTCCTGCTTCAACACCCTCCGCATGTTCCGCAAGATCTACAGGTGGATCCCCACCGAAATAAGAATAACGGTCACCTAGGTCCTCGTCAGCAGCAGGTTGGACTATGGAAACACCCTCTACGCATGAGCCTCGGCCAAACTCCTGAAACGACTTGAACGCATTCAAAACACCTCTGCATGCCTGATCCTCGACATCCCTCACCGCAGCCACATCACACCCCAACTGAGAGACCTGCACTGGCTACCCGTCGACAAGAGAATCAACTTCAAGCTCCTCACCCACGCACACAAGGCACTCCACAACACGGCCCAACATACCTCAACAGATGACTCAGCTTCAACACCCCCTACCGCCAGCTCTGCTCCACCGACCTCACCCCGCCACAGTCCCCCGCATCCAAAGAGCGACCTCTGGCGGCAGATCGTCCTCCCACCTTGCCACCAAGACCTTGAACACTCTCCCCCAATCCTCCTACGGCAAACCCAGGACCTGCTAACCTTCATAAGGCTCCTCAAGGCCTGGCTATTCGAGCAGTAGCAGCATCCCCCCTGCGCCTTGAGACCCTCATGGGTGAGTAGTGCGCTTTACAAATGTTCTGATTGATTGATTGATGTGTGCCTACCAATGTGAAGGGCAGGTTAGTGAATGATTGCAGGTTTGCTTTTAGAGTGTGTGAGAGATCGAAAGAGAGAGAGAGAGAGAGAGAGAGAGAGAGAGAGAAGGATTTAGAATATTAGTTGGTACATTAGTGTTATCAAAAAATGATCATAAGCAGGCAGCGGGCAATGGGGAAAATACAGCCTCTTCTCGGGGGTCGAGAAGGTCAGGGGATCCATATGGATATCAAGAGAAGCTTGTACCAGCTGAATCTTTGACAACTCTGCCGTCACCTGCCTACTTTTATCTTGCCATTTTTATATCCTCCCACACTGTGTGACTCCTCCCACAATGCAATGAGAGAGTCTGCCAACTCCTGCCATAAAGATTCCTTCTGTGTTCCACTGAGGGTGAATGAAGGCAGTCCATGTTGTCTTTTGTAATGTTTTACCATAAATATTACAATAAAGACAGTCTCCTCAATAAAATATCCTTTTCTCTTGGAGCCTTCTTTCTTCAGGCATAATGTGGTGGCTGCAGGCGTCAAAACAGGAAGAGGAAAAAAGCAGATCCTATAATGTGGGCTTTATTTATGTTGTTGGAAAGGAATGGGTGTCAGCTGTGTATGATTACATTCATGAGTATATCATTTCCCTATTCCCTTCCATGTAGAGCTCTCTGCCCAGGTGGGGAGGTCTCCACCAAGCCTTCAGAACATAAATTACAGTTGTAAAGTTACTAATAGCAGGATTCCACCATATATACTAACCGGGAGAGACCATGAAGTGTACACTTTGTAGCATCTTTGCACTCAGAAATGCTGAATCACCCAATGTAGTAATGTTACTATAAAGAAGAGTAGATTTATACATGCAGATTTACTTGTGAGTAAAATTACCTTTGTGAAATGGGCCCAATGTGCAGAAAAGCACCTTTCATGACTTTTAAAAGTTTGGTTCTATTTTTACAACACAACATTGATGATTAGGGTTTAAGGATAACACAAATTGTCACAACTGCAAATCTACACAAGCATTCCTATAACCTTCCTAATGTTTCAGTACCAGCAACACAACTGCCTAGAGAGAATCATTGCTTCCCAACTGCAAAAACATATGGATCTGGAATCCTGCTCTGGACAAAACAAAAACTTGATATCCTATCCACCTTACATGACCTCAAGATGCAGGTTGATAAGGGAAAGTGACACACTAATCCTCTGACCACTCAGCCTCCTTTGATACCATCGACCATGCTCTGCTGGCTCAAAAGCTAATTGACTTAGCTGGTTCACCTCCTTAATCTCAGACAGAGGCACTATCTGAATTGTCAGACCCTGGTGTTGTAGTATGTGGTACCTCAAGGGGTTATTCTATTACCCCTTTGTTAAATAAGTTCTTGCTTCTGCTGGCTAATCTCCTTCAATCATCTAAACAAGAAGAACTGGGAGATTTTAATTGGGTCCAGAACACATACTCCCTTCTGTAGTATTTCAATGTAAGGGTGTGCAGTTCCTGGAACAGGGGTAGGTGGTCAGGTCAGTGGAATATCCTCCAATTGGAGTAAGTGCCCTCACACACCCCGAGAGGTGTCATGCTTCATCATCTGGGCATTCTCCTTGTCGGGCCAGCGCTGCAATGCCTGACAGGCACCAGAGAAGTGGCAGAGTTCTTTTTTGATAACACTGTTGGGTAAGTGAGGGGATGTGGACTATGATAAGCAGTGTAGTGGAGTAAAAGGGGTGGTTAAAATAGGTTTCATGATGCCAGGTTTTACTAAACGTTATTGGTGGGGCTCATTAACCTAAAGAATATCATTGTACCTCATGTGGGATACAATGGTCCTATAGAGCATACGTGCTGTGAAATTGCATGGTCAACATGTTTCTTGCCTCATCCAGCCCCTAAGTGGTCTATTGGCAATTCATCAGGACCAACCGCCTGATTCATCAACGGGCCGTTTTGCGAGCCCCTAATAGCGAATCATAGCGATTCGCTATTAGGGGCTCGCAAAACGGCATTCATGTAGGAATCGCATAATAAAATGCGATTCCTACTGATTCCTTATTTGCAATTAGCAAATTGCTAATCGCAAATAAGGAATAACTCGCCATTCATTCCTATGGGCCAAAAGGCCCATAGGAATGAATGGGGAGTATTCCTTATTTGCGATTAGCAATTAGCTAATCGCAAATAAGATTGCGATTTGAAGGGTGCCAGGGGTGTCCACAGGACACCCTGTAGCACCCCTCAAATGAAATCTGACACAGGTGTTGCACACACACATGTCCAAAGGACATGTGTGTGTGTAACATGCAACTCAGAAAAATGCATTTAAATGCATTTTTCTGAGTTTTCGCAATTTACCGCGAGGTTTGACCTCGCGGTAAATTGCGTCCAAAAATAGCGAGTTCGCAATTTTATATTGGGTCATGAATATCATTTAAGGAATCTCAAATTGAGATTCCTTAAATGTGATCGCAATTTGAAAAATCGCAATTTTTTGCGATTTTTCAATTTGCGAGTACATGACCCAATGATGAATTTCTAATGCAATTTTTGCGGGCGCAAACGGCCGAATTCTGCGATTCGCACCGTTTGCGCCCGCAAAAATGCTTCATGAATCTGGCTGCAAGAGAGAATTTTCTTGGTAACTTACACTACTGCATGACTGGTTCTTCAAGTAGTATAGGTAGATAGAGTAACCAGCCCTCACCAGCACGGCACCTCTCGCACCTCTCGGGGTGTGTGAGGGCACTTACTCTAATTGGAAGCTATTCCACTGACCTGCCCACCTTCCCCTTTTCCAGGAGCTACACACCCTTGCATTGAACTAATCTCCTTCAATCACAGTGTCAAATAAGCATGGGCGAATTTTGCGAATTCGCGATCCGCGAATTTGCGGATTTGCAAATTCGCGATCCGCAAAATTCGCGAATTTGTGCGAATTTTCGGATTTTTGTTTTTTTGCGTGTTCGCGGGGTTTTTTGCGTGTTCGCGGGGTTTTTTGCGTGTTCGTGGGGCTTTTTGCGTCTTCGCGAGCCGCTTGCATAGCGAAGTTACCCATGCAGTCGTTTATGGGAGAGGGAGAGAGAGATAGATATATAGATAGATAGATAGATAGATAGATAGATAGATAGATAGATAGATAGAAAGAGAGAGAAAGAGAGGGAAAGAGAGAGGGAGAGAGAGAACGAGAGAAAGAAAGAGAGGCCGGATCTCTGAAGGGCCAGATTCCTGAGTTGCCCCTACAGAACATACAGCTTTTTATTTTTAGCAAAATGCATATGAAAATTGTGCTGTAAAGGTCTCTTTTAGTTTAACCCCTCCTGACAACTCAAAATGGGTGTATTTGCCATCCTCTCCCTTCTTCCTGTTTTTTATATCTGTAAGTGCTTCCTGATGAGGTTTAATTCCTTGGACAGGTGCCTCGTTGCCTACTTGTAACTATTGTCTGACCCTGCTTCAAGGGTCAGAGCAGGGTCAGAGAATAGTTGCAAGTAGATAACGAGGCGCCAGGAAGCAATTAGCAGCAGGTGTCCAAGTTGAAGTTAATTTGTTTGTAACCCTTTTGTAAAAGGTTACAAAGAAATTAGGTTCAACTTTTGCACCTGCTGCTGTAACCCTTGCTTGGCTGAAAATTCGTCCCCGCTGATTCGCGGATTTTACCGCGATTTCGCGAGATTCGCGGATCGCGAAATCGTGGAAAATCCGCAAATTCGCCCGCGAAACGGATTTTACGCCCACCCTTAGTGTCAAAGACTGTAAAAGTATGTGAATTATGCTAAATTGATTTTCAGTCTTTACCAACCATCTCATTTACAGACCATAACTGACTTTCTTCCAGAATTCCCATAGTAGCATGGATAACATACTATTTCCTCAAACTAAGTTTTTTCAAGACTGACGTGCTACTCTTAGACAGCAAATTTCCTTATTGGTTCAATCTTGACTGGCCTATTTCAATGGTTCTGGGCTCATTCCTCTCACCGGGTTCATACCTTAGACATCATTTTTAATGAATGTCTTACTCTCGAAACACATTTCTTGTTTTTTCCAGCGTAAATTGCTGTGCAGTGCCCTTCCTTTTATTGAGCCATCTATCCTACTTTGGTGTTCCTAGTGCTAGTTCAGTCTTGCCTATATTATGACAATTGCATCGGTCTTGGTACTGTTCCTAAAGTATTATTCAAGCTTCAATTGCTGAGGAAAAAATAAACTATATTCATCACAGGTTCAAGGAAATGAGTGCATGTTTTCCCAATTATGTGCAAACTCCAACAATTCCAGTTGAAGGAAAACATAGTGGCCCATTAACAAGCTGCATTTTGTAGTATGTAATGTATGTAAAGTACTACTACACTAGTACTTTGCTCCAGCTTTGGTCTAACTGGTTTTAATATATTATGATTCTACAGTTTTAACAATATTTTAAGAATTCTTTAAAAGTTTTAAACATCATGTAACTTGACTATTTTAACTGGGCTTTGTTTAAACATTTTAAACATAATGTAACTTGACAATTTCATCAGGGCTTTGTACAAATTGTTATTGATTGACACAATAAAGAATGTTTTGCTATTATTCACTAGAATTATTCACATATTACAAAATGTTATTCACAAACTTACGGACAGAGAACTCCGTCTCTCCTATCTTTTCTGTTTGGAAATTTCTGCCTTAATGACAGAGATCTCTGCCCTTGTAGATATACATTTCAGTAGTAAATGTGGGAGGGACAAAGGGAGTAGCTTGAAATAGCAATACATACTCCTAAAAAGAAGGAAATTACAAAAATCTAAAAAGGAGTTTAAGGAGGGACTTGTTAATACAAACACACCCACACAAAAAAAGTAAGACCATTGAAATTCAGAAACTACAATCCTAAAGTTACTACAGTCCTAGAGGCATCAATCCAAGTGTAAATGTGCTCCAGCCCATCATTCAGGTCAACCAAACACCACACATGATCTCTTACAGGTACTGCAACACAGTCCCCTAGAAAACAAATAAGACTGGGAAACAAAATAACACCCAGTAGGTGCTCATATTAAAATATTTAAATTATTGTTTGAAGTATATTTATATATATAATATATATATATATATATATATATATATATATATATATATACTAGCAGCCCGTCCCGACGTTGTCCGGGTAGGCTTTGCGAGGTGAAAGGTTCTCACCAGCAATGCGCAACCCGGACATGGGCAGCTCCTTTCTCTCTCTTACCAATCACCCCTTTTTGCCCACTTTCCCACAAACTATCTGGCCTTCTGTTCTGAGAGCCTCAGCTTCACCTGTCCCGGCCATCCAATTTGCCGTCATGTTTTCTTTTTGGCTGCAGTTTCTGTGAAATGTTAATCTGTTTTTTTACCTGACGGCTCTCACCAGAGAGGCAGTGTCCCCCCCTCTCTCCCCCATCACACTCCCCTCCCCATCATCTGTAGCGGGAGGCACACCAGGCACATACATACCTGCCATTCCTCCCACGGGGAAGTCAGGGTGGAGGGAGAGTCCTAAAAACAAATGTGGCTGGCTGCAGCTTGTTTTCATTTGAGGAAGCAGTTTACCCCCCCCCCCTAGATGCTCCATGGGAGAGCGAGTGAACTGGGCCACTCCCCTTGCATGCACTCCACTCGCCCGCTACGCGTAATATATACCCCAAAGTCCACACCATTTCCACAGTTTCCCCCAGCTCCACAGCCCTCAGCTTCCGCCCCGCCGCGCCCCCACCCAACCTGCAGCACATGGGAGCTGGGTCCAGCCGCAGGAGGTCTGGCCTAACTGGGGTGGGACGTCTGCGGTTGGGAAACAGAGCTTAGTTGTTTGGGCTGCGAGCATGCATGCAGGCTTAGAGCGAAGCTGTCAGGCGCAACTTACGTTCACCGACAGGGTTGCCAAACGCTGCGTTACTTTTCCTCCCCACGGCTCCACTGTTGCCGCGCTCTCTTCACCATGATGGTGGCGGATATTGCACTGAACCGGGTGTCGGTTCTGCTCTCCTCCCCGCGCTCCTCTCCGGACGCCGAACGCCGCGTTTACGTAACGACACGCCCACACGCCATTGCGCCTCTCGCAAGCATTGTATACGCCGCGTTCATATCACTGTATGCATACGCCCAAGGACTACTTTTCTCCTAACGTTCTTCCCCCCCTAATGTATATGGTGTGGTGCTGTATAGCCTATGTCCATCTCCTGGACCTCCCCTTTCCAACGCTGTATTGGGTGTTGTGATTGGTGCTGTACTTCCAGAGTTTACCCAGCTCAAAGGTTCACAGTTCTCTCTTTATAATAGTGGTATAGATATACACACACACACACACACCCACACACACACACACACACACACACACACACATATATATATATATATATGTTTGTTTTCCAGATTAGTCCAGAGTTTCGGTAAACCGGCGATCATTCCGTGGTGCGTTATCCAACGGCTGGACCACGCCGTGAATTATTGGCAAAGAACTTTGGTTTCCCAAGGAATAAGGGTCGCACTCACCAAGGATACTCGTTATCATATGTTTGCTGTTTATTTCACATCATATTTCATTTTCATGCTCCAAACAGACGGCAAACAAAAAGCTGACGCGTTTCGCAGCAGTCGCTGCTTGATCACGGCGTTACCCTCACACTTCTTTTCCAAGCATATAATGTGTTTGAAAACCCAAATCATTACATCATTTCCTGACATGTTATCCACCCACCCCTTGGGCTTATGGGACTTGTAGTAAAATGCTCTCAGTGATATTTATACATAACACCATACACTTAAGGGGATTTATTCTGTGATTGGCAACAATATTAATCCGACACATTACTATTCTTTTGGACCAGTATGTTATCTCATGCAGTTTCTCACTTTATCATATTTACAGATCTATATGACTTTTGCAATGATAATGTCAATTCTTTGCATATTTATATTTGAGTCTTAGATTATTTTATGTGCACATATAATTCTTCGGACTGGTTCAGCCCAAACGGGGTCATAGTCCTGAATTTTAAAATGTGTCGTGATTATTTTTGGCGCAGTATTCTCTCCAAATTTCCTCCTCGTTTATTTTCTGATACCTGATCAATACCATAGAATTTTAATAATTTCCAGTCCCCATTATGGTTTGTTTCCATGTGTCTGGCTATGGCATTATTTTTGTCTTTGTTAGTGGTTGCACGTGTATGTTCCAAAATCCTTTTCTTTAATTCACACGTTGTGCTCCCTATATATTTTTTTCTACAGGGGCATTCAACCACGTACACCACATATCTGCTTTTGCAAGTGATGAGTTTATCGATTTTCCACATTTTGTTGTTTGCCATTTGGATTTCAGATGTTGGCTTTGCTATTTGACAAGTCTTACAATTATAGCATTTAACAAACCCCTTTGTTTTCAACCAGTCATTGTTTTTGTTTTGAATGTTGAAATGACTTTGTATTAATCGATCCTTTAGGTTTGTGGCCCGGCGATAAGTTACTATTGGGTGATCCCCCACCAAGGTTCCAATGCTGCAGTCTAATTTCAAGATTTTCCAATTCTTTTTCAGGATTGAGTTTATTTCTCTGGAGTTTTGAGTATAGTCTGTAATGAATCTTATTTCCTGTGGGTCCGTTGTTTCCTTTTGTTTCGGTGTTAAACAATCTTTTCTGTTTTTTTCATTTGCTCTTTTCCAGCAATTGCCCACTGTTCTGGTACTATATTTTCGATTCTGGAGTCTTTGCATTGATTCTTTGCTGTGTTTCAGCCATTCATTTTCCTCACTGCATATTCTGCGTATTCGGAGAAATTCTCCATATGGGATGCTATCGATCAGCGATTTTTGGTGGAAGCTGTCAGCTTGTAGAGTGGCGTTTGTGGCCGTTGATTTTCGATGTAGAGTGGTCTCAATGTTGTTGTTTTTTAGATATATTATTAAATCCAGGAAAATTGCTTCACTCTTATCCATTTGGTAAGTGAACTTGATATTTTCCATACTCGTATTCAGTATGTTAAAGTATTCCTGGAATTCCGATGTAGTGCCTTTCCATATGATCAGTAAATCATCGATAAACCTTGTCCATTGGACGATTTTAGCCATATATTTGTTATTTGATGTCTTCCACGCCCCTTCTCTTTCCCACCATCCCATAGTGAGGCAGGCATAGCTTGGGCTACAAGAAAAGCCCATTGCTGTCCCATTGCATTGTTTGTACATTTCGTCTCCAAATAGGAAAATATTGCCAGTCAAACATATTTCCAGCATTTCCGTTAGCATGCGATTGTGATTGCATAAATGAATGTCTCTCTCCTGTAAGAAATATTTACATGCATTTATTCCTAGGTCATTGGCTATGGTGGTGTACAATGAAATCACATCCATTGTGATTAAGTAATATGAATCATCCCACGTGATTGATTCAATTTTTCTGAGCATGTCACTCGTGTCTTTGATATAAGAGTCTAGTTTTTCCACAAAGGGTTGCAAGAAGTAATCTACATAGTTTGCCATAGGTTCCAACAGAGATCCATTTGCCGAGACAATTGGTCTTTCCGGGGTGTGCACAGCATCTTTATGCACTTTTGGGAGGAAATATATTGTGGCCATTGTTGGATGATCCACCACCAAATATTTCCTTTCGTCTTCATCTATTAATTTTTGTGCTGTCCAATGATTTATTTTCTGATCAACTTCTTGTTTCAGTTTGTTTATAGGGTTTGTTTGCAGCTTTTCATAATAAGAGGTATCTCCAAGTTGTCGGTGAGCTTCATCAATATATGCTTGTTTATCTAAAATGACAATGTTGCCGCCTTTATCGGCCATCTTTATTACTATTTCTTTGTCATTCGATAGATTTTGAAGTGCCACTTTTCCCTCTTTTGTTAAGTTGTCTTTGTACCTTTGTTGTTTCATTTTGTACAGATCATGTATGACAGCCTCTTGAAAAAGGTCTATTTTATTCCCCGGTGGTAATTGGGGATAAAATCTTGAAGTTGGGTGTTTTTTGCTTAGGCCCGCTCCTATTTGATCAAATGCATCTTGAAGCCTTATTTCTTCATCTTCCAAAGCATTGAGGTTCAACAGCGTTAAATAAGCTGTTTCATCTTTTGCTTTTAAAGTGGAGTGGGGAATTGGATTTTGTGTGATTTCTTTCTTTGGATGTTCAATGAAGAATTTTGAGAGTTTTAGTTTTCTTACATAGAGGTATAGGTCTATCCTCGTTTGAGCAATGTCTATGGATTTGGTTGGACAGAAATTGATGCCTTTTTTGAGGAGGGTTATTTCCGATTCCGACAATTGTCGTTTTGATAAGTTGACTATCTGGAGTTCCATTGTTGGTGTCTCATCATTTGTGTTGGTTTCCGAGTTGTTCTCTTCCAGGTTAATATTCATTCCCGTTCCTTCCTTTGGGCCATGCTTCTGGTTGTCGCACCAGTTTTTTCCATTGAAACACTTGATCCTTCTGCCTCTCCGCCGCGGTTTTTTCCTTTTGCTTGCCAGGAGCGTCCTCTGCCCCTTCCTCTCGTTTGATTTTGCGCTCCGCGGCTCTGTTCCCATTCCCTTTGGTGAAGAACCAGGCGCAGGTCCCCTAAAAAATCCTGTTTTTCCCGTTCTGCTTGGTTATCAGAATCATCTCCACTTGTCAATCCGCGGCGGAGAGGCAGAAGGAACAAGTGTTTCAATGGAAAAAACTGGTGCGACAACCAGAAGCATGGCCCAAAGGAAGGAACGGGAATGAATATTAACCTGGAAGAGAACAACTCGGAAACCAACACAAATGATGAGACACCAACAATGGAACTCCAGATAGTCAACTTATCAAAACGACAATTGTCGGAATCGGAAATAACCCTCCTCAAAAAAGGCATCAATTTCTGTCCAACCAAATCCATAGACATTGCTCAAACGAGGATAGACCTATACCTCTATGTAAGAAAACTAAAACTCTCAAAATTCTTCATTGAACATCCAAAGAAAGAAATCACACAAAATCCAATTCCCCACTCCACTTTAAAAGCAAAAGATGAAACAGCTTATTTAACGCTGATGAACCTCAATCCTTTGGAAGATGAAGAAATAAGGCTTCAAGATGCATTTGATCAAATAGGAGCGGGCCTAAGCAAAAAACACCCAACTTCAAGATTTTATCCCCAATTACCACCGGGGAATAAAATAGACCTTTTTCAAGAGGCTGTCATACATGATCTGTACAAAATGAAACAACAAAGGTACAAAGACAACTTAACAAAAGAGGAAAAAGTGGCACTTCAAAATCTATTGAATAACAAAGAAATAGTAATAAAGATGGCCGATAAAGGCGGCAACATTGTCATTTTAGATAAACAAGCATATATTGATGAAGCTCACCGACAACTTGGAGATACCTCTTATTATGAAAAGCTGCAAACAAACCCTATAAACAAACTGAAACAAGAAGTTGATCAGAAAATAAATCATTGGACAGCACAAAAATTAATAGATGAAGACGAAAGGAAATATTTGGTGGTGGATCATCCAACAATGGCCACAATATATTTCCTCCCAAAAGTGCATAAAGATGCTGTGCACCCCCCGGGAAGACCAATTGTCTCGGCAAATGGATCTCTGTTGGAACCTATGGCAAACTATGTAGATTACTTCTTGCAACCCTTTGTGGAAAAACTAGACTCTTATATCAAAGACACGAGTGACATGCTCAGAAAAATTAAACCAATCACGTGGGATGATTCATATTACTTAATCACAATGGATGTGATTTCATTGTACACCACCATAGCCAATGACCTAGGAATAAATGCATGTAAATATTTCTTACAGGAGAGAGACATTCATTTATGCAATCACAATCGCATGCTAACGGAAATGCTGGAAATATGTTTGACTGGCAATATTTTCCTATTTGGAGACGAAATGTACAAACAATGCAATGGAACAGCAATGGGCTTTTCTTGTAGCCCAAGCTATGCCTGCCTCACCATGGGATGGTGGGAAAGAGAAGTGGCGTGGAAGACATCAAATAACAAATATATGGCTAAAATTGTCCAATGGACAAGGTTTATCGATGATTTACTGATCATATGGAAAGGCACTACATCGGAATTCCAGGAATACTTTGACATACTGAATACGAGTATGGAAAATATCAAGTTCACTTACCAAATGGATAAGAGTGAAGCAATTTTCCTGGATTTAGAATATATGTAAAAAACAACAAAATTGAGACCACTCTACATCGAAAATCAACGGCCACAAACGCCACTCTACAAGCTGACAGCTTCCACCAAAAATCGCTGATCGATAGCATCCCATATGGAGAATTTCTCCGAATACGCAGAATATGCAGTGAGGAAAATGAATGGCTGAAACACAGCAAAGAATCAATGCAAAGACTCCAGAATCGAAAATATAGTACCAGAACAGTGGGCAATTGCTGGAAAAGAGCAAATGAAAAAAACAGAAAAGATTGTTTAACACCGAAACAAAAGGTAACAACGGACCCACAGGAAATAAGATTCATTACAAACTATACTCAAAACTCCAGAGAAATAAACTCAATCCTGAAAAAGAATTGGAAAATCTTGAAATTAGACTGCAGCATTGGAACCTTGGTGGGGGATCACCCAATAGTAACTTATCGCCGGGCCACAAACCTAAAGGATCGATAAATACAAAGTCATTTCAACGTTCAAAACAAAAACAATGACTGGTTGAAAACAAAGGGGTTTGTTAAATGCTATAATTGCAAGACTTGTCAAATAGCAAAGCCAACATCTGAAATCCAAATGGCAAACAACAAAATGTGGAAAATCGATAAACTCATCACTTGCAACAGCAGATATGTGGTGTACGTGGTTGAATGCCCCTGTAGAAAAAAATATATAGGGAGCATAACGTGTGAATTAAAGAAAAGGATTTTGGAACATACACGTGCAACCACTAACAAAGACAAAAATAATGCCATAGCTAGACACATGGAAACAAACCATAATTGGGACTGGAAATTATTAAAATTCTATGGTATTGATCAGGTATCAGAAAATAAACGAGGAGGAAATTTGGAGAGAATACTGCGCCAAAAAGAATCACGAAACATTTTAAATTTCAGGACTATGACCCCGTTCGGGCTGAACCAGTCCGAAGAATTATATGTGCACATAAAATAATCTAAGACTCAAATATAAATATGCAAAGAATTGACATTAGCATTGCAAAAGTCATATAGATCTGTAAATATGATAAAGTGAGAAACTGCAAGAGATAACATACTGGTCCAAAAGAATAGTAATGTGTCGGATTAATATTGTTGCCAATCACAGAAAAAATCCCCTAAAGTGTATGGTGTTATGTATAAATATCACTGAGAGCATTTTACTACAAGTCCCATAAGCCCAAGGGGTGGGTGGATAACATGTCAGGAAATGATGTAATGATTTGGGTTTTCAAACACATTATATGCTTGGAAAAGAAGTGTGAGGGTAACGCCGTGATCAAGCAGCGGCTGCTGCGAAACGCGTCGGTTGTTTGCCGTCTGTTTGGAGCATGAAAATGAAATATGATGTGAAAAAAACAGCAAACATATGATAACGAGTATCCTTGGTGAGTGCGACCCTTATTCCTTGGGAAACCAAAGTTCTTTGCCAATATATATATATATATATATATATATATATATATATATATATATATATATATATATATATATATATATATATATATATATATATATATATATATATATAGTAGGTAGTTATAGTTAGGATTGTTTTCCATAGGAAATCCGCAACATTCTATTGGGAATAACTTTGGCGCCGGTTGAGGAATCTGCCTGTACCTTTCCTTAAATTTGCCTTGCTGCGCTCCGCTCCTTCCCTGAAAGTTTGGGGGGAATTCGTCAAGCGGGGACCGAGATAAAAGGGGGGTCCCAAAACATGTTTTCCCCATGTTAATTTCCTTAGGGCGGTTGAACTCGCTTTTAGCCCGAACGGCTGAATGGATTTCCACAAAACTTGGCAAAATTGTAGGGACTGGTAGCCCGATGTGCCTTTGCTATGTCTCAAGATATGTGCTCCAGTGGATTTTGAGTAATTTAGGTTAAAATATATATATATATCTGGGCGGAGCCTAACCACACATCTGATCTGATTGGCTGTCAGCACTTAATCCAAGAAGTGTTGGCAGCCATCTTGGGACCAATATACATGATAGCACCTCATTAAAAAGCATTGTAGTTAATAGAGGATTTTAGGACTTTAGTTACATTATAAATCATTTGTTGATGGTACCATACTCATTTTAGGAGTGTTCTAAGATGATTTTTACCATGTGAAAAAGCCTTCTGCTGTGATAACATGAATCATGTTTGAAAGAAAACTAATATCTCATGATTTTCCCACAGTGGTTTGGAAGGGGATCTATAAGCTAAACTGAAAGCATATTTTCTGTAAATTCACATTATCTTTCTCAGTCATGTGAGAATGAAGTCTGACATTCTCAGTAAAGCATGTACATCCAACAAGGACAGAGACTGTCAGTTGATTCCTCTGTGTTCTACTGCAGCCTCCTAGAGTGTTCTAAAGAACAACTAGAGCGCTAACAGTTCTACTTATTACAAAGGTATAGCACACCTGAAGCCATCATGATGGGAATAAAGTGATAACTCTTAAAACATTTAATTTAAAAAGGAACAAAATGAGGGGGTATATTATGCCATAGAAAGTATTATTAGTGTTGCAGAAAGAAAAATTAGGGCACATTTTGAGTGACTTCTCAAATCCTCTTCTATTTCATTAAAAAATACTGACATGCAGTCTCCCAAGATGGCCACCAGAGACAAAAGAGCCTAAATGTAGCCCAAATATCACCCAGATGTAGCCCAAGTATAGCCCAATGACAGAATGTCCCAGAGTGTTCTAAAGAACAACTAGAGCGCTAACAGTCTTACTTATGACAAAAGTATGGCACACCAGAAGCCACCTTGATTGGAATGAAGTGGTAAGTCTGAAAACATTTAATTTAAAAAGGAACAAATCAGTGATGTCATTTGAGATGTCATCAGTGATGTCATCAGTGATGTCATTTGAGGTGTCATCAGTGATGTCATCAGTGATGTCATTTGAGATGTCATCAGTGATGTCATCAGTGATGTCACTGACCATGTCATGAATGATGTAATATGTGACATCATCAGCAGTGGATTGCGGGTGCGCGATATATAGTTAGTGCAACTAACTATATATGCGAATTTCAATGGTTTTGTGCGAGTAAATTAAGGTTTTGTAAATGCTAATCCCTAACTATATATGGTCTATAACCCATGGTTTTTTCAGTGAATTTTCAAGGTTTTGTAAATGCTAATTCCTAACTATATATGGTCTATAACCTATGGTTTTTTCAGTGAATTTCAATGGTTTTTTAATAGCAAATATCAAAAGCTGTAAAATGTCAAGTGCGTGGTAGGTAAAAACATTTTCGTATTTATGCACGCTGATGTGCTTTGAACGCTGCCCCCCCCCCCTCCTCTTTTCTTTTAGGAATATTCTCTCTTTGCAGATAGTGAAGGGTAGGTAACACAGGCCTTTGCCCCCGTTGTAATCCGTCGTGCCTGCTTCCCTCTCTATTGATTGATTGTTATCCTACCATTTATTGTTTTGGAATTGGTTCTCTTTGGTTCATTCTCTATTTACAAACAAGCACAGAGTCGCAATACTCTGTTTAGTCTTTGCAGATAGTGAAAAATCGGTAAAAAACAAAAGGAATCAAGCAAAATCAGTAGGCCACTAATGGGATCTCTTTTTGACCTCGCTAAAATAGAAACATTATGAACAACCCCTCATGACAAATACGAAACTAGTGAGAGGAACTGAGCTCGACACCCTGATGGCTGCAAGACAGCTCGGCTCCACCGCCCACCCCACCCAAAATAACGACAAACCCTATGCAAATATTATAAATATATACAACACACCAGCAAAGTAACAGGGTAAAACGTTTTATTAAATAACTATTTACATGGCAGCCTGCTGCAACATCCATCACTGTTCCTGTCGAGGTAGCATAGCTGGCGGCCTAGGGGTGGAGGACCGTTGTGCAAATTGCCCGGGGACGACACCATGCGCCAAGACTCGTCCCCAGTACATCCAGAGCTGATGTCCGACAAGTTGTGTGTGAGGATGCCTTGCTGATGCCGCCACCCCCACCACCACCTTTTTGTTGCCTGATCCGGCTAGCTCAATCGATCGAGCATGAGACTCATGCACTCTGATCTCCTTGGCCTCAGTCAAGCATCAATAGTAATATTTTCATACGTGAGTGTAGGTTCATGGTTTTACATCCACAGACTAAAAGCCTGGAGTGGGAGTGAAAGAACAATAACTAGGTAAGAAGGAAGGCAGAGGTTGTGGGAAGGACTCTGGATATGGTATGTTGCTTGGTCCCTGAGATGCTTCGATGTCACTGCCTTGCACAAATGGCATAAGTCCTGGATGTTGGGTGCCATAGTTCAGGGTTCGGAGCAGCGCTTGTAACACTGTCTGAAGCTTATTTGCACCTGCTGCAGCTTCACTATTCTCAAAGTAAGTGGGGGCTGTTTGTGGACCTGACTGTATTGGAAAACAATGTGATGCGGTGCCTCCCTTAACCGCTTGACGGAGGCCCCCGAGATAATTGCGCCTGCTCCACATTTGTCCCACAATCCGTTTGACCTGAAGACACGTCCTGCGGTGCCCTGGTCCGACCATCACATATACCTGCCCCAGGAGACGGCACGGGGTGCAGTAGAAGGGAGAGGTGGCGCGAACGAGCCTCCCCCACCTCCCCAGGTGGAGGTTTCTCAGCTACACCCCAGCGCTTCACTCGACCAGTTGACTTGCGCCCGCTCTTGCGACACAGTGCCTCGCTCGGCCAGCTGAATTGCGCCTGCTCTTGCTATTACAACGTCTCACCCGCCATCCAACGGAATTGCACCCAATCTTACGGTACAGCGACAGGCGGCTGCTACGGAGCTCACGAAATGGCGGTCGGTTCCACAGACTTGGGCCTGGCCTGCAAAGATGGCTCTGGGCAATCGTGGAACTCGGACGCTTGACTGCTAAGGCATGGGCCCCATTCCCAAAAGAGTCCCCTCAGCCTTGAAGATTCTACAACAGTCACCGGGACCCCCGACTCCCGCAGGCTTCCGGTGGGGAGCGGCTGCCATGATTGCTTGCGGAATGGCCACAACGTAGCCACGAGATGGTGGTGCTCTCATGCTAACGCCAGCTTCAGTCTGAAACATCCAGAAATACTGTAGACTACCAATTCGATCAGTTCCGGTGGAGCCTCAACGTTACCGGGTAGAGAAGAACTTGCCCTCCCCTCTTTGATTGATAGTTCTTGTTGCCTGTCCCTTTTCTTGTCATTTAACAGAACTTTTTGGTCTGCTGAAAGGGGTTGTGTTCCGACCGCTGGTTGGTGGAGGCATTTTGACTATATTCTGGACCTGCGTTGTCGCGTAATGCGTCATATGACGCGCCGCATGAGCGCACCCGGAAGTGCTCCGGTGCGCGAGACGCAGCTTCCCGGAAGCGATCCAGGGCGCGGCGCGCTGCGCGTAACGTAAGCATAACAGGTCATGCGACTTGTTAATAAAAGTTTTCATTGGTTCATTTTACTTTTGTTTTTCTAATGATGGAAGGCTTGGTCATATGACCTAAAAATAACACTTTTCATTGGTTTCGAACATTTTTTTTCCCAAATGATGAAAGCCCCACCTTTTTTTTTCTCACTCTGACTTGTAAAGCAAAGCACCCAGATGCATTTACAGTTTATCACTAACAATGTTCCAGGCTAATGTATTTTCCCGGGAAATTTACAACTGTCCTGCAAGTAAAATATTCCTATTTCGAGAAAAAGGGCGTTTCTTCATCCCATGAGGGAGCCGTTGAACAAAAGAGGCTCGGCCTGCTGTCTTAGTCGCTGATAAGCATGAATATCGGATTCTTATCGATCACTTTATGTTGCAGGAGTGGAAAACACAACAGCCCTTGACCATTTATCTTTACTGCGTTCCTGCGTATTATACCCTTTAACCGTCATGTAATCGGGCTGCTTTATTTCACTTGCCTTTTGCTGATTCGAAAACAGTGGCTGTTATTCAAAACTTTACCAAAAAAGGTAGTACTACCATGTTTTGTTTTAAAAACCTTTATTGTGAAAATGTCAGTATACAAATACGGGCCTATAACCACGTGGGCCGGCCACGGAGCAAACTGTATTCGTATATGATGAGGGGACATTTACACTGTAGAAGAACGTAACGGGCGGGCCATTAGGTTGCAAGAACTAAGGTGTCTCACAGTTGCGGAATCGGTGGACATACATTTTATAATTAAAGTACGACAGGGCCAGTTACAATAAAATTATATAGATATACATTTGCGGGCAAGTACCATGGGTGACGTTAATTGGAACTTTCAATAGTACAGAAATCAATAACACATCAGAACTTAATATCAATAGGGATGTCCAAATGTTCAATCAGTACTTGTCATTGGTGGATGTACTGGCAGGTCGGGGGTTATCCACCAAATCTCGTATTTGGGCAGCACTGTAATTCATCGGGTGCCACCTCTCCATATGGCGATGCATGGTATGATTACCATAACTATATTTTTTTTCGGTTCCTCTGGAGAGTACATTGTGGCAGATGAGACAGGTAACGTACCGGGCATTTACCTTTTTTTCATGTTGAGGAAATGAAAAAAATGATCAACATGTGCATGTTTCAAATTTTTTGTATCTTTCAATAGTACAGTAATCAATAACACATCAGAACTTAATATCAATAGGGATGTCCAAATGTTCAATCAGTACTCGTCCCCGCCCACCATGTGCTTCAAAACTGCATACGTATCTCGTGATATCAAGGCTGGGCAACAAGTACACAACAAGGAGTTACGAGTCCCATTTATACCGGCGCCATTTTGGGCGAGGCCGGGCAGGTCCAGGATATAGTCAAAATGTCTCCACCAACCAGCGGTCGGACCAGAACCCCTTTCAGCAGTCCAAAAAGGTTCCATTAAATGACAACAGAAGAGATAGGCAACAAGAACAATCAGTCAAAAGAGGGGACGCTTTTGGGAATGGGGCCCATGCCCTAGCAGGCAAGCGTCCGAGTTCCAAGGTTTCCCAGGGCCATTTTAGTGGACCAGGCCCAAATCCAAAGAGCCGGCCACCATTTTGAGAGTCCTGTTGCAGCCGGCTATCGCTGCACCGCAAAAGTGGGCGCAATTCAGCTGGATGGCGGGTGAGTCACTGTACCGCAAGAGCGGGCGGAACTCAGCTGGATGGCGGGCAAGACGTCTTTACAACGCTGTACCGCAACAGCGAACGCAACTCAGCTGGATGGCGGGTGAGGCACTGTGCCGCAAGAGCGGGCGGAACTCAGCTGGACGGCGAGGGAAACGCTAAGAGGCGCCCCACTGCAGATGAGGTGCCTCCACCTGGGGAGGCGGGAGAGGCCCGTTTACGCCGCCTCCCCCCCCCCCCCGGGCACCCCACGCCGTCTTTCGACGCAGCATTGTAGGATGGCCACACCAGTGAAACTTGCTGGACACCACCTCGATGCCATCCGGATCTCACACGTTGTGCTGCCTTCGGCCTGCTGTAGCAGCAAGTGCGGACGCAACTCAGCTGGACGGCGAGTGAAAAGATAAGGGGCGCCGCACTGCAGATGAGGTGCCTCCACCTGGGGAGGGGGGAGATGCCCGTTTACGCCGCCTCCCCCCCCCCCACCCGGGCACCCCACGCCGTCTTTTGGCGCAGCATTGTAGGATGGCCACACCAGTGAAACTTGCTGGACACCACCTCGATGCCATCCGGATCTCGGCGCGTTGGGCTACCTTCGGCCTACTGTAGCAGCAAGTGCGGACGCAACTCAGCTGGATGGCGAGTGAAAAGATAAGGGGCGCCGCACTGCAGATGAGGTGCCTCCACCTGGGGAGGCGGGAGAGGCCAGTTCACGCCTCCCCCCCCCCGAGCACCCCACGCCGTCTTTCAGCGCAGCATTGTAGGATGGCCACACCAGTGTGGCAACTTGCTGGACACCACCTCGGTGCCATCCGGATCTCGGCGCGTTGTGCTGCCTTCGGCCTATTCGCACATCGGTCCGCTACTGACGCCGCCTCACAGGCCAACGGATTTTGTAGGCTTTTTATAGCCCAAAGCCGCATAACAGGTCATGTGACTTCTTTATAAAACTTTTCATTGGTTCATTTTACTTTTGGTTTCCTAATGATGAAATGCTTGATCATATGACCTAAAAATAACACTTTTCATTGGATTGAAACATTTTTTTTTCCCAAACGATGAAAGCCCCACCTTTTTTTTTCTCACTGGCCATCCAAAAAGGTTCCGTTAGATGACAACAGAGGGGACAGGCAACAAGAACCATCACTCAAAAAAGGGAAGGGCAAGTTCTTCCCTACCGGGTCACGTTGGGGCTCCACCGGAACTCATCGAATTGATAATCTACAGTGTTTCTGGATGTTTCAGACTGAAGTTGGCGTCAGCATGAGAGCACCACCATCTCGTAGCTCCGTCGTGGCCATTCCGCAAGCAATCATGGCAGCCGCTCCCCACCGGAAGCCTGCGGGAGTCGGGGGCCCCAATGACTTTTGTAGAATCTTCAAGGCTGAGGGGACGCTTTCGAGAATGGGGCCCAAGCCCTAGCAGGCAAATGTCCGAGTTCAAATGTGTCCCAGGGCCATTTTAGTGGACCAGGCCCAAATCCGAAGAGCCGGCCGCCATTTTAAGAGTCCTGTGGCAGCCACCTATCCTTGCACTCCAAGAGTGGGCGCAATTCTACTGGATGGTGGACGAGACGCTGTAGCCGCAAGAGCGGGCGGTAAACAGCTGAATGGCGGATGAGGCACAGTGCAGCAAAAGCGGGCGGAAAACTGCTGATTGGTGACTGAAACGGTAAAAGGGCACCCCACTACAGCAGACGAGCCTCCACCTGGGGAGGCCCGTTCACACCGCCTCCCGCCCCCCCCCCCCCCCCCCCCCGGGCGCCCCACGCCGTTTTTCGGTGCAGCATTGTAGGATGCCAAGACCAGTGCGGCAAGCGAAGGACATCACCTGGGTGCCGTCCAGATCTCGGCGCGTTGGCCTGCCTTCGGACTATTCGCACAACAGACCGCTACTGACGAGACACAGTGCAGCAAAAGCGGGTGGAAAACCGCTGAATGGCAAGTGAAACGCTAAAGGGGCGCCCCACTACAGCAGACGAGCCTCCACCTGGGGAGGCCCGTTCACGCCGCCTCCTCCCCCCCCCGGGGCGCCCCACGCCGTTTTTCGGTGCAGCATTGTAGGATGCCAAGACTAGTGCGGCAAGTAAAGGACATCACCTGGGTGCCGTCCAGATCTCGGCGCGTTGTGCTGCCTTCGGACTATTCGCACAACAGACCGCTACTGACCATTGTTGCTTTTGTTTAATTTTTTTTTTTTTTAACGTGTTTACTGTTTTTGGTGCTTTGTATATATTTATAAGTTATTAAAGTGTTATAATCCTACTACTTTGTTGGAGTGCTATATATTTTTAATGTGACACATAATTGTGAAGACTTTGATGTACAAAAAGGCATCCCTGGAATCTTCCGCTTCAGGCTCGGTCCCACACACCCTCACAGTGAGAAGCCCCTCCCCAATCACAATACAGGATCGTTATCAGATAGTAGGAACGCGTGTAGTGTGACGGATCTCATGGGGTTGGGACCTTGATCTACTGTAACTCCTTTGAAGAGGGGTGATTCTTTACAGTTGAGGCCATAAACTACATCCGCAGGGCTAGGTGATAGCCTGGGACCGGCCTGGACAATCAGACACAAAGGAAGAGGAGTGTCTGAGGGTGCGGTAGTGAATAGGGTGAAAGGGAGGTGTCGAGCGGGCACAGGGTGTGATTCTCAGGGAAGAGCAGCGCAGATGGAGGGAGGTTTATGGCCCATGCATAAGAGAGGGAGCGGGGGTGACCAGTGGGTAGGGGAGATGCTTGCGAGGGTGGGGAGCCATGCTGAGGATCGGCGGCGTGCAGAGAGTGGGTCTGGTCAAGGCATCTAAAATGGCTGCCGTGCACGACAAAAGTGTGGCATTCGAAAAAAAGCAAGATGGCGCAGACAATGTTTATCAATACGGATTAATTTATAACAATTATTTTTAACAATATATTTACTCGCAGTGACAAAATGGCGGTCAACACTTCCTGATTTCCTTCGAATCGAACGTTAACAGACGTCACGATCGGCGGCGTGCAGAGAGTGGGTCTGGTCAAGGCATCTAAAATGGCTGCTGTGCACGACAAAAGTGTGGCATTGGAAAAAAAGCAAGATGGCGCAGACAATGTTTATCAATACGGATTAATTTATAACAATTATTTTTAACAATATATTTACTCGCAGTGTCAAAATGGCGGTCAACACTTCCTGATTTCCTTCAAATCGAACGATAACAGACGTCATGCAGCAAAAAAAAAAAAAAACGCTCACGCGCAGCCGCTAGAAGACAAGTATCAACATATATGAGCATCCTCAGCCACCCTCAGAAAACATAGGGGGTCAGGATACATCTCCCGCACCCCCTTATACCCATTTCTCACATTGTTTTTCCTCCATCTTGTAATTTAATTAAAACGAAACACAAAATGGCGAATTCCCGTTTCGCGTCCCGGTTAGCTACCCGGTTCGCGAACCGGAAAGCGCTTCTACCGCAAAAAATCAAATTTTTTTTATTTGCCCCACGGGACCCTTTAATAACCCCAACATCATTCCTAGAGGGTCAAGAAGGGTCTACCTTGCCCCCTTTCATTAAATTCCCCCTTCGTTTTTCTCCTCCTCTTGTCTCTCGATCCTACAGAGAGACAAGATGGCGGACGCTCCGGACTGTTTAGAATGTTGACAGACACCGGAGAGCCAATCAGCTTCGCTTCGCAAAGCTCCGTTACGCGAAAAGTTCGCGAACCGGAGCGCTACCCGGGACGCTGTCACAGATATATCTGTTTTTTAAAACGTTAATTTCTCAAAATCCACTGGAGCACATATATTGAGACCCAGCAAAGGCACATCGGGCTAACAGTCCCTACAATTTTGCCAAGTTTCGTGCAAATCCATTCAGCCGTTCGAGCTAAAAGTGAGGCCAAACGCCCTATGGAAAACTCAATCTTAAAAACGCGTTTTGGGACCCCACTTTTTTCTCGGCCCCCCCTTGATGAAACCCCCCCAAATTTTCAGGGGCTGTTCAGAAACAAAATGTGCTATTTTCCTGAAAATTTCAGCCGATTCCGTCTACAAACGCCAAAGTTATTAGACATAGAATTTTCAAAAGTCCCATAGAGAAAAAATCTTAACTATATATACCTACTGGCGACCGCCAGTAGGTAATATATATATATATATATATATATACATACACATACATATATATAAATGCATATGCATATATATATATATGTGTATATGTGTGCGTGTAGAGAGAGGTAGAGAGGTAGAGGTGTAGAGGTAGAGAGGTAGAGGTAGAGAGGTAGCAGTAGAGAGGTAGAGACTAGTAGAGAGAGAAGTAGAGAGAGGTAGAGAGGTAGAGAGTGAGTAATAGAGAGTAGAGAGTGAGTAGTAGAGAGTAGTAGAGAGCAGTAGAGAGAGTAGCAGAGAGTGAGTAGTAGAGAGTAGTAGAGTGAATAGTAGAGTGAGTAGTAGGGAGTGAGTAGTAGAGAGTAGTAGAGAGTAAGTAGTAGAGTGAGTAGTAGAGAGCAGTAGAGAGTGAGTAGTAGAGAGTAGTAAAGAGTGAGTGGTAGAGAGTAGTAGAGAGTGAGTAGTAGAGAGTGAGTAGTAGAGAGTGAGTAGCAGAGAGAGAGAATAGTAGAGAGTAGTAGAGAGTGAGTAGTAGAGAGTAGTAGAGAGTGAGTAGTAGAGTGAGTAGTAGAGAGTGAGTAGTAGAGAGAGAGTAGTAGAGAGTGAGTAGTAGAGAGTGAGAAGTAGAGAGTGAGTAGTAGAAAGTAGTAGAGAGTGAGTAGTAAAGAGTGAGTAGTAGAGAGAGAGTAGTAGAGAGTGAGTAGTAGAGAGTAGTAGATAGTGAGTAGCAGATAGTGAGTAGTAGGGAGTGAGTAGTAGAGAGAGAGTAGTAGAGAGTAGTAGAGTAGTAGAGAATGAGTAGTAGAGAGTGAGTATTTGAGAGTAGTGGAGTAGGAGAGAGTAAGTCGTAGAGAGTAGTGGAGAATATTCCAAAGTTTGGCACAGCACCACTTGCACACTAAGTCCAATCAAATCATATCACTTAGAGTCCTTATTGAAGCGCTGAATCTTGGTGTATATTCAAATGCTTTTATTTTTCTTAAGTTTATGTACCACAGCCAGCCGAAACGTTTCGTTCTGTACAACAGAACTTCTTCAGGGCGTTCTTATTTCCTTCAAGTTTTGTCGGTATCCTGTTGTCATATAACTAGATATTTCTTCCAAATGTTAGACGAGACGTAAGTACATTCTTATTCAAAGTGACTAGGTATCAATTTTACCCACACAATTCGGGCAGACTTGAGTAATTTATAGCATCCTTAAAGTCAGTCTTTCAAAAATTCCAAAGTATAGGACATGATAATCCAAGTCCAAATGTTTCTCAAGAAAAGTCATTTTCAAACGTTCGGAATATCGGTGTTTGGGCAGATATGACCCAGGGACCCCCAGTATGCAAGGGGAATTAGTCCCCCCTCTGCAAACGCACCAGTGGCCTGCGTTGCAGAGAGGTGTAAAAAGGGGCATAGCCTCATTACACCTCTGTGCAATGCAGCACCCTGGCGCATACTGGAGGTTCCAGGTGGGCTCGTTGGCCCCCAGGGACCCCTAGTATGCAAGGGGAATTAGTTCCCCCTCTTCAAACATGCACGGGGGCTGAGTTGCAGAGAGGTGTAAAAAAGGGTGTGTCCTCATTACACCTCTCTGCAATGCAGCCCCCTGGCGCATACTGGCGGCTCCTGGTGGGCTAGTTGGCCCCCAGGAACCCCCAGTATGCAAGGGGAATTAGTTCCCCCTCTGCAAACGCGGCAGGGGGCTGCGTTGCAGAGAGGTGTAACAAGGGGCATAGCCTCATTACACCTCTACAATGCAGCCCCCTGGCGCATACTGGAGGTCCCAGGTGGGCTAGTTGGCCCCCGGGGGCCCCCAGTATGCAAGGGGAATTAGTTCCCCCCCTTTAAACATGCACGGGGGCTGCGTTACAGAGAGGTGTAAAAAGGGGCGTGGCTTCATTACACCTCTCTGCAATGCAGTCCCCTGGCACATACTGGAGATTCTTGGTGGGCTTTCAGATCTTATATAGTTAGGAATTAGCATTAAAAAAACCTTTGAAATTCACTGAAAAAACCATAGGTTTCACACCAGTTATAGTTAGGAATTAGCATTTAAAAAACCTATTAAATTCACTGAAAAAACCATAGGTTTGACACCAGTTATAGTTAGCTGGAAATTTTACTGACATAAAACCATTGAAATTCCCACGTTATAGTTAGTTGGACTCACTATAACTTGCGCGCCTGCAATGCACTGCTGATGACGTCACATATGACATCACTCATGACATGGTCAGTGACATCACTCATGACATCACTGATGACACCATCCTTGTGACAGAGTGACAGACCTCCTTTCAGTGTAATGTAACCCTTGAAACACATATTCAAAAATAGAAACTAAAATTTTCAAAAAAATAGAGATACCCACACCAGTTACAACAACCAATTCATTAATACCACATCTATATACACATCCACTCATTCACCAACAGTTCTATATAGTCACTTATACATATATTCACTCATCATATGTAGTGAAACACCTATACATCCTGTTACACACCGACAGTCATCCAAAAGTTACTCACACACATAATCACACATGCAAATAAACTATTGAACATCCATTTATTTGCATATACAGCTGTACACACACTACCACCTTACTTCTAAGGAAACTTACACATACTTACTCTCTTAAACAATCACTTATAGAAACACATACTTATTTAAACAAGAACTCTTTCGATCTCTCACTCTCACATATACTCACTTATATACATCAATACTCACATATACTAGATTAAAACATATGTAATTACTGATAAAGACACTAGTGAGACAGTCATTCACTCACTAACACACACATATACGCACTCATCCACCCATACAATCCTGCACATATGTTGTCTTCAAAACACATACAAACAGTGAGTCAGTCATTGATGCATCTATGTGCTAAGTAACACCCCCACCAAACCATACAGACACTCATACTGATACTAAAAAAAATCTAATAACCCATACACACACACATGTAGCTACTCACCAACCCATGCAGCCACTTATACACAAAGTGAAACACTGATGCAAACATTTAAATATTTAAACAATACTCACTAATATATGTATTCACTAAGATACACTTAATAAGCCAGTTAACCAATCATTTTTTTTTAAAAAAAACATCCATTAAGACACTTATTTAAACATTTATTCTTCCATCGAACTTTACATATACATATATAAAACATATTTATTTTTCAGAAAGACACACATTCACTGCATGGTGTCATCAGTGATGTCATGAGTGATGTCACTGACCATGTCATGAGTGATGTAATATGTGAAGTCATCAGCAGTGCATTGCAGGCGCGCAAGTTATAGTGAGTCCAACTAACTATAACGTGGGAATTTCAATGGTTTTATGTCAGTAAAATTTCCAGCTAACTATAACTGGTGTCAAACCTATGGTTTTATCAGTGAATATATATATATACATATACATATATATACATATACATATATATATATATATATATATATATATATATATATATATATATATATATATATATATATGTTTACTTCTCACGGCTCTTTCACGGTGGAGCCTCCCATAGTCCGGTGGCGCGTTCACGGCTGGCAGAGCCCCGCCAGTCAATTATTTTCCATAAGAGTCCAAATTAGACGCGCACTCAGAGGTAAAGTGATACAGTGTCGCTTTATTTGCTGTTACGCGTTTCGGAAGCCAAAACTCCCTTGCTCACACAGCAAGCCATTAGCTTTCCACCAGTTACATACACATGGCGAGATAGCCATAGAAACAGGACTGTACACATTTCATTTTGGCTGACATTTTGGAGTGTACTTTCTGAAACCTTCTATTGTGCATAGTGTCTCATGTTTACACAACCCCTTATTTATGAAAGTAATTAAGGACATTTTATCATTACTTCTTTTCACATTTCATTCGCCACAGTGGCTGTTTGTGCAGTCATTATCTCTAAACCCCTCTTTTCTCGCCTAGTGGCTTAATGAGGGTTCAATGTCTCTGGTTAAAGCTTTATCTTTAAAAACAAAGAAAGTGCAAAAAACGTGAACTATAAGTGAAGAAATTTCTACTTAGTGAGGAAGTCTTCTACTCTATTTTCGTGAATCTTCAGGGTGACAGGCTCAATTCCTCCTGAAGTGCACGTGATCCCTAATATTTCATCTCGATTTCGCCTGTTAGAGTAAAACAAAATTAATTAAAATTACAATCTTATTCTCATTAAAACATTTTTCCAGCTTAGATAATTAAACCAACATTTCTGCATTGTGACCACCTTTTATACTTATACATTTCATTTTTACAGGATTCTTATTTCATTTTCATCAGTCATATAGATGAACTACCAGTTCCTCATGGTCATTGTGCCCATTCGGCTGTCTTGTTTCTAGTTCTAGAATCCATTTAGACTCTTTTTTCCTCAGCTGTATCTCTCTGTCACCCCCTCTTTGGTTGTATCTCACCTGTTCAATAGCAAAGTATGTTAACAGATTACAATTTGATCTGTGATAATGCGCAAAATGTCTCGCGACCGGATATTGGGGGTCCTGATTCGTGATCGCCCTAAGATGTTGCATCACCCTATTTTTGGCCATTACTGTTGTGCTGCCCACATATCTTTTTTTGCATGGACATTCAAGCACGTATATCACATGTGTGGTGCTGCATGTCAGGAATTGTGTTATCTTTCTTTTGGTCTTACCATGGGGGAGATCAAAATCTTTTCTCATAGGGCTATGCTTGCAGGCTTTACAGTATATATATATATATATATATATATATATATATATATATATATATATATATATATATATATATATACACACACACACATATTTATATATATATCCAACATGCAGGTTAGTCCAAAGACCGTTTGGCTGATGTTAACATTGGAAGCTTGTACTCGAAAGGCTGCCTGCTTGCAGGATGCAAATAAATGAAGTGCGATGCAAATTTCCGAGAGGCCTCACTCTTTCTTTGGACTCGCCTGCATGTTGGATAATTTATGGCTTGGTCCGGCCGTGGAGAGAGGCCCACCGCTGCCAGGCGGGCTCATTGCTGGTTTCATTTGTTGCTGGCAGAGATGAGAGGAATGAATCTACGGGGTCACAGCAGGGTGATTCTGGCTTACGCAGGAATCTGCGTCAAAGCAGGGCAGGCAGAATTCAAGAACAAAGACTTCGACCCACTGGGGGTTATTAGTGTCATAATACAAGACTCTGAGAAGCCGCCCCACATGGGGGAAACCTGTAGCACTACAATACCCTGAGTGCCACGTGATGGACACGCCCACTGAGGCTGACATTTGTGAAATAAATTGTGCTACAAATTGGTGGTCTCAGTGACTCTTGACCACGCCACTGAAGAAGGGATTAGAAATCCTGAAACGCGTTTGGCTGATGTTAACATTGGAAGCTTGTACTCGAAAGGCTGCCTGCTTGCAGGATGCAAATAAATGAAGTGCAATGCAAATTTCCGAGAGGCTTCACTCTTTCTTTGGACTCACCTGCATGTTGGATATATATATATATATATATATATATATATATATATATATATTTCACTTTGACAGCGCTCCTGCTGCAACCCTTCGCCTTCGTGGGTGTGGCTCGAACCGGCGGAGCAGCCGGAATCAATATGCAAAGCGTAGCGGCGTTCCACGATCAAGCACTCTGTGGAGTGCGAAACGCGTCACGGAGAGATTTATGAAGCAATAAATCTTTTTTCTTGGTAACCCTGGAGTTTGCTGTGTGATCCTTATCCGAGTGCTCGAAAGGAACGCCGCTACGCTTTGCATATATATATATATATATATATATATATATTACCTATATTACATAGTTATAGTTAGGAATTAGCATTTAAAAAACCTATTAAATTCACTGAAAAAACCATAGGTTTCACACCAGTTATAGTTACCTGGAAATTTTACTGACATAAAACCATTGAAATTCCCACGTTATAGTTAGTTGGACTCACTATAACTTGCGCGTGTAATGCACTGCTGATGACATCACATATTACATCACTCATGACATGGTCAGTGACATCACTCATGACATCACTGATGACACCATCCTTGTGACAGAGAGACTTACCTCCTTTCACTGTAAAGTAACCCTTGAAACACATATTCAAAAATAGAAACTAACATTTACAAAAAAGTGGCGATACCTATACCAGTTACAACAACCAATTCAGTAATTCCACCATTTACATACACATCCACTCATTCACCAACAGTTCTATATAGTCAGTCATACATATACTCACTCATCATATGTAGTGAGACACCTATACATCCGTTAACACACCGACAGTCTTCCAAAAGTTGCTCACACACATATTCACACATGCAAATAAAATATTGAACATCCATTGTTTTGCATATACAGCTATACACACACTACCACCTTACTTCTAAGGAAACTTACACATACTTACTCTCTTAAACAATCACTTATAGAAACACATACTTATTTAAACAAGAACTCTTTCAATCTCTCACTCTCACATATACTCACTTATATACACCAATACTCACATATACTAGATTAAAACATATGTAGTTACTGATAAAGACACTAGTAAGACAGTCATTCACTTACTAACACATACATATACACACTCATTCACCCATACAGTCCGGCACATATGCTGTCTTCAAAACACATACAAACAGTGAGTCAGTCATTGATGCATCTGTGTGCTAAGTAACACCCCCACCAAATCATACAGACACTTATACTGATACTAAAAAAAAACATCTTATAATCCATATACACACACATGTAGCTACTCACCAACCCATGCAGCCACTTATACACAAAGTGAAACACTGATACAAACATTTAAATATTTAAACAATACTCGCTAATATATGTATTCACTATGATACACTTAATAAGCCAGTTAACCAATCATTTAAAAAAAAAACATCCATTAAGACACTTATTTAAACATGTATTCTTCCATTGACCTTTACATATACATATATAAAACATGTTTATTTTTCAGAAAGGCATACATTCACTGGATGGTGTCATCAGTGATGTCATGAGTGATGTCACTGACCATGTCATGAGTGATGTAATATGTAATGTCATCAGCAGTGCATTACACGCGCAAGTTATAGTGAGTCCAACTAACTATAACGTGGGAATTTCAATGGTTTTATGTCAGTAAAATTTCCAGGTAACTATAACTGGTGTGAAACCTATGGTTTTTTCAGTGAATATATATACATAAAGTCCAAGTTCAATAGTCCCTGCACTTCCAGCAGCCAGCTTGGCGAACAGAGACCACTACAAATCCCAAAATTCAGGCAAAGATGTTATTTGTTTCAGCAAAGTTGACAGAGCTGACGGTCTGACGCGTTTCGGGCAGTTGCCCTTGCTCACAGATAGTCCTGCACGTGAATGCCATTTTTTATATATATGCTTTAGTGAACACCATGTGACAATAAACATAAAGGAAATACTGCATGTGTGTCAGCAGTTAATACATTAAATAGAGGCAGTCCAATACTTCTGTCATTGATAAACATCATGAATCATGTACTATGGATAAATCCACATATTGAAAAACTCCAGATCAATAAAAAAAATACTAAATACGCTGATTAACACCATGATATATCAGATAACTATATACAGGCATAAATGCACACAACAAAAACTATGTATAAATACACTATATCATCACAGCTCTAGATACATGAATATTTAAGACCAATAATGTGTGTATAATAATAGTCCTAAAAACAGTATAGCTACATGTGATTATCTCTCTAATCGGCTCTTTTGGTAAAAATTGATTACCACACGGGTACTTGTGCAAAACTACGCCAATGACTGTAAACATCTGATATGTCCAAAATACATTAATAATTCATATGATGGATGATTCCATGATTACAAAGAATTATCCAATATAGTGCCAAATTGCCAATTGCATAAAAAATGTATGTGCAAATTTCTGCAGTTGATTGTAAACAAATAATATGTGCAAATTCCGCAAATATTCTTTATAGTTTATACTAATCCAATATAAAAATAGATGTCCATAAAATAATATGAATTACCAATGCAACTGCACATCCAATTCAAGCTATTTAATAATCACTAACGAGGAGCTGACAATAAGATAATATATCATAGAGCTATACTATAATGAAATACTGTTCATTATTCCGCAAATTATATTCTGTATCGTTGGGCTGTAAAAAGTCAAAGCTATTGCCGTGAGTTAGATCTGGGACATGAAGCTAGATGACAGCACCTCTAAATGTACTCCACAACCCCTAATACTCCACTAGTATTAATTGTATTAAATGTGATAAAGAATAATAATTTGAAAACCACAATTAAGTGAAATAATTTAAAATCGATTCTTGTTCATGATTGTATATATATATATATATATATATATGTGTGGGTGTAGGTACTTATAAGCAAATGTAATGCACCAATTAGGTATTTGCCAATTTAACCTTGTTGTAAGGGGAAGCTCAAATAATTTACCCCTGGTTGGCAGGGATAAAGCGCACAGAGCCCTAGGGCTAGTAAAAATGGTTTCATCATAGAAAGGCAAATATCTCAGGCAATATCCTGCAAAAGATGGTCCTCCCCAACAAATTCCCTCATTCTTCTTTTAGTGCTGGACATTCAACGTGTCTCATGTTGAAAATCCTTTATCTTCAATCGAATAGGAGACACAATTTTACCTCCTCCCATCAAAATGGCATCTGTAATAATCAATCTTTCCTTCACTTTAAAAAAAGAACCCACATCACCACTCAGCTTCCTCTCCTGTGGCCAATCCTTAATAGACCTGGGTGGAACTCAAATAGTTTTGCTCTGTGGAATTCTGCAGAGTACTAAAAGAACTCCACAAGATTCAGCCGAACTCCGCAACTGGGTGGAAGTGATCATCTTGTCTGTTCATGCTGCTTTTTTACATGCAAGTAGCGCGATCCGTACTTACGTGTTGAAAAAATCAGCACAAAGGACACCACATGATACTCATGGGTGTAGCCATTTTGTTTTACCTGCTTTCTGTTCTGTGCATGGTGCTGGGCCTGATTTTTAAATCCAGTCTATTCTAGTCCTCCCTCAGTCCCACTCATCCAACCCTCATTTGCCTTTTTTATCAGTGTCTGTCTTTGTGTTTGTGTGTTTAATGTTTTGTCTTTTTTTCCATGAATTTCTGTACTTTTCGGGCATCTTTTCCCTTTACTTCTTTAGTTCTTCCTTTTTCATCTCCTACTTCCTAGTTCCTTCCTACTTTTCCTATTCCAATTTTCTTCCCACCCAGGGTAATGTCAGAGCAGCGAGAGAGTGGAAGCGGCAGCACCAGTGTGGCTGCTAGCCGCACACTATTGCTAAAGGGGGCAGCTTTTCCCTTTACTTCCTTAGTTCTTCCTTTCTTCATCTAATACTTCCTAGTTCCTTCCTATTTTTCTTAAACCAGTGTTTACCCCACCCAGCATAATGTCAGAGCAGCGAGAGAGTGGAAGCGGCAGAACCAGTGTGGCTAATAGCCGCACACGGTGCTGTCACCAGCATCGCCAAGGGGTGTAGCCCTGCCCCATTTTTTCTGAGGTGCCCACACTTCCCTCCATGCTGGCAGCATTTGGCAGGCCAGTAGGGGGCCCACCCTGTAGAATCTTTGTGTGCAGTGGGCTAGGGTATGCAGGTGTATGTGCCAGTGCACTAGGTGCGGTACAAAAGGGGGTGGTGATGGACGGAGCATCTGAACCAATCAAACACTCACACCTAGTCAACAGATCTGGGTTTAATCCATCACCGTTCTTTACCCCACTCTGCCACTCCAGTTCAGACATGGCCATATGCAAATCAGTCTGACCCTGTGCCTCATGGGAACAGTCCAGCCCGATCTGCCAATCCATGCCTTCCCTGGACCAGAAATAAGCTTCTAAGGACCGGTTTCTGGCATTTCAGCCGTCTTCAGCCCGGCTAGCTTGAATCCAGTGGCAAAGTGAGCAAGAGACTCACGTCTGAGCATACCTTGCCAACCTATGGCGAACAAAGCGGTACAAAAGGGGGTGGTGATGGACAGAGCATCTGAACCAATTAAACAATCACACCCAGTCAACAGATCTGGGTTTAATCCATCACCTTTCCTTAGCCCACTCTGCCACCCCAGGTCAGACATGGCCATATGCAAATCAGTCTGACCCTGTGCCTCATGGGAACAGTCCAGCCCGAACTGCCAAGCCATGCCTTCCCTGGACCGGAAACAAGCTTAAGAGGACCGCTTTCTGGCATTTCAACCGTCTTCAGCCCGGCTTGCTTGAATCCAGTGGCAAAGTGAGCAAGGAACTCACGTCTGAGCATACCCTGCCAACTTATGGCGAACAAAGCGGTACAAAAGGGGGTGGTGATGGACGGAGCATCTGAAACTAGGTGCAGCACACAATGCAGCAGCTGATGCACAGCAGGGCAGAAATCATTGACCCTGAACAGGACCTGCTCGACCTGCTGGGTGTTGAGGATGTGGGGCTCAGTGACTAAATATTTATTTTTTATGTTCTACAATGCTGTTAGACCTGGCACCATTGGCGTGGGTCTCTCTTCCATTTTATGTTGTTGGCTCTTATGATTTTGCTGGTTTTAGATGCTTTTGGGCACTGTGTCACTGCTACTCAGTTCCACAGTGCAAGTGCCCCCATGGTAAATTGATGTATAGATTAGTGACTCCATGATTGGCTTGTTTGATTTACTTTGCCAAGGAAGATAATCAATGGCCCCAGGTGGGAGCAATCTGTGAATACCTAGACCAAGACTATTTAGTGATGTGCCCAAACATTTGATGATAATACAATGATCAGAAATGTTACATGAATCTCAAATTTATATCCATGAAATCTTATGAGAACTTCGAAAAACGCATAAATCTTAATAATGTTGAAATTGATATGCATGTAATCCTTGGTATTATCTGATATACTCAAATACCCTTTTGTTTGAACTTTTCAGCCAGTGTGTTCCCCTCCCCCCATATCTCTGCCAGCCCTGACGAAGGTGCCTCACACCGAAACGCGCGTTGGCGTTATTACGGCGTTACTATCAGGAACGGCAACAAAACTTCACCTTCCTGCCTTTCCCAAGCTGCACCCACGTCCATGCAACCATAATCCCATCTTCTTTGTTGCAGGCCAAACGTGAATTACCCGTATGAAGTGACTGAACATGTTAGAGTATGAATGATTTTTGTTAGATGTGAGTGTCTGTTGAGCCCCCTGTTTTACCCCCCGGAGTGAGTGGAACACTGTATTTTCCTATGAATTTACTTCTCCCCATGAAATGATAAACAGTACTGATGGTGTTATGAATTTTTGAACCTGTTATTTACTGATTGTTTTGTAAATATGACTAATTGCACCAAAACAAACAAAATAAAAAATATATATTTTCTATAAAGAATGAATTGACTGCGGTCCATCTGCTTCCTTGGTCGTAGGTATTCATTGGATATTGCTCCCCCTTAACCAGAACTGGATCCCACCTGGGACCATTGATTATCTTCCTTGGTAGGGTGATCTTTTCTATTTGCCCTTGTGTTTTCCCTTTCTTTCCTGCCTATATCACTTATTTGCCCTGGGGAACCCCTTCTATTTTATATTGTTTGATTTACTTGGCAGACCCTAGTGCAGTGCACTGCAGTGCCCAGGGCTTGTAAATCAAATGCTGCTGGTGGCCTTGCAGCACTGATTGTGCCACCCACCAGAACAGCTTGTAAAGTGTGTCTGAGGCCTGCCATTGCAGAGCCTGTGTGGAGTCTGGTGCTGCCATGTCGACTGGGCAAGTGCACCCACTTGCCAGTCCTTACACCTTCCCTTTTATACATGTTAGTCACCCCTAAGGTAGGCCCAAGGGCAGGGTGCATTGTAGGTAAAAGGTAGGACACGCCCTGATGTGTGTGGCATGTCCTGATAGTGAATTACAGCCATTTTCGTTTTTCACTATTGCAAGGCTACCTGTTCCCCATTGGCCAGAATGGGCAGTTTAATTATAACATCTTATAATCTTAACTGACTCAGGGAACTAGGTAGAAATTCGAGCTTAGTATGCCTGAACTCAGAACGATAAAATACATATGTTAGTGAAGTTGGTTTTAACATTCTGTGTTTGAAAATACCACTTTTAGAAAGTAGGTCTTTTCTTGCCTAACTGTTCGAGCCTGCCTATGCTAGGTTGTGTAATCCTTGTCTGGATTGTGAGTGACAGGGGCTGGGGATTTCCAGGAAACAGGGTGAGTCAGCACAGGGCTGTATAGACCCATCTACATGTAGAGTGGTGAGAGGGGAGCACCTGGGACCTGAATAGGGCTGTGCCTGCCTTCCACAATGCTGGCTCCACCTTTTGTGGTGCGTCTGATGTCCCTGGCCTACACTGTCAAAGGAAGAGAAGGAGTCCTGTAAACAAAGTGCTCTAGGATAGCAGTGAACTGGTTTGGACTAGGCACAGACACTCTCTGCCTTCAGAGACAAAGGATTTTGGTGTATAAAAGAGGGGATCCAGACCCCAGAACTTTAGATCACTTGTGAGAATCAAGACAAACCTTTGCTGAGGAGAAGAACAGGGAAACTGAAGGAAGAGACTACCCCATGCTGTGTGTTGGTGGGGTTAGCCTGCAGTGGTTGCTTCATTGCCAAAGAAAGGAGAGAAAGGACTGAGGGGCATATTATCAAGGACAGGAGATACATTATCGCCGCGTTTATCAGCAGGAAACTGCAGATAAAGCGGTGATAATGGCCTTGATAATATGCTCTATGAATTCCAATCGAAGCCCATGTTAGATGTGAACACATCTAACATGGGCTTTGATTGGAATTCATAGAGCATATTATCAAGGCCATTATCGCCGCTTTATCGGTAGTTTCCTGCCGATAAAAGCGACAATAATGTATCGCCTGTCCTTGATAATATGCCCCTGAGTGTGCTTTCATCATCTTGAGGAAGATCTTCAAGGGCTTGAACTTGAGCGTGCCTCCTGCCTGAAGTTTCAGGGATACAAGACTTCACCCCTTCTGCTTGCCTGCATAGAACTCCGGTTTTAGCTGCTGCAGAAGGAAATTGCAACATCGACGCCGGCGAGTGACGCCATCTTTTGCACTGAGACGGTGAGCGCTGCTCTGACTTGCACCGTAGACCCGACACCGGCCGCCGTGCCACATCGACGCCAGTGAGCGACGCTGTATCATGCCCGAAGCCGCGAACGCTGCTCCGACTTGTGCCATTGTCTTGACGACAGCTGCTGGTTTGCAAAAACAAGAGGTGATGGACCGAATGAGGATCAATGTCACACATTCAACCCAGTCAAAAGATCTGGGTCCTAATCCATCGTTTTTTTGCACTCCACACCACCCTGGGTTAGACAATGGCGATATGCAAATCAGCTCTGACCCTGTGCCCCATGGGAACAGTCCAGTCCGAACTACAAAAGCCATGTCCTTCCCAGAACGGAATCAAGCATCCGAGGACCGGACCGGTTTCGAGGTAACACCTCTCATCAGCCCGGCTAGCTTGACTCCAGTGGTGTGGAGTGCCTGGGACCCACGTCTGGGCATCCCCAGTACACTTATAGCGAGTTTGCAAAAACAACAGGTGATGGACCGAATGAGGATCAATGTCACACATTTAACCCAGTCAAAAGATCTGGGTCCTAATCCATCGTTTTTTTGCACTCCACACCACCCTGGGTTAGACAATGGCGATATGCAAATCAGCACTGACCCTGTGCCCCATGGGAACAGTCCAGTCCGAACTACAAAAGCCATGTCCTTCCCAGAACGGAATCAAGCATCCGAGGACCGGACCGGTTTCGAGGTAACACCTCTCATCAGCCCGGCTAGCTTGACTCCAGTGGTGTGGAGTGCCTGGGACCCACGTCTGGGCATCCCCAGTACACTTATAGCGAGTTTGCAAAAACAACAGGTGATGGACCGAATGAGGATCAATGTCACACATTCAACCCAGTCAAAAGATCTGGGTCCTAATCCATCGTTTTTTTGCACTCCACACCACCCTGGGTTAGACAATGGCGATATGCAAATCAGCTCTGACCCTGTGCCCCATGGGAACAGTCCAGTCCGAACTACAAAAGCCATGTCCTTCCCAGAACGGAATCAAGCATCCGAGGACCGGACCGGTTTCGAGGTAACACCTCTCATCAGCCCGGCTAGCTTGACTCCAGTGGTGTGGAGTGCCTGGGACCCACGTCTGGGCATCCCCAGTACACTTATAGCGAGTTTGCAAAAACAACAGGTGATGGACCGAATGAGGATCAATGTCACACATTCAACCCAGTCAAAAGATCTGGGTCCTAATCCATCGTTTTTTTGCACTCCACACCACCCTGGGTTAGACAATGGCGATATGCAAATCAGCTCTGACCCTGTGCCCCATGGGAACAGTCCAGTCCGAACTACAAAAGCCATGTCCTTCCCAGAACGGAATCAAGCATGTGTGACATTGATCCACATTCGGTCCATCACTTGTTGTTTTTGCAATTGTCTTGACGACAGCTGCTGGGCCACATCGACTCCAAAGCTGACATCAACATCGCGGAGCCGATCCTCGATGTGGGTGACCGAGAATCCATCGACAGCACAACATCGTAAGGAACAGTGGTTTCGGCGCCATCGTGACATCACCTCCCTGATGCAGAAAGGAACCGTCGTCTTACCTCCCCTGCGCTGCAGTAAGGAACCGACTCTACACCTCCCCTGGGGTCGTAAGAAACCAATGCCGCACAGCGACAACGAAGCCGCACCTCCCTAACGCCGTGAGCTGTCTTTGTTTTTCATCGCTTTTCCAAGGTACCGTTCTTTGGAGGTCTGTTTGACTCCGGACCCGACGCCGCGCACCTTGCGATCGGTGCCGTACTTTGGGATTTCTCCTGTCACGATGTTGTGATAACTCACGTTGGAGCTATCTGTTGCTAGAGACTGATTATAAGTGAACAACCTATTTTTAAGCATATCTTGAGTACAGTCTTGTGGATTTTTGTTGTTTAGTCTTGTGTTAAGTCTATATAAAATACTTATTTTTATAATACAACCTATGTGGTGTCGCTCTGTAGTGCTGTCACTCTATTACTGTATGTGTTCACAAATGCTTTACACACTGCCTCTGAGATAAGCCGGCCTGCTTGTGCTAACCTACCAAGGGGGTGAGCAGGGATTATTTTAGGAGAGTAGCCCCTTACCCTGACTGGACGCAAGGGTCCCTATTTGGTCAAAGGTACCTACCTCTTCCAACTAGAGCCCCCCAAATCTAACAAACGCTAATATGTTTCTTCAAATAGCATGCTGTTCACACTCAGTGGTAAGTTAAGCTAATGTTACGAATCTTATGTGATCTACTTTGAGCTAGCCATATGCTTGGCTCTACCTAATGTTACTCAGAGGTTGGAGCACTCACTTGGGTTGATTATTTAAGTAGCCATGCAGGGTCTGTCCAGTCACTAAGATAGTAGAAGCAATAATATCAGAGAGTTAGAGTTCTCTGTGCCCTTCTTTGTGCAGTTCATACAGTCCAAATGCCCCAGTGCATTGAAAAGGGAGACTGGGTTTGCCCATCAAAAGAGGCTGAGAAGCACACGTCATTCATTGCAACGCATTAGTATTTCCGAATATAGTTTAGGTTTAGGAAATTAGGAATAGGTCAACCTGACACTAGTTCTCTGGGTATCCTGATTTGGAAAAGTACAATGTTACTGCATTTGCCTGGCAAAATATGTTTTCGAAGATTAACTGTACCACAAATCTGTTTTTTTAGTCTTTATTTCTTACATCAGCACCCAAGGACAAGAAGAGGGACTGCCACAACCAGTGCTGCAACCTTGTGAAAGTACCACCACCAGCACCACGCCGATGGCTCTGCAGGCCCCAGTAAATTCTGCTATTATTAATATTTTATTTATTACTCCCCACTATTAGAATAATTTTGCCTTGTTTATTTTTTTTATACTGTCTCCTGTTTTTCAACTCCTTTTCTATTTAATGTTTGCCAAATTCTTGTTATCCCTGCATTATCCTTTCTATATTTTAGTAGTTGACTTCCTCCTGTCTGTACTAGTCTGTAGCTTTCTTCTGCTTTGTTAGTAAGGTTTCCCTCTCCCTTTATATATCTCTTGTGGATTGGTACTGTAAGACTACGATGATTTTTTTTTTAGCTACTCTACAGTGAAGATTGTAGGCCATTTAAGCTATTTTTCTCTATGCACGTTTGTTAATACAGCTTTCTATTTCCTGCTCATGTTCAAACAGTAAAATGATAGAGTGGCCATGGTCATGGTGAACCCCCCCCAATGTTGTGTTGTGTTATCCATGACAATGCAGCATGGCAGGAAAGCGTATGAGGTCCCATTGCATTTGCCAACCAAGACCATATGTCCTGCATTGAACAGTTTATTCAACCACTTCACTGCTCACTGACTCACTGCCCCTCCATTATGAAATGATTTTGGTTGACTTGACCACCTTGCTTTTCTAACATTGTCAACCAACAAAATGGCCACAGTGATATTTTTGATAGAAGAAACTGCAAGCCGAACTGTTGTGATGTACTGAAAATAGCAGTTTGGTAAAAACAAAATAAGAAGGGGAGGCGTATCTGGCATCTAAAATGTGTAATGTTTTTTTCTAGTAGCACTGACCATCAGTATAGGGGCGGGTGGCAGCACCAGTGTACCAGACGCTGCAGCGGAGGTGGTTGCAGGAGAAGTACCAGCAGTGGGTGGGACAGGCAGTGGTAAGGCACATTGCTTGTTTCTTGACACATTATTAGTATACTCACAGGATGCAGATATCTATCCCACCCATCATCATTCATCACCTTCCTGACCATGGCATTTCGCCACCCATGGCCTAATTGCAGCATGTACGTGCAGTGTTGGCTGTGCAATGCGCATCTGCTTTAGTTAATGAAGCATTTACAAAGTTTTGAATGCATTGCAAACCGAAAACAAGGTGCAAGTACCTCCCAGTGCCATTCAGTTACCTACTAGTAGTTCACTCCTTTATTCTTTCCCAGTTTCGTCTAGGGTTCTGTCCCAGCCTACTCAAAAAATCCATTCTTGGCAAGTGCCACAATCTTCTGATCAAGTGATTTCATGTACATATATTTCATGGCTTCCATAATGGATTAATGCTATTCAAATTTTTCCCTTTTGATATTGATTAACTACAGTGACTTGCTAAGCCAAAGCATAGCACTTGATGACCAGTGACACCCCACTATTCTATATTAAAACCTCTACCTACCCAGCCTAATCCCTCTAATTTACTCTGCAGTGGAGTAAGTTAAGTTTACTTTCCTTACTGCCAAGCGAATGCATTTGTAGTCAGGTGTCTGTTAGCTTTTTACTAGGAAATCCTTTAAAAGAAAAAAACCCTTTGTCTTTTCAACCTGGTGTTCTGCTGTCTTACGTTCTTTCGCACAGTTAGTGCTTTTATGTGAGGCATATATGTGGCAGAAAATGCATCTGTGATCCTCCTATCAATTCCCAATGGCCCTACGGGACCAACAATGTACTGCTTATGTGCCACTATATAATTTTAAAGACAGAGCATGGTTTACAATATATCTTTTTTTCTTGATACAGCTGCTCCTGCTGGTCCACCACTACCACTTACATAGTAGCAGAGAGTAGCCTAGATGCAGTGGCATAGGATAGAGGCCTTGGATACTGGAAACCCTCTGCTCGCTCCTCTGGAGGAGGAGGAGGCTGAAGCGGCAGCATCTGCCACTGCCCCAGGCCCCAGTTCTCCATGCCAGCCACCAGCACCTCTATCCTCTAAGCAACAACATTGCCAGTGTCACTGGCAGCCGCCCAAAGTTCCACTGCTGCTTCCCTCCCACCCAGACCACCAGTTTCAACAGCACCTGCTGCATGAGCTGGTACAGCTTCACCGTCAGATGGCACACCTTGAGGAACAACCAGAACAACTCAGGACCTGCATCGAATATGCACTCTTCTGAACCCTTTTTTTGGCGGGGACTTTTGTTGTGGTTGGAAAGGGTGGGAATAGGGAAGGTTAGTTGGGGCAACTTTGGACTTTGTTTTGGAGTCTTCCTTTGGACATTGGTTGGGGCATTATGTATGTGTTTCAGGAGACTGGTGGCCCTGTTGTGGGTGGATGTGTAGTTAAAAAGTAAAGGGAAAACATTATTCTTTCTGCCTGAAGTTGTTTTTTAGTATTTTACTTTTACTGTGCACTACTGCCTTTACTCACAGCCTGCTTTTTTAATCTGCTTATCAAAGTGTATACCAGTTAGTTATACTTAGTTATACCCTTTTCCTACTACCCTCTGTAACTATTGACCATTGAGGGGTATGCTGCCATTGCCTATATTGCCTACAACAACCTAAATAAACAAGAAATGACTTATCTGCAGTAGAAGTTAGTTGCTTACTAACTAAACTAATTCACTTTACTTCATAGTTTTCTTACTTGAATAGATGTAGCAATGGCTTCCTACCTCAATCAATCTTCCAAAACCTTATTGCAGGGTTTCCCAGGACACCTTCTTAATGGTGGTGGTGGTAAGCCAAGATGACCGACAGGTGAGGAGCTTGCATCGGGAGCTCCTCTCTCTTGGGATCGAAACTGGCAAGATATCCCTGTTAGTCCCAGGTACAATTGGTACGGAAACCATACATTCAAGGAAGGTCACAGGGAAAATTTTATAGACCAGCAAGGTGTACTTCCCCTCGAAAACTGTACACAATACTCTGCGCCTTGGGTCTAGATCTCTGAGAAATAAGACATACAAAAGGTAAATGTTGAGGAACAATTCAGAACTTTATATTTTACAATGTATCAGAGATAGACCTTCACCAACCATGGCATTTGCAGTTTGAAGTCAATGAAGCCTCCCTGTGGTACTCTGCACAAGTAATAGATCCCTTTTCTCTGGAGTTTCAAAAGTGCTGCCTCATTTTTAACTGCTTCAATAACTCTGAGGGCATATGCACCCAGTTCAACGCATATGTTTCAGAACCTGTCGCAGAAAATCACAATCTTCAGATGCACCAGTATTGGCATGGAAAGCTATGTCAGAGGCCAGAGTTAGCAAATTGTATACTCGCTATTTTGCCACTGCCTATCTCAAGTGCAATGTTTAGAGTGCCTTTTCACAGATAAAAGTTTACATGGGAAGGAAAGAGCGAGCGTGCATGACCAAAGACTCACTAAAGAAGTATTGTATTGTGGACTGCGATAAGTTTGATTTGTGCAAAAAGCAAGCAACAATAAAAGCAAAAAGTTACACAAAACTGGAAAACACTGTTTCTGTTGTTTTTAGTAGTGCGAAAATGTGTAACCGCTGTTATTTTGAGGTATTGAAATCACTTGAAAACACTGAGAAAAAAAAACACCAAAACTTACCAAAAACAGAAACTTAAAACAGGAAAGCCTAAATATAATCAAAAGACACCCAGAACTGCTTATATCTGATACCTATTTCTGTCTATCCAAGGGCAACATCCTGAACGACCTCATCTTTTTCACGAACAGAAGAGCCCAATGGAGGAAACCCCTCAAAACCTTATTTCAGGTAGGTCAAACAGATAAAGAAAACACCTCGTGGTTTAAGTCTTTCCATTACTTCCTCTCCAATCTTCAAAGCTGATCTCACCCTTACCATTTACAACAACAGGATCATTCTCACTCAAGCATCAAATCGAAATCTAGAGCAGATCGACAAACTCTTTATGAAGATTAAAAACTTATTAGCCAACAATACAACCCCTTTGCCACAGGATCGAGTGCTAGCAATCACAAGGGTACCCCAAACCGCTGTTCCCAGTATCTCTTCTGATATACCTCCCTCCTCGCCCTCCTATCAACCTACGGCCCTGCGGGGTAGCGGGTCGAATGCTCCACCCATTGCGCTGCCAGTAACCCTCTCACCATTACCAACCTCTCTATCAAGGCACCCTGGAACACCGCAAATCCTCAGTGACCATCTCCCCCCTCTGGAACCTCTCAATACCGCTACTGACGCATCTGACGCTCAATGAGACTCTTCCCCCCACCAGCTTTGACCACACAACTTCTACACCTCCCCCAGCATCCAGACTTGGTCGCACACCTGCACCAACTCCACCCTCTGGAACCTCTAAATACCACCACCGACCCAGCTGGCACTCAGCGAGACCCTTCCTTCCGTCAGTTCTCCCCGCACAAATTCTATCCCTTTCCCACCACCTTGACTTGGTGGCATGCCTGGACGATTTATCCCTCCAGCTGCACCTTCTCACCCTCAAATTTCATGATCTAAAATCCCTCTCATTGGAACATCTCCCCAGATAAGCCCCCTCCTCTCCTGTACGAATCTGCCCAGAGCCCCTGCTAGCGCTAGCGTTAGAGCTCCCCATGACCAAATCTCTCCCCTCTCTATCTCTAAAACCGTACCCCTACCTAACGCACCCTCCCACCCCAGAAGATCATTGGCCTATCTCGCTCTCAACGATATCAATGATGTACTCAACTCATACTTGCTTATCCTAGACCAACAAGATTCATACGGGGCAAATCCAAGCCATTCACCCAAACCTGAACAGAGAACCCCCCACAACCTTAGAGTCATAAACAATGACAACCTCATGAGAGTGAAAATCATACAGACTCCTCCCTCCCTTACACCGCTACAACTTAAACTACTACTCAACTGCAGGTCAGCCAGCAAATACACCTCTGATATCTTCAACCTCATCCATCAGAATGAGATAGACATCATCATCCTCACTGAAACTTGGCTCACTCCCTCTTCCACTCCTACCCAAGACCTCCTAGTGCCCCCTACCCAGGATATAATTAGTCTAGACAGAGCTTTGAAACTGGAAGGTGGCTTAGCCTGTATACACCGGAGCACTCTCGTGATCTCCCTCTCTGAGTCTTCTAGGCCATCATCATGCAGATACCTTAGTCTCAACATCTCCAGTAACAATCACCCAGTGTGCAAATTACACACATTCTATCACCCCCTGGGGATAACCTCCCCTTCATCGAACAATTAATAGAAATCATCTCTGGCAATGTCGATACCGTTCTGTCCCACATTTACCTCGGGGATTCCAGCATCCGCTGGGCTCACCCTAATGACCAAGCTGTAACATGCCTCAAATCTTTCTTGAGTGATCACTAGCTGATTCAACATTGTGACCAGTCAACCCATATTAAAGGAGAAACTCTGGACCTCATCATCACCAAAGGACACACCATCACAATAGATACCATCAACCTTTGTGATTGGTCTGACCACCACAAGATCTTCTTCCATATTAACATGGTGGTGTCTCTAAGGAAGGGTCAACCAATGAAATCGAAGATTTGGAAAAGGGACCTCAGAGATATCAACACAGCCGATCTAGCTGCCCTTTCTTCCCAAGTTGCCATGTCTGAGGTTCATGTACTCACCGACTTCTACAACTCTACTATCTCTAGCATAATAGATTCTGTTGCTCCACTCCAACAAAAAAATGCCTCAAAGAAAACATCCAAACCATGGTTCAACTGCAACTTAAACTCGGAATGTCACAACCTTAGGGCTATCGAATGATCCTGGAGATCCAAACCATCTACGGACCAGCTAAAAACCCTTAGAACGGTTAGGAGCTCCTATAACAAGCAAATCAAAAGTGCTAAGGTAGACTATTTCAGCTCCCAACTTAATCATGCCTCAAATTGCCCCAAGAAACTTTTTGAACTGGTTAAACAACAATCGGTGGAAGCACCAAACCGTCCTGACTCTGAAGTCAGCTCCCCTCATTTGATGATCTGGCTGCTTTCTTTACTGAGAAATTAAGACTCATCAATATTGAACTGGTTACCAAGCGGGCTCTACTGCTATCCAATGGGTCTACTCCCCACCCTAATGGACAAGATCAAACAGATGAGCCTGGGCATCAAGAACAACGCCTCCTGAGTCACATTTACCCCCTCAGTGAAAGAGACATTATAAAGATTCTTCAGAGTTTCAACCTTTCTAATCACTTCAGCGTCCTGTTGCCACCTTCTATCTTCAAAGAAATCAAGGATGTTGTCTCTTCCATCTGGACAAAGATTGTCAACACAGCTTTGTCACAAGGCACAATCCCGGAGTGCCTAAAAGCAGCTCAGGTAACACCCATATTAAAAAATACTGCCACAGACAGCCCTGACCTTAACAACTTCCGGCCTATCTCTAACATCCCCACCCTCACCAAACTCCTAGAAAAATGCATCCAATTGCAACTCTGTGCTCACATCTGAAATGTCCATCTCCTGGACCAACATCAATCTGGCTTTCGTAGTGGGCATAGCACTGAATCGGCTCTCACTCACGTTATGGTTGACATTCTAAAAATGCTTGATCAAAATTAATTGTGCCTCCTTATCCTCCTTGATCTTTCCTCTGTGTTTGATACCGTTGATCACAACAACCTCCTATCCATTCTAGAGCACAGGATGGGCCTGTCTGGTGTTGCAATGGTTCTCGTCCTTCCTCGAGCACAGATCCCAAAGAGTGAAGGTGAATCACTCTCTCTCAGCCATCTCCAGTATCCATGGGTGTCCCACAAGGGTCCGCCCCATCTCCCATACTCTTCAACTTGTTTTTGGAACCGTTATCTAATGCACTGAATTCCATGGACATTCTCTTCCACATGTTGGCGGATTACACCCAACTCTACCTGAAAATCTCCTCCCTGGATAACATCACCTCACTCAACACTACCCTACTGACTACTTAAAACTGGTTAACTTTGAACCACCTCCAAAACAGAATTCCTTCTCATCTCTCCTCCAAATCACACTTCTATGCCAGATCTCTGGATGAATCACTTCACCGCCTTCAACTGCTCGCCCCTCATGATTGACTCCGCTAAATCCCTCGGAATCTCTCTGGACAAGCGCTTGAACATAAAGACTCATATTAGCAATGTGTGCAAGGGAGCTAATCACCCGATGCGGATTCTCAGGAATCTCAAATCTTTCCTCCTACAAGCTGACTGCAAACATGTGGTCCAAGCGCTTGTTTTGCAAAGACTAGACTATGGCAGTGCTATGCTCTGTGGATCTCCCCAAATATACCTTGGCCCCATTAAGGGCCTCATTGAATGCGGCGACAAGACTGGTTACGGGTACCAAAAGAAATGCGCACATCTCTCCAGTCTTGAAATCCATAAATTGGCAGCCCTACGAAGCAAGAATACAGCTAAAGATTGCTTGCCTATTACACAAAGCCCTCCATTTCAAAACCCCAGTTATCTAGCGCAAAACTAGAACTATCCGGAGAGAGTAGACCTTCTAGGAAGGCCAACTCTCTCCTCTTGAAACCTCAGATTTTTCGCAAAAAGAGAACATGCCACCGAGCTTTCTCTGGCTCAGCTCCAAAGATCTGGAACTCTCTCCCACCGGAAATACGTAGTATCTCCTCCAAGATTACCTTCAAATTGCAAGTAAAAAGATTCCTTAAGAACAAGTTCTTACCTTAATAGGTTGTTGGATCTTCTGCTGTAATGCATTCGACTCACACCTTTAAACCTTGCGCTGGATGCTATTCTATCTCCATATGTACCAGTTACTTTCTTAATATTTTGCTGACCCTGTGTACTCGTAATCGTTCTTTTCCAGTGAGTTCTATTTTGATATGTGTTTGTGTCTGTATTCCTATTTGACACATGTTCTGCAACTGTTACCTTCCTTTCCCCACAATTGTAAAGCACTCTGATATCCCTTGGTATAATGTTTGCTCTATATAAAACTTTATAAATAAATAGTAGTAACAGGCTAGCTCACTAACAGGGAAGGCATCACAAGTGAGATCCTAGACCCACCTAGGTGAGCTCCAACTGGAGGATTAATCAAAAGGATCATCCATCACAGGCAACTAAATTGAAAGAAAAACTCAGAGTTAGTGGGTTATATTCATATCACAGCTTACAAAGACTGTGACCAGACCACCACCAAGATAAAACAAAGAATTCCTGAAATTATAACATTTAGCAAAAGTAACTTCTTTTGAGCAATGGGGAGCTAGTATTTAAGTGAAACTAAAGTTACGAAGTCCTCCAGTTAGGAGCAGTAAACTGAGTCAGAAGTGGATATGGTTAAGTGTTTATGCAACACAAGGCCTGAATGATGATGATGATGAGTTATGATCTTTTATGTCTAAAATATGGATCACTTTTACGTGTGGGTGGGCAAGTGGGGCTGGTGTGGGCTATTGCTCAGGCAATAGAAGATCCTGCAGTAAGTTGGTGTTGCTTTCACCCCATCCACTACACAAACTGTGTGATCCATTTATGGTGTAAATTAAGTCACACTGCCATAAATCACACAGCATGGGTAAAGAGGGGTAGGGGTGGGGATCTAGTGAAAGATGTGACAAAGACAAACACTACACAACAACAATATTCATCAGGGCAATAGGCAGCACATCATCATCAATCTGTCGTGGAAGAAAATGAAAGAATAACACAGATCAGTTAAATGCATTGCAAATAGTCCTTCAGCCTCAGAGACCCAAGGTATTACATATCTAAATGTTCTGTCATCTAGGTTTGACTTTACGGAGCAGTGAAGTGAACCCACAAAGTTCTAGAAATTGTGATTGTTAAAAGAAAAATTATACTGTATTGCCAAATTGGGTGGCTCATCTGCATGCTTCTTGGAATGACTGTCTGGCTGAACCAGTCGGGTAAAGTAAGCAGGAGTGTTATGGAGTTTTTGTCTTTCGTGTAGGAGAAGAGAAGGTCAGCATAGGCTGATGCAATCATTCATTTTATGACTCATGTGCAATTGATTAACTGAGAAGTGGATGCAATTTATAACCAATCACGAACAAGTAGTTGCATGTATGAAGGTGATCAATATCACAACTGTCATCATAACATTTAACCAAGTGCATGCATTTTGTGATGATGTAGCATCACAAGTCTGTCTCTAGTTACAAGCTACAGGCTCCCCGACCACAACCACATAACAGGAGTTTCACATTCGAGCCAGCACATACACTCAGCGGCATTTCCCAAATCAGCGCAAATCTCTCCAGTCCCAAGAGCTGAGTAGGCCTCTGAGTCTTCATCATCATGGTTTCCCTTTGAAGTCTATAACTTCCTACCTTCTGGCTGTTGAGGTAGTTCCGCCCTGAGTCCTCTCATCTTCCTCTTGACTCCGAGAAATTAATCAGTCTAACTCCATCCCGACCGAGCAAGATACACCTGTAGTGCACTGCTGTTGAAAAACAAGAAGAGAAACAGGATTTGAATATTTTGTGTAGATTTGTGTTTGTTAAATAAAGTAACTGGTCTGGTGTCTGAAGAGCCAGAAAAAGAAATGGACTCTGCAAGTAAATATCACTAAGTGTGAAAGGGCTAATCACCTTCAGGAAAAATGATCACGCCCCAAACATTGCAAAACATCAATATCAAGATTACAAACTAGTTGTACACCCTCCCTCACTGTCTGGCACCAATTGAATCATCAATTACCCCTCACAATCACTCAATAAATTAAACATATTGGTTCAATAGTTACCTGTTCCAATCTAATCCAATCACAGTGGTAGGTACACAATTATTTTTCCTCTTTGAGGCAAGCAACGCTTTGGAATTTGGCAGTCTTGTAAATAAAATGATCTTCTGAGGCAGACCTGCTAGGTGAAAAATGAATGATAGGCATGCAAGAGAGGCAGGGGTTGTCTCCAATATCCTGAAGGCAATGAGGAGACTTCTTCACTGCACTCTTGTCAAACTCCAATCTGGCCATACATGTGCCTACAAATAGTGGGACTTCATAAGCCAGACACAAACATAATATTCCACTAGCTATATCATTTAAAAAAAGATTTGGGTAACGCAGTTCAACAATAAGTAATTAAAAAGTTCTATGGTGGCCTACTCAGGGAAGAACAGTTCATCCTCAGACTCAGGTTGCTCACCCAGAAGTTGGTCAGCTAGCACACTTCAGTGTGAACAATTACCCTCATCCTCCTTTACCTAATGTGGCATTTCAGGAACAGTCTAAATGTGTGGTATGAAGTGTTGGTTCATTTTGATCATGGTCAATCTCTGCGTTTTCAGGTGAGAGACTGGTCCTTCTCACTGTGACAACTGCGCCAGCTGCACTGAACACATGCTCAGCAGACACACTGGCTTCCGGACAAGCCCGATACTTTAGTGCCAGCCTGCTGAGGTCTAGACATTGGTGCATCTTCCCATAGCAATACACTAATGGGTTTTGATCCACATAGAACTCTGTTGGGTCATCCAGATAGTCATGGGACATCCTCTGAATGGTCAATGGTACAGCCACTTGCACAACCTCTTCTGCCATCACCTCTGCACTCGACTTAAGTCCTGCCAGTTGAAACTGAGCCAATGCAAAGGTTGGTGCTGATTCTTCTGTTCCTGTTGTTGTGGTTGTTGCCAGTGTTCTTGTTGCTGGTTTTGGCTGCTGTGAGACAATAGTACTGTCCTCAATGGAAGTTGAAGGTGACGCCTCAGAACATCTGCCTGGGAATGGGACTGTAATTTCCAGACTGTCTTCTTCCAGGTTTCTGGCTTCCTCAACAATCCACATCTTGTATTGTGAAACATCTTGTTCTAAAAAAGCATTGAAAGTGATCAGTATTGTTTTATACCGTGGATCAAGTATTGCAGTACAGACGTATTCTTTGGATGACACAATGTCTCTTTGCATCCTTGTATTAACAGTCAAGCAAACAGTCAATTAACAGTCAAGCAAAGGATTAAACTCTCACCAAGGCATGCCCCTACATTTTTGTCCACACCTTGAACCTTTTAGACCCCTTTATTAACTAGTCTTGTAGAAGATGCAACAACGGGACTGCTTGGCCCATCACACTGCTTGCTGACTTCCCGTGTGAAAATCTCAAAAGGAAGTAGCATCTGTGTCAGGCATTTGACTCTGCCCCATTTGTCCCCTCCATAGTCATGCTTTTTCCAGTAGCATCTCTTCCTCTTTCATTGACAAAGTCATTGATCAGTTTGTACTGCTAACACAAATGTTGCAACATGCAATTGGTCAAATTCCAATGTGATGGCACCTCCTCTATGAGGACTTTAACTGGTACTCTATTAGCATGCTGAATGATCCTCAACTGATTCAGGGCTTTAAAAGAATGCCTGTAATGAGTGCAAATTACTCTGCAGGTGGTCAGCAGGTTGCTGACCGTGTCTTCTTTTTGTGAGAAAGTCCGGTTGATGCAATGCACCAAACACAAGACCCTAAAATAGCTACCATCTGCCGTGGCCTAAACAATATTACTATAATATTACTATAAACACCCAAGGGGGTCTTACTGGAGTATTAACCCACTAAATGACACTGCTACAATGTCGATACTAACCCATACATATTTTATGTCTTGGTGGTCAGAGTGTAAAAAAAAAGTGACCTGAAATGAGTGATCAGACAAAGCAAGAGATTCCTTCACTGTTAGGATGAGAACCCACACTCACCCGAAGGTGACATTCTTCATCATAGGGATTTCTCCTCACCCTGGGACTGCAAGGTACCCAGTGTTTGCTACAACTCCCCAGAAGACAAAGGGGAGGAGCAGATGTGTTTTGTTTTTGTTTGATGAGCTATGTAGATGTGTGAAAGTGAGGGTCAAAGTGCAAAAATTGTGAAAAGTATAGATAAAACTATTTCATGTTGTCCAAAAACTGTTCTTCATTCTCGTGCCCCCATTGGACACAGTTAAAAACTGAGTGGACAAGGGTTGATGTGACTACACTATGTTATGTGGTCAACATGTTTCTGCCAGGAAAGACTCAATAAAGTTCAAAGGCATTCATCAGGACCAAAGGATATGTGTCACTCTGCTATTATGTTTTCATAAAATAATTTCTAAATGCCAGTCATACATTTGACTTGGTAGTTATTTGTGTGGAACCCGTCACAGCTGTAGGGTCCACCTATAATGCCTGAGAGTGTCTAGAAACTCCAAACTTCATCATAAGTCCCCATCCAAGTTACAGAGCGATTCTTCAGAAGATGAAGTCAATGCAGTCTGAAATCTCCTATCACAGGTCGACAGTGCAATTTCACAAGGAGTTGTGTTCAGCTTCAGGTCGATCTTCTACTGTTGGCGGGAGTATTTGATCTGACAGATGTAATGTCCCTTGTAGGTGCCATCCTCATGGTAAATGATCAGGGAGGCGTTCCCGTTCTTAAGTTCTTCACGGAATAAGGACACCCTGCGACACCAGTCAATCTCGCAATTATAGAAGCAGACCACCTTCTTGTTGTTGTATCTCCAGTACACATCCATACTACCAGATGCACAGGCTGGTGGTAGATAATGAAAATACAGCTTAGCAAGACATCCTTCACTGGGCTGGCGCTCACCTTGGACAGGCTTTCAACCAGGTGGTCAGGTGGGATAGGAGCTGCAAGAGGATGAGAAACTATATTACTGCCATTGTCCTGGGCAACAAATCCAATTCTAAGACCTCTGGTTTGTAGCCATTCAAACACTTGCAGTAAGTCTTCCAAGATGTTTGCAGCTGTATGGGATTTCTCCATGGCGAACATGCTACTGTTGCATGCCTTCAAAGGCCATTAAAAGTTTCTTCAATGCTGAGACCTCTAGACAGGTGTTGCCAAACCCCCACAAAAGAGATCCAGTGTGCAGTTATACACTGTGGCTTGACAACTGATCCACATGTCTGTTGTCAGGTGGCTTGTGCGAATAACACCCTGCTACAAAGCTTGTCCGACCAGCTGCAGCACATCATGATGGAGTGCTGGAACAGTAACTCTGGCATAATAGGCCCGGCACAAAACCTTCCATTTCGGGCAGCTGGCTGCCACAAATTCTAAAAAACCCACTCCTTACTCAAAAGAAAAAGGGAGGAGGTCCAGTGCTAACATTTTATCTAGGTACCTGTTGCATAATCATGCCATTGGGTGGTTGCGTTCATAGGCTGCTCCTGTCTTATCCTGTCTGTAATAGTAGCCTGGATTTTTTCTTATCTGTTGCCACTGACTCAGGTGACGTCCGGAGAGAAGAACCAGCAGATGGTAGACTCAAAACGTGTCTTTGGGCAGTCACTGTATGCTGTTCCTGTGGTGTCAACATCTGACTCTTGTGCCATTTTGAGGTTGCTGTTGAGGTGATATTGGGAAATGCTGGGGACAGGGCAGATTTGCCTAAAGATGTCACCTTCACTTCTAACCGTGATCAGAGCAGATTCCCCACTTTCATCACCTTCACTACCACCACCTGCAACTATTTTGTTAAGGTGTGCCTTCCAGCGGATGTGTTATGTTTTTCATATGGCTCGGATGGACTCCAGTTCCATAGTGTGAACTAGGCTTACTTTGATAAACATTTGTATGGCAAATGGAGCAGATTGCAATTTTATCCTCCTGCTTGCTAATCATAAAGAAGTCCCAAACTGGGGAGGTGATCTTTTTCAGTGGGCCACTGGTGCTATTGTCAATGCCTGAAGAACTGGAGTTAGGTGGGTGTGGCAATGATTGCCTCTCTGCAGTGCGTACTTCGACTGAGGTGGTATTGGTGGGTTCAGGTCTCAGTGGGAGCTTTACAAATATGGAAGCTGGTGGTGGTACCAGTTCTGCATCCCTCAGAGCAGGCTGAATAGGAGAGGTAATGGCAATGTCCTCTGTACAAGCTTCAATGACAATGACTGGCTCATTATCCGCATTCCCTTACATACTTGTAAGGCTTTCAGGAACTTTTCCCTTACCTCTCCTGGCATGTCTCTGACTCAGCCTGGGTTCAATCCATGTCCAGATCATTAGAAGCGGGGCTTTTTCTTGCTGCAGATCTGGAAGCCAATGTTTTAAAAGAGGAGGTTCTTGCTCAGCAGAAAGCTCAACCTCCTGTTTTGCTTCTACTTCAGGAAAATCTACTGTTACTGGCTGCAGCTGCGGTTACTGTCCACTTTGTTTTGTTTCCTGCGATGATTGGGCATTACTTTGCGAAAGAGACAAATCGAATTCATAGTCACAGCTCATTGGCGCTGCCATGATTACAGTGGCTGCCTCCCTGAGAGACATGGGCTCGGGCTCAGGTTGTGGTGGTGCCATTGATGCAGGAGTGATGCTCCGCGCCTTCTCCCCAGAGGCCTATGCAGCAGGCCCACATATCCCAAAAAAGGTTTTTGTCATCACTTCAGGGGTGGAATGTGCTTCTCACTATCCACTTTCTTGGCAGCACCTTACTTTGGGGTCATCTTGAAGCTGTTAGTTAGCAGTGGCACTTAGATGCAGAAGAGATTGGAGGGCTCACATCACTTGTGTGGTCATGTCTTTTTACAAGCTGTCTGTCTGGCAGTACTGTGGGTGATGTATCTTGTTCACCTAAAAGCAAACAAACAAGAAAAACATTTAGTGAAACATGGAATTGTTGCAGTTTGAATGAGTACAGACAAAAGACAATATAATTTAGTGTGATTACGTAAGTTAAATAATTAACAACAATGGTGTATCCATTCTAAAGTCAAACCACACCACCACCAAAACATAATATTTCATTTTCAATTAGGATAGCAACAACACACACACATAACTGTTTTCTTTATGTGCATCTGAGACACCTGTGGCAGTAAGGGAGGTGCAGGGGAGAAATGGAATAATCCTTAAAAATAAAGGCTGGTGAGTGTACTGTGCACATATGGCAGGCAGGGGTCCAGGGGAAAAAATATTCATAATATTTAAAATATCAATCAATCAATCAAAGACATTTGTACAGCGCGCTACCCACCCGCTACGGTCTCAAGGTGCTGGGGGGGGGGGGATCCGCTACTGCTCGAACAGCCAGGTCTTGAGTTGTTTCCTGAAGGAGAGATGGTCCTGGGTCAGCCGTAGGTGGGTGGAGAGGGAGTTCCATATCTTGGCCGCCAGGTAGGAGAAGGATCTTCCTCCGGCGGTGGATTTGCGAATTCGTGGGATGGAGGCGAGGGCGAGGCTGGCAGATCGGAGCTGGCGGGTGGGTGTGTAGAATGTGAGGCGGCTGTTGAGGTATTTCGGGCTCATGTCGTGGAGAGCCTTGTGTGCGTGGGTGAGGAGTCTGAACGTGATCCTCTTGCTGCAGTGCAGGTCTTTAAGATGGGCAGAGATGTGGCTGCGACGAGGAATGTCCAGGATAAGTCATGCAGAAGCGTTCTGTACGCGCTGGAGTCTTTTCTGGAGTTTGGCTGTGGTTCCAGCGTAAAGGGTGTTCCCGTAGTCCAGTCGGTTGGTGACGAGGGCCTGGGTGACCGTCTTCCTGGTTTCGGTGGAGATCCACCGGAAGATCTTTCGGAGCATGCGCATGGTGTTGAAGCAGGATGACGAGACGGCGTTGACTTGCTTGGTCATCGTGAGTGGGGAGTCCAGGAAGAAGCCCAGGTTGCGTGCATGGTCCGTTGACTTGGGTGCGGTGCCCAGGGAAGGGGGCCACCAGGAGTCGTCCCAGGCAGAAGGGGATGGTTCCACAATGAGGACTTCCGTCTTGTCTGAGTTCAGTTTCAGACGGCTGAGCTTCATCCGTTCCGCGACGTCTTTCATTCCTTCCTGGAGGCTGGCTCTGGCGGTAGCGGGGTCGTTGGTGAGGGAGAGGATCAGCTGGGTGTCGTCAGCGTAGGAGATGATGTTAAGGTTGTGTTGGCGTGCGATGGCTGCGAGAGGGCTCATGTAGACGTTGAAGAGGGTGGAGCTGAGTGAGGATCCTTGCGGCACACCGCAGATGACTTCGGTGGCCGTGGATTGGAACGGGGGGAGGCAGACTCTCTGGGTTCTTCTGGCGAGGAACGAGATGATCCACTCCAGGGTCGCTCCTTGGATTCTGGAGTTGCTGAGGCGTTGTATCAGGGTGCGGTGGCATACGGTGTCGAAGGCTGCTGAGAGGTCTAGGAGGAGAGGGCAGCAATTTCCCCGTTGTCGAGCAGGGACCTGATGTCGTCTGTAGCTGCGATGAGAGTGGTCACGGTGCTGTGGTTTGCTCGGAAACCGGACTGTGAGGGGTCGAGGGATCCGTTTGTCTCGAGGAAGGCAGAGAGTTGTTTGTTGACGGACTTCTCGATGACTTTGTCCGGAAACGGGAGGAGCGAGATGGGGCGGAAGTTCTTGAGGTCCATGGGGTCCGCGGTGGGTTTCTTCAGGAGGGCATGTTTCCAACTCTCAGGGAATGTGGCGGATTCGAAGGAGCTGTTGATGATGTTCCGGAGTTGGGGTGCGATGATGGAGTCGGCTTTGTTGAAAATGTGGTGTGGGCAGGGGTCGGTAGGGGAGCCGGAGTGGATGGTGTTCATCAAGCGAGTGGTGTCGTCAGTGCTGACAGGGGTCCAGGTGCAGAGGGTGGTGGTGGGGGGTGTTGGTTCGGTGGTTGGGTGCGTGGTCTGTGGGCCGAAGCTGTTGTGTATGTCGGCGAACTTGAAGTGGAAGAAGGAGGCGAGCGAGTCGCAGAGGTCTTTCAGGGGTGTGATGTCGTTGTTGCCGGCGCTAGGGTTGGAGAGCTCTTTAACGATGCTGAAGAGTTCCTTGCTGTTGTGGGTGTTGTTGTCCAGACGATCTTTGAATGTTGTCCTTTTGGTGGTGCGGATCAGCTGGTGGTGTTTGCGGGTGGCGTTCTTGAGGGCTGTCATGTTTTCTGTTGTCTTGTCGTGGCGCCAGGCTTTCTCGAGGGTGCGGCAGGTTTTCTTGGAGTTTTTGAGGTCGTTGGTGAACCAAGAGGCTTTCTTGCTGCTGGGTCTGCTGGGTGGTTTCTTCAGTGGTGCAAGGTCGTCGGCGCAGTTGGTGAGCCATTGTGTGAGGTTGCGGGTTGCTTCGTTGGGGTCCGTCGTGTTGGGTGGAGGGTTCTGGCTGAGGGAGGTGGCGAGCTGGTCGGCGGTGATCTTGCTCCAGTTTCTGCGGGGAACCTGTTGCGGGTGGAGGTGGGTCGTGGTTCTCCTGAAGTTGAAGTGGACGCAGCTGTGATCTGTCCAGTGTAGCCCGGTGGAGTGGCTGAAGGAGATGTGCTTGCTGGAGGAGAAGATGGGGTCAAGCCTGTGGCCGGCGTAGTGGGTGGGGGTGTTCACCAGTTGCTTGAGTCCGAGGTTGGCGAGGATGTCCAGCAGGGTGGCGGTGTTGCAGTCCTTGTTGTTCTTCAAGTGGAAGTTGAGGTCCCCTAGGAGGATGTAGTCTGAGGAGGTGAGGGCGTGTGGACTGACGAAGTCTGCGATGGCTTTGCTGAATTGTGTGTGTGGTCCCGGGGGTCTGTAGATGAGGGTGCCTCTGAGGGTGGTCTTGGGGTCGGTGTGTATCTGGAAGTGAAGGTGCTCGGCGGCGGTGAGGGTGTCGTCGGAGTTGGTCGTGATGCGGATGGTGTTTCTGTGGACGATGGCAATGCCTCCTCCGGTTTGGTTGATGCGGTCCCTCCGGCTGATCTTGTAGCCCTCTGGGATGGCTATGGCGATGTCGGGGGCTGAGGAGGCGTTCATTCAGGTTTCAGTAAGGAAGGCGACGTCTGGTGATGTTGTGTCGAGGAGGTTCCAGAGTTCGATGGCGTGCCTGTGGTTGGAGCGGGTGTTGAGCAGGATGCACTTGAGGTGGTTGTTGCTGGTGCTTGGCTTGTCGGGTGCGGTGCAGGTTCGGAGGCAGGTGAATTTGCAGGCTTGGCAGGTGAAGGGTCTGTGGGTGCGTTTCGGGGTAACTCGGTCTTGGCCGGTGTTGATTGCGTGGAGGGTGGCAGCGTCGTAAGTTAGTCGGGTTGGCTCACATCATCGAGGGCAGGGGTCCTGGCGCTGGGCGCGGGAGGGGGTAGACGGGCTTGTCTTTGGTGTGCCTTCGGTGCACAATCGGCGCGCCCGCTGCGCGTATGCGCGGTCCTCGCCATAAATGGCGAAGTGGGAGGGAGGGGCAGCTGGGAGGCGGAAGCGGGGCGGTGAATCGGAGGGGGGAGAGGGCACAGAAGAAAAAAGGGGCAGGGCCGCAGGGGAGCAGCGGCGGGGAGCTGGGGGGGGTCACAGAGCGGGAAAAGGAGATGGTCACGAGAGGCGGCGAAGGGGGTACAGAATACGATGCAGTGACACAGAAAGCGGGGCACAGAGAGAATACAATGCAGAGATACAATTACAGGGCAAAAAGAGCACAGAACAGTGGAAATACAAACTAGAGCAGAAAGCTTGGCAAGGGTGGCGGCGAACTCGGGCAGCAGCGGTGAACAGATGAGCACACTCACGGGGGGGACGCACGGTGCGTGGAGCGACCGGCCCTGCTGGCAGGGTCAGAGGTCACAGCTCACCACCTCGCGGTCCTCTCCATAAATGGCCAAGTGGGAGGGAGGGGCAGCTGGGAGGTGGGAGCGGGCGGCGAATTGGAGGGGGGGAGAGGGCACAGAAGAAAAAAGGGGCGGGCTGCAGGGGAGCAGTGGTGGGAGCTGGGGGGGTCACAGAGCGGGAAAAGGAGATGGTCGCAAGAGGCGGCGAAGGGGGTACAGAATACGATGCAGTGACACAGAAAGCGGGGCACAGAGAGAATACATGGCAGAGATACAATGACAGGGCAAAAAGAGCACAGAACAGTGGAAATACAAACTAGAGCAGAAAGCTTGGCAAGGGTGGCGGCGAACTCGGGCAGCAGCGGTGAATAGATGAGCACACTCACGGGGGGGCCACGCGGTGCGTGGAGCGACCGGCCCTGCTGGCAGGGTCAGAGGTCACCGAACCCTGGTGTGTGCCTATAGCAAGCAGGGGGTCCAGAAAAAATGGGTAATGTTGACAATCCATAAAAAATAAATACCAGTGTGTGTCTGGCAGGCAGGGTCTTTTTATGGATGGAGGGAAAAGGTATAAAAACACAATTGGCACATTTTCATTTTTTTGTTGTTGTAAACATTACAAAAATATAAAAGTTAATTAAAAGATAAGAATAATAACAAGCAAATTAATTGCTGATGTACTAGGGGGCTATGAGAAACACATTGAGGTCAAACAAAAACAGCAAGCAAGGAGGCATGAATACAACAAAGAACAAATGCATGCCTATGGCGAAAGCACTCTGGCTGGCTGCACAAAGTGGCCACCGGACACATGGTCAAACAGCAGCAGAAAGCAAGGAGGCACAGCTACAACAAAAACACATGCAGGCCAAAGGACACTGACTACACAAAATTGCCCAGGCCATATGGCATGGAAAATAAATACAAATGGTGGCCTATGACACATACACTGGGAAGACAAAATAGGCATGGTAATACTGAAGAAAACACTACCATTAATTCAGCAATGCCAAAAACGAAAGTTAAATGTGATATAAAAATTTTACAACAGCGCACACTTTTTACTAAAAGAAAATTGAAATACAAAAAACAAACCCCACTTTTTTAATTTCATCTAATGCCATCCCTGCCCTAAATGATGTTTTAAAACAACTTATTCCACAGAAACAGTGGTTTCATGTACCCATGACTAGTACTGGGCCTACAGGCTGGATGGCCTGTGAGCAGACTGGACCGCAGTCAAAAAAATAAATAGAGCAAATGTAACAAACATAGAAAAAAGCAATGAAAAGTAATAAGAAAACGCCCAGCACCCATATCATGAATAGGATCGAATCGCTTGTTGATGAGTATGAGGGCATACTAGTGGCAGACTCTGTCTCAAGCTCAGATATCGCTGAAAATCAGCCTGACGAAATAATTGAAACCGGGAAACGCCCCCAGCCAATTCGTATACCCCAGATGTTTTGCAAATTGTCCTGCTCGAATCCAACAAGTGGCAACAGCGAGGCACCCTTGAGCCAGCCTAGTTCAGAGTCTGCTATCTTCTTGTCCCCCCAGACACCTCCCCCGCCACCGGCACAGCCTGGGCCGAGACACCTGGAGCCTACCGTTATAGTTTGCTCCAATCGTTTCTCTGCCTTGACTGACGAATCAGCCTCACCTGATGACATGGTTACCCAGGCCCTACCAGAAGCACTGACCCAATTCCAAATGGAAGGCAGAATAGTCCCCAGCGCTAGTGGCCCGATGCTAATATCAATCATAAACTCCCTAACAACCCAGGTGAGAGATCTGAAACCTTTAGTTTTGGATCTAACAGCTACCGTTAAGAGATTGACTGTGCATCACATGTCACATAAACCACCGGACATCCTGCAGTCCTCTGAATTGTCGCAAAATAACGCCAAGCCTACAGGTAAAACAGGTCTCCTGTATCCCAGATCTACACCTACCATTTCACCTCGTCCACCAGCTGGCTCTAACGTGACGCCCCTGCTGACGCAAGCCAGAAGGCAAGCTAGCGATCCACCGGAGATTAATCACATCAAACCAATCCCCCTCATAGTTCAGCCCCTTACGTATACATCTACAGCGCCCGGCCCGCACTCCTTTGGTTTCTCCACCCCTTTTGAGAAGCAGACAGTGTTCATGGTGAATGTTCCCAAATATTCGGGCCACGAACAGGGGGACTCACTTACAAACAAGGCCATCCACTTGATCCGTCATGTCAGAGGGTGTCGATCAATAATAAGAGAAGATATCATTAAGGTCAGGAGGTATTCTTCTCATGACCACCTATCAGACACAATCAAGCTTACATTGACCTCCCCCCAACTGGCCGAGGGCCTATTAGCCCTAGAGTATAGGACCTGCCCTCCTGGCACCTCGGATATTCAATTTAGATCTACTCCACTTTCTACCAGTGCAAGCATGAGGGTCAAAATTCCAGAGCGTAAGTCACCAAGGGGGTCGCAACTAAACGAGATTGATTGACTAACAACAACTGCACAACTTTTCACCAGGCACACTGTAAATCAAGACTGGCTTCTTTGGATGATGTACCCAATGTCTCCACTGTCCCACAGAGCTTACATACTCAGGTGACAACACCCACAATAGATCCATCCCACATACCCAGTAGCATACGCAACTCCCTGAACACAGTCGCAAACACCAACACGCCAAGACTGATAAGCTGCACACTAGGACCCAATTTCCCCCAGGCTGAACCAGAAAGCGAATTAGGGAGTCTTAGAGATAACATCTTAAACCTTAAGATCCTTTTCTGGAATATAGTTGGCCTTTCCAATAATCAAGCTCTGCCAGATTGGAACAACTTTGTTGAAAGCCACACTATTTGTATCTTCCAAGAGACCTGGAGTATGGTGCCCCACCACAAAGTGGGTTTTGCTTCCTATTATATCCCTGCAGTACCATCAGTAACAGAAAAAGGGGCGGCCATCTGGCGGCCTGATTATATGGGTCAGTATCACATTGGATTGCACATTACATCAGATTGAGAGCAATTGTCCGGACCTCCTAAGATTGACTGTTAGGGATAACAAAGGAGGGAGGACTTTAGAGATGTTTAACATCTACGTACGTGGAACAAAAGGTGGAGTGCAATCTCCCATAATCACGTGCCTGGAAGCAGAACTCTCCTGTTGCCCCCCTGAATCGTATATTCTGGTAGCGGAAGACTTCAATTGCACATTCAAACCTCTTGCTGCTGAGGATATGCTAGGCTTAGAAGAGGACGATGCAAAGTAGGGAATCCCCCTGCTGAGTATACCCCCGATAAAAAGGTGGAACCATCTAGCTGTCCAGTTGAACTCCCTATCCCTAGAGTATGGGTTTAGGGCAACCAATGGGAGGTCACTTTCTGACCCTTTAGGGGCATACACTTACAACAGGGTGGGCTACTCTTCGCGAATTGATTATATCTTGTTAGATTACAAGCTATGGAGACATTTAATAGACATGGTGGTAATGCCAACTACAGACAGCGATCACAATCCACTATGCCTATCGTTAAAATCCCTATGGCTCCCCATTTTCGGAAATACACGCAGAGCAGACCTAATATCTTCAAGGGAAGTAACTCCCTCAAATTGCGGAAGGCACCCTAAATGGCACAAAGTTGCCATTGATGAAATAAAACTATCTGGCATTAGAGAGACCCTGGCAGAGGCATTAAGCGAGCTGCAAGAGTTTCCCACTGATATAGATGGTATCCGGAACATATCCTTAATTTATGAGAAAACCATTAATAACCTGGGAACCTTTTTTACACAACCTCTGGCAACAGGCCACATACCCTGCATTGGAACACCACTGATACATGGTATACGAAGACTAGCAGACGTAAAAAATCTGCTCTGATCATGGCCGTCAAAAGCAAGTCTCCTTTTAGGATTCGGACAGCAAGAAGGTAGTACAAGGTGGCAGTCCTCAAAGCTAAGAATGAGTGGGAGGAGCAGCATTGGCAAGCATTAAAAGCAGCCAGTACGGAGAAGGATACTAACCTCTTTTGGAATCTGCTTAGGAACAAGACGCCCCCTGATTGCTAGTTAATTACCAACAACATTCTAAGTAAAACGTGGTATGACCACTTTCTGAACCTCTACTCTGATGCAGAGGAAGCTACCATTGATGGTCCACCCATTGACCCCTGGGCCGCTTCTGGGGGACCTAATAGATACCCTTTCTCCGAAATGGAGGTGGAAACCGCCATTCGGCAAATAGTTCCAGCAAAGGCAGTGGGTCCCGACGGACTCCCAGGGGATCTCCTTCGAGCAGATCCCGTTAAATGGGCAAAATTAATTTCATCTTTAATTAATGCCATTGACAACGGCTGCCCTATTCCAGACTCCTGGAAGGGAGCAGAGGTTGTACCTATCTTCAAGAAGGGGGCCAGGGATGACCCCGCGAATTACTGCCCAATGAGCCTGATCGATTCAATCCAAAAAGTTGTTGACCGGGTATTGCTGGAGAGGATCCTAACATGGGCGGATGAAAATGGGGTCCTTTCGGACTACCAAGCTGGCTTTAGGGCAGGCACAGGGACAATCGAACAGGCGGTCAGGCTACTCCTCCTATACTGGAAGGTGGTCCAAATAGGCAAAGGCAGTCCTTATCTCGCATTTATCGACTTAAAGACTGTCTTTGACCTGGTCCCTCGTGAGCGCCTGTGGCAGGTCCTGGCAGAGCAGGCGGTCCCTAGGTGCATCCTGAACATGCTAAATCGCCTCCACGAAGGCAATTATGCCCAAGTGAGATTGGGTTTACAAGGGCAAAAAAGTGCTCGAATACCAGTGAACAGGGGAGTCCACCAGGGCTACGTATTAGCCCCAACCCTATTGTCTTTGTACGTGAATGGGGTGGTTGAATACTTACAGCGAATATCATCTGATGCTCCAGCCCTGGCAGACAAAAAAATTCCCACCCTCCTGTTCGCTGACGACACCCTCCTCATCTCAAAAACCTCGAAGGGCATGCAGACCCTCCTGGACAGTTTCCAATGGTTTTGCACTACTAGAGGGTTGACCATCAATACACTGAAAACAAAGTTCCTAACACTAAATCCATCAAGATCATTTAGGAACCCTCCCTCACTAAATAGCGTCCCACTAGAGAGGGTCACTACCTTCGACTACTTAGGTATTCGTATTTCCGATTCCATGCATTGGAGACCACACACGCAGAAAATGTTCTTGAACCACAAAAGGGTGGTGGGGACAATAGTAAAAGAACATCGCTCTTCATCAAGCAGACCAATCGCCCCCGCCCTCACAATTTATAAGACCAGAAGAGTAAGTTCAGCACTTTACGGCGCCGAACTCTGGGGTTTTTCCAATATAGATCAAATTTCTAGATCGGAAAATAAATTCCTAAAAGATCTAATGATGTTCCCTCAGAGGACACCTACCAAGCCCCTACTATACGATTTAGGCTGCCACTCGCTTAGAGACACTGCAAGACATTGCCCACTTTTGCTGTGGGCTCGCTTGTGGCGGACACCAGAACTATCAAAATGTGCAGCGGGGCTAAGGGAGGTAATGGATACGGATGGGTGGCAGAAGATCAACTGGCTTAAAGGCATAAAAAAACTCTTATATGATCTTGATTTTAAAGAGGCATGGCTAAACAGAACCTCTCCACCCAAGGCAGAAGTCAAGAAGGCGTACTGGCTGTGGGTTAGCAAGAATGATCTCCTTAACCCCAAAGCAGGCAGGCTCACAGAGGAGTTTATGCAGCATAAGCATTCCATCCGTCTTGAACCCTACCTAGACATTATACAAAAACCATATAACAGAGCTTTGTACTTTGAATTTAGGGTAGGTACACTCCTCACAAGAGAGCTGACTGCCCAGTGGAAGCCTCCTTATCAAACTCCAGCTTCTTGTCAAGTTGTGAGGCCACCACTGAGTCAATCGCACACTTTATGTTCGCTTGCCAAGCCTACAAAGTGCCAAGGGGGCACTGGTTGAAACCAGTTTGAAAAGAGCTGGGTACCCGCAGCCACCAAGCCGCATTGCGTATCTTAAGATCTGATGCCCGGGATCTTCATGCCTGTGGCCTAACAAAATTTCTTAGATGGGAATGGAGCATTAGAGCGAGAAATTTGAACGTTAATCCCTAAATATTAAAATGCTCATATGACCTTTGTCTTCCATAACTTGCACTTTCTCCTCCCTTTTATATAAATGAACAAGCAATTTTTTAACTATTTAATATTTCTACTTTTAATGAATTTTGCTACTCTAATGATTTTTTGTACATTGTATATTTTTAAAAAAAGTGTATTTTAGCTTATTTGTATACCTTTTGTTCTGGATTGCATAGCTTTCAAGATATCCTTTATCGAAATAAAGCTAATGAAATGAGAGAATAGGTACATAACTGTGCATCCTTTTTCCTTTACAAAAGATAAAAAATTAAAATGCAAACAAAGAACTAGGCACCTACTGAAACTTCAAGCGACTCATCATAATAAAATTTAAAAAGCGAATAAAATTACAAATGAATACTGGCTCATACCCTCTATCAAACAAACAACTACTTTATGAAAAAGCTTTTGAACTTACTTGTGATATAGCAAAAACAAAGTCCTTAAATCCAAGCGATGAGGCATGGCCACAACAAATAACACATGCAGGCCTATGGCAAAAACACACTGGCTAGTTGGCTGCACAAAATGGCCATTGACCACATGATCAAACAATAGCAAGCAAGGCGGCATGGCCACAACAAATAGCACATGCAGGTCTATGGCAAAAGCACACTGGTGGCTGCCTACACAAAATGGGCACCAACCGCATGGCAAAACAACAACAGCAAAGCAAGGAGGCATGGCCACAACAAATAACACATACAACCCTGTGGCACAAGTACATTTTCTACTGGCTACACAGAATGTCCACCGACCACATGGTAAAACAAAAACAGCAAACAAGGATGTTTGACTGTAACAAAGAACACATGCAGGCTTTTGGCAAAAGCACACTGGCTGGCTGCACAACATGGCCGCGGGACACATGGTTAAACAGCAACAGAAAGCAGGGAGGCACAGCCACAACAAAAACCCATGCAGGCCAAAGGACACTGGCTACACAAAATGGCCCCAGGCCATATGGCATAGAGAACAAAGACAAATGATGGCCTATGACAAGCACACACACACACACACACGCACACGCACACACACACACACACACATAAAAATACACTGGGAAGAAAAAGGAGGCATGGTAACACTGAAGAAAACACTACCATTAATTCAGCAATGACAAAAATGAAAGTTAAGTGAAATATAAAAATTTGACAACAGCGCACATCCTGCCCAAGGCATTAAATATTACCCCACCAAAATACATTATTTGCAACAAAAAAATTGAAATACAAAAATAAACCCCACTTTCATCTAAGGCCATCCCTGCCCTAAATGATGTTTTAAAACAACTTATTCCACAGAAACAATTGTTTCATGTACCCATGACAAGTACTGGTTCTACAGGCTGGATGGCCTGTGAGCAGACTGGACCGCAGTCAACTAAATAAATAGAGCAAATGTAACAAACATAGAGAAAAGGTACATAACTGTGCACCCTTTTTCCTTTACAAAAGATAAAAAAATAAAATGCAAATAGACAACTAGGCCCCTACTGAAACTCCAGATGACTCATCACAATAAAATTAAAAAATAAAATAAAATTACAAATAAATACTGGCACATACCCTCTTACAAACAAACAACACCTTTAGGCAAAAGCTTTTGAACTTACTTGTGATATATCAAAAACAAAGTTCTTAAATCCAATGGTAAATATGCAGCAGACAAAGATAGTGATCCTTCCACCTCGAAATCCAAATGAAAAGTGACCATGAGACGGACAAATCACTGGGAGGAGTCTCCTGGATATGAACAGGAAGTCTCTAGGCATCTCTTTCTTGCTGAAAAAGAAAAGTACAATAAAAAAGGTGTCTTGCAGTAAAAACAACTGAATGTTCAGTTGGAGGAGAATTTTAACTCAAAAACATCCTTTCGAGTGAGTTTAGCTGCTTCTCGAGTAGCGAATCTGCTTGAGGTGCAGCGGCAGTCACTCGTGCACTCCATTGTCACAAAAAAATGTTCCGGAAGGTGCTGTGGTGACTGGAAGCGTGTGATAACTAAATAAACATTTCACAGCACGCCAGATGGTGGAATTTTGTGGGAATTCCACTTTACACTCATAGCGCAGAGTTTCCAAATTCTGAAAACTCCGCAAGAAGACTGATTTTTCCCCCAGGACTATTCATTACTTTGATACGCAAGAACTCAATTAATTTCTACATGTTTATTCATCATCTGATCCCATAAATGCTTAAATATATAGTAGAAGTGGAATTCTGTTGTACACTCTAACCACTTAGATTCTCAACAGTAAGTGCTACCTCACACTCCTGTTCTACCTTTATAGAAACAAAACCCAGATCCAAAGGCAAACATGACATGAAATCAGCATGAACATAAGCCCTTCCTGGAACATGCTCCACAAAAAATTGGTAAGACTGGAGATCAGCAGCTAGCCAGCCTATCTAGCTGTTAAAAACGTTTTCCAACAGATGAAAGAACATTAAGAAATAGATTGTGATCTGTTTAAAGAACAAATTGACCACCCCCACAAAAACTGATTGACTAGAATGCTCAACAGCTCATGTACACTGCAGTAACTCCTACTTAATCCATAATAATTTCCAACCGATGTCATAATGTTCTTGAAGGATAAGACGCCACCCATTCCTTCATCCCATTACCCCACATTATCATTGCTTTAAGACCACAAGCACTTGTGTCAACACCAACAACACATGATTTCCCTACATTAAATGATTTTAGGGATATCCAACTAATTCATTCTTAAGTTCTGTAAATTCCAACTCTTCTCCACACCTCACAGAAAGTGCACATTCCCTTTTTAGCAAATTATGTAATGGTTCAACTTTTGTAGCATAAATGTCAACAAACTTGGAATAAACCTTAGTACAGCGAAGAAACAATAATATATGTTCCTTAGTTTGGGAAATTGACACATCCAAAATTGCCTGAAGATGGATTTATTTTGGTCTTATACCATCCCAAATACTCATTTTAATGAAATCATGTTGTACGTTTGGTAGTGCTACAATAGTACTTCTAAAATACCACAAAATTCTATTCCCAAACCTACACCTCTCTTATCTTTTGTATTTGAGCATCCATATACATGTAAGTTTACTACTTACTACTAGGAGGGACCAGTGCAAGTGGCTTAAAAAGGGGCATATTTACTACTAAACTGGAGGCTTTCAGGGAGGAAGAAGGAAGGGTTAAGAAGGGGTTTAGGGAGGGACTTGCATCCACCATTGTTATTCATAAACTGCACTTCTACAGCTAAAAAAGGAGATAAAGAGTACTAAACAACTTCATCTCAGAGCTGAATTTAGTCGACCACCACTCAAAGGCAACCACTGGAACACTGCAACTCCCTTCCTTAGAGAAAAATTAGGTAGGAATGTAAGCTAAAACCCTAAATGAGATAATGTTAAATTTAAATTCAACAATTTCAAAAAGGTGTAAATGTACATAAATATATTTTATTCAAAGAACATCTCTACTCCCCATCAGGAAAAGAGCACGCACACAAGGGCTATTTGGGTTAAGGCCTTTTCATTTATTAAATAAGCCTCCTCAGACCCCACGTAGAGATGCGTTTCAGCTGACACAGCAGCCTTCCTCAGTCTAATGTGCGCCATTTTGGTTTCAGTTTATATACATTGTTAAAATCATGAACATAGAAAACATCATCATGAGAATAAATATTTGCATGTTCTTAAATATAATTTAATGTAAACAAACTAATAACAAAACATTTATTGTGTATTATAAAATATTTTATCTACTTTTTTTAATTTATAAATAGATGCATCTTCAATTTTATTGGGATATAATTCAATCTATAGATCTCTTTTAATATTAATTAATGTTTAATAAAAAATACTTTTATACGTTAGGTGGGAATTTGTTTTTTAATTTAAACTTAAAAAAAATATATATAATTTAATATGTGTAAATGAAAGACAATTCAGCATAAAGATAATAGTGCTGGGTCGTTTTTTATTTTATTCTACATTTAAAATAAATATATAAAATTAATTTACATGATTATTTTTTATAATTTTTGGAGTTAAATCAACTATTTTATTTTCGTTTTCTTTACAATTCAATATCATACAACAGTTGTGGTGGAGACCTCCGATGGTAAAGTATAGTTAATAATATTAAATGTTTATTAAACTTTATAATACATTTCTAAAAATATGTATTTATTACATAATTAAAAGTAATGTAACTGTATTTTATTAAAAATCAGTGCTTCTTTTATTTATAAGGTAAAAAAGGTTGTTAAATATTGTATAATTCAATACTAAATATGTTTTATTCTTAGTTGTTTTACATTAAATTATATGTATTTATTTATAGCTGCTTTAACAATTTTAAATATTTTGATCTAATTTAACATTCTTTCCTATAAGGGTATAATTTAAGGTCCTGCCTCTATTATTTCCTGTGGGACAATGTGGAAGTATCAGAGCCTGGCCATCTGGTGCTGGACTTTCTCCCGTTTCTTTTTTAGCAGGAGTAGCTCACACTTGTAAATGTAGCTTCACCACCTTTTGCGGAGAGTGGAGACATGCAGATCTACTCTTTTGAGTAACTTTACATCCGAATTTTGTGAACAGCCAGAAACAGTAAAGTTACTCAAAAGTGTAAGAGTAAATTACCTATGTAAATCACTCACAAGTGTAAAGTACCTTTGTGTATAGACCCAGTACAGTATTACTCACAAGAGTAACTTATCTTCAAGAATAGCCCAAGTATTATTCAATTGTTTCTTCTTCTCTTGGTACTCTACAGTAAAACCTGCATCTTTCCATGACCTTGTTTACTCTCTTATTAATATTTCCCAAGTTGTCCGATTGTTGGATTTTTCTAATTTAATTCAGTACAACACCACCTCAACAGTGTTTTAGTTAAACTAGTTTTCTTTGCAGAGGACACTCTTCACCTTCCATAATATCCAACAAGATAAAGATACAGAACACCACAATTCACAGTCCGTAGGAGGTTCTCAACAACCTGAAGAAAAGATGGTGTAGTTGCTATACTTTCCTTTCTGATGTACAAAAATCATGAACTGGATAAGAGTAGAATAACAGGTTCTCAAATATAACATATCAAAAAAACTTTTTTCCTGAAATATTAATAATATGGCAGGACACAGGATCAAACTGTAAAAAATATATTTACCACACATGTTATTTCGCAATAGGTTTTAAAGCTTTCTGCAAAAATATTAACAAAAACTGTAAAATGCCTGCAAAGAATCATAAACAACTGCCTTTGTGGAATAGTAACTTCCTCGTTCGTGAATCCTGAAAATAAGAACTTTCTGAATAAGACACATTTTGTGATTGTTGTGAAATTCCGATTTGTGGTAACAGAGCTGAACAGCTGAAAAATGTAGATAATTTGCCTTAGAAACAAATGCATAAACACGCTTGCCTGTGACCACAACGAGTGAACGAGTGGAGGTGACCAGAGCCGTTATGCTGCCTGACCAGCACTCTATCTGACTGCTCTCTTACTGTTGCTCACTCACACACCATTACTTTCTCGTGGGACTTCAAGTTGATTGTTCTTGGGCTATCATAAGGCAACCCCAATGCAGCACAGCCACGCTCACCTACACGAGCACAATCTCCAAAATCGGGAACAATCCTTGTTGTTGTCAATGTTGCTGCTAAACTTTTTACTGCACATATCATTTTTCTCTTTTCCCAACAAACTCAATCTGCAGCCATGGCCTGCTTCGTCCGATGTGTTCATCATCAGATCAATGAACATAAGCCAGCACAATGCCATGTGGTTCAATCTGCTCATGCTCTCCGCCTCTTCATAAATGTAAGAACCTCTAAACCCTCAGCGAAATATACATTAAGTATATTTTGATCAGAAGGATCAGAAAACTGCCATCCCACAACCCAGAGGAGCTCTCGTGTAAGGATCCCTCCAGAACCCATCATAATCTAGATTTGAAAAAATATGACTACAGAATGCAACAAACAATGCATACAAAAAATGAAACCAGGTTCCAGGAGACCTAACAGTCTCTGAGATGTGGACCCCCAAAAGAATGTATTTGATAGACGAAAAGGTAGGCATTATGTAACATAGGGACCATGAATGTCATCCAACCAAGGTATTTTGGTCTGAAAGCCTTGCGGTCCTACTGTACTAGTAGAAGTTCTTTAGTGAAGATGCCAGCGGTTTTGCCATTTTCGGGGCCTTTATGTAACTCTGTGCAATAATAGTTAGTTTCATACAGAAGCTCGTGGCTACAACCTGACGTGAATAACCTTACAGAAAATAACTATTTCATTAATTAATAAAATTAGCACAAAACTATGTGGGGGAAGAAAGCTATTTTTCATTAAAGCTACATGTTTCAGATCAGACTAGAAATAGGTTGAACAAAAAGGGGGGAAGTGGAAAGAATGGGGAATACAGCAATTCTGAGTTTGAATGCCTGCAAAAGTAGGCCACCGCTTTAAAATCACAAACGTTTATTAACAGTTTGTAATTGCCACCTCGAACAGGCTTCTAAATTCACTCCCGTGAAGATTCGGAGCAATTAGGTGCGATAAAGTTGAGGTAGGGATCACACCCAAATATTTAGTGTGCAGTGTGAGAGTATTTTCATCTAGAAAATAAAGTTTAAATATGCAAATGCAATTTAGCGTTGGATTCTAGAATGCATATTTATTTATTTATTTATTTATTAATGATATTTATAGAGCGCTTGCAAATACCCGTAGGCGTCTCGGCGCTAGACGTAGATATGTAGATCCTGTACGTTTACACATACGTAAATATTAACACATGTAAGTAACCGGGAATTCACAAAAAGATCCAAAATAAAAGTTGAAATGTCCAGTTCTCACACATTCTCATGAGGAGTTATGTAAACCTTTCTGAGTTTGTTGATAGTCAGAAATTTACTCCAAATGTAGGAGGAAACATACAGGAGTAAATCATAATTTCTCCAGAAAGGCTCATGGGTGGCTCTGACTTTTGCAGTTGTCTAACCCGACAGGAGCACTATCTAAAAGCATTCTGCACTTCTCAGATTGTGTTTCTTGCTTCTGAGCTTGTGCCATGTGCTTATCCATTAAAGCTTTTTGTTAGGAAAGTGGAAAATGAGCTAATGGAGCGTTCTCAAACGCTGTTCTTATATGTACAAGGTCCCCAGGGCACTGCTGTAATGGGTTCTGGTCTCAAAGTGGTATAGACTGAAGCCTTTCTGGCATAGGAAAAACATCTTTAATCACTTCCATGCTGAAATGAGAGGAGCTTGGGAATGTGAAACTTCAGTGCACTCTGATTTCATAAAAGAAATCTAAGGACATGTTGCAGATAGATGGATAAATCATCTTGTTAATATATAAAACATTCTCGCGAGATTTCTAGGGTGCCTTTAGAAACCCCCATGCCATAAGCTTTGCACATGCATTGACTGTAGAATGTACAGCGCTATTGTATATCTTTCATATCAGGGCGTCGATGGTCGCTCAAGTTAAGGCATTTTTTAAATGATTTTGGTGAATTATGTCATCTTTAAAACATAACTTTCGCTTCATCAAACTAAAATGCATCAAGGCTGGACTTTGTCTTTCATTGCGTTCAGTGTTTTAGTTGCTAAGCTTATTCTGAAATGCAGGAAACAAGAAAACATCCCAGAAAGGTCAGCTCGTTCTTCCAGGTCAGTACATTAAATACAACTAAACTGGGCCATAGTAGCACCTGTCTGTCAGTTATACCCCTTTGAATGGCAGAAGCACTATACAGAACACTTTATTATATTATCATGGCTACAAGCATGAATGATAATTTAATTAATGCGTTTTTCTATAGCGCGAACATTACCCGAAGGTGTCAGAGCGCTTTATAAAAGAACCAGTTGCGATATATAAGGATTTAGGATTACATGAGTTACATAAAAGATACAAACAGGAAAATAACATTGCAAATGTACAAGTTGTAAAGTCACTCAAGGAAGAGATACAAATGGATAAACCCTAATAATAAATAAATAATAATAATAATAAATCCACATTTGTAAAGCACACACTCACCCGTTAGGGTCTCTAGGCGCTGGAGGCCATTGGGAAGATTAAGCAAGCTATTGCCCAGAGTCACATGGTGCTGGGCTAATCTGCCGCCGGGTATCGAACCGTGATCCCCAGATTCTGGAGTCAGTTGCCCTGGCCGCGGCGCCACACCTCTTTTCCCCTAAGAATCACATAGGAATGGTAGGAGCTGCACTGCTCCCCCTGCAAGAAACCAGAGTGCTGTAACTATACGGGACTGCAGCAGCCCCTCCCGACCTGGCACACACTGCTATCGGCCCATTATCATTTTGAATGCCGGCAATTTTCATATATAGAATGATAATGGGCCTCTCTGTGCAGATACAGCATGGGCTGGGCCTCCTCTTGTCTCAGCCTAGGGCCCGGCATTCGGCTCTCATTCAAGGGCTTGTGTCCACTCACCAGGGGTCAATCTCTGGAGAGGTAGGGGGGTTGCATTTTGGCACTTCTTACAGGGTTAAATACATACTTCATATCTCTTGTGTGCCGAAATTTATAGGCTAGAAACATTTAACTCTGGCGAGTAATGTATCTATTTAAGAGATCTGAGTTTTGCCTTGGCTGAGTTTTGACTCATCATAAAGTAGTGCAACGGGATACTGTGCCTCCAGCAAACAAAATGTGTAACATGCAGATACTTTTTTTTTTTTTAATGTAGACAATTCAGTGGGTTACTGCTTTTTTCACAGTGACCATTCTGTCAATTGAATTCATAAATTACAATCCTAATGTAGCACAGTGAGCTATGAACCCCAATCCAAAAGCAGCAACTTCAAGGCACGTGTTTACAGCATTATTGTTTTTCTCTAATCTTCCATTATTCTAAGGTTGATAAATAGGGATGTCTTTGGATAATAATAATTAATTATAAGCCTACACAACCCCAGCCACTAGGTTATGTTTGAAAGGCAGAGTTTATATTGTTCCAGCCTAAGCAGTCTTAACATATAATGTTAACCAGTATGGATGACATGCGACTCCTACACTTTGTAGTGCTCATTGTCTTAAGCAGGGCCACTAGAATGGTGTGTCCAGGGAAGGCCAAATTATGAGGCAGGGCTGAGTTAATTCAGCAGGAAAAAAAGAAATTAATAGGAGCAATGCATCCCATTTTGGAATAGCATTACTTCATTATTTTGCTATTTTTAAGCTGGTTAACACGGTCTGTGCGTGGGCTGCATCTCATTAGTACCACTTTAACACCCAACTGTAGCAATAAGCAACAGAAAGGGGACCAGCTACCCTTTGCAAATGTCCTTGCACTGCGATGAAACCTTTTTTAAAGTCACTTTTGAATCATTTGAGCTAGAATATGCATCAGATCAAATATGTGGAAAATGCAGCAAATCTATAATTATGTGAAAATCGCAGCTGTCGGACAAATTAATAATTCCAGTGGCCTTGGTCTCGGGTAACATTTCCTATACATTGGCTTACACACTTATACAAGCCATTGTGTCTGCATAATATGTGTACAATCACATCTCTCTCTCCTAGTTCACCCTCCTCCCCTTTAAACTATGCCTCAGTCTACTAGCAAGTTTGTTTAATATTTACATGTGCTGCAGTAGTCTGTTCATTTCCTGATCGCAAATAAACATCTGAGAATAATAAACTGAAGAACAGTGCTTTGATCGAGATAAGTTAGCTCGGTCAGCCTTAAAAGATGTGTGACTTAATCTTTATTTTGCAGGTCCAGTTTCAGTTTTTTAAAATATGACTGCTAGCTTGGTGAGGAATCAGGGATTGGAGTACTTTTGTTTGCGAGGATGCAGAAATCTCTGCCAACCATTTTGCTCTATTAAATCCCCAACCACTGCTTCAACAATTTATGTAGAGCAGAGTGTATGCAATGTTGGTGTATTCCGCAATGGATACAAAAGTACTTTAAAAAAAAATTACAAGGTAAAACATGAAGCAGGCTATGAATCTACCCTTCCTGAACTGCACGAGGATGCACTTCTTCTCATTATGTCCAATGTGTGTTAATGTGTATTTTTCATGGCTCCCCATGCCACCAGCTTCATTTTGCCGGGTGATTTCTGATGATCATCAGGTCAATAGCATTGAAAGTCCACTCTCATATGGATGGTTGAGTGACCACGGTGATGTCCATAGGTTTTCTGTGTCTAGCAGACTGTCATGGTTCACGGTGTGTCGAGGCTGCTGTGAAATGGTGCACTGTGTGTTCAAGTTTCTGAATTATGATGATTCATGGTTGGATCAGGCTGGTATATGATGATTCTCTGCCTGTCCAGGATACTTTATGACTTGTCCTGGTGTGACTTGGCTTGTGTCCGAAGGCTTAGTCAGCGGTCTGATGGTGAAATGCGATCATGCTACTGTATGATGGTTGACAGTGTGATGCGGCTGTTATCAAATACCAACACTGCTGTCACTCCGATCACTTTTATAGGTAGGCTGCTGCTTGATGCTCCGTATGTGCCAAGTCTTGGTCGAGTTATGCCACAAAATGTTTTGAGAAAGCCCCGCCCATAGAACCTATTAAACTGAACTGTAGTACAGCTTAGCGTGTGCATGGGGGCTAAATAGGAGGCTGTTTGATGCATATCCGCACTATCATGGAGTGCTCTTGCAGAATCAGTATTTAAGTTGTCTTGGAGATGGTTAGTTGAGGCTAAAGTAAGTTATATTTGGAAAGACTCTGGGTAGCTCGGAGTACAATCGTAGGGTTAATACAAAAACAATATATAATGAAGGGAGGTCTTTAATCACATCAGTGTTTGGGGGGAGTCTCATGAAGAAGCATGTGAATTAACCGTTTATTGGTGCGTAGACTCTAGCTGGGGTGACAAGAATAAAATATGATCTAGGTCAGGGGTCTCCAAACCGGTCCCGGAGGGCCGGATCCATGCCAGATTTTTGGGATAACCCCATTGAGATACATGTAGTAATTTTAAAAATCTGGCATGGATCCGGCCCTCCAGGACCGGCTTGGAGACCCCTGATCTAGGTACTACATTACATAGTGGATTGCCGGAGGCGGGGCATAATGGAATGAAAGAATATTCATGTATAGGTCTCATTACTTTTCAAATAGTTACTGTTGTGCAAGAAGATAACTGTCTCCCCCATCTGAGGACGTCCAACCTTCGGAGGTGTAGGAGCATGCATCTAGTGTCATTATGATCTGAAGACATAGCCTGGTACACAGATGTCTTAACGATCTTTAATATCAAAATAACTTACAGTGTCTATGCTAATTTCCCTAGGTGTAAACCACTCTCCCTTCACACAATTGTATAATAGGAGGAACTTTATACAATTTGGAAATAAGGTTTCTGAATGTGTAAACTGGACCTATGAGTCACATTAGAATCTCACCCCTCACTTTCTAACCAGTGGTGAGTAAGGAATGCCCTTAACACAGGATGCCAAAGTTCTGAATTCACCTGTAGCCCCACTGGAGACAAGCCAAGATAATTTAATTTATTTACAGAGGCATATTGACTAGGTCAGATGGTTTCATCTAGTAAGTCCACTTCTGCCACCATGCCTTTAATTCACTGAATCACAATTTAGAACATGTGCATCAATCCTGATAATGCCGCCTTTGCCCATCACCCTTTCCATCTCAAATACGTGGGTACGAGTAATGGCAAAATGGTCATCTTTAGCAGAATGAATGAGATGACGAGCAACAAAACACCATGTATCTTCTCTATAGCACCACCCACAAGAACACCCTGAATGTACGAACTACACACCCTTGCACAACCAGCCTAGGAGATAGTGCACAAAGTCTAGCAAGTTATCGCACATACTACCCAGTCTTTTCTTGATTTTAGAAGGTGAATGGGCAATATATAAGCCTTTACATTTTGGTTTCAGCTTGTCAAAGAGCTATGTGTTCAAGCATTGAGAGCAAATGTCAGGCTGTATCCTCCGACAAATGTGTGCTTATTTCCTTCACATGTGGATTGGTGTTTATACACTCAAAGAGAGAATAGTAAAGTGGGCTAGTGGACAGTCTTGTTATGGAGGTAAAGGGTGTGTGAAAATAAAGGCTGTAAGAGGGTCCGTTTTTTTTTATAACATACAACAACCTTTAAATACCTGTAAATGAACTGTGCATATGTTTCAAAACAGGTCAGCAGCTTGGAAACCACAAATGGACCACTTGTTTGTAACACAGAAGTGTGCTGGAAGCAGACTTTTAAATAGGATTAAAACAATCAAGACACTTTGCTTGGTGATGCTCAAATGCTACATATTTGCTGAAACTACATTTCCACACATTATTATTTGTGTGCTATATAATTTTATCAGTAAAATTGCATGTTGCCATTTTGCTTCTATTTCAATGGAAAATGCTCTGTATGTAAAAGACAGTGCATCCTTCTGCCCTACAATAATGCCTCAACAACGTATACACGTTATAGTCTGTAGCACACTTCTGTGCATCAATGAGAATCTGCAGTTTACAGCTCACAGAAATGAAACAGCCCACTTAGAATACTAATTTCCCATACAGAGGTAAAATAAGGAGTGTTATGGGGCTAGCCAGGGAATTATATAGTAATGTCAACTGTTTTTGACCCGTTCTTGCCCACTATAATACCATGACACTCAGCAGAGTGCAGCCAATTTAAGTTCATGAAGGCAGGTTAATAACACCCTTTTCCTGCTTAACCCCTTCCCTGCTGGGCACTTTCCCCTGCTGTGCTGGTGGGAGGGGAAGGGGCGCGCGCGCAGCGCCCCGGTGCTCATGACGAGCTCAGCTCATCATGAGCCACAGTGCTTCCGTGCCCATGACGAGCTCAGCTCGCCAAGGCCAAACCCGTTTCTTTAGAACGCTCAGCACAGCAAGGGAATTAGCCCAGCGTGCGAGCTTTCTAAAGGCCATGACAAGCTCAGCTCGTCATGAGCACCGGAGCACTGCAGCTCATGACTACCTGAGCTCGTCATGAGCCTGCAAGGAGTTAATGCTCTTACGATTACACAAGACCTGTCTGCTATGGGCCTTATTTATTTATTTTTTTATAAAGTTTTATACAGCGCAAACTTGACCCAAGAGGGCATCAGAGCGCTCCACATTCAGGACTGTTGCGTTCAAAGCCACATCAGCCACAAGAGCATAGCAAGGCACAGTACACAAACAATGTTGCGAAAATTCGTAGGAGGGAGGGGAGGAAGGAGTAATAGCGGGAAACGCGGAGGAACTGTGCCCCATCACTCAGTACTGTACCAGCCCCTAAATCAGTCATCACCGACTGAACAGACATTGAATACCTTAATCAACCCAACACAAAGCTGGCCACTCAGATGACTGTACTCCAGTCCAGTCCAGCCCTGCAGGCCCCAATTAGCTACTTTCTATGCGTGCTGCTTTACATCGGATAGTGGCACTCTGATATGTAGTAACAAAGTCCATCCGAGCAGATCTTCCTGAACACTTCTCTCACAAAACATGCCTGCTCAGGACCATGAACTGTAAACACAATATCAGACTGGACAACCCAGTGAGAACCATATCGAATATGATCATATGAAATACCACAAAAAGACCTGCACAGTTGCTCAAAGCTGCGCGAATACCGAAAAACTAAAGAAGTGCACGATTGTCTCAACCCAATATAAACTTGTACTTATGTTGGTTGTCTATTTACCTACTAACGCGCGACCGCCTCTGACGCGTCTGTAAAAATTACCCTTAGTCTGCACATTTTTGTCCTAAAATTGACCTTCTGCCCCGATTTTTTGTTCGGAATTGACCCTTTGTCCTGAATTTTTACACTCGCCATCCTGAATTTGCACCCATGCCAGTTGATCACCCTAGTAGCATTTGATATTCCGGAACCAACCCTGATTAAGATGGGTTTAATTTACTGCTGCAGTAACGGTCTGAACCACAGAAAAAAGACGAACTGCATCCCCAATACTCTATGTTCATGGAGACTAACTACTACAAGGTTTAACCACATGCACGCTAGCGGTTTTCCCGCCGAGCGCTGCGATTTCAAAAATCCAGCGTTACGTGACAAGGTGAACTCGTCACACGCACAGCACAGGTAACGCCCATGACGAGTTGACCTTGTCACACGCATCGAAGGGGTTAAACAGTATTGTAAAGCAAAAAAAAAGTTATTAATTCCATTATATACAAACAAACAAGACACCTTGATCATGGCACAACAAAAGCCCCTGCGCTGCAGAGGGACCACCCCGCTTACATTTTTGCTGTCTCTCTTGCAGCTGTTTCTTGCACTGTATCCAACACTACACTGAGTGGTTTTGAGGTCATCCACTTTGCTCAAGACTGGATGACTTTCTTGTCTCTCTTAGTTCCAAACTTTTTTCCCACTGACTGTCTTTCCTCCCTACTCTGTGTTTGTTCGGCTTCAGGACCAAAGCTTATTTCCCCTTGCTTTTCATTGTATAAAATGTATTCTTTCACTGCTAACAGCATGGCATTTTTTTTCTTTTTTTTCTTTTTGTCTTTCCTTGTTTAATTTCGTATTTAGCACTCCATAGAAGTGCATGTCTTGCTCCTCCGAGTTAATACTTCAAAGTACACTTGCGCTCTTTTCCTGCTCTCCAAACTCTCCTTGTCCCCAATTTCAACTAAAGAAACAAAGGGCCTCATTTATGAAAAGTGACGCATCGCTGCGTGAAAACAGCGATGTGCCACTTTTCATTGCACCCTCCTTGCGACACCAATGATGCGTCATATTTACAGTATGACGCACCATGTCGCAAGGAGTTACAGATACGTCAGTATTTCTGACGTATCTGTAGGAGCAAATGTGACGCATTGCTGGAGTGTGTCACAAAAGTGACGCAACTCCAGCAATGTGTCCTTTTGACGCATTTGAGTCCAAGAAGTGGCGCAGTGAAATCTCATAGATTTCACTGCGTCACTTCCATGACCCTTTCTTGCGCCAATACGCCCCCCTTGCATACGTTATACCTGGGGCAGGTATAATGTGGCACAGGGGTTTACAAAGTGACCCATCTACCTAGATGCGTCACTTTGTAAATATGGTGCAACAAGGCACATTTTTTACGCTGCTGGTGCGTCACAAAAAGTGACGCACCGGCGGCGTAAAAGTGACGCACTGCCTCATAAATGAGGCCCAAAGTCTTCCAAAGTTTTATAATGTCCAGTTGCCACTGTTGGCCTTGCTATCCCCATCATTTTAAAAGCATCCAGTACTGGATCAAGTTTAACAAAGTATTTTGTAACTTTTGGACAAACAAGCCAACTACATTCAAAACATACTTATGTTATTGAGAGATTTTAAAGTTTCTGTGATTATTTTCTAGATGCAAGTGATTGGAAAAGGTTTTTTGTATTGTTCTGATGCATTTCAGCAGTCAATTACGTCTTATTTTCATGGTATAATATTATTCAAGAGTTTTTATGATGCTTACCAAACAATACAACATTTTTAGGAATGAATGCTTCTGGCTGCATAGAGATTTGTTTAACCTGCATGCCAAAGTGTTGAATCTAAAAGCAACCAGGACTCAACCTTCTATAATTTCGAAGAGGCTAAAATGAATAGCTATTACTGTGATAATAATCCACCCATCAGATTTAGAAGCAGGTGGACCATTGGTGTAATCACAGCAGAGAATACACTGTCTCCGCCATGGTTGTACCCCTTCGACAACCCAGCAGAGTAAGGGCTGCCAGAGGTTGACCTCTATGTCAACCCGCACATGCGACCATTGTATGGCAAGACATGAGCTTATTTTGGCTAGGAAAAGATGGAGTTAGATTGCGGGCTGGAGATCCAAATGTGGTTGAGGAAAAGGCCAGCATGAGAGAGCCTGTTGTTTGCTCTAAGGATTCTAAGAAGACACTCTGAGTCCCTCCGTCCCTCCCGTTTGCCCATACTTACTCCATCACTTACCTGCCTGTTGATGTGCCTGTATCTTGTAGAATTCCTCTATTACTGCAACCCCATTTGCAGGTTGCATTCTCGCTGGAACTGAGCATGGGTGAGAAACAGCACTTGCTCATTGGCCGGATGGGGACCAGGGCCTGCAGTCATGCTGGAGAAAATCTTCCAGATCCTTGCAGTGTGCGGGTTGCATCGATGCCAAGCTGGAAGATGTCAGACCCATTAGAGTCCAGAATTGTTGGAACTAGTTGGACGGCAGCCTGTGCAACTCTTACTGCAGTTTCCTCAGCATCCATGGAGGGGAATGGGTCATTTGATAATAGTGTAAGCTCTGCTGCACAGAACACCCCAGACACTGTGGAGCAGCCTCATCTCATGGAGACAGCTAAGGGCTCTTTGTGATCCAATGAGAATGACTCTGGTGATCAGCTCCTGCCTATTTTCAAAGGTTTTTTTTGCTTGGAGGTAAAAAGTCAGAAGTTGCCCGCTTTGATTAGCTCCCACAATGAGTCTGTAACCCAATCTGCATCTAGACTGCCTGATAGATAGGTCAATCAAGACAATAAAGCTGAAGGACTGACTAAGACATCCACGGTTATGTCAATGTGCAATAACAGAGGTCCTGTCTAGTGGGGGTAAGGAAGCATGGGCCAGCTTGTACTGATAAAACTTTGTTAGAGTCAGGTTTGGTAAACTCTTTAAGTGTCTATTCCTCTACTCCGGCAGATGGACATGCATACTCCAAGATGACTTCAATTAGGAAAAATATGCTCCGCTCCGCACCTGTAGCATCACCTGCTCGGATACTATAATAGTTTCTTCCCCCTCCCTTAAATTAAAGCTAGTAACAGCTCCACAGGTAATGGTAATTGGTTTGAAAACTCTAGAGAATGGTTCCATTACCTGATTATTCTGATATTGACTCAGACATGGCAAATAATGCAGGCTTGGTTTCTAGTTCAGATAGCAGCTGTGAGTAGGGGGTCATGGACAGTGTTGATAAAATGAACAAAAATTGAGTACAATGAACTGTTCTAAGCAATCACCACAAGGAGGCGGAGGAGGAGGCAGAAGGTTCATAACAGCTACAGTGGAACCTGTACGCAAATTACTTAGCAGATACAACTGTTCTCCAACAAGTCTCACCAGGCACAACCCCTGACTCATCTATCACCTTGCGTGAGGAGAGCCCGGAGGAACATCCTGCTCTTGCATCTGTATATAACTGCCTCTGCCTACACAGAGTAGTTGTAGGAGAGTAGGATCTGCTCTTATGGTTACCCCCACTTTTTGCTGATGTTTCACTGTTTTTTAACTATAGTCTGGCTGGGGCCCTGCTATCCAGGACCCCAGCCTAGCTGCTTCCTCTCTAAATTTATTCCATGTACTTTAGGTACACTACAGTTTGGTTACTGGGGTACCCTTGAGTCCCTAGCAAATGGTACACCACATATAAACCAGTCACCCCTATGGAAGGTCTTATCAATCCTGAAGGCAAGTTGCTTGGTTTTGTGTGAGAGGGTGCCCATGCATGAGCAGGGCCCTTCTGCAACCTTCGGAATCTATTCTCTAGGGCTGTTCTGTGATGCAGCCAGACCATATACTCTTAAGTGCATTATAACCTCGCGGTAAATGCTAACTTTGGAATGGCTGCACAGAAACACGCTGTGTTTGGTGTCAAACACTTTGGAATCCTACCCCTGCCAGTTCTGGGATGGGGGTAGAATTCCACCCTTCTAGAGGGAGAGACATGTACACACTGGTATACCCGGTCCCAGTTTTAAGTAGCCCTGGCATCACAAAATGGATAATGCAGCCACAGACTCGAGTCTGGCCTCCTGCTGCTGGACGAAACTCCGGCAGGGGAGGCCTGGACAATAGGTTTCCTATCACAGGGAGGTGTAACCACCTCCAAGACAGGCCTTAGTGGATTGGGGCTGCGTGGGAGCATCCAAGAGTGCTTTGAAGTCTGCACTGGGGGCACATTTGGTGTCCCTGTGCATAGCTCAGTTCAACCCAGTTGCAGGGGCTACCAGCAACAGCCACGGAATGAAACTGGACAAAGCAAATGGGTGTAGCCACCCCTCTTTCCAAACCCTCCCATAGGTGGGTCCCCAGAGAAAGTCAAACCACTTCTTTGGGTATAAGAAAGGAACCCCTGACTACAGGACTTTAGATTACACCTGGACGACACTCTGCTACAAATTTCCTGGAACTTCAATGATCTACAGGACTAGATGACTGAAGAATCTACCTTGGAGTAAAGGAGTTACTCCCCTGCTTGGCAGACACCAATGAAGCATTTGCCGGTCTGCATCTCCGAAGCTCCTGCCGGACTCTGAAGTATTTGCAGCCCAAGAGGTGGATTTCCAGACTTCTCAGAAGCCGACCCGAGTCCCCAGCAAAGCTGAGATTCGCAGCCCTTGTCAGTGAGGTGGAACCGGAACTCCTGGACACCATGCACATTTGCAAGTGCATCAGCTTCTCAACGTTTTTTGAAGCTGTGCTTTGGGTTACTTGTAGCCTAAGCCCCGAGCACTTTTGGCACTGATGAGTGCTGGCCTGGACTCCACAAGTGCTCTGTGAGCCAGTTCTGTGTGTTTCCACTTGAGGCCTATTAAAAGCCATGATGCAGGATAATTAGATTCACAGCAGGCTTTATTTAGATACAACCACTGACAAAACGTCGGTCTGATCTCCTCCTTCTCCACGGTCAGAAAGCCCCAACCCACTCCATGAGGTAATCAGATTCTAGTTCCATTACAAGGCATATGAGAGAACTGAAAGTTCTAAATCAAACTTAAAAGTAAATTACAACACATCCCCTTTACAAAAATAAAAGAGCAAATGAGATGTCAACTCTTCTTATCAATGATAAAACATAAGAAAGAAAGATAAGGATAAAAAAAGAACAAGAGAAGAAAACATCATAGTAGCAAGTATAGATAAATATATAAATGAATAAAAGACCACTATAAGACAGAAAATTTTAATATAAAACATAATCTTTGAATTTAACAGGTACATGTTTGAGTCTAGTTGAGTTGTAGTTGTTTGTACCTCTATCCAAAGAAACATCAGAACAATCACTGGATGCACAATAATTTGCTTCAACAAATTTAACCAACCTACACATACTCCACGTACAACCATTGTCCAAAGTCACAACATTCTTCTTACCTGCAGTGATGACAAAAGGGCCAAGAAGATTACACAGTCCTTTGTGACCACGCTTGTTTTTTTTTACCCAGAAACAATCACCCAGATTCCATCTTCTTTTCTTGACTGACATCTTGTCATCATACCGCACTCGTTATCTCCTCAGGCTTTCATTCACAGCATTGCTTTTCCATTCAGGAAGCTACACCGGATTTAATTTAGAAGTTGCTAATCTCCCCCTCAAAGCCTCAAAAGGCGACTTCCTAGAAAAGGCATTAGGAACTGTTCTGTGTGCCCACCAAATCTCCCGCAACACATTACTGAAAGAAACTCCAGAATCTAGTGCTCACTGAGCACAACTTTTTACAACTCTATTCATCCTCTTCGCGAGATCATTAGCTTGTGGAGAATATAAGGCAGTCTTCATATATATTATGCCTAGACCTTCAAGAAAAACATGCATCTCAATGGAGGTGAATTGCACCCCAGTATCAGTGATTAAGTATCTTGAAATCCTTCTGAAGTAAAAACATCCTTCAAAAATTCTATCACAGATCTGGAATTGACAGTACACATGCACCTAGAAAGCACTAACTTTGAGGAGTAGCCCACTAAAAGAACAACAAACCTCTAATGGGAAGGCATCAATTCCAAAGGCCCCATAATGTCCAACCCCAACTTGGTCCAAACTTGGTCCGGCACCTCCACCGGTGAGAGAGGAACATGATTGGTCACATGAGACTTATCATTGATGGCACATAAATGTGAATCTCGTACCACACTTTCTACCATTTGATCCATTCCTGGCCACCAATATCTCTTTCTGACACGTGCTTTCGTAAGGCTCCTTCCCAAGTGTCCTTCATGGGCCAAATGAATAACTTTACCCTTGATCTCATCAGGTGGAATCTTCCTGTCACCCCTCATCAAATTCCTTTTGCAGAAGGATAAATCATCCCTTACAGACCAAAAGGGTTTCAAAGCTGAATCAAGATCCTTGTAACTTGGCCAACCCTAAGATATAACCTCACCAAGGGAGATAAATACCTTATCTTTGGCAACCCAAGATGACCACTCCTTCTCAAATAATCAATTCTCCATCAACCAATTCATACATTCAATTTCTACTCACACCTCTTGAGAATCCACCGGCAATCTAGACAAGCAGTCAGCCGACTTATTATCCAAACCTGAAATATAGTGCAAACGGAAATTAAATTCCTGCAACCCTTCACTCCATCAGTTTAATCTAGGAGTCATGTGATCACTGTGATGACTTGAGAAAATTTGGACTAGAGGACGATGGTCAGACTTCACTACAAATGGAATTCCCCACAAATAAGATTTGAAGTGTTGTATCGCCCAGTACACCCTCAATGCCTCTCTCTCAATACAAGAATAATTAGCTTCCGACCTTCCTAAGGGCTCTGGAGGCAAAGGCCACAACTTTTTCTTCCCTGTTCACTACTTGGGACAGTACTGCGCCCAGTCCTTTAAGAGTGGCATCAGTCGTAAGAATAGTCCTCAACTTGGTATCAAAGTGACCCAGCGTTGGCATCTTCCCAATTTCAGACTTGACCAAATTGAAAGCTATCTCACACTCTGGTGTCCAGACAAAATGTGTCCCCTTTTTCAATAAAACTCTGATTGGCTCAACCACACTCGCAAATCCCTTCACAAACGTAGAGTAAAACTCTGCCATTCCCAGAAAAGATCTAACTTGTTCCTTATCTTGAGGTGCAGGAGCTTTGATAATGCTTTCAGCAAGCTGTAACTTTGGCTGTACATCCTCACCCGAAATAACATGACCAAGATAAGTTACAGATCCTAGACCAATTCGGCATTTGTCTTTTTTGACTGTGAGTCCTTTTTCCTTTAATCTACTTAGAACAGATCTTAAAACTTCCTCATGTTCACTCTCACATTTACCATAGGCTAAAATTTCGTCTTGGAAAAACAAGACATTGGGAAGATTTCCTAGTATCAATTTATTATCCTCTGGAAACAGGCTGCCGCTGAGGCTAGCCCAAAAGGCATTCTCAGAAATTGATACGCCCCCAAAAGTGTAACAAAGGATGTCAACTGTCTGGAATCTTTGTGAAGACTTATTTGATGATAGGCGGACGACAAGTCCAAAACACTAAAAATCTTAGCCCCCTTTAACCCCTTGCGTGCTGGTGACGGCTCCCGTCCATCATTAAACAACAAAACAGGAGTGCCAATACTGATACTCTATTTGATATCTTATTTTATCAACCAAAAGAAGTCGCATGATCAAAAATGGGAGATGCTATTCAATAGCTGTTTTATTATACAAAATGAAATTTAGAAGGTACATTTGTTTTAACTTTCAATATGTACTGTCAAAGAACAGAGCATTTTCTATACAAAATGAAGAAAGTGGACACAAAACAGGGCAATAAAATCAACCATACATTCATAAGTCAATCATGTCACAGTCATACCACAAACCTTCACACATTCATACTACAGTACTTAACTTAAATTGAATAAAGAATAAACCGATAGGTTAAGTGTTAGGTCTGCTGTATAAATAAAAATATTTACAGTGATTTATACAATACACTCATTAATTTGCATTTGAATCCAATGAATTATAGAAATTAGACAAGGAATGGGTGTATAATTCGTGGCACCTAGTGTGGCAACAGATCAACACTAGGGCAGTAGGCAAGGAGGGAGAAGACGCTGGACAAAAGGAGGCCTACGCGTTTCAAATCCCTAGGATTTTGGAGGGATTCTCATCAGGGCCAGATCACTCTGAAAAAGAAAAGAAAAGAGAACCTATGTACACAGTTTTTTTAAAAAGAGGGGGCAGAACACTGGCGAGCACTACAACACCCAGAATGACCTCTGCTTACCAAAAGGGGACGTGTATCCAATGGAGCAGATCGAAGAGTGGAAAAATAGGAGTCACCTATAAACATAAATCCAAAAACAAGGAAGAGAAAACAGGAAAGGATGTGTCAGCTCCTGTGTGTACTCCCAGATGCCATGTCAACTAATACAGTGTACAAGTGTTTTAAAACAGATACCTCTGAGATGGATGGTGTTGTGTCCTAGACCATGGATTGGGCAGGGGGAAGGCTGACCTGCAAAGAGATACACTTCATTAGTGCAAGACCGTGGTGGGGACGAGCGTTTTTGGAGAGGCAAACGGAGAAACCTCTTACCCGGGGTTTGAGCAGGCCGCGCTGCGGAGAGAGATCGTTTTTCTTTTTTTCTTGGTCGCTAATTAGGTCGAGGGCGATTTCCTGGTATCCAGGCTAAAAAGAAGTTGGATGGCATATTAGTATCGAGAACGACGTGGAGATTTTGAAGAAAGGTAGCAGGTGAAAGACCTGAATCGGCTTACCGGGATCGACAGTCTAAGTCAGCGTAACATGATCCAACAAGCATTTCAGTCGGCACTGCTTCCTCGCGCATGCGCTGAGCATGTCGATTGGGAACACGAGCTCTTCATTTAGAGCGGAGCGCTGATTGCTTGGGCATGCGCATGAATGGTGACTAGTGTCCAATGTTGCGTGGTAGGTGAACCGGGGTGGAACAACGTGCGCTATGGATCCGCGGGGTCAATTATGATATTGGTCCCTTTATTGGAAGGGAATTCTGCTTGGTTGGGCATTTGTCCCGGTGGACAATAGTAGCCAAGTGATGTGTTCCAATACTAAAAAAGGGGGTGGTCTGTTCTGAGACTCAAGGTGATATAAAATTGCACTTTGGGTGTATTAATATGAAGACATCTGATTCTATAATGGAATTTATGCAGGTATGGGTGAACTTACAGGGATGGAAATAATACTAGGATCCTAAAGTTTATATATTTCGGATAATTCATTTAGTCCCCTTACTGCTGTATCGAACTTCACAATTAGATATGCTTCACGTTTAGAGAGTTTTTGGTCCAAGTCCCCACCACGTGGGTCTTTTTCCACGCGGGAGATAACGGTCCATTTGAGGTCATTTATACGATGTTTGCAACGGTTCCAATGATTAACCAAAGGTGCATTTTCTACTTGATTTTTTATTCTTGATTTGTGTTGGGCAATTCTATGGCGGATATCTTGGTTAGTCTTTCCGATGTACAGGAGTCCACATGGGCATAACACTCCATACACTACGAACTTAGACTTACAATTGCTAAAGGTCTCATGTTTCCACGAGATGCCATGATGTTGAAATAACGATCCCTCTATGGTAGGTTCACAACACAAGCACGTAGTGGCCGATGATGGGGGCCAGTCCCATCATTTCTCTCAAAGATGGTTGTTCTTCTTTTTTCATAGCTGCTCTTACTACATGATTTGCAATACTGTTCTCTTTTTTGAACGCAAACAGCGGTGGTGCATGTAAACTTTCATCCAAGTTTTTTATTAGGTGCCAATTTTGTCCAATGATTTTTTTGAGGTTATTGGCATTAGGACAGTAGGTGGTTACACAAACCTGTCGTTGAAGCTTGGATTTGGTTTTTCGTTCAAGAAGACTTTCTCTGGGTATCCATCTCGCCCTTTTCATTGAATTGCAGACCAGTTTTTTGGGATAACCGCGGTCACACAATTTGGACACTAGATTTTCTGAGTGGAATTTGTAGTCTTCAGTGGAAGAGCAGTTTCTACGGATACGTAGAAATTGGCCGAATGGCAAATTTTCTTTTAGGCTCCTCGGATGATTGCTGGAGAAGAGTAATGCTTTATTGCGATCTGTGGGCTTGGTAAATAGTGATGTTGCCAATTTACCGTCAGATGGAAAAACTTCCAGGTCCAGGAATGAAATTTTAGACGCTGAGTGTGATATGCTGAATTGTATGTCTATCGTTCTAGTATTGAGCCAATTGAAGAAAGATGTTAAATTTTCTTCACCGCCAGTCCAAATCATGAAGACGTTGTCTATAAAGTGCCACCATGTGGCTTTGTATTCACTGAAAGGGTTGTTATTGTGAACATAGGTGTCTTCATAGAGCGACATAAAAAGTACCGCCAGCTCTGGGGCAAAGGGACACCCCATGGCAACTCCTTTGACTTGGAGATAGAATTCATTTCCAAAACAAAAGTAATTTCTTTTTAAGGCAAAAGTCGCTAAATCGACTAAGAATTTAGTTGGCACCTGAACTGGTTTAGGTCTTGAATCCAGAAAATGTTGCAATACTGCCACAGCTTCATCTTGGGGTATTTGCGTGTAGAGTTGTGTGACATCTAGGGTGACTAACAGGTCATTGTCCTTGGTGAATTTAGCCATCTCCAACTTATTGATGAAATCAGTCGTATCTTGTAAGTACAAAGAAACACAGTCCATAAATTGTTTTAAGAAGCAATCGACGTATTTGGCTATTGGCTCAAGTAGTGAGTCACATCCTGCCACAATAGGCCTACCCGGTGGCTTAGTTAGGTGTTTATGGACCTTCGGTAGGACATAGAACATGGGTATCTTGGGGTGTTTGTTTTGTAGATATTCCAGTTCTTTCGGGCCTAGAAAACCTTCATCAAATCCTTCCTGGAGTATAGGAAATAAGAGGTTTTGAAATTCTGATGTGGGGTCCTTTCCAATTTTACGGTAGCAAGTCCAATCGTCTAACTGCCTCATAACTTCGGCGGTATAATCTTTGGTGTCCCAAATGTCGATTGAGCCGCCCTTGTCAGCTTGTTTGATTGTTACTGTGTTGCAGTAGCGGTCGGCAGTAGGTGTTTCTATAGGGCGGTGACGTGGGCAGGAGGAGGGGCAGGGTGGGGGGAAATAATGTATGGATTACGGAGTTTTACAGGTAAGTAAACATTTAAATACATAAAACGAATTTCGTTGCGCACACTGCATCACATTTGGTGATGCAGTGTGCGCAACGAAATTCGTTTTATGTATTTAAATGTTTACTTACCTGTAAAACTCCGTAATCCATACATTATTTCCCCCCACCCTGCCCCTCCTCCTGCCCACGTCACCGCCCTATAGAAACACCTACTGCCGACCGCTACTGCTGTGTTGTCATTTCTCAAAGTTGTTAAGGCATTGGTTTCTTCTTTCGAAGTATTGAATTTTATGAACTTTTTTTGTTTCTCCATCTCAGAGATGGCTGAGAGGACTGTCCTTTCAAATGTTAAGATTTCCTTAGGTACTTTGTTGCCTGGAGGACAAAAGGTAGATTTTTTGCGAAGTCCTGTCACTTCAGATAGTATTGGAGTGGGATTGGTTGAAAAGAACATAGTGAGACATAGTTTACGGCAGGACTCTATGAATTCAGTCTTCATTTTTACAAAATCGGTTCTTTTTGACGGAACAAAGCATAGTCCTTTGGATAAGATACTTTCTGCGGCCGCCGTTAGGATTCTGTTTGAGAGATTGAAAATTGGGGTTACTGCTAGTTTTTTTTTTTTTTACTGTTGGCGGCGGGTGGTCATCTCCCATGGTTGGTTGTATCTTTGTTTTCCTCTTGAGCTCGTTTGGCCTCTCCCTAAAAAAGAGTTTGATGATTGTCCCTGAGGCTGTTGTATCTGGTTCCATTTTCGGTTCCTGGTTGGTCTGCTGTTACTGTTGTCACTGTCCTCGCCGGAGGACGATGTGTCCGAGAATGTAATTAACTTATTGCGAGATCTACCTCTGTTATCAGGAAGGTATCTTCTAGAATCCGTTTTGGTGTAGAAATCCGCTTGGAGGAAAGGGTAAACGTTTTCAAGGGAAAAGTTTTTTGTCCTTCTCAAACTGATTTGATTTTTGTGTGATGGTGAAGTCCTTGAATTCCTGGATTTCCTTTTCTACTTTTTCTAGCAGAGCCTTTGAATCCGTAATCGTTTGGTTGTTACTAATTTCTACTTCTAACTTGGCTATTTCCTCTAGTTCGTTCTTTGAAATCCTAGAAGCTGTTTTAATAGTAAGGACCATAAGGTCCCTACTGCATTTTGTTTCAATGAAACTAAAACCCTTCTTGAATAAGGGGTCCTCAGTGAATATCATGGCATCATGGCACTCAGTGCTCATGTGCTGATGACGGCCAGGAGCCGTCACGACCACGCCCGCGATCAGAATGTGCCGCACAGGAGCGGAATTCTGGCCGCGGGCAAGGAGTTAATAAACTTATGGACTCAGATATGTTCGGAAGGGGCTGGCGTTCTACCCAGATCCATTCATTTAATCCGCGCAAGTCTACACACATTCTCACTGCAGATCCACCATCCTTGGGTTCCAAAACAAAGCTTCGATCTCCTCAATCACCCCCAATTTCGGCAATCTTTCAAGTTCAAGTCTCAACGGCTCAACCACACAGGGTTTGGCATAATCTTTGAGGATAATCCTATGATCAAAACACTTGAGACAACCTAGGACATCAGAAAACACTTATGGAAACTCCTCAAAATACTTGTTATTAGTATCCATACCATCAATTGGCAAAACACTTCCAAATGAATTCACACTTACATCATCCATCAACATGACTTGCTCCTCCGGGTTCTTGGCATTGGGGTTTAAAATGATGCCTAAATCACGTTGATGTCTCCAACCAAGGAGATTATCACCTCTCACAGCCAAATAAACATTTCCCAGAGTCTCTTTCCCTGTGAACACAATCTTTGCAGTCACATATCCAAGAATATCTACACAAGAGCCTTCATAACTACGAGGAGATATATCTGGAGGCATAAGCTTCACAATCTCCAACCCAACAACCTCATCCCATATTTTGTTCCCAATCAGTGTAAAAGGGGAACCAAAATCTGCCATAACAGTGAAGTCATTTCCATTCACAGTAATCGCAGTAATCACACAAAATGGCTTTAAAAAAGTCCACTTTGCCCTCATCAACAGAAATACTAGAGATGACTACAGTGTGGATGCTATCAGAGGAATTCTTTACAGTACGACTTTTCTTTGATGATTTACAAACACGCGTAATGTCCTTTGATCCCACAGTTGATACATACAGATTCCTAGCATAACAGTTGGGAAAGCTAGAAGAATGAAACTGCCACATCTGTAGCAATGCACTCTTTGATTGTCACAACTGTTTTTGTCACGATCAAAAAGACGTTGTTGGCGAGGGTCACGATCATTGCGTGGTTGAACATGCTTGCTCAGGATGGTGCGTTATTGAGTATTTTTCAAAACGCCTTTACTCTTCGCCCCTCAGATAGTTTGGCAATGTTCTCAGTAAGTTCATCCCTGGACCATACTCTGACACAGAGTGTACCGATTCTTGACTTTTCTTAGAGTTTTCATTATGAATTTGGTTGTTGTCTTCACAATTCTTTCTTATCTCTTTCACCCAAGAGGAAGTACTCTCAACACCCTCTACAATCGCAAATACCTCTGATAATGTGGGATTCTTGGACAAGAGTTTTTCTTGTACTCTTGTGCTATTAGTGCATCTTACTAGTTGATCTCTTACTAGAGAGTCTGACAGATCACGGAATTCACATGTACGTGCTAAGGTTTTTAAGGCAGCTACATAGGTTCCTACGTGTTCAGTGGAACCTTGAGCTCTTGTGAAGAACCTATGACCTTCCAAAACAAAATTTATTCTTGGTCCAAAATAACTTTCTAACATAGTCATAGACATCTCAAATAAATCCCTAGGTTCACCATCTCCACCACCAATAGGTATGAGGTCCATGCTGTCATAAATGTTTCTGCCTTCTACACCTACATTATGTAGCAAAATAGCTTGTTTCCTGAAAGCAGAACATTTTTCTCCACCAATTGCAACTATGTATGAATCAAATAAATGTCTCCATCTTTTCCAGGGAAGAATAGGTTCTCCTTTCTCAGATAAAAATGCTGGAGGTTGAGACATACTGGTAGAAGTGGCCATTGTATTTCTCCAAATAATGTGTTACTATTTCTTTTTTTTAAAAGTCTAGTAAGGAAAGTCTGATAGTCCCAAAACAAATAATAAATTCTCACCTTAAAACATTTTCAGAAAACTTATGGTAACACAAGGTACCACAATAATAGTGAGTCTCTGTGTTGTGCTGATCGAATTGAAGGGAAAATATGAAGATCGTCAATCCCACAATGGTAACTAGTCAAAATATTGAGTTTTTAATTTCGACTACACATAATATCGAGTCAAAAATATAGAACAGACATAATATCGACTAGACATAATATAGACTACAAAAATATCGACTAGAAAAAATTAATATTGACTCGAATATCAATAATATCGTATCAAAAATATAGAATGGACATAATATCGACTAGACAGAATATAGACAACAAAAATATTGAATTTAAGGTAAGTTAAGATTAATGTTTAATTTTTGTCTACTATAATTCTGTAGCGGGTTGTGGGTTTATAGGGAAATAGGGTGGGAAGTAATTTAATTATAATTAATTAAATATGTTATTTTATTCATTGGTATTTAGTTAGAATTAATTGTTTTATTATTATTAATTGGTAATGAATTAAAATATAATTGATAATTAATTTTACTTGATTAATTGATTAATATTTTATGTTTTGTAGTTTATAGGGGAATAGGGTAGGAAGCAATTTAATTATAATAAATTAAATATGTTATTTTAGTTATTGGTATTTATTCAGAATTATTTGTTAATTAATTGAAAATTGGCAATTAATTAAAATATAATTGGTAATTAATTTTAATTGATTAATTGCTACATATGGTAATGTTATTAATTTTTTTATGTAGCTGGTTGTGGGTTTGTAGGGGAATAGGGTGGGGAGTAATTTTATTATAATTAATTTAATATGTAATTTAATTTTAGGGTATTTAGTTAGAATTATTTGTTAATTAATTATTAATTGGCAATTAATTAAAATATAATTGGTAATTCATTTTAATTGATTAATTGATGAATATGTTAATGTTATCAATTTTTTTATGTAGGGGGTTGTGGGTTTATAGGGGAAAAGGGTGGGAATTAATTTTATTATAATTAATTAAATATGTAGTTTATTTTTTGGGTATTTATTTAGAAATAATTGTTAATTAATTATTAATTGGCAATAAATTAAAATATAATTGGTAATTAAATGTATTTGATTAATTGATAAATATGTTAATTTTAGTAATTTATTTTCTGTAGCAGGTTGTGGGTTTATAGGGGAATAGGGTGGGAAGTAATTTAATTATTATTATTTAAATATGTTATTTTAATTATTGGTATTTATTTAGAATTAATCATAAATTAATTATTAATTTGTAATTAATTAAAATATATTTTGAAATTTATTGTATTTTATTAATTGATAATTATGTTACTTTTATTAAATTAATTTCTGTAGTGGGTTGTGTGTTTTTAGGGGAATAGCTTGTGAAGTAATTTAATTGTAAGTAATTAAATTTTTGAATAAAAAATGTATTGAGTTAATTTTTAAAAATACTTTTAAAGTGTTAATTTGTTTATTTTTAATAGGTAAATATTTAGTATTAGTATGTAATTTTTATTATTAAATAATTTCTATGTGTATTTTAAATTGATTATTTAATATAGTTTACACAATTGTAAAATATTTTAATTAATTTGAAATTGGTGTTACTATTTATATTATTTATATTTAAATAAGAAGTATTTACTTGCCCTACTATTGCACTCACTGTAGTTGGAATAGTAATGTTACCCCTACACTATCCAACGCTTTCCCTACTGTTGCACTCACTGGAGTTGGAATAGTAATTTTTACCCCTACGCTATCCAAAGTTTTCCCTACTGTTGCACTCACCGGAATGGGAATAATAATTTCTACCCCTACGCTATCCAACGCTTTCCCTACTGTTGCACTCACTGGAGTGGGAATAGTAATTTAACCCCTACGCTATCCAACGCTTTCCCTACTGTTGCACTCACTGGAGTGGGAATAGTAATTTTTACCCCTGCGCTATCCAATGCTTTCCTTACTGTTGCACTCACTGGAGTGGCAATAGTAATTTTTACCCCTACGGTATCCAACGCTTTCCCTACTGTTGCACTCTCTGGAGTGGTAATAGTAATTTTTACCCCTACGCCATCCAATGTTTTCCCCACTGTTGCACTCGCTGGAGTGGGAATAGTAATTTTTACCCCTACGCTATCCAACGCTTTCCCTACTTTTGCACTCTCTGGAGTGGGAATAGTAATTTTTACCCGTACGCTATCCAATGCTTTCCCTACTGTTGCACTCACTGGAGTCTTTACAGTAAATGTAACCCTTTCGCTATCCTACGGTAAAAATATTGTATATGTTTTGTAAATAATATGTATATATATATATATATATATATATATATATATATATATATATATATATATATATATATATATATATATATATATATATATATATATATATATATATATATATATATTAAAAATATATTTTTTTTAAAGTTAAGATCATTATTTCTCAATTTTACGTTTATTTCAGTATTTTAAATATGTTTAAATTAATTTAATTTATTATTATATTACTTTTAATTTACTTATAAGGCATTTAAAAAATTCGATATTTTGACAGTCTATATTTTTTACACTCGATATTTTGGAGTCGATATTTTTGTACTTACCTGTTTGAAGATAAGAAGTCGATATTTTTGCAGCCGATATTTTGACCTCGATATTTTGTCCTCTCGATATGTTGTCTGTTGATGTTCTGTCAGTGATCCCCCACAGCAGCTTCGCACTTCACCCTTGCCTTGCGATAAATCCGATGTTGCCCAAACAAAAATGGCCGCTACGACCTGACGCACACGTTTATATGCGTCACACATTATTGCCCAATGCAATATGATGTTCACGTTTCCTTATGTCACACGTCGGCTTCAGAACGCCGGCAATCACTTCAGGCAGTCGGGTGAAATGGAAAGGAGGGAAGACGCCGCTTTGGAATACAACACGGATAGCACGCAACCACTCCCGAAGGCATTCAAAAGTAAGCTAGTAACTGTCACTTACTTTCAATTGTAATATATAGGTCCTTATTCGATCCGGTTGCTCCTTCGAAGAATATCGCGGCGATCATGTCATTGTAGGAAAAGTCCACATTACCAAATTGAACTTGACCAATAAAATCCAAATGTAAAGCAAGTCCAACATTTTTAATCCTAAATCCAGCCAAAATGTGTTCACAGGAGAGTCAGTGGTTGAAGCTTCTCCCCAATCAAGTGCTCCTCGTAGTCAGTATTAAAAGCCAGGATGCAGGAAAATTAGACTCACAGCAGGCTTTATTTAGATACAACCACTGACACAACGTGGGTCTGATCTCCTCCTTCTCCACCGTCCGAATGCCCCAACCCACTCCATGAGGTAATCAGATTCTAGTTCCATTATAAGGCATATGAGAGAACTGAAGGTTCTAAAACACATTTACAAGTAAATTACAACAAGGCCACTTTGCGATCCCTGGTCCGTCGACTGGTGGGTCCATGTGAAGGCAACTCTAACTTTCCTTGGGCTTCTCTAGTTGCTCCAGATGTACCCTGACTCCCCACCACATGGTGAGTTCCTCGGACCTTGCTGGCCCACACCGAAGAATGTTTTGTCTTACTGCATGGTTTGCTGTTTCCAAGGCTTGTTGGGTCTAATCCGGGCACCAACACTGCAGCACTCGACATCCTTTGTGGGACAGCTCGATTCCAGAACCTGGTTGTTGTCGACGCCTCCTGGTCCACGTGGCTAAACAGTCAAGCTTCACCTCCTCAACCTGAAATCACCCGACATCGGTGGGAATTCACCTATCATGCCCCTGGTCACTGGCTAGTGACCTAGACTCTGTCCCCTCTGCTTTCAGGTTCTTCTCATCTTTGATCCAGGCTTGGATCACACCAGACACTTTCCACTTCATCAGCAGGAGCACTTTGAAGCAGATCGCCATTGAAATCAATGAAGATTCCCGACACCAAAAGACACCTATGCACCTGGCTTCCCTGGGTGAGGTAACACAAGTACTCCAGTGCTCCCATGGGTGTTGGCCCTAGAACCCCTTAAGTCTAAAGGGATTTGCTCAAAGTCCTCTTCCAAGTGTCCATAATCTTTAAATTTCCAACCGCGACTTTCCCCATTGAAGATAACTGTGATTCGCGGCTGTGTTCACACACTGCACGCAACCCTGGTGGGTCCCCTGTGTCAAAACCTTAGGTGGTTCCTTGTGGCCCCAGCACTTCTACAGGCTCTTGGCCTTGTGTCTAGCCAAGTTGTGGTTCTTATACCACTTTATTTACATATGTTTTGGTACGCATATTGTGCTAATTTACTGTGTGATAAAAAGTTTAACGTATGTGCTTTGACCTCTCGACTCATGAAGAGACTAGTAGGGTGTGTTTAGAATAAATACACATATATATATATATATATATATATATATATATATATACATATATATATATACATATATATATATATATATATATATATATATATATATATATATATATATATATATATATATATATATATATATATATATATATATATATATATATATATATATATATATATATATATATATATCTGGTGTGGTTCTCCTTTCATTTGGTCATTCACAAGATTATAGACCAGTAAAACCAGCTTCTTTACATTCCTCCAAGACTTAGCCTGAAGGCTACTCTCCATAGTTACCACTAGGATAGCTTTCAATAAGGTTGTCTTTCCCCTATCACCTCTAAGGGGCTGTTTGGACTGGTACTAGGTGCTCACTATAGCTAGTGGACAGCATATGCCCGGCCAACTTCTCACAGTAGTACACAAAGGACTAAGTTGCACTTAAGGCTTTGCAGTACAAGACCGTGTTTGCAATCTGTATAATATCCAAGCAGGTCGTCATATTAGGATCTAGAACAGTAGAGGCAGAGCAAACTATTTCTTATCTGCAAGACAGAACACAGACTGTGGTACAGTCTGTTCAAGAGCACGTCAAAGGAATCAATGATTTCACGTGGAAAATTAAGGACATAGAAAATCGCATGCGATGGAACAAGCTATGAGTACACACCCCAGAAGGCATGGAGGGATATCATCCCCACATCTTCCAGTTTTATATGATGCAGCACGCATTTCAAAATCTTGGAGAATGGGAGATTGACTGTCAAATCCAACGTGTCCACTGCTTTCCTTTTCATAACCCTACAAAAGGGGACAATTTATTACACCATCGAGCAGGCTCCTACAATAAGTAGCTTGTGAGCTACTGGTAGCTCTCCAGCTACCTGTGAGTAGTTTTCCTGTGTGCAGCCCAGCCAACTAAATTAGAAGCTTCTGCTTGGTTGAATTATATGCATACCAAAATTGAAAAGCATGTATTCGAGATGAAAGTGTACGTATTTTCAGAACTCATAATTTCCAAGCTGATATTTAAATGATGAATCATTCAGTATTTGAGAGACTTATTACACATTTTACCTTGGTAACAAGGTGTTACATCGGTGGCTGCTATATATTACCCTTGGAGAGGCATCCCAAATTAACAAAGTCTTTTTTACTTTATTACTAGCAACCTTTTAAGAAGGTGATCATGGCTGGTAATCTTGCATAGTGTGTCCACTAATGCAATCTTGTCTGTTGTGTACAACATTGATAATATTTGTATCTCAAGATGAATATCACTGAACATAAGTTGCTCCTATTACTGAAATGTTTGGAGATCTTGCCATATAGCCACTGTAATATTTGTCTGTAATTTTGTTTGTTACTTCTCTTTTTATTTGCTCTGATTTTGCTGGCCTGCACTTACAATGGTAACTAAGACAGCTCATTGCCCCAATCCAAGATGTCAGAGCGTATGTGTTTCTCAAGAACCTGCAAGACTTCATATCATTTAGAAAGGCCATACATACTTTTGCACTTTGGACAATCATGCTCAGGATCTGTTAGACTAATGGACTAAGTACACTTTCAGATAATGACTGAATGACTTAAGATAACATATAGACCTTTTTGAATGGCAAGTAGGTCAATTTGGGGAATGGAAGGAGATAGTGTGGCTTTAAAACACAGATGTAAGGAGAACGAAAAGGTGGGAAAAAGGTGGGAAAAATCAATAAAATAAAATATATAGATTGCAGCACATTAAGGTAAGGGGATACTTGCTGAGCTATCCCTCTTCTGGTGGTATTCTTCATCCTACACCATCACTTCATCACATCTTCTCATGGGAAGAGTAGGCCTACAGCGGTCTTCTACTCACTCATGTCTAATGGCCCAAGGCTTCTTGTTCAAAAGCTATTCCTGGTTAGAGTGGAACTTCATAACTTTGTATGGAATAAATATGCCCAGATATTACACCATACTCATCTCATTAATTTTAAGAATAGTGAGAATATGGGAACAATTCTATTCTTGTGAGTTGAAAATAGTGGCGAACAAGAGTTTTATACATTCTATTTATTACTCACAGGGACATAAGGTGGCTGGCACAGCAAAGTAGACGCAGGGTTTTCATATATTTTATGCTGCAATATATAGAGGAGAAATAAATCAGTATATTTGTCTTGAGTCACCAATATAGGCGCAGAAACTGACAACCATATATTAGATTCTTCACATACCCTTCAAGATGTTGACAATGCAATTCATTATGTGGCTGCTGGCAAGGCAACATGGCTGTATTCTATCCCTGTAGATTTCTATAGAACTTTTGAATGTATTCTTCCACCTCGTTTTTTATTATTGCTGCATGCTATGGATAAAGGGTCTGTAGTACCCAAGCCCTGGCGGGAAACTCACAGTATTTCCCAAACAGGGTAATGATCCAGAGCACTGCACATCATATCAACCTATTGCGTTAATCAACAGTGATGCCAAGATTTTGGTCACTCAGCTTGCATCAAGAATTGCCAAGTAGTCGGACCCAATTCAAAATGGCTTTATCCTTCAGTGAGATACTACGGCTCACACAAACTTTACCATCTTGCTTTTTTGATGTATTAGCAACACTTTATTCTGCAGCTGAGATCATACTTTTGGATGCTGAAAAGGCATTTGACAGGGTCTCCTGGCCATTTTTATTGGAAGTATTAAAGACTATGGATTTTTATTTTCAGCTTCATAAGCTATATTTTGAAATTTCTACTAGGTATATGTATAGGGGCATCTTGGATACAATCCCTATCGCAAGAGGAACTCAACAGGACTGTCCTTTGTCTCCTTGGCTTTTCACCTTATATTTTGAACCATTTCTGTAGCATATCCAACTTTGTACTCTTCGAACACTCAGCCCAGCAACAATTAGCTTTGTCTATGCTGCTGACATTATTGTTTTGTTTTCATGCAATCCATCACAGGCAATCCTGTTAGCGTCTCGGAAGCGAAGAAGCGTCTGCCATGAGACATACGCTTCCTTGAAGTTAGGTCTCACGGCAGACGCTTCTTTGCGTCCGAGACGCTAACAGGCGTTTCCTCTGCTATCACCTCATATGGTCTGACTGAGACTCTAATAGTGTTATTTTCTCCATGTGAAAGTACAATATTACTGTTTGACCTGTTGTGTGAATGATTACTCTAATACATTGTGTCATTTATTGAATCCAGTCAGAAGGCAGTTTTTTTTTTTTTACGTTAGGTCCTGAAGAATCGCCACTTGATCAGTTTTGACATACATAGCTCTGATATACCTTGGGATCTTGTTCGCTCTATATAAAACTTTATAAAATAAAAATAAATAGAATAAATAGGCGAGAAACGTGTTGACCTTTTTTTAGACCAACTCACTCACCATGCTAATTAGGGCCATTAAATCCTAAATTACTGGTGTATTTTTAATGAGGCTAGTGAGCTCTATCATTAAATAACTTGATACTGAGCATCATCATAACTATTTTAACCCACTCTATAATACCACTCTACACACACCACTTGAGCCCACACACCCCTACTTCACCAGATGTCTAAAAAAGACCTCTGGCAAAGAGCCCCCTAATGAAAGCCCATCAGGCATTGTAGCGCCAGCCCGAAAAGGAATTAGACCAATGATGAAGTGCATGACACCCATCTGGGTGTGTGAGGGCCTGTACTCCTATTAGAACACCTTCCTTTCCCTAGAACTCTAGTCTCTCTCATGTTTTCTAGTTTTTGAGGGACTACACACCCCTTTACCCATAGAGCATGTCATTGGTAAAGAACAGGATGTTAAATCAAAAAGACACTATTATTACTGAGAAGAGGATGATGAAAATCTTGAATAAACTAGGGCTAAATGACGAGCGCTGGGAAACTTCATATGTGACCATAAAGTTCAGTCTGATAAGAAGGATTTGAGCTATCTTAGGGTTGACTTAAGGAATCCCAATATCAAAGATGTTTTGAATGAGTACAAATTGGAAAACCAAGTTTAATGTCTAATAGGAAAAAGGTCCTAGAACTGCACCGGTCCAATGTGTTATGCAACTTTTGCAAACAGAGCTGAGATGCTTTATATTTCAATTCCTTTGACTACCATTTAAGGTCACTGAAATGTAGAACACTCAAAGGTCCAATCAAGTAAGCCCATAGCCAGGAAAGAGTAGTCTATAAAATCGCTAGGTGAATCTTTGATAAAAAAGTTGTTGATAACAATCTAATTTGTTTCCACCTGAGAAAGGAGTCACTCACAGCTCCTACACATGTCTTCAGTGAGTTCCTGACCCCCAAGAGGTATCTCTCAGGGCCCTTGGTGTGGCTCTTGAGCGCTTTAACTAAAGCTTATGGCCTCTTTGCAGCTGCAAACTGGCCCGTTTGCCCTGATACCACAACCCAATCTCTTCGCTTCCAAGTATCGATCGCGGCAGAGGACTGGCAATGCAAGTTACCAGCCTGCCAGTCTATGACGCCTGGCCTGCTTCTTGTACAATGCCGATCACTGTCAGTAATGCTCTCTTGGCTCCCTGCGACCTTCTTCCATATGCAATGAAAGGAACAACCTAGGCGGAAACAGTGGATTGCCCACACAATGGTAACAGGACAAAGACTAAAAATGAACAGTTTCCAATTAATTACTTATTTTTATTAAACAGTTTATTATATATTTCATAAAGCAAATAATAACATATATATCACAAAGCAAAATTAAAAATACATTCCTAAAAAATGAACATGTCTATAATATTGAATAACATTAATAATTCCTTTACAATGAGGAATAAGTTGTGTGTCGACGCGTTTCGGCGGCCAGCGCCTTTCTCAAGACAAATTACAACTTTCTATAACTAAAACAAATTGGTCATAGCGGTCGTTATCAGGAACTGAAGATTCTGTTCAGTTCTTGAGGAAAAAGAGTCACGTGTTCAAGTCGATGGAGTTCTAATATAGCGGGTCCTTATTTCTTATTTTAAAATAATATTCATATATGTTTCAGTCTTTTAATACAACAATAGATTGGGTGAATAGCCTGGTATAACACAAAAGTTTACGTTGCCTCCACAAGATGTAATGAGCTTAATTTAACCGTTTGAATTTTAACATCGCCTGCGCAATCTTTTTATAGGATTATAAATGCCTGTCGGCGGTATGTTGAAGATTCGGAAAATACGCTGGACTTGGTGAATAATTATTATTACAACGCAGTACTTATAGCTTAGCTGTTCTGGATTTACAGCGTGGCGTTTTCCGATTTTGCTGGGTGCCGAGGATGTGGACACCTGGTCGATGCCTAAAACTTTAATACTTTGGATCTAGGCGCGTGGAGGCGAACATCTATCTCGAACGCGTTTCCGTGATAAAATTACCTTCTTCCATATGGACAGGACATTTGGCACAAAACTTGGGAACGTAGATCTTCAGGAGGACTAATCTGGGACTGTATAAAACCTGAGCTTTATCGTGGTTGGCTTGGACTTTTCACTTTGACCCGGTCCAGTGCGACCAGATAGCTATGGTTGGCACCTTATGCTTTTAGGTGCTGTATTGTAGTTCATTCTTTAGAAATGAATTACTCCGGTTCGACTGATTGGATTTTTGTTGTTGCGGTCTTATTTATTACATTAATCTCTATGTTTCTGACCTAGAGTAGGATCTTTTAGCATGTTGTTTTCACTGGGTTCACACCCCAGCCAACCAGAAACCCAATTTCTTACAATCATGAAACTTTAGTTAAAGTAAATTGTTAACGGAAGGATTTGTGAACGTGATGCCACCCATCCATTATATGACTACTGCCTAATTGTTGTTTTGTTAAGCCTGGTGTAATGCAGTCTATTTCAAATCTAACCTCGCCCCAGATGTTAGGCAGTTGTATAGGGTTGTATTTCGAAATATTGACCACAGAAATATCGTCATCACATTATCAATGACCGAAATATGAAGAAGCTAAGTATCATTATGTTGGTCGATATTTTGTAAACAATATATTGGTAGCACACTTTTCTGGCGTTGAAATTAAGGTGGAATACTGTTATATATATATACATATATATATAATATATAATATATATATATATATATATATATATATATATATATATATATATATATATATATATATATATATATATTTATATATATAATAAACATTTGGAGGACTCCCTATCAGAGACAATGGGGTATATGTAGGTAATTCACATTTTGCGATTATTAAATAGCGATTTTTAAGGAAACGCTATTTGAGAATTGCAAAATGGAATGTAGGTAAAAAATTGCAATTTTTTTGCGAATCTAAAAAAATCCTTAATTGCAATTAGCAGTTTCCCATTCATTCCTATGGGCCAAGAGGCCCATAGGAATGAATGGGGATACATTCTCAAATTGCGATTTTCTATGTGAAAATCGCAATTTGAGAATCTCAATTCCAAGGGTGCCAGGGTGTCCAGAGGACACCTGTTGCACCCCTGGAATGTGCCTGTAAGTACATGTGGCGCACATACATGCCATAAGGGCATGTCTGTGCGCCACATGGCACTTTGAATTTTAAAAAACAAATTAATTTTGAAAGGAAATTGCAAAATACCATCTTCTTGGAGTAGGTGGTATTTTGCGATTCCTTAAGCCAAAATCACTATTTTAAAGGCACCCCTAAATAGCATTTAAGGAATCGCAAAATTGCGATTCCTTAAATGCTTGAACAAAATAAGGATTCGCAATGTTTGCGATTCCTTATTTTGCTATGTGGCACCTACGTACCAAATCCCAGTTTTCCGGCCTTTGCGAAGCGCAAACGCCTACCTACATATGCCCCAATGTTTAGATAAATCAGAATCTTGCCCTAATCATGCAGCTTGTCCTTGTTGTAACTGTCTAATGCAGGATTTTAATCATTAAATCTTTTTTGTCCTGGTTTACCATCTATACAAAGTACTTATAGCGGTTCTATTTTTGAAATAAGCGATATTTGTTTGATCACTGATGCACAAAAAATATAGTATTGCTCATTCCTCTCAATATTTGCAATCTTGTACAGTGTTAATAGCTTTTTAGTATGCTTTTTATGTAAAGTTTTAACTATGGTATATTCCTGTGGAAATAATAGCCAATAAAATAAATGAGAATAAGTTAAAAACTATGTTCAGTAATAATGTGGAAGAAACAACTACACATAAAATCCACAAATGAGATGGGAGAGTATAATTGTGATTAATGCTGTATTCCATATTTGTATGGCTATGCCTAATATGTAGACAAATACACCAATCAAGAACATGGAAAAACACATATACCTAAGACATAGAAGGACACATCAAACTGCAGAACAGCAAGCTAGACAGATTAAACTGAAGAACAGCAAGCGAGTTTCATGTTTAGGAGAAGGGGGTAGTGTGAGATATTGCCCTTAGTGCTGTTTTATTGTTCAGTATCCTTTTTTACTGGGGAGAGTAGGACTAAGGTTTTCCAACTATCTCCATGGTGTATCCAACTAAAAAAGATGTCACTCAAGGCCAGGCAATAAGAATGTAGGGTGATTGGGAAAGTAGAGGTTTTGCCTATTAAAGGTGTCGAAGGCAGGTATGGGGAAATTTTAAAAAGAAAGCAACATACTTGAAGGCTTTTAGAAATGATTGTATGTTGTATAAGAAGCACCTGTTAATGGGCAGAATATTGGTGAGTCGGATACATGCTATGGGATCTCCCATCTGCAGGAAACTATGTCACCTGTAGTTTACAGGTTTCAATTCTCTGTTTTTGGAGTCTCCAAACTATCTTATGGACAGACTCCAGAGAATTCAGTCGGCGGCAGCAAAATTAGCCTTGGGGTGGCCCACAAGATCATCCTCTTCTAGGGCTCTGGCTCAGCTGCACCGGCTCCCGGTGAGACAGAGAGTCCAATTCAAGTCTCTCTGCTTAGTCTTTAAAGCCCTTCATGGGGCGGGCCCTGCTCGTTTGCAAAGGAAGTTCGTGTGGCATGCGCCGGTCTGTAATCTTCAATCCTCCTCAGCTAGAGTGGTGACAATATCTAGGTTTAAGAAAGCCAAAGCAGGAGGAAGATTGCTTGGTGTGGTAGCAGTGAAACTGTGGAATGCCCTTCCGGTTGAGTTTAGACACATCCCTGACCTCCTTCTATTTAGGAGGAGCTTTAAAACATGGCTATTCCCAAAGCTCTAGCTTGCCCTCAGCTTGGCCCCCCTCTAATATGAACCTGCCAGCACCAAGATGGCTTTTAGGTGATAGCGCGCTTTAGAAATGAAATAAATAAATAAATCAAAATGTGATAAATCAAAAGGTTGAGTGTCTACTTCGGTGATCTCTGTGTAACGATCTTCAGATCACTGTTTCCAATATCAGTAAGATAGCTTCAGTTATTACAACACATCATTAATGAGAGCTCGGTTTTTTTCTGTACAGGTACAGTGCAGCTGCTGACCAACAGTATACTATAGAACAGAATTCCATTGTTATTTCGAATGTCTCACTGTACCCTTGTGGGTGCATGGAATTACATGTATATGTAGAAGCAAAAATAGAGTAACTAAGATAAAATTTAAGCCAACAGAAGCAATTAGGATAATGCATCTATTGCACACTGTATGTGTGTGTGTGTGTATGTTGTTGTGTATGTGTGTGTGTGCGTGCCCTTGTGTAACTTCATGGCTGTGCTTTCTAATTTTATATATGTAGGCAACACCCAAAATCCTTGTAAAGTTGAACCTCAAAGTCACTAAATTATCCTCTGCTTAACTTTCTGGTAGCTTGGCACCAAAGCAGCCAGGCTTAATTTGGAGCCAATGTCTAAAGTATTTATGCAGCAAAAAAACAGTAATAAAGTGAAACACAATAAAAGAAAAATCCCAAATCAATAAAAAAAATAGAGTGCATTTTGATAAATAAAATGATACCAGAACGACAAAAATCCAATCAGTAGAATCAGAAATATGGAATTTTAAACCTTTTTGTGAAACTAAAACCAAGAAACACAAAATGCCACTCACTATTATCTGGTCGCACCAGAACAGGAGAAAGTCACATGATACGGCTGACCGTGATGGAACATGGGTCAGGTAAAGGAACCGATTTAGTTCTGCTGAGGTGTTACCTTCCAAGTCTGGCTAAAAGACTTCCGTTCACGTTGGAGGGGTCTACAAGAAGGAGGGTTTTAGAGCGAAGAACAGGTCAAGCTAAAGCGCAAAGGTCCAGTCAATGCTGGAGCTTTGCGTTGGCAGTTGTTGTGACTGGTCATTGCTTTAGTACTAAGAGCTGGTCGTTGCTGAAGCCTCGTGTTGGTTAGTCGACATGGATGCCCGGAATAGTCGCTGAGTGAAGGTCTCGCTTTGCTGGTCATCATGGGGGAGCCACTGTTGGCGTGCAGAGCAGATTTCAACAGAACTTCACATTGGTGATCATCACGGCAACAGAGGGCCCATTTACAGTCTTGAAGAGAGTAAACATCTGGATTTTCACCCTTTTCTTTAGAATGAGCTTTCATTTGTGCAAGCCAAGGGCCCAGGGCCAGGGGCCATCTTTCTCTCGATCTTGGCTCACTCCCACAGAGGTCATCAGCAGGGCTCAGGCAGGTCCAGGCTGGTCCAGTTGCAGATGGTCAGCTGAATAGTTGCAGGGAGGCCTAAGGAAGTGAATTCTGTCCCTGTAGCTCATACAGGAGGTCAGCCAACTGACCTTTGGAGTCACTCTGGTTAGCCTGGGATTAAGGCAAGCAGGTCCAAACTTCCATCTTCATACAGCAAGGCAGTGCTTCAGACAGTAGGGTAGTCCTTCTGACAGCAGGACAATCTTTCTTCTTAATCTTACACATGTCCAGGAGTGTTGTTAAGAGTGGTTTTGGAGGTCTTGTTCATGCCTTGTGCCAACCTTTGTTTGGAGACATTTCCTGACCTACTCCCAAAACTGGGTCTGGACACTTCTTTCCTTTCCCCTGGATCAGGCTCCAAACTGCGAAGTCAAATTGTACCAGGTTTAAAGGAGAAATAACTTCAGTACTGTTGAGTAGGAATAAAGTGCACCTACTCCAAATGCCAACAAAAATGAGCTCAGCAAAAATCAGGGCGTGAAGACGAAATGTTCGGTAAAAGACCACGCTAAGGATGCTAGTTCTAACAGTGCTATATTTGTATTTTATGAGCAGGATTGTCATGTTTGAGAAGGTGTTAAAAAACAGTATTTTGTGTGTTCAATCTAAAAACAGAATGAAATGAGAGGTGGGGGATCACAAGAACCATTGGGTAAATAGCTTGCTACCTCTTCCACCAGTCAACTCTCCTATAATAGAAAAAGTACTTGAAGTTCACTCATTATTTTCTGCATATAGTTGTCTATACTTTTCCATGCTTCAAATTAGTCCATAGTCCACAATGTTAAGGGGAGGCATGTCTGAGTAGCCTTCTGACCCGTTATTCATGAAACACAGTGATACTCTGACCTACCTTTTATGAATCAGATGGAAAGGCTTACAGTTCACCTAATTCTGAGATAGCTCACTATAAGCAATCACGGTGAGTTGGAAGAATCTCACACTTCCCAGTTAGTGGACTCTAGTCATGTTGTTCATTCAAAACATTCTTGACAATAGCTTCTGAAAATAATCAATAGACATTCTAAAGAGCCATCTTGCACCCAGACATGAACTTAAGCATAACTTTACGTTACACTTACACTAGTGAAATAAATGCAAGCTGTCAGACCTGTCAGCCTTTGGGTGGTCTGCTCTCAAACTGTTTGCCTTACGCCTCTATATTTTTCTGATCTTGTTTCTGTTGGCCTTAGGACTCTGGGCACTTTACCATTGTTTATACTTTCTCCTCTAAACATGGAAGAATTGGCTTACACCCAATTGACATGTTTAATTTACTTATAAGTCCTAGTAAAGGGTATGGCTTAAGCAGCCTACAGGGCAGGATGCAATGAATTTAAAAAGTAGAACATGTACTTTTAGCTTTTACATATCCTGATAGTGAAAAACTCTTACATTTGTTTTTTACTATTGCAAGGCCTACCTATTCTGTTGGATAACATTGGAGTTACCTTATTACATTTAATATGCTGTAACTCCAAACTGGGAACAGGTAAACAGTTCATGTTTGGTGTCTGTCTTTGGAACTGCAATGAAAAATCCTTTTTTATGGCAAAGTTGGATTACAACTATAACAATTACACCTTTGAAAATACCACTTTTAGAAACTTCTTGCAAAATGCAAGGGTAGCCCTTACTCAACAGTCGTCTTCATAAACCATTGATTATCGGCGTCTTCCCCATTCTACAGATTTCAGCCTCACACCCCTTTGAGGCTTTTTATTCTCACCACTGTGTGTCTGCATACCAGGCAATAGTTTTTCATAAACTGCTCATTGTGCACGTTTTCAGCGGTACATATGTTCATGCTCATCTTCTCGGGGGTAAGTGTAGAGGCTACATTTCCTTGAGTGCGGTTTCAGCCATATTTCTGCACTATTTTAATTTTTGCATATTTTTGTTCTTTTTAAGTTTCTTTTATTGAGTTCCCTTGAGGAAGTCATTGTTTCATTTTAGAGCACTTTGGATTTTGTGATTTCATTATCCCTTCCAAGTTCTGAAGGAGACGATTATGGTAAAGTGTCAATTATTCAATAGTATCACACTTATCTTTCTGATTGTACAGAGTAGCCATTGATTTCCCATTTACTTTTCTAGGTGTCCCCATATTTGTTGGTCCTCATGAGGACCCAATATCCTTAACTGGGTCAAAAAGTTGTCCACACTATATTAACACAAACAAGCCAACTTTGAAATTTCATTAAATTATGTAAGGGCACGGATTTATTAAAATTCCTCTCACATACAGATACCTACATGATTGTTTGCTGTTCTAAGGAACAGAGAAGTTGATGTTTCTTTTTTTGTTATTTGTATGTATTGTGAATTACATCTGGGTTTTGTTCTGTCTTTTTCTCATGGGACACTGCACATGATGTATATATTTACTTCATAGGTCGACAGTCTTGTTTCCAACCGGTGCGGGTGCATTTAACCATTATTCATAGCATATCACAATGAAGGCTGGGTATATTCTTGCATGAGTTAATACCACACTACATGTCTAGGTACCTGATCATGCCATTTATTCCAACATAACACCTTTAACACCCCCCACACCCCTTTTCGGACGTCTGCTTAGCGTGCTTATTGGATATTGTGTTATCTTGTAGATAATTCCTATATTTGTATGCTTTGTAAGATTAGTGAGTTACTTGTCTCGGTCTGTGAGTTTGTATTTAATGGGCCTGTAGGTCCATCATCATCGATGTCCATGCAAGGAGGCCGTCTGCCAATTTTTGGTCTTTCCTAACTAGTTTCATTCTTAGCTATGATTAAGCCCAGCGTAACAAATTTCCTGCTCAACTCCTTGTTTTTAGGTGAAGGGAGAAGACCCAGTCAAACTGCTCGTATCTCTCTGGGGCGTCCCAGCCCGTGCCGTTTTAATTTTTGCAACACTTCTTTCCAGAAAATTGTCACTTGTGGGCATGTCCAAACCATATGTATGAAGCCAGCCTTTATCTGCCAGCATCTGGGGCACCCACTGGAACGCTATGGATATATTTTTACTGAGGACCTTCGGAGCGAGGTAAGCCTGGTGGATGGAGTTGTACTGTATTAACTTTAAACGTGCATGGGAGCACCCCTGCTTTTTCCCTTCGTATACCTTTCCCCAGTCTTTCTCTGTTATGTGCCCACCTGTCCCATTTCAACTCCAAGGAAAGTGGATTCCTTGGTAAGTCCTCTCTAATTGCCGTTATCGGTGGCTCCTCTGGGACTGTGTGGCCATATCCCGCTGGCCACTTGGGAGATCTTGGCAAATTGAAAATATTGACCATATCCTTACTCATAGGAGATCTCAGAATTTTCCCTTGTGAGGAACTAGCTAATATGGTATAGATGACCCATCAGCACGCAGCCGTCTGTTTTCCATTTGCAGATCGACATTGATTCTGCAATCTTAGCAAACCCCAGAATCGCCCACAGAGGTGCGTATGGTGCACGCTTCACCACTCTTCTTACCATATTTTCTCATGTCCATGCCACTTGCCTGATAAGGTACAGAGTTGTCCCGGGGGTTCCCCTCCCTTGCATTAATAGCTCCGGCAATGAGCCTCCCACATATAACCTTTCTAGGAGCTGTTCTTCCCAATTGCCTTGGTCATCTAGCCAGTGAATTGCGTGCTGTAATTGTGTGGCCATATAATAGTATTCAATAGATGGTACCTCTACACCCCCCATTTGCCACGGTCTCTGTAATGTATGCACCTGATGTATCTTTTGACTACTCTTTTCTTTCTTCTGAATCCTTTTTTGAGCAATATATTTGTAAATAGCCATTGTTGCTTCATATTACCCTAAAATGAGATGTATCACTAATCAGAAGCATTGTATTTCCTAAAATACATTTCTATTTTCCTGCCTTAGCCATTTAGTTTTTACTGTCTGTCTCTGAGTCACATGACTGGGTGTAGTTGGTAGTTGTCTTGTGTATTCCTCCTAGACGGTCGCACTCAATTGAGAGCATAGGTGTGCCTGTATGGGCCGCCACTGGCAGGATGGGAGGGCAGAGTTGAGCACAGCCCCATTTACACCTGAATAAACTGTGTCCTTACTTCACACAAAGGATTAAATATCCCTTGTAGTTAGTCTGGAGCCAGGATAGGGAAAGCAGGAAAGGTCTGCACTTCAAATGGAAACCTCTAGAATTTTCTCCCACTTCAAAGAAGGCACCAAGTATAACTATTAGACCTCAAACACCAACTCTTCAGGACACTTTTGGACCTGTGGATCACTCTGCCAGGAAGAAGGCCTGCTGTGCTTCTGAAAGGACTCAACCTCTGCTTGACTGCTGCCACAAAGGACTGCTGCCTGCTGTGCTGACCTGCTGACTGCTGCCCTCTTGCCTAGGTAAGAAGGACTAGACCTGTAACCTGAACCCAGGACTACCATGGGCTAGTCTCTTGCAACCATCACCTGGAATCTGCAACTGTGAGTCCTGCCTTGGCAAGTAGTGCCACGCCAGTCATGGACTCTTGGAAGTGGGCCTGAAGGTGTTCTGCCAACTCATCTGTGCATCCAGCAAAATTGATGAACCATCCCTTCTTGAGTGGCAGAAACCCGAGCAGAACTAATGCAATGCCTCTGTTGTAAGGATTCTTCCAGCACAAGGACTCCTCATCGACACATGACACATGACTCAGGCCCTAGAAACATAAACCTCTCATTGCTGGAAGCCCTGACAATGATGCAGGACTTTGATTCACAAGCTTCAAAGTTTCTTAAGAACAAGCAGGTGTGCAATGCATCCTTTTCCAAGGACTTAACATCACAAGCTCCCCCCTTTGACAGCTTCCTCAACAACAATGCAGGACTTGCTTCACAGCCTCGCAGCTCCATGGATCTGACACATCGCCTCGGCTGCGCAACGCATGTTCAATGCGGGACCTTGCAATGCACCGCAACCAGGATTTAAGGCACTCTTGTTCATTTGGCCTTACAAAGTCCCTGTAGCCGACGGGCCAGTGCTCCATCACAGTCACCTGAACTTGTTACTTTGCAACAGTCTGGTACAACCAGATATCCACAGCTGGTGTTTTGTGGTGCTATTTTCACTTAAATCTTAGAAAATTCCATATCTCTAGTTCTACTCATTGGATTCTTGTCATTTTGGTCTTGTTGTATTTATTAAAATGTACTCTTCTTTTTCAAATCTTGTGTGGGATCCTTTTTGTGGTGCGTTTTAACTGTGCTACTGTTGCACAAATACTTCACACATTGCCTCTGAGTTAAGCCTGACTGCTCTGTGCCATGCTACCCAACAGTTGAGCACAGGTTAATTTAGGATTCGGTCTTGCCTTCACCCTGACAAGGGTTGTGGTTGATGCTTTAGTAGTGTTTTACCCTATCAACCAGTAACCAAATGTGTTTGTTTTGAGTGTATTGATCAGCATTTATGGCTAAATAAAATAATAAAATAATAAAAAACAGTGCCCATATTTCCTACATAGACCTATGACCACAAAAGAAGTTGCATGTTGTTCAACCGATCTGGCTCTGTTTCTTGTTAAATGACCGACCACATCTAAGATAACAAGATTTGCAAACATCACTGGACAGTAAAGGAGAATGTGACTATTAATTTCCGTGGAGGGAAGGAGAACACACATAGGTAAAAACGTGGAGGACATACCACGGAACACTCGAACAAAGGGGTCCACTGCACTTACCCTCCTATGGGGCACCTTGTCCTAGGATTAGGGCTTTAGAATCAAGCCATGACCGACCACATCTAAGATAACAAGATTTGCAAACGTCACTGGACAGTAAAGGAGAATGTGACTATTAATTTCCGTGGAGGGAAGGAGAACACACATAGGTAAAAACGTGGAGGACATACCACGGAACACTCGAACAAAGGGGTCCGCTGCACTTACCCTCCTATGGGGCACCTTGTCCCAGGATTAGGGCTTTAGAATCAAGCCATTTTCAGTGGAGTGTGATCTTTCACCCCACACAGTGGGAACTCTTTCACCATAGTCTGGTAAGAGTGTAGCCCGCCAATTTTTCCTTTAGGTCCTGATGAATGCCGAGGACCCCACCGGCCACAAGGCAGAAACATGTTGACCACATTGAATTCAGTGGGAGGACAATAGAATCCCCAATACACCAACCACTTATTTTCAAAACCATATAGATGCCAGCCACATTACAATTAATTTGACATCTATAATGGCCTTTTAACTCACTTTTTGTATGTAATGGCCCCCACTTAATTTAGAAGCGCATTCCTGTCATCAGGTGTATGCCTGCCCTCTATCAAACCAAGTTTTTAGAGGGGGGGGACTGGTCAATGATGAAGCATGACACGAGGGACCAAGTAAATCATACGGTGGGCACCTGTATCGGTATTATGCGGAGTCTACGCAAGGTCTTTAAATGGATACCAACCGAAGCACGCAGAATTCTGGTCCAGGGCCTCATCGTAAACAGGCTAGATTATGGCAATTCACTCCTCCTCGCTATAAACGAGGGCCATACCAGGAAACTGCGGGTCGTACAAAATACGGCCGCCCATCTGATTCTAGGCCTACCAGACGATCCCCCTCATTGCCATGCCTGAGAATCCTACATTGGCTCCCTGTAAACAAAAGAACTATCTTCAAGACCATGTGTCTGGTTCATAAACACATGCACGGTGGAGGACCAAAATACTGGACTCAGAAATTGACATGGTATTTGCCTGGTCGACAGCTGAGATCAAGCACTAAGTCACAGCTCACGCCGCTCAGAGTTCAAACGGCCAGAAATGGGGGTCGTGCCTTCTCTTTCATGGCACCATCCCTATGGAATGAACTTCCCCTAAGCCTACGCACAACAACGGAACATATAACCTTCCGCAAAAAATTGAAAACCTGGCTCTTCTGCTAATTCCATCCTCTGGCTCATTCTCCCACCCCAGGATCGTCCGCATGAGCCGTGAGACTCCCTTGGGATGTGATATGTTGCGCAATACAAGTATCCAGACTAGACTAGACTAGACCAGTCCTTGACTTTTTGTGAGATGCCTGCACTCATATTATAAGAAACTTTAGCATCTGGGACATCCAGCTGGGAGGGGCCCCATTTGTGATTATTAATTTCCAGCCACTAAAATAAGAAACTCACTAATGACAATGCTCTAAGCTGTTCTTTCTTTCCCCTGTCCTCATATGTTACGATATGCGGGCATGCCTTTGTACATAGAAGGTTGCAGATGTGGATGAACTGGGTAGTAGCAGATCCAATCTGCTGCCCGCAAAAACAAAAGTACTGAAAAGTAATGTGTGGGGTGGCATCTATCTCTACAGTGGCATAATGAACATCTGTGACTCCGTATCATGCAAGCATTCACATTCCTAAAGCCCAGTGGAAGCATTCCTTGAGGAGATGTTCATTTGCAACTGGTTCAGGCAGCTCATTAGTCAAAGAGGCCAGGTCTGCTGTCCATTTTCTGTACTTCCATGACTGCCAACAACTGGTCTGATGTCCTGTGATCAATGGATCGACTGTCACAGATATGGAAATGCTGTTGTACTATAGCAGAGCTCCTTATGATTTTTGCAATTTCATTCCTTTAGATCTAAGCACATGCCCAATGTGCTCCTGACAGTGGCTTAGATCCTAATCATAGATATCACCCCTTCTGAGTTTAGTTTAGGCAGCCATTTTCAAAAATTCAGCCCTTCGCTAACTCAAAACAAATGACTTCTACACTTACTTGTCTTGGAACTCTACAGGGCCCTTAGACCTAGAAAATGCCTTCACTATGGCAACATTGTATTCTTACCCATCAAGTTATCCACTTTTCTTGTCCATAGCACAGTAATAATTAGCATAGTTATTTCCTACATATACATGGTACTTTAATTCACCATGCAAAGTATTCACTGCTATTGACACTATTCACCTAGAGATTCCACAACATATTTCTCCTTCCATTGTACACTAAGTCTTAGAAGACCTGTAACCCAAGGAACATAATATGGGGAATATATTTTCTTTTGCATACAGCATACATCACAGTGGTCAGAATGGCAGCAGTTCGTACAAAACCTAAAGTGAAGTTCCTCTGATGGGCTTGAAAACTCTGAGGCATATGTTTCTGTCCTCAAAGTCTAACTGTAAACTATGTTGATTTAAATTACCGCTCTGCACTCTAAAATGGGATCCCCGGCACTGGATATATTTCCCAGTGGACCTGCCATAGATGTTTGGTCTCCTAGTCTCAAAAAACATTCAACCTTCTTGGCTTGCATTTTTGGGTCCATCATTATCAAGGAGCTATCCGACAACACATAAAGTGTGTTTTCCCTAGCTCCATTCATTTATTGGCCAAGCCATTGTTCTCAGTTATGCTCCTACATTTGCACCATTTTCCAGATTTGCATATTATAGTGTTCAAAGGTGTCATAAAAATATTTGAATGAATAGATTGGGGTATTGCACTCAGTTTTTTTCTATAACGTAATCATTTGTTCGATAAGTGTGCAGCGCTAGATTAGTGCCTGCTGAACTCTATGTATGTATGGATATGGCCTGGTATCGCTAGATAACCAGGACTCTAACGCGCACAACAGTTAGAAATAGTTTTTCAAATGAAACCGTTTGTTCAAAACATCTTTTATCATTAATTCATCATGAATTTAGTCAATAAAGTGCATCATCAATTTAAGCAAATCATAAACAATGATTAAGAATCACTGCACGTGTACCATATACATTTCTCACAACAAACAATATACAACACGGTTATCTGTACAACCCAATGCATTTCGGGGTATGCACCCCTTCATCAGGGGTCTGTAGGAGAAAAGAAGAAAAGAAAAGGAAACTCTATTACTCAAGATGCTTTAGGAGGTATTAGTTCCGTGATCAATAGAAATGTACAAATTCCTTACCGGAATTGCTGAATCATCCGGTATAGTTATACCGTGTAAAATATGATGTGGAGTAAATCTGAAGAAACCAGTAAAAAAGAAGGATCTTAGAAATAAGGTTCATGTATGTATAAAAAGTTATTTGGATAGGGTACTCTAACAAATTACCTGTATCCTGATATAAAATGAATCTGTTGAAAAATAATGAAAAGTTTGTCAAAAAAATGACCTATGTCGCCTTTCTATATTGTATCCTTTGGAGTTTAAACAAAAAGCTCACCTGCAGGTCTTGCGTATATAACCACTGTTATGTGGGGTCTGAGGAATAAATAAACGGAAGGTGTGTAAATTATATTGCAAACAACTTAATGTGTTGCGATATTACCCAATCTTATAGTGAAAATGTGTTTACCTGCGAGCCTCGAGGTTAATACGAAGGGTCTCGCTCGTGTTGAAATTCATCCGTGCTAAAGGAAACAAAAGTATGCCGCATTAAGTACGCGATCTACTTAGTCGATGACCTGACCGTTAAAAAACGTCTGAAAGCCGACTTACCGGGTGGGTGGTAAACCAGCTGTATAGCGGCGTTCCTGCTCGTAAATGCCAAAGTAATACATAGCGAATATAACATTGTAAATAAGCAGATGTTGACATAATTTATTGCACATTTGAAGATTCGGATTTATGTATTCGTTGATCATAGTAATGTATTTTTTTGTATTTTTTATAATTTTCACGCTTAATCACCGGATAACCAATATGTACTGCTCTCTTTTCTTCTTTGCTTTTTCTTTGCCTCATGCTAGTTTAAACTAGTCAAAATATATCGTACGTTCAATAATCAGAACGTCAGCGATGGTAAATTAAGCTTCACCACACTTAAACGAGCACTCAGTTGCGCGTTATAAATCCCATTTAGTAATGGCCGCCAACCATTTACTTAGGTAGTCCTTCTTCTAAACCTTGAGCCCAATGAACATACATAGAAAAAGGACTTCACTCGCGGATTGGTAATCGACACAAACTACCGAGCAGGAACGCCGCTATACAGCTGGTTTACCACCCACCCGGTAAGTCGGCTTTCAGACGTTTTTTAACGGTAAGGTCATCGACTAAGTAGATCGCGTACTTAATGCGGCATACTTTTGTTTCCTCCCTGATGATTAAGGTCAACATGAGGGCGTCCATGGCCCTAGATCTATCCTTGGACGGGCCCACGCGGAAATTTTTGTTGGAGTCCTTTCCTTTCCACCCGGTTGACTGACTCTATCCCATACTTGGGGATTCAGTTGGCTGCTACACTCCCTGACACGGTTCGGATTAATTACGCACGGCTGCACCAGAAGATCAAGCGAGAGCTAGGTAGATGGAGACACTTCCCCTTGTCATGGCTGGGGAAAGTGGCAGCGTTAAAGATGACGATCCTTCCCCAGATTCTTTATTTATTCAGCACTATCCCGCTGTGGCCACCGATAGGCTGGATCCGCCAAACTCAATCGGAACTGGCTCAGGTCATCGGGAATGGTAAATAACCTCAGATGAAGCTTAAACTCGCGACACTTTCCCCGAGAAAGGGGGTCTTGGCTTCCCGGAAGTGCTTCTCTACTTTCAAGCAGCTCAGCTGCGCTTCCACGTAGAGTGGAGCAGATGGGAGTCGGAGAAGCATTGGCTTTTTCAAGGCCAAGCGGTTGCAGGCCGCCCTCTTCATGAGATTCCCTTTCTCCGCCAGCAGCATAGACCCCCCAACCTGTACTCTTCGTACATTACCAGGGTCCCCATGGCAGTGTGGGATAGCACTAGCGTCAAACATAAGTTCACCTCTTCTCCGTCACCACTCACACCCTTGTTGGATAACCCTGATTTTACACTGGGGCAAGACTCTGTGGCCTTTGCAAAATGGTGTCTGGCGGGGTGCCACTCTTTGTATCATCTTTATGCGGAGGGGGGTGTGTTATCCTTTACGGATTTCCAACAGGTGTATGGTCTGCCTGAGTCGGAACGGCTTAGATATCTTCAGGTGCAACATTGGGCATTTAACGTTCAGGTGCGATCCTTGGCCGACAGACGTCTGTGTCCATATGAGTACTGGTTAATCCCACGGAAATCCGACAAAAAGCTTATTTCTGACCTATATAGAATGCTACAAGCTAAATACACGCACATATATAGTTCAAGAAAGGCACTTGGGAAATGGAGTTGGGACGGACCCACAGCCATAAAGAATGGGAGGATATCTTTACAGGGCCCGGCATTCCGCATACCACATGGGCCTTACAGACACACTCACTAAGGTTGCAACTTATTGGTATTATACGCTGGAGAGGCTACATGAGATTGACCAATCTAGGGAGGTGACATGTTGGCGGGGGTGTGGAGAGACAGGCACATTGGTCCACCTGCTCTGGGAGTTTGGTCGGCTGCAGGGGTATTGGAAACAAATCCTGGATGAGGTTGATGCCCATTTTCACACTGAGATCCAACGGTTCCCTTTTTATGTACTGCTAGGGTTAACAAATCCCATCACATATCCACTGCGCTCCCGTAGGGGCCGCCTAATAGCTTTTGGCTTGGGTTCTGTGATCCAGAATATCTGGTTGCAATGGGGCACTGCACACACTCCCACGTTTCTGGGCTGGCTCCATCGTTTGTGGCATGTGTTGGGCATGGAGATGCTTTCCCTAACGTTGGCGGGAGAGGGTTCTAAATACTCTGAGCTGTGGCAACCCTTCTTGTCATTGCTAGCCTCGGAGTTCCGAGAAGTTATGTGTCCTCGCTATCTGCAATTTTTGCGTCAGTCAGATGTGGACTAGCCGGGAAAGGGTTAAGGGGGCAGAGCCTCTGATAAACGGGGGTAGTGGACTTGGAACTTGGGTGGTGGGTGGGTCGAGGGGGGATTGGGTGGGGGTGGGGGGGTGTTGGGTGTTTTTGGTTTTCCTTTTCATTGGTAAAAACTGTTTGCATCTACAGTGTGCCCATTCTTGGAATTGGCTCTATAGAGCACCACGGCTCTGTTTTTTTTATTGCCTGAGCTTTCTCTTCTATAAAGTAATGCGGGCCGAGGCCATTGTTGTTTATGTATGCATCCTGAAATGTCAATAAAGAGATTTAATACTAAAATAATTCAGGGTTAAATATGAAGCATTTTTTCAGTTGCAAAATTCACAGAATTTGCCCCTTCTGAGCACAAAAATGCATTTTGATATTTATTAATCCCAAATTATGATTCAGTAACATATTACTGGGTCACAGTTTGTAATTGCGAATGCATACCAATTCGGTATTTGGAAGGGGCGTGTTAAGGGCGTTCCTTCCAAATACTGAATCAGTATGGGATGTATGAATGTTGTGCGACTGAAATGTGGTTGCAAAATATTGGGATTTTACCACCAACTCATACTTGGTGGTAACCCATTCACAAAATAGTTTTTAAGAGTAGACCGTGGTCAGGCGAACCACTGCCTGCTCTTAAAAAAGAAAAAAATGAATCATTTAGTGTCTATATTTCCCAGAAAACGGAATACATATAAAACAAAATGATTGCTTTTTTTAAAAGCAATCACATACATGGCGGCCTGCTGACCCCAGCAGGCCACCATCCTTGTGATGGCTGCAAATTCTCGTGAATCATAAATTGTTATCTACCTCATTAATATTCATGAAGTAGGGCTATTTGGGATCCAATACGAATTGCTAATGGGCTAGATAATACTTTTGTACATTGGTAATAGCTTTTATCAAATAACAATTCGCAAAAATAGCTATTTGAAATCACTATTTACTAATCTTTGTACATCAAGCCAAAAGAGCTAGATGTACAAAGCGCAAAAATACTCTTTTGGATGTGCAAAATGTGATTCGGTACCTTGTAACCGAATCACAATTTGCATTTCTGATTTAGAATTTGGAACGGGCGTGTCCCTTCCAAATACTGAATAGGTATGGTATGTATTATTGTTTTCAACCAAATTCCAGTCTCAAAACAATAATACTTTACAACCATTTTAAAAGTGATGGTAACCCAATTGCAAATAGGAAGGGGTCCCTTCAGGATCCCTTCCTCTTTGAGAATGTTGAAAAAATATTTTTTAAGAGCTGAGAATAGTCCCACGGGCCACTGCATACTTTTAAAAAATTAAAATACATTTTTTAATCTTTTTTCTTTTTAATTGCATCCATTTTCCTTTAGAGGAAACGGGCTGCATTTTTGTAATAGCTTTATTTAAAGGCAATCACAGACATGGTGGTCTGCTGACACCAGAATGCGACCATCCCTGTGATGGCAGCAAATTCTAGTGGGTCACAAATTGCAACCTACCACATTAATATACATGAGGTAGGTCTATTTGTGACCCAATAGGAATTGCTAATGAAAACCTCATGAGTTTCATACATTAGGAATAGTGATTTCCTAATTGTGGGGGACTGCTTGCAAAGTCATATGGGCTATTTTATCCCGACAATTCCCCCACAGGAAGGTTGTGTCCACTGTATTGTGGCTTATTGTGGTGTGGTGCTGGTTTGAAGCTTTTTGCATCATCTGAATTTGGTTTTCACTCTGGTCCTGCAAGCAGAGACAAACTATTTCTCCTGGTTATGTATGCAAGAGCAGAATTCTGTCTAACATTCTTTGGTCTAAAATCAAACAATTCACAGTGAAAATAATCAATTTTGTCTTAGTAAATCGCATCAGCCAGCTAGTCCGCATTTCTGAGCCAGCTGTACAGCATTCAGTAGATTATTTGCTCCTGCTAGCGATAAACCCATCAAGCCTTAAAAAGTTAGCATATTCAAGGTAAAGGATGCATCCATGAACTTCAACAAGAAGTCTAGTGGTGGAACATCAACTTTCTACACCAATAACTTTAGTAAAGAAAGCACCCACTTCTTCTAGAACAATGTTAGCGTACCACTCACCTGAAAGCCAGGTTGTTCTTTTGGGGAGATGAAAAGCTGGTTTCCAACCCCCCCAAGACCCTACCTCCGTGAGAGTGGTTAAAACACTCTGCGATGGAAGAATCCCAGGGGAAGGGGGAAATGGGATGAGAAACAAGAGAGAGAGAGAAATCACTGTGACCTCTGAGTTGTAGTACCTTTGATGGCCTGCTGCACTCAACGTCTCGTATTAAGGGTTACTGGTCACCAAGGATGAGTGTTCTATTGAAATAAACAACAACATATAAATCAAAGGCATGGCCTAATACTTGGCAGCAGTTAATGCTTTACATTTGACAACTGTGACTCCTATAAGGGTTTCTCAATGCTTCATAGATTAGCTGTAGCAATTCAACATAAACGATATGTGTTTTTAAAACCGTGCGCAAGGAAGAGAGACAAAATAAAACATTAGCATTTATACATTCAGTCTGTTTTTGATATGGAGAATCAAATAAGTAACTCTTTGCTTACTGCCGCAAATAAACTCTATTCCAAAAATAAATGCTTGTTTTATAGTGAAATTGGTTTGTGCCAAAGAAATACATACTTTCTTTACTTGGTCCGTTACGCAAATGTTCATTGATTGATTTTTGAAACTTCACCGAAGTGATTTAAGCACTGTTCTTTATTCAAATATTCGTCGATTTACTTTGTTCATTATTTAAATGTTCGTCGACTTGCTTGGTAAAGTCAAAGAAATAAAAAGTAAATACCTGAGAAGTGCTTGTGTCAACCTCCGCAAGTAAGAAATGCAGAGAAAATAACTGGTATGACCTTGTCCTGTTTTTCTTTCCTTTATTCTTTTAGAGCATGCGGAAATTCAGATATGACGCAGGATGCCGAAAGGTTGCCCCGGACTCTGGAGACGTCAGCAAGAAGAATGCAGAGGCAGCTTGGACCGGGAAGCAGAGACCAAGAATCTGAGCCAAAGGTAAATGGAGACGGAGGACCGGAGACGCTGAATTCCAGGTAAGTGGGAGGAAATAAAGAGGCCAAGCGCTTCTGTTCCTTGCACTTATTCATAGTCTAGGAGTGGGTGGGGTAACACGTGGAGGGTGTGCCCGCTTAACTGGCAACTGGCAACAGGAAACACACGGACAACTGGGAAAGCAGTACACGTGGGAGCAAGGTTGAATGCTGAGTCATGTTTATTAATAAGTCATCTCCATGTGTGCTTGCATTTTGATTATGCTTTCTTTCAGAATAGCTTATGTTTTGTTATACAAAAACGATTGAGCACCATATTATATGTTGTGAAAACCAAACAAACAGACACAACAAACAGACATCACAGACATCACAGTACACTATACCTTACTGTTATTATAATACAGTTCAAGAGTTGGCCATAAGAGCACAAATCAACAATTAGATCAAATGCAGTGTCATACGAGATTTAGGGAATTGTGCTAACCCCATCTACATACTTTGCCACACCACGTTTAAAGATCAGTATGCAAGCGCGCAGCGCAAGCACGCAGCGTCGCGCCGGAAGAGCGCCAGAGGAAAGCCCGTCTGTGCCCATCCGTACTCCGGACGGGCTTAGGGCCAAGACCGCTGTCGGTTGTAGGTATTCCAAGGACGAGCTATTGGCCATAGGTAAGAGTGTAGAGGGAACATCTCAAAATGCGCTACCACAGTCCTCTGTAATGCTGGATTGTGGGCTGATCAATAGTAGATCCCTGGTAAAACATCACCAGGAAGTGTCAGATTTGCTAAATGACATGGACCTAGATGCCCTATTCATCACGGAGACGTGGACTAGTGTAGACACCTCTGTAGAGTTGGGTTCTTCGTGCCCGGAAGGGTGTAAGCTATTCCATAAACCTAGGCCACTGGAAAGAGGAGGGGGGCTTGGAGTGATTTATAAAGACAAGTGGGACTTTTCCCCTCTACAGATCGATGGGGTGGCGGGGGTGGAGCTACTGGGGTTCTCCTTGCAAGAACCAAAAGGTAGGATCCTGACTGGATTGATATGTTATAGACCACCTTGTGCGGATACACAATACCAGGCGCTGTTTGACACCATTGCTGCCCTTGCCCTGTCCCACTCCAGAATGCTGATCCTGGGAGATTTTAATCTATGGGACAATGGGTCCCCGGGGAGCCATCTGAGGGATCTGAAGGACATCTGTGGAAACTGGGGCCTTGATCAGCTGATGCAGAAACCAACTCACTCAGGGGGACATATCCTAGTTAGGGTCTTCGCCAACCAGACTGAGACTAAGATGATTGATATCCTACCTCAGTGCTGGACCGACCACTCCTTAATCCTTTTCCAGATCTCCATACTCACAGAGGGGAATGGAAGTGAGTGCCCGGAGACTTATAGGAAGGGACGGATTTGGTCTAAATTACCAAAGGATAAAACAAAGCCTATCTTTATAAGCAACACATCTTATGATCCAGAGGAATCGGTAGACTTGAACAATCAAAAGTATTGCAATCACATCATAAATACCCTGGATAGATTTGCCCCTTTGAAAAATATAAAGAATAAGAGGAAACCATCTGCTCCCTGGTTTAATGAGGAGCTGAAATCCCTACGCAATGTACGCCGACAGGCAGAAAAGAAATGGCGTAGATGCTATTCAGAGCCGGATAAAAAACTGCTGAAAGTGGAACAGGCAAAATATAAAGGAGCTATTGCCAAAGCTAAGGCACTCTTCTATGCCACTACTATTCTTCAGTCCACTAACAGTACTAAAACCCTTTTTAATATCATACGGGATCTCTCACACCCCACCTGTATGAGTAATAAGGTGGTTGCAACTCAAGAATTATGTGATGAGATTGCGATCTATTTTGAGGAAAAGATTGCTAAAATTGTGGGGGGGCTGAAGGAGGAAAAGGCTAGCTGCAAAGATGCAGTGGCACAGATAGAAGAAGAGGAACCTCTACCAATACTGTCATCATTGGAAAATTTCACCCCCCTTACAGAGGAGCTCTTTTTTAGTCTGGCCCATAATGTGTCATCAGGGTCGCCTTTAGACCCCCTTCCGCATAGGATCTGGAAGGAATATGGGCCAGAGCTGTTCCCCTGGATGCATCAGATCTGTCGCCAATCCCTTGAGGAAGGCATAGTGCCGGAAGCATGGAAGCAGGCAGTGGTTACCCCCCTGCTTAAAAAGCCTTCCCTGGACCCTACTATTCCGGCGCACTTCAGGCCCATATCCCTCCTGCCCTACCCGATAAAAATCGTGGAAAAGGTGGTCAGTAGGTCCCTGTCAGGATATCTGAAAGACAACTGCCTATTGGACAAGGACCAATTTGGCTTCCGACCAGGCCAAGGAACAGAAACTGCATTGGCAACCATGTTGGACACCCTTCGAATGCGAGCCGACAATGGCATCTCCTCAGTCTTGGTGCTGTTGGACATGTCGGCGGCATTCGACACGGTTAGCCATGCAGTTCTGCTAAGTAGGCTGGAAAAACTGGGCGTGAAGGGCAAGGCCCTGAGGTGGATACAATCCTACCTGACAGGTGGTGACCCTAGCACCCTCTTCATCTCCCAAGTCCCTGGTCAGCCATGGAGTACCTCAGGGCTCCTCGATCAGCCCTATTCTTTTTAATCTTTATCTGCAGCCTCTGATCCCCATGATTAAATCCTATGGAATAGATTTGATAAATTACGCCGACGACACCCAACTGGTGTTCTCCTTAGAAGGAAGACAGGCGGAGACCATGGAGACCTTTCAGAACTGCATGAGCAGGGTCTCCAGGTGGCTGAAAATAAACTCCCTCCAATTTAACGAGGGGAATACGGAGGTAGTCTACTGCTCGTCAGCCAAACTGAGTCAGCAACCTTCCTATGAGATCAGGCTTGCGCCGGGAGATGATCCTTGCATCCTAGTTAAGACCGTGCGCAATCTAGGGGTACTGTTTGATGCGGATCTCCAAATGACCTCTCAGACCAATAAAACCATCAGTGTCTGCTTTGGACTGCTGAAAGCGCTCAGACAGATTTTGCCCCTTCTGCCTGATGAGTCTAGACCGCTAGTGGTTAGGAGTGTGATCCTGGCCAGACTGGACTACTGTAACTCTCTATATCTAGGGGCCCCCTTATACATCTTACAGGGGCTCCAGAGGGTCCAGTCTATAGCGGCCAAGCTGGCACTTAAAAGACCTCGCAGTTCTTCCACTACATTGGTGCTCAGAGACCTACACTGGCTGCCAATCGGGAGTAGAGTCGCTTTTAAGTCCCTATGTATTGTGTACAGAGCCCTGCACAACACGGGACCTATTCCTTTACAGGAAAGGATCACCTGGTATAAGCCCACCAGGTCCCTGCGCTCCTCTAGCCTGGGTTTGGCAGCAACTCCCAGGATCAGGTGTTCGAGGATGGGAGGCAGAGCCTTCTGCACTTCTGCATCTAGGCTGTGGAACGAGCTTCCCCAGAACATCAGGCAAATTGACACCCTGTTGGGATTAAGAAAGAGCCTGAAAACATGGCTGTTCGCCAAAGTCTAATCCCCTTGATTCCATCTAATAGCTCCGGCGGCTGTTTTATATGTCATGACAGCTAGTGTATTGTTGTTCCATCTGACTACTTCCTGTTTGGGCGCCAGGATACCCGTAGGGTGACAGTTGCGCGTTATTAATAATAAATACAATACTACAATACAATACATCAAGGCTCAATCAAGGCCTCTAATAGACGTATAGGCCATATTTGGAATGGATTCATTGTAACCTTGATCCCAGCAACATATTTGTGGTTAATCCCACAATCTTGGACCAGGTTTAATTCTTTGATAGTAGGTATAAAAAGTATGCAGTGTGTTGATTCTGCAGGTCACCAGGGTGGATCGACGTAAGGCCAGCTCAGCCTTTTATGCTAGCACAGTGGGTTAATTGAATGCGGGCAAATTGGATGATAGTGTTCTTTGTGATGTTTTGAAAAGGCAGAAGTGTAGCATAAAGTTATAATTAACAGTTGACAAGAGGACAAAATCCATAGCAATTTGCAAAGAAATTGTTTCAAATACTGAATAACACTGTGGGGCCGATTATGATGTTGGTCGGTAGGTGTCCCACCACTAGTTAGAAGCTTTCTGACCGTGGTCAAAGGCTTTATGACCGACATGGTCGGTTTGCAGGCCGACTGCCAAATTACCATGTCAGAGTCAGAACATAAACCAGCCAGTCATTTTGATGCGGTTCAGACCAGATCTTGGAGTCTTCCGGACGGTCGTTCCCCCTCCACAATCCCCTATGGATGGCGTTTCCACTGTCAGGATTAAGATGTCGGTTTCCCATAGCCTTTCCGTGCGGCCTTTCTGAAATGGAAAGGATGTCAGAAAGTGACTTTGGGGGCCCCTTGCAGGGCCCCCTTGCCTCCGCAGCCTATGGTTGCTGGCCGAGGGGATACCTAGGGTGCCCCCCTGTAAATGCCTGCACTGTGTGGAAGGCACCATGGGGTGCCTGCCACAGGGTGCAGGGTTTTACACACACACACATTTCTCTATGGGAGCCTGTATTGCAGCCTGTTTACGGCTGTAACATAAGCTCCCATAGGGAAATGGAAGTATGCGTCCGAACAGTGTTTGGTTGCATCGTAATCAGGCGGTCAAAAACCGCCTACTGGAGGTCGGTCGGTCCCGAGAGATTGACAGTGTCAGTTGGAGGCAACTCCGACCAACATCGTAATAAGCCCCAGGGTGTGAAGAGTATTTGCTCCATTGAAGAGGGATGGAAATGTCATTTAGCTCTTACTTTCTTTTGTTGCTAGCCATAATGTTGCTAGCCATAATATTGCCGCCATTTCCCGAAGCTGCCTAAGGCCACGCCCACTTTCGGGGCCACGCCCCCCTACCTACATAAGACGCATAGCCCAGCTCTTATTTGAAGTTCATTTCTCCTGAGGCGAAAGCCGGGAGCCACAAGCTACGAGCACAATTTTTAAAGCATTGTGAGTCACGATATATTTGTATTTTTAAAACGAACGAACGAGTGAATGCGTGTGTGTTGAGTTTAATAACCTCACCATTGTACTCTACCAGCCTCCTTGCCACAAACCTCGCAGCGGATATTAGCGCTGCTGAGGACATTCTATTGATGCAAATATTGCCGCCATTTCCCGACGCTGCCTAAAGGCCACGCCCACTTTCGGGGCCACTCCCCCCTACCTCCATAAGACGCATAGCCCAGCTCTTATTTGAAGTTCATTTCTCCTGAGGGCGAAGCCGGGAGCCACAAGCTACGAGCACAATTTGTAAAGCATTGTGAGTCACGATATATTTGTATTTTTAAAACGAACGAACGAGTGAATGCGTGTGTGTTGAGTTTAATAACCTCACCATTGTCCTCTACCAGCCTCCTTGCCACAAACCTCGCAGCGGATATTAGTGCTGCTGAGGACATTCTATTGAGGCAAATATTGCCGCCATTTCCCGACGCTGCCTAAGGCCACGCCCACTTTCGGGGCCACGCCCCCCCTACCTACATAAGACGCATAGCCCAGCTCTTATTTGAAGTTAATTTCTCCTGAGGCGGAAGCCGGGAGCCACAAGCTACGAGCACAATTTTTAAAGCATTGTGAGTCACGATATATTTGTATTTTTAAAACAAACGAACGAGTGAATGCGTGTGTGTTGAGTTTAATAACCTCACCATTGTACTCTACCAGCCTCCTTGCCACAAACCTCGCAGCGGATATTAGCGCTGCTGAGGACATTCTATTGATGCAAATATTGCCGCCATTTCCCGACACTGCCTAAGGCCACGCCCATTTTCGGGCCCACCCCCCCCTACCTACATAAGACGCATAGCCCAGCTCTTATTTGAAGTTCATTTCTCCTGAGGCGGAAGCCGGGAGCCACAAGCTACGAGCACAATTTTTAAAGCATTGTGAGTCACGATATATTTGTATTTTTAAAACGAACGAACGAGTGAATGCGTGTGTGTTGAGTTTAATAACCTCACCATTGTACTCTACCAGCCTCCTTGCCACAAACCTCGCAGCGGATATTAGTGCTGCTGAGGACATTCTATTGATGCAAATATTGCCGCCATTTCCCGACGCTGCCTAAAGGCCACGCCCACTTTCGGGGCCACGCCCCCCTACCTACATAAGACGCATAGCCCAGCTCTTATTTGAAGTTCATTTCTCCTGAGGCGGAAGCCGGGAGCCACAAGCTACGAGCACAATTTGTAAAGCATTGTGAGTCACGATATATTTGTATTTTTAAAACGAACGAACGAGTGAATGCGTGTGTGTTGAGTTTAATAACCTCACCATTGTACTCTACCAGCCTCCTTGACACAAACCTCGCAGCGGATATTAGCTCTGCTGAAGACATTCTATTGATGCAAATATTGCCGCCATTTCCCGACGCTGCCTAAGGCCACGCCCACTTTCGGGGCCACGCCCCCCTACCAACCACTCTCCCTCACTATAAATCATGTGTATCCATCGTACGCGCAGCGGGCGCGACGATTGCGCGCCGAAGGCGCGCCTAAGGCAAGCCCGTCTGCGCCCGTCCGCGCCAGCTCCGTGCCTAGGGCCAGTCATACTGTTAGTCCTCCACCTGCACAGACACTAACATGGACCAGAATACAGCTCATAGACCTAGGTAAGACATCTTGCTCGTCTCCTACGCCTTGCAACTTTCCCTTACCCAGCCCTTACCTCCACAAATGCCCTAATTGCTCCTTCTCCCTTTGCCCCACCTGGACTCGCCCTCGCAAATCCGCAGACAATAAGCCCCCTCCCACCAAAACCTACTCTATGGGATTAGTGAACTGCTGCTCACTACCCTGCCACGCCAATGAAATCTGGCTTTTACTGTCCTCCACATCCTGGGACGCACTATTCTTAACCGAGACCTGGATCAAAGACTCCTCCAACCCTGACATCGCCCTAGCCACTCCTACTGGCTACAGCTTTACCGGACTTAGCCGCGAAGGCTCCAAATCAGGCGGAGGTATCGCTGTCATCCTAAAGAATCACCTGAAAATCACCTCCAGGAAAATTGCTAACATTAAACCTATAGTAGCCCTATACTTCTCAATCACAGACTCCACTACTGCCATATCCTCCGGGATCTTGGCATACATCCCCCCTAACTCTCCCCAACCTGCCATCCTAGAGCTACTGGCAGTCACCGCAGATCTCTCCCTTAAACACCCTCATTTTATGGTACTGGGAGACTTCAACGATCATGTGGATGTAAGCAACTGCAACCACGCCGCTCAACTCCTGGAATCTATGCATAACCTAAACCTATCACAAAAGGTAAAAGGCCCTACTCACATCGCTGGGCACACCCTCGACCTTATTTTCTCTAACCATGAGAAACTTAAAACCCTCCCTCTCTTACCTCTAACCTGGTCCGACCATTACTTAATCCCTTTTGAGGTTCCCCTAGCCCAAACCATCAAACAGGAGTCCGCCATCAGAACACAAGGCAGAAAATGGCACAAACTTTCCCTAGCTGCCCTTGAGCAAAAATATCTCAACAGTCTTAACCCATTACCAGACGATCTTGACGCAGCAGTGCGTACACTGAACCACGACCTCACAACAGCAATAGAGGAAACTGCCCCATTACTCACCCTTACTTCCCGCAGACTAAAAACATCTGCACCATGGTTCACACAAGAACTCAGGGCACACAGAAGCAAGTGCAAAAAGTTGGAACGACTGTGGAGACAGAACTATGACTCGGTAGCCAAGGCACTTTTCCGTCAAAGCCTCAAAGAGTTTCACAAACTCAAACACCACTTCATGAGCACCTATTATTCTGATACCATTGCCAAAACAAAAAACTCAACCAAGGCCCTTTTTAATATAGTGAAAGAATTCACCCAGCCCAGCGCACTAGATGCTCCAATACCCATGTCCCAAGCACTGAGTGAAAATCTTTCAAACTTCTTTGAAGAAAAAATATCCAACATAGCAGCAACCATCCTCCAGAATGGCCCCAATAGTACTGAAGACCTTGACACGAACTACAAATATGCTTTCACAGCATTTAAACTTCTTACTATGGAACATGCCATGAAACTATTTCTAGATTGCAAATCAGGCTCTCCTCTGGATCCAGCCCCTGCCTTAATCTTGAATGAAATAGCCCCCTTAATCATCAAACCCTTACTCGAAATCTGGAACTCCTCCTTAACCACTAGCGTTGTCCCTTCAGCTTGGAAACATGCATTACTTATCCCCATTCAAAAAAAAGCAGGCATTAACCCCCATTGTCTAAGCAACTACCGACCAATTTCCCTTCTGCCCAAACCAGCCAAAGTACTGGAGAAAGCAGTGCAATTACAACTTTCGAACTACCTTGAATCAAACTCCTTGTTCCACGATACCCAATCAGGATTCAGACCGGATTATAGTACTGAGTCGGCGTTACTTGAAGAATCCGAGTCAATCCGTGAATGCACGGATAGGGGAGAGGAGGCCATGCTGGTCCTCCTCGACCTGTCCGCTGCATTCGACACCATTTCGCATGACAAACTACTGACTCGCCTGCAAGAGATAGGTATCGGAGGGCCTCCCCTCTTATGGGTAAAATCATTCCTCACAAACAGAACCCAACAAGTGATGCTGGGGCCATTTCTCTCTGCCAAAAAACCACTGGTCTGGGGAGTTCCGCAGGGCTCCTCCCTTAGCCCGCTCCTTTTTAATGTGTACCTCAAACCACTGGCAAAAGCTGTCGAATCCTATGGTGTCAAAGTTACCTTCTACGCCGACGACACCCAACTGGTGTTCTCCTTCAAAAGCCACACTGAAAAATCTTTTGGCAACTTTCGCCACTACATGCTGAATATCGCCTCATGGATGTCTGAGAACAACCTAAAGCTAAACACCGATAAGACTGAAGTCTTATTTTTTAACCAGAAATCTCCCATACCTCCTAATGTCTGGTGGCCGACCGAACTCAACCCTCCCCCTGTACCAGCCCAAACCGCCCGTAACCTAGGCTTTCAATTTGACACCTCTCTCTCCTGCAAAACCCAAATCAGCAAAGTTACCTCAGCCTGCTTCGGGAAGCTACGAATGCTAAAAAAAATCATCCCCTACTTACCGCTGGACTCTCGAAAAACAGTAGTCCATGCCCTGATTACGTCCCACCTAGACTACGCTAACAGCTTGTATGTAGGTGCCCCATCCTACCTCATTTACCAACTACAGAGAGTCCAGAACGCAGCAGCCAGGCTGATTTGCAACATCCCTTATCGTCACTCCATCTCACCCCACCTAATCAAACTCCACCGGCTCCCAATAAGACTGCGCATCCAATTCAAAGCCTTAACTCTGGCTTTTAGAGCCCTTAATGACCGAGGCCCTACATATCTGGGGCGCAGAATGAGGTTCTCCCAGGCACCACGCAACCTCAGATCCAACCACCTCCGCCTCATGACATGCCCCCGCTTTCGTCTTGCCCGCACGGGAGGTAGGGCCCTTGCAGTTGTTACCTCCAACTCTGGAATCAGCTGCCCACAGATTTAAGATTTCTGACGTCAGAACCCCTATTCCGGAAAAAACTAAAGACCTGGTTCTTCTCCCAGATCTAAACCCACCCCCTATTCACTCCCCCCCCCCACCCTCCTGAGACAATGTCTTCAGCGCCGGGACACCTCCGTCGGAGGTAGCTGCGCGCTCTACAAAATACTAAATAATAATAATAATATTGCTGTTACTGCACATCTACTGAAGGACAACAACTAGAAAAAGCAGCCTTTGATTGCGGAAGGAAAGAGAAATGAGATGTCTGAAGTGCAACAAGACCATACTGTGGGTCATAAAACGCAGAGGATTAACCCTTTTGGACATAGCAGGTCAACTAGTATGTGGGTGAAATGGTGCCAGAAATATTTTATGTCATTTGTGTTGTATATTTAAGCACCCAGGGTCTATTTTCTATATCCTAAAAACATACATTTACAAGCATACAATTACTCCTATGCATAGATTTCAACATACAACTTTTGGGAATTCAGAAAAGTTTCCACTAATGCAGCTTTCTAGGTACATGGCTGGGAAAGTCATGCAGTATTTTCAGACATTGGTACAAGTATCAAATAAATTATATGGTGATAACAAAATATTGTGTCAAGAATGCCCTTATAACTGTCCCGGGTCTTGAACCCTATCTTGTTTTAGTTACTAGACCGTTTCATCGGTTTCTATTAACCAGATTCCGTTTTAATTAGATACATTTCATGTTTGGCTCCTATTCTACTTGAGACACCCCAGAAAACGCAAATCCATGTGATTGTGATCACTTTTCCACACAGGATACATTACATTTTACCATGTTTTGTGAACACTATTCACAGATCAGAAAGAAATATTTGTTGCCTATTTTGCGGGAGGCAGGCTTCTTACAGGTTAGGCCAGAGCTCCTGTTTTTACAACTTTTATCTAGTGCACGTGTAACATTTCATGTAGCAAGTTTCCTAGTTGCGGGTGTTCGTATTAATAAGAAGCGCTTTAATTTACAGCACAGGCCCATTACGATTTCATCACGTTAGTGGCGTTGATGCCTTCTTAATCATGGAGCTAACTGTCAAGCGGAAGCTTTTAAAATGTTTTATTGAACCCATGAGATATGTTCATTTTAACTTTGACATCCTATTTATATTTATTCCTTACTTTTGTAATTGGATGTACTGTTGTATCATATTTGCTGTGATTACTCGTATTTTGTGTCTTTTTTTATTTTTATTAATCGAATAAAAGTGATTGACTGAATGTGTCAAGAATATCAGGATGTCAAAAGGATTGTTGACAAGAATAGCGAAAGTAAGAAAATTATTCTGAGTGTTGTTTTTAATATTTTTGAAAACATATCGTGTTAGAAAATATTGTTGTATAAAATATCATTTGTAAGTGCTATTTTATATCTATATTACTGTAGTGTGTGTGTGATTATAAGTATTTTGTATTTTTTGAGTGTGCTTAGTAAAATAATTTATCACATTTTGAAAATTGTGAAATTGTTGTTTTTAGTTTTATTAATTCATAACATTTATATATATATGATATTATTTTTTAGTAGTGGGATGTTGTGGTTTTAGTAGATAAGGGTGGGTAGTTTTGAATATTTCAATTTTAAGGTAATGTTAATCATTTTGATTCACAAATTAATATGAAAACAATTTGAAAATGAATTCTAAAATTATCAAATTGTTGACATATTTATTTAATTCATTTGAAGGGTTTTAGAAAGTAAATAAAGTATTTAAAATATTGGTATTTTAAAGTAAATATGAAACATTTTATTTTATAAAACTTTTTGGAGAAAAAAATAATTTTATATTTAAATTGTATAATGTACATATTTACGCAACATTACTTTAATTACATATTTTAATTTCTCAAATTTATTGTTTTGGAAATGTCAAATAGTTATCCTTTACTGTTATTATGTTGATTCAACAAACCTTTTTATTTTTAAATTTCAAAGTTTATATTTAAAATAAATGTATAAATCTGATGAAAATATAATAAATATGCATGATTATTTATGATGTATCCATAAAGCATTATTAGCATATTTATATGTTGTTGTTTTTTTTTAAATGTAAATCAAATACTATTGAAAATGACAATTGTAATATTTATATTATTGGAATAAAATCTGTTATTGTGAGCATATTTTTATGTTAAATATAATAAATAATGTATATTCACTATATAAGTGTATGCATCTCATGTTTTAATATTTTTGTTTATATAATAAAAACATTTATTTTGGATTATGTATTTATTTTTCAAAATTTTGGAAAAATAATAAATAAAACAATATTTTAAAAAGATAATTTTTTTAATCCTCATATCACCAAATATGCGTCTGCAATTCTTATAGAACTGCCCTTCTGAACTGTGCACCCCACAGCCACTGCATTCGCTTTGGTCTGGGAACTAATCCAGACCTGCACCATTGTTGATGACTTGGCGTAATCATTGGACCATGAGGGGTTATTCGAATCCCAAACCTCAATATAAAGGCCTGCCAGATATCAAGGCAATTCTCTATTCCTCCTCCCTGGTCCAGACGGGCCATTTTAGAAGCTGCTTTAACCCAATCTTCCAACTTAGGGGGCAGGGGGTATCTCCATTTCAAACATATTTCCCTCTGTGCTATCAAAACAAGATACAGCAGTAATCCTCAGTGTGAATGCTTCTCTTCTTAGTTATCGTACCATCTTCCCCAAAAAGAACAAGTGCCACATTCAAGATGATTTTCCTGCCAAAAATACCACAGAGGGCTTTCTCAATTCCACTCCAATAGGCTTTCAGCCTGGGGCACTCATAAAAAACATGGAGGTAGTTAGCTTTTATGAGATCAAATCTTAGGCATTTGGGTGTGGGAGATGGAGCATACTTTGCTATCTTAGCCGGAGTCCAGTACAGCCAATTGATAACAAAAAAGTGATTCTTCTTGAGGTTAGCCGGCTTTACATACTTATATAGAAGTTTCAAGGAGAGTTAATAAATTGCCTCAATATCACACTCCAAAGAAACCTCATTCTATACTGGGTGTTGTGGAAGATACTCCTTCTCATCTGCCTCCAGGGACGTCTTATATTAGCAATGTCCTTGTTCTTAAGATTTATGTCATGAAGCAAGCCGTGCTGAAGACGGCTGGAATGCCAGAAACCGGTCCTCGGAAGCTTGTTTCCGGTCCAGGGAAGGCATGGCTTGGCAGTTCGGGCTGGACTGTTCCTATGAGGCACAGGGTCAGACTGCTTTGCATATGGCCATGTCTGAACTGGGGTGGTGTGGAGTGCAAAAAAACGATGGATTTAGGCCAAAGATCTCTGTACTGGGGTGAATGTATGACATTGTTCTGCATTCTGTCCATCAACTGTGGTTTTTGCATCAAAACAAGATACAGCAGTAATCCTCCATGTGAATGCTTCTCTTCTTACTTATCGTACCATCTTCCCCAAAAAGAACAAGTGTCACATTCAAGATGATTTCCGGGCCAAAAATACCACAGAGGGCTTTCTCAATTCTACTCCAATAGGCTTTCAGCCTGGGGCACTCATAAAAAACGTGGAGGTAGTTAGCTTTTATGAGATCAAATCTTAGGCATTTGGTGGTGGGAGATGGAGCATACTTTGCTATCTTAGCCGGAGTCCAGTACAGCCAGTTGATTACAAAAAAGTGATTCTTCTTGAGGTTAGCCGGCTTTACATACTTATATAGAAGCTTCAAGGAGAGTTAATAAATTACCTCAATATCACACTCCAAAGAAACCTCATTCCATACTGGGTGTTGTGGAAGATACTCCTTCTCATCTGCCTCCAGGGACTTCTTATATTAGCAATGTCCTTGTTCTTAAGATTTATGTCATGAATGGATTGCTCCAGTTGACAGTCCCCACAGACTTCATTCTTCTCAGCTGTAAACCAAGATACTAATTGCATGTATGTGAATCCAGAGAAGTCACTTCCAATCCTAGCTCTTTAAAACCTCACATGGATGAACCCCCTCTGATGTTATCAGATCTGACCATATTGTAATGCCCGCCTTTCTAATTGGAATTGTTGGGCTATCTTTAAGGCATAACGGGGTCCCAGGGATTCCCAGATTGGGGCAAAATCAGAGTAGTAACCAAACCCTTATCTGCTTCTAACCTTATACCAAAGGCTGAGGGCAGACTTCAGTACTTTTAAACAAACTTTTTTGAAGTACCTTGGTGCCCCAAATTTGTACAAGAAACCGTCCCCACCATCCTGCCTTATCATTTCAGCCAGAAGTTTTCCCCAAGTTGAATCATCAGGCTTTGTGAGCAACATCCGGATATAAGGTTTCAACCCTTGGGACTGCCACTGCAGGGTTATCAGTATATAACAGCAAGTCATCAGCGTATAAGGCGACCTTGCTGCTAGAATGATGGGATTTAAAGGGAGTTATTAAGACACCTGCTCTTATTGCCTGTGTCATGGGTTCTATATAAATATTGAATAACAGGCACGAAACGGGACAATCCTGTCTCGTTCCTCTGAGTATATTAAAACTAGATGCTAAGATCCCATTCAGACAGTCCATTGCAAGGGGGTCGCTATCTTAATAAAACATGGGGCGGGATGCATATTTAAATCATTTAAAATAGATAAAACAGGGAGATGAATTATAGCCATACCAGACTTTGGAGAATCAGAGTTAGCATGTATATCCTTCTTTGGTCCGAACAATCGATGATCCTACGCACTTATGTAAGCTACAATGGAACTTGATGGAAGTAGTTTCTCCAATAATAATCGGGGGAGATTTTAATGTGTTGCTTGACCACCTGCTGGATAGATTGAATCAGTCACTATGTAGGGGTGCTCTGGGTCCGTCAGGCTTTAAATACCATGATTCATGACCTGGAGATTTCTGATATATGGAGAGATAAGAAATGCAACATACAGGATTTTACCTTTCACAGTATGAAACACTGACTTTTCTCAAGAATCGACTATGTTCTGTCTGATAGGTCTATTATAGATGATATTACTTCAGCTACCATTCGGCCAAGTCATATATCAGATCACTCCCCTGTTGCTTTTCCTTAGTGGGGAGTAGGTATAAATTAAGACCTAGATGGACACTTAAAAGATCTATGTTGGTGTATCCAGAGATAGCTATAGGGCTCAAAGGTGTATCCCTCGACTATTATATTATAAATATTGGATCTACATCTATAGATTATGTTTGTAATGCCTTTAAGGCATATCTGAGGGGCGTCCTGCATAGTCTTATTTGTACTAAAAATAGAGAGGAATCACAAGACTTAAGAACGCTTGACGATGTGATCTCCCAACTTGAAGTAGACCTGCTTCGGCTCAATCAGGGGGCCCCTGAAAGAATACAACAAGCTCATTAATTCTGATCCTTTCAGTGGCCCAAGCATTCCCCAGATAGGTTTAGGTTGAAGTGGGCATAGTGCATCTGACCCTTTTAGTTTCCAACACCTTCCTCCATAGGTTTACTTTGGAGTGGGAATAGTAAATGTCGCCTCTTTAGTGTCCAACACCTTCCCTACAATGGTTTAGATTGGAGTGTATATAGTAAATGTTTCCCCTTTAGCGTCCAACACCTTCCCCAAAATGGTTTTGATTGGAGTGAGAATAGCAAATATAATATTATATAAGTGGAAGAGAAGGCCGCCACACAACAGTCAAAGGCTTCGATGCCAGAACCGGCACGCAGGTGCGTCTTCCAAGAGCCCGTTGGCCCAAAGCTCAAGGGAGTCCTACAAGTACCGACGATATCCTAAAATCCGGGACATGTATCGGGTCTAGAGATTCATCAGTCCTACAAGTACCGACTTGCACCCACCTGGGTGATCCACTGAAGAACTGCAAGTACAAGAGTCCCGAGGGGCGATCCGGAGGAGGGGCTAGCGGTGTGCGCTCCATTTATGACAAAGCACAATACGGCTCCCTTGAGCTTTGGGCCGACGGGCTCTTGGAAGACGCACCTGCGTGCCGGTTCTGGCATCGAAGCCTTTGACTGTTGTGTGGCGACCTTCTCTTCCACCCCTAAACAATCTTTCTCTACTGATGAGGGAAGTCATCCCGAAACCCGAGACATGTCTCAGGCGATATCCTAAAACCCGGGACATGTATCGGCTCTAGAGATTCATCAGTCCTACAAGTACCGACTTGCACCCACCTGGGTGATCCACTGAAGAACTGCAAGTACCAGAGTCCGGAGGGGCGATCCAGAGGAGGGGCTAGCGGTGTGCGCTCCATTTATGACGAAACACAATAGGGCTCCCTTGAGCTTTGGGCCGACGGGCTCTTGGAAGATGCACCTGCGTGCCGGTTCTGGCATCGAAGCCTTTGACTGTTGTGTGGCGGCCTTCTCTTCCACCCCTAAACAATCTTTCTCTACTGATGAGGGAAGTCATCCCGAAACCAGAGACATGTCTCGAGTGATATCCTAAAACCCGGGACATGTATCGGGTCTAGAGATTCATCAGTCCTACAAGTACCGACTTGCACCCACCTGGGTGATCCACTGAAGAACTGCAAGTACCAGAGTCCCGAGGGGCGATCCGGAGGAGGGGCTAGCGGTGTGCGCTCCATTTATGATGAAACACAATACGGCTCCCTTGAGCTTTGGGCCGACGGGCTCTTGGAAGACGCACCTGCGTGCCGGTTCTGGCATCAAAACCTTTGAGTGTTGTGTGGCAGCCTTCTCTTCCACCCCTAAACAATCTTTCTCTACTGATGAGGGAAGTCATCCCGAAACCCGAGACATGTCTCGGGCGATATCCTAAAACCCGGGACATGTATCGGGTCTAGAGATTCATCAGTCCTACAAGTACCGACTTGCACCCACCTGGGTGATCCACTGAAGAACTGCAAGTACCAGAGTCCCGAGGGGCGATCCGGAGGAGGGGCTAGCGATGTGCGCTCCATTGATGACTAAACACAATATGGCTCCCTTGAGCTTTGGGCCGACGGGCTCTTGGACGACGCACCTGTGTGCCGGTTCTGGCATCGAGGCGTTTGACTGTTGTGTGGCGGCCTTCTCTTCCACCCCTAACGATCTTTCTCTACTGATGAGGGAAGTTATCCCGAAACCCGAGACATGTCTCGGGCGATATCCTAAACCCCGGGACATGTATCGGGTCTAGAGATTCATCAGTCCTACAAGTACCGACTTGCACCCACCTGGGTGATCCACTAAAGAACTACAAGTACCAGAGTCCCGAGGGGCGATCCGGAGGAGGGGCTAGCGGTGTGCGCTACGTTGATGACTAAACACAATATGGCTCCCTTGAGCTTTGGGCCGACGGGCTCTTGGGCGACGCACCTGCGTGCCGGTTCTGGCATTGAGGCCTTTGACTGTTGTGTGGCGGCCTTCTCTTCCACCCCTAATGATCTTTCTCTACTTATGAGGGAAGTTATCCCGAAACCCGAGACATGTCTCGGGCGATATCCTAAACCCCAGGACATGTATCGGGTCTAGAGATTCATCAGTCCTACAAGTACCAACTTGCACCCACCTGGGTGATCCACTAAAGAACTACAAGTACCAGAGTCCCGAGGGGCGATCCAGAGGAGGGGCTAGCGGTGTGCGCTCCATTGATGACTAAACACAATATGGCTTCCTTGAGCTTTGGGCTGACGGGCTCTTGGACGACGCACCTGCGTGCCGGTTCTGGGATCGAGGCCTTTGACTGTTGTGTGGCGGCCTTCTCTTCCACCCCTAACGATCTTTCTCTACAGATGAGGGAAGTTATCCCGAAACCCGAGACATGTCTCGGGCGATATCCTAAACCCCGGGACATGTATCGGGTCTAGAGATTCATCAGTCCTACAAGTACCGACTTGCACCCACCTGGGTGATCCACTAAAGAACTACAAGTACCAGAGTCCTGAGGGGCGATCCGGAGGAGGGGCTAGCGGTGTGCGCTCCATTGATGACTAAATCCTAATCAGACCTATATTGTTTTGTGTGGGTTTTTACTACATTTAGGGGCCAATTACGATGCAGTTCGTAAAGGCTCCAATCAGCTGTCAGAGCATTCCTGGCTGCATCATAATGAGCTGCTCGATTTACTTTCCGACCGTGTGATGCCCGTGAAACTCTTGTGAGCCCAACTGCCCAAATATACAAATATATATGATCCTTAATATTTCAAAAATTACTGAACAGATTTACCCCAAATTACAAAAAGCACAATCTGCGGACCAAGATGTAGCCTCCTGCTGAATTTGGTGTAATTTTGTTCAGCAGTTTTTTCTATAACCTGCCCTAAAGAAGTCTACAGAAAATGCAAGGGGATTTAATATTTCTCAGCCCCTGCTTGACGGATCACCCAAAAACTTTCCAGGAAGACGCTGAGGCAGTCACACCATCAAATGGCTCCAAATACAGCGTGCAACTTCACAAGCTGGAGTTCGAGGTGGAACCAATGATCCAATCGTCCTCAAATAGGTAAGTATAGTGCCCAAACAATAAGCGTGTTACCAAGATTGTCCCTACACAAATAAAATCACTGAAGGTTACGCCAAGAGGCTCCATTCCATGCCTCACATACCCGTGGTAGTGCTGTCTCTCAGCTGGCGCGCAAAAAATTTCAAACTCACAACTGTGCCACAGAGAACAGAGACAGTGTTTGGGCACTATACTTACCTATTGAGGATGATTGGATGATTGTCATGCCGGAAACTCATGGTCTCAAAATGCATCATGTAGGAAGTTTTGATGATGCTCACAGGAGCCTAATTGAAATTATGAAAACGAGGGGCAGTCGTGACTGGGAGCACAGTCCCAGAGTTGAGAAGCTGTCAGCGGCAGACGAGGGAGTGTTGCAAGACCAAATGTCATGGGCTACAGAGAAGACAGTTTGGCTTGACAAGGAGCAAAGGAAGAGTTCTGCTTGCTTTTATCAGAATATGCTTATATTTTCTAGATACACTTTTTGAAAAGTGCTGCAATTTACAGAAACTTCTGGAAATTAAATACAGCGCTCAGTAGGCTGTAAGATAATCCATGTATGAAAGCACCAAGAGACTGGGTGGGCTTCAGTCATTTTGTCCACACTGAACTGCATCCGGTTCACATTATATATTCCAAATATATCCTCTACATCCTATGTTGCAGAATGTATGAATGAGAACAGCGGCGGGAGTGGGAATAAAACAGTGAAAACGGGCAGGGCAACACAAACGAAGGGTACAACCAAAAAAAAGAGAGGAAAACTAAAGCAAACAAATTACATTAAAGGCAAATGAAATTGATTAGAAGCAAACAAAATTAGGTCACAAAAATACAATTAAAAACCCAACCTAACACCAGGCGGACCTGTGAATGGTGGGCTCAAATTGGGGAAGTCGTGACTGGGAGCACAGTTCCAGAGTCAAGCAGCTGTCATGGCAGACGAGGGAGAGGTGCAAGACCAGAGGTCAAGGGCTAGGAATTTTGAGTCAGCACTCTGATTAGCTGGCTGTTGGAATACTTGAAATTAAATGACTGCCATTACTGTTTCTGTGAAAAATTAGAGGTGTTGTGGAAATGAAAAAAAAAGCAATATAAGGGGGCAGCAGAAAGGCATGCTGTCCCCCTAGCTTTAGAGAGGAGGTGTCTAAAGGATAACTTCTATGAAGATAATAAATGTACATTGTTTTTAACTAATTTTTACCATCTCATGGGACTCTTGCGTGATCGTCATTAGTAAAAATAATAGATGAGTTCTCAACACCCTCTATGAATAGGAATGTATATTGTGGTCCTTGTTTTTGAGAAGACGTGTGTGAGAGATAAAGACTATGGTGATTAGAAGGGTAAATCTATTTTTTCAAATGTTACAATCTCTCAAAACGTACGGGATTGTGAAAACTAAGAAGGTGATGTTTGAATACACTCTTCTATGCACACTTGTTAGTGTATGAAGGTGAAGATGGTGTTTATAAGGCTATTTATGCTCATTAACTTGAAAAGAGTTGCAAGTAGAGTTAAGTCTCATCCAAACACGCTACTAGGCACACCCATCATCTGACATAGAGGTCTGAAAAGAGAGCCCAGTCCCTCCCCACACCCTACTAAGCACACCTATCATTGCAGAGAGAGGCTTTAGCAGAGAGGCCAGTACCACCATACACCCTACTATACACACCAGTCATCTGAGAGAGAGGTTTGAAATAAGAGGGCAGTCCCTCCCCACACCCTAATATGCACATGCATCATCTGAGATAGTGAGATCTGAAAGGAGAGGCCAGTCCTCTCTCCACACCCTACTACGCACAATCATCATTATAGAGAGAGGTTTCACCGGAGATGCCAGTCCCTCCACATACCGTGCTATGCACACCCGTCATCTGAGAGACAGTTAGGAAAGGAGAGCTCAGTCCCTCCCCACACTGTACTATGCACATCTAGCATTACCACGAGAGCTCTCAGTAGAGGCCAGTCCCCTATTCACTCTACTATGCATTTCTGTCATCTAAGAGAGAGGTCTGAAAGAAGAGGCAAGTCACTCTTCACACCGCACTACACACACATATCATTACTGGGAGAGGTCTCAGCAAAGAGATCAGTCCCTCCAAACACCCTGCTACACACACTCATCATCTGAGAAAGAGATCTAAATGTGGAGTGCGCTCCCTCCATACACCCTACTATGAACACCCGTCATCTGAGAGAGAGGTCAGAAAGGAGAGGCTAATCTCTATACACACCCTACTGCGCACACCCATCATCTGAGAGACAGGTCTGAAAGAAAAGGCTAGTTCCTCTCCACATCCTACTATGCACACCCATCATTACAGAGAGGTCTCAGTAGAGAGGCCAGTCTCTCGACACACCCTACTTTGCACACCATCATCCGAGAGGTTTGAAAGGAGGGCCCAGTTCTGCCCCCACCCTACTATGCACACTTATCATTACAGGTAGAGGTCTCAGCAGAGAAGCCAGTCCCTCCACACACCCAACCATGCACACCAGTCACCTGGTAAACAAGCACCCGATCTCGTCTAGTGAGTCAGTTGCCCATAGTATAACGCATACTATAACGCATACCAATGGTTTTAAAATTGTCAGTTGGAACCTTGCTGGACTTAAGTCCAAGGGGAATGTTTTGGGTTGGAATGACTTTATTAATAGCTATGATATACTTTGTTTTCAGGAAACTTGGTGTAAGGAAGAAGTAATTTATGATGGTTTTGTCTCGTACAGTCTGCTGGCACAAGGTTCTACCTCAGGGAGAGCCAAGGGGGGGCCTCCTGATTTTGGTCTCTATCATGCGATAGATTATAGTGAAAAGGTATTGGTGTGTGGGAGCGCATGTACAGATACTCTGGCTAATTACGGACCAGGGCCATAATGTATTACTGGTTAATTATTATAATAACCTGTTTGATAATTCTAGGTCGACTGTAGTCCACACTTTGGCCAGTGCTATTGATAATTTCATTACAGAACTTAATGTCGCTTTTGATTTTATCTGGGTGGGTGATTTCAACCTCCCTTTGTGTGAACTGTCTACCCAAAAAGTCTGTGGGGTTCTTAATAATGATGGTGTGGATGATTTACATTTCAGACATAACAGTTATGGTGAAATATTGAACAAGTTCATGGGATGGCATGACCTGGAAATCTTGGATTTTGTTAAAGACGAATTTGGTCAGACAATCCTTACTTTTAAAAACAGGCAGAGTAGTTCAGTCATAGACCATGTGATTGTTTCATCTAACATCACCCCTCACTGTGCTTTTCCTTGGATAGAGGTCAGCTCCTTAAGTGACCACAATTATATAGTCCTAGATTGTACTCTATGGGGGAGTAGTACTGTCAAAGTAGGTACTGTACTTACTAATGTTGAGCCTCATAGACCAAATGGTGTAAGGCTTAGATGGATAGGGGAGAAAGCCAGTGAACTGCTAAACTCCATTGTCAGTGAGAGTCTGACAGATATAACCCTCATATTGGATCATGGCACCGATAACGAGTGGGGTGGGTCTTAGCTGCTTTTAATTCTATTAACAAATCTATCAATGCCACGTTCACTAAACCTAAAAAATGCCCATTGTAGAAATGGCCAGGGTTGGTTTGACCACTCATGTACTAGCCTGTTAAATAAGTTAAAACAGGCTCTTGTGAAAAAGCCTAGGGACCCTGATCATATCATCAAAATAAGGTTAAAGTTACAAGCATGCTTTGAAAAGGAGAAAGGGTAAATTACAGCAGCAGGCCTGGGATTCACTCAACCAGACAGCAGAGCTATCCGATAATACCCTGTTTTGGGCAACGGTAAACTCTGCCTTCCTCAAAGAGGATAATATACCCGAATTAACATCTAATGTATCTAGTGAGGGTTGGGTTACCCATTTCTCTCAGATTTTTGGTTCTGCCAACTGTGATGCAAGCAGTAATAATGTCTGGCCTGTCATTTCATTGGACATTACTGTCCAAGAGGTTGAATCTGGCATCGGAGCTAGTAAGGGGGGCAAGGCCCAGGGACCCGATGGGGTGCCGATCGATGTTTATAAAGCCGCCCCAAAGATGTGGAGCCCTGTGTTGACCAAAGTATTTAATGTCGCTGTGTGTGCAGAGGCACCAAATACTTGGAGGGAATCCATTATATTCCCAATATATAAAAAGGGCAGTCGGGCAGATGCAAAGAATTATCGCCCAATCTCTTTTCTTGACTCGTCAGTAAAGATCATGAGTCGAGTCATGTTGGTTAGATTAGAAGAGTGGGTTGAGCAAGAAGGCATCCTGGCAGAAAGCCAGTACGGATTTAGGAAGGGTCGGGGTACACTTGACCAGTGTATTAACCTTGAACTACTGATTGGCAAATGTACTGAAGCTCAGGAGGGTTCATTATATCTTTGCTTCGCCGATCTAAGTAGTGCCTTTGATATGGTGGACCATTCTATACTATGGCCAACATTGTTACGGCTTGGAGCACCGGAGGGTATAATCTTTTTTCTTGCCAGGTTATACGGAAAGCTAAAAACATGTGTGCGCTACGGCACTAAAGGTGAATGCACCCCTAAATTCAGTGTTAAGCGAGGGATAAAGCAGGGGTGTGTACTAGCCCCCCTTCTTTTTATACTGTTTATTAATGAAATAGATATTATTTTAAAAACCGAAAATGCAGATGCACCCAAGATCAAAGGCGTTTCTGTCCCAGTGTTATTGTATGCTGATGATGCTGTCTTGCTCTCTAGAACTCCTATTGGACTACAGCGTCTGATGGACAGATTTGCTACCTTTATTAGGGATAGGAAACTGTCCATCAATAAGGGGAAAACGCATACCATGGTCTACGGGCACAGAAGTAGAACCTCCAAGGCCTTTTTTATTGAGGGCGATAAGGTGCAAGATGTAGGTAAATTCTGCTATCTTGGTATTACTTTCTCGAAGGACAGGAAGTGGACTAATGAATTCATGAATATTAGCAATAAAATGGCTAAAAATGCACATGGTGTTTTTAGATTTGCGGCAAAAGTCGGGGATAGACGTACTAAGGACATGCTCCATGTCTATCAAGCTAGATATGTAACCATTGCAATGTCTGGAGCAGGAGTATGGGGACATATATATGATCATAAGTTACAGGTGGAGGAAAATACCTTCCTAAAAAAGCTTTTATGTTTACCAACCTCTGCTCCCACTGAGCTGATACACCGGGAACTGGATATTAACTATCTAGCCGATGTCTTATCCTTGAGGCCACTTATGATTTGGCGGTCAATTTGGCTACAGGATGAGAAGTTGTTTAATAGATCAGTCATTGAGGATTGTTTATCTTTGGATAAATATCGCAATATCCCTTAGTAAAGATATGTGGCTGATTGTTTCTTAGAAATATTTAATTTAATTTAAATGTACTGACTGACCCGGGTGCCGCTTCTATGATCCCAAAAGCCGAGCTGAAAGCAACTTTTATGGCGCATCAAGCTGGGAAACGGGGGTCAGCAAATGGCTCCCTGTCCACAGTCACGTTCTTTAGTAAATATAAAATCAATGAAGGTTTTCCCAGATATTTAAGTTTGGTGACAAGACCATCCCAGATGTTTGTGCTAACAAGACTGAGGGTTGGAGTAGCACATCATTTAGTGGCCCAGCTGAGTATTAAAAAACATCCAACAGGGCCGTACCAGTGTGACGGCATCACCAAACAAAGCACCTTGCACTTTTTATTGATCTGCAAATTGTATATGAATTTTAGGATAGCTTACCTGAAGCCCCTGTTTGTTAAACATGGTGTATGTACAGTGAACCAGGCAATTAGTCTGTTATTCAATTTGGAAACTGCCGATATCTTTTTTTTACTGCTACATTTTTAAATCAATCTATTAGGGCACGTAAAAGTATGTTATTTTAAGAATCATGCTTTTAATTCTTGATTGTAATTATGTTTTACCTGTTTTTTATCATTTGTTGTTGTGCTTTTATGGTCATCTTGCATGTACCGAATAAAGCTTCATGAATTGAAAATTGAATTGAGTCTGGAAGTCTTATGCATGTTTACGCTTGTCTGCATAGGCCTTAATTTTACTCTTACAATCTCAGTCTTTCATGCAGGATTGTTTCTCAGTATTTGATCTTCTGTTGGTCCATTGAGGTAACCTGACCATTATGGCTCTCCCAAACAGCAAGGTTGTAGGACTTTCACCTGGGGTCGAATGAGGGGTCACACTGTTCTGGTATGCGCTGGGCATATGAAATTAAAGGAGCATTGCAGCACAAACAGCAAGAGTGAATCCAATGATTAATTTATACGCTTAATTTGTTTCTTTTAAATTGGACCGGGCAGTTTTTTTCCTGGCATCAAGCCATGCTTTTTTCCTCAATATGGTATCCATCGACAAATTGAGAAGAAATTGAGGTTCATGTGGGCATAGTTTGGCATAAGACGGCAGAAAGGGGATAACCCCCCTCACTTGGCCTTTCTCTGTGGCAGGAGTGCCTGATGTCTGAGGCTGGGACCTGATGCTAAGACAACCCACATCATTCCTCTTTACAATACCAATCCTTGGTTTCCAGTGTGCTTTCTGCTCCTTCGGGCAAGAAGAAAGTAGCAAAAACCTCCAATCTTTCCCATAAGAGGGAAGAAAGATTTTTTGGTGCCTGAGGCTGCAGTCTAACGCCAAGATGGAAAGCCTGCATCCCATTCTACTACCCGCTTTCTCCTTTGGTAGCTTAATGTGTTCTCTGGCTGCCTTCTGCCCCCAAGGATGGGCAGATGAGAGGGAAACCCCCTGATCAGCCCAACCAGAGTTAATGAAAACCACCAGACTACCAGGGAAAAAGTCGGAAACAGAATGGGGTGTGGCACTCTATGTTTGTGACAATAGGACCCAGACAATTTTCTGCCTCAGTGTGATGCAAAATAGGGGTGTTGCCCCCTCTCTGCTAGCCCATTTGTGAAAACTAAGCCCAAAGAAATCCAGATATGCTCCCACTTGCAATGGAGAATGTTTGCAGTACTCAGGTACTGGGTCAGCCAGCAACCAGGGAACCGTGCCAAACCTGACCCTTAACCTGAACGCCCTGTGAAGCTCAGAGTATGGGTCAAAAAACACTGGATTTCCTAAATTTATGCGGCAGAAACTTGGGCACTTTTAGCCAATGACCAAAACATCCTCATTATACTGTTGAGTTGGGTAACAATAAACATTTGACACAAATCGGGTACTGTTTCTATTGGATGTGTGGGAATGCTGGATTGTATGATTGTTTTAAAAAAAATGTGAGGAGAATAAGTGTTTTTCCCAAATTTTTAAAGTTTTTTCTGGGTAAAGAAACATAAAAGGATCCACGCAAGCCTGTGTGTGTCTAGCTTTGAGAGATGGCAATTTTTAAAGGGTTTTCAGGGTAAGGAAACATATTGGGATCCACACTTGCCTGTGTGTGTCTAGCTTTCAGAGATGACTGGTATTGGTAGGTTTCCACAACCTATGTCCCCATAACGAGTGAATTTCAAAGGCAAAATCTTGATGTTTCAATGTTACATTTTGAGGTTTTTTAGGTTGCAAGTGATAGGCCGTCCCTCAAAACTGGGCTTGCATTTTTTTGGGGAGAAATGTGGAACACTGGGTGGTAGGAATTTTGTTGATCCATTCCAATTCAGGAACATTCCCTCATAGAAATGTGGAGATGATTTTAGCTGAGGTTTGATGTTTGCTGGACATTCTAGGTAAGACACATAGGGGTTGATTCCGATTTTGGTCGGAAGGGCTCCGAACGATGGTCGGAGCCCTTCCGACCGAACCGGAATGTGTAGCCCAGATTCCTTTCCAACCGAGCAATTCTGATGGGCTCAGTCGGAAAGGAATCCGACTCGGATTTCCGAGTTTCAGACAACAGCTCGGAGAGTCTGTCTGCCATACGGAAATCCTCCAGTACTCCCCCGGCCGCCTCTTTGCGACAGAGGGATTACGATGGCAGTTTTTCACTGCCTTTTCGTGCTGGTTTCTCCGGCACCAAAAGGCAGTCGGAAACTGTCTCTGGGGGCCCCCAGCAGGGCCCCAATGGGTGCAAGGCCACCAAATAGTGGCCTGGGGGCACCTATGGTGCCCCTCTGTTGATCCCTGCACTCGGTGGCAGGCACCTTGGGGTGCACCACAGGGGCAGGGATGAACTGCACCCTTGCTTTCAACAATGCAGGCATGCATTCCGCTCGGAATGCATGCTTGTATTGTAAAGTATACAAATGCGACTGAACCCTGTTCAGTCGCATCGTACTAGCAGGGTTGTAACCGAAAACAGCAGGTCAGTCGGTTACAGATCCTGGCCGATGTCGGAAGGACTCAGGTCCGTCCGACATCGTAATCGGACCCTAAGTTGGAACCATACAAGCCACTCAACCCAGGACTCACCTGGGTGTCTATTTTTCAGAAATTGCTAGGTTTAGTAGGTTTTCATGAGTGTCAGCTGACCCTGGGCCAAAATAGCAGTTAACCATTTCACCAGAATGAGTGAATTTTAAAAGAAAAATATTAATGCTTCCATATTGCCTTTTGGGGCATGTCATGTGTCACAGGTAATAGGGCAGTCCACACAAGTGGGGTAATATTTTTATCAGATTAAGTGAAAGAATCCAAAATAGTAGAACATTGGTTATTATCAATTATATTTTTCACCGTTTTTGGCTTTTAAATGTAACCCAGTGTACATGAAAAACTATTTTGTGCAAAATACACTCTAAGGGGTCGATTACAATGGCGGAAGGACCCCCGCTGTCCTTCGGTACGCAAATGCGAGTTTCCGCCTGCCAAATTCAGATGGCGGGGTAATCTCACCATGACCGTGGCGGTCGCAAAGACCGTTCGCCACAAGACCGCCACAGGCAATCCTAGCAGGCACCGTTCGCCAATTTACGATGATGGCTGGAGACTACCTTTCCATGGGATTGAGTATAGGGGCCAGTTGCGGGTCCCTCATGTGTTGGGGGAGGCGAGGGTGAACTTGTGGGGTACCTATGGTAACCCCCTACATTTCACAGCACCAAGTGGCAGGCACCGTATGGAGCTTGCCACGTAGTGCTGAGAAATGCACGACCTGACATTTTGACATCGCAGCAGGTGCTGCTATCAGCAGCACCCCCCGTAGTGTTAAACTGCATAATGTGTCCGCCATGGTGGTGGACACATCCTGATTTGTGGTGCGGGACCTCCGCATGCATGGCGGACAGTCCCGGTTTATACCAGGATGGCGGACTGGCTCCAGTCCCTCCGCCATCCTAATGAGCCCCTAAGCTACATAATATGGCTAACCCCACATTCAAAGTTGTAGAAATAACTGCTATTCCAAAACTTATAATCTTGGATATATATTTAAAAAATGTGCTGGCTTCCTTCATACCCATGTTCTATACATTAGAACATGGGTATGAAGAAGGGAGAGATAGGTCATGCAGGGATAATTGGTTTAAGTGACATGGGTCCACATTACTATCAGGCATAACTGCTAGAAAGTTGAAGTTTTTTTCATTAATGGTTAGAGTATCGCTTATTATGTAAAACGAAGCATGATGTTGTTGTAGAACAAAGAGATGTTTATGAGGCTGATTGTATTTTCCTTGATTTTTCTTACACAGACCCCCGAGGAAGGGTCGCCATAGACCCGAAATGCATTGGGTAGATGGAAAATGTAAAAATGAAGTGTCCTGAGTAAAGGATTTACATTGATGATTATGATGATGAAATAAATATCAATGATTGAACCAAGAAAAAACGCTGAATGAAGTATCATTGTTCTAAAAAATAATAGAGGAGAACCGAGGAGGTTCAAGTAGAAGTGTGCACAATATTACCACCCAGCCAGCGGGAGTTTCTGCTGTCTCCTAATTTGGTCTATAGTATTATAGTGTTCCCAGACAAAACACTTGGTTAATGTTGCACAACAACGAACGGAATGAACTGAAGAGGAATAATTAACTTTTGATTCTTGAGTGCGAGATGGACTCTAAAAGGATTTCGTCAAGATACAGTCTGCCCCCCATCTGAGCACCGCTAAACATGAATATGGAAGAAATAGCACAGATTACATCCAATAAGGCAGAGACCTTAGCCTATACCACAGAGGAAGCAGAACAAATCTACAGTCTTATCAAGGAAACCAGAGCTTTCAGCCCACAGCCGAGTACGGTGAACCAATTACTAAAACAATTGGAATATGTTAGTAAACGAGAAATAAACCAACGATTGCATGCAACAACTTTAATACATTATCACAGGAACCAACGAATTCCCAGAGGGTTAAGACTAGCCCTAAAACCAATGTTATGCAGGAATAACAAGGCTTTCCTAACTAAATGGTACCAAATCCTGAATAAGTGTAGTTTGGATCTTATTTTGTTGATCGTGGAAGAGTTGTCAAAAGAACTAAGAACAATAGAAGAAGAACTGGCAAGCATAAAAAATGAGTTGAATCAATTTGAAGATTTATCAGCTACACTTGAAGAAATTAACAAAAAACTGGAAAAGTATGCAAAAGAAATTGAGGATAGAAAGATCAAAAAATACAGGAGAGACACCATAGACTATAAGCTTGAAGAAGTCTATAGTTGGGCAGAAGTGTACAATCAGAGGAAATGGCAACAACCACAAACTAACGTCAGTTCATCTCAAGAAAGCATGGTGTCCGATTCGGACACTGCACAAAACAGGAGACCTTTATTGAAAGATAAACGGAAAGATCAACAAAATAAAGTGCCTTTTTTAGACATCAGTCCGGCGGCAAACAATGCCCCATCAACAAGTCTAATAACAACAGAACCCTCAAAACAAGGAGGGGAAAAGGAAAAAGAAAAAACACAAGTGAAAGAAACGGAGGCGGAAAGGGAATTGAGATCAAAGAAAAAGAAACCGACTTAGTCATTAATATATCAGACAGACAACTGACGGATGCTCAAACAAGAGTATTAAACAAAGGTCTAACTTTTGTTCCAAGATATAAATCAAATGCCCAAGAAACGGAAATATCAATCTACAAATTCTTGCGAAATTTAAGACTTAAGAATTTCTTTAGTAACTTGCCACCCACTGAAAGACCAACAACCGATCTGAAAGAATTTAGACCCAAGAGCACTTTTTGCGCACCCACCTCACATAAAACCATAGATGCATACGAACGAATTATAACATCTGAAATTCAGAAAATTAACTACTCCAGTGGCACCACCAGTAATTTTTCTAGAAAGGAATGGCAAATCTTACAATCCTTAAGAGACGCAATTGATATCACCATCATGAAGGCAGACAAAGGGGGAGCAATAGTGGTGATGAATACAACCTACTATAAAGAGAGTGTACAGGCTCACCTACAAGATGTCAATATATACCATAAGCTGGAACTAGATCCTACTGAAACTTTTGCTATGACACTCAAAACAATTTTGGATAAAGCCCTAGAGATGAAGTGGATCTCTTTGAAGACATATCAATTTTTGAATATCAAACATCCAAGGAGACCCCAATTTTACATGCTCCCAAAGATACACAAAGACTCTAAGAGACCTCCATTTAGACCCATAGTATCTGCATGTGGATCACTATCAGAACCACTGGGTCAATACCTAGATTGGTTCTTACAACCTTTAGTACAAAAATGGAGTACACACATAAAAGACACCACCTCATTCCTGAACATGTTGACTACAGTAAACATTCCATCAGACGAAGAAATATGGCTGTGTTCGATCGATGTAACAGCACTCTACACTTCTATCCCTCACAGCGAGGGCATTGAAGCGATGGAATGGTGCTTACTTGAAAATGAAGTGATTGGTGGAGAAAAAATACTAATGTTGGAACTGTTACAGTTTGCGCTACTACACAGTTATTTCAATTGGGAGGATGACTTTTATGAACAATGCAGCGGTACCTCCATGGGGTTTGCGGGGGCGCCGTCCTACGCAAACACCTTTATGGGGAAGTTTGAACATGACCATATAATTCACAATACCAACTGGACAATAGGCTTAATGGTATTCAAACGATATATCGATGATATCTTTTTGATATGGAAGGGCGAACAGAAACAACTAATCAACAATATCCAAAGCTTGAATTCAGTTCATGAACGGATTAAATTCACTTACCAAATGGATCAAAAAGAATTGGCATTTCTGGATGTCAAAATCCACCTTGAACAAAACAAGATAAGAACCAGCGTATACACGAAGGAAACAGACAGAATTAGTGGTTTACACTACAAGAGTTTTCACCATTATTCTCTGAAGAAACATCTTCCATTGTCTCAATTCATCCGTCAAAAAAGGATTACCTCTGATCCTCAAGATTTACTCACCACGATCGACAAACAGATCCACAAATATTTACAACGAGGTTATCCAAGACCATTACTGGAAGAATCAAAGATTAAAGTCTTGAACATGAAAAGAGAGTCTTTACTTGAAACAAAAGAGAGAAGTGACACCAAAATGACAGTTTGTGTCCTGAAACATTCAACTCAGTCAACAAGCATAGCAAATATCATGAGAAAACACTGGGCGCTCATTACACAAGAACCAGATTTAGAACCATTATTTGCCAATCAAATAACATTTGCGTACAACAGGTCAAGAAATATGAAAGAACTACTGAAAAGGAAAACTAAACAGCATGAACCAAATCACAAAGGTATGCAGAGATGCGAGAATTGCATACATTGTAACAATGTGATGGTTGGGCAAATGTTCACGCACCCGATGACCGGAAAAAAGGTGGCTTTGTTACACTCTGGAACTTGTGACACCAAAAACGGGATTTATGGCATCAAGTGCCCATGTGGAAAATAGTACATCGGTCAAACTGAACGGAAAATAAAAATTAGAATAACAGAACACAAGAGTAACATTCGGTTGAAAAATTTGAAATCTACACTAACTGTACACTGGTTGGAAGCAGGACACAATGTTTCACAATTACGCTTCACCATACTGGAAGTAATCAAACATTATCCCGACAGAGACTCTCATAAACAAAGACTGAGATCCGAATATTTTTGGATAAAAAAGATGGGGAGCCTGCAACCGAATGGACTGAATGACAGGATAGAATTATCCTGCTTTTTATAAAAACATTTTGGGAAAGCTGAAATTATTTCCTTGCATAGCAATAAGTGATGATATTATCCCTACCCAAAATGGCCGACTCTTTTGAGTTTCTACTACAGTAATTATGGTCAATTTATCGTGATTTTTCGCCACTTAAATCAAATGTTGACTCAATTCATAAGAGATTTATATTTGTGGACATAGTTACCATAATTGCGTTTATTATGTTGCGTTTTTTTCGAAGTTTTTTTCGAAGTTTATTTTGCACTTTACTTACAGCACACATTTTAGGTTCTTGAGGTTGAAACATAGTGGGAATGTTTTAAACTTTAATATGTTTTAAATGCTTCAGATTCACTCTATGAATCGTTATTTACCAGCATCGTTAGTTACCAGCATTGCATTACGAGCGCGATCACGTGATCGCAAGTATAGCCAATCCTAGGACTTAAAGCATAAATAGTAACACAATAGGAGGCTTGGACTAACTGATTGGAGGAGAGTTTGAATCGCGGGACGCTCACCATTTCCAGTAAGTCGATTGCTGAACGTTTTCTTTACTTTAGATGTTGCTCTTACTTTAGCGGCTTTTTTATAGTTTTCAGGTTTTCAGTGAACAACGGAGTTCAGATACTGATAGAAGGGAGAGATAGGTCATGCAGGGATAATTGGTTTAAGCGACATGGGTCCACATTACTATCAGGCATAACTGCTAGAAAGTTGAAGTTTTTTTCATTAATGGTTAGAGTATCGCTTATTATGTAAAACGAAGCATGATGTTGTTGTAGAACAAAGAGATGTTTATGAGGCTGATTGTATTTTCCTTGATTTTTCTTACACAGACCCCCGAGGAAGGGTCGCCATAGACCCGAAATGCATTGGGTAGATGGAAAATGTAAAAATGAAGTGTACTGAGTAAAGGATTTACATTGATGATTATGATGATGAAATAAATATCAATGATTGAACCAAGAAAAAACGCTGAATGAAGTATCATTGTTCTAAAAAATAATAGAGGAGAACTGAGGAGGTTCAAGTAGAAGTGTGCACAATATTACCACCCAGCCAGCGGGAGTTTCCGCTGTCTCCTAATTTGGTCTATAGTATTATAGTGTTCCCAGACAAAACACTTGGTTAATGTTGCACAACAACGAACGGAATGAACTGAAGAGGAATAATTAACTTTTGATTCTTGAGTGCGAGATGGACTCTAAAAGGATTTAGTCAAGATACATTAGATCTTGCCATATTAAAGGATGCGTGGTCAATATGCAACAAAATATCATTATAAGCAGCAGCTTTGTTGATGGCTCTGGGTATCGCATGTTTTTGGACAATCAACAAACACTATACATCCCTGTGATAAGAGGAGTCTGATGCATGTAATAGTATATTTGTTTTGTAGATCACCACTGGGACAAAACATTATAGATGAACTTATTTTTAATATTTCTATTTTTTCCTACTTTTTTTGAATCTGTTTTTATTTCCTTCATTAGTTTCTTATGGAAAACTTTGAGCGATCTACACAAAGTAACCCTTTGCTGATTTCAGACTTGGGTCTAGTGTTTAGAAACGTATAGCTTTCTGGGTTCACCCATTGTTTTCACCACAAACTGCAAATAGATACATACCACAAAAGTAGGAAGAATAGACTACCACCTACACAATTGCAAAAACTGTGGTAAAGGACATTTTTTACAACTCTGCCTGTTTCTCAAGGAAAACGAGGGTGATCCTAGCACAACAAACCTTTTGCTGAGGTTGATATTCGAAAATAAGCTAAATACTTCATTGCACAGCACATTTTTCCAATATCCAAAAGAACACAAAGTGTTGCACCAACCCTGGGTACCTGTACACTCCCCAACATATGAAAAGGTGGCAAATTAAGCCTGGAGAACATTTACGACAAAAAATTATGAAGGCATAACCACACATTGCCCCAAACATCAAACAAGAGCGAAGAACGGGATGTGGACGTATTTTTTCCACAACCAATGGGTTCATTTAAGGTGATCAAGGAGCTTTATTCGCCCTGCTTACTTTGATGTTTTTATTGTATTTTTTATATTTGCAGCAGTGATTTGCTGCTGTTAAGTATTGCGCTGGTTAAAGGCTGATTCACCTATTTGGAACATTTCGAATCAATGTTTGCTTTATATTGGAGAGAACGGCTGCCAAATAGAGAATTTATCTGACATTTGAATGTGGCCAGGCATTTAGTAGTTTCATTGATCTATCAAGAGCACATTCCTAATTATGTTCTACGTCCTATACAGCAAATACACTTTTTTTTCAGAACAGCTAGATGCTTTGCAGTGAAAAGTGACCAATTCAGGCACGTGCACCCGCATACACTAATATCGACTGTGAAATACGCTTCCTTACCAACTGGAATACTGGAAATCATGTAAGAGCTGAAATTAATCATTGTAAGCCTGGCATTCTAAAATGCATTTCGCAAAACACAGAATGGGACAAGAATCAATTAGCACAAAATAATTTATGAATGCTGTATAGTATTTAGGCAAATGCAATTCTAGCAATATTTAACATGATCTAACTCGCAGCACACCACCACCCATATCCCAAGGGAGTTAAAGGGACACGCCAGAAAGAACTACAAAGGCATATAATGTATAATTGCGTCAATCAATCAAAAATGATGCATTGCAACTCTCATTCCTAATGAGTGCTTAAGTCATACATTAGGAATCAGAAATATAAACGTATAATTGTGCTTCATTAGTTAAACTGCTACCACAAATATATCAATCAGTAGGTCACAGAAGTGATAATAAATCTTTGGATCTCAATGCCAAATTAGATTGTGTTTGATGGCAACTTTCCTCTGCAATAGCAGTCCTCTACTTAACCTTCTAAAAGGTGTGAGCCTTAAAGAACAAACCATAACATAGAGGTGAAATGACCTCCTGCTATTTCATTTTGTAAACATATTTTGAGTTTTAAAGCATGTATATAAAAAGCAAGCCATAGACAAGCATTGATAGAGATGTGTTTTTATACCTCCCAGAACCCGTTGTTATGAGTTCATTCTGTCCCAAACATTGAATCCTTCAGATCAATGATTTGCTGCTTTGAAAACAAGAAAGGATGTAGGTCAAGGAGCTGTATTTTGTTGAATTAGCTATACAAATCTTGATATAGCATTTTCATGAGGTAAAAAACGTTGCATCATGTACGCAACGAAGTGCAAGGCAACCATTTCTAGACTCTCCTCTTATACACAGTGGCCACTTCATAGGAGATAGCTGATTGTGTACCATGGATCCAATCTCTTTTCCCCCCGACTTGATCCAGTTTTATTGGCTAACATAGTTTGCTCCTGGTTGAACTCCATTACTTTAAGTAATGCAGGGAGGTACTCTTTTAGCCCACATGTGGCCTTACATGAGGGATTCTGCTATTCTAAACCAAGATCATTATGAAAATAATGCTAAAGAAACATGGCTTCATTTATATTTGGCATACAATATTGTGTAAGGCCGCTTTTTTGGTATGAATGTCCGTGCTCCAAAAATTAAAACAACGTTTTTCCCCTTCTACAACAACAGTCATCCTCTAGTTTTATTCATTACTTTAGCTCACTTCAATTCATCCCTGTATTGCTAGCCTAGTGGCCTTCCTTCCATAATTCAATAGCTCTTTACCATTTCTATTCCTTTTTGGAAGGTCAAGAGTAACTAGCACCAATTTCAGAGCACCCAATGACAAATTAGACTTCAGAGATTCTACCTTAGCTCTGCTGAAGGGGTCTACCTCATGTTTGGTGTAAAAAATAAGCCCTGTGGTCAAACTTTACATGTAACTGCTTGGATTTGAATTAACAAGCAGGGCATCCAAATGCAATAGTTGGCTGATGATGCCCAGTTGCACTAGTCTGTGTCCTTAGTAGAGGAGTCTAAGGTATATTCTTAGTGGGCTGGAAGGAGTTTGACCAGCCATTGTCTGGTGTGTGTACCCCCATTTTGCTAACTGGAATGCCAAGATACTTGTTCTGTTATGGCTAAAAAGCTTGCTCTAAATGTCACCTTTACTACTTCTACCAAATTCTTGGGCTGCACCTTAGAGGTACTGTTCCACATAGATGTAAATATAAAAATACATTTAAAGCTGCCATTTCTGTAAATGTTATTTCATTAAAGCTTTAAACCAGGCTCTGACATACATTTAGTGGCCTAAACTCTTGGTATTTTACAAAAACATAATGGGAATTAAGTTTTGCTTGAACTTTCTAGGCTATTATTTTTCCTTAAATGTAATGCTCCCTAGGAGATATGTCCTTATAAGCCTAGTTTTGAAATATCAGTACTGGCTCCCATCTGTTGTCTACATTCACTTATTCAGTTTAAATTGCCCTGCCACTTTTTCAGAGATATTGAACAGTCTTCACTCTTTTATTTGGTTGAGAAGCCCAAAATATGCTTTAGTTAAAACTAGGCTTGGGCAGAGCTTACAGTTCACATAGGCGTGGCCAGTTTGTTTTCTGTTCTGTACATGGTGCTGCCCAATCCACTCTTAATCTTTTTGATCACCCCCCTTTCTAACTTGTCCACCCCTACTTTCCTTTATTGTATCTGTGTGTGTCTTTGTGTTTGTGTATTTTACATTTTTGTCATTTTTTGTGTGAAGTTTCTATGACTTTTTTGTACGTTTTTTGGCCTTCTCTTTGCTTACTTAGATCTTTCCTTCTTCCTACCTTCCTACCTTCCTTTTCCTAATTCTTCTTTATTTTTTCCCCACCTAGGACCATGGCAGGGCAGAGAGAGAGCAGGAGCACTGGTGGCACCAGTGCCGCTGATTGCTGCACACCTTTTGGTCACCAGATCCGCAGTTTTTTCAGAGGTGTAAGTGACTGCACTTGTTTTTAAGGTGTTGCACCACCTCCCCACCATGCTGGCAGCAGGCGGCAGTCCTGGTACCAGGCAAGGCCAGAGGGAGTGTTGTCTGCTGTGGGGGAGGATGTAGCCGTATGTGCACCATAGCTCTCAGGTCCAGCACACCCAAAAGCAGTTGACGAACTGCTGGTCTGATGTCCTGCACAGGGAGCAGGATCTGCTTTACCTGCTGTACTTCAAGGTTGCGGGGCTCGGTGAATAATTATTTGTTTACTGTATTCTTTCTATGCAAATCTCTTTTTTTCCAAATAGCATGCTGCTGACACTCAGAGGTAAGTTACGTTGACGTTACAAATATGTGATCCAGCCAGATGCTCGGCCCTACCTAATCATGCTCGTTGGTGCTCGCTTGAGCTGATTATTTAAGAAGTCATGCGGACTCTTCTGTCCTGTCACTAAGATAGTGGTAGTAGTGATAATACAATTGAGTTAGAGTACTCAGTGCCTTTCTTTATGCAGTTCATACAGTTCAAAGCAAATTCCCAGTGATGTGTCTATGCAATGAAAAAAGGGAGATTGAGTTGGCCCGTCAAAGGGGGCTTAGACTGAGAATGAGACGAGAAGCAAAAATCATTTGTTGCAATGCATTAGTTGTTTCAAAAAGTAGTTTAGACTTAATATATTTGAAATAGGACTTGGGTTCAGGAAATTAGGAATAGGTCAACTCGATACTAGTACTATAGGTGATGAGAAAAATACAATTTTACTGTGTTTGCCTTTGCCTGTCAAAATATTTTTGGACAGATAGATAACTATACTGCTAATCTATTCTATTTTATCTTCTTTATTTCTTATAGCAGAATTCAGGGGCAAGAAGACGACTAGCATCTCGGGGTTAGGTCAGTGAGCCGGGGCTGGCACCACCAGTGCAGCGGCAGGTGGAAGTTCTACCACTACCACCAGCATCGCAACTGATGCCGATGGATTTTCTGGCTTTGGTAAGTGCTCCTGTTAATATTATTATCATTTCCCTAAATAGTA